>NC_143129.1:122575980-123825980 GCF_059928025.1 Delphinapterus leucas
AAAATGAATAACATCATCCACCTCATTAGACTGACATATAGAATGAGACAATATGGAAAGGGCTTTACGAAAAGTAAAATACTATACAAATGTTAATTATATGCTCATTTTGGGCAGAGTGGTGGGGATGGGAAAGGTTTCAGAAAAAAAAAAAAGTGAGGATCTTGAAAGATTGATACAATTTAGAAAGAAAGAGAGGAAGGGGGAGGGTTTGTGATTTGGACCAAGAACTCAAAGCCCAGAAGCAAAAAGCATAAAATCATTTGATACAGCAAAAAGAGTGGTCAGATTAAATCGTATGATTTAGGAAGCTGACAGATAAAAGTTACGGTCAGATTGCTGAAAGTTTTGAATGTCACTTTTCTACTTAATGACTGCTCGTTCATGTTCTTCAAAAAGTGCTAACTTGTTAGGTCTTTGAAATAAACTTTATTCAAAAGCTTGCTTCATTTCTTAAGTGCCAATTTACTTTGAAGCTAGTGAAATTACTTTTTTAGTTGTCTTAGTAAGCTAGTGAAATTAATTCTCTTATTAAGGTAAAAAATTTCATTAATATTTGTAAGCTTCCAAGAGCACCAGTAAAAGATGTCGAACTAACCTAAAAAATTGATAGGAAGAAGAGCTTTATCAATCATAATTCGCCTTGGAATACTGTCTATACCGCCTAAATTTCCCAGTACTTTAATCACTATAGTTATATTAGTAATTCCCAAGTTTTCAAGTTTTGATTCTGTCATTGCTTTTTTTTTTTCTTGTGCCAGTCTTCTAACTCTGTGTATTTTATTTTTACTTATTTATTTAAAATTTTTGGTGTACTATATGTGTACCTCAAATTTATTAATTTATGGCTGCATTGGGTCTTCGTTGCTGCACACGGGCTTTCTCTAGTTGTGGTGAGCGGGGGCTACTCTTTGTTGCGGTGCACAGGCTTTTCACTGAGGTGGCTTCTCTTGTTGCGGAGCACGAGCTCTAGGCTTCAGTAGTTGTGGCACGCAGGCTCAGTAGTTGTGGCACACAGGCTTAGTTGCTCCACGGCATGTGGGATCTTCCCGGACCAGGGATCGAACCCATGTCCCCTGCATTGTGGGGACTGCTCTTCATTGCAGTGCATGGGCTTCTCATTTCTCATTCCGGTGGCTTCTCTTGTTGTGGAGCATGGGCTCTTGGCACACAGGCTCAGTAGTTGTGGGGTGTGGGCTCAGTAGTTGTGGCGCACGGGCTTAGTTGCTCCACGGCATGTAGGAGCTTCCCAGACCAGGGCTTGAACCTGTGTCCCCTGCATTGGTAGGTGGATTCTTAACCACTGCGCCACCAGGGAAGTCCTTCATTGCTTGATTTTACAATACTTTTCCTGGCACAAAGCACTATAATAGAATTTACACATTCAATTTGACCAATTTAACAGTATTTACCAAAAAAAAGATTTAAAATAATATTAAAACAAATTTTTAAAGTACATGCCTTTAAAATAAATAAAATAAAACTGCTTTAATCATTTTATAAAAAATACTAGAGTTATCTGGAGATACCCAGGCATAAGAAATATTTTCTGCTTTTTAAAAAAGCATTTCCTTTTTGGGGAGTGTAGAACTGATTTTATTCTGTGGTGATATTAAAAAGTTTCCTAATAAAATAGCCTAATAATAACTTGCCCTTCTTTCTAACCCTCTTTTATAAGAAGTTACTGAAAAGCTTACCACAGGACTAATGAATATACAGTGAGCTAATCTCATACTTTCCTAACATTTTAGAATTAAAGTGTTCTGGGACTTCCCTGGTGGTCCAGTGGTTGGGACTCCGCACTTCTACTGCGGGGGTGTGGGTTCAATCCCTGGTGGGGGAACTGGGATCCTGCATGCCGCGTAGTGTGGCCCCCCCGCAAAATTTTTTTTAATTAAAAAAAAAGAATTAAAGTGTTCTGTACAATATTTTTCAATATTGAATCAGAAAGCCAAAAGAAACTATAGAGTTTCTAGGTCACTTTAAATAGGTGTTGTAAATTGGTATTTGATTATGTTGAAAGATCACATAACTTAGAGTAGTGCTGTCCAGCAGCGAGCTACAAATAAAGTGAGCTGCAAATGCAAGCCACATGTGTTACTGAAACATTTTTTTAATCCACATTTTAATAAAAGAAATGTGAAATTTTAATAATGTATATATTTAACTCAATAAATCTAAGATATCATATACTGCAACATGTAGTCAATAAAAAATTATCAATAAGATATATTTTACAATTCTTTTTTTTGTACCAAGTCTTCAGAATCCAGTGTGAATTTTACACTTACACAACATCTCAGTTCAGACAGCCACATTTCAGGCACTTACCTTCATGTGGCTAGTGACTACTGTATTAGACAGTGCAGATCTAGAGGTTCCTTCCGATTCCCAGTGCTATGATCCAACTTTTCAGAAACCTTAACCTATAAACTTAAGTATATCATACATACACATCTCTGACATGCATATTTAGGGAAAACCAAATCTTAACAGATGAATATTAAAGAAAAGTTCATTTCTGGGAATTCCCTGGTTGTCCAGTAGTTCGGACTCCACGCTTAGGTAACTAAGATCCCACAAGCCATGCTGCATGGCCAAAAATAAAATAAAATTTGGGCTTCCCTGGTGGCGCAGTGGTTGAGAGTCCACCTGCCGATGCAGGGAACGTGGGTTCGTGCCCCGGTCCGGGAGGATCCCACATGCCACGGAGCGGCTGGGCCCGTGAGCCATGGCCGCTGAGCCTGCGCTTTCGGAGCCTGTGCTCCGCAATGGGAGAGGCCACAGCAGTGAGAGGCCCACGTACCGCAAAAAAATTAAAAAAATAATAAAATATTTAAAAAGTTCATTTTTACTCATAAAATAGTATTCCAGTGCTGACTTCAGCTGTACATATAATTGGCATAATACAGAGATTAGTATGGCCCCTGCCCAAGGATAACACGCAAATTCGTGAAGCATTATATATTTTTAAAAAGATAGAGGGAATTCCCTGGCAGTCCAGTGGTTAGGACTCCAAGTTCTCACTGCTGAAGGCCCAGGTTCAATCCCTGGTTGGGGAAGTAGGATCCCACAAGTTGCGGGGCGCGGCTAAAAAAAAAAAAGATAAATATGTGAGGTGATGGATGTTTCAATTAGAGGGGAGAAGTCCTTTCACAGTGTACACATATATCAAATTTTCACAATGTACACTTTAAATATCTTACAGTATTGTCAATTATATCTCAGTAAAGTTGAAAAACAAAACATCCCATCTTTCATCTGCAAAAAAAGGACTTTTTGTGAGGACTTTTTCAAAGTAATACTTTACTTTTAGGGTAAAGTAGTGGGGATGGTTCTATTTACACATGCTCACTCAGTATATGCTTTCACAGTGTTGAAAGTAAAAGCAACACTGGGAAATGAGGAATTTATGCGATTTTCACTTTATTCTTTTCTAAAGCTTCTCCTCTCACAAGTAGCTAGGGAAGGCATCAGAATCACCTGGAAAACTTAACTGGCTGGCCAGAGAGGAGAGCACTCTGTGGCCAAAGTGAAACCAACAGCTCCTCAGGGTAAGACAAGTAGTAGAGGGAAAAAAAAATGATTGTAGCCCAGAGGTAAAGCAGGAAAGGAGAGGATAAGCTGCTGTTTCGCCAAACTGTTAGGCTCTTAGGCAAGATTGCAATAAACTGATTATCTCGCAAGTTTGTTTAGCTCTCCAACTGTTTACAACTCAATAATATGATTTATTTTTTTGGCTGTGCTGCACGGCATGCGGAACTTCCCCAACCAGGGACTGAACCATGCCCCCTGGAAGTCTTAACCACTGGACCACCAGGGAAGTCCCTAAAATGATTTATTTTAAATTTAAATCAGTACCTAACCTTAAGTATGAAATATCTTTATAATACGTTGCACCTGTGAAGGCATAAATAATTAAACCTCTGCTACTGTGGAGACTAAAATATGATTCAAAGACTTTATTGCTACCTACCAAATATTAAGAATTAGGACATGTATAAGATAAGCCAACCTGTTGTATAGTATCCACCAACTGCTATAAAATTAGGCCATCGACTGCCTAACTGCAAATACAATGAGCCCAAAGTACTGTAATTGCTTAAAGGAGGACATTTATAGGTAAAAGAAAAAGTAGGATTTCAAGAATAATTTAATTTTAAGTGGATGGGTTTTAATGTTTGTCTTTAATATTTTAAAATATAGCCTTTTATTATTATGCTAAATCAGCAAGTAAAGGCAACACTTACTGAGATCAAAACAGTCTAAGTCATGATCCCTTCCAATACAATATAAACATAAAATAGTACCTATTGTCTATTGCTGCTTTCCCCATACAGTGGCAGAGTTGAGTAGTTGTAGAAGAGACTGTGTGGCCCACAAAACCTAAAAATTTACTGTTTGGCCCTTAAGAGAAAATGTTTGCCAACCCCTGCTTTATACAAATTATCCTTTAACTGGAGGGAGAGGGCAGGCTAAAGCAGCAGTGAACACAATAAAATTTTGTTATATCTAGCAAATTAAAAAAAAAAAAACAGTTTTCACTGTGAAACACTTAAGCTTATAAAACATCAGCCTGGCTGATGGTAAAATAAAACTTGTAAACTAAAATTCTCAACCTGGGCATGTTCGCTAAGGGGAATATATTAGAAAACTTAGGGTAGTGAAGTGAGATGCTTATCAAAAGAGGGGCACGCTGTCTCAGCATCTCCATTTTTGATGAGACCTAAACCCCACCCCCACCCCTTAGTGTGACACTAATGGACACTCAAGTTTGGAAACTACTGATTTAGACACAACTCAGAGCTTTTATTAGCTTGCAAAAAGACAATTTGCTTTTCTCTTAAATCAAAAGGATAAATTTTGTAAATGGGGGGTAAAATGGTTTCAATTTTTATTTTAACTACAATTTTAGAAAACCGCATACTGCAAATGTAAAGAATATAAAGAACGGATCTTAGTACCTTGTAGCAATCTAGATGGTCATTCCAATTAAAATCAGTCTTGCTTTTTTTATTCCCATTGCAAAGATAGAAAAACACAGTGCTCAGATTGTAGCTGGAACATTGGCACCCCATATATGTTTATAGAATAAAAGTCTCCATATCAATATAGTGATTAATATTAATGCCATTGAGCTGAGTCATGCAGTTTTTAAATTATATTTGCCTATCCCCAATTTCTCATTTGAATCTAGCAGAACTAATCATACCTCTAATCATACCTCTATATTGTTCAGTTTGACCATCTAACTCATCATTCCTGGCCATAAATGACTTTGGCTGGTTCCCAAAGTCAAATTTATCCTGTCTCATTATTTAACATATTTATATTCTATAAAGTTGCGTGAATGCTGAATTTTAGCAAATACTGAATCATTGCCCCTAAGGGAAATGCTGGGTTAAGTCAACTCATGAACACATAACCTTGTTTCCCATTTATTTCTGTAATGAAGACACTTTATTTATTATAACGCTGAACTCATGGTCAAATAGCAGTGTAACTCCTACCTGAATGAAGCTTATCTAACACATGTATTCCCTCCATAAGGCACATCACAGACTTCTTGTGCTTAGGAACATCAGACAGCACTTCAGCACCACATTCAAACATCTCTTTAAACAGTAAAATCACCAAAAAAAAAGGCACGAAAATGCAAAAATGCACTAAATAGACTACAAAGACTTGTTAATGAGAGCTGAAATAAGAAGGCTAAGCACTGCCTTGTTGGATATCAGTTGGGAACATAAGACAAATTTTTTTTGCTGCTCAGCTCATGCACATGCACGTGCAAATGGCCAATAAAGCACCCTGGATTTCAGGGTTACAAATAAATTTTAGTGAGTGGGCAAATTTGAAAGTAAAGAACTGGTGAATATGAAGGATCAACTGTATGTACTACTACTGATAATCTAAATTAATTATGATCATTTAAAAAATTATTTTTAAGCAACAGCAAAATGAAAACTACACAGTCACCCAAAATAATGTCTTTAAGGTAATATTTCTTTGGTATGTATAAATTGAGTGAGGTGTGTATGTATGTGTGTATTTCCCTCTTCCCCACTCCATACTCAGCTTAGTACTACTTGGAGAATCAGTCTCTAACTGGGCAAATCTGATCCCAACTTGGGTTAGGTTCCGCTGAACGCAAGTTCCCACATTTTTCTCAGTATCTCTACCACTTATCACAACTACATAACCATCTGTTTGCTTATGCCCTACTCACTGGGTTGTAGCCTCCCTACAACCCAGTTTTTTTGGGTTTTTTCTTTTTTTTAGAACATTTTCCTAGTATAAAGCCTTGTTATACATTGCTGTTCAATTAACTTTTACTGAGCGAATAATTCAATGAAATGAGAAATTACAAGGACCTAAAGTATGATGACTATGATATAAAAAGACAAATGGGCAAATTTAATAGAGGTAGAATACATACAATTTGCCAACCAACTTTATGTGGGGGATTTGGAAGGATTTTAGATTGCCCTGGTTTCTTCTTCGTTTTTTTTTTTTGTTTGTTTGTTTTTTTGCGGTACGCGGGCCTCTCACTGCTGTGGCCTCTCCCGTTGCGGAGCACAGGCTCTGGACGCGCAGGCTCAGCAGCCATGGCCCACTGGCCCAGCCGCCCCGTAGCACATGAGATCTTCCCGGACCGGGGCACGAACCCGCGTCCCCTGCATCGGCAGGCAGACTCTCAACCACTGCGCCACCAGGGAAGCCCCTTCGTTGTTTTTTTTTTTTTGGCCATACGGCTTGCGAGATTTTCCCTGACCAGGGAGTGAACCCAGGCCACATCAGTGAAAGCCCGGAATCCTAACCATTAGGCCAAAGGTATGCAGAGTTGTGCTACTAATTAAAGTATAGAATATAGGAAGAGTACATTTGAAGAAAAGATGAGTTCCATTTAGTTTCCTATAACCTCTTCACCTATGCTACTTCTTTATTTTTTTTAAAAAAAATTTATTTGGTTGTGCCGGGTCTTAGCTGTGGCATGCGAACTCTTAACTGTGGCATGCATGTGGGATCTAGTTCCTTGACCAGGGATCAAACCCAGGCCCCTTGCACTGGGAGCGCAGAGTCTTAACCACTGTGCCACCAGGGAAGTCCCTATGCTACTTCTATACTTGGAAAATTTTATTGCTTGATAAAACTGCATTCCTAATTACTACCTGTGTTGGAATAACTTGTTCCAACTATAACGTAAGATCATACAGGGCAAGGTTTATTCACTTTTTGACTCCTAAAAACCTAGCACAACAATATTCAATTGAATTGAATGTGGATGAAGATGTCCAGGAGACAGTTGGATATTCTAAACTGGGGCTTAGGAAAGAAGTCTTAGCTGGAGATAAAGATTTAGAAAAGATCATAACACAGGTGTTATTTTAAAGGGTAGAAGAATAATTTTTGAAAGAATCAAAGACAGAACTTTGGGATACCAGCATTTAGGGGACACATCAATCAAGAGGAAAAAATGAAAAACACTAAGAAGGAACAATCAGAGATCAACCAGGTGAGAATGGTATGGCAGACACTATTGATTATGAACCACAAAGCCATTCCTATCTTCTTTCTGGATAACAGATATCTAGTTTCTTCCAGAATAGAGTAATGAACTCAAGGAAGGTCAGTGCCTCTGCCAGCCCCTGGGGAATGACTCATGGTTAGTTTAAGTCAATCATAGTAATCACATTTCCTTTTGCCAGTGACTGGGGTAGGGGTGGCCAATGAGATGTAAGGGAAATGCTTTGGGGAACTCTGGGGGAGACTGTCTTCCCCATAAAGAGATACCTACCCCAGAGAAACCCCAGCACTGACTGCCTTTCTGCTTTGGGATGATTAAACTACGGTGCTTGCTATCTTACAATCCTGAAGGTAAACATCTGTGACACAGTGAGAATGCTAGAGTACAAAGAAAGCAAGAGGCTGGGTCCTTGATAGTGTTGTTGCATCCCTTAATCAATATTAGAACCATCTATCATTGGTCTTATTGTTAAAGAAATTCTGTTACTTGGAGCTGAAAACATCTTGATATCACTGGTGTCCCGAAACCAAAAGGAGGACAGTGTTTCATGAAGGATATAGGAAAGTCAAGAAGGGTGATAGAAAAGTACCCACTAGAGTGAGAACGATTTTTGTTTCAGTAGTTATAGCTAATCATAGTAAGCACTCAAACACTAACTATGTGCAAGCATTATTCTAAAACTTAATACATATAACCTCATTTAATCTTTCACAACAATCCTATGATGTAGATGGATGGAATTGTGGGCAATGAAAGCAAAAGCCAGAATCCAGTGAATTGCACAATAAGAGAGATATGAAAATAGAATAGTAAATTTAAGCTTTTAAAGAAAGTCATCTGAGGGAAGAAGAGAGAGTTGTAATAAAGTAGGGATAAAGAAGGTTTTAAAGATGCTCAAGTGAGGGACATCCCTAGTGGCGCAGTGGTTAAAAATCCGCTTGCCGATGCAGGGGACATGGGTTCGATCCCTGGTCTGGGAAGATCCCACATGCCACAGAGCAACTAAGCCTGTGAGCCACAACTACTCAGCCTGCGCTCTAGAGCCTGCGAGCCACAACTGCTGAGCCCACGTGCCACAACTACAGAAGCCCACAGGCCCTGGAGCCTGCATGCCACAGCTACTGAGCCCACGCACCGCAACTGCTAAAGCCCGTGCTCTGTAACAAGAGAAGCCACCACAATGAGAAGCCCACACACCACAGTGAAGAGTATCCCCCCGCTCGCTGCAATTAGAGAAAGCCCACGTGCAGCAACAAAGACCCAATGCAGCCAAAAAAAAAAAAGATGGTCGAGAGGAAAAAATATAGAGAGGAAAATGAGATATATATATAAAAATACATAAGAAATGAAATAATTGCTTAATTAAGGTCTCAGAGGAAATAGGAGGGAGGAGGGTTTGGTGCCAAGATTGGAAATAGATGAAATTTGAACAAAATTAGAAGTAGGCCTCTGAGATTAAGAGAAAATAAATAAGGAAAAAATTATAAATTTGAAGGCAAGAGGACTAGGAAGACTAAAAAGTTTATAGATGCTATCAATCCTCTTAAAATTTTTTAAAAAGGACATCTGCAACTAAGGAGTTGAGAATAAAAGTAGGGCATTTGACACAGAATGGTAATGGTTTGACATAGCAGTTAAGTGAACTAGGAAGGCAACTAATCAGAAACAAGTAAAGGATTACTAAATCTCACTGAGGACCCAGCCAAAACCAGAAACCATGATAAGATGAATCAATATTCATTTTATTCATTTCTTCATAAACATTTTATTAAGGATTTTCCATATGCCAAGGCACCTTCCTAGGTACTGGGGATAAAAGATGAACAAAAATTCCTGCCTCATATACTTTACATTATAATGAAGAAGATATAAAGATTTTTTAATAATTAAAAATATTAAAAAATACTATATGGAATGTTGGATGGTAGTAGGTACTAAGGAAAATAAAGTAGGAAAGGGAAATAAGAGAATTAAAATTTTAGATGGGGTGGCCAGAAATGGCTTCACAGAGAAAATAAACATTTGTACCACGACCTGAAAGAGGAAAAGGGAAAAGCTATATACATATGTGGGGGTCATTCAAAAGCTTAGAGGTGAGAGAATGCCAGGCATCTTTGAGGTTTGGTTATTTAAGAATGATGGGGTAGGGGTGGGGAAGGGATTGGGAAATGGTCAGAGAAATAATAGATGTCTAGATCGTGTATAGCCTTGCAGGCCACTAAAGACTTTGACTTGAGTTGAGGGAAGGTGAGAAGCCACTGGAGAGTTTTATGCAGAAAAATGATGGGATTATTTTGGCATCTGGAGTAGAGAAGCATGGTGGGCAAGGATGGAAGACTAAGAATGTATTGCAATAATAGTTCAGGTGATTTGGACCATGATGTAGCAGTGAAGGTCCTACTTTATTTTAAAGGTAGAGTCAATAGGATTTTCTGATGAATCAGATGTGGAATGTGAGAGAAATCAGTAATGACCTCAAGGTTTTTCAGCTTCAGCAAGCTAAAAGAACAGAATTGCTATTTACTAAAATAGGAAGACAGAAGAGCTACAGGAGGAAATTGCAGAGTTCAATATTGGACATATTAAGTTTAAGACGCCAGTTAAGCTTATAAATGGTAATGTCTAATAGGCATTTGGATGAGTTTGGTATTAATAGAGGCAGTACAGAGGGAAGACAAAATATCAGTAGAGGTGAACTTTAAAACCACAAGACTAAAGGAGAGTATACTAGATTGAATGTAGATAGAAAAAAAAAAGGGTCCAAGGAGAGAGTCCTAAGATTTACAAATATAGTAGTAATGATAACTATTACTAATAAGGTAAGGCCTCTCAGCCTCAGGAGTTGAATCTTAATTATTCAAAACGAAGTATGATACTTGCTGGAGTAAGCCACTGATTCAGCTCTGAGCAGCACAAGGTTAATCCAATGAGCAACCAGAGGAAGGAGGTAGTAGTGTTTCCTTGTTTTTAAAGGGAAGAAACTTTCTTTTTCCACTTTACAATCATGCCTGCATAACACTGGGAACTGTGGCAACCATTATGCAATCATTAGGGGCACTAAGCCACATGATGAGGATGGCAGAGGGCAAAGATGAAAAAAATATGGATACCTCATGTATTGTTGAGCTGCTAAATCAACCAGCCCTAGAGTGACTCTGCACCTGGACTTTTTACTATTATTTAATAAGGGTTTTCATTACTTATAGGCAATTGTATCTGGTTACCATAATCTCATTTAATTTTCATAAAAATGCTTAGAGCACAAAGAACAAAATGAGACTCAAAAAAGATTAAACATGGCCAGGTTAAATAACTTGGCACATAGGTAGCAAATGGTGAACTGAAGCTTAACTAACTCCAAAGTCTATTTTAAGTGGTTTAGAGTAGATTTAAAGAGTGGACATAACTGAAAGACAAAGGGGAATGGGAGTTGAGAATTCTTGAAGTGACTGGCAAATAAGGCCAGGAAGTAACAGAGATTGAAAAAAAAGAAAAGTGTCAAAAGACTAGAAGAACAGAAGGAATACATTAGTAAACAGGCTATTAAAATAATAAGAGGTCTTCTTGAGAGAATATTGGAATTGAAGATTTTTATTGTTTGAGTAGTCTGGATGAAGATTAGATGTAGGCTGTAGCTATGAGTAGGGAGGAAATTGCATTTTCAGTGGTCAAGGATTGATTTATTAATATTTACTAGCATCTACTATGTGACACATTATTTTATGCACTTAAGATACAGTGGTGACTAAAATACACCCTGTGGAGCTCACACTACGGTGTGAAAAACTGACAACAAACAAGTAAACAACTAGAACTTTGGTGTGTACGGAGTTTTGGGCCAGCATAATCAGAGGCACTCAGTGGTATCTGATGTTTGATGAAGTTCCCTGGTTGTAGCCGGGCTAGCAACTGAGGCCTTTACTCATAGAGTTACAAATAGAACATTTTACTCAGGGTTACAAACAGAACACAAGAACTGAATGACAATTAGGATGACAATGACTGGCAGTTATGTAATTATTTCAAATAATTTTACATACTCACACAAGGAAATAAATGTTTAAATGAACGAGTGGTCTGATTAAGCTTTTCAATTCTTCAAAGAATTTTTTTTTTGGCCACACCAGGCAGCTTGTGGGATCCTAGTTCCCTGACCAGGGATCGAACCCAGGCCCTTGGCAGTGAAAGCGCCGAGTCCTAATCACTGGACCACCAGGGAATTTGCTAACCCTTTTTAGAGTGATGCAAATTACTATCTGAAAATATAGAGTCTTTCCAAAGTGATTCATGGTTTCATTCAACATTCACTCACTAGAATAAGGTCCATGAGGATAAGGGTATTTGTCTATTTTGTTCACTACTGTATATCTAACACCTAGAACAATGCCCAGCATTTTCACTGAACTGAATAAATGAATAGATTAATAAGCATCCACTAGATGCCAGGTAGTATATTCATCTCAAAAGTAAGTAAGGCAGTTCCTGACTAGTCTGCAGGGCAGAAATAGAGACACAGATGTAGAGAACAAACGTATAGACACCAAGGGGGGAGAGTGGCGGAGGGGATGGTGGTGGTGGGATGAATTGGGAGATTGGGATTGACATATATACACTAATATGTATAAAATGGATAACTGATAAGAGCCTGCTGTATAAACAAATAAAATTCAAAAGTTTAGGGCTTCCCTGGTGGCACGGTGGTTGAGGGTCTGCCTGCCAATGCAGGGGACACGGGTTCGTGCCCCGGTCCGGGAGGATCCCATGTGCTGCAGAGCGACTGGGCCCGTGAGCCATGGCCGCTGGGCCTGCGCATCCAGAGCCTGTGCTCTGCAGCGGGAGAGGCCACAGCAGTGAGAGGCCCGCGTACCGAAAAAAAAATTCAAAAGTTAAAAAAAAAGTAAATAAGGCAGCTCCTGCACTTAAAGAGTGTACCATTTAAAGACTCTAACTAAAATAAAATCTCTTGATCTTCACTTATATCAAAGTACAGTTAAAAAAGCAGGTTGTTAAGAATCTAAAAGTAATACCTCTCCTGGATAAAAGGAATTTATTGTAGACTTCATATGCTTTTATACAGTTTTTTTTTTAATTTTTTTTTTTTTTGGCAGCATTGGGTCTTAGTTGCTACACGTGGGCTTTCTCTAGTTGAGACAAGTGGGGGGCTACTCTTCATTGTGGTGTGCGGGCTTCTCATTGCAGTGGCTTCTCTTGTTGCGGAGCATGGGCTCTAGGTGCGTGGGCTCAGTAGTTGTGGCTCTCGGGCTCTATAATGCAGGCTCAGTAGTTGTGGCTCACGGGCTTAGTTGCTCCACAGCATGTGGGATCTTCCGGACCTGGGATCGAACCCGTGTCCCCTGCATTGGCAGGCGGATTCTTAACCACTGTGCCACCAGGGAAGTCCCGATATGCTTTTAAATTTAGAAAATAAACTACCATGCTATCTTGAAAATTTAGTATTTGTATTATTAGGTACTATAATTAGATAATCTGTTATGAAGAATATTATGGTTAAGTCACAGGAAAATAGTAATTTCAGATACTTTAAAATTTTTTATTCCTTCTTTTCCTTCTCAAGTCCTTTCAAATACACTCTTTTAAAAATGAAGTGAGAATATCTGTTAATATGAAGCAACATAAAAGAACAAACAATCAGAAGGCAAATTCCAAAGAGATCACTGCTATAAATAGACATGGAAATGTCAGGACAGAGAAGCAAAGTTCCACTAAAAACAACAACAAAATTGTATGCCAAGTGAGTTCTATATCTCACACCCACCCATCTTCAGTTAAGGATTTCATCGGCAAAGATCCTCCATCTTCTAGTAATCTATCTCAAAAAATAAATGTGAGTAAAGGCAGATGTCCTGATTTAAAAAATCAGCTGTTTCTGGTTGTGCACAGAGTTTTCTTCCCCTTGTACCTAAGAAGCAGAAAACCTCCATCTGAAACTTAACCTAATCACTGCTGCTTCAAAGAGAACTTATTTCATGAAACAAAGAGCACTGGACTAGGAATCTAGTCTTGGCTCTAGTCTTGCAATTAATCTTGTCACTTTGTACATAGCACTCAAGCAATCTGGGTCACAGTTTCCTCCATAAAATGAAAGAAATGGACCAGACGATCCTCAAAGTCTTTCCAAGTTCTTAGGAAAAGTTCGAGTGAAGCTACTCTTCTGTGCCACCTAGCCTCGAAGGTCCCCAACATTCGTAACCACATATCCAACAATTTGTTTTTAGCTCTAGCTTTGCAGCAAAATAAGTATGATTACATATAAAACTCAATTCAATATTTATCAGGCTTTCTACCAAAAGAAAAGCACTAAGCCATACTGGGCAAGCCGAAGAGTAAAAGCCAGTCCTTGACCACAGCCCTCTCTTACACAGAGGAGAAACGGGAAAGGACAAGATCTTTGTATTCAGAACATTTGCTACAGTCTAGCTGGGGAGACAAATTTTAATTCAGCTTAATTATGTAAATACTTATTAAATACTTTTTGCATAAAGTGTCAGTTTTCAAACTTTGATGAGCATAAGAATCTAAGATGCTTTTTTTTTTGGCCATGCCCCATGGCTTGCGGGATCTTAGTTCCCCAACCAGGGATGGAACCCAGGCCCCTGGCAGTGAGAGCACCTAGTCTTAACCACTGGACCACCAGAATATTCCCCTAAGACACATTTAAAAAAATGTAATTTCCCATAAAAATGATTCACTACATCCAGGTGGGGCCCAGGTATCCACATTTTTAAAAGCACCCCCAGATGATGCTGGTGGCCCTGTTCAATTAACATTGCCATTAGCCTATATCAACAAAAAGTTGATAGGTTCAAAAACAGAAAATGTTTCTAGAGCTTGAGTTCTCAAGACTATATGCCCATAACAACTAGAGAACAAACTGCAAGGCATTAAAAATAAGCAAAAATCTGATGGAGCATATAGACTTTTTATTTCAGTGGTTTTCAAGTGTGGGCTGCACTTAAAAAAATCAACATAGGGGGACTTCCCTGGAGGTCCAGCGGTTAAGACTCTGCGCTCCCAATGCAGGGGGCCCAGGTATCAATCCCTGGTCAGGGAACTAGATCCCGCATGCATGCTGCAATGAAGATCCCACATGCCGCAACTAAGATCCGGCACAGCTAAATTAAATAAACAAATAAAATCAACGTAGGAAGTTTTTACAGATACAGGTATAGACCAGTTAAATCAGAGTTTCTGGGAGTGGTAGTTGTGGCTCAGCTTTCACATTTAAAAAAAATCTCCTTGTAACAAATGCAGACAACCATTAAATTAAGGGCAAGATCACTGGAATTGGTTAGTCAGGTTAAGTTTCATGAAAAAAGATGATTTTTTATCAGACTCTTTACTTGGCTAAAAATTTAATGAAAAAGATAAATGTAACAGAAGAAGTGAAAGGAACCAATGTATAAATAAATGATCTAAGTAGGGGAGGAACAAATAGAGATGCTTTTGACCACAAAATAAAGGGAGACTAAGAACAGTAAATATATGAATTTTGCAAACATTATCACAGGGGCTGTGTGGTAATACAGGGGAAAAATTAAAATTAATCAATCCTATCCTTGTCTTGAGAAGACTTACAATCTAGTTAGTGATGTGTACTACAAACACATAAACCCCCTGAACGATGTATTTGAAAAATAACACTAATCATCATCAAATATACAGGTATATATGTATATATACACACACACCATAAAGCACTATATACTTTAGTAGGGCATATTACTAATCCACCCAGTGCAATTAGCAATACAGAGAAACAAGCTTCTATAATGTTACACAACACACGGGTTTTTTAAATTTTGTAAGTAATCTACTTTTATTACCTTACATTAAGAGTTGTCTTCCCATGAAGAATTTTATCCTAAGTCTTGATAAAAACTAATGCAAATATTTTAAACATCCAAGTAAGAAATACCAAATTGTGACTCATACCCTAGAAATTACAAAGAGATACATTTCATAGATTTTTAATAGATTCTTCCATTCTTTCAAGTCAGGCTGCCTAGGCTCAAATCTCAGCTCTAACATTTACTAACATGTGAGCCTGGGCAAATTCGTTAGCTCATCTGTACCCCAGCAAAATGGAGATTTTAATAGCGCCTATCTCATAAAGCCAATGTGAGGATAAATGAATAAAATACATGTAAAGCACTTACAGTGCCCAGTATATAGTACTTTAGAGTGTGCTATGCAGTAAAGACACAGAAAAAGACATAGCCCTTACTGTCATGAACCTTATAATCTAGTGGGAATTCTAAACAATAAATGATATTATGGTATTATTACCATGATATGGTACATGAATACAAATAGGAATCCCTAAATTTGATAGTTCTGGACAGGTTTTCTGGAAAAATGGAAAATTTTCAACAGGCAACAGTGAAATGGAAGAGGTGAGGAGTGTTCCTGACAAAGTGAAAGATATGTGCAAAGGCCCAAGGGCTCTACAGTTATGAGTAGGTGGGAATGACAAGGATGGCAAAAGGCTGGATTTATGGCAAATCAATGGTCATGAGCAATATCCTAGAGGATTTGTCAATGCTCTAACAGCCTTTCAATCAGGACATACTATTAAATCTGACATCCAAATCAGAGAAGAAATTTCTAATAACTGAGGGTGAGATGATACTATGGTGACTTCTGAAAGAGAAAAGACACAAATCATGGTGTAAAAACATAAGACATTTTTATTATCGTTTACTTTTCAAAAACAGATTAAACTGCCGTCTCTGGTATGCTGGTAAAAAGAAGTTATGTGACTTACCAAAGGGCACATGGGTCAGACTTGAATCTAGATCCTCTGGGACCAAGTCCAGAGTTCTTTTCACTACATGGGGCTGCCTCCAGTTTCAGACACTAGTCAAACTGTTGTTCTCCACAAAGTTCCCAAGTTACATTTGTGTTAACAACTTTGTCCTTTGTAATGCAAGTACTGATAGTTCTTGCTTCCATTCACACAGTCTGAAACAGAATCCTACAAACTCAATCAGAAAGGATACAAAAGTCATTAAGACCAATGACCAACATTAATGATCAAATACCCTAAAACAACATCCTGGACCACTTACTTTACTTTGAACTAACTGGCCACTTTCCTCCTCACATTTAACCTGAATCTGTTGTGACTGTGCACTGAGAAAATACAGGCCTGGTTCAAATGACACACAGAATACAGCATAAAGTTATCAGCTCCTTTTGGCTAAGAGTTGTTAGGAGGTGGGTGATAGATATAAAGATGAGGGAGGAAGTCTGTACAATTTTGCCACTCTAAAATGCCTATCCAAAAAGCTATAATGGACTTTTTCTCCAATAGCTATAAAATAAGAATCTGTTAATATTTCACACAGATTTAACTAATCCAACAGTGGAAAGTTATGCTGAGAAAGAATCAGTCATTTGGTAACCAATAAATCAGAAGGTAAAATGAAGAATGTTGCCAGTACATTCCAACTTGTACTATCTTTACTAATCTTTTTACTCTGTTATTTGATAAAACTGAATGCCCCAGCTAGACTTTTATAAGCTTAAAAACATTGACTTTTGCTTCATCCTGAGAATGAAATATGGAATACTAATTTCTATGATAAGACAGTGCTATAAAATAGAATTCAGCTTTAAATTTACCCAATCTCTCAAAGCACAATAAACCAGTTTTAGATTAGCTATGATACATCCACTTTTAAGAGGATTTACATTGCAAAGGGAAATGCATTTAGTCAAGAAAAGTCTGATTTCATCAGTTATAATGAAATTATCTAGAGTAACCAGCAAACTACAAATGGCTTTGAGAAGACTGAGTGGACTCAGAACTAATTCACATATAACCAAATCAAGTCACTGGTTATAGTTTTCCTACAATTCAGTTGCTGTTACAAGATCCTGGGTTTTACCAAAACTAAGATTTGAACATAGATGTTTAATCCAAAAAATTTATAGAAGTGGAGTACCACGGATTATCCTTTCCTAATTATGAAATACCAGAAGCCAAATTCTATGTTTAATAAAGCCAATTTCCATTTGATAGCACTTTCCAGTTTCTGAAGAGCTCACAGAGATACCTCATTTGAGGATACCAATGCAGGTTATGATCATTATGTAGATGAGAAATCTGAGACACAGAGTCTAAGTTCACTTGACCAAGGTCACAAAATCAACTAAAATGTAGAGATGGATTTTTTTCGACATTCATTCATTCAACAAATATCTAGAAAGCTAAGACTATGTGTTAGAGACTAGTCAGTGGTAGAGACAGACAAGGTCCTTGCTCTCCAGCAGTTTACAATCTAATGGAAGACAGACAATAAACAAGTAAACACATACGACATAATTTCCGATAAATTCTATAAAGAGAACATGGTAATTGGAGAGTGATTGCAGAATGGCACAACAGAGGTCAGAGATGGTCTAGGGAGATGACATCTGAACTGAGACCCAAATGATGAGGGCAAATCATCCATGTGAAGGTCTATAAGAACATCTGAATCAGGCAGAGGAAGATGCAAGCATAAAGCCCTAGAGGCAGGAATGTTCTTGGACAGCAAGGTGGCTCAAATAGAATGAGGAGCAGGAGTGTTTAGATAGTAGCCTGATTACATGGCGCCCTGAGGCCATTCCAGGAGATGGGATTTAAAGTGCAACAGGAAAAAAAAAAAATTAAAAAAAAAAAAATAAAGTGCAACAGGAGAGAAGACTAGGTGAGATGATCTATGTTTTAAAGAAAGCTTTTAAGCTGCTATATGAAGAAACAATTGTAATACATTCAAGTAGAGGCACCCTTGAGCTTCAAGAGTACTGGTAATGGTCTACTTTTTGGAGAACATTCCTGGAAAGCAGATACATGGGTGCTTGTTACATTTGAGACATTACATACATACATTATATACTTCGCTGTACAAAATTTCATAATTTTTAGAAGTAAATTGTAAAGATGTTAAGGGTGGAAGCAGAAAAAACAACTAGAATGCTACTGTAACAGCCCAAGACTGAGGTGACGGTAACTCAGGAGTAGTGGAATGTGGAATATACCTCTGAAGTAAGGTAAATAGGTCTTCTTGATGGAAAAATCAGGGGCAGCAATCAAGGCTGACCAGCGGTTCTCACTGTGGAGTGATTTTGCCTCCCAGGGGACATCTGCAATCTCTGGAGACATTTTTGGTTGTCATAATTGGTATGGGGGTTCTCATATTGGTACAGGTTCTACTGGCATCTATGGGTAGAGGCCAAGGATGCTGCTAAACATACTACAATGCACAGTAGTGCTATAAAATAAAAAATTACTTGGCCATAAAGTGTCAATAGTGCTAAGGTTGAGAAATCCTGATCTTGACTGATTGCAAATGGTTCCCATCCTAGAATACCCGTACTTCCAGGAGACTCTACCAAAAAAAACTAGAAATGGAGGTCTTTACTTATTTTCAATGTTTAGAGATAACTAAAATTGTGGTATACATGAAACAAAGTTTATTTCTTTGGAGGTAAATTATATCACTCTGTGACTAACACTATGTTGATCAGGACTAACTGGTATATGTCTAATTAATAACATGAAAAAATCAGTTAATGATTAATAAATGCCATTTATTGGACAGACTTGCTCAAAGCACAGCTGAAGAAATCCTATTTAGCAATACCACCCAACACTGCTTATACAGTTTTTCTTTTTACCAGTTATGCTTAAATCTGTAGTCCAACACATTCACTGCTTTTCCAAATACAAATTCCCCCCCAAATCGAAATAGATGGCTATGCACACTGAAGGACATAATCAGAGCTGTAAATGGATAAAATGGTAGGAAAAGCTAATTATGGGAAAATGATGGCCCACTTGTACCTGTGTGCATGTAATTGCTATCAGACTTACTTTGGGCCTTGAGCAAGTGGATACATTAATTTCAGGTATAAGTAAGACTGCAGCACACGTTTCTCTTTATTACTCTAAGACTAGCAATGGGCAAAGTACTCTTTGAGACCTAACTCACTAAACACAAAATACCAAAGTTGGTAAAGTTCATTTTACCTCATTCTTTGTTATCTAAAGGGAAAGAATTTGGGGGAAAAGTAAAATCACTGTGATCGACTCCTAAAGCATTCTAATGGGCCTGAAACTACTACCACTAATGCAGTAAACTACGTGCCGCGATATGCTCCAGAAAGAAATTACCTGATAACTGAAGTAGATAACAAAAAACAAAATAATCAATATCATCATCTAGTCCCGGGATGACAATACAAAACATCAGAGTTCTCACAGGTTGCGGCTGAGGGAAACTATTTCGAAGAAGCCACAAAGCCAATTTTGGTCAAGAAATGGACGCCGTTTCTTATCTATAAGGACCTCAATAAAACTGGCCATGGATACATACGATACTAGGTTACTGAGTCTGGCTAAAACTGAATTTTAGGAACAATTACATTTTTAAAAGGTAAAGAAAAGGGCAGTCATATCGTCACAGCCTCATCCAAAGAATTTACACAATAACTTAGAAATCAGCTCGAGAACGAAGGCCTCCGGCCTAAATTCATCCCCACTTGTGACAAAACTCAAAACTGACAATCTAGAAGTAAAATGCAGGGACACTTCACTACCCTTAAAATCATGCCGCGTTCCCGCTATGCCGGGCGGACGTTTTCGGGAGTATCACCGCGCGGCGGCCAAAGCGCGCGTCTCCCACATGCCCTCCCGGCGGCACGCTCTAGACACTGCTGCGCCGCCGTTACGCCTATCAACATCCCCCACTTCCCCATTAGTACACAGAATGACCCTGGGCGGAAAGTCCACCCATTCTACCTCCTTGAGGCGGCGACCGATAAGAAACTACTCCTTTCCTCCAGCCTTTCAAAAATTCAAGCAGACGGCGGCCAGCTCCCCAGTCTCTCCACTAACCCAGAGGGATAACCGCACCACCTCAACTCAAAAACGCGCATAGAGGAGGCGCCAATAGAAACCCCATTCTCGCGAAATCTAAAGACAATTCTCGCGATATCTCGCTGCCTGGCTTTTTCCAGCCTCACCCCCACACCAGCGCGTTGCTTCAAAACATCGCGAGATTTTCTTCTTTAAGTCTCCGCCCCTCTACGGCACGATGGTCGCACAAGAATGTGATACAGCCTCGGCGGCCGCCATTTTCTTTCTTTCTTAGCAGTTGGTTGAGAGGTCCCTGCGAAGAAGCGGTAGCGGCCACTGTAGAGTAGGCATGGCAGATTATTCAACAGTGCCTCCACCCTCGTCTGGCTCAGCTGGTGGTGGAGGCGGCGGCGGTGGTGGTGGAGGAGTTAACGATGCTTTCAAAGATGCGCTGCAGAGAGCCCGACAGGTAAGTCTGGACCGCGCGGCGAGACCCCGACAGCTCACGGTAATTGGCCGTTGGCTGAGTAGGCCGCTACTTCTTCGCGCATGAGGAAGAGGAAAGAAGTGCCCTTCCGCCCTCTGAAATGTGACGAGACTCACGTTTCCCCACGTTGGTAATATCGAATAGAGGCTGGAACTCGGTTTTGTGTTCTTGGTGTCTAAGCCACTTTGAACCCCAACGCGTGCTACGCGAAGATGGCTTTAGATTTTTTTCTCCCGTTTCTGCGGTACTCGCGCTTTTTTCTCCAGGGTGTTAGCATTTCCTTTTCCTCGGAGTGAACATCCTCTTCCATGGGGTAAAGCGCGCGTAGTTTTACACAATAGTATGGAAGCTTCTAGTAATGAGTTTGGGAAAGGACTAGGGTCTGTCCGCAGGAGCCATGGTAAGGGAAGGGATCTGTCATTAAAGCAGTCTTCAGAGCTTCCAACCCGTTCGAGCTCTCCCGCAATTAATCTTTCGGTACCATACACTTTCACACCTTCAAGGAAGAAAAATTAGAGGCGAGCACTCGTATTCCGCGTTGGAATCCCTCTTCAGGGCGGGATTTACGTGTGTTCTACTGTTCCTTCCCTCTTACTTCTCAAAATGGCTTCAGGGCCATTATACCCTAAGTTTCAATTTGAATCTGCCTCTCAGTTCAGAGTCGTAAACTGACCAGACCTCTTTGTATTACGTAGGTGCGTACATTTGCCCTGAAGACACCACTTTCCCAAACAAAAGCTGTAAAAAAAAAAAAAAAAAAGTTATATTCCAGGATTTTATTTGAACTTTATCTTTATTAGATAGTCCCTTAATGTAATTTTAAAACGTGTGATGTTGGTATGGACTTGTGTCTAAGTAAAAGTAAGAATCTTATATTCTCGTTATGACACGATGCATGTTAGATGCTAGAGATTTTTAGAGTACAGTGTTAAGCTCATGGTAATCAGAATCCAATTTTGTGGTATGTTTTGATTCCATTAGTTCACTTCGTTAACTTATTTTTCACCCCCCGGTTGGATTAAAGGATCCTTTGAGTCAAAATCCATAAAATCTGTAGTGATGTAGCAAAGCGCTCATATTTTTATAATGTGAACACATTATAAATAAAAATGTACCTGTACTTGTTTTTAATCAGAAATTTTCCAAGGAGTCAACAGAAGGTCATCATTAACCCTAATTCTGCGATTTATTCACCTAATTCTTATTTACTACTTCTGAACATGTTTAGAATAGTGACTGAAACATTTATATAATGTCAGGAACTCTGTTAGAAGGGTTTTATTAGATTGGATTGGAAGACTCACCTGAATTATTTTATTCAACCAGCATATTGAATTAATTTGTGACACACACTGTACATAAATACTGGAGACTTTTTAAACGTGTTAATTAGGTTTCTGCCTTCTAGGAAGCTATGATGGTCAAGGAACCAAAGACAAAAGAATAGAAGTATCTGATTAACGCTTTCAAACAGTAGACAAAATATGGGCACTGTTAATTCATCCATTTGTTCTATAAACATTTTAGAGTTCTATGAATCAGGTACTGTACATAACACCAGGGATTGGGGTACCTAACTGCCAAAGTAAAGGACTGATATTTTAAGCAAGGCATTAAAGAATGAGTGAGAGTTTGACCAGTGGAGAAAGAAGCAGCATGTGCAAAGGTATGGGGGTTTTGGGGATGACAAGAACCTAAGAGTGAAGTCACTGGAGGATAGGGTTGCGTGGGGGAAGGAGGGTGGAAAATGAGGTGAGAAAAGGTACAGGTGGATACAACTTCTGAAGACAATTTTCTTATTTAGACTGCCTTTTTAAATATAGAAATTGTCCTCAAACTATGAATTTCTTGTCCTCTGTTTATATGCCAATAGCTGCCCCAGTGCCCTTTCTGTAATAAAATTTAAAAGTGTCTTTGCTGTAATTTGATTGCTTCTACAGAATTGATCTTAAATCTGAGATTCTCATATTTAGCATTTGAGTTGAATTGCCCCTTCTGGTTACATTTGAGAGTGCCTCTGTATATTGGTTGTAGAGCTGCTTGTCTGATTATGTAAGTGGAGTATAGGGAAAAGTGCTTGGGCTGAAGGGGCAAATTAGGTTAATCCCTGAAATACTTTTTTCCTTATCTATATTAAATGGATACTGAATTATATTTCCAAAATCTCCATCTAACCTTAAGTTTCTTTTCTTTGTCTAGACTATTGTGCTGTGTTCTTTGGAAGGAAGAGGTATAAGAACAGCTTCTTACCTTCAAAGAGCTGCATACTGCTTGGGAAGCTATTGGCATTTCAGCTGGATAGTTCTTTGTTATGCAGGAAAGCAGAACAAATGATAGGGATCCCTGGTCCCTATCTAGTAAATGCTAGTAGCATTTACTCTAGCTGATTGTTGCCGTGAGGCAATTGAGGCCGAGTTGCTCAGTCTTTTTTCCAGAGAATTCTAATAGCTTATTTTCTTAATGTGAAATTTCCAGATTTTTATAATATTCTGTGAGCTAAATCTAGCACAGGGGCACCAGACTGCTTCTCTAGTTTAGGTTTCCAACCTTTCTACTTTAGAAATTTGTATTTGGGTATTTCAAACTGTAACTGCACAGGGTGATGTTGAAATTCTTTGATTAGATCTTTAGTGATCACACTGATAACAAGTTCTGTCTTTGAAACACTGGAAAATTGAGATACAGCTATCTACTTTTTTCCCCTTAAGGTTATATGAAGATAGAAGTGAATCAGAGACTGAGACTAAGTATAGTGGTAGATCACAGGTTATGCAAGAATATCAATCCTCATCACTTCCCCTCTAAACAGCTATTAAATTAGTCGTTAAGTACTCAATTCTTGAAATCTCTTTCTTGATAATTGTGAAAGTAATTCAGACTGTATTATGTTTGAATGCAATGAAGAATTTATAAAATAGGACTGTTGACTTTTTACTTAGCATTAATCTCCAGTGAAAACTAGTATTTGAGTGTGTGGTGGGGTGGGGGGGTTGTTTGGTTGTTTTTTTTTTTTAAAACATTTTGAGATGGGATAGCAAAGCTTGATTATGATAATAAGCACAGATTTCTGGGCTGTAAAGAGGGGACAATGCTAATAAAGTGGTGGGCTAGTAATATTTCTAGCCTGTTCACATTTCTGGTGCATAGGAATTGAATCCATTAGGACCTTGCCCATAGTAGGTACTCATTATTGAATTGAATCAACAGATATCTTTAATGAATTAAAGCAGTAATGAAATTTTGTTCTGAAAATAATTATGTTCTTTCAAAGTGTATATCTTTGGCCAGTACAAATAAAAACCTGTTAAATTTTTTAAATTGAATATTTGAAGTCTTGTGAACCTGCTTTATAGTTGAATTAAAGTGTGCTGATTTGTTCATAGTAACTGGCAATTTATATGCTACATATTAGGCTCTGTGCTAAGCATATTTATATTAATTCATTTAATTCTCACAACTATTCTACAGGGTAAGTGTAGAAACTATTTATCTCTTTCGTACACAGAAGATGAATGAGGCACAAAATGCTTAAGAAAATTTGGCAAGGACACAAAGCAGTAAAACCAGAATTACCACTGACCCCAAATCACGGTTGGACCCCAAAGCCTAAGGAAGCATGTAGACTGAAAATTAGGAGATAGTCATTTTGGGCATTTAGGTAATTACTTCCGAAAATCAGCTTTTTGTGTGTTGTTGTTTGTGGTTTTGTTCTTGTTTTAATCTCTAAAATCAGGTGGTGTGACTGAATAATCTCAAATTTCCTTTCAACTCCAGAATTCTTGGATTCTAGGAATAATTGAAGAAAGGTGGAAAATGCTAAAACATTGAAAGCACAAAAAATACTTACTCATTTGAGAAGTAGGCAGGGTCCAAATGGAAAGCTTGAATTTTTACTGTAAATTGAAAATCAAAGAAGTTACCTACACTTAATTCTACTAGTCTCATAAGAATTTTATATAGTTAGAGATTGGATTTTAGGAATTACTGTTTCTCTTAAATTCTGTGCAGTGACCTAGGAAGTGTATGTTTTCTATTGATCTTGGAGAATTGATTAAATCTGTGTTAGTATTTTTTCTAATAGTTCTTCTCTAATGTTTTTGTATTGGTTCTGAATTTTTGAGATGGTGTTAACTGGTTCTTCTGAGTGAACTAAAGATCAATTTTATTTTCAGTTGGATATTTTTAGAACTATTCAGTGGATAGGGAGGTATAAATAAATATCCTTTTTCTGTGCAGAAGTTCCTTGGAGTTCAAGGAGTGCTGCTTTGCAAACTCAGTGTTTATAAAAGCTAACTGCAGAAGGTACTACCAGCGTAAACCATTTTCTTTCATTAGTATTAACTCTTTCCTTGGACCAGAAATATTTTCCTCATAACATCAATGCCTAGCAGTATGTTAAATTTCCTGAGGAACAATTCAAATACTGATTGCTTTAAAACTGAATGGTGGAAAAGCAGTTCTCAGATGTGATGAGGAAAACTCAGGAAAGAAATAAGATTTTAATTAGATCAAAGATTCGAATAAGCTTTTGAGAAAGTGAGAGATGATTAATATAGGTTAGAGTGACCAAAGCTATGAAGTCAGGAAATACATAATTGTATACTTTTCTTGTTGAGCATTTTTATATTTAATCCTAATATGCTTTGTGGTGGGTGTTTGCATTTACAGATGAGAAAAAGGGAAACCTAGGAATCCTAGGAAATACATTTGGTATATGGGAACTGATATATGTTTAGGACTTACGTGATACATGTTGGATTCAAGTCGTTGAATACGCTTATCCTTTCCAGTTTTCTAATTATAATGAAGCTTGAGGCACTTGGTTTAGTTCCACATCAACACCTTTTTAGAAGAATTCCAGTCACCAAAAGTTTCATTTTCTGTTTAATTTTTATCATGGATAATTTCAAGCATACTCAGAATTGAAAGAATAATGTGGTGAACTCTAATGAGCCCATCACCCATCTTTGGTGATTACCACTTGTAGTAACTGCCAAGGAGGTGTGTAGAAATTGGGACTTCTCCACCATTGACTTACTATGTAACATTGGTTAAGTTACCTCTTGAGATTGTTTTCAATTGTAAAATGGATATCTATCTCACTAAATACTGTACCTCATAGAATTGTTGTGATGATTCAGTGACAAAATGAGTATAAAACATTTATTATAATACAGAGTTTGGCCTTTTGCTGGCACTCAGCAATTTTAGTTCCATTTCCCTTTTCATAGAAAAATGCAGTAAATAACCCCTGGTTGTGCCCCACTTATGACTTGAGGCTGGTGTTTCTTTTTTTTTTTTGCGGTACGCGGGCCTCTTACTGTTGTGGCCTCTCCTGTTGCGGAGCACAGGCTCTGGATGCGCAGGCCCAGCGGCCATGGCTCACGGGCCTAGCCGCTCCGCGGCATGTGGGATCTTCCCGGACCGGGGCACGAACCCGTGTCCCCTGCATCGGCAGGCGGACTCTCAACCACTGTGCCACCAGGGAAGCCCGAGGATGGTGTTTCTTATACGATGTTTGCCCCACTCTAAAAGTTAAAAGTCTCTAACAATGAAATGAGTTGTGGTTCTGTAACAGAGACTTCCTTAGATGTACAACTTCCCAGGCTTCCTCCACACCTCCTCGTTCCCTTAGAAAAAGATTGTCCAATAGAAGTATAATGCAAGTTACATGTTTTGTTTAACCCAACATATCTAAAATATTACCTTTTTAACGTGTTCAATATAAAAATTTTTGAGACGCTTTACATTCTTTATATTTGTTCCAAGGTTTCGCTATCTGGTGTGCATTTTACACTTGAAGTACCTCTCAATTTGGACTAGACATATGAAATACTCAGTAACCAAATGTGGCTAACATTTTACCTTATTAGACAGCACAGCCTTAGCCTGTTCACGTTCTCCCTATACCAACACAGAGAGTCATGGGAGAGAGACATGGAGAAGATAGGATTAGGATTCATATTTTCCTCAAAGTTATTTGGTCAGTCTTCTAAAGATTCTTAATTGATTACTTCTTTGTTTTTATAGAGATATATCAGAAGCAATTCCAGATGATGATTATTTGTTAACTCTGAAGTTATTAATGATATTAATAAATTGAACTGTAATTTTAATTTGTCTATCAAATTAATTTTCTTATGTGATAGATATTTAGCATATATTAGGAAATAATGTAGTTATGATGCTATCCTTAATGATGGTGTGTTTTTTGTTTTTTAAGATTGCAGCAAAAATTGGAGGTGATGCTGGTACATCACTGAATTCAAATGACTATGGTTATGGGGGACAGAAAAGACCTTTGGAAGATGGAGGTAAGTTATAGCCATAAATATTTTAAATTGTTTTACACAGAGTTTAGTTGAAGTGATTTTCAGTATTTTTCAGATGTTCTTTTTTTGAAACATTGCTGTTATCATAAGGTTCCTAAAATTGTAAGGGTTATATTGGACTCAAAAGGAGAGGGGGGAAAAGAGACCTAGACAAGGTAGGTAAAATTTGAGTTAACCAGCCAGTTTTGTCTTACTAGAGAACATCATTTTCCCTCTTTTAGGATTGTGCCAGATTGATAGTTTGCACAGACGACTTGTTAATATACTGAAGAAAACAAAAATACAAAATGTTTAGGAAACATTTCATGGGTTTTTCTCATCATACATGAATTAATCTGAGATGCTGTATTCTCATTACTTTGTTATTTCAGATTTCACTTTAAAGGTTGAAGTTGTTATAGTTTGCTACTTTAGTGTGTTGCAGGTTATACCATTTTTTGTTTGTTTTAGTACCTTGTTTTGTGTTTCAGGTTTAACTCAAAATGTGGCTTAAAACAGTAGATAAACAGTGCCTTGTATTTTTTAAAAACATAATTGTTGAACCTTCTGAACTTAGAAGTCTGCACATATTTTTTTGTTTTAGATTTGATGTATGAATTTTGATACATTTTCTTTTTGCCCTTTTTTTTTTTAAAGGAGGATTCTGAATGAGCATATAGAATGTATTTGTAGCTTTTGACCAGGAGTGCTTGGTTTCCTTTTATTTAAGTGTCTTTCACATTTATAGTGAGGTTTTAATATACAAAAAAAATGAGCTAATGATGCTTCAGATGTTGTATGTAATGTATTCTTTTTATTTTATGTGTAGATGGCTCTTGGACAAGTCCGAGCAGTACAACACACTGGGAGGGAATGCCCTCTCCTTTTAAAGGCAGGAATTTTTATTTATTACCTGTGTTCAGTATGTAAACGTGAAATAAACCAGTGGATTCTTAAATGGACACAAATATTTCTTGGATTATGTGTCTGAATTTTTGTTGCACAACATTCTGATGTTTAATCATTTAAGTTTGAAGGGGGGAGGAGAACGTAGTACTACTTTGAGCTGTAGGTTGTCTATTCTAAGGTACGCATTGTATTCATGTGTGTAAAGGATGTAGATAAAGATGAAGTCATGTAGTTGTTTGAGTTTCTTTTGAAGTTTATGCTGTGAAATGTTTGGTTAGGAACAGTAGAACAGTTTAGATTGAGATTGCCTTGCAATGTGATTTTTTACTTATTTTTCATAGCTTTGTGTTCACTGTCAGATACACTCAACTTTTGATATGTCAAATTTTCACATTTTGATAGGTTTTTTTCCTTCCAATCTTCAGTTCCTACAGTGGGAAGCATCATTAGACTTTAGCATGTGATGTTTTGCTAAGTAACGGACTAAATACTTTGTCTTGTATCATTCTAAAGTGCTTAACATACATTAAGGTCAGTGATTTGATTCCGTAAAAAAGAACTTTTTTTAATGTCTGTGCATCTTTTAAACATGAAGAGAATGAAAGAAATGCCGTTTTCTTTCGATCACTAAGTGTTTGGGTTGAGTTTTGGCAGTTTTGGTTCAAATGATAAACCATACCCTCAGCTATTTCAGTAAATGTTTATATTGGTATTCTTGATTGGGCGTGGGGGAGCTAAGTCTTATGTTTGTACTTACTGGCAAAAAATTAAAAGACTCTTAATTTTACAGATCAGCCAGATGCTAAGAAAGTTGCTCCTCAAAATGACTGTAAGTATTTATTTTAAATTGGGTTAAAAGTTAAAGTAACTGGATTTTAATATTAGGGCTTTGTTCCTATGTTTGTTGGGTATCTTTGAAGTTAGTTGGAGGCCATAAATTATCTTTTTGTATGAATTTATTTGTAAAAATATACCTCCTATCTCCCAGTTCAGTTATGGCCATGTATCAATATAATTTAAGATTTAGTTGCTAAGTCATTTTACATGTTCAATTTATTTTATAGCTCTGTTTTTGAAGTACAGTTGTTATATATTTCATTATGGTTTATCATTGGCTATTGAATGTAGTTCTTTGTGCTATGTAGTAAGAACTCATTTTTTATCCATTCTGTACATATTAGTTATATTTGCTAACCCCAACTTCCCACTCTATCCCTCCCCCAGCCCAACACCACCCCCCACCACCTTAAGTCTGTTCTCTGTCCACTAGTCTGTTTCTGTTTCGTAGGTAGAATCATTTGTGTCAAATTTTAGATTCCGCATATAAGTGATATCATATATTTGTCTTTCTCTTTCTGACTTAGTATGGATATCTAGTTGCATCCATGTTGTTGCAAATGGCATTACTTCATTCTTTTTTATGGCTGAGTAGTATTCCATTGTATATACGTACCACATCTTCTTTATCCATTCATCTGTCAATGGACATTTAGGTTATTTCCATGTCTTGGCTATTGTGAATAGTGCTCCTATGAACATAGGGGTTATAGCTCCATTTCTTAATCTTTGCTTATGCTGCTTGAAAAAGGACAGTTTTTCTTCTATGCTATTGCCAATAATGTCTGCCATTTCACTGAGTTTCTTGCCCACTCTCAGTGTTAAGTATTCTGCATAAAATTTTGTGCTCTTCAGGGTGTTGTCTGTGTGTCAGGGAAAGATTTTAGAATTGCTTAAAATGATTATATTGTTAAATATATGTCAATTAAATTAAATTCTCACTTTATTTAATTTTTTGGTAGCTTTTGGAACACAGTTACCACCGATGCATCAGCAGCAAAGGTATAGTCAAATAAAAGCTTTTCAAAGAGCACTTTGCAAGTTTTAGTTGAACTGTATATGAAACACAGCCAAGTTAGTATATAGTGAATATGTGTCTGCTTTTTTTTTTTTTTTTTTTTTTTTTGGTATATATAGCTCATTTCCCTTGACTCAAATAGGTGATAGCAAATGATCTGTTTTCTTGAGTGAGATACGTTTGTAATTTGAAAGGATGGGTGGAATTAGCCACACTTTAGAAGAACTAAGCTGAATTAAAATAACTGTTAAAATGATATCTCCTGAACTGTACCCCAACTCCTCTTTGTTCGTGCCTTCAGACTGTTGCATCCACCATACCTTCCTCACTTGATGTGTATGACCTTAATTAAGATGCTGGGTTTAACTACTCAGGCCCCATATTTTGACTTTGAGTATTTTAAGTATGTGCCTAGAAATCTAGTTTAAGCTATTAGGAGCCATTAGATTTCCATTTTTATGTTTACCTTTTATTTGTAAACAAATTATCTATCTTTCTTTGAAGGAAAATGTTGGTTTCTGTTATTTTTTAGCAGGTCTGTAATGACAGAAGAATACAAAGTTCCAGATGGGATGGTTGGATTTAGTAAGTAATCTAATTTTTTTAAAGCTATGAAAAAACATAATCAAAACATACTTTAAAATCTTTCAGCAAATAATTTTCTTTTTTCTTACTAGTAATTGGCAGAGGAGGTGAACAGATCTCACGCATACAACAGGAATCTGGATGCAAAATACAGATAGCTCCTGGTAATGTTATTCTCTTGCTATTATTTTCAAAGTGACAAGAAAACTAGCATTTTTAAAGTTGCTAGTGAAAATGATGCTGTTAACATTTTCTTGGCCTAAGATTTTTGTTTGTTTTTAATTGTAGACAGTGGTGGCCTTCCAGAAAGGTCTTGTATGTTAACTGGAACCCCTGAGTCTGTCCAGTAAGTACGAAAATCATGTTCCAGCCCTTCCTTCCTACTGAAGGATATTGTCCCTGCAATTGAACTGACTTTCTCCTGCGCTATTCCTTTTCCCCTTTTTTAGAAAATTTCTAACAGCATATAAACATGCTTGAAAATCCCTCTAAACAGAAAACCATCCCTAAACCCCACATTTCTAATTCTCTGCTCTCTTTTACAAAAAAACTCCTTAAAAGGTGGTAGCTCTGCTTGAATCTTCAGCCTTGATTTCTTTCCCTAAATTCCAGATTCATATCCAGCTGCTTCCTTAGTATACTGTCCACTTGAATGTCTACTAGACATCTTTAAATGTTAAACTTCAAATTGTTAAAAACAGAATCATTGTTTTCCAGCCCATGCTTTTTCTTTTACTCAATCTAGTTCATCTCATTTCAGTGTATGAAAACTCTGTTTTAATACTTTATCTTTCTCTGAAGTCTCATTTATCCATAAGCATTTTTTCCTTCCCAGTTATTTGGAATTCAGCCTCTTCTTGCCACCTTCTGTACTGTCACCTTATCTATGACACCATTTGCCTATATTACCACAATGTGTCTCCATTCTTTTTAGCCTTGTCTAATTATAGTATAGCCATACCGATCCTTTTAAAATATGAATCAATTCATATCACTACTTTGCTCAAAGATCCTCTAATGCTTTCCCATTTAGAGTAGAAGTCAGTGTCTTTATTATGTCTTGGCTTACCTGCCACCTTTCTCACTTCATATTTTACCATTCTTCTCCCAACTCACTCTGTTCTAGCCCCATTTAGCCTCTTTTCTATTTTTTCAGCACACCAAGTGTGCTTCTCTTTAGAGTCCTTTGCACCTTCTGTTTCTTCTCCCTGGAACATTTTTCCCCAGATATTTTCATAGTCACTCCTCTACTTCCTTCAGGTCTTGGTTCAAATGTCTCCTTATTAGTAAGGTCATTCATTTTTCTTTTTTTTTTTTCTTCGCCCTGCTATGCGGCTTCTGGGATCTTAGTTCCCCGACCAGGGATCGAACTTGAGCCTGCTTCAGTGGAAGCGCAGAGTCTTAACCACTGGACCGCCAGGGAATTGTTCATTCATCTATTTTGCATAAAATAGCATCCCTTCACATACATACACACAACCTGTCCTCCTTATCTTGTTTTGGTTTTCTTTATAGCACTTCACAAGTGACATGTTGTTTCTTTAACCTGCTATTTTTACTTATTTAATGAAGTTAAGCCATGCCAGCAAGGACCTTGTCTTTTTATTTCATTGCTGTAACCCCATTACCTAGAATAGTACCTGGCATATAGTTGACATTTCTTAAGTATTTGTTGAATGAACAAATAAATTTTAACATGTGAGTAACCAAAGTAAAGGTTTTAAAAAGTAAACACATCGTTTAATTTTTGGAAGAATGAGCTTTATTCTGAGATAACTTTAGAAGTAGGATGTGTCTTGGAAATTTTGGACTATTCTCAAAAATATTGATTATATATTGATACCTAGAAAATTTATTGTGTGGTTTCAGTCTTTGACACTCATGGCATTTTCTTTTAATTGTTAAAATTTAGTTTTAGGCCACCTTATCCTGAATTGGGATGGGAGGAGTACCTGATTATATTATTTTGTATTGGCTATTAATTTGTTAACAGATCAGCAAAACGGTTACTGGACCAGATTGTTGAAAAAGGAAGACCAGCCCCTGGCTTCCATCATGGTGATGGGCCAGGAAATGCGGTTCAAGAAATCATGATTCCAGCTAGCAAAGCAGGATTAGTCATTGGAAAAGGGGGAGAGACTATTAAACAACTTCAGGTATTACTATGTTTGTAAAATGATTACTTTTTGTCTGTTTTGAAGCCCGTTTCCTTCCTCTCCCCTCTTGTTAATACATCTGATTTCTGTGATTAACAGGAACGGGCTGGAGTTAAAATGGTTATGATCCAAGATGGACCTCAGAACACTGGTGCTGACAAACCTCTTAGGATTACAGGGGACCCATACAAAGTTCAAGTAAACTTAAGTTTATATTTTACAAAGAGGGATTTGGGGTGGATGGCAGAGGGGGAACACATGCATGAATAATTACAGTGTTTTGAGACACGATTCCTAAATTGGGTAATTTTTTCTACTTCAGCAAGCCAAGGAAATGGTGTTAGAATTAATTCGTGATCAAGGTGGTTTCAGAGAAGTTCGAAATGAGTATGGGTCAAGAATAGGAGGAAATGAAGGAATAGATGTAAGTAAAAATACCAATTTAGAAGTGGTTGAATGCTAGTCCATAAATAAGGTTTTTCCTGTTTTGTTTTACATAGCCTTCTCTAACATTGTACTGTCTTCCCCCCCACTTTCTACCTTAAAATACAGAATGTGTACTTTGTATCTTGCCAACCTCTTTGATATAAATATAGTACTTCTATGGTTTGGGACAGATTAATTTTTCAGGAAATGGCTTTCCTAATGCTTGGTCTTCTCTGCTTAAGGTCCCCATTCCAAGATTTGCTGTTGGCATCGTAATAGGAAGAAATGGAGAGATGATTAAAAAAATACAAAATGATGCTGGTGTTCGAATTCAGTTTAAGCCAGGTGAGTACATATATTTATTTTCTAAGCGTTGGTGGCAGTTACTTTTGACATTAATTAATTTAATGCTAAATTAATCCAATTTGTTTCCTTTGTTTAAAGATGACGGAACGACACCAGATAGAATAGCACAAATAACAGGACCTCCAGACCGATGTCAACATGCTGCAGAAATTATTACAGACCTTCTCCGAAGTGTTCAGGTTTGATAGAATGTTAAATTTTCATTGTTTTGTTTTCATTTTAAAAATACCTTCATTAAATGTGAAAGTCCCCCTCCATATTATTTTTATCAGAATCTGTTTGGTGATACTTTATTAATAGCTAGAAAGTTTAAATTGCTTTAAGGTGAACATTTTGGAGCAGGACGGCAGCTACATAAGTGCACTGCTTTATTCACCACGGCATAAAAGGAATAAATGGTGGTGGTCATTTCTTGATTATTTGGGCCAAGGTGTGTCCCAACTTCTCTAAACTTCTCATTTAGGAAAATGAAAGTCAAGGGAAATAGATGTGTAATAATTTTACTGTGGAAAGAAGAGCATATTTCTGACTTTGTCTTTCCCCTCTTTTAGGCTGGTAATCCTGGTGGACCTGGGCCTGGTGGTCGAGGAAGAGGTAGAGGTCAAGGCAACTGGAACATGGGACCACCTGGTGGACTACAGGAATTTAATTTCATTGTACCAACTGGAAAAACTGGATTAATAATAGGAAAAGGCAATGTATTTAAAACTATTAATGTGTGGTTAATAATTTAACGGTTCTGGATGCTATTTCTGTTGCTGTTGTAAATGAGTAGCAATAATTTTTTTTTGGCTGTGTTTTAGTAGAAAAGTGTTCTTACGCTGATAGTAATACCTAAAGCCTAAATGAAGGGCTTTATATGTACTTAAGTCAAGAGTGGGATTTGAATCACATTGGCTTTTAGAGAAGGGAACCAACAGAATAATTATTAGTGTAAGAAATTTTTCTTCTGACCTAGAAAGTGGTTAGTGTTTTTGTTTATTTTGCTGTTTCCTGACATGCTTTTAAATTTTTGAATTTTTAAATCATTGTGTTAGTTTGTATTTACGTTGCTTAGAAAAGGAATTTCTTTGAAGCAAATATTTTGATGTTATAATTCATTTTAAGGTTGGGTGCAGACATACTAAGTTATGTCTTAAAACTTAAATGTGTGAAATGCTTCATATAATTTGATTTAAAGTGTAGAATAAATGGAAACTCCTAGTAGAATATTGGCAAATGGGATACTGTTCATACCTTCCTTCTTAATTGTGACCAGTTTGTTTTGAATAGCTCCTCTGTATCCTTTGAATCTTTAGAGAAATTACTGTGCTTTGATTTTAGGAGGTGAAACCATAAAAAGCATAAGCCAACAGTCTGGTGCAAGAATAGAACTTCAGAGAAATCCTCCACCTAATGCAGATCCTAATATGAAGTTATTTACAATTCGTGGCACTCCACAGCAAATAGACTATGCTCGGCAACTCATAGAAGAAAAGATTGGTGTGAGTATGCTTTAAACTTCCAATTGATAGCACAGACCCTGTTAGTTAAATAAGACATTAATTCATGTGTTCCTATAAGTGCTGGACAGAAAAATGTTAATTTCTACTCTAAAATTATAGGTCTGGTCACATAATAGAAGCATACAATATAGAAGAGATTTTCCAGTGATGAAAATAACCCAGTTAATACACAGTTACAGGTGTTCAGAACCTTGTACTTGAGGGTGGGTAAATAAGAGGATAGCATTACTTGAGTTACGGTATTAGGGTTGGTGGAAGATTGTGGAATATACCTGAAGGAGACAGTTAACAGGAAGTCACTATTAAGGGCTTGCTTACCCAACTTTGGTGAAGCAAAGGTGAATCAGATGCCTGCCCCCTCAGTAAAGTAGAAATCTATAAATCCTAATTCTTAGACTGGCTGACAGTCGTCTGGGGAGTTTTAAAATGTCGAGCGCTTGGGTGCTTTACACCTTGACACATATAACGTACACAGTTCTGATTCAGAATGTCTGCAGTAGGACCCAGCATCTAATTTTAGAAGGATGTTCCAGGTGATTCTGGTGCATGATCAAATTTGGAAATAGTGAGGAAATAGTGCTTTACTGTGTTTATCTTACTGTGAAGAATTAACGTGAACGAGCATCTTAAATTATTAATAATAATTAGAGTATCTTAGGAAAGTTCTTCTTGATGTTTGCCATGCTGTGAATGGGGTGTTTCTCTCTGCTTGGGAAAACAAAAATAGATGTACAAAAGACACTTCAGAATATCTTATGGGGACTTCCCTGGTGGTGCAGTGGTTAAGAATCCACCTGCCAATGCAGGGGACCTGGGTTTGATCCCTGGTCCGGGAGGATCCCACATGCCGCGGAGCAACTAAGCCCGTGTGCCACAACTACTGAGTCTGCTCTCTAGAGCCCGTGAGCCGTAACTACTGAGCCCACGTGCCACAACTACTGAAGCCCGTACGCCTAGAGCCCATGCTCCGCAACGAGAAACCACCTCAATGAGGAGCCTGCACACTGCAGCGAAGAGTAGCTCCCGCTCACAGCAGCTAGAGAAAGCCCTCGTGTAGCAACGAAGACCCAACACAACCAAGATAGGTAGGTAGGTAGGTAGGTAGGATGGATAGACAGATTTATTAAAAAAAAAAAGAATACCTTATAAAAATATACACAAACATAAGTCCTGTGGTATGGAGAATAAGTATAATTGTTCAAAAAAATGAAGAAAATAATTGTTGGACTCAGTAATGGCAGGAATTGATGGTAGAAAAATGAATAGTGCATCTCGGTTTTGGATTTTGCTATCATCAGCATTGCTTCTGGATTGATGGACAGACTAGATATTGTTCAAGAGAAGCTCTTAAGAAGAACTTGGACTCTTGAGGCAGGCTATTTGGGTTCAAAATACTCTGAATCATTTACTGACTGTGTGACCTTGGGGGAAGATAATTACACTCTTCTTTGCCTCTTTTTCATCTGAGAGTGAGGATAATCATACCTACCTTTTAGGGTTATAGGGATTAAATGTTTGAAGTATGTGTGTTTATCCCTTAAAAGAGTGCCTAGCACAAAGCCCTGTAAAAATGTTGCTACCTTTTTCAGTAATCCTTTTTTTTTACTATTTGGAAAGGAAAGGTTATGTATAATTGAAGTGAGGGATAATGACAGCAGTTAGAGACTTAAAGAGACAGGTTATTATGAAAGTCTTGAAGTTTGGCTTTATTGTAGTGAGAAAATTGACAACCATATATAGATTAAGCATTTTTGTCCAAATTGTCACATGGTGAGTATTAACTGCATGAAAGGAATATTTTATTTTAGAACAGTTAAATCTAGTGGTCCTTACAAGTTGGATTATCAAAGAAGAATCAACTAAGCATTATTAATTATGATGTGGCATGAAATGGATACGAAATATCCTGATTTGTTAAATCAATTAAAAAGGGAATCTTCATGGTATTCAGAAAATTATGATGAAAAGGGTAAGGGAGGAAATGAATTAAATTATTGATTGAAATGGGGCTCAGTGACAGGAAGGCTGTGAGAAGGACTGGTTTGTTGAGTGAGAACTTGTTACATTATTGGGGAAGTATTCAATAGCCAGTTCATGATATGAGACCTAAGCAATTTGAGGACTGTATTGTCAGCATGGTTCTCTGATTACAATGTTAAGTGAATAGATGTAGAGTAGATGCAGAGAGAGAAGAGCTAGAGGTAAGAACTTGATATTTGATAAGCTTCCATGATTAATATGATAAAGGGCTAGTAAAAGTAAAAATTGTACAAGGAAAGGGAAATAATGGAAAAGGGAATAGCCTGAAAAGAATAGAAGGTAAAGTTAACGTTTCAGTTCTTTGCTAATGCTGTTGATTTTAATTAATTTTACATGCCTTTCAGAAGTTTTGCAACATGAGTGAGGAAATGAAGAAAATCATAAATTTTAGATTGCTTGTGGTTAGGTAAAAGGGTAGAAATGGAAGGTTATTTGGCCTTTGAAATGTTTAACCATTACTGTCTTTCTGATTTTTGTTTGTCTTTTGCTTTTTTGCAGGGCCCAGTAAATCCTTTAGGGCCACCTGTACCCCATGGGCCCCATGGTGTCCCAGGCCCCCATGGGCCTCCTGGGCCCCCTGGGCCTGGAACTCCGATGGGACCATATAACCCTGCACCTTATAATCCGGGACCACCTGGCCCTGCTCCTCAGTAAGTTTTGAGTTTGGTTCTAGGCTTTTCCTCAAAGATTCTAGATTTTGGGAAACTATTTTAAAATTGATTTCTGTGTTTTCAGTGGTCCTCCAGCCCCTTATGCTCCCCAGGGGTGGGGAAATGCGTATCCACATTGGCAGCAACAGGCCCCTCCAGATCCAGGTAAAAGATGCTTATCATTTGGGTGTAATCTGTGTTTTTGTTTGCCACTCCTGTTATAGTTATACATTTTCTAGTGTTGATTGTGTGCATTTTCTGCACTTGTTTCACTCCTTCAGCAGAAGTGTTAGGTTCTGGTTCTACTACAGTGTATAAGACTGTTGTGAGTATGGTCTATTTTCTTAGGTCTTTTTCTACCTGCATTTGGCTTTCTCTACTTTAGAAGTGATATAGCAGAATGCTAAAAGCCAAGAGTATAGGAAGAAGTACAGTGTCTTAGGTTTTAGATGCTAGTGCCATCAAATGTATGTTAATTGTGACATTATCCATGAAAGAATAGTGTATATTTATTTATAAAATTGTGTGAGAGTCAGTTGGAGTGTTTAATCTTTGGGCATTAAACTTCCAAATTCTCAAGATACGTAAGTTGCCTATTTTAGTATTTCTGATATAACTTTACATTAGTAAAAAGCAGGCCTGTATTAAATATCTGCATGTTGGAACTCTCAGATTAATTTAGTTAAATATTTTCTCTGTTCAGATGTGATTTTTATCTGTTACATTTTATTCTATCCTTGAATCTTTTCCCACCCTGTGGTTTTCTTTCCATCACAGTCAAAGAGCATTAATTGAAACCAGTAACTTTTATTTATGATCCCTTTTTTTTTCTCACCTACTACATACCTCTTAGGCCTCTTTCACTGGAGTAGTTTCAAGGAAGGTACTGAATTAAGGATTCCTTTTCACACTAGTATACTTACTTTTTAGTTTAGTTTTTTTTTTTTTTTTGTGGTACGCGGGCCTCTCACTGTTGTGGCCTCTCCCGTTGTGGAGCACAGGCTCCGGCCACGCAGGCTCAGCGGCCATGGCTCACGGGCCTAGCCGCTCTGCGGCACGCGGGATCTTCCCGGACTGGGGCACAAACCCGCGTCCCCTGCATCAGCAGGCGGACTCTCAACCACTGCGCCACCAGGGAAGCCCTATACTTATTTTTTAAAAAACTAAAATAATATAAATGAAATTGTTTTAGTGAATTTTATTAAACATTTCTGGAGTTAAGGGTGGCCCTGTGTTATAACATACCTTAATTTCATAGGAGGTATATGCTCTTTGGAACATGATGATACAACATGACAGTTACCAAATAACCACAACTCCCACAGGTTCAAGAAACTAAACTGTGTGTGCTAAGGTCTTGAGTATGCAGCAACGAATTTACATTCTGTAGAAATGCATACTTAAAATGTTAGCAGTACTGTGCTAGAAGGACTTAAGAAGGGTCAAATATGATTTATTGTATAATAGTGTTTAAAGAATGGAAGGATTTTTCTTTCCCTCTTGTAAGCTAATTGGTATGGTGTTATTAAGCAGAAGAATCCCACCACTGAAGAGACTGAGAAAATTAAGGGGCAGATTTATATTGGGTAACTTGGATGTGCAGGATGCAGGACTGTACTTATTTGGATGCTCTGTTTGGGTAGGTAGTATGATTGAGAGAAATGATGGGAATAAGAAGTGGTCTCTGTTTCACAGTCTCATTTTCCCACTTGGGGTAGTGGTGAAGTCATCAGTGAAAGAATTGGTTAATGAATGTGGCTTTCAGCAATGCCTTTGGGAAAGAAATAACCCATTTTGCTAAAAGATAAGAGCTAGTGTTAGATATTGCTTATATGTAAAAAGCAAAATGAAATTTTCATTACTTTGTATTAAACATCCTGGTATTTAAATGTGGCCCTATATTGACAGTAAAGTCTGTATTCTCTGAATTAAAATCTGTTTCTATAAAAAAATTACTGGGTTGTTAAAGATTTATGTAGTAGTCACATACTTAGAGTGAAACACACTTGAATAAGTCCTAGTCATAACTTACTAATTATGGGATAGTAAGCAAGTTTTGAACCTCTCTATAGCTGTTTTCTTATCTATAAAATGATAAGTAAATGAATGAATATAATAATGAATGAATTTAGTAAGTGCTCAGTACGTATATATGTAATTATGGGACTGGTTTTCATATATGGTCTACACATTTTAAGAGTGTAAGTATCAATTCCTAAAAGTCTGTTTTATCTCAGTTTCTCTATCTAGACGTGCTGTGTCATATTTGTATTAATTACTATAAGGTAATGATACTGTGTATTGGGACACATGTATTAATTTAGAAACTTATGGAGAGTGGCATAATGCCTTATAATTGTATCACCTTAGACATTGGATCACTCTGGGAATCCTTACCCTTTTTTTCTCAAACATCACTAACCTTTGTTTTATTAGGCAGCTGAGAATTGCTGCCCATTTGGGATGAAGGCTAAATAGATTACATATAGATATAGAATCTGGTTAAGGAAATTACATCTTTCTTCAGAATATAAACTAATAAAGATATACCTATAGTATCATATGATACACCCAGTATAAAAGACAGAATCCGTAAGAGGATTTCTGTTTCAGACTGAGAAGTCTCAAACTTTTAATGCATCAGTTGATTTTTATGAAGGATGAGTGAGGGACAGTCAAGTGCAGAGGAAGCATAACATGGTGAAACGCCCAAATATGAGCATGATGACTTTTGAAAAGTACAACCAATTTACTGTGGCCAGAACTTGAGTGTTGGAAAAATATTGACAGCAGGGAGAGGAGGCTGGAAGGGAAAGTATAAGCGAGGGTGTCCAAATACCTTGTTAAATATGTTGAATGATATTCTTTACTTAAAAGCTTTAATAGTCCCTAAAGACTCCAGGAAATAAATGAATTTCAAATAGGGCAGTGACATCGAGTTTATCTTTTAGGATGATCACTGAAATATGATGAGATGAAATATGGCGAATCTTTTTCTTTTTCCAAGGTTTTTAAGTTGTCTCTTCATTGAAAACAAGATAGGACAGAGTTCATAGTTGTAAAATAATTCTTTCTTGTACAGGTTAGTCCCTAGAATTCCTTTCCTTTAGTCATCTGCCACATAAAACTGTTGTGCTTGAGGCAAAACTGGTTTAGAAAAAGAAGGGCACAGGATGGTTTGAGACAAAGCATTGGATTTGGAACCAAAAGATCTTTATTTGTATTCCAACTCTGCCAGCCACTAGTTTTCTAGGAACTAGGAAAGTTACTTAATCTCTGAGCCTAAGTTTTCTATAATAAAAGCTAATGATGACAGTAAAAATAATAGAAGAATTTGAAAGTGTCCACTTACTGTTTTTTAATGTCCAGTTAATTTGGGGGTCTATATATTTGCTAGAGAGGTGTGTGTGTGATTGATTATGGACTTTAGATACAAATATAGAACTTGTGTTTATTCTAGCTAAAACAGGAACAGATCCAAATTCAGCAGCTTGGGCTGCTTATTATGCTCACTATTATCAACAACAAGCACAGCCACCGCCTGCAGCTCCTGCCGGTGCACCAACTACAACCCAAACCAATGGACAAGGTAACTATGGTAATTAAAGAATTTATTTTCTTTGTGGAAGTGAAAACCTGTGTTTGGAATTATATATAAAGTATATCGGTGTATTACCCCCAAATTTATAATATTATTTAGTTAACAGCTTCAGTAAGCAGCCTTTGCTTTTTAAAAACAAGTTACTTTGAAATAACTGCAAATTTTCATAAAAGTTGTAAGATACATTACCAAGAACATCCAGATAATCTAGCTGTTGATGTTTATCTTCCCCCATTTGATCCATTACCCTGTCACATGTGTCCATATCCATTATCATTAGTCTTTTTCAGAACCATTAAGACCAGGCTATAGACATAATGCCCCATTACCCTTAAATACTTCTTTCTGTATTTCTCCAAAATTAACCATCACACGGCACTCTTTAATCAACATTGATACATCTTACTATCCCCAAGGCACAGCCGTTACTGAGATTTCACCAATTGTTCCAACAGCTTCTCATCAATCAAGAATAATTCTTATCTTTTTCTTTCAAAAGAGTACAGACCTTTTGTGAGATGTTTATGGATCAACCTAGGTCCCTTCAACCTTTTCTTATGAAGATGAGGTCACAATCAGGGTTCTTGCTTTACATTATGGCAAGAATACGTCAGAAATGAATGCTGTTCTCTTAGTGCATTACAGTAGGGGTCGTATAATGTGGACCGGTTTTATCCCCAGAGGTGATGACCATGGTCACTCAGTCATGTTGATGTCTGCCAAGATTCTATACCATGAAATCACCATTTTTCTCTTTGAAATTAATACTGTCTATAGAGTTATACTGAGATTATACCACTATTCTGTTCTTTTTTTGGAGGGGGCAGGACAAACAGGATAATTTTATTCTCATTTTTCCTTAAAATAAAGATACAGTAGAAGTTTTACAGTTCAGTTTGATGAGATGTGATTTATAATCTTAACATTTTTTAAAAAACAAATGATAGCAAAAACAAAGAACTAGTACAAATTATAAAACTACTAGAGCAAAGAGAAAAAACTACCTTTCTGATCAAAACATGTACCACAGCTAAACTTCCTTAGAAAACTTCCTAAGATTTCTAAGCTAAACTTTCTTAGGATTCTGTTCCTCATTGAAGGCCTTAGCCTTCATTGATAATAGCTGCCTGATTGAATTACAAATATGATGATAATTTCTCCTTCCATCATTCATTCTGCACTTACTAGGTGGTATTTTACTATAGAAGAGGTTCCCTTTTTCTTTCTGTTTATTTCTGTATGTCAGTATGGATTCCTGCTTTATTCAGTAAGTTATGTTTTTAACTTAACCAGATTGTCCTAGATTTGGTCAGTCAGGAGTAGCTTTAAGATGGCTCCTGTATCTTTTTGACATGCCTGTCATTCTTTAAGCACTTCCCTACTTTCTTGCACAATAAGATACTTATATTGTGCTTTTTGAGCTCCAGCCCTTGAATCAGCCATTTTTCCAATGATCCCTGATTTCTTTTAGTAGATGATGATATTTAGAAACTTAACAGTTGTGTTCATTGCTGCTGAGGTGTTACTGCTACTAGCTCCTTTCAGTGTACAGAGCTAGGAAATGAATTTATGTACATGCATATCTACATACATATAAAAAATACATAAATATCCATATGTGTATGTATTTTAAAAACTGTACTCATATCACCTGCAGTTCCATTCCAGGGTTTCAGAGTTCTTTCTAGCTTTTCCCACTTTCCATGCTTATAAATGGTGAAAGACCTGGTATCGTCAGTGTGTTTTATTTGACCAGTGAATTTACTTACATGCTCAATGTAACTACTCTTCTAAATAAATAGACCATCTTCTCTGTACACTATCTCTGTACTCCCAGAGTCCTTTGTCTTTGGCACCAGCAAGGATGCCACTATCACACAGCACTTCTCTCCTACCCTCATTTTCCGTGACAGGCTACTCCCAACTCCTCTACACAAAAAAACAGAAGGAAAGGGCTAAAATTGCTTTTTAAAAACCTTAATCATAATTTTTTATGTTTTTCTTAAATAAGGAGATCAACAGAATCCAGCTCCAGCTGGACAGGTTGATTATACCAAGGCTTGGGAAGAGTACTACAAGAAAATGGGTATGTTCTACATTTCTTTTTTAATACATTTTATTAAACTGAAACGTTTAGTAAATATCACACTAAAAGGTTGAAGATTTTGATAAAAAGCATGTTTGTTCCATGTTTTTATTACCTTGGACTTCTTTCATCCAATAACTTTTAAAATCTTGAGGTATAGAACTATTGAACAAGAATGCATTCCAAAATCACTGAACTTTCAGACGTATCATGGTCATTACAAATAATTGTTAAATTTGTGGTTAAGAAATCTTTTTATTTCTAAGTGCATTTGTCAGCCATTTACTAATTGAAGGTAAAGGTTTCCCCACTGGCACATAGGACATTGAATATTACCTATACTTTTGTCAAAGATAAGTTACATGTCAGTAACCTAAATGACACCGGTTAAATTATAGAGCACCAAGCAAAAATTGGTTGCATGTGATATTATTTGTGCTGCAAAATAACAGATAAGAAGTAACCTACAGGGCTTCCTTGGTGGCGCAGTGGTTGAGAGTCCGCCTGCCGATGCAGGGGACACGGGTTTGTGCCCCGGTCCGGGAAGATCCCACATGCCGCGGAGCTGCTGGGCACGTGAGCCATGGCCGCTGAGCCTGCGCGTCCAGAGCCTGTGCTCCGCAACGGGAGAGGCCACAACAGTGAGAGGCCCGCGTACCGCAAAAAAAAAAAAAGTAGTAACCTACAGTGACAGAGGAAGTTAATTACTTAAATAACATTTGCATTATGAAAAAGGAAAAACAGTTACCTAGAAGGACTGTTTTCATTCAATAAATGTAGAGCATATACTATATGCCAAGCATGGGAATAGATACTGAGAATGTGACTGTGGGCATAACACTTAGGAGCCCTGCCCTTCTGGTTATTATATTCTAATGGAGGGTACAGTTGTCAGTCAAGTACTTTGCAAATATATTATTGCAAACTGCTGTGAATGAAAACTGTACAGTGGTCCCCCACTTTTACATGGGGGATATGTTCCAAGTCCCCTCCCCACCATGGATGCCTGAAAGTGCGGATAGTACTGAACCTTATTTGTACTGTGCTTTTTACCTATATGTACATAACTATGATAAAGTTTATGAGTTAGGTACAGTAAGAGAGTAACAACATTAATAGAACAGTTATAACAGTATATTGAATGAAAGTTACATGAATGTGATCTCTCTCTCAAAATACCTTGTACAAATTTAATGCCTTTAACTAAGCAGCTAATCACGTACCATTGCTGTAACCTGCATATTGAGGTGGGACAGCAAAACTTGGATGAATTTCTTTTTCCTCTTCCACAATTTCACAGATTTGTTCTTACATATATCTTAGCGACCTCAGTCAGCATACGATTTTTTTCTTTCCTTATTAAATGGAGAAATTTTAACCTTTTCATTTAAAGGAAAAGGCTTCTCTTTGTCATATCCAAATTGCCAGCATCACTATTCTTGGACTTCAGGGCCATTATTAAGTAAAATAAGGGTTACTTGGACACATAAGCACTGCAGTACCATGTAGTCAATCTTTTAAACAAGATGGCTGCTGAGTGACTAACTGGTGGGATATGCTAGACAAAGGGACAGTATGAGATTTCATCATGCTCCTCAGGATGGTGCACAATCTAAAACTTACGAATTGTTCATTTAATATTTTCAGGCTACGGTTGACCACAGGTCACTTCACTGCAGAAAGCAAAACCGTGGATGGGGTTCTTTCTGTCCACTGACACTTAGATGTGCACATTGGAAAACAGGTCACACAACTACAAAGTGGTGGAACCAGACTTTGAACTCTTAAGAGAGTCTAAGTCCCATTCCTGAATTTGCATTTTTCAGGAACCATTTCAAACCTGATGTTATACTTCCGGACAGACCAGGTTTTTTTCAGATGCTTATTCTCAGTCATTCAAAATTAACACACTTACACCATTGCCAGTTGTCACAAATAGAAGCTAATAAGATAAACTTGCTCATTCTTCACTGATACAAAAAGTTTCTATAGGTGATAGTTTTGTCATAAGGTACAGTCTACTTGTGATTCTCAACGTAAATTTCAGTGTTCTTTGCCGTAACACCATGTTTGAAGATCCTCCTAACCCCCACCTTCTTTTCACTTGAATGTTTTTCTGTAGCAGCACAATGATAAGCTATTAATTTTATGAGCTAAGTGAACTGGTTGAGTGATTCCCCCTTACATGTAAATCTTAAATAATGTTAGGTTGTCAGGTCTTTAATGATAGCCACAAGGTCCACATATTTTTCCTGTATAAGTCTTTTTTTGTTTTTTGTTTTGTAAAGGATTGATTGCTTAACTACTTTGATTTCTTCTAGGTGCATTGCTTGTCCTTAAGATCTTTTTAGGATAACTACAAATAAGAAACCTTAAAGCATCAAACTAATCAGTTCAATCTTTTGGTGTTTTTAAATGGAAGGGAAAGAAAGGGGTAATAAAATATCAGGGAGAGAGAAAGATCTTTATCTCTAAGTCAAACTCCCTTATTTGGAAAGATGGAGTTTTACTCTTCCAAGTGGCATAGGTAGGATTCCCTAGGACTCTGGATGTCCTGATTTCTTTTTTTTTTCTTTTTTGTGTATCTATTGCAGTTTTGGGGTTTGCTGTTCCCATGAGGTTTGTTGTTTTTTTTCCCCACACACATGCACTGTAATTTATTTTTACAAGAGATAAATAAACTGACACCAAGCATTGTAAATGGATGACCACAACAAAAGCAACAATGATTACAATTATCAAACACGAAACACACTCATACTATGTCATAATACTGACATTCAGTCCAGTAAGGATGTCCTGATTTCTAATCCAGTGCCCTCGTCACCAAATGAGGGAGACTGTCTCAGCTTTTGAAGCCATTTCAGCTTTTTCTGTTAAGAACAGAAAATCCCCACTAATACTGTAGATTTGTCAGCTTGCTTATTAATAAAAGTCTGTTGAGGGCTTCCCTGGTGACGCAGTGGTTGAGAGTCCGCCTGCCGATGCAGGGGACACGGGTTCGTGCCCCGGTCCAGGAAAATCCCACATGCTGCGGAGTGACTGGGCCTGTGAGCCATGGCCTCTGAGCCTGCGCGTCTGGAGCCTGTGCTCCCCAACGGGAGAGGCCACAACAGTGAGAGGCCCGCTTACCGCAAAAAATTAAAGTCTGTTGAAACAGATGAGTTTTTTAAATTTTGTTTTCTGAAACAATTGTAAATTCCCTAGATTAGCATGAAGAGAACTTAAGAGAGAAATTCTTAAAGGTGAGATTCTGGAGGGTTAAAGACGGAAACTTTAAGGAATTCATATCGCTGTCCTGTATGGAATGACAGCAGTCTAGATGTGGGTGCTTTTGAAGCTAGCATGAAGGGAACTTTTGTAAAAAAGTAAACACCCTAAAGAGAAATAGGGTTTCAGAATAGAGACAGGCAGTTTCTATTTGGAGGAAAGTAAATGAAGGCATTTTGGGATAAGTTTGACTTGAGGCGGAGTCCCTTTTAATGTTAAGCACTGATATGGTGGACTCTGAACCCTTAGCGTATGGTACCTAGCCTAAAAGAGCCAGGCGTGAGTGGTTGTGGGAAAGATGCAGGTGTATGGAGAAATAACTGAGAGTGAAATCAAGCAAGACTGTCGCTTGGGCTGTAATAGAATGTTACATATGAACTCTAGGACAAGTTTTATCTCTTGAATGAGATGAAATTAAGACTTTATTGTAAAGTTACATGTAAATGTTAAGTATTGTTCTACTAAATTATCTCATATCAAAACAGTTTTTGAAACTGAGGAGAAGAATAAAGGGAACAAGTTAAGGACATGGCTTTCCAAAGGGCAAGAGGCTAGGGGAAGAGCCAAAACATAAATAGATTAGATAGGAACAGTTCTTTGCCTGCTTTCACCTGGGCAAAAAGAATGACATTTGCCCTTCACATAGGAGTGGAATGAGTTTTTCTGTGGACGCTTTCAAGATTGGAATGTCAAATGTTGATGACTTACTTAACCAAATGTTTATTTTTCTTAGAGTCTAACATGTTTACTTTTAGCTTTCCACAGGGATATTTGAGTTTGGGATGGGGGGTGTTTTTCAGGGAACATTTGAGTTTGATGAATTTTCTTGATATGTCTCCCTGATATTGTTATTTTTTTGCCTCTAAAATATGAGTATCTCTTAACAATGAGGTTTAGTTCCATTTGTAAACCTGAAGTGGAAATTGTTGCTGTCTTAAATAAGTTTGGCCTCAAGTCAGCAAGTTTTCAAGTGTGCAGTTTGTAAGAAAATGTTGTATATGGTTTTATTACTATTGGTACCAAGATATTTGGCAGTTGTCTAAATACTGAAACTGGTTTTAGATTTACTTGAATTGTGTCTCCTCATAAGATCAAAATGTTAGACTCACTTCCTCTTTGAAAAGAGTATGGAAAACAAAAGTGTGAGAATTTTGTTTACAGCATATGGGATTTCTCTGTGCTGTTGCCCATATAAGTAGGGGGCAGTTTCTTGCATTTTTTAAGTTAGTCATAAATCTTAAATTTTTATTTACTCAGTTGCTTTTATTCTTTGGCCAATTTTGTGATGGTGAATAGACCACTTTCTAAAACTCTAAAGTTGCCTTGTTGGCAACATCTAACAAACAAAAACAGCTTTCTGCCAGTATTTTTTGTCTAGCTGTAATAATTTTATAAAGTCAGATAAAGTACAAACTAAATAAATTTTTTTTCAAATAAAGGAGTTAAATAGGGAAACTCAGGTTCTCTTTGTCTCCAACTTTTGGTTTCAAATTTTTTTATACCTTCAGAAAATTGGAAAAATAGTACAGCGAACACCCATGTTTATATTTCCTATCCAGATTGACCATTTTCAAAAAGTTTGCAACGTGTACTTTGTATGTATACTTTTTTTGGTGCCTGAGCCATTTCAAAGTAAGTTGCCAACTGTTGCTCTAAATAAATTTTCAATAATATCAACATATTTAAGTTTCCCTGGTTGTCAGAAAAAGTGTCTTTTGTAGCTATTTGTGTGTTGGGGGGGAACTTGTTTTTATTTTGTTTTTTAAATCCAGAGACCATTCAAGGTTCATGCATCGCATTTGAGTATGTCTCTTTAGTCTCTTAATTCCAGAAGGTCACCTAGAAGAACGTGCTTGCGCAAGCTGTTGAGCTTTGTGTTTCATTGATTTTGCTTCTTAGAACCTCTTCAGTAGTGATTATTCTTTATGTCCTTCATCAAGTTATTTTTAATAAAATTGTGTTGTAATTTGGACACAGCATATTAAAACTTTAAATGTCATATTAAAAGATATCTTGAAGATTAGTGTTTATACATGTAGTTTATAGGTTACTTATCAGGAAACAAAAATGTTGGCCAGATCTTAAAATAATGAAGTCTTTAAATAATAGCTTTTAAGTGGGTTTTTTTCCTCAAAAAATGTTTTTTCTTTTTCTCCATTGAAGATTTACATTTTATTTAAAATTTATAGTGTAACAAATCCAAATGGATAAGAAAACAAAAGAAAAAAAATAGCGGGCCATCCATTCCTCCCAGCATCACCACTGGGGAACCGTGGACTGCTGTTCCAGACTGAATTTAGAGCATTAATTCTGTAATTGAATCGAGATTAGGCCTAAATGTTTACCTATCTTAGTTAAAACTATGTGGATGGCTTTGTTTTTTATTAATAGTGATGCTCTAGAACTAAAAGTTACGATTAGTATAAGGCAAAAAGAAAATAAAAGAGCATTTAGATTTTTTTTTTTAATTACAGAGTAGTTTTCTGACACTAATGAATATTTAAAATAAAACAGGAGCAATTCTGATCCTCTGTGCTTTTGTTTTTATAACCTGTACTTACAGTGGATATAATTTTGTATTAAAATTTAGGGGGTTTTTTTTAGGTCAACAAGGGCAGACACAAGATTATTCAAAGGCTTGGGAGGAATATTACAAGAAGCAAGGTATTGTTTTTATTAGAACTGAGATTCTTTGGGGCTTTTAGTTGTGGTTACAGCAACAAAGTTGTTTTGTTTTCTCAAAGGTCAAGCAGTTCCTGCCCCTACTGGTGCTCCACCAGGTGGTCAGCCAGATTATAGTGCAGCCTGGGCTGAGTACTATAGACAACAAGCAGCCTACTACGCCCAGACAAGTCCCCAGGGAATGCCACAGCATCCTCCAGCACCTCAGGTATAATAAATTTGCTAATGTGTTGATTTCAACTCCAGTCCTGTTTTCTGCATGTTTACTGTTGTCTGGGATTATGTTTGCCTTTTAAATTTTTATCAGGCAAAGTATAACTAAATGAAGTACTGTGGTATATTGTTTGGGTTTTTTTGTTTGTTTGTTTGTTTTTTACAATGCTTTCTGGCATCTGAGTGCTAGATATCTCTATAATGCCTTTGATTTTAAAAATAAATTTTTTTCCCCCAGGGATTTGCAAATCATGCAAGAAGCCACCACCATTTATATTAACCAGTTTTTCTTTCTTAAAGGATTCACTCCTGAGTTAGCTCCATTTAAAGGATTTTCTTTAACTTTTTGTGTATTTCTTATGTATCTCTTCTGCACAGGGCCAATAATAAGAAGTGGACAATACAGTATTTGCTTCATTGTGTGGGGGAAAAAAACCTTTGTTAAATATATGGATGCAGACGGCTTGATGAAGATCTTAATTTTGTTTTTGGTTTAAAATAGTGTTTTTTCTTTCTTTCTTTCTTTCTTTTTTTTCTTTTTTTTTTTTTGAAAATGTACAAAATATCTATCACTACTGATAGGAGGTTAATATTTCTGTGTAGAAATGAAAATTGGTTTGTTTTTAGTATTTAGTGTAGATGTACACATTCCAGCAAATGTATTTGCAACTATTATGTGGTCAATGCTTTGTGATATAAATGTACTTTTTTCAATGTATACTTTCACTTTTAAAATGCCTGTTTTGTGCTTTACAATAAATGATATGAAACCTCCTGTGTCGGTAAGTTGGATATGTGGGTATTTAAAGGATTCATAATTTCTTAGCAATGATAAATTAAGATACATATACACAAATATATAAGCTTTCCCCATGAAATATTAATTTGAGTTTTTAAACACTGGCATGTTTTTTTCCCCCTTGCAGTATAGTAGTAGATTGGAGGATCTTTTCCATTTATTGTATTTGGCTGTTTCAGCACAAGTAATCCTGATATCTTCATTTTTTTCCCCTTCTGTTTGATTAAAAACTGCATGTGTGTACAGTGATCTTTTGGCATACTTCCATTGCATTAACAGTGAAATTTCCTTTTATACATGACCACTGTTTCAGACCTGTACTGCTGCTATAACAGTTAACCTTTCTGTTTTTAATTTGATAATTACTTGATTTCCAAGACTGTTTCAGTTTTCGGATAGTGAATATGAGTAGTCTATAATAAGAACAGTTTTTTCATGTAAAGCAGCTCTTGCAAATGTATACAATATTAGAGTGTTTCTTTCTAAATTTAGGGTAGAAAAAGTAGTAGTGTGCAAAAAGTATAGCTACAGTGCATCTGCCATTGAAACATTATTGGGGTATGAAAATGTTCAAGCTTTTTTTTTCTTTTTTTTCTTTTTGCAGTATAGATAAGCTTTGTTTTGTAAATGCACAAGTCCAATCATTGAATCAACTTAATTTTTTTATGTACTTAAAATCATTTTATTACTCTATAACACTCATGCTGAAGTTCTGATATTTTGTTGAAATCCATTGTTTTACTCTTTGCATATTTGTTGGCTCTTTGCATATTAATATATTAGACTACATGCAAATACAGTCTGTCTTGCCATTGTCTGTTGAAGTGCAGGTTTGATCCAGCCAGTATAGAACTAGCTCTGTAGGGGTGAGGAGGACTGTGCTGTGTATCATCCTTGATTGTGTTCCTTCAAGGAGCATTGCACTGTAAGTACATCAGAATGACAAATTGATGAACTGCAACAGTATCTTTTTGTCAATGTTCCACATAATGCAAATGCCATACTTTGTGTGAATATTATGTTGGAATACAGTGCCTATATCTTGGAAAACCATAACTGCTTCTTAATTTAACATAGAATAATTCATAGGTCTGTATTTTTTTTTTAAAGTGAGCTTAATGGGTAAGTATTTTTGATATGCTTTAGCTATAGCTAAAGAAAACTGATCATTAACAAAGTTGAATAGTATTACTCATTGGTGCTCCTAAAATATATTGTTTTTCAGTGTAAAACATGCATATCTTATATATTAATATGAAAGACTTGAAATGTATCAGACAGAGTGGTTTTCAGTTTGCAAATATTAAGCAATGTAGTGGTTTTAACACCATTTCCTATATATATATACTAGTTCTTTCATTGGTGGGGGAGCACCATTTGCTGTTCTGAATATACTATAAAGAAAGATGTGCAAGGACATAAATGTTGAGATTACTTATAGGGTAGAAAATAGCAGTACAGTTCATTGTAGATGTTTTGAAATGTTGTTTGACTGTTTTATAGAACCTAGAGTGACTTCCCTTACCCTTATTTAGATATGGATATGTAGTTCTAGCTTCAAGTTTAATAGTTAAGGAGTTATCTGTTATCTTTAAGAGTAGGGTATTGATGTGAACAGTTTCAGTATTTTGCATGATACTGTTTTATAGATGAACTTTTAGGAAAGTGGTACATTAATTAAACTGAAGAGATCAGTTGGATTCAATATCATAACTCACAAATTGGAGGCTGTTGATTTTGATTCATTTAAGGTTTAAAATCTTTATTAATTGCAAACAGTGCAATTATTTATACTTCACAGTGCCTTCCCAGACCTTCCACCTTAGGTTCTGCTGCAAAAAGCAACAGGTAAGCACAACCTAAGGACATATATAAATAAATATTTCAGTACATTAATGTTGTCCCTGTGAGGTTTTTGTGGTTGTGTATTCAAAAGCAATCTGCTACTGCTTCCCCAAAGTGTATTTTGTTATTTATGCTACCATTTCAGTGGAAAGTCTTTAAGTTGTTCAAACAACTGTTTACATTTCTGGGTAATGTTTTTTATTTTAATTTTTTAAATTAAAACGGGAAAAAATGATGAGTAGATTGCTGCTGTAATTAAACTACATCCGAACTTTTCCCAAATATAGAAGAATTGTTAAAATTTTAAAAAGGACAGTTACATAGGTTTCAGGATTTAGGAAATCATTTGGTCAGACACTTCAACAGCCTTCACAATCTGTTTATGATTGACAAGACATTTTCTTTGCCCTCCAAAGCTATGGAGTCTTTATTTTTTTTCTTATTCTTGAACCGTAGTAACTCAGTAAGGACATTATGGGTCAAGAATTTCATTATGACTTTTTTTTTTAGACAATTCAGTTTTCATAACTTTTATATATACACTGAAAAAGGAAAAAAATTATAAGAAATACTGGCAGTATGTTTTGGTAAAGGCATGTGCATCAGTGAAATGTTAACTGTATAGCAAATAACCTTTCATAATCTGTATAGCAACCAATATTTTTCTGGTTTATAATACTTTAATAACTGACGCTGCATTTTATTTTTTGCCAGTTTAAAATGTTTGTGTGTTCTTATAGATGATTTTAACTGGTACATATTTTGAGTTAAGATGAATGTATTAAAGCAGCATCATATCAGTTTTGTTTATTCGATTTCTAAAATGTGCTGATCCTTTTAAAACTCCTGCTTATCTTTGCAACAAAGAAAAATATTCAAAAATACTGCCTTCATTTTCACACACAGTGCTGAAGATGCTGCAAGCACCAAATCATAGCTCATAAAATCAGGTCCTGAGATAGTTACCCATAAGAGGAATCCTTTGAGTGTATGCCATTGGTGAGCCGATGAGCATGGACCATAGAAGGGCTCAATGTAGAAGGTAAAATTGGCAAATCATAATTGAGAAAAATGAAATGTTTTCCCATACATAATATATGGTATAGGGTGTAATGTACCTGCTTTGATCACTTTTCATTTTAAAGTGCTATTCACTTGATCTTAAATGTTCCATGAACTGTTAAATTTTGAGTTATGTAGTTATTGCACCACATTTATGTGTGTGTATGTGTGTTTTAATAGTCAATGATAGGTATGTTAAGATTGATATTAAGGAGCTCTTTGAACCTTAAGAGCCTGTCAAGTTTTGGTTAGTTGTAGTTTGCATTTTTATAAAACAAAATACATATGAATGCTAATAGATATTGGGGCATTGTTTCTATCTCATGAGAATTTTTTTTATTCATTATCATAAGCCTTCACTGATACTGCAAGCATTTTTTAAATGGCGCTAATCTTAACCTTGAAATAAATGGAAAGCAGAAAAGGTGAGCCAGTTGATTTGAATGCAATGGATGTTAGGAGTGGTAGAAAGAATGTTTAGCTTGAAATTGATTTATTTAGCACTTAAACTTGACAATGTGTTTTTGTTTTTAAGATTTCTTAGTGTGGTAGTACTTAGAATTCTTATGGTTTGATGTTTCTTTTAGAAATGGGAAGTATACTTTCATTTTTAATTAATGAAAATGGTTTTAATACTAAAACTAGTGGTTTAATACTAGTTGTTTATGAGCATTGTAAAATACATCCTTAGACAGATACCTTAGTAGTTAATTACAGGAGTGGGTTTGGATAGGAGTGAACAGAGTACCTTAAGAGGGAAATAGAAATGTATTCAAAGTGATAACATTTGTTTGAATACTCTGCCAGGAGAACCACTTCTGCCTGCAAAGTTATGTTGTCTAGAATAAGGTTGTAGAAATTACTAATTAATGAAGATGTCTTTATTTTCTGAAAATTCTGCCTCACTTTAAAATGTATTTTAACAATACCTAGTTAAAGATAATTTTGACTCTGAAAATAACCTTATTTTTTGTTTAGTCACTTGAGTTTCCTTGCCACAGTAAACTTTTGAGGGATTTTTTTAAATTGGTGCTTTTAAGAAAGCAGATAAGTCCCAGGATTTTATTTTCTTCAGTGATACCCCTATAGAAACTCTTAAATGTATTTGCACATATATATATATTTTTTCTTATGCATGCTCAATGCATTTTCGTCCTGAGAAAAGTGTTCTCTACAGAAACTACCCGTGTAAAAAGAAGATTGGCTTAAAATGGCTACTGTGATGGGAACAGTGTCTTAGGGAGATGCAGCTTGGACTTGAGGTAAATTGAATACTTTACAAACTGTGGTTTAGAGTTTGCTTTAATACCATTGTATGTAAAAGGGTACATGATTGCTGTAATTTTGTATTGATTATGGTTTCCTCAATAAAAAAATAAATGTACATTGGTGAATATTATAAGGGAATGTTCGTCTCTTTTCTAAAATACTGAAAGACTTTTTTTTAAGTACAGAAGTGACTTTATTATGGGTTTACATTGTAAAATAAAATTGTCTTCCAGACAATTAAAATATAAAACAGCTTGATTAGTACATGGTTGCTAATTATTTACAAACTCACTTTAAAAACTCAAAATTGAAGATTGTGCCATTTTTCCCTAAATCTAATTCTAGATCTTGAAATCTTTGATTATGTTGAAATTGTTTTCTCCTGCATGAACTGTTAATACAAAGTTTTCTCATTAAAATATAATTTGTTCAGGCAAGGTCACAACACAAATTTGCTTTTATAAGCTTGAATATATATCACACACATTTGAAAAGTACGTTTGATATTCTCAACACTCAGAACTCTGTATTAGGCAGTGGTTTCCATCAGATTTGCTCTGGCAGTTGTTTCTTAAAAGTCTTTAGTTTTTTTGTTTTCTCCACCCAGAGGGAGAAATGACACCCCTACCCCCTCATATCTCTGCTTCAGAAAGACTCTGAAACTACAACAACCAAAATGATAAAACTACTGAGGAAAAAAGCCCACTCAAATTGATAGGTTCCAAATTCCTTAACTCAGCTATTTCAGACTAATTTTAGGTGTGAATAGCTCATAAGTGTTATTCTTTCATGCAAAATATGTCCGATTTATGATTTTTTTAAACATCATTGCTGTAAACATGGGAAATACGCAGCCTTTGTATGGGTTCTGATAGAAATAATTGAGTAAATTTCCCACTTGGCCTTATTAAATTACACACCAACGTATACTGCGTAATGTGAATCTGGTGCTCATTTGAAAAGGAAGGAGGTACTTTTCAGACGAGCTTGTGTTGTGAAGACTGTTGGGGAAAGGAATGAGGAGTCAGCATAGTGGCACTTCCAGTTTCCTTTTCTGGCCCCGCCACAGAAAGGATGGATGCAGTAAGAAAGTCGGAGAGAGAGGGTGTGTGTTCCAGGGAGAGGGAAGGGGACCTAGTAGTCGTCAGCTAAAAAAGAGAGAAGAAAAGTGATTTTTTTTTTTAAAGGAAAACATTTTAAAATAGAATAAAAGTTCTAGATTCAAAGAGTGATTAATTCTTACTTTCAATGGTAAGAATGCAGGTACTAGCTGCAGAGCCTTTATTGTTCACTGCTTTACACATATACTCTCCTTCATCTTCTGGGAAAGTTTCTGGTAAATAAAGACAGTAAGTTTCTCCTCTTTCAATATATTGATAGTCTTCTCCATCCTGCAATATTTCTCCTTCAAACCACCATGTAATTTCTGGTTTGGGTTCTCCTGTTACTTTAACAGTAAATCTAACTGGCTCACTGTCTACAACCGATGTGTTTTTTAGAGGCTTCTTAAACCACGGAGCTCCTGATCTGGTTTGTGCTTCATCTTCAATGGTGGAGCCATTCATGTTGCTACAATCTTCTTCTTCCTCCTCTTCTCTTTTCTATAATAAAATAAGTGCATTCAAGTTGGCATTTATACTATAGTACTATTTTCAGGACAGTGGTTTAGTAATAGAATTTGGAGGTAAATATATTTTTCCCCCCAAAGTAAAGAACGTGTAAGTATGCTTACTACAAAGTATTTTATAAAACATTTCAATTACTTGAAAACTATTAAAATTTTTTTTAATACCTCCTCATAAAACTTCATTGTCTTTAAAAGGTCATCTTTGGAAAATAAAGGAAATATAAGCCTGGTACCTTTTGTAGTGCTGCATCAATTTCCTTTTGTTCAAACTGCATGCGTAATAACTTTTGCTCTTCAATTCTTCTTTGTTCTTCTTCTTCTCTTGCCTTAGCCATTCGTTCAAATCTAGCTTTCATATTCACTTTATGAGTAAATGGAGCCTCACTTTTTTTTGCAGGCTTGATATCAACATCTTCTTCCTTTACAAAAATGGGCCAAGAATAAGAATTGTCTAAAAACCAACAAGAACTGAGATGTTAATAGTTCTGAAGACATCTAGGCACAAAATAATTAACATGTTTGGTTATGCCTATTTGCCATACTGCAGACATGGAGATTTTCACTATCCCCCAATTTGGGAAAGATGAAAGTTTCATTTGTGAACTGTTTTCTTAACTATTGGAATCCTTTTCTCCCAGTGTAAAGATCATACATTATCTCTGGAGTCCTGGTGTATTTATTTGCCCAACCAAATCTCAGTGCTTGTTGATAATGAGTAACAGAAAAGGGTGAGGATATGATACATTGTTAACAATTATTAAAATACTTCCTTCTCGTTAGAGTCTCCATATCACTCTTCACCCTACTACATAATACAGAAATGTAATTTCTGTTATTTCCCACTTCATGATTTCTTTCCTCCTTTGTTAATAACTGAGATGAATTCCATTCAACAAATAATTTATTGATGGGCAATGGCAAAGAATGTTTTCAGATAGAATAAACAGGAAGACAACTATTGAAAGAGGCAGTGGTGGAACTTGGGGAAATCATTGAGGTGAAGTATGGTTCTGAGTCAGTCTGTTTAGGGGTGAGAGCTGGAAGCCATGAAAATAAGGGGGTAATTTAAGAGCAGAATTTAAACTGTCAAATAGTGTGAGTCTGTAAAACCAATTTGGTGATGATGAGATCACTCACTGGCCTTTTGGTAGCAGTTTTAGTAGAGTGGGGTCTTATGGGTACAGTTAATCCATGGTTTCAAAAGTACTTTAGTTGTAGTCGACTCTTGGTTTCTAAACTACTTAGACTCTTGTGGGTCTATCTGGAAATGCCACCACTTATATTTCACTGTACTATGAGGAAATTGCTTCCAGGTACCACGTGCAACCAATAAAGGAAATTTTGAAACAAGCTGTAAAATAACTGCCTGTGTAAGAAAAATCTTGGTTCATCAATGTTTTACATTAGTTTGAGGTGTTGCATTGCAGCTCCAATGAATGTAGAAGGAGGAGTTAAAAGTAAGTTGGATAGTTTTTCTGGTTCTCCTGAATCAAATTTTTGTTTGATACTGGAAAGTGCTAGAACATCAGACACAACCAGAGACCTAATGGGTAAATTCTATTGTTAACGCCATTATTTAACCTTCTGTGGATAAACATAAAGCCTGACTACCATTATTGTTAGTGAACAGTGTTGATATGATTGTTTATTATTATATTTAAAAGATAGGGTAAAAAGTACATGTTAAACAATGGTTTGCTTGCTTAACAAGCAAAGTATTAAACTGCAGTTTTAATCTCAGCAGGCTTTTCTGAGACTTACATGGAAAGAAAAATGGACCTCCTTTTTCAGACTTAAACAGTTCATGTTATTCTTTGCTTACAAAATAAATCCTCAAGATAGGATATTTCAGCAGGCACAATAACTGCTATTCTGACTGAATCCCTCCTGGTTAATAACTTGCCTTCTGGATTTTTGGATAAAATTTTGTGTAGGGCTTCCCTGGTGGCACAGTGGTTGGGAGTCCGCCTGCCAATGCAGGGGACCACGGGTTCGTGCCCCGATCCGGGAGGATCCCACATAACGCGGAGCGGCTGGGCCCGTGAGCCATGGCCGCTGAGCCTGCGCGTCTGGAGCCTGTGCTCCACAACGGGAGAGGCCACAACAGTGAGAGGCCTGCGTACCAAAAAAAAAAAAAAAAGATTCTTCATAAGTTAACTGGGAGAAAGTTCATGAACAGTCTTTCAGTTATTGAGTACAGTTGCCTTTTGTTGAATCCCTGAAAAGCCAGGTTAAAAGTGTTTCCAGGAAATGAATCTACTAGGAGAGTCACGTTATAAATGGAATGATCTTTGTTCTAGAGTCTAGGTGCATTCTTAGCAGGGCATCGATACTCCCAGCATGTGGCTATTACAGGCAACCGAAATAGGCAATGAATTTGGGATAAAAACGCAAGGAATGGTTTTGGAGTGCACCTTGTAAAATCTAGATAGAATGTCAAACACACTAAGGAAATTAAGTGGTTTACCTACCAAATGTTAGTACAGGTTAAGGGCTACAGGAGCTGGGACGGAATTCTTAGATTAGGTAAGGTTACATGAATGAGTTAGGCCTTGAAAGGTGTCTGGAACATAAAGAGAAGGTATTTTCTAAAGGAGGAGAACAAATATCAGATGGGAGGGGAAGATCCTACTCTGGAAGTTGATTATACTCTGCCAAAACTATGCTAACACAGGATCTCGGTGACCCTTAATCTAGAGGGATATGATAGGAGGAATGTCAGGTTCTACACAGGAAACTCAATTTAGGACATCCTCATGGATTACAGAAGATCAGCCAGGTCCTAATCTCATATCCTTTTATACAAGAGTCAGTAATTAAAACCAGAAGCCACCTACCTCATTTATTTTACCTACAAATTTTATAGGACTAGGTATCACTGCTCTGAGGTTTCAGTACCTTTTTTAAAAAAATGGAAGCACATGCATGCTTATTTAAATTCTTTACCTTCTGTGATTTGTCTCTAAAGGATCAACTGATCTTATGGCCCATCCGTCCATTTAATGTTGGTGTTCTCCAGGGTTTTATCATTCACCTTCCAACTATTAACTCTCAAGATGGTTTTATCTACATCTATACTTTGAAACAATCTGTAGCTCCTGCCTCTTCCCTGAGCCCAGTACCTGTGTTTCAGACTGCCATTATCTTTCCAAATATAGCTCAAACTTCACAGGTCCAAAACAGTTTATTCACCCCTCCCTGACCTCCTGAATTCTCCGTAGCATCATCTAGTTTCCCTGGTAATCTTGAAGCAATGTTAGGCTTCTCAGCAACCACCTGCCTGTAACTCAGTTTTGTTAAAGTTGGGTCAATTTTTCTCCCTTGCCCCCAACTTCATGACCATCTTCCAGTTTATCCTCCATGATCCCAGGATTCTGTAAACATAAGCCTTTTATTACTCTGTCTTAAAACTGATTATTTGAGCTTCCCTGGTGGCGCAGTGGTTAAGAATCAGCCTGCCAATGCAGGGGACACGGGTTTGAGCCCTGGTCCGGGAAGATCGCACATGCCGCGGAGCAACTAAGCCCGTGCACCACTACTGAGCCTGCGCTCTAGAGCCCGCGAGCCACAACGACTGAGCACGCGTGCCACGAAGACCGTGCTCTGCAACAAGAGAAGCCACCGCAATAAGAAGCCTACGCACTGCAACGAAGAGTAGCTCCCACTTGCAACTAGAGAAAGCCCGCGCGCAGCAACAAAGACCCAATGCAGCCAAAAAAACCCTGATTATTAACATTGTTCCCGGATTATAGTGCCCATAAGGTTAAAAAGGCCCTTCAGCTAGCTACAACCTAGTTTTACAACATTTTATCCTATCACCTATTATATGAACCTTTCCTTTGCACCTATTTTCCACTCTGCCAGATAAAGTTTTACAACCTTCCTGTTGACTCACATTGTCCTTCCAATCTGGAATGCTTTCCCTTTTTAACTGAAACTTCTATTCAGCCTTCACATTCAGCTAAAATGTCATTTTCTCAGCCCTGTTAAACATCTCCTAGGAATACTGATTCCATACTACTTGATCCCATAACACTAAATACATAACTATCTTAGCACTTAATGACAATTTTAATTGTTTTCATCTCATTAGGCTGGATTTCTTGAAGGCATATTATATTCACTTTTATGTACCCAAAACTTAACATAGGGCCCAACATAGAAGATATTAAAAATAGCAATGGCATTAGTTTTTAGCTGTGACAAAATGGTTTATAACCCAGTCCCTAAGTCCTTATGTTTTTGTGTATGTTGCACTAAGTTCAGATGCATATCAATTTAATTGATATCTGGATGTTCTACAGCATCTCCATTTGTCTAGCTTGTGACCTCTCTTCCTACCAAACTCCTATGTTCCCCTATTACCTAGTATACCCAGTCACTTTGATTCCTCTCCACCACCATTTCCAAGCTAAGTCTTGCCAGTTTTGTATCCTACATACTTACCAGTCCTCTCCATTCCAGTTCTAGTTCAAATCCTCATGTTTCTCTGACCACCCTGTACAAAATTGTACCACATAATCTACAGTCTTTTACCCTGCTTTGTTAATCTCCATAGCTTTTATTTACTACCCAATCATTGTTTTCCATTCCCTGTCTCCTGCCCCACACCTGTTAGATTCTAAACACCATATGAGCAAGGACTGCAGGTTTATTCATCAATGTAGTCCCAGTGTCCAGAACAGTCTCCGGAACGTAGTAGGCTTTCAAATAATTTTTTAATGCATAAGTCTAAAGCCATCTTTAGCTTCAGCATGATCTTGCGATAAAGATGCCTATTTGATAATATCATTCCATGTTTTAAAAATCCCTTCATTGCACCCCAATAAAACAAAGTTCCTTAATATGGCATCTAAGATGGGTCATCTTGCCTGTGCTTGCGTCTTCATCATCTTTTGCTGTGCTTGCACTCTACTTGTCTCAGTAATAATGAATTGCTGATAGTCCTGGAATTTGCCCAGTTTCATCATTCTTTTTATTCACCAATCTCCTCTGAAGGCCCTCCCAAATTCCCATACCTGTTTTATAGCTAAATGTATGATGAAAATCAATTTTTAGAAGAATATATGTTAAATATAACATGGCAATTTTGACAGAATTAAGTTTTCCAGATCTTATTTAAACCAATATTCATAATCATGGAACTAGTCCTTAAGCTGGAATGGCCATTATAGGTCATCTAGTGAGTGCCTCCTTATTTCACATATGGAGGTACTTCAAATTCATGTCACCTGAATTCTGATTTAGGCTCTGCCACTGAATGATTGGCATGACTTTGAACATATCATATAGGCTTTGTTGGCCTCATCTTTAAGAAAGTAGGTATGAATCATCTCTGGAGTTTAATATACACTGGTTCTACTGAATCAAAGTAAAACTTGTGCCAATAAATATCTCTGAGCTATTTTTGCTAAAGTGAACCATTTGATGTTCACTGTAGGCTTTAATTCTTATAAAAGTCATTTTGGAAAAATGCTGGAGTAGGGAAATCTTTTCAAAGTCTCTTAAGATCTTAATGTGCTTTTGCTATTTAGTTCCAAGATTATTATATACACTGATGGTTAACTGTAAATTCCAACACTTATTTCAAAGTCAATGTTATTTCTGTTAAGTTCATCATCATTACTGAACTATAACTGTTAAATATAAAACAGTATACCTCATGAAAGTTTTCTGCTTCTCGCTCTTTAATTTCAAGATCAATTGCTCTTCTTCTTGCTCGTTCTTCTTCTATCTTTTTCTGTATTTGTTTTTCAGACAATTGTCCAATTTTTTCAAACTTGCTTTTTAGATTTTTAGCTTGAATAGAGCCACTCCTTTTCAATTTGATTAATTCTTCATATTCCCTGCTCAGTTCAAAGGTTTCATTTTCTTCTTCTTCCTTCAAAAAAATTAAGATTTTTATATATTAAATACCAGAAAATTAGTTTGTACAATAAACCATCCAGAAAGTTCACTATTTCTTATTTGAAGCCCAAACTAAATGTTAAATAACTTCCTCCCTAAACACAGTGCCTAAATTTACTAATTAAAAGTAGTGCTACAAATTTAAGACTGTAGATAACATCTTATTTCATTTAAAATGCTATTTAATTAGGGACTATGGCTCAAAACCTCATTAACATTCCATTATAACCTGCTAAAAGTAAAATATGTACACGATTAGCTTTTACTAGGAATTGTAGGAAGACCTTTGTTTAGGGGAAGGTAAAGAAAATTCAAAAAATACTGGGCTAGGAGTCAATAGTTCTGACTCTGATACTGTGTGGCCTTTTGCCTGGTCACTTAGTCCACTGGACATGATTTTTTCATCTCTATATAGAGCCACAGTATCTCTAAAATTCCTCCTGCCTTTGATTTGATGATAGTCAAAGTTAAATATTACTTTTAATAATTCAACTGAATTAAGCATTTCTACAGATATAGTCTGGTAAAATCCCTACATTTTGCTACATATCACTTGTATTCTCAATTTTATATTCTGCCAAGAAAGATGAGTCAACAAAAATTGGGTTTGAATTCTTTATACCATTTTATCTTGAATACCTTATTCAGGTTCCTTTCCCTTGTCTTTTACCTTGTCTTTCCCTTTTCTTTGTATACTTCGTACACTAAACCCTAATGGACTGGTAGAATATTGCAGTTATTCCTGGTACACTTCTCCTGCGGAAGACCTAGAGTTCTAGGCAGAGAGAAAAAAAAAAGGTGGGACTGGGCAGGGTGGGGTGCGGGAAGAGTCACAGTGGATGATGTTGACATGAGGCTTAATTTCTTGGTTCAACAAAGGGAAAAAAGAAAGTTTATTCCTTTATACTACCTCCACTTTTTGGTCTATGTGGGTGAAAATGGGCAACTCGTAAAATACCAGAAATTAACAAAGTTATGACGTCACATCATATCACAATGGTTCCCACATCACTCTGATCAAAATTAATGGTTGAACTAATCAGTTATGATCTATGTAATCTTGGAATTGGCATTCTACTTGTTTGAAAACTCCCAGACATAGTGGAGTGAGTCACTTAGCACCAGAATGTCAGACAATTACACACTGCCATATATGAATTAGATTACTTCCCAATAGTATTACTAAAATATATTCTAATTTACTTTGTTTTTCTAGACAGACAATTCATTTTCAGCTTCCTTTATAAAATAAATGCTATTACATTTTTTTTAAATTCTGAGGGTACACCTTGCAGTATTTTCCTACAGCATATTCATTATATTTTCTGATTAACTATATATTTATGCAGCATTTATTGTCTCTTGGTTGACCTGGGCAAGGAAGTAAATATCCCCACAGTCCCATTGCTCCAACCCATGACAAAGAGGCAACTTCTAAGAGATTGCGACCTCTGTGAAGGAACCCACTCGGTTCCTTGATCAGGAGTTGGCAAGGGGCCCCCACCAAGTCACCTACCAAACATGCCATATCACTGCTGATCCTACTTAGGCTGGGAAAGCCACTGCTCGCCTCACCCCAAGTAATGGGGTTGTGCACTCATCCCCGACACTGTTGTTCGTGTAGCTGCTAGGGCTCCCTGCCCAGCCGGAGGCCAAGGGTGATGGTGGAATGCTGGCCTCCTCCCTCACCCTCCCCACTTCTGCCTATGCAACTGGTTGGCCATCCAGATGGAGGGAAGCAGTGTTCAGGGTTAGGAAGGCGAAGGTTAGACAGGGTCCCAGGACATCAGGAGGTAGGAAGAGGGCTGCTGAGAGCCCACCATGAGGAAGCACGGAGACGTCACATGGAGTGGGTGAGCCAAGGCTCCGAGACTCCAGCGCAGGCTCCACTGTTCAACCAACTTTCAATTACAACACACACAAGTTCAAAGATAAACTTATTTAAAATTTCAAAGGCAACCTCAGAGCACTAAATCCTGTGTCCCTTCTGAGCATGGGGTCCTGTGAGGGCACAAGTTGCATGTTCATGAAGCTGGCCCTGTACAGTCTATAGGTATGTATGTGTATATATATATTCTTAAAATTATTTATTTATTTATTTTGGCTGTGTTGGGTCTTTGTTGCTGTGTGAGGGCTTTCTCTAGTTGCGGCGAGTGGGGGCTGCTCTTCGTTGCGGTGCGCGGGCTTCTCATTGTGGCTTCTCTTGTTGTGGAGCACAGGATCTAGGCGCGCGGGCTTCAGTAGTTGCGGCACACAGGCTTCAGTAGTTGTGGCTCGCGGGCTCTGAAGCGCAGGCTCAGTAGTTGTGGCGCACAGGCTTAGTTGCTCCGCAGCATGTGGGATCTTCCCGGACCAGGGCTCGAACCCGTGTCCCCTGCATTGGCAGGCTGATTCTTAACCACTACACCACCAGGGAAGTCCCTATATATGTATTTTTACAATTCATTTCAATGCTGGTGAAACCATACTAAGGTATTTAATAGTATCAAAATTCTATCTTAGAATAATTTAATAAAATACAGGCATAACTTGGAGATATTGGGAATTCAATTCCAGACCACTGTAATAAAGCGAATATCTTAATAAAGTGAGTCATGAATTTTTTGGTTTCCCAGTGCATATAAAAGTTATGTTTACACTATAGTCTATTAAGTGTGCAATAACATTATGTCTAAAAAAATAATGTACATACCTTAACTTTAAAATATTGCTAAAAACTGCTAACCATCACCTGAGCCTTCAGTGAGTTGTAATCTTTTTGCTGTTGGACAGTCTTTCCTCAGTGTTGATGGCTGCTGACTGATCAGGGTGTTAATTGCTGAGGCTGGGGCGGCTGTGGCAGTTTCTTAAAATAAGACAACAATGAAGTTTGCTGCATCAATTGACTCTTTCTTTTGTGAACGACGTCTCTGTAGCTTGCAATGCTCTTTGATAGCATTGTACCCGCTGTAGAATTTCTTTCAAAATTGGAGTCAGTCTTCTAAAACTTTGCTGGTGCTTTATCAACTAAGTTTATGTAATATTCTAAATCCTTTGCTGTCATTTTAACAATCTTCACAGCACCTTCACCAGGAGTAGCTTCCTCATCTCCCAGCCTTCATAGAACTGAAGAGAGTTAGGGCCTTGCTGTGAAGTGTTAAAATCACTTTCTTTTTTCATCCATAAGAAGCAACTCCTCATTCATTAGTTTTATCATGAGATTGCAGCAATTCATTCACATCTTCAGACTCCACTTCTAATTGTACTTCTCTTGCTATTTCCACCTCTGCACTTACTTCCTCCACTGAAGCCTTGAACTCCTCAAAGTCATCCATGAGGGTTGAAATCAACTTTTGCTAAACTCCTGTGAATTTGATATTTTGACCTCTTCCCGTGAATCACAAATATTCTTAATGGTACCTGGAATGTTGAATCCTTTCCAGAAGGTTTTTAATTGATTTTGTCCATATCCATCAGAGGAATCACGATCTATGGCAGCTATAGCCTTACAAAACGTATGTCTTCAATAATAAGACTTGAAAGTAGAAATTACTTCTTGATCCATGGGCTGCAGAATGGATTCTGTGCTAGCAGGCATGAAAACAACATTAATATCGTCACAAATCTCCATCACAGAGCTCTTGGGTGATCAGGTGCACTATTTTTTTTTAACATCTTTATTGGAATATAACTGCTTTACAATGGTGTGTTAGTTTCTGCTTTATAACAAAGTGAATTAGATATACATACATCCCCATATCTCCTCCCTCCTGCGTCTCCCTCCCACCATCCCTATCCGACCCCTCTAGGTGGTCACAAAGCACGGAGCTGATCTCCCTGTGCTATGCTGTTCCTTCCCACTAGCTATCTACTTTACATTAGGCAGTATACATAAGTCCATGCCACGCTCTCACTTCGTCCCAGCTTACCCTTCCCCCTCCGCGTGTCCTCAAGTCCATTCTCTACGTCAGCGTCTTTATTCCTGTCCTGCCCGTAAATTCTTCATAACCTTTTTTTTTCTTTTAGATTCCATACATATGTGTTAACAGATGGTATTTGTTTTTCTCTTTCTGACTTACTTCACTCTGTATGACAGACTGTAGGTCCATCCACCTCACTACAAATAACTCAATTTTGTTTCTTTTTATGGCTAAGTAATATTCCATTGTATATATGTGCCACATCTTTATCCATTCATCAGTTGATGGACACTTAGGTTGCTTCCATGTCCTGGCTATTGTAAATAGAGCTGCAATGAACATTATGGTACATGACTCTTTTTGAATTATGGTTTTATTGGGGTATATGCCCAGTAGTGGGATTGCTGGGTCGTATGTTAGTTCTATTTGTAGTTTTTTAAGGAACCTCCATACTGTTTCCATAGTGGCTGTATCAATTTACATTCCCACCAACAGTGCAAGAGGGTTTCCTTTTCTCCACACCCTCTCCAGCATTTATTGTTTGTAGATTTTTTGATGATGGCCATTCTAACCAGTGTGAGATGATACCTCATTGTAGTTTTGATTTGCATTTCTCTAATGATTACTGATGTTGAGCATTCTTTCATGTGTTTGTTGGCAATCTATATATCTTCTTCGGAGAAATGTCTATTTACGTCTTCTGCCCATTTTTGGATTGGATTGATTGCTTTTTTGATATTGAGCTGGATGAGCTGCTTGTAAATTTTGGAGATTAATCCTTTGTCAGTTGCTTCGTTTGCAAATATTTTCCCCCATTCTGAGGGTTGTCTTTTCGTCTTGTTTATAGTTTCCTTTGCTGTGCAAAAGCTTTTAAGTTTCATTAGGTCCCATTTGTTTATTTTTGTTTTTATTTCCATTTCTCTAGGAGGTGGGTCAAAAAGGATCTTGCTGTGATTTATGTCATAGAGTGTTCGGCCTATGTTTTCCTCTAAGAGTTTGATAGTATCTGGCCTTACATTTAGGTCTTTATTCCATTTTGAGTTTATTTTTGTGTATGGTGTTAGGGAGTGTTCTAATTTCATTCTTTTACATGTAGCTGTCCAGTTTTCCCAGAACCACTTATTGAAGAGGCTGTCTTTTCTCCATTGTATATTCTTGCTGCCTTTGTCAAAGATAAGGTGACCAGAGGTGCGTGGGTTTATCTCTGGGCTTTCTATCCTGTTCCATTGATCTATATTTCTGTTTTTGTGCCAGTACCATACTGTCTCGATTACAGTAGCTTTGTAGTATAGTCTGATGTCAGGGAGCCTGATTCCTCCAGCTCCGTTTTTCTTTCTCAAGATTACTTTGTCTATTCAGGGTCTTTTGTGTTACCATACAAATTGTGAAATTTTTTGTTCTAGTTCTGTGAAAAATGCCAGTGGTAGTTTGATAGGGACTGCATTGAATCTGTAGATTGCTTTGGGTAGTATAGTCATTTTCACAATGTTGATTCTTCCAGTCCAAAAACATGGTATATCTCTCCATCTGTTTGTATCATCTTTAATTTCTTTCATCAGTGTCTTATAGTTTTCTGCATACAGGTCTTTTGTCTCCTTGGGTTGGTTTATTCCTAGGTATTTTATTCTTTTTGCAGTGGTAAATGGGAGTGTTTCCTTAATTTCTCTGTGAGATTTTTCATCATTAGTGTATAGGAATGCCAGAGATTTCTGTGTATTAATTTTGTATCCTGCTACTTTACCAAATTCATTGATTAGCTCTAGTAGTTTTCTGGTAGCATCTCTAGGATTCTCTATGTTTAGCATCATGTCATCTGCAAACAGTGACAGGTTTACTTTTCTTTTCCGATTTGGATTCCTTTTATTTATTTTTCTTCTCTGATTGCTGTGGGTAAAACTTCCAAAACTATGTTGAATAACAGTGGTGAGAGTGGGCAACCTTGTCTTGTTCCTGATCTTAGTGGAAATGGTTTCAGTTTTTCACCATTGAGAACAATGTTGGCTGTGGGTTTGTCATATGTGGCCTTTATTATGTTGAGATAAGTTCCCTCTATGCCTACTTTCTGGAGGGTTTTTATCATAAACAGGTACTTAATTTTGTCAAAAGCTTTTTCTACATCTATTGAGATGATCATATGGTTTTCATTCTTCAGTTTGTTAGTATGGTGTATCACATTGATTGGTTTGCGTATATTGAAGAATCCTTGCATTCCTAGGATAAACCCCACTTGATCAATGGTGTATGATCCTTTTAATGTGCTGTTGGATTCTGTTTGCTAGTATTTTGTTGAGGATTTTTGCATCTATGTTCATCAGTGATATTGGCCTGTAGTTTTCTTTCTTTGTGACATCTTTGTCTGGTTTTGGTATCAGGGTGATAGTGGCCTTGTAGAATGAGTTTGGGAGTGTTCCTCCCTCTGCTATATTTTGGAAGAGTTTGAGAAGGATAGGTGTTGGCTCTTCTCTAAATGTTTGATAGAATTCGCCTGTGAAGCCATTTGGTCCTGGGCTTTTGTTTGTTTGAAGACTTTTAATCACAGTCTCAATTTCAGTGCTTGTGATTGGTCTGTTCATATTTTCTATTTCTTCCTGGTTCAGTCTCGGAAGGTTGTGCTTTTCTAAGAATTTGTCCATTTATTCCCAGTTGTCCATTTTATTAGCATATAGTTGCTTGTAGTAATCTCTCATGATCCTTTGTATTTCTGCAGTGTCATTTGTTACATCTCTTTTTTTCTTTTTTTTCCCCATACGCAGGCCTCTCACCACTGTGGCCCTTCCCGCTGCGGAGCACAGCTTCTGGATGCGCAGGCTCAGTGGCCATGGCTCATGGGCCCAGCTGCTCCACCGCACGCGGGATCCTCCCGGACCGGGGCACGAACCCGCATCCCCTGCATTGGCAGGTGGACTCTCAACCACTGCACCACCACGGAAGCCCTCATTTTTCATTTCTAATTCTATTGATTTGAGTCTTCTCCCTTTTTTTCTTGATGAATCTGGCTAATGGTTTATTAATTTTATCTTCTCAAAGAACCAGCTTTTAGTTTTATTGATCTTTGCTATTGTTTCCTTCATTTATTTCTGATCTTCATGTTTCCTTCATTTATTTCTGATCTTCTGATCTTCATGATTTCTTTCCTTCTGCTAACTTTGGCGTTTTTTTCTTCTTTCTCTAATTGCATTAGGTGTAAGGTTAGGTTGTTTATTTGAGATGTTTCTTGTTTCTTAAGGTAGGATTGTATTGCTATAAACTTCCCTCTTAGAACTGCTTTTGTTGCATCCCATAGGTTTTGGGTTGTTGGCTTTCATTGTCATTTGTTTCTAGGTATTCTTTGATATTGTCTTTGATTTTTTCAGTGATCTCTTGGTTATTAAGTAGTGTATTGTTTAGCCTCCATGTGTTTGTATTTTTTACAGAGTTTTTCCTCTAATTGATATCTAGTCTCATAGCATGTGGTCGGAAAAGATACTTTATACGATTTCAGTTTTCTTAAATTTTCTTAAGGCTTGATTTGTGACCCAAGATATGACCTATCCTGGAGAATGTTCCATGAGCACTTGAGAAGAAAGTGTATTCTGTTGTTTTTGGATGGAATGTCCAATAAATATCAATTAAGTCCATCTTGTTTAATGTATCATTTAAAGCTTGTGTTTCCTTATTTATTTTCATTTTGGATGATCTGTCCATTGGTGAAAGTGGGGTGTTAAAGTCCCCTACTATGATTGTGTTACTGTAGATTTTCCCTTTTATGGCTGTTAGCCTTTGCCTTATGTAGTGAGGTGCTCCTATGTTGGGTGCATAAATATTTACAATTGTTACATCTTCTTCTTGGATTGATCCCTTGATCATTATGTAATGTCCTTTACTATCTCTTGTAATAGTCTTTATTTTAAAGTTTATTTTTTCTGATATGAGAATTGCTACTCCAGCTTCCTTTTGATTTCCATTTGCATGGAATATCTTTTTCCATCCCCTAACTTTCAGTCTGTATGTGTCCTTAGGTCTGAAGTGGGTCTCTTGTTGACAGCATATATATGGGTCTTGTTTTTGTATCCATTCAGCCAGTCTGAGTCTTTTGGTTGGAGCATTTAATCCATTTACATTTAAGGTAATTATCGATATGTATGTTCCTATTACCATTTTCTTAATTGTTTTGGGTTTGTTATTGTATATCTTTTCCTTTTCTTGTGTTTCCTGCCTAGAGAAGTTTCTTTCAGGTGCACTATTAATGAGCAGTAATATTTTAAAGGAATCATTTTTTCTGAGCAGTAGGTCTTAACAGTGGGCTTTAAATATTCAGTAACCAGGTTGTGAATAGATTGCTATATCTAGGTTCTCTGTTCCATTTATAGAGCACTGGCAGAGTAGATTTAGCAGAATTCTCAAGGACCCTAGGATTTTCAGAATGGTAAATAAGCATTGGCTTCAACTTAAAGTCACCAGCTATGTTTTAGCCTATAACAAGAGAGTCAGCCTGTCTTTTGAAGCTTTGAAGCCAGACATTGACTTCTCCTCTCTAGCTAAAAAAGTCCTAGATGGCATCTTCTTCCAATACAAGCCTGTTTGTCTACATTGAAAATCTATTGTTTAGTGTAGCCACCTTCGTTTTGATTATCTTAGATCTTCTGCATAACTTCTGCAGCCTCTACAACAGCACTTGCTGTTTCATCTTGCACTTTTTTGTTATGGAGGTGGCTTCTTTCCTTAAACTTCAAGAAGCAACCTCTGGTAGCTTCAGACTTTTCTTCTGCAGCTTCCTCATCTCTCAGTCTTCATAGAATTGAAGAGAGTTAGGGCCTTGCTCTGGAGTAGGCTTTGGCTTAAGGGAATGTTGTGGCTTATATGACCTTCTATCCAGACCACTAAAACTTTTTCTACATCGACAGTAAGGCTGTTCCACTTTCTTATCATTTGTGTGTTCACTGGAGTAGCACTTTTAATTTCCTTCAAGAACTTTTCCTTTGCATTCACATCTTGGCTTATGGTTTGGCCCAAGAGGCCTAGATTTTGGCCTATCTCAGCTTTCGACGTTCCTTCCTCACTAAGCTTAATCTTGCTAGCTTAATTTAAAGTGAGACAAATCGCTTCTTGGCCAAGTGTAAAGTGAGAGATGTGCGACTCTTACCTTCACTTAAACACTCAGAGACCATTAATTGGCCTAATTTCAATACTACTGTGTAAGGGAACAGGTAGGCCCGAAGAGAGGGAAAGAGATGGGCAAACAGCCAGTCAGTGAAGCAGTCAGAACATACACACTTATCGATGAAGTTTACCATCTTATATGGGAGCAGTTTGTGGTGCCCCCAAACAACTACAATAGTAAGAATGAAGATCACTGATCACAGATCACCATAACAAATATAATAATAATGAAAAAGTTTGAAATATTGAGAGAATTACCAAAATGTGACACAGAGACACAAAGTGAGCAAATGCAGTTGGAAAAATGGTGGCAACAGACTTGCTCCATGCAGGGTTGCCACAGACCTTCAATTTGTAAAAAGTGCAGTACCTGCAAAGTGCAATAAAGTGAAGCACAATGAAATGCAGTATGCCTGTAAAATTATTCAAAGACTTGCCAAACTGATGTTCCTATTAGCATCCATGGTACTCTTATAGTTTTTTCTTATTTTGATTACCAGCTTAATTCTGTTTCAAGGAAAATAAGTATAACTGGGTATATTAAGTACTCTAGAGTGACAGTTCTCAATCATGGTGTAATCTCACACAATTGTGAGGTATATAGGAAGAAATATTTACTTACATACTACAGTAATATCTCAGTCACTTGGAATCTCATATATTTTTCAAACTAGCAAGAAGGAGTAGAGTTATAGCAGGCTGGAAAGGTACACTCAACTATGCTGAAACTTGTACCACGTGCCTCATAGGAGTGTCCTTTATGTAAAAATAATACTTAGATAGTTATTGTAAGGTAATGCATGTGAAATACTGAGATTACTAAATATTTGTGGAATAAAAATGGACACTTCTTAAAGTCTTACCTCTCCCATTTCTTGTCTCAGTTGTTCAAATTCCTGTTTTTCCATCTCTAGCTTATGCTTCCGTTCCTCCTCTGTTCGTCGTCTTTCTTCTTCCATTTTTTGTTTTAATAATTCTTCAAAATTAATTTCTAGTTTTCCAGGTGTAAGAGATTCTTGAGAGATTGTTTTATACATCTCTGGGGAGTCATCATCTACTACCTATTTAAAATAATTCTTTTATCACTCTTGCCAGAGTTATACATACTACAAAGGGAATATTTCTTGAATAGAAAGGTTTCACATTGAACTAAAAACCAAAAATTCTCTTTAAAAGTATAAAACAATAAACAAGAAGGCATTATTAGAAACTGTAAGACTAAAGTATTTTGTAGTAACAGAGAAAATGGTGACCATAAAGTCTCCATTCCAGTGAACACAAATAAATACTTTGACTTTATACTATGAGTAATTTGAATTAGACATTAAGATGTTCTAACAACAAAACTTTTTTTAATTAAAAAAATTAAAAAGATGTTCTAATATTGGGAAAATGTTTTAATTGGATTAAAATGAACCTCCATTCTGGTAATTAAAATAGAGCATTTCAGTTAAATCATGGTTTTTACCTGAATGAGTTAGATATCATGACCCCTTCATAATCAGGCAAAAATCAGTTAATGCTGTGATTTTACTGTGCTGATTTATTTACTGTCAGGCTAATTAAAAATAAATAATAATAGTTAATACTTATAGCTGCCAGGTACAATTCTAAGCACTTTACGTGTATTGACTTATTTTTCTGTAACCCTGTGAAGTAGGTGTTATTAATATCCCCATTTTATAGATGAGGAAACTGAGGCACTAAAAAGTAACTTGTCCAAAGTCAACACAAATACTATGTGGAAAAGGTGAAATTCCAAACTTTAAAAGTCTTTCTAATAAAATTATAAATAACTATTTAGACTACCTCTTTGTAATTTCATGAATTACATGTCTAACTGCCATTTAGTTATGACCTTGGGCAAGTTACATAGCCTCTCTAAATCTGAGTTTCCTTATCTGTGACAACTTTCATAGAGTTGTCATGAGAATTACATAAAGTTTGGAAACACTTTGCAGTGTGTCTGACACTATGGTAAGCTCCTAAATAGCAGTTTTATTATTACAATATCATTCCCTGTATATAGGCAATCTCTAAATTGCAAATAGAAACTCTGCCTTTAAATCATTGACTTGGAATACATTTTGCCATGAAAAGCAATGACCTAATTCTAACCCCTGAAAGTATATACATAAACCTCTCACTTGAATTGTGTCCCTGTGGCTGAACTAGACACAGGAGTAAGAGAGGTAAAGAGTAATTATTATTTGTTCCAAGTTTTATATATGACAGGCTTTACCACAGAACCAGTTCAACTCAGAAATAATGTTTATATGGTCTCAAAATCCACAGATTGCCAAAAAATTTTTTATTAATATATGAGTTAACTGAGCAATAATATGAAATGACAATACTTGGCCCTAGGTAAGAAAACAACATAAATGAAGGAAAAAGTTTCTCTTTCCTTTCCTGATATAGAAATGTCTTTAGGAAACCAGAGTCTTGGTTTAATGCCATTTTCCTTCCCTGCACTTTTTCCACTAGTGAGTCATGATAAAACGGCAGATTTGGCCTAAAAATCTGCTCCCAGGACTAGATTTCCTGATCTTCACAGCTACTTCTTATCTACCACTTCTGAACCAGCTGATTCTCCAGAAATTAAGTGCTCTCAGAATGTTTGTAGGGTTTCTGTGTAGAAACCATTTGTGAATCAAGGATTACCTAATAAGATAGTATTAATATCACTTATTCCAACTTAGCCATAAAAAAGAACAAAATAATGCCATTTGCAGCAACATGGATGTAACTACAGATTATCATACTAAGTGAAGTCAGAAAGAGAAAGACAAATACCATATTTGTGGAATCTAAAATATGGCTCAAATGAACCTATCTACAAAACAGAAACAGACTCACAGACATAGAGAACAGACTTGTGGTTGCCAAGGGGGAGGTGGGTGGGGGAGGGAAGGACTGGGAGTGTGGAATTAGCAGATGTGAACTATTATATATAGGATGGATAAACAACAAGGTCCTACTGTATAGCACAGGGAACTATATTCAATATCCTGTGATAAGCCATAATGGAAAGGAATATTAAAAAGAAGAATGTATAAATGTGTATAACTGAGTCACTATGCTGTAGAGCAGAGATTGGCACAGCATTGTAAATCAACTCTACTTCAATAAAAAATAATAATAAAATAAATCACTTATTCCACAAGCATTTACAGGAAGTTTGTTACACTAGAATGCACTGTGCCATGTGCTTTTTTTTTCCTAAGTCCAAGCACCATCTTTTTCTTTTTTTTTGGCTGCATTGGGTCTTCGTTGCTGTGCGTGGGCATCCTCTAGTTGTGGTGAGCAGGGGCTACTCTTCGTTGCGGTGAGCGGGCTACTCATTGCAGTGGCTCCTCTTGTTGCAGAGCATGGGCTCTAGGCATGTGGGCTTCCTTAGTTGCAGCACATGGGCTCAGTAGTTGCCACACGCGGGCCCTAGAGTGCGCGGGCTTCAGTGAAGTCCCGTGTCATGTGCTTGATGTGGTCTTAGCCTCACTGAGTGAGGAAGATGGCCATAAGCCACAACAATACAGCGCTAGTGCTATGCTAGGGGAGCACTAAATGCTCTAAGAATACATGAAAGGAACACCTTTCTGGAACTTGTATTAGCAGGAAAGGCTTCCAGAGGAAATGGAATATATGAATAGGAGATAGCTCAGCACAGGGAAAAGAGAGAGAGACACGTTTCATATAGCATTTATGAAGTTCCAGAGATGAGAGCATAGCGTTTTGAAGAAATGGAAAGAAATTTAGTATGTCTGGAACAAACATGGCAGATTAAGGAAGACTCAAGAGGGACTTCCTTGGTGGCGCAGTGGTTAAGAATCTGCCTGCCAATGCAGGGGACATGGGTTCGAGCCCTGGTCCAGGAAGATCCCACATGCCATGGAGCAACTAAGCCTGTGCGCCACAACTACTGAGCCTGCGCTCTAGAGCCTGCGAGCCACAACTACTGAAGCCCGTGTGCCTAGAGCCCGTGCTCTGCAACAAGAGAAGCCACCGCAATGAGAAGCCCGCTCACCGCAACAAAGAGTAGCCCCCACTCGCCGCAACTAGAAAAAGCCTGCATGCAGCAACAAAGACCCAATGCAGCCAAAAATAAATAAATATATTTATTTAAAAAAAAAAAAGGAAGAATCAAGAAATGAAACTGGAGAAAATACTAGGGCAAGATTATAAAGAAATTTATTTAAAAATTTTAGTGTTTGGATTTTTGTTTTAAGGGACGTGGAAAATTTTTAAGCAAAATAGTAACAATCAAATGTACTTTTTTTTTTTTTTTTTAAGAAAGACCACTTCTGGCTTTATAGGAAAGAATGGATTATAGGCAAGAAAGCAAATTAATTAGGAGTTGGCCTCAGGCAAGGGATAACAGTGACCTGCATTATAGTAGTGGTAGTGGGAAATGGGGGAAAACTGATCAATTTTTAGAGTGATATAGGAAATGAGACAGTGAATGACTGGATGTGAGGCATGAACGAGAGGTGGAAGTGCTTAAGGCCCACAGGTTTCTGATTTGAGCATCTGGGTGGGTGATGAAGCCAAATAAACACTTGGATATATCTGTCTGAAGCTCACCCAGACACAGGAAGAAAACCAGGTCATGATATCATCGAAGCCAATTAAAATGTTTCAGGAAGGGGATGCAGCGTTCACATGTTAACTTACTTAAAAAAAAGTTTGTCAGGTAACTGTACATTTAACAAACATTGAAATGGTATAGGGGCTTCCCTGGATTCTGTGGTTAAGAATCCGCCTGCCAATGCAGGGGACACGGGTTTGACCCCTCGTCCGGGAAGATCCCACATGCCCCAGAGCAACTAAGCCCATGCTCCACAACTACTGAGCCTATGCTCTAGGGCCCGCGAGCGAGAACTACTGAAGCCCATGTGCCTAGAGCCCGTGCTCCACAACAAGAAAAGCCACCACAGTGAGAAGCCCGTGTAGAGTAGCCTCTGATCTCCACAACTAGAGAAAGCTCGTGCACAGCAATGAAGACCCAACGCAGCCAAAATAAATAAATAAATATTTTAAAAATGGTATAAGAAGTATAACTTTGTAACAGAGTTAAGTTTAGTAGCAATATCCAGAGTGATGGTAAGCATTTTGGAGAGTTAACTAATTGTGATTAAATGGCTTTGATCATTTAATACATCCCAGATGGGATGGATACTGGAAAGAAAGGAGGAAAAGAAGGAAGGAGTGAGGGAGGGAAGGAGAAGAGAATGGAGAGGAGGGAAGGAAAGGTGGGGGTAGGAACCCCGCTCCCTCCTCGCTTAGATACTTAGTTCTGGAAAACATGCCTTCCCAGAGAAGGAAGATAACATACACTCCTCTATGCTAGGCATAGCAATTTAATCAGAAACTTTTCAACACTATAATGAAGCAAACACCTTTAACTGACAGTGTTATGCCATAGAAGACTTTAATAACTTATATGCCATCCCTACTTTTGGCATATAAGTTCAGAAATAATAGGGTATTCCCCAAAGTTGAATGATTTCTCATACTGAATCCCAATGGCCTCCTCCAGTCACATTCTATCTTACCATGCTTCTCCTTGCTTCAGCAAATGCCTTCTTTTCTTCCTCTATTCTTCTTCTGGCTTCTTCTTCTGCTTTCCTTTTTTCATCTTCTCTCCTTTGTCTTTCTATTTCTTCAAAACTGAGTTTGAGTTTACCAGGGCGGTACCCTTTAAAAATGTTTTCTGTGTCTTGGTTTTCCTCCTCTTCATTTACCTAACGAAGAAACAACTCACTACTAAAAACTGGGATTAATCAAAGACAGGAATGAATTATAAATCAAAAGGCACAGACTCAGCCACCTTACACAGAAATGTTTCTTTGTTCTAGTATTCTTGACCAAAATCCCCTTCCTTTATAACGTCTCATATGATTTAAAAAATCAAATTTGGAAAAATTCCAAATAAAGATGTACTCAAGTTAAATAAAACTTCTCAAGCAAGTCAAATTTTTAAATGGATAAGATTAATTGTTTAAAATTCTTAAGGAATCATTTAAAAGTTTTACTAAACATTAACTCTCCCAGAACAAACATAAAACACGTGTGTGGACTTACTAGAGAAAGGACTTGAGGACACAGCGAGGGGGAAGGGTAAGCTGGGACAAAGTGAGAGAGTAGCATGGACATATATACACTACCAAACGTAAAATAGATAGCTAGTGGGAAGCAGCCGCATAGCACAGGAAGATCAGCTCGGTGCTTTGTGACCACCTGGAGGGGTGGGATAGGGAGGGTGGGAGGGAGGGAGACGCAAGAGGGAAGAGATATGGGAACATATATGTATAACTGATTCACTTTGTTATAAAGCAGAAACTAACACACCATTGTAAAGCAATTATACTCCAATAAAGATGTTAAAATAAATAAATAAATAAATAAAAGTAACACCAACACACAGATGTGGGTCCTACTCAGTTTAAGATATGGAATGTTTCCAGTACTCTTGAAGGTCTTTGTGTATCCTTCAAGAGCCCATCCACCTTTTGCTGGCTTTTCAGAGGAAACTAATATGCTTAATTTTGTGTTTGTTATTCTTTTGCTTTGTTTGAATATGTAAAAATTTGTTCAGTGTTGCAGCTTTTGAATTTTACATATAAGAAATTATACTGTACGTGGTCCTATTGACTTACAGTTTTGCTGAATCTTGTAGTTTTTTGTGAGATTTATCTGTGTCGATGGGGCTACCTGTAGTTAATTATTTTCTATTGCTGTATAGTATTTCATTGATTAAAAATTCTACAATTTATCTTCCAAAAAAAATAAAAGTGTGTGTGTGTGTACTTAAATTGAGGTTCAAGTATACACACACTGAGTCTCTTACATAATAAAATAAAGTTCTCATTCTGTAATTTTCATGGATTTTTTTTACTATGAACTACGGTTATTAAATGTATAAAACATTATCTGGAACTATTTTACATACAATTCAAATTTTATGATTTTATAATTAAAATTCTAATGTAATGCTAATTAAATTAATTAAATACTCACTGAAATTTATGATTTGATTAATTAATGATATTTCTATGTCTTTTCACTAGATTGACCACCAGTGATATCTAAAATGTGTAGGTATTATCCAACTGTAACTACCCAAAATATTGGGTTGGCCAAAAAGTTTGTTTGGGTTTTTCCATTACATTTTACAGAAAAACCCAAACGAAATTTGGCCAACCCAATAACAACATTTTCAAACAAACATCTAGAAAATTAAAATTTTGGAGATATAGACCTCAGAACATCATTAATGAAAACTGATCAAGAAAGTCTGAAAGTTTAAAAAATTACATATGTTCCATTCTTAAATTCTTGCAATAAGATTTGGAATCAGTGTTTTCTTATTTCAATTTTATTTTTTGTTGTTAAATCTGTTACTATAATAATAGCAGTTAACATTTTTAAAGCACGTATTGGGAATTCCCTGGCGGTTTAGTGGTTGGGACTCCACGCTTCCATTGCAGGAGGCATGGGTTCAATCCCTGGTCAGGGAACTAAGATCCCAAAAGCTGTGCTGCGAGGTCAAAAATAATAATAATAAAAAGATAAAAATACATAATAAATAAATAAATGAAACACTTATTATATGCCAAACACTACTCTAACTGCTTTCTATATTAACTCATTTAATGATTTAAGAAGTAGGCACAATTATTTTCACCATTTTACAAATGAGGAAACTAAGATGTAGAGAGGTTCAATAACTTGTCCATGGGTACACAATAAAGGTTAGATATCTGAATCCAGGCAGTCTGGCTCCAAAATCCATGCTCTTAAGCACTTAGATTATATACATTACACATATATATATATCTATATATATATTCAGTATATATATATATATATATATATATATATACTGACACTAAGTGTACACTTATGATTAGACTTGAAAGTGCGCTGCACCATGCTATTAAACACATTGCAGGCTGAGCTAACAGATGAAGAGAAATTAGATTTGTTGAATAATTATTTTGTATGTTTACAACAATTTATAAAAATAAAAATTTAAGGCATATTAGGTAAAATATCCCAAAATGAAAGCTAGAAAATAATATAAATGCATGTTATATATGGAATATGTATACAGTTTCAAAATCAGACCCTTGTATATAGAAAATCTCCTTAAATTTATAGCAATGAACCTTATCTAAAGCCAGCTACCTCCCTTAATATTAAATGTTTTATATATAACATTTGTATAACATATTATACATATAATATATAATTTGTATAATATAATATATAAATGTTATGTATCATAATATAATTATGTATTATAATATCATATATAAATGTTACATATATATCAGTTTGTTTTACCATTTGCCGCCTTGCTTCTTCAAAAGCACGCCTCTCTTCTTCTAAACGTTTTCTTGCTTCCTCCTCAGCTTGCTTCCTTCGGTTTTCTTGTCTTTGTCTTTCCAATTCTTCAAAAGTCAGTTTCAATTTTCCAGGAGAAAGTGACTCTTTCTTTGCCTCACTTTCCAGTTCATCGTCCTAAGAAAACATAATGAAAACCTGTTAATCATAAAGGGATATGCTGCTAACCAACTTAACTGCTTTTATTTGTTCTTTATTAAAAAAAATTACCATGACCAATGAAAGACACTTTGCTTCCTTGAGAGACCGACGTTGTTCTTCATATCTTATATCTTCTTCATACTTGACCCTTTCCTTTTCTTCTTGTTCTTTTTCTAGATCTTCGAAATTCTTTTTCATTTTTCCAGATGTTTTGTGTGATTTGACAGGTACCACTGTTACAAGCAGTGAATCATCTCCTTCCTAATTTATAAAATAGATAATTAGCATATTTCTTCCTAATCAAAATTTAGGTTTCATGGGACTTCCATCATTGGTGAATTTCATTACATTGCCATCAATGTTATGAAGAACAAAAATTAATATTTTTAACAGATTTCTATTAAATAGCTCTTTCTCTGAATTCATTGTACATGATGAGTCAATCTTATTGAAATCCACTGCTGACAGGGTTCAAGAAGCATCTTTTTTCCTAGAAGATGGTGTTAATACAGCTGTTTGGATAAAATTGCGTGAAATTATCTGAATTTCACTATCCGTGCACTCATCCCACAAAAGGTAATGTGCATGTGAGCATACTCTAAATCAATTTGATGGTGGATGGCTTCAGTTTAAACACACAAGAAAGGTTTCTGTGTTTGATTTTTCTCTCCATGCAAGTTTTTAAATACTTAATAAAACTAACATTTTAGCAAGGAAAAAACCTCCAGTATTTCCAAGTGATTTAGAAAACATTTATATTATGGACAAAACTCTTTGGCCTTTGGTCCTATTCAAATATTCTTAAACTTGTTTTTAAAATCCATTTTAATTAGTTCTATTACATCATCTGTTACTGCCTTTGAACTTTTTTCAAAAACAAAGAATTGTAATATGTAACACATGCCCCCTAAAATAAAACTGCTTCCAATTTATGTGGCTGTAGTTTTAGGCACACCATCAAATTGATTGGTCTTTAACTTTCTCTGTTAGATAAAAAGAGATAACTAAAATTTTTGTGGTTTGAACATTCCTTCATGGTAATAGATTCTGTACTCTCTGCTAGTATGTGATAAGCAAAACAAACTATCAGGAACTCTGAGGAAAGAAGACAGATATAAAAAGAAAACTGCCTTTTTCAAATGTTAGCTTTCAACAATCTCAACTATTAGTAACAGTTCAAGAAATATACAGCCTTGGCAGAGTATCTCAAATTGAGACTTATGTCTCTAACCATGAAAGCAAAAACATACTTTTCTTTAAAAACACTAAGCTATAGCGTTTGAAAGTGCAAAAGTATGATCTTGCTTTGCAAAATATTTTTGTCCTTGTTGTTGTTGCTATATTTATAATTAAAAAACTCTTAAGTTTTTTAATTGAAAGATTATTTGTGAATCAGATAATTTTAGGTGAATGTTTCATTAAAGGAAATGTCCATTTACCTCTGATGCTGATTCAGTTCCCGTATTGTTTATGTCCTCAATCTATTGGATAAGAATTTTATATCATTACATTACATCCGATTTCTGCTTTTTGTTTTAAACATACAACTGAAAAGTATTAGTTGTGATTTATGGTAAATTTCAAAATTTAGCATTCTGAAGTATTTTTATGTTGCTCCAAATTAGCCAATTATGTCCTTTTAAATAGAGGTTAAACTTTATATTAATTTTTGCATTTTGATATCACTATCTAGGGAACAACATATTAAGAAAAAATTAAAATAAAGCCTACCTTTGTAATTCTGGAATTTGAATAATGGACCAAACTCTTATAATCTGGCTGTGAGCTTACAACCAGCAGTTATTAATTAAGCAATTTAAATGGAGCTACAGAAACATTTCCCCATTCTCTCTCTGCCACAGCGAAAGGAAAACCTATCATTAGCAATCAGATAATCATCATGACTATATTTTATAATATAAATAGATGGCAAAAATATAATTGACACAATAATAAAGCACAGTAAAAGGTGTAGGCTTTCACATGGCTAGTGTAGAAGGGAAAATAATTCTGGAAATCATAATTGTTTACTCTATATTTTGACAGATCTAGGTAGGAAAGGCCCTCATTCAAAAAGAGGGAGCTCAATTTGGCCATTAAGATTGGCTTGAGGGGCAGGCTAATGTACAATACATAACAGAGTGAGAAATGACAGAAAGGTGATTTAAATAACACAATGTTTGAGATCTCAGGAAAAGGAGACATAAGCAACAGGAAAATGGAAACAGTTAGAAAGTAAAAATTCAGATTGTTTATTGTTTTAATTTGATTTTTAACACCAGTGAAAGAGCTGGAAGTAGTTTGTTCCTCACTCAGTCTAAGGGAATTCTGCTGTACCTTGTCTCATACTAGGAACTGGGCTGGCTAACTCCCTGTTCTCTCATCATCCCACTTTTCTATATTCTCTGTCAAGAAGAAATAATACATATTATTAAGATACCAAATTTCTTGAAAAAGAAATTATTCTGAACAAATCATTTATTAAAAATAAGTCTATTTTGTATCTTAATAGTTTATTTTAAATAGCTTTGTTCAGAATAATTTGCTTTGTTACAGAATTATTTATTACACTGATTTGTTGTGTAAATGATGAAGGTTTTATTGAATGATAAATGATACTATGAAAAATTTTAATGAATCTGTAATAAAATAATTACAAAATTATTTCCCTTCAAAAGAGTGTTAACAATTCCTCTACAAATCATGTTAATCTCAATAAAAAGTTCTAGGAGATATGGTGAGAAGTGAGACATTGAGAGCATAGGGAAGAAAAATTCTAAATTTTTTAACCCCAAATTTCTTTTTCTTGCTGCTACAACCTTCTCAGATTTTTATTAGCTTACAGTAGATAATAAACTATATTTAGAATAGTTTTTCTTTGTTTAGTTGGGTGTTTTTTTGTTACTTTTGCTTTATTCTTTGCTCATTTTAAACCATTATCAAAACAACAAAAGATAGAATTTTTTTTCCGTTGGGTTTCAACAAACAAAGAAAAAGATGAATTTGCCTAAGTGGCCATGGTCTCAGTATATTCATAGAGAACTAAGATATTCAGTTCAATTATAGTGCTAGCTTTCAGAAACTACCATTGAAGATCTGCTTCCCAATTATTTCTTTTGATTTATGGAAAGAAAACTCCTTTTGCTCCTTCCCAAATCAACTTCCTTTCTCCCCTTTCTTTTCAACATCTCAATCTCCCACCAATAACCTCTCTTTTTCCAAGTTGTTAGACATTAACCTTGTCCATCAAAATATCCTCAAAGATAACCAGATTATACCAGATTAAGATTCTCCCCCAAATTTTATTGGTCTTTGATTCCAACATCCAGTATACGAAGTATGCCTATTTTTAATTTATCATAATATCCTAGAATCTCAGAACTGGTAATTATCTTAAATGTTACTCAGCTACATGTCTGACTCAGGAATCCTTTCTATAGTGTTCTTGAATATGGACTTATACAAGAGGATTTTTCAAACAAACATTAAGACTCTTCTTGACTATGTCGTGCCTTACTTCTTATATTCAAAGATAGATTAAATTTTATTAGATTTGAGTGGAAAATGTATTTAATTAGGTTTTAAAATTAGACTTCCCATATTTGCAAGATGAAATTACTATTAATAGTTTATATTGCTCTACCGACATATTCTCAAATAATTTAATAGGCTAAAAATTTTATTAACCAAGATTCTCTCGCACCCTGCCATGTAGTATCCAGGGTTACTAAAGAAAGTGGTTCTTTTTCGTGATTAGTTTTCTTCCATCTCTCTCTGAGTATCCTATGTCTTCATCATATTCAAATTCACCTCAACACACATATTTCTTCTTTTTGAAACCGCTGCCGTATTCAGTTCTCGGGGTGGTAGTGTAATCAGTGCGTTTTGGAAAAGGGCACAGACTTAAAAGAGATAGACTAACCCCATGTGCATAATCACCATTTCCTGCCAAACACCATATATTTTAATTATATATTTTATTACCTTATTTTACGATTTGTATTATAAATATAATTACATATAGTGATATATTTTATATATAACCTAAAATATTCATTTATTATATATTGTATCCCCTTATTATAATAAGGGAACTCCCTCCTTATAACTGTATTCCCTTGTGAAATGTCATTTTTTTTTAAAAAAAATTAATTAATTTTTGGCTGCATTGGGTCTTCATTGCTGTGTGCAGGCTTTCTCTAGTTGTGGCGAGCGGGGGCTACTCTTCATTGTGGTGTGAGGGCACGCGGGTTTCAGTAGTTGTGGCTTGTGGGCTCTAGAGCACAGGCTCAGTAGTTGTGGGCATGGGCTTAGTTGCTCTGTGGCATGTGGGATCTTCCTGAACCAGGACTCAAACCTGTGTCCCCTGCACTGGCAGGCAGATCCTTAACCACTGCACCACCAGGGAAGTCCAAAACTTCATTTCAAAATGAATACTAATCTTTGATGACTGGAGGTGGCAGAGGTAAAGTACACCAACCTTTCTTCAGACAAAGAGATGCAAAGTAATAAAATATAGGAAATTCCAATTCTTTTCTGTAATTCATCTGGCATATGACATTATTTGTCACCATAAAAATGGCCTGTTTGTGCCATAAAGGTGGTTATTTGCAAAGTCAGGGTAAATAAATTTCTTTGACATGCAAATACAGCATATGCTTTGCCTTCTTTGTCACTTTAAAAAAATTTTTTTGTTTGTTTGGTTTTTTTTTTGGCTGCACTGCGTGGCTTGCAGGATCTTACTTCTCTGACCAAGGATCCAACCCTGGCCCCGGCAGTGAAAGCACCAAGTCCTAACCACTGGACCGCCAGGGAATTCCCTGTCATGTTTTTTAAAGAAAAGTAGTAGAAACTGAAAGAAGCATAGCAAATAGATTTAAGGCACTTAAAGAGTAGGCGAAAAAGAGCCAAGTACAATCTCACAATAAAAACGGTTGTGAAAGGGGGGACCTTGAAGATGGCGGAAGAGTAAGACGCGGAGATCGCCTTCCTCCCCACGGATACACCAGAAATACATCTACACGTGGAACAACTCCTACAGAACACCTACTGAAGGCTGGCAGAAGACCTCAGACCTCCCAAAAGGCAAGAAACTCCCCACATACCTGGGTAGGGCAAAAGAAAAAAAGAAAAAACAGACACAAAAGAATAAGGACGGCACCTGCACCAGTGGGAGGGAGCTGTGAAGGAGGAAAAGTTTCCACACACTAGGAAGCCCCTTCGCGGGCGGAGACTGCGGGAGGCGGAGGGGGGAGCTTCGGGACTGTGGAGGAGTGCACAGCGACAGGTGCGGAGGGCAAAGCGGGGAGATTCCCGCACAGAGGATCAGTGCCGACCGGCACCCACCAGCCCGAGAGGCTTGTCTGCCCACCCGCCGGGGCGGGCGGGGCTGCGAGCTGAGGCTCGGGTTTCGGTTTTGGACGGAGCGCAGGGAGAGGACTGGGGTTGGCGGCTTGAACATACCCTGAAGGGGTTAGTGCACCACGGCTAGCCGGGAGGGAGTCCGGGAAAAGTCTGCACCTGCCGAAGAGGCAAGAGACTTTTTCTTCCCTCTTTGTTTCCTGGTGCGCGAGGAGAGGGGTTTAAGAGCGCTGCTTAAAGGAACTCCAGAGACGGGCGCGAGACGCGGCTAAAAGCGCGAACCCCAGAGACGGGCGCGAGCTGCGGCTAAAAGCGCGGAACCCAGAGACGGGCGCGAGCCGCTGCTAAAAGCGCGGACCCCAGAGACGGGCGGGAGAAGCTAAGGCTGCTGCTGCCGCCACCAAGGGGCCTGTGTGCGAGCACAGGTCACTCTCCACACCCCTCTTCCGTGGAGCCTGTGCAGCCCGCCACTGCCAGGTTCCCGGGATCCAGGGACAACTTCCCCGGGAGAACGCACGGCGGGCCTCAGGCTGGAGCAACATCACGCCGGCCTCTGACGCCGCAGGCCCGCCCCGCACGCAGTGCCCCTCCTTCCCCCCCCCCACCCCCGTCCTGAGTGAGCCGGTGCCCCCGAATCAGCGGCTCCTTTAACCCCGTCCTGTCTGAGCAAGAAACAGACGCCCTCCAGCGACCTACACGCAGAGGCAGGGCCAAATCCAAAGCTGAGCTCCTGTGAGCTGTGAGAACAAAGAAGAGAAAGGGAAATCTCTCCCAGCAGCCTCAGAAGCAGCGGATTAAAGCTCCACAATCAACTTGATATACCCTGCATCTGTGGAATACCTGAATAGACAAGGAATGATCCCAAATTGAAGAGGTGGAATTTAGGAGCGAGATCTATGATTTTTTTCCCTTTTCCTCTTTTTGTGAATGTGTACGTGTATGCTTCTGTGTGAGATCTTGTCTGTATAGTCTTGCTTCCACCATTTGTCCTAGGGCTCTATCCGTCCATGGTTTTTTTTGAAAAAATTTTTTTCTTAATAATTAATTTTAATTGTAATAACTTTATTATACTTTACCTTCGTTCTTTCTTTCCTTCCTTCCTTCCCTCCTTTAGACAACGAATCACCCCAAATTGAGGAGGTGGTCTCTGAGAGCAAGATTTATGATTTTTCCCCCTTTACCTCTTTTTGTGAGGGTGTATGTGTATGCTTCTGTGTAAGATTTTCTCTGTATCGCTTTGCTTCCAACATTTGTCCTAAGGTTCTAGCCGTCACTTTGTTTTTTCTAAATATTTTTTAATTCAATAACTATATTATACTTTATTTTTACTATATCTTCTTTCTTTCTGTCTTTTTTCCTTCTTTCCCTCCCTCCTTCCTTCCTTCCTCCCTCCCTCCTTTCTTTCCTTCTTTGCTTCTTTCTTCCTTCCTTCCTTTCCTCCTTTCCTTCTTTCTTTCCTCATACTTCTACTAATTCTCTCTACTTTTTCTCCCTTTTATTCTGAGCCGTGTGGATGAAAGGCTCTTGGTGCTCCAGCCAGGAGTCAGGGCTCTGCCTCTGAGGTAGGAGAGCCAACTTCAGGACACTGGTCAACAAGAGACCTCCCAGCTCCACATAATATTAAACGGCGGAAATCTCCCAGAGACCTCCATCTTAACACCAGCACCCAGCTTCACTCAACGACAAGCAAGCCACAGTGCTGGACAACCTATGCCAAACAACTAGCAAAACAGGAACACAACCCCACCCATTAGCAGAGAGGCTGCCTAAAATCATAATAAGGCCACAGACACCCCAAAACACACCACCAGACGTGAACCTGCCCACTAGAGAGACAAGATCCAGCCTCGTCCACCACAACACAGGCACTAGTCCCCTCCACCAGGAAGCCTACACAACCCACTGAAACAACCTTAGCCACTGGAGACAGACATCAAAAACAACGGGAACTACGAACCTGCAGCCGGCAAAAAGGAGACCCCAAACACAGTAAGATAAGCAAAATGAGAAGACAGAAAAACACACAGCAGATGAAGGAGCAAGATAAAAATGCACCAGACCTAACAAATGAAGAGGAAATAGGCAGTCTACCTGAAAAAGAATTCAGAATAATGATAGAAAGGATGATCCGAAATCTTGGAAATAGAATGGACAAAATGCAAGAATCAGTTAACAAGGACCTAGAAGAAATAAAGATGAAACAAGCAACGATGAACAACGCAATAAATGAAATTAAAAGTACTCTAGATGGGATCAATAGCAGAATAACTGAGGCATAAGAACGGATAAGTGACCTGGAAGATAAAATAGTGGAAATAACTACTGCAGAGCAGAATAAAGAAAAAAGAATGAAAAGAACTGAGGACAGTCTCAGAGACCTCTGGAACAACATTAAACGCACCAACATTCGAATTATAGGGGTTCCAGAAGAAGAAGAGAAAAAGAAAGGGACTGAGAAAATATTTGAAGAGATTATAGTTGAAAACTTCCCTAATATGGGAAAGGAAATAGTTAATCAAGTCCAGGAAGCACAGAGAGTCCCATACAGGATAAATACAAGGAGAAATACGCCAAGACACATATTAATCAAACTGTCAAAAATTAAATACAAAGAAAGCATATTAAAAGCAGCAAGGGAAAAACAACAAATAACACACAAGGGAATCCCCATAAGGTTAACAGCTGATCTCTCAGCAGAAACCCTACAAGCCAGAAGGGAGTGGCAGGACATACTGAAAGTGATGAAGGAGAAAAACCTGCAACCAAGACTACTCTACCCAGCAAGGATCTCATTCAGATTTGATGGAGAAATTAAAACCTTTACAGACAAGCAAAAGCTGAGGGAGTTCAGCACCACCATACCAGCTTTACAACAAATGCTAAAGGAACTTCTCTAGACAAGAAACATAAGAGAAGGAAAAGACCTATAATAACGAACCCAAAACAATTTAGAAAATGGGAATAGGAACATACATATCGATAATTACCTTAAATGTAAATGGACTAAATGCTCCCACCAAAAGACACAGATTGACTGAATGGATACAAAAACAAGACCCTTATATATGCGGTCTACAAGAGACACACTTCAGACCTAGAGACACATACAGACTGAAAGTAAGGGGATGGAAAAAGATATTCCATGCAAATGGAAACCAAAAGAAAGCTGGAGTAGCAATTCTCATATCAGACAAAATAGACTTTAAAATAAGGACTATTACAAGAGACAAAGAAGGACACTACATAATGATCAAGGGATCGATCCAAGAAGAAGATATAACAATTGTAAATATTTATGCACCCAACATAGGAGCACCTCAATACATAAGGCAAATACTAACAGCCATAAAAGGGGAAATCGACAGTAACACATTCATAGTAGGGGACTTTAACACCCAACTTTCACCCATGGACAGATCATCCAAAATGAAAATAAATAAGGAAACACAAGCTTTAAATGATACATTAAACAAGATGGACTTAATTGATATTTATAGGACACGCCATCCAAAAACAACAGAATACACATTTTTCTCAAGTGCTCATGGAACATTCTCCAGGATAGATCATATCTTGGGTCACAAATCAAGCCTTGGTAAATTTAAGAAAATTGAAATTGTATCAAGTATCTTTTCTGACCACAACGCCATGAGACTAGATATCAATTACAGGAAAAGATCTGTAAAAAATACAAACACATGGAGGCTAAACAATACACTACTTAATAATGAAGTGATCACTGAAGAAATCAAAGAGGAAATAAAAAAATACCTAGAAACAAATGACAATGGAGACACAACGACCCAAAACCTATGGGATGCAGCAAAAGCAGTTCTAAGGGGGAAGTTTATAGCAATACAAGCCCACCTTAAGAAGCAGGAAACATCTCGAATAAACAACCTAACCTTGCACCTCAAGCAATTAGAGAAAGAAGAACAAAAAAACCCCAAAGCTAGCAGAAGGAAAGAAATCATAAAAATCAGATCAGAAATAAATGAAAAAGAAATGAAGGAAACGATAGCAAGATCAATAAAACTAAAAGCTGGTTCTTTGAGAAGATAAACAAAATAGATAAACCACTAGCCAGACTCATCAAGAAAAAAAGGGAGAAGACTCAAATCAATAGAATTAGAAATGAAAAAAGAGAAGTAACAACTGACACTGCAGAAATAAAAAAAATCATGAGAGAATACTACAAGCAACTCTATGCCAATAAAATGGACAATCTGGAAGAAATGGACAAATTCTTAGAAATGCACAACCTGCCAAGACTGAAACAAGAAGAAATAGAAAATATGAACAGACCAATCACAAGCACTGAAATTGAAACTGTGATTAAAAATCTTCCAACAAACAAAAGCCCAGGACCAGAAGGCTTCACAGGTGAATTCTATCAAACGTTTAGAGAAGAGCTAACACCTATCCTTCTCAAACTCTTCCAAAATATAGCAGAGGGAGGAACACTCCCAAATTCCTTCTACGAGGCCACCATCACCTTGATACCAAAACCAGACAAGGATGTCACAAAGAAAGAAAACTACAGGCCAATATCACTGATGAACATAGATGCAAAAATCCTCAACAAAATACTAGCAAACAGAATCCAACAACACATTAAAAGGATCATACACCATGATCAAGTGGGGTTTATTCCAGGAATGCAAGGATTCTTCAATATACGCAAATCTATCAATGTGATAAACCATATTAACAAATTGAAGGAGAAAAACCATATGATCATCTCAATAGATGCACAGAAAGCTTTTGACAAAATTCAACACCCATTTATGATAAAAACCCTGCAGAAAGTAGGCATAGAGGGAACTTTCCTCAACATAATAAAGGCCATATATGACAAGCCCACAGCAAACATCATCCTCAATGGTGAAAAACTGAAAGCATTTCCACTAAGATCAGGAACAAGACAAGGTTGCCCACTCTCACCACTCTTATTCAACATAGTTTTGGAAGTTTTAGCCACAGCAATCAGAGAAGAAAAGGAAGTAAAAGGAATCCAAATCAGAAAAGAAGAAGTAAAGCTGTCACTGTTTGCAGATGACATGATACTATACATAGAGAATCCTAAAGATGCTACCAGAAAACTACTAGAGCTAATCAATGAATTTGGTAAAGTAGCAGGATACAAAATTAATGCACAGAAATCTCTGGCATTCCTATATACTAATGATGAAAAATCTGAAAGTGAAATCAAGAAAACACTCCCATTTACCATTGCAACAAAAAGAAAAAAATATCTAGGAATAAACCTACCTAAGGAGACAAAAGACCCGTATGCAGAAAATTATAAGACACTGATGAAAGAAATTAAAGATGATACAAATAGATGGAGAGATATACCATGTTCTTGCATTGGAAGAATCAACATTGTGAAAACGACTCTATTACCCAAAGCAATCTACAGATTCAATGCAATCCCTATCAAACTACCACTGGCATTTTTCACAGAACTAGAACAAAAAATTTCGCAATTTGTATGGAAACACAAAAGACCCCGAATATCCAAAGCAATCTTGAGAACGAAAAAAGGAGCTGGAGGAATCAGGCTCCCTGACTTCAGACTATACTACAAAGCTACAGTAATCAAGACAGTATGGTACTGGCACAAAAACAGAAAGATAGATCAATGGAACACGATAGAAAGCCCAGAGATAAACCCACACACATATGGACACCTTATCTTTGATAAAGGTGGCAGGAAAGTACAGTGGAGAAAGGACAGCCTCTTCAATAAATGGTGCTGGGAAAACTGGCAGGTACATGTAAAAGTATGAGATTAGATCACTCCCTAACACCATACACAAAAATAAGCTCAAAATGGATTAAAGACCTAAATGTAAGGCCAGAAACTATCAAACTCTTAGAGGAAAACATAGGCAGAACACTCTATGACATAAATCACAGCAAGATCCTTTCTGACCCACCTCCTAGAGTAATGGAAATAAAAACAAAAATAAACAAATGGGACCTAATGAAACTTCAATGCTTTTGCACAGCAAAGGAAACCATAAACAAGACCAAAAGACAACCCTCAGAATGGGAGAAAATATTTGCAAATGAAGCAACTGACAAAGGATTAATCTCCAAAATTTACAAGCAGCTCATGCAGCTCAATAACAAAAAAACAAACAACCCAATCCAAAAATGGGCAGAAGACCTAAATAGACATTTCTCCAAAGAAGATATACAGATTGCCAACAAACACATGAAAGGATGCTCAACATCATTAATCATTAGAGAAATGCAAATCAAAACTACAATGAGATGTCATCTCACACCAGTCAGAATGGCCATCATCAAAAAATCTAGAAACAATAAATGCTGGAGAGGGTGTGGAGAAAAGGGAACACTCTTGCACTGCTGGTGGGAATGTGAATTGGTTCAGCCACTATGGAGAACAGTATGGAGGTTCCTTAAAAAACTACAAATAGAATTACCATATGACCCAGCAATCCCACTACTGGGCATATACCCTGAGAAAACCAAAATTCAAAAAGAGTCATGTACCAAAATGTTCGTTGCAGCTCTATTTACAATAGCCCGGAGATGGAAACAACCTAAGTGCCCATCATCGGATGAATGGATAAAGAAGATGTGGCACATATATACAATGGAATATTACTCAGCCTTAAAAAGAAACGAAATTGAGCTATTTGTAATGAGATGGATAGACCTAGAGTCTGTCATACAGAGTGAAGTAAGTCAGAAAGAAAAAGACAAATACCGTATGCTAACACATATATATGGAATTTAAGAAAAAAAAAAGTCATGAAGAACCTAGGGGTAAGACAGGAATAAAGACACAGACCTACTGGAGAACGGACTTGAGGATATGGGGAGGGGGAAGGGTGAGCTTTGACAGGGCGAGAGAGAGTCATGGACATATACACACTAACAAACGTAGTAAGGTAGATAGCTAGTGGGAAGCAGCCGCATGGCACAGGGATATTAGCTCGGTGCTTTGTGACAGCCTGGAGGGGTGGGATAGGGAGAGTGGGAGGGAGGGAGACGCAAGAGGGAAGACATATGGGAACATATGTATATGTATAACTGATTCACTTTGTTATAAAGCAGAAACTAACACACCATTGTAAAGCAATTATACCCCAATAAAGATGTTAAATAAATAAATAAAGCAGAAAAAAAACGGTTATGAAAGACAATATACTGTGAAGACGATGTTAGGATAGTTGTTAAAATACTGATGACAGAAGGAGGAGAAACTAAAATGATTTCATGACATTTTATCTATATGTACCATTATTTAGGTGAGACATTTATTTATAGCCCACTTACTTTGTACAAGGCACTGTACTAAGTGCTTTGCATTTATTAACTCATATAATCTTATTTAAAACGCTAGGAGATATACCATTATTGTCTTGTTAAGCTCAATACATTGATCATCTCTTTTGATCCTACAGTGTAGACAAGGTTAAAGTACATAAGCAATATAACTGTCTTCTGTGTCTTTTTTCTATGTCTCTGTGACAACAGATCGTTTATAATATAAAACAGATATCAATATATTAAAGAAATTTTTGTGAATTGACCAGTTCTTTACTTAATAAAATGTAATTATGACTATTAGAATTTCAAATTTCTATGTCATTACACACATGAATCATTTGGAGAGATTAGCTTTTTCTGGAAATTAGATCAGATTCTTGAGTATTTTAAAATACTTACCAGCTTCTTAGGTCTCATGCTCTGAGAAGAAAATATATGGGAATTCTAAGTTCATTAAGAGACTATATAAAATCATAGTAATAATGTTTTTCTCCCTCTAATTTGTCCTCTGTGGCTATGGGCAACAGTAATGGCTATATGAAGGAAATGACTGTCACACATTTCTCCCTTCTACTACCGTCCCCAACTTAAAAAACAAAGCTAAGCTAGCTAATAATACCATTATTGAATAAAATGTGACTTGAATTTGTTTCAAATAATTGAGTAGGAAGATATCCTAATTAAGCCTGTGTTTGATAATAACCAGCAAGTATTTTTTGATTGCTATTAAAAGACCAGCATTTTGTTATATGCTTGTGGATAGTTTATGTGTGAACTTGCCTTATATCTTTGTAAAATTCTCTAATGTGTCAAGAAAAATAAGGAATGTGGACAGTGTAAGGAATGCAGAGAGAATGATAAGATGGTATATAACAAAAGTCATCTCAGTATTCAACCTTGAAATAGGCACATTCTGCCCTTATCCTTCTAGGCATTTGATATTAAATATTTGTGCTTAAGATCTTATTTCCATGTTAGCTACTATTTCATAGGTTTATGTTATATTAAAATATTTTGATTAGGCAGCATACTGATTAGTTTTACTCTGTACAATTAGTTTCTGAAGCAAATACCAAATTAATATCTAGTGTATACCTGCTCAGCCCTTTTTGCTAATTCACGTTGTATCTTCCTCTTTTCTAACATATCCTGCTCAATTCTGCGTTTTCGTTCCTCTTCTGTTCTCTTCCTTTGTTCCTCTTGTCTTTGTTTCTCCATTTCAGCAAATTTACCTTTAACAGTTCCTAAGAATATATGAAACATGTTTGATATTTTGCTATGCTTCCTTTTTTGCAATTTTATTTACAATTTGCCCCTCAAGTGTCTTACCTGTTAGCTTTGGGACGTAAGCCTTTTCTACTTTAGAAGATACCTCTTCCTCATCATCAGAAGCAAGCATTTCTTTAATCTAGATGGTTAAATAAATTAATATGAACACATCCAAACTTTAGACTAGATCATATTATATGCAGAGTTTGCAATTAGCTTATAAACACAGAAAATATTAATTATAGTTAATATGAAATGTGGTTAATGTGAATAACAAATAAAATGTAAAAGATGAAAATGAATATTTGCATGAGAATAAAATAAAATAAAATAACCTCCTGCTTTCTCCTGTTCCATTCTCTCTCTCTAATATATTGTTCTTTTCTTCTTTGCTTTTCGGTTCTAGATCTCCTTTGATTTCTTTCTTCCCTGGCTCTCTGCATGGCTTCAAACTTATCCTTTACATCACCCTTGCCAAGTTTTGGCACATAGGTTTTTGGTACAGGTTTAGATGAAGAAAGCAGAAGCTTCATTAGAAGAAAATAAAGAGAAGAAAGTTAGAAAAATAAGAAAGGAAGAAATTAGGTAAAGGTAGATCAGAATAAGCAATATAAGAAATACTTATTGAAACAGACTATAGATAGAATTGAGTTTGAAACCTTTATTTGTATAATCGGAATCTGATTAGATACTTTCTAAAGTCTAAGTATGAAAAATGAAATTACAGAAAATATGAGAGTAAAAATGTTATTAATATAAAGCAAAGAAGTCCCATTTTGTAGGTGTGTTCCACTGAAGCTGAAGGGTAGCAAAATATAAAAACTGAAGACTGGATTCCAATTTAAAACAACCTGTATTTTATTGTCCTATTTCATTACATTAAAGATTCAGATTTTACATCTCTTGCTTAAAAGATACCAAGACTAATTTTAATAAGTTAGATGAAGTTGAAAACAAAGCAAAAAGTTTAAGACTAATTCACATAAGCCTAATTCTTGCTTGTTTCCATATCTAATATCAGCAAAACTGAAGGCCTTTACTTCTCATTTGTGGCTGAGGTGAGCCAAGGTCTTTGTGCACAAGCAGTGATTTTTGTTGTTACTACTGCTATACTGCCCATCTAGAACTTCTTTAAACCCAAGTTGAAAATATGTAAAAATGCTGCATCATTCCAAGTAGGAGGTGCCCTAAGAGGAAAATTCCTAAATAACAAAAGAGCTTTCCAAAGAAGGAGGAATCTGTTAAAAGACTAGAGAAATGATTTTCCTCCATCTGAAACCAGGAAAGCAAATTATTTTCATCTTTTTGAAAATTAAACTGATCTCTAAAAGAAGTTTCAGAAAATAAAACTTCATTGCCTCAGAACACCAAACCCTTTCTTCTAGTGATAATGGCAAATTGCATAATTAATCTGTGCCATACCCAGCCCCTATTTTATTTTCTGCTTATGGTACCATTGGCCATTTTAAGGTTTTTTAAAGTTTATAATTTTGGGGTGTCAGCAACTGATTTCTTCTTATTACAATTCTCAGTAACAACAGCCAAGAACCAGAAAAAGGCCTAAGATAAGTTTAATTGCAGATGCTAGAAGAAGTAGCTAAGAAGGATCCTCACCTGAGAGTGAATTATCTCTTTCTCCTTAAAGTATATACATCAATTCTGTTTTTTTAATACTGAAAAAATAACTTCTAAAATTTATCAAGATGTTAAAATCTACTCAAGATGCTAGACATCACATCCACTTCACTATCACTCACAAAACTTAATAATCATGCTTCCTAGATAAGAATCCAAACGAAAATACTGGGCCCAAGACCAGCCTGTAAATTTTACCTCTTCTTATGTTTTACATCTTGACACTATGTCACTATGAACTTCTGTGAATGACCTTTCCGCCAGTTGCCCTTTTCAGCAATTCTACAGTCAACCCTATGATTCCCCCATTTTTTAACTTTTAAGACTTACCTCAGCCTTTTGAGAAATATCATTCATGTTTGCTCTATGCGGTCTTGGGGTGATTATGAAGCTTTGTAATTTTTTGCACCTGAAAAAAATATATTAGTATTGAATAAGAATTTTAATGCCTTAATTTTTTAATATGCTGTGTATTTTTTAAGAGAAATAGCATGTTAATTGCCCCTCAAAGAATAATGACATCATCCAAGCAAGTAATAAATTATAATAACCCTCAGCTTTTCCCAAGATTCAGGGTATAGAAGGTACAAGGTGCAAGGTGTTAAAAGATTCTTGTAAGTTTACAGCCCAGAATAACTTAGTGAACGTATCAAGTACCCTTGCAAAAAATTTGTATTCTGCAGTTATTGGATGTATTATTCTATAATTATCAATGGGGCCAAGGTGGTTGATTGTGTTATTTAGGTCTTCTATGTCTTTACTAAAAAAAATTTTTTTTGGCCTAGTTCTATCAGTCTTAAACTATATGGAATTTTCTACTCCTTTATTATTTTATTTAGTTTTGGCTGTGTCCGGTCTTAGTTGAGGCATGTGGGATCTTCGTTGAGGCATGAGGGATCTTTTTGTGGCAGCGCGGGCTCTTCATTGTGGTGTGTGGGTTTTCTCTTCTCTAGTTGTGGCACGCAGGCTCCAGGGCACATGGGCTCTGTAGTTGTGGCGCGTGGGCTGCAGAGCACGTGGGCTCTGTAGTTTGCAGCACGTGGGCTCTAGTTGAGGCACGCGAGCTTAGCAGTTGTGGCGCACGGACTTAGTTGCCCCGCGGCATGTGGGATCTTAGTTCCCTGACCAGGGATCGAACCCATGTCCCCTGCATTGTAAGGCGGATTCTTTACCACTGGACCACCAGGGAAGTCCCTGTCTATTCCTTTAATTCTGTCATTTTTGTTTTATGCAATTTCAAACTTTTAAAAATGCATATGTTATGACTATAATATCTTCTTCTTGAATTGGCTCTTTCATCAGTATGAAATTTCCCTCTTCTTATCTCATTGTCTTGAATTTATCTGTTATTAAAATAGCCACACCAACTTTCTTTAGTTTTCATGGTGTATAATTTTCTAGCCATTTACTTTCAACCTATTTATCCCTTTATATGTAAAGCACATCTCTTGGACACAGCATATAATTGGATCTTGCATTTTTAAAAATTAAATTCTGATAATATCTTTTAATTGCAGTGTTTAGCCCATTAACATTTAAGGTAACTATGTATATGAATGGACTCAAGCCTACCATTTTACTATTTGTTTATTGTTTGCCCCTCTTTTTTGCTCCTCTATTATTCTTTTTCTGCCTACTTCTCTATTAATTGAATAATTTTTAGAATTTTATCTATTGGCTTTAAACTTTTAATTAAAAAAATTTTAAGGTATAACAGACATACAATAAGTTATACTTTTTGAAAGTGCACAATTTGATAAGTTCTGACATATGTATATACCCATGACACCATCACCACAATCATGATATAAATATATATATATATATATATATATATATATATATATATATATATATATATATATATAGGGGGACTTCCCTGGTGGTCCAGTGGTAAAGAATCTGCCTTCCAATGCAGGGGATGCGGGTTCGATCCCTGGTTGGGAACTAAGATCTCATATGCCGTGGGGCAACTAATCCTGCGTGCCACAGTTACTGAGCTCGCGTGCCTCAACTAGAGCCCACGTGCTGCAAACTACAGAGCCCACGTGCTCTGGAGCCCAAGCGCCACAGCTAGAGAAGAGAAAACCCGCACGCCACAACTAGAGAGAAGCCCACTCACCGCAAGAAGATCCCATGCGCCACAACTGAGACTAGATGCAGTCATAAAAATTAAATAAATAAATAAATATTAAAAAAATATATATATATATATGTAGGGATTCCCTGGTGGTCCAGTGGTTAGAACTTGGTGCTTTCACTGCTGTAGCCTGGCTTCAATCCCTGGTTGGGGAACTAAGATCCCTCAAGCCATGCAGCATGGCCAAAAAAAGATATGAATATACACATTACACCCAAAAGTTTTCTCAGACCCCCTTTAACCTCCCTTTTCTTCTAGCCTTTCCCACCTCCATCCCTAGGCAGATATGCTTTCTGTCACTGCAGATTAGTTTAAAATTTCTATAAATGGAATCATCCAAGTATATACTCTATTGTTTGGCTTCTTTCACCATGCATAATTATTTTGAGATTCATCCATGTTGTTGCATATATCAATAGTTCATTTCTTTTTATTACTGAATTTTATTCCATTGTATGAATATACCAGAGTTAACCACTGTTAATCATTCATCTGTGGATGGACATTTAGGTTGTTTCCACTTACTATTACAAATATAGCTGGTATTGGGCTTCCCTGGTGGCGCAGTGGTTGAGAATCTGCCTGCCAATTCAGGGGACATGGGTTCAAGCCCTGGTCTGGGAAGATCCCACATGCCATGGAGCAACTAAGCCCGTGTGCCGCAACTACTGAGCCTGCGCTCTAGAGCCTGTGAGCCGCAACAAGAGAAGCCCGCACACCGCAGTGAAGAATAGCCCCCACTCACGGCAACTAAAGAAAGCCCACGCACAGCAACGAAGACCCAGTGCAGCCAAAAATAAATAAATTTTAAAAATTAATTAAAAAATAGTCTCCTTCTTAAAAAAAAATAAAGCTGGTATGAATATTCACGTACAAGTCTTTGTGTGGACATATGCTTTTTTATTTCTCCTGGGTAAATAAATAAAGTATAATGGCTAGGCCTTATGGTAAATGTATGTTTAACTTTTTAAGAAACTGCCAAGCTGTTTTCCAAGCGGTTGTACCATTTTATCTTCCCACCAATAGTGTACAAGAGCTATACTTTCTCTACATCTTGATCAACACTTGGTATCGTCTTCTTAATTTTAGACATTCTAAATGTGTGTAGTGACATCATATTATGGTTTTAACATTTCCCTAATACCTAATGATATTGAACATTTTTTCATATGTTTCTTTTCTATCTATAAATATTCTTTGGTGAAGGTATCTGTTTAAATCTTTTGCCCATTACTTGGTTGTTTATTTTCCCATTACTAAGTTTTGAGAGTACTTTGTATATTCTAGGTACAAGACATATATCAGATGTATGAATAGGAAGATTTTTCTCCCACTCTTTGGCTTGTCAAAACACAAGCCAATTTTTTTTTTTTTTTTTTTTTTTTTTGCGGTATGCGGGCCTCTCACTGCTGTGGCCTCTCCCGCTGCGGCGCACAGGCTCCGGACGCGCAGGCCCAGCGGCTGTGGCTCACGAGCCCAGCCGCTCCGCGGCATGTGGGATCCTCCCGGGGGCATGAACCCGTGTCCCCTGCATCGGCAGGCGGACTCCCAACCACTGTGCCACCAGGGAAGCCCTAACAGTGTCTTTTGAAGAGAAGTTCTTCATTTTTATAAAGTCCATTTTATCAATTTTTTTCTTTTATGGAATGTGCTTTTGGGGTTGTACTGGCACAAAGAACCCAAAGATAATTTATCCTACATTTTCTTCTACAAGTTTTATAGTTTTAGGTTTTGCATTTAGGTCTTTGATCCATTTTCAGTTAATTTTTGTATATGGTGCAAGTTCTCTCTTTTTTTTTTTTTTTGTATGTGGGAAAACAATTTTTCCAGGGCCATTTATTGAAAAAACTTATCCGGGCTTCGCTGGTGGCTTAGTGCTTAAGAATCCGCCTGTCAATGCAGGGGACATGGGTTCGAGCCCCGGACCAGGAAGATCCCACATGCCACGGAGCAACTAAGCCCGTGCGCCACAACTACTAAGCCCGCATTCTAGAGCCCGTGAGCCACAGCTACTGAGCCCGTGAGCTGAAACCACTGAAGCCCACATGCCTAGAGCCGGCGCTCCGCAAGAAGAGAAGCCACTGCACTGATCAGCATGCGCACCGCAACGAAGAGCAGCGCCCGCTCGCCACAACTAGAGAAAGCCCTCTCGCAGCAAAAAAGACCCAACGCAGCCAAAAATAAATAAATTTATAAAATAAAAAAAAAGAAAAAACTTACCCTTTCTCCACTGAAATGCTTTTGTACCTTTGTCAAAAATCAATTGACCAGGGCTTCCCTGGTGGCGCAGTTGCTGAGAGTCTGCCTGCCGATGCAGGGGACACGGGTTCGTGCCCCGGTCCGCGAAGATCCCACGTGCCGCGGAGCGACTAGGCCCGTGAGCCATGGCCGCTGAGCCTGCGTGTCCGGAGCCTGTGCTCCGCAACGGGAGAGGCCACAACAGTGAGAGGCCCGCGTACAGCAAAAAAAAAAAAAACAGAAAAAGAAAAAAATCAATTGACCATATACATATGTTGGTCTATTTTTGGACCCTCCATTCTGTTCCATCAATTTATCTGTCTCTCTTGATGCCAATATTACGTTTGTTTGTTTGTTTTTAACTATAGTCACCATGCCACAATCTTTTTTTTTTTTTCTTGGTCATGCCATGGGGCATGTAGGATCTTAGTTCCCGACCAGGGATCGAACTTGTGGCCCCTGCATTGGGAGCGTGGAGTCCTAACCACTGGACCACCAGGGAAGTCCCGGATTAGTGTACTATATAATGAGATATGAAAAAGGTGGTGTAGAGAATTCCCTGGTGGTCCAGTGGTTAGGGCTCCATGCTTCCACTGCTGGGGTTTGGGTTCGATCCCTGGTCAGGGAACTAAGATACTGCAAGCCGTGCGGCACGGCCAAAAAAAATAAAAAAATAAAAATAAAAGAAAAAGAAAAGGGTAGTGTAACTCTGACCCTTCTTTTTCAAACTTGTTTTGGCTATTCTAAGTCCTTTGTATTCACATACAAATTTTAGAATCAGATTGTCAATTTCTGTAAAAACGCCTGCTGTGATATTCATTGGGATTGTGTTGAAAACTGTAGATGGATTTGAGGAGAATTCACATCTTAATAATGTTGAGTCTTTTGATCTATGAATACAGTATATCTCTTGATTCAGTTAGTTACATCTTCTACAATTTTTTCTCAGACATGTTTTATAGTTTTCACTGTGCAGGTCTTCCACATCTTCTGTGAGATTTATCTCTAAATAATTTCATGTTTATTGATGCTATTGTAAATGCTGTTTTTTACATTTCAATTGATGATTGTCTGTTGCTAGTATATAGAAATACAACTTTTTGGGGGGGCGGGTGTGCTGTGTTGGGTTTTCATTGCTGCGCACGGAAGAACTTCTCTATTCGCGGCGAGCAGAGGCTACTCTTTGTTGTGGTGCGCAGGCTTCTCACTGCAGTGGCTTCTCTTGTTGCGGAGCATGGGCTCTAGGTGCGTGGGCTTCAGTAGTTGTGGTGCACGGGCTTAGTTGCTCCGCGGTATGTGGGATCTTCCCAGACCAGGGATCAAACCTGTGTCCCCTGTATTGGCAGGCGGATTCTTAACAACTGTGCCACCAGGGAAGTCCAGAACTTATTTTTGTATTCTGATTCTATATCCTGTTACCCTGCTGATGTAATTTATTACTTTATTGTAGATTCCATCAGATTTTCCACATAGACGATTATATCATCTGTGAACACAGTTCTAACTTTTACTTTCCAATCTGGATGTCTTTTATTTCTTTTTCTGGCCTGATTGTACTAGCTAGACTCTCCAGTACAATGTGAAATAGAAGCAGTGAAAGGAACCAACAAGGACCTACTGTATAGCACCGGGAACTCTACTCAATATTCTGTAATAACCTAAATGGGAAAAGAATTTGAAAAAGATTAGAGGTATGTATATGTACAACTGAATCACTTTGCTGTACACCTGAAACTAACACAAAATTGTAAATCAACTATAGTCCAATATTTAAAAGAAGAAGAAGAAAAAGAAGAAGTAGTGAGGACAGACATTTTTGCCTTGTTCCTGATCTTAGGGGGAAAATGTTCTGTCTTTTACCATTAAGTATGATTTTTTTTTTTTTTTTTTTGCGGTACACGGGCCTCTCACTGTTGTGGCCTCTCCCGTTGCAGAGCACAGGCTCCGGATGCGCAGGCTCAGCTGCCATGGCACACGGGCCCAGCTGCTCCGCGGCATGTGGGATCTTCCCGGACTGGGGCACAAACCCACGTCCCCTGCATCGGCAGGCGGACTCTCAACCCCTGCGCCACCAGGGAAGCCCTGATTTTTAACTATAGATTTTTCTTAGATGCCCTATTTCAGATGAAGTTCTTTTCTATTCCTATTGTGGTGGAGTAATTTCAGGAACGGATGTTGTATTTAATTTAATGCCTTTTCTATGTCTATGAAGTAATCATATGATTTTAATTTTCATTATGGTGAATTACATTAATTTTCAAATGTTAAATAGACTTCATTTTTTAATGTGTTTATTTATTATTGTTGTTATTTTATTTATTAATTTGGTTGCACCCAATTATATATATTAATTTAATTAATTAATTATATATTAATTAATTTATCTTAGTTGCAGCAGGCGTGCTCCTTAGTTGAGGCTCTCAGGTTCCTTACTTGCGGCCGGTGGGCTACTTAGTTGCAGCTTGCAGGCTCCTCAGTTGCGGCTCGCCAGCTCCTTAACTGTGGCACGTGAACTCTTAGTTGCAGCAGGCATGTGGGATCTAGTTCCCCAACCAGGGATCGAACCTGGGTCCCTTGCATTGGGAGTGCAGAGTCTTAACCACTGCACCACCAGGGAAGTCCCTTAAATAGACTTTATATTCCTAGGATAAATTTCATTTAGTCATGATGCATTATTCTTTCAACATACTGATAATTCAATTTGATAAAATTTTGTTAAGCACTTGTGCATCCATGTTTATAAGGCATATTAGTCTGCAGTTTTATTTTCTTGTAATGTCTGCTTTTGTTAACAGAGTAATACTGTTCTCATAGAATGAGTTGGGAAGTATTTCCTCTTCTTTAGTTTTCTGTAAGAGTTCATGCAGGCTTGGTATTATTTTTTCCTTAAATGTTTGCAAGAACTTCCCAGTGAAGCCGTCTAGGGCCAAAGTTTTCTTTGTAGGAGGAGACAATATGATAGGAGTGGGTTGGACAAGATTCCATGTAATTATTAACAAATCCTAACTTTGGTTGTTTAGTGGGTCTGTGGGTGCTCATTACATTATTAACAATAATTACCTAATAAAAGGAGGTCATGCATGAATGAGAGTATCATTAACCAAGGCTTGAGTAATCTATGTGCCTGAGATAAAAATAACAAGCAGCTCTAGTTCTGTTGTCTTACCTGAGCCACTGTATCATATCTAGAGTTACCTATAAGATATTTCTTCTTGTATAACTAATAAAACCTAGTCTTCATTCTCATAGCTTCTCAAGCTTTCATTCTTCTTCTGTATCTCCTAAATTTTAATAGATTGTCATGATTTGTGAATGTTATTTTCAAATTTGCTGTTATATATTACTTGACTATTTTCACTGCCCCCATACTAATACAAGCCTTCATCACCTCACACTTTGATTACTAAAATTTGATAATCAGACCTAAATCTAAATTCCAACTCTGCTGCTTCCTAGTTAGGATTAGATATCTCAAGAATAATACCTACCATTAGTGGGTATCAATAAGTTTGATTAATTTCATTACTCAGTCTCCCTCACCACAATTTACCCTTTTCAGTAAAAACCAACATTTCCCCTGCTAGTGAGCACATTAACATATTATTTGTGCAATTTAAAAGAGTAATACCACAGGGTATGATGAAAATTTGATCATCTCACATGGGATTATAGGGACTGATAATTTTAGCTGAATTAATTGGCCAGAGGGAATTTCAGGAAGCCTTTTTTTCCTGGTGAAATAAAAGAAAATTGTGTGGCTTGGTGACAGTGAAGAATTAGCCTGTCAAGAGTAATCCTGGAGAATACATGGATCAGCTAGCCCTCGTCATCTAATTTTTTAAAAATCTTCAAATTATATCTTGACCTATTTATAGATTCAGAATAAAATGAGATTGATTTTTTAAAATTTAGTATGAGCAAAACCACTTAAAATGGTTTTTTAAATGTTATTTCAGGGACTTCCCTGGTGGTCCAGAGGCTAAGACTCTGCACTCCCAATGCAGGGGGCCTGGGTTTGATCCCTGGTCAGGGAACTAGATCCCACATGCCCGCAACTAAGAGTTTGCATGCCGCAACCAAAGATCCCGCAACCCACAACTAAAAAAGATCCCGCATACCGCAAGAAGATCCTGCACGTGGCAACGAATATCCCATGTGCCGCAACTAAGACCTGGCACAGCCAAGTAAATAAATATTTTTGAAAAAATTTTTAAAATGTCATTTCAGTATTCTGAGCTCTCTTTTTGAAAGTCTGTGGAAATTTGAATAGTACTAACTTTAACGTTTTTGGTTAAAGTACAAGCAAGTTATTCTTTGCCAAGAGTTCTCTCTGTTCTGCATTTTGAGGATAAAAAAATTGTAGCAAAATAAGTTTATTAGCTTTTTGCATCATAGGACTGTCTTTTAAGGTGTAGATTGAAAACCCATAGGACCCATATCTCTTGCATAGTTTTATGTTGAAGAAGAAAATTCAAAATCAACAGATAAATATTTGTAGGATTTATAGATAATTTTTAAAAGGCATGACTCTGCCTGGTAGAACAACAGCGTGTTTCCATTGCTAACTCAGTTGTCCTTCTGTGCTAAACCAGGTTAAAGGTATAAATTTGACTACATTTGGTTTATTAACTTCACAGGAAAGAACTCTGTGCCACAGTCATTGATGTATTGCCTTATCTAAACCCACTATCTCACTAATAATTCCTTTGATCACAATATGAATAATTTATGATGATAATAATCCTAGCTAGTATTTATTGAGCCTTTACTATGTGCTAGGTAATGTGCCAACTGGTTAATAAGCATTATTTCATTTATTTCCCACAATAACCCTTTAAAGTAAATACTATCATAAAACCCTCTCTCAAAAACCTTTCCAAGCTCAGTAACTTAAAATTTCTTAAAATATTAATATGAGAACAATGTCTCGGAGTTTATGTAATAGGATTTGAAGTCTTATGGAAATTGATACAAAAAACTGAGTCTCTGAAAAGTCAAGTAACTTGTCAAAGACCACACAACTAATGAGTGGTGGACACAGGACAGAAACAGGCAGTGTGACTACTGAGTCTGCATTCTTCCCCACTGTATTATGCTGATGCCAAGAAAGCAGCGCAATTGTTTTGTATGGGAATACCAGCCAGCTTATAAGCTTTTACCTTCTTATGTAATCTACATAGCCCTTAATCCAGTTATCTGAGAACCACAATTCCGAGCAGTAGAAACATGTTGGAAGCTAAAAAGACATTACTAACAGTATTCTCCACATTTAGTGAATTCGTAATATTTAGCTGGCAACTGGCAGCAGACCATGGTGCTGGGTAAGTGAGAAGCAGGTATTTTGCCTTATGTGAGCAGCACAGAGTTTTTATTTAAGTAGTTTATTTCCTTTTAAAGTGATACATGCTAGCAGTTATTCTCTTAGAATTACTTGGAGTTAAGCAAAACACACAGTGAGGTTATTAAAGGATTCCCAGGTATTGAATGAAATGCTGCTCTCTCAGCTGGTTGTGGTTTAGAATTCATTTAGTAAACTCATTCATGTATGATAAAGTTAGGGACTGTTTGGTCTCTGATTTTTAAAGTGCCTAAGTCAGCAACATGCAAGCAGCACTCCTATTGCTGTAACTAATGACAGTGAAGAATCCAGTAACAATATTCACATGTATGTTATTCTCTTGATTAAGAAACACAATGATATATCTCATCATTCTGCTAAATTGCCGAGAGTACAAAAGGCTTCTGAATCGCTAATGTAACAGAACATTATTTAACAATGTACTCCTAGGGTAACCAAATTCACTTTTATTTGTTTAGTGACTGTGAGAATTTTGGTTTTATGAAGGCTTTTTAAAGTATTAATTGACATCAACAAAGTCATGACAAAGACTCTGTGAAACGTTTAAAAACTAGTTGAATGTCACACATTTTAGTGAATCTCAACACTAAACCATAAACCCATAGGAGAAATTCCTGTGAAAGGGAGTCATAGACGGTGAACTTTAGTCAAGGAATGGAGCCATAACGCACTCTAAACTGCAGCTGAAAATGTTTCCGTTTCCTTAAATCCTCTCCTTTCTGCCTCCTAGTACCCTCTCTCCATCCTAACTCCACAATGTCCTAAATACTCATGCCCTTCCTGCCAGAAGGGCACCGTCACCTTCAACCCTGCCCAAACTACCTCCTTCTCTTCTATCAGCCAACTAGGGACCATGCCGTGGACTAAGCTGCTCAATATGTATCAATAAATGATCATAATTACAGGTGGTGGAATGTGTATTATGAAATTAAAATTTCAGAACAAATGACATATACAGGTTTGATCTTGTCATAACTTTTCATGACTTCTCTCACACAAAAATGTACAAACCTGTGTATTTTTAAATTTGATAAAAGGTTCATACAAATATAATTTGAAATCTTCCAAAATATTCTCCTAGAACTTTTGCTGCTTAAGGACCTTTGTAGAATTTAGAATTATAAATATATCCTGATACTTTCTCAGTTAATTGTTGACGTTTCTAACACAATAAGACAATGATGGTAGGAATTCCCTGGCTGTCCAGTGGTTAGAACTCGGCGCTTTCACTGACCTGAGCCCGGGTTCGATCCCTGGTCAGGGAACTAAGATCCCGTAAGCCGTGCAGCATGGCCAAAACAAAAACAAAAACAAAAGACAATGACTATGGAAGAAGTACTGGAGTTGGAGCCAGAAAACTTGGATGAGGTCATTTATTAGATGTATGGTCCTGGGCAAGCCAGTTAACTTCTGTGAACTTCAGTTTTACATGTAAATTAGGCATAGTAATACTTTTCTCATATTGTCAAATAAAATGGACATTTCCTGCCTTCTGAACCTCTTTGCTACATCTGACACTCTCAGTCACTCCTTCATTCTTTTTTTTAAACCAAATTTATTTATTTATTTATTTATTTATGTCTGTGTTGGGTCTTCATTGCTGCGCACAGGCTTTCCCTAGTTGTGGCGAGCGGGGGCTACTCTTCGTTGTGGTGCGCGGGCTTCTCACTGCGGTGGCTTCTCTTGTTGCGGAGCACGGGTTCTAGGTGAGCAGGCTTCAGTAGTTGTGGCTGGTGGGCTCAGCAGTTGTGGCTCGCGGGCTGTACACCGCAGGCTCAGTAGTTGTGGCGCACATGAGTTGCTCCGCGGCATGTGGGATCTTCCCGGACCAGGGCTCAAACCCATGTCCCCTGCATTGGCAGGCGGATTCTTAACCATTGCACCACCAGGGAAGCCCCATTCTATTTTTTAAATATTTATTTATCTTCTTTTGGCTGCGTCAGGTCTTAGTTGCGGTATGCGGGGTCTTCGTTGCAGCGTGCGGGATCTTTCGTTGCGATGCAGGCTGTTTGTTGTGGTGAACAGGTTTTTCTCTCTCTAGTTGTGGTGCGTGGGCTCCGGAGCACATGGGCTCTGTAGTTTGTGGCACGTGGGCTCTCTCACTGAGGTGTGCAAGCTCAGTAGTTGTGGCATGCGGGCTTAGTTGCCCCGTGGCATGTGGGATCTTAGTTCCCCGACCAGGGGTCAGGGATCGAACCCACGTCCCCCTGCATTGGAAGGCGGATTCTTTACCACTGGACCACCAGGGAAGTCCCAATCCTTCATTCTTGAAATCCGTCTCATGAGCCTTCACTTGGCTCATGACACCATTTCTCTCCCTGTTCATGTCTCTGACCATTCCTTCTCTGCTCCTCTGAGGGCTTCTTTGCCTCTCTACACTTTGTCAGTGTTGTCTGCCCCGTCGTTTCAGTCTTTGCCCCTTTCTTCTGACTCTACACTTTTTCTTCAGTGAGTTAATACACTTTCGTCGTTTAAATTACCTCTCTGGTCTCATCTCTCTCCATACCTCCCTCCATCGCCCATACTGAAATACTGGCACACCTGAGCCCTCACACAGCTAGTTCCCCCAGCTTGATGTTCTACTCATTCTCTTATTCTCTTAGCTAACTCCTACTCATCCTTTAGTTCTTAGATAAACTGTCACTTTTCTCCAGGAAGCCTTCCTTGCCTCCACGAGACTGGGTTAGGTGCTTTTCCTGTGTGTGTTTCTGTAGCACCCCCATGCTTACCCTAACTGTGGCATTTACCACAATGTATGGTAATAAAGGACTTTCTTGACCACCTCCTCTACCAGAAAGTAAGCTTTCTGAGAGTAGAGACTGTATTTTATACACCACTGGATCCATAGTATTTAGCATGTGCCTGGTACATCGAAGACATATATAATAATTGTTTACTGAATAAGTAAATCCTGCCAACTTCAAGAGGAAGCACTTTATAAACAGTTAAGGATTGTTGGGATATAATGTATGACTCTATGATTATCATTATGCCGGACTATAATATAAATAGAACACACCGTTCATTACAAAAATATTTATTAAGCATCTATTATGTGCCAGGCATTCTGCCAGACATTGAGAAATGCAGCACTGAATAGACAGGTGCTCTCCCTATTCTCACGTTATTAACAGTCTCTTGGCCAAAACTCTGAACAAAAGCCTCGGAACAGGATTTTTAATGGTTCAGTCTGCCTTGCTATCTGTAGACACCGGTATGGTTCTAACATCAACCGTACTTGATACAGAATTGAAAACCAGCACACACCCATACCCCAAACTTCCCATTAGATGCCTAAGGTCAATGACTTCCATTCTCAGTCTACATTCTGCAATACTCTTAATTCCACCCAGACTTTCATCTGTACATCTGGTAGACTTTATGGTCCTTTCCCACAATACAGAGGATTGGTTCCTTTCTAGTGCCTAGCTCCATGCTTGTTAAATAATAAATTATAATTTAAAATAAATCCCAAAAGCCATCATGGAAAGGTTTTCAATATCCATGTAGTAATCATCAAAACCAGGAACTCTAAAAGATTCCATTCCTCTGACTCAACTTTTATTCCCTTAATAAACCGTCAATACTACATTTTAAAATATGCTATCGAACACTTAACAAAAGATTTTCAAATTAATGTTTTGGAAACAGATTCTCAAATTCCAAATACCCATTCAATCTTTGATCATTTTATCAACTCCTCCCACTTTCATGCTTTTTACATATATTATTAGTCAACATTTCACCTACTAGTCTATAAACTCATGTGGAATTTGCTGCTTTATTTAGCACAGAGGTCCCAGGCCTTCCTTCAATTTCACATAATAATCCTTACTAGAAATACTCATATATATTTACTATTCATATGGATCATTATTTTGATTAATAAACTTACAAAATGAGAAGCTATAAAATTCAAAGTATTCACTTTAATAGTTTTCTCTCCTTCAGAATGCTGATAAACATTTCTGAATTATTAAAACTTTACAATAGGTACCAGAATCCAATGTGGTGAGTACATAAAGTTACCTCAGTTGCTATAGGAAAGCTTTTTTAATGCAGTCTCTTCGAAGTTCTTAACTGGTACATATTATCAAAATAATGATTTTTTTATACTTCTTTATTGGAGCATAATTACTTTACAATGTTGTGTTAGCTTCTGCTGTACAAAAGTGAATCAGCTATACATATACATATATCCCCTCCCTCTTGGACTTCCCTCCCACCCTCCCTACCCCACCCCTCTAGGTCATCACGAAGCACCAGCTGATCTCCCTGTGCTATGTGGCTGCTTCCCGCTAGCTACCTATTTTACATTTGGTAGTGTATATATGTCAGTGCTACTCTCTCACTTCGTCCCAGCCTCCCCTTTCCCCACTGTGTCCTCAAGTCCGTTCTCTATGTCTGTGTCTTTATTCCTGCCCTGCCACTAGGTCCATCAGTACCATTTTTCTAGATACCATGTATATGTGTTAGCATATGGTATTTGTTTTTCTGACTTACTTCACTCTGTATGACAGGCTCTAGGTCCATCCAACTCACTACAAATAACTCAATTTCCTTCCTTTTTATGGCTAATATTCCATTGTATATATGTGCCACATCTTCTTTATCCATTCATCTGTCGATGGACATTTAGGTTGCTTCCACATCCTGGCTATTGTAAATAGTGCTGCAATGAACACTGTGGTATATGACTCTTTTTGAATTATGGTTTTCTCAGGGTATATGCCCAGTAGTGGGATTGCTGGGTCATATGGTAGTTCTTTTTTTAGTTTTTTAAGGAACCTCCATACTGTTCTCCATAGTGGATGTATCAATTTACATTCCCACCAGCAGTGCAGGAGGATTCCCTTTTCTCCACACCCTCTCCAGCATTTATTGTTTCTAGATTTTTTGATGATGGCCATTCTGACTGGTGTGAGGTGATACCTCATTGTAGTTTTGATTTGCATTTCTCTAATGATTAGTGATGCTGAGCATCTTTTCACGTGTTTGTTGGCAATCTGTATATCTTCTTTGGAGAAATGTCTATTAGGTCTTCTGCCCATTTTTGGATGGGGTTGTTTGTTTTTTTGATATTGAGCTGCATGTATATTTTGGAGATTAATCCTTTGTCAGTTGCTTCATTTGCAAATCAGAATAATGATTTTAAGTACACATTACATATTAGTAAAATGAGGTTTTCTTTTTCTTTCTTTTTTTTCTTTCTTTTTTTTTTGCCTCACCACGTGGCATGGGGGATCTTAGCTCCCCAACACCAGGGATTGAAGCTGCAACCCTGCAGTGGAAGTGTGGAGTCTTAACCACTGGACTGCCAGGGAAGTCCCTATAATGAGGTTTTAAAAGTTCGAGAGTAACTTCTAGCCATGATTCTTTTGATTTCTAATAAGGTAACAGCTTGCCATTCTTTCTACCTTCATCAACTCGGCTACTGCCTTCTCTACTGCTCTGTGCTCCTTAACTCTGGTCTATCACTCAGCTCTGAGGATATAAACTGCCCAGTGCATCATGCACCAGAACCGAAATTCTTACCTGGGCTTGTTAGGCCCTTTTGCAGGTTCCCTTAGCCTCTCTGATTTACCTTGTCTTCTTCCATTCCTTCAACCTCCCACCTCGACAAATACATTCAATGCTTGTTTCCATCTCCAAGACAATTCTTAAGCCACTTCTTTCCCAATGAAGTATTTTTCCAAACTAACAATAAATAGAAATGGTGATTTTCTGCACTTCAACCTAAGCATGGATTTTTTTTCCTTCAGTCTCTGACATCTCAAAATGTGTTTAGATTTTCTAGATATATTAGATTTTCTAGTTGCTAGATGTATCTGGCATAAATTTAAATATTTTATATTAAACATCTTAGATGTATCAGTCTAATCTATCATCTTTAATTTTTTATTATTTCACACATATATAAAATTAGAGCAACTCATATAATAGACCCCCATACACCCACTACAAAGCTTCAACAATTATCAGCTTTTTCCATTGTCTTCAACAATGCAAAGTCTGTTTCTTACAGGCTGCCCAATGCCTATTTCAGCACAGCGCACAGCACTTTACAGACGCTTTAAGCCCTACTGCAATGGCACCCACCACATTCTAGGCACTGTGCAGGACCTCCTCCTAGCCCTCAGAATTATGCCCAGGATCAAACCCCGTAACTCTCGCCTTTTATTCTCTCTTGGGAAGACTTTAAAGTAACCACTCAAAGAAAATTGGCAAGTTCTCATTTGGTGAAGTCATTAATGAAATGAAGTTACATATATCAATAAAATGTAAGAATTTTTTTCTAGGGGCAGGACAGGAATAAAGACGCAGATGTAGAGAATGGACTTGAGGACACGGGGAGGGGGAAGGGTAAGCTGGGACAAAGTGAGAGAGTGGCATGGACATATATACACTACCAAATGTAAAACAGATAGCTAGTGGGAAGCAGCCACATAGCACAGGGAGATCAGCTTGTTGCTCTGTGACCACCTAGAGGGGTGGGATAGGGAGGGTTGGAGGGAGGGAGACGCAAGAGGGAGGGGATGTGGGGATATATGTATACGTACAGCTGATTCACTTTGTTATACAGCAGAAAGTAACACACCATTGTAAAGCAATTATACTCCAATAAAGATGTTAAAAAAAAAAAAGTAAGAATTTTTTTAAAGTTACAGTACATTAGAGGAAAGACCTGGTGTCTCTATACTAATTAAGGAGAAGGGTGGAAAATAACAACTGAATCCCTATTATGTACCATATACTAGGTAACATAAATGCCAAAGGATTTATATCTGGAATCTCACACACTTTTCTTAATCTAGTATTAAGTAACTTTTCTTCTGTTTGGGCAGGCAGATGTAATGTCTTTAGCCACCTTAAAGGGGCAGCAGCAACACAACAATTAGGCCTCACTGTACTTTTCTAAGTGTCTAAGATGTCAAGCAAGCCAGTTGAATTGTTATCAAGAATAAGATAAAACACTGACCAAAGGATAAGGCTGAACATGTGGTTCATCAACAAAAGCTTGGTCATAATAAAAGTATGATGAAGGGATTTAATAATGCCATTCCAGCATATTAAGCATTCAATGTCTTCTTAAATGAAGACAAGTGCCCATCATAGGTTTCAGAGGGAATACTGCAATATTACTATAGCCTGTCCATGATTTATCAAGAATGCATTTTTTTTCAAACTTGACAGATTAGGTCTGTATTTACAAACACAGTATTTTTGTGAGGAGAATCTACTGTGTACCAGACATTATGCCTGGTGATGGTATACAAAATGTAGGTGACAGCCTTTGAAATCAATTAGCTTTGTTAGGAAAAAGAGATGGGACCACAACTAATTATAAAACAAAGTAATAAGTGCTATAACAGCAGGATATACTGGGCTACAGAAATATGGAAAAGTCATGGAAAGACTACGGTGGGTTAAGGAGGGGGCTGGGGTGAGGGCAGATGACACAGAGAGAGATGGTGACATTTGATTTAGACCCTGAAGGATAAGTAGGATTTCGCAATGTAGAAAAGTAAGGGCATCCAGGCAAAAGAAGCAACACGAACAAAAACACCAAGGCCTGATAGCCCAGTACAAATTGGGGGAGCTATAAATTGTCCAGAGAATCTATGGTAAAACTGGAGAGACAGACTGGGCACAGAATAGGAAGATTCCTAAATGCCATATTTAGAAACAGTTTAGACTTGATCCTATAGTCAATGGGGAGCCAGCAAAGGATTTTTTTAAAGTAGAAATGTGACTTAATAAGATACGTATTCTAGAAAGAAAAAAGAAAGACGCAGTGTAGAAAACTGGAATAAAATGGGGAAAGACTACAGGGAGGACAAGTAGAATGATCTTGGCAACAGAAGATAAGGGCCTGAATTAAGATAGCAGCATTAGGAATGAAACGTTGGAAAAGACATTTTAGAAGTATAATTGACATGACATGGTGACCCATTCATTCATTTATTTAACAAGTCTTTATTAAGCTCCTACTACATGCCAGGGACTATCCTAGGCTGTGGAGAGATGAAAGTGAACAAAAAGACAAAGTCCCTTCCTCCAGGGAAGGGGGTTGTACTGGGGGCATTACTGCAAGAATTTTAACCAATTAGATTTGGAGGGTAGAGGTGAGGAGAGGAATACTGTCAAGAATTAGTTCAGGGACTTCCCTTGTAGTCTGGTGTTAAGGAGTCCGCCTTACAGTGCAGGGGACACGGATCCGATCCCTGGTCAGGGAATCGAGATCCCACATGCTGCGGAGCAACTAAGCCTGCGCGCCGCAACTCCTGAGCTCGTGTGCCTCAACTAGAGCCTGAGTGCCGCAAACTACAGAGCCCACGTGCTCTGGAGCCCACACTGCAACCAGAGAGAGAAAACCCACACACCACAACTAGAGAGAAGCCCGTGAGCCGCAAGGAAGATCCGCGTGCCACAGCTGGGACCCGATGCAGCAAAACAAATAAATAAATATTAAATCTTAAAAAAAAAAAAAAAAGAATTAGTTCAAGTTTCTTAGTTTGAGTGAACGGGTGGACAGGGTTACCATTAAAAGCATGCTTAAGGGATAAAAAATTGAGTTCAGTTTTGAACAGGTTTTACTACCCGTCAGAATTACATTTGGGGTCTGGTTATACATGTACTAAGAACTATGGACTTTTAGAGCTCATTCACTAAAGACCTTAAAAATCACTTAGTCCAACCCATTCATTTACCATATGAAAAAATGGGAGGCTCAAAAAGATTCAGTGACCAATCCAAGGCTGCAAACTATTCAGCAGCAGAAGAAGGAACTAGACTCCAAGTTTCTTGACTTCTAGTCAACTACTCTTTCACTCCATCATTCTCCATTTTTACCTAAAAGTACACGAAATATATATATATGAATTGTATATATGTATACATACACAATATACTAATATTGGTATCAGCTGGCATAGCAATAAATGAGATAACCTTCAGAAAGTCTTTGAAAATGACTTAATGGCCTGATAAAATATGTTTCAAAAATAGTGTATACTTTTGAGCTGTTATAGTTTCCAGGTTGAATATTAAAGTATAAAGCTCAAGCTGTGAAACAATATGTAAGTCTCACAGAGGAATATAATAGTAAGTGTAACAGACGGTCTTAAAATACGCATGCTAATGTTCCTGTTCTAGAATTTCATCGGACCTATGTTTGACCTCAAAATTTTCTAAATTTAATTACTTTACTTGACTTTTTTTGATATGCAATGAAAGTATTTCAAGATAGCAAATAATGCAGGAATCAAGAAAAGAATTTTAAATCGTAGCTGGCTATCATTTACAATAACTATTTCATTGTGTTAATGTATTATCTCTTTTCTCAAGGAGAACAGAATTGTCAAGAAAGTGACAGCTTTAAATCTGCATTTCATTAAACTCAAGTAAATTCTTTGTCTCAGCTTTTAAGAAGGTTTTAGACAGAACGCTTACCTATACACTAGAAGTAAATGTTAAAACCTACCCTTTACAGTCTTTGGAACAAACAAAATTATTTTGAGCTTCATAAAATGTGAGCCTAAATATTTTTTTTAACTTATTTTAATTTATTTATTATTTTTGCCTGTGCTGGGTCTTCATTGCTGCACGTATGCGCTTTCTCTAGTTGCGGCAAGTGGGGGCTACTCTTGGTTGCAGTGCGCAGGCCTCTCATTGCAGTGGCTTCTCTTGTTGTGGAGCATGGGCTCTAGAGCATGTGGGTGGGCTTCAGTAGATGCGGCGCTTGGGCTCAGTAGTTGTGGCTCGTGTGCTCTAGAGTGCAGGCTCAGTAGTTGTGGCACATAGGCTTAGTTGATCCGCGGCATGTGGGATCTTCCCGGACCAGGGCTCGAACGCGTGTCCCCTGCATTGGCAGGCGGATTCTTAACCACTGCACCAGCAGGGAAGCCCCTAAATTTTTATCATTTTGTACTTGTACAAGAAATATAAACTTAAATATTATGTAACCTTATTACATTTAATGAAGGTTGTAACCTTATACTCTAAAAATTATATTACAAAACATCATGAACCTCATCACAGCTCAAAAATATGAAACTAGATCCCATTTTACCTATTTAAAATAGTGAGTTGTTTTCTCCTACCAATATATAATTCCTCATTTATAACCAAGAATCTTATTTTCAACCTGTCTTGACATGCTTCTGTATTAATATATAATACTTTGCACTCATATGACTGTGTGTAACGTTTTCAAAAGAGCATTCACCATACTTTGAGTCCCTGAAAGGTAAGAACTGTGCTCTAGTTGGTTCTTTATCTTTTGCGTCTCATATAACAACTAGGACACAGTACAAACTCGATTCATATTTGAGCTAGTGAACAAATAACAAAGAGGAGGAAAACTGTCTGATCCAAAATCAGCCCAAATGAAACTTATGAATGATATCTCTAAAAGGAGGGCTGATAATGAGGATGCACGAATGAATGAACAACAAACAAATAAATAAAATTATAGAAAGTAAAATAAAATGGAGTGAGTTTACTTATTAACCTAGATATCATGAAAAACAGAAATTGGGCTTTCAGGATGTTGGCTTCCCAAGCAATTTCTGGAGGAGACTGGGCCTCCTCATCCCCTCTTCAAGTGGAAGATGGCCTTTCAATGAAGGACACAGCTGGGAATGGGAAGACCCAGGCCGCTGGCCCCAAACAAGTGGGTGGGACAGTGAGGTGGAAGAATAGTAGTTAACGCCACTTGATGACCAATGTCTAAGGGTCGCAAAAACTCTCCTAAACACTTAAGATGGGGAAGGAGTAGGATTATTTAAGAGTTCCTAGGAAAGATTTCTTTCCCAGAGATATCTCCCCTATGCTTTCTAAAGTCCCACCAGTTAAAATATTTTTAGTTCTCAATACATGGCTCCTTTCAGCTCAATGGACACTAGCAATTAGTGTCAATGAAAGTTAACCTCTCCTTCCCATTCCCATGATCAGATTATTTAAGAGAAGGATTGCTAACCAAAATATATCTTCAACATTTAACGTCCAGGTCCCTAATGCCAAGTCCAGCAGACTGCCCATCATATCATGGCTTCAGACTTGCCCTAATATTGATACTTAGATCAGGGGCCTGCATATTCAAGTGTCTATAGTCAGGTAATGTAAGTTCATGTTATGTAGTATAATTGACAGGTAATATAAATGAGTGATGACTAATTGTCAAACAGTAAGGGATGGTGGAGACTATGTCAAAAGAAGAGTGTGTACCCTATCTGAGGAGGGAGCCACTACTTAGTTCCAGCATATTCTTGCTATGCAGAAATGTGGACCCAGTTTTGCCAAGATCTTCCAATTTTTCAAGAGAGGCTGAAAATCCATATTTTAATATAAAATGTACTATTTTTAAGCATGTCTATGGCTGAAAGTGGCTTTTTGTCTCCCAATTTGTGGCCCTTGATCTAAATGAACAAGCATCATTGAGAAAATGCAAAGAGACAAAGGGGAGGCCTATTTTGGCCAGAAAGAGGGAGGCAGAATCAAAGGGGAGAAAAGGGCAGGAAAGAGGCACAGAAAGGAAGGTGGAAGTCAAATTTCACCAACCTCAAAACCTGGCCTAGGGACCCCAAACTATCTGTCTTCTAATCTGAGAACAAAAAGGAGGAGATGAAGAAAGAAAAAAAAAAAAGAGGGGAAGGGAGAAAAAGAACCAACTCTTGAACACTTACTAGATGGCAGATGCTGTATCAGAGGCTTTCACATATGCACTTTCATTGAGATATGGCAATGAGAGAAAAAACATCCTATGCATGGGGAAAAGAGGGAACTATATCAAAATACTAACCATTTATGTGTCAGATGATGAGAGCCCCCTTTCCAGTTCCCCACAATTTTTAACCATAAATATAATATGGTTATATTAACTTTATAATAAAAAACAAATCTGATTGAAAGTTAAATAAATAAGTTGGATTTCTGGGTAAAAATCCACCCATCCTAGAGTGTAGAAAGTATACTACCATTAAGTCAAGCCAAACTATGCACTGAGCATTTAAAAAGAAAAGAAAATATAACAACTCTAAGTGTATATACATATGTAACCTTGCAATTATAAAACCAGAAGAAAGAGAACATGAAAGAAACTATACAGGTGATGTAGACCACAGACAGATTAAATAAGAACAGAGATATGTGAAATTGTTAAGAATGCTGTAGGTCATTCTCCTTAATTATAAAGTTGACTACTAAGATGTTTTGTGTGTGTGGCCTAAAAACATACAATGTACTAAGTCCTCTCTTCTATAAAATCTTTCAGACATCTGCCCATCTGTTACATACTTTTCTACATTTACTACATTGTTTTCTTTCCTTTAGGCATGTATTTTTATTTAAACAATACTTTTATTTGCCTTTAGGGTGTTTCAAAGGTAACAGTAGGTTTTCTTTTTTTTTTCCTAAATGAAGTAGTATCTCATTTCAGGCCACTTGGGTTCTAAGCAATCTAAATTCCCAATTAATCTCTTCCAAATATACATATCCAGTTTTCATTCTGTTCACAAATGAAACCCTAACCCAAATACCTCAAATGTAATTTCAGGGGAAAAATACTGTTCAAAACCCTAGATAATGCATTCCTTCGCTGATGCTAAATATAGTCATCTCAAGATGACATACATTTTGACAATGATCAGTCTTACATATCAAATTTTCAAAAATAGCACAGATTCCATTTTCAATGAGTAGGAAAAATTGCTATTCACTACATTTCAGCTTAAAATGGATTTAAAAGTGGGACTCTTTCATGAAAATGGAAATTACATCAATACTGTATCAACGTAAATTGGATTTAAAAGAATTTTGTTGTGGTTTTTGCTTAGGGCTCTTTAAGGGAGTCGTGGCAGACAAAATACAGAATTGCCCACATTTTTCTTTCAAGTATTCCCATCCAGAATATAAAATATCTTCAAAAATAGGGGGCTAATAGCTGTGAGAAAGAATCTGACTTAACTACATTAAGTAATCAAAGTTCATTTATACTAAATATACCTCCTCAAAAAAAACCCTGTCCCTCAATTTGGTTGATAATGCACTTTTCCACCCTACCGGGCTTCAAAACTCAAAAGAATTTCAGAGACTTATGTGTATTCTGAGTTTTCTTATGGCAACAATTTAACCTGTAAAAGGATTGGCAAAGAATAATGTGGTTCACTCAATGACGGGTGACTAAGATGGTATAAATACCTAAGTTTATATAATCATGCTACCCAACACATAGTTATGTTGTGACTCGAAGGCCAATGGGCCCATACATGAATTCATTAACAAAATTAAGCTGGTGAATGATGCTCCTGTTGCTTTGCTCATGGAACTAATTTCTTTCTTATTATGGCTTAACTTCTTTTCTTTACCTGCCTCCAGCCCAAGGACAGACATTTTGTTAGGGCATATCCTTATGCTATTTTTATCTTGTTCTCATTCTATCCTCCCTCTCTGTCTCTCTCTCCCACTCTCTCTTCACCCCACCCCCCCTTCCAACCTCTTCGTTCGCATTATGGACCTTAAATTAAATAAATATGAAATGAAGATCTTGAAGCCATTGCGATAATCAACTAACCTCTCAACTAGGTTATTTTCTTTATAAACGCCATTAATAATAATTTTTTTAGCATTTGTAGAGCTTCGCAGAGTTTACAAACAGTTGGAACGGCTCGGCGTTTTCAAAAAGCATACAGAGAAGGGAGGTCTCGAGAGGTGACTACATCATTCACTCCAACTTCCAGCTCTAGTTGCACAACTCCCAACATCCGACATAGGTTAGAATCACTAAAAATTAGTCTGGAGGGAGGGGGCAGATGATGGGCTGTTAAATCACATTTCAGTCCCCAGCCTCCACAGGGACCGATCAGGAATGACTGCTCTTAAAAACAACAGGCACTGCCGGCGGAGACGGAGACCGCGCCGGGGGCACGTGGTGGGGGACGACACGGCACTTTACCTGCCGGGACCCCTGGGACAGAGCAAGGGGACCGGTACCCGCTCCACCGCCGTAGGGCTCACTACCTGCAGGACCGAGAAAGCTCCTGAAACTGCACAGACAGGGCGCAAGCCGAGCTGAAGCTGCGGAGCCGGGCAAGGAAATCGTGGCCAGGAGCCCGAGGCCGGTGACCACCGAAGGACAGCCAGGCCGACCCCGGTCCGCCCTCCGCCAAGCCCGCGGAAGCGGCTCCGAGGGCCGTTTCGCTCGCGCCGGCGGACCAGCGCGTCGCCACAGCTGGATGGAGCCGGGCCAGGAGCCGGGGCGCGCGTCCCCGCCGCCCCGGGGGAGCCAACGGCTCCGTCTCGGCCGCCCCCTCCCCACGTCCCCCCGACTCCTCTCACCCGCCTCGAGCCGGCGACACGCGAAGGTCCGGGGTGCGCGCTGGCAGGCTCTGGGCGCCGGGGTGTGGTCAGGGGTCCTGGCGCTCCGGCCGCCGCCGCTCCAGCCGCTACGAGCCCTCTGGCCGCCGCCGGCTCCAGCAGCAAGTTTCCATAAAAGTCCTGGTGTGCAGCCTGTTCCCGCATTCCAGGCGGGCCCAACGCCGGCTGCAGCTGTTCCAAAACACGAGGCCAGTTCCCCCAACCCCCCGCCTCCGCCGTGTGGCCCGGAGAGGGGTGGAGAGTCCAGGAGGAAGGCGGGCGAGGGGGGCGGTGGCTGCCAACTTTCCGCCGGGACCTGCGGGTCGCCCGGCTCTGGGTCCCTGCGCTGACTCCCTCCCCGCGGGTCCCCCTCCACCTCGCGGCGGGGTCCGGGGAAGGCAGGCTGCCTCCCTTGTGGGAAACGGGTGCTACCGGAATGGGGTTCAGAAACAGGCGGCGGCTGCCGCGACCGGCAGCCGCTTTGCGCTGGGCCCGCTTCTCAGCTGCCCTACCGGTCCTGGTGTCTAAGAAGCCGAAGCACTGCCTTATCTTCTTCATCCAGAGCGTCGACCCTTGGCCAACCTTCCTTTTACTGTTGAGAGCACAGGGCAGCAGACCGGGGACCACTTCATTTGTCTGTTGCTCTCCTTTTCTTGGTTCTGGTCTTCAACTCCAAAGAGAATGGCTGATAGAGAAAAGTGGAAGAAAGAGGGGGGAGGGGGCGGGGAGGAGGAGGCATAAAAATAAATAATATTTATATAATCTTCCAATTTTCCTTAATTGAAGGCAAATCATCTCTGGTCTTTCTAAACCTACATTAATGCATCTTGCGAATATTAGCACCACAGAACTTTTCAATCTGGACCACCAGACTGCCAATTAAATCCATCAGACAACCTACATTAAAACCTGAAATACTAATCCAGCGGTGACATTTTCCTGGTGGGGAGACCTTCAGTTCTGCACTGCATGCATAAAATGAATATAAATTTAATGAATGAGTGAATGAATTAACAAAATCGAACTAGCATCCACACAGATAAGCCAGGGAAACTATCCACACAGATAAGCCAGGGACAACTACCTCCAATTTCCAGCCCTGGGCACAGTGGTGCTCAGGTTATATTTTCAGGGATTCTGAAAAGGCCTTCTCGTCTTAACTAAAACTTTCCTTCTCCATCCCATCCCCATACGCTATTTACTCGGGATGGAAATTCTTTTAAGAGGTATAAACCATTCATTCTTCAATTAGAGAAAAGTTCTAGATTGGTAATTAAGACAGCTATTTAAACTTACTCTAACACAGGTTAGCGTGGCCTGGATGATCTAGCTTGTTCCCTTGCACCCGTCAATACCATCACCCTAACCTTCTTCAGTTCATGGAATTTTCCGTGGTCATTCTGGCTGCAGGGCCTTTGCATAAGCTGTTCCCTCTGCATGAAATTCTCTTTCCCTGGACTCTTCACCTACCTAACTTCAACATATGCTTTTGCTGTCTGCTTATATGTTGCTCTCTCAGAGAAGCCTTCCTTTTACCCCAATCTTTATCAGTCCCCCCATTATAAATTCTCACTCCACCCTTTTCTTTCTTACACTTACCAATTTATAATTAACACATTTATATTTATGACTTAAAGGAGTAGAAACTGTCTTAACTGATCCACTCAGATTCACCAGATACAATAAAGCTCTTCATTCTTCCTATAAACTCTGCTAGCTACCCACAGCATGCAAGGCCTACCTCTTCTCCCCTCAATTCATCATTCATTCATTCAACAAATATTCAGTTCTAGATACTTAGGATACAGCAGTCACAAAACAAATAAAAAGCCCTGCCATCATGGGACATACATTTTAGTGGAAGAGGGCAGCCGGTAAGCAAATAAACAACAAAGTGATATGCATTAGAGATAAACCAGAGCAGAAAAGTAGGGAATGATGGGAACGGAGTGGGAGAAAAATGGTCCAGAAGGAGGTGCAAAAGCCCCAGGAAGGATCCTATCTGACATGTTCTAGGAAGAGCAAGAAGGCTTCTGTGGGTGAAGCTGAGTAGGCAAAGGGTGAAATAATACTGAGTGGAGTGGGGCAGGAGACAGACTGTGAGAAACCTTTTTTACATTGTAAGGACTTTGGCTTTTACTCGAGTAAGATGGGTGGCCACTGGTGGATTGTGAACAAAGCAGTGACATAATCTGACATATTTTTAACATGTTCACTCTGGCCAATGTGCTGCAAACACACTAAATGAAGCAGGGAGACCAATAGGAGGCTTCCAAAATAATCAGGATGAAAGGTAACGGGAGTTTGGACCAAGATGATAGTTCTGTAGGTAGTGAGAAATGCTTGGCGTATTTTTTTTCTTGGTACTTTTTAAAAAGTGGAACTGGTGTAGAAGAATGCCAGAGATTTCTGTGCATTAATTTTGTACCCTGCTACTTTACCAAATTCATTGATTAGCTCTAGTAGTTTTCTGGTAGCATCTTTAGGATCTCTATGTATAGCATCATGTCATCTGCAGTGAAAGCTTTACCTCTTCTTTTCCGATTTGGATTCCTTTTATTTCTTTTTCTTCTCTGATTGCTGTGGCTAAAACTTCCAAAACTATGTTGAATAAGAGTGGTGAGAGTGGGCAACCTTGTCTTGTTCCTGATCTTAGTGGAAATGGTTTCAGTTTTTCACCATTGAGGACGATGTTGGCTGTGGGTTTGTCATATATGGCCTTTATTATGTTGAGGAAAGTTCCCTCTATGCCTACTTTCTGCAGGTTTTATTTATTTATTTATTTTTTGGTACACGGGCCTCTCACTGCCATAACCTCTCCCACTGTGGAGCACAGGTTCCGCACGGCAGGCTCAACGGCCATGGCTCACGGGCCCAGCTGCTCCGCAGCATGCAGGATCCTCCCGGACCGGGGCATGAACCCGTGTCCCCTGCATCAGCAGGCGGACCCTCAACCACCAGGGAAGCCCTCTGCAGGGTTTTTATCATAAATGGGTATTGAATTTTGTCAAAAGCTTTCTCTGCATCTACTGAGATGATCATATGGTTTTTCTCCTTCAATTTGTTAATATGGTGTATCACATTGATTGATTTGCGTATATTGAAGAATCCTTGCATTCCTGGAATAAACCCCATTTGATCATGGTGTATGATCCTTTTAATGTGCTGTTGGATTCTGTTTGCTAGCATTTTGTTGAGGAGTTTTGCATCTATGTTCATCAGTGACATTGGCCTGTAGTTTTCTTTCTTTGTGACATCTTTGTCTGGTTTTGGTATCAGGGTGATGGTGGCCTTGTAGAATGAGTTTGGGCGTGTTCCTCCCTCTGCTATATTTTGGAAGAGTTTGAGAAGGATAGGTGTTAGCTCTTCTCTAAATGTTTGATAGAATTTGCCTGTGAAGCCATCTGGTTTTGTTTGCTGGAAGAGTTTTAATCACAGTTTCAATTTCAGTGCTTGTGATTGGTCTGTTCGTATTTTCTATTTCTTCCTGGTTCAGTCTCGGCAAGTTGTGCATTTCTAAGAACTTGTCCATTTCTTCCAGGTTGTCCATTTTATTGCCATAGAGCTGCTTGTAGTAATCTCTCATGGCATTCTTATACACTAGTGATGAAAAATCTGAAAGTGAAATTAAAAAAACACTCCCATTTACCACTGCAACAAAAAGAATAAAATATCTGGGAATAAACCTATCTAAGGAGACAAAAGACCGGTATGCAGAAAATTGTATGACACTGATGAAAGAAATTATAAAGATGATACAAATAGATGGAGAGATATACCATGTTCTTGGATTGGAAGAATCAACATAGTGAAAATGACTCTACTACCCAAAGCAATCTACAGATTCAATGCAATCCCTATCAAACTACCACTGGCATTTTTCACAGAACTAGAACAAAAAATTTCACAATCTGTATGGAAACACAAAAGACCCCAAATAGCCAAAGCAATCTTGAGAACGAAAAATGGAGCTGGAGGAATCAGGCTCCCTGACTTCAGACTATACTACAAAACTACAGTAATCAAGACAGTATGGTACTGGCACAAAAACAGAAATATAGATCAATGGAACAGGATAGAAAGCCCAGAGATAAACCCACACACATATGGTCACCTTATCTTTGATAAAGGAGGCAAGAATATACAGTGGAGAAAAGACAGCCTCTTCAATAAGTGGTGCTGGGAAAACTGGACAGGTACATGTAAAAGTATGAAATTAGAACACTCCCTAACACCATACACAAAAATAAACTCAAAATGGATTAAAGACCTCAATGTAAGGCCAGACACTATCAAACTCTTAGAGGAAAACATAGGCAGAACACTCTATGACATAAATCACAGCAAAATCATAGCAAGATCCTTTTTGACCCACCTCCTAGATAAATGGAAATAAAAACAGAAATAAACAAATGGGACCTACTGAAACTTCAAAGCTTTTGCACAGCAAAGGAAACCATAAACAAGACCAAAAGACAACCCTCAGAATGGGAGAAAATATTTGCAAATGAAGCAACTGACAAAGGATTAATCTCCAAAATTTACAAGCAGCTCAATAACAAAAAAACAAACAACCCAATCCAAAAATGGGCAGAAGACGTAAATAGACATTTCTCCAAAGATGATATACAGATTGCCAACAAACACGTGAAAGAATGCTCAACATCATTAATCATTAGAGAAATGCAAATTAAAACTACAATGAGATATCATCTCACACCGGTCCGAATGGCCGTCATCAAAAAATCTACAAACAATAAATGCTGGAGAGGGTGTGGAGAAAAGGGAACCCTCTTGCACTGCTGGTGGGAATGTAAATTGATACAGCCACTATGGAGAACAGTGTGGAGGTTCCTTAAAAAACTACAGATAGAACTACCATATGACCCAGCAATCCCATTACTGGGCATATACCCTGAGAACACCATAATTCTAAAAGAGTCATGTACCAAAATGTTCATTGCAGCTCTATTTACAACAGCCAGGACATGGAAGCAACCTAAGTGTCCACCAACAGATGAATGGATAAAGAAGATGTGGCACATATATACAATGGAGTATTACTCAGCCATAAAAAGAAACGAAATTGAGCTATTTGTAGTGAGGTGGATGGACCTAGAGTCTGTCATACAGAGTGAAGTAAGAAAGAGCAAAACAAATACCATATGCTAACACATATACACGGAATCTAAGAAAAAAAAAAAAGTCATGAAGAACCTAGGGGTAAGACAGGAATAAAGACACAGACCTACTAGAGAATGGACTTGAGGATATGGGGAGGGGGAAGGGTAAGCTGTGACAAAGTGAGAGAGTGGCATGGACATACATACACTACCAAACGTAAAATAGATAGCTAGTGGGAAGCAGCCGCATAGCACAGGGAGATCAGCTTGGTGCTTTGTGACCACCTAGAGGGGTGGGATAGGCAGGGTGGGAGGGAGGGAGACGAAGAGAGAAGAGATATGGGAACATATGTATATGTATAACTGATTCACTTTGTTATAAAGCAGAAACTAACACACCATTGTAAAGCAATTATACTCCAATAAAGATGTTAAAAAAAAAAAAGTGGAACTGGTAGGATTTTGGTAACAGATTCAGTGTGAGATGTGAGGAAAAGAAGTTTTGGGCCTGAGGAACTGGAAAAATGTTTTCATTTACTGGGATGAGAAAGATGGGGAGGAGGTTTAGGCTGGTGTGGTCAGGAGATCCGTTTTGGACATGCTAAGTTTGAGAAGACTATTAGAAATCCAAGATTTGTCTATCTGTGTAAACATTCCTTGTATATTTATCATGAATCGATTAGACTTGTTCTCACTCTTGATTACATCAGTTGCATGTTACTGAAATTACACAAACATTACAAAAAGGAAGAAATACCAAAGCAAAAATAAACAGTTAATAGTTTTTATAAAAGCTAAGTCGAATGCTTTGAAGACGTAATAAAAGCAAATAGCTTATAAACATTACCATCAAGCTAGGTGTGGGGAAGACAAATGTAAGATTGGGTAGAAAATTATGAAAACCTAGGGGGATTTGGGACTCATTGCTTTTCATGTAACTTTTTCTCCTTTAAATAAGGGAAACTGGAAAACCCAGATGATGATTTTGAGGTATAGTTTCTACAACAAAGACATCTCAGAATACCCAGTAGATCCATACTCCCAGTAAAGGCCTTCACCCTCCCTCAAAAGATTGGTCCAAGAATGTGCACACATTCATTTAAAATTAAAATGTCTACATTATCTATATACAATTTATTATGATTCCCTGGTGTGATATCCAGTCACCAAGATAACCCCAAATGATCCCGCCTCCTAGTCTTTCCACCCTTGTGTAATCTCCTCCCACAGTGTGTCAGGGTGTGTGACTAATAGAATATGGCACAAGTGATGGTATGTCCTGTTCAAGTCTAGGTTATAAAAGATACTGTGTCTTTTGCCTTGACACCTCTTGGATTACTCACTCTGGGGAAAGCCAGCTGCTGTATTTTAAAGATACTCAGGCAGCTCTGTTAAGAGGCCCACGTGGCAAGGACCTAAAGCCCCCTGACAACAGCCATGCGAGTGAGCAAATCTTGGAAGCAAATCTTCCAGCCCTAGTCAAACCTTCAGATGACTGCAGTCTCAGGACAGACCCTAAAACCCTGGACCACTAGAACCAGCCGTTCCTAAATTCCCAACCCTCAGAAACTATGGGAGATAATGTTCGTTGTTTAAAGCTGCTAAATTTGGGGATATTTTTTTACGCAGCAATAGATAACAAATGCACCCACTTTAACCTACTTTTAAAAAAATTATCCATCTGCTACCACATTAAGCACTCAGTCCTTTTTAAAGTCCCTGGGCCTATTCTCTCACAGTGTTATTAAATAAAAGAATTAGCAAAATTCTAGAAGTCACATATTTCAGGTGCTTTCAAATGTCGAAGTTCTTCTCTATATTTAAGTATTATGGTATTATTTCAGATAGCAAATTACAAAAGTTCTGTAATCTCCTATATATAAGTATACTTTGTGAAAGCCTTTTGTGACACACATAAGAGACAGTTAAAAGCAAAACGTTGAGGTGGTATCTGATATGCCAGTTGCCTTGCTGAGGCTTTTAAGTACAGAATAAAAAGCATCATAGAAGGAAGGTTTCCTTTTTTTTTTTTTTTTTCCTGTACTGGAATTCAGTCCTTTCCTGCCCAAACGATAAAGGTTACTTAGGGGTTTTTCACTGTTCAAAGGTAGAAAAAAAACAAAAACAGAACCTCATCAGACTAAAGAGCTGAGCAGCCTGATCAAAGACGTCAGTAGCATGAGGAGAGAAAGAGATTAAAGGAGAAGTGGCAGGTTAAAGTATTACAGAATACAGAGTGTAGGAAGAAACACTACATAAAAAATAGAAGTCAAAAGCAAGAACAGTAGGAAAGACAGCTGGATAAACCAAGTGAGTTTATAACGATTTCCAGCGAAGCCCTACAAAGAGTGTAACAATAGGACACTGAGACTCTTGTAGAGGAGTATTTTAGACAAACATAAAAATTCGGAGCGACATGTTTAAAGGGCAAAATATTAAGTTCATGTAGCAGGGTCAACGAGGACGGCATGAGACAACAGGAGGATGGCAGATGACAAAGAAAACAGAAGATGAGACTGAGACATGGATCAGGTTTCCCATTCCATCTCCAACCCTATATCCTTGCTAGGAAAAAATTTCACCCATATTTGTATGGTTCGTTTATTAAGTAATATACTTATGTTCAGTTTAACAGTCTAAAAGTATAACTATACACATTTATCTATACTGTACAGGTTTATTCTAAAATAAACCTCTTCATTAAAAAGTCCCAAATCGAGAATACTGTTTTTATAACGAGGTAAACCCTTCTCACCATCCGGTATCTTCAGTGGTGACCAGGCAGCATCCCTCTCCTTGACTAAATGTATCTGAACCAAGAAGTGGTGGGCAAGGGGCATGTCTGAATAGGGAAGGATGCACGTACATCAATAAGATAAATTTATATTGTGTTTGATGGCAATTTTAACCAAAACACTTTAAATTATTAATAAAAAACCACAAGTACTTTGCCTTTATTGATCACAAAACTGTTTTCTCTCCCAGTTAGTACATAAAGAAAACATACTTTTACACTTGATTTCAGTATTTCTGCAGCGTTCTGTATTCTCCATGCCTGTATATGTGGTCTTATGGAGACTGAAAGCTCCCATAAGGTAGGCAGGGTTTGCTGAGACAAGTGTGACCTTGCAAATATATATAAGCATTGTATAAAATATTCAATACATCAGCAAGATGTACCATCACTTTTTTATTTGGCAGAAGTAGAAATACAGCCACGTTACAGTGCTTATTTTGGCTAAAGAGCCAGTGCTATTTTTTTCTGCTACTGTAGTGTTTCACTTTTACATAAATTAATAAGTGCAGTCCTTACATATAGGAAATAGACACATTTACTGATATCAGCCAAGTAAAGCTAATACACGGTTGTTCTCAAACTAAGCAAAACAATAACATAATATAATCATTAGGAACAAAGAAAGGATGCCCTTATTTCCATTAATCACAGACTATACAAATTCTTAAGTCTCACATACAGAGGTATTTCTAAATTTGATTAATCCAAGCAAAAAAATATATATTTTTTAATTCAGCCTAATTCTTACAACCACTTTGAAATATATATTCCAAATAATTTCCTAATATGTGTTCATGTTAAAATAAAAGCAAATTATGTTATGAACATAATTTAAACTTTCTAATTAGGAAAGGTCACAGAGAAGTATGTTAAATGTTACTTTGGCATTCCTATCTCACAGGTTTAAGGGAATGATAAACTAAAGAATTCTTTTGTAATGCAAATAATCACTCCCTAGATAATCATTTAAGTGGAAAATATTACATCTTAAGGCAAGAAAAAGTTTGTAAATATTTTTTATGAAGTCAGTTAATTCAACAAATTAATAGAATCACAATAAATATATACAAATAAAAAAATTTTTTATGAGAAGGAAAAAGTTCTTTGGAGCTGACTATAACACTATGAAAAACTTGCCTTCTTTTTAAAAAGAATCTCATTTTGACATTTAATAAACATATCACAATCCTGCAAGAATAAATAACTAGCCTTTTAGTTGAACAAAGATGTAGGGAAACCAAAATAGAAAAAAAAATCATCAAATATAAATCACCTGAACACTTATCTTTTTTCTTCCAGAAAACAGGAGGAAAAAAAATCCATTTTCTCATGATTAATTCAAGGTCCTCTTATAATTCACATAGGGAAGTAGACGGTAGAACTCACGGTGGCAAAGGCAATATTCTGATAATACTACCATGAAGAAGTGTTAAATAGGGTTTTATCCTAAAAGGCTCTGGACTAATTTACTTACTTTTTATTTTTTAAAACTGCTTTTAACCCAATTTCAAGGCAAACTGAAATTGGAACATATGCCTCAAGTACTCTTCAGTGGTCAGAAATATTTTTAAGAGCTGTTTCTTTAGAAAGGTCAAGTTTCTTCCCTTATAATAGAGAGGGTTTTTTCTATACCTATTACCTTGAAAGTCTATTTGGTCATTCTTGTCTCTTAAGTCAAAGGCCACATAGAAAGCCTCTTACTAAGGTAGTAGCTTCTGAAATGACCAGAAACTAACCAACCTCAAGCACTGAATTTGAGGTTGATATGCTCTTAAATATGGGCAATTTCTTTTTTTTTTTAAGGTGAAGTGTAAAAGAAAAAACACCTTCTGGAAAGCCATTCATCTTACCTGATGAAATAAATTCCCCAGAGTTGATTCATGTACTAGCAGCATTATTAAATAGTGCAATTCTTCAAAACAGATTTCAAACAATATCCTCCTCAAATAAAAAAGTAATTAAGTTTACTTATAGCTTTGTTTATAAAACCACAGCTTAAAACATTCAGCCCCCCAAACAGGAAAATTAACATAAGCAATAACTATCTTGCTTATACAATGATGGGAATAGGTGTGTGCACACGTGTGTACGTGTGTGAATCATTCAAGGCTGGTGGTACCTCAACAAGAAACCAAAATACAGGATACAAATTAAAAAGTAAAATATTACATAATGCAATTTTTAGCTTTGATACCTCTAAAGATATTCCTCCATCAACAATAAGAATTATGAACAGCCAAGTGTTAAATTAAGAATATATGTAATATGTGTAAGAAAAGTCAAGGAACTATATACTCAAAAAATATTAGAGCAATATTTCATATTGTTTAATGTTGTAACCTACACATTATGGAACACAGTACATGCAAACAGCATAAAAGTTCTGAATGTCCTATTTTGTAACTAATATTACATAAATTTGGCACATATATAAACTTAAAACCTTAAAAGATTATGCTTCTTTCCCCACTTTTCATTTTCTATTCATTCATCAGAAACTAGGCACTTTAAAAATGCATTTAAAAAAATATATTTTAGATCCTTCTGGATAACTCACTCCTAAAATGAATAAAGCCCACTTTAGGAACAAAATCAACAAATCCAATCTATTGTTTTACTCAGACAGCCACTCTAAATAAGTGGCATATGATTTACACACAAAATTAATACAACTCTGAAAGTATCTAATATACTCTGAAGAACCTTATTCATATGAACAACCCACTTGTTCATACATCTATCATAAAGGACAGGAAACATACTTCCATACCATTAAAAAATATTTTGTTCTATATTCGGGGGAAAAACCTTCAAGACCTCCCTAAGATTCAAAGTATCAATGAATAACTTAAAAATATGGTTATAATATGACAAATTCTCAGTGTGCTAAGTTCTCTGTAGAAACAACTAAAAGCCAGTTTTGCATAAGGAGAAAGAAGAAATGATTTTACTGTATCAAGATTAATACCCTAGGATGTTGGGAGATGGTCTCAAAACTACATGGAAAAATTTTAATTGCCTGTCATAGTTAATAAGTGTTATATTTTTAATCAATATTCATTCAAGGGAAATGTTCTAATCTATACCAAGACAAAAGAAATTTCTTCAGTCTCTCTATTGTAACATAGGACCAACTGTAATGTATTTTGGAAACTTCAGTAAATCTAATATAAACTTGTAAACTTCTCGGTGGCAATTCGTTTAAATGTTCTGTAACGATACTCGGCCATTACAATTTCTTTGATTCAAATACTTAAGCAAATGCACAAGCAATAACATAAGCAGTACGTATTAAACACCACTACTGCCTAAATTTGATTAAACAACAAGTAACTTTACAATTAAAAATACATTTTCAGGCAAAGTTAACTTTGTTGACACTAGGAGTAATATATTCTTGCATGTGTGGGCCATAAAAGTCTTGGCTAAAGTATATATATTCCAGGTGCAAAGCATAAAAACAAAGCTTTTGAGAATGAAACTGGACATTTCAGACAGCTTCAAGACAACAAGTCAATTAACTCCCAAGTACTGGTTTCAATTCAAGCAGTATTTCTGTAAAATATACATTTCACAAAGATTATTACCTAAAGATTAAAAAAAAAAGCACTTTGGATACACTACATGGGGACTCAATGACAGAACTTCTGTGTAAGTACAGTACAATCACTCATTCTTTACTAGGTTTTTTTTCCCTCCCTGAGTCCATATCCACCAATTCTGTATAATATATGTTACAAAATCAATAGTTACCTTAAAATATTTCATAGCACACTGAAATTGTCTGATTTTTATGGTACTTATTGTACTTTGGCTTCTAATAGGCCACTGGGCATAACATGACTATGACTACTTATACAGCTACTTGTATGCCTCAGTGCATCGGCTCCAAGATAGGCCATTAAAAGTTCAGTGCGGCGAATAAGCAACTGCATGAGGTCTTCAGCCAAAGTCTCTATACTGGAGTAGCGCACCTTCTCAAAATCAAAAATGTCTTTGAGAAAGAAAAGAACTTGATTCTGGAAAATGAACACAAAACAAATTGGCACTTATTAGACCAAAATTATATTAAAACTAAATAGTTACTAATATTGTAACAAACAATGAATTAGGGGTCAGTTCCACTACTAATTTCAAATCTCAATAGAAAAGGAACCTTGAACAAGTGATTAAACCTTTTTGGGGAGTCTCATTTTCTTTTTCTGTAAAATAAGGGATAATTACTACCTGTCATTTTTACTACTCAGGGCTGATGTAATGATTAAAAAAAAAAAATCTCGGGAGGGTGGGAGGGAGATGCAAGAGGGAAGAGATACGGGGACATATGTTTATGTATAGCTGATGCACTTTGTTATACAGCAGAAACTAACATACCATTGTAAAGCAATTATACTCCAATAAAGATGTTAAAAAAAAAATCTCTGGGAAATGCTGGTAAATACTAAAGCACTGTATAAACCTAAGGGGCTACTATTAGTCCTTTCCCAATAATTGAAGTTTTCATTGTTACCTATGGGCACTGGTACTACTTTAAGACAGGAAAGTAAACTATTTCCAATAATTATAACTTATAAAATTTCAAATGTACCAAAAATGACTTGACATGTGAAAAATAAAAATAATTTCAGGTCTCAAATCAGTGGAAGATCGTGAAGAAGATTTCACTTCAGTAACTTAATACTTATGCTGAAACCCATTTTAAGCAACTTGTATACTACTAAGTCAGTCTCGGGTTCTTATGCCAAGATGGAAAACAAGGTAATTCCAAAGAACAAAAAAACAGGAATATTTAACTTCTATCCTACGGAAATCAACTGTTAAGAAGTACTAAGAAGGCACAGTTCATAGATTTCATTGGATTTTATATCTGGAAGGGTCGCTGGCAATCAACCTGTATGGTCCCCTCATTTTATGAAGAGGAGGAGGACAAAGCATGATTTGCCCACAACCAGAGTGCTCATTAATGGCATACTTAATTCCCAGTCCAAACTTTTCCCTCTAAACACATACCTTACACTTGAGAGGTCAAGTAAATTAATCAAAAATTGAGTTTTCAATGACAGGAAAAAAAAAAAATGTCCTAAACCATTTACATAAATGTTACATTAACGGCACATAAACAAAATAATTTAATTTTTTAAGTGAAGGGTATAGAGTAACATCCAAAGTTTCAAACATCAAAAACTTTCAAATTCATACTTGATTATGTTTACTTTTATTTGCTCCTTGAAACTCAGCCTAAATTCAGGACTATTAAATAGTGAGACTTTTCTTGGCACTGTGCCAGGCAGAAATTTCTGCAACAAGCTGCAACTTGTGTTTTGGTAAATTTAAACTGCTGACTTTGGAATACAATTTTAAACTCCCACCTTATTTCTCACAGCTGGGATTTTATCATTCATGTTACCTTTAACTAGAACTTATTTCTAAATTGCCACATGTGCAATAAAGACAGATATTATTTGCTTTACAAATTTCAGAAGTGTCCAGGCATGCAGAACCGTCTATAGCAATTTGTTTAACATTGTAACACACATGAGAACATGTACACATTACAGAAGGAACTGATAAGGTGAATGGACTTGCTGAATCTTCTCCAGGATAAAACACCAAATCTATACAATACTGTTTCACTGGCATGGGTGACTTTTATAATCTTACATTTAAATAATATTCTTCTACAAAACCAAAACCAAACAGAATAAAACTTTACCCGTTTTTCAGTTTAGAAAAAAGAAATGATTCAATGACTGAACATACCTTAAAGAAGCAACATAAGTCATAGAGAGAATTTCTAGGACCCAAAAAACCCCAGGCTAGGACAGGGCTGATGTGCTCACAAATGGCATAAAAATGGGCAAAAAATCCATCTGGGATCTGTTACGAAGTAAAGGAGAATCAAGTTATTTTTACCTTCTTGCATTTGCTTGCTATCCATCATATGACCAGCTCTTTTTGAGGACAGAACAAGGGTCAATGATAAGCTAGCCTAATAAGACAGTTAATACACTTAACAAGTAACTGTTAGAGTCACAGAATGCTTTAAGTAGATTTCATATCCTAGCCAACAGTCTCACTTTGCTGAAAACATTATTTCTTAAAGGCATTTTTACCTCATAAAAAAGCAATCACAGTGCTGTAACCAAGCAATAACAAGAATGCTACAATGTTCCTTAGCACTATAATTTTTAGGATGAATGAGACCAACATGGTTTTAGCTAGTTCAGTAGAATTTAAGAAATTCTACTCAATCACTTAATTAGATTATCTGAAAAAGACTAAAATGAATTTTTAATTGATTAAGCACAAAAATATGCTTACTAGAATTCTAACTTTTAGTTAAGGAACCAGATATTATTGAAGCATTTAATTAGGCAATGCACCTTCTTGTGAAATAGTAATACATACAGTTGTGATTTAGGAAACTCTCTAAGTTTATTAATAACTTTCTAAATTTCCTTTGTTAAATAACATCCTGTGAGATTTTGTCATAGCATCTACTGGGGATAAGTATGCCTTAAGATCCTGTCTCTTGGAGGAGTTATCTTCTATTTTACAGGCTCCAAGACATCTTTTAAACCTCAAATTAAAAATATATTATAACAGCAGTTACTATTTAATGAGTACCCACTATATACCAGATAATATGCTAGGTTCTACTTAATTTAATAAAACGTTCCTGAAAAATTAGGTCATGTTAATATATTTTAACATGTAAAAAGTGAGACTTCAGAGGGGTTACAAAACCTATCCTGGGCTTCCCTGGTGGCGCAGTGGTTGAGAGTCCGCCTGCCGATGCAGGGGACATAGGTTTGTGCCCCGGTCTGGGAGGATCCCAAATGCCGTGGAGCAGCTGGGCCCGTCAGCCATGGCCGCTGAGCCTGCGCGTCCGGAGCCTGTGCTCCGTAACGGGAGAGGCCACAACAGTGAGAGGCCCGCGTACCGCAAAAAAAAAAAAAAAAAAAACCTACCCTAACTCACATACAGCTAGTTAGTAAAGGCCAAAAAGTTATCACGGATACATGGACTGTAGTCTAAGAGGTTCTGCATATATTAAAATTCTAAATCCCATACTTATATTAACTATATATATTAACTATAATAGGAATTCAGACAGGTATGAAGTTAGCATAGGCTGAAGTAGAAGAGTCATGCTTCACCAAGGAATAACGTGAACTGAAACAGTAGGTAAAATTTATTTAAGTAGACAGGATAGAGTATGACATTCCAGGATAGGAAATAGTTCCCCAAGACGTAAGATATATAGCTATCTGTGGATACAGGAAGAATATTAGTCCAAGGCATGAGATTTATACTAAGAAGTAAGAAATAAGGTTAGGTATAATGATAATAATATTACTATCATTATTATTATGGAAACTACTACTTATTAAACTCTTTTATATTTACTCTTAATTTTATGTTTTATCTCAGTTCATCTTTACAGCAGCTCTATGAGGCAGGTATTAACTTCATTTTGCAAACAGGAAAACTGAAGGTCAGCTGACAGTAACTTGCCTATGATCATAATAGCTAGTGCGAAAATCAAACCTAAGTCTACAAGTCTGTTCCCCAGACCTAAACCAGTGGTTCTCAGACGTTAGAGTTTCTAATCATTTGGGGAGCTTGCTAAAAACACAGGGTCTTTAGAATCATTTTTTATACAATTTTTAAAGGTTACATTCCATTTACAGTTATTACAAAATATTGGCTATATTCCCCATGTTGTACAATACAACCGTGTACAACATCTTTGAAACAAGAATTATGCAAATATATGGTTTCCAGAATTATTTTTAACAAGCACCTTCTGCAGATGCTGTGAGAACTATGCTCCAGAAACACTGCACTTGGCAATACTATCTCAAAGGTATAAGGCTCAGACTTAGAAATATGGACATGACAAAATACTGTAGGTCAGTGGGCAAATGATAATAAAATAATAATAACCTACAGGTGCATAATGCACTGTGTCCAGCACTGTTCTAAGACACTACATTAATCCTCAAAAAACCCCATGAGGTGGAAACTATGCTCTTCTTTAGAGATGAGAAAACTAAGGCATAGAGAGGTCAAGACTTGCCTGAGGTCATAGCTGGTAGGTGGCATCTGAATTCAGGCAGCCTCACCCCAGAGTCCATCCTCCTTTACCACAGGAGTGTATGTGAGAGCAGTGTGTAGTGGGTGAGATAGCCTGGAAGGTGCGGAGCGTGCGAGCAGGATATGACTTTGAGATGTTTTTTGGTAGGTGCTCTCAGTTGAATAAACCAGCTAATCAATCATCATTTCTCAACTGGATTACATGAAGTGGAATCCACTATGCTAAACAATTTTTTTTCTTTTTTTTTTTTTTTGCGGTACGCGGGCCTCTCACTGTTGTGGTCTCTCCCGTTGCGGAGCACAGGCTCCGGATGCGCAGGCTCAGCGGCCATGGCTCACGGGACCAGCCGCTCCGCGGCATGTGGGATCTTCCCGGACCGGGGCACGAACCCGTGTCCCCTGCATCGGCAGGCGGACTCTCAGCCACTGCGCCACCAGGGAAGCCCTAAACAATTTTTTTAATCTTAAAATATCATTAAGTGAAAAAACAACAAAAAAAAGTCTATTAGCGCTGTTTGCAACTTTAAAAACAGAGAAGCCAACCCAGTGCCAAAAGATCACTCATCTAGCTTGAGGGACAGTGCTTATGAGCTGCCATCCCCCGCTGAACACTGACTCACAAGTTTCTTTGACAGGAGCTTCAAATTACTTTACAGAGAACTCCAAGACATAATGAATTTTACCTTCATCTGTTGCCTTTTCTGTTTCAACACTGACCAACAACTTGAAGCCACAGCCTAAACATATACAGAGGAGAAAAAAGCAAGATTTAAATTTATAACTATATAAACTTTCCATTTAGAAAAGAGTGACTTTAATTAGAAATTCAAAGTTTAAAGATCTAAAATGTTTAAAACATTAACTAAAAAGAAACAGTCCATGCTCCTTCTATTGTTTGTAAATATCAATGAAAAGATGTTTATAAATTTTAAAATTAAATACAAAGCCACTAAAAGAAAAAGGGTGGACTCCGGTGACAAGGAACTTGGTAATTATAGTTCAAGTAATATTTTTTTCTTCAAGAATAGTAGTGCTGGAAATAGCTGTGAGTTGAACCAACATTCTTATTCAAATAAAGAACTAAGAAACATAACCATAATGACAGGGACAAAAACACCCAAGTGGATCCTGAAGGAATCTGACCCTACTCTGGCATGACCCCACTTCGATCAACGTCACTGTCCCAAATCAGTTACAGAAATGGAGACATGTATCTTTTATGGTTAAAACATACTTTGAAGGAAAAGTATTATACTATATATATATTTTTTCCTCCAAAAATATATATATCGTCTTTTCACTGAAACTGCTATATTTGTTTAGTCATAGAGCCATTTCAGTTACAGATAATTTTTTGTTAGGCCTGAACTAGTTTGAAACCCAAGTGTTTTTTGAGATCTGAAGAAATACTGGGTCCTCCAGGTCAAGGCAGGGACTGACAGAAGAGCCAAAAGGAAAATTTCATCTTCAGATGTTATATATCATACACATCTGATCCCAATATCAAAGGATGAGCTCAGTTTGCATAACAGTCGTTCTACAGGCAGACACACATATATATATCTTATTCATCTTCCTATTTTTAAAAAAATATATATTTATTTATTTGGCTGCACTGGGTCTTAGTTGCAGCACGTGGGATCTTTTAGTTGCGGCGTGCGAACCCTTAGTTGCAGCATGCAGGATCTAGTTCCCTGACCAGGGATCGAACCTGGGCCCCCTGCATTGGGAGTGCATTGTCTTAACTGTTGATCCACCAGGGAAGTCCCCATCTTCCCAATTCTGACTAATTTTCATCAAATTTAAATGGTTGAGAAAGGTAAACCACCACTTACGGTTTCTTTGAAGGAGGAGTTTAGCCAGCGATTATTTACTACGTTCTGTATGGATGTGGGTGGGTTTTCTAAATCTTCAAAGGAATCCATTAATATAAAATCCAAAACAACATCATAAAAATTTAGATTTTTCACCTGCATTAAATTATAAGTTAAAACAGAAATTATTACTACATAGAGCTGAAATGAAGTCTGAGCCAGGGCTTCATACTGATACATTACAACAGCAGTACATTTTTAGTTGAATCAGATTATATCTCTGACAAAAACAGAGGAAGAAGACAGACAACTATGAGAACAACTCACCACCAGAAATTATAATTCACATGACAGCTGTTCCCTCCTAGATCCTATCAGGTGAAATTAATCTCTCCCTCCACTCTATTCTAGGAGTTCTTTGTTCATGCTTTTATTGGGTTGGCCAGAAAGTTTGTTTGGGTTTTTCCATAAGATGTTAAGGAAAAACCCGAACGAACTTTTTGGCCCACCGAATATTATGGTATCCACAATGCTCATTCTGTTCCGTCATTTAGTTACTGGTATATCTGCCTGTCTTCCCCACCACATCATGAACCTCTCGCTCTTTCATTCATTCATGCAAATTGTATTGTACTACATGCTGTACCAGGTGCTGAGACTTCTACAGTAAGCAAACTATATGCTTAGAGGTTAGTGGGGAAAAGACAGCAATAAATAATTCCACAAATACACAATTAGAACTGTGATAAGCACAGTAAAGGAAAAAGTACACGGTACTATGAAAGCTTATGATGGAGCTTCTAATCTAGACTGGATGTCAGTGAGGGCTTTTTTCAAGGAGTGAGGCAAGCCAAGTACATGAAATACCTTGTCAAAGACTTGAAGGTAAGAAAGAACACAGTGATGTGGAGCCAAAGAGTATCACTGAAAGTGTGCCGCAGCTCTCTACAGCACGGGGGCGAGTGCCTAGACACAGGAGGAAGGGCCAGCTCCTGCAGAGTTTATGGCCCAGGTTAATGACTTTGGATTTTATCCTCACAGTATTTTGGGGGGTAGTGGTGGAGGGGAGATGGATGATCAGATCTTCTTTTTTAATCTTCGGTAACTCATGAATCTATTTCATTTTTTTTTCCAGGTTCAGTGAGACATAATTGACATACAGCACTGTAAAAGTTTAAGGTGTACAGTATAATGATTTGACTCACATACATCATGAAATGATTACCACAGTAAGTTTAGTGAACACCATCATCTCATATAGATACAACACGAAAGAATTAGAAAAAAAAACTGTTTTCCTTGTGATGAGAACTCAGGATTTACTCTCTTAATGACTTTCATATTTATACAGCAGTGTTCATTATCTCTAATGTGTTGTACATTACATCTGTAGTACTTATTTATCTTATAAGTGGAAGTTTGTACTTTTTGACCACCTTCATCCAACTCCCCTTCCCCTGACCCCCTGCCTCTGGTAGCCACAAATCTGATCTCCTTTTCTATGATTATGTTTGTTTGTTTGTTTTTGAAGTATAATTGACCTATACTATGTTAGTTCCTGGTATACAACACAGTGATTCAATGTTTCCATACATTCCAAAATCATCAACATGATAAGTCTAGTCTAGATATTACATAGTTATTGACTATATTCCCCACACAGTACATTTCATATCTGTGACTCACTTATTTTATACCTGAAAGTTTGTACCTCTTAAATCTCCCTCACCTATTTCTTCTCCTCCCTCCATCCCCCTCCCATCTGGCAATTACCTGTCTGTATCTATGACTCTATTTCTGTTTAGTTAAGTTTGTTCATTTGTTTTGTTTTTTAGATTCCACATGTGAGTGAAATCATACAGTATTTGTCTTTCTCTGCCTGACTTATTTCACTCAGCATAATACCCTCTAGGTCCATCCATGTTGTCACAAATGAGATTTCATTTTGTTTTTATGGCTGAGTAATATTCAGATTTGTATTGTTCAAGACCGTTTTGGCAGAAATGTGGAGAGCAGAACAGAGAGGAGGAAGAGTGAACGCAAGGAGGGGAGGAGCAGGCAAGAAATTCGGGAATGCAAAACGCTGGGGTAGCCCAGGGAAAAACAACAGTTACTCAGACTACCACGGGGCCGGCAGCAACAGAGAAAAGTTGCAGAAACTGAAAGATATATAGGAGTTAAATTGACAAAACTTAGAGATGAATATGATAAAGTAGGCGAGGGCCAGTGACGTGTAAAGGATGAGTCCCAGGTTTCGGGCCTGCGCAACTGAACGGATGCCAATTCCTTCACTGAGTGAGGGAACACCAGAGAAGGAAAGATCGTGCCTCCGTGTTTCTGCACCTACTGTCTTCTCTGCCTAGAAAGCCTTTCAGTCCCTTGCAAACTCATTCTTTTAGCTTCCATAACAACAAAATATTCCAGGCTCATCATGTGCTTTCTCTAACCCAGTGCAGAAATCAGCCATTTTTCCAAGAAGTCCTAGTTCCTTTTAGTGGAGAGTGGTACTTAGAAGTTAAAATCTGTGTGCTAGAAATAATTTCTTTTGAGGTGTTTCTACTCCCAGACCCTCTCAGTGAATAGAGCTAGGAAGCTTATGTGTGTTTATGTATATGCAAACCTTTCTATTTATTTCCCTATCTATCTATCTATATTGTAAACTATGAATTCACACTGACAGCTCCAATTCCAATCCTAGCTTCTTTATACCTCCCTTCTCTGACAGTGAGCTATCTGGCTCTGATCATTCTTAATATATTTAATTGTTTGTTTGATCCTGTGTATGCAGCCAATTCCCTGGCCCCACTGAGCTGCCACTGTCCTACCTGAAACCATCCTTGCACAGGCTACCATTACCACCCTGCTGGGCCTGCTCATTGACTTCTGGATGGAAGAGAGGGAGAGAAGGAATGAAGGGCTTCCTAAAAAAATAGTATTTTCACCTGCTGCCTCAATGTATAAAGACTGTGGTTGCTCTTGTTTCTGACTCTGTCATAGCCACCGTCACACAATTGGTTTTACTGTCATTTAACAAGGACAAGGAAACAGTGGCCTCAAATTATGTAAATATTCTGAGTAAATAACTAAGGGGGACAACTATTATAAAAAATTTGAACTTACTCCTCTAGCAGCAAGTTCCATTTCAGTACTATCCCAGTGATCAGTCTGCTCTAAAAAATAGATCATTTCATCAAAAACATCTTCAAACTTCTTCGGATTCTGTAGAAGAAAACACACTTTAATCCTAAGCCCGACTTGATAACAAGGCTCAAGCCTACAAAGTAAATAAGTTACTCTTCAAGTAAATTTGTTAGATCTTCATTCTATTAGGTAACTGAATTAAAACGCACTTTCAAGGGATGCCATATTCATTTGATTTAATATTTTGTTAGTCCAACATTTTGCAGAAGCCAAGACTAAGAATGTAAGTAAAATGTCATACACAAACTGCTTACTACTCAAATATGTGTGCTCATTTAGGTCAGTCCTTAAGATGAAAACTCGGTTACAGCAGATACTACGCGATGCTTTCGATGCAGTTCTATTCCTTTTGGAGGAACTCTAGTTCAAATCAGTGGGTTTATCTGCCTTGGGAAGGCCAAGAAAGCAACATAAGATTTACACTGGGATATTGTCTTTCTAGTGGTAGCAATTTGATAGGCAGAACAAGCTACTGTGTTGTTTTAATTTTAATTTCTTTGACTACAATGCTATGGAACTTTTTCATATAATCATTAAACATTCTGTTTCTTGTTAAAAAAAAAAAGATTTACATTGGGAATTGCAAGTAGTTAATATCACCCTAAATTTATGTTGTATTTTTAAAAAATTTGCTTTCCCATTTATCCTTTATTTAATCATCATAAGAACTCTCTGAAATAGGGTACCATAAATAAAATTCTATTCTACAAATGAGGGAACTGAGGTTCAAAGGGACTGGGTCTGAAAACCAGGTGTTCAAAGGGCTCAGAGAAAGTCTGGTTTTTGTTTTTTCCCTCATCATCTGGACACAACCTGCATAAAGGAAAGTGGTTCCTCACAGTCTTCATAAAGTTCTTGCCATTGCTTCTATGCCTCTGTCAGTCCCATGAAGATGAGTAAGAGGCAGCTCAATTTGTATTTCCAGATTTCTGAGATCTATACTACTTCCTGGAACCTTCTTACTGAACAGGATTGAGGGACGTAAGAGAAGAGGTATTAGAAATAACAATAGTGGTGGCTGTAGTAGCAGATCTAACGATAATTCTTACCATGACATTCACAAGTTTCATGGCAAATTGAGAATAATTTATCAACTTGATCAAAACAGTGTGAACTTTATACAAAGAAAATAAATGAACCCAAGTAGAAATCAATGCTCTTTGGGCTATTTATTTATTTTTTTGGCCATGCCATGCGGCATGAGGGATCTTAGTTCCCCAACCAGGGATCAAACCCATGCCCCCTGCAGTGCAAGTGTGGATTCTTCACCACTGGACTGCCACAGAAGTCCCTGGGTTATTTATTTTCAATATGTGAACCTTTGTAACTATCTACAAAAACATTTTCTTCTATTAAAAATTTAATGCATCTTAATCTTCAGCTCAACTGAAATAACAACAATAAAAAAACCTGCCAACGAAACAAGTTTACCTTTCGTGCTTTTACGATTAACGCTGATAAAATTTTCCTCCCACTTTCAGCAAGGAATATCCTGTTGGCTGTTTCTGAAAGAATTACCTGAAAAATATCCATCCCCAAACAAAGAAAAAAGAGACCTATAATTAATTTGAATGGACATTTGACTTTATAGCATACCTATGCATAAATAACCCAAATACAGTCAATACATGGCATGTGACTCTATTTCAGCAGGCAGACCACAGAAAAGGTCCTAAGTTACTAAAATATAAATAGCTCTTGAGGGCTTCCGTGGTGGTGCAGTGGTTAAGAATCTGCCTGCCAATGCAGGGGACACGCGTTTGAGCCCTGGTCCGGGAAGATGCCACATGCCGCAGAGCAACTAGGCCCAAGCGCCACAGCTTACTGAGCCTGCGCTCTAGAGCCTGCGAGCCACAACTACAGAAGCAGCCCATACTCTGCAACAAGAGAAGCCACTGCAGTGGGAAGCCTGCGCACCGCAAAGAAGGGTAGCCCTTACTCGCCGCAACTAGAGAAAGCCCGTGCGCGGCAACGAAGACCCAACGCAGCCAAAAATAAATAAATAAATAAAACAAATAAAATTGTTTTAAAAAAGAAAAATACTTAAAAAATAGCTCTTGAACATATAATAAAAAAGATTAAAGGGAGATAAATATGAATTTAAATTCTGTTCAATTTCATATTAGAAAATCCAAAAAAAATATTATACAACTCCAAAACACAGAAAAATAAAGATAGTTTTGTTGTTAAATGACCTTATTTCATTTTAGGAAATCGATGATTTCACATCTGATTCAAATAAAAATATTCTAGAACACATGCTAATTGACAGTAAGAAAAAGGATCTATATTTTAAGCAGCAATTTATACACATACATCTTTAGCATCAAAATATTCTATTTTGACAAAATGTGGTAGACCCAGGAAGTTATAGCAGAGGATGACAAATGAAGACAAATGAAGGGAAACAGCAGGCAGGAAAAATAAACTTAGCAGACTTTTTATCTGCCAATAGGAATAAGGATAATAAAGAGCACAGGGCTGTCCTGTTTATATGCAGCTGGACTCTATGGCATGAGGGTGGGGATGAGTGGCTGGGTGAAGTCACTTACTGTTAAAAAAAATACCTGAAAAGCCTGTCGAATACAGTGAAGTTTGGCAAGAAAATCACTGTCTCCTAGGCACTCCAACATTTCAGTTCTAAGTAATAAACAGGGGAGACAACTGTTAAAGTGCATTTAAGATCAAGCCTACTACAAATGTGGACTCGAACAAGGCTTAACCTCGGGACCTTAATAAAAAAACACATGTCTTTTCAGTACTGACAAAACATGTAAAAATAATTTTTTTTGAGCCTAAAAACATATTTTCCCCTATTCTAATAAATATTTTTAACAAATATCGGACAAACATAGCAATAGCATCTTAATATTTTTTATAAACATAAGCATGATACCTAAGCACTCTTGAGTAAATTTTTCCTTCTTCAACTAAATGCATGGCCTCTTCGTAAAAAGGGCAGTGGCAAAGAGACTCCAGACTGTAGATATGCTGTACTTCTTTGTGTTCTGCAAGCTAAGAATACAGTGGGTTAAAACAGACTACACTGATACGAGAAGAAAAACTATAAAAAATAGAAAATAGGATCTTGCTAATATTAAAATATACTCAATTTTATTAAAATGTGAAAATAATTCAGTAAGATTTTATAGCTAGTAAGATCTGAATTCATTTTATTTCAAAATTCAGTTGTAAAAAAAGAGTAAAACTTTATAACAAGCTTATAGTTAATTTTGAATACAGCTACAGTTTACCAACAAGAAAAACTGATGATGAAGCATTGAAAAAAAAAGAAGAGAATTTTATCATGCAAAGAATGCTTAAAAGTATTATAACTCATGATTGTAAATGAAGTAAAGTTGTCTACAAAAACACTGTAATAATCTCAATTTGGCTAATTCTAGGGAATTTTTTTTTTATATGTAGCTTCGACTAACCTTTGTATAACTGAAGAATAGTCATGTACCTATGGCTAGCATAAAAACTCTACAAATGAAATTCCAGCCTTCTGATAGTTCATTAAAAAACAACAAATTTGTTGTACAGCAGAAACTAACACAACATTGTAAAGCAATTATACTCCAATAAAGATGCGAAAAAAAGAAAATGATGACAAAAAAGAAAAAACACTGCAAACACTATAGAGTTGCCAGCTAACAGGAAAACTCTGGAGTGATTTTATTTTTCAATACCAGGTGATCCATTTAAATGGGACGCTGTAGAGGTTTTTTGTTTGCTTTTAATAACAGCTTTACTGAGAGATAATTCACATACCATAAAATTCACCCATTTAAGTGTACAATTCAGTGGCTTTTTAGTATATTCACTGGGTTGTACAATCAGCACCACTTTCCAATTTCAGAATATTTTTACTATGCCAACAAGAAACCCTCTGCCCATCAGCAGTCACTCCCTATGTCCCTTTCTCTCTAGGTCCAGGAAACCAATAATCTTTCAGTGTCTATGGAATTTCCCACTCTGGAAACTTCACATAAATTGAATCAAGTAATACGCAGCATTTTGTGTTTGGCTTTTTTCACATAGCATAATGTTTCCAAGGTTCATCTATAACGCAGCATATATCAGTACTTTATTCTTTTTTATGGCTGAATTGTAAGGATATACCACATTTTGTTTATCCTTTCCTCAATTGATAGACTTGTGGGTTGTTCCCACTTTTTGATAATCATGAATAAGAAAGACTGCTTTGAACATTTATGTACAAGTCTTTTATATTTTCAATTCCCTTGAGTATATACCTAAAAATGGAAGTGTCAGATGGTAACTCTATGTTTAACTTTTTGAGGAAACTGTTTTGCAAAGTGGCTGCACCATTTTCCATTCCCACTAGCAATGTATGATGATTTAAATCTTTTCACACCTCTGCCAACAATTGTTATTGGCCATCTTTTTTTATTATAGCCACCCTAGTGGGTGTGAAGTGGTTTAAATTTCTCTAATGACTAATGATGTGGAACATCTTTTATCTCCTTATTGGCCCTTGTATATCTTCTTTGGAAAAATGTCTGTTCAAATCCTTGGCCCATTTTTAAATTGGGTTATTTGTCTATTTATTGTTGGGTTGTAATGGTTCTTTATATATTCTGGATATAAGACCTTTATCAGATACATGATTTTCAAATATTTTCTCCCATTCTACTGTCTTTTCACTTTCTTGGTGTCCTTTTTTTTTTTTTTTTTTTCTTCTGTACGCGGGCCTCTCACTGTTGTGGCCTCTCCCGTTGTGGAGCAACAGGCTCCGGACGCGCAGGCTCAGCGGCCATGGCTCACGGGCCCAGCCGCTCCACGGCATGTGGGATCTTCCCGGACCGGGGCACGAACCCGTGTCCCCTGCATCGGCAGGCGGACTCTCAACCACTGCGCCACCAGGGAAGCCCCTCTTGGTGTCCTTTAAAGCACAAAAGTTTCTACTTTTGATAAATGCCAATTAATTGTTTGTTTTCTTTTGTCCGCCTTAACTTTTTCTTTTGTGCAGAGCATCAAGGTTGGCCAGAGGTGAGAGGTTAGGGACTTCTAAGGTCTCTCCTGGACACATGCATAGCCCTGCACACGCTTATGGCCTTCTAGATTCTCAGAAATACACTGGAGCTTTTCAAAGCTCCCTATAAACATCTCATTGCCCAATTTTTCCTTTTAAAAATTGGGCAATGAGGCAGCTCCAGTGTTAAACAATTACCACTGATATTTTTCAACAAAGGCTCTAGGGATAGAAATTTTGCACAGAGCAAGCTCAAGGTCAGGTCAAATAAAGACAAGTCCTGAGAATGGAGCTTTGCAAGGAGCTGCCATACAAGCCAAATAGTGACGATTCTCTAGTGATGGGACTTTTGGGAAGCTCCAAAGCCATTAAGTTTCTTCCAGTGGCTGCTGAGCCCCTGATTTTCACAGTTACCATAGACAGTTATGAAGCTGTTGGTTTTCAAGACTACTGTGGAGAGAGGGCTAGAAATAGAACAAGTTAAAAATGTACAAGTTTACTGTTCTCATGGAGGTTCACCTATTTTCCTTGAATAAATCCTCCTTGAATTTTTACAAATGTTTAATTTTCAGAGTTCTGAATATTTTGATTTTTGACAATTTTTGCCAGTGCTTTCATTGCTTTTGTGGAGGAGATCTTTGGAAGTTTTTACTCTACTATTCCAGAAGTGTTTCTCCATGCTGTAGTTCTGGCACTTCATATGCACCCATGCTGGGCTAAATGCTTTAACTTGATTATCTCATTTCTTTACAACCACTCATAAAGTAGGTACTATTACTATCCACCTTTTATAGGTAAAGAAACAGAGATTTAGATTAGCAGGAACTTGCCCCAAGGCCCACTACTAAAGAACTTAAAACCAGGCATTCATTCCAGAGCTTATATGGACTTTTAAATATCAAACTATACGTACTCTCCTATCAGCCTTATCCAAAAATCCAAAGGAGAATAAGTTTACACATCAGCATTATTTAGGACAGTATATATACATCTATTGGTCCAGAGGCAAAAAAAAACAAAAAGTAAACAAAATGACAATACCTGCCATTATATATACTGTCTGCTTTAAGTAATATTTCCTGCATGTTTTAAGGAAGATATATTACGCTAAAGGCAAAGTGTATTTGAGGTTAAAAAAAAAGCTAACAGTTTAAAAAATTAGAGTGGAAATTCTTTAGATATTAAATAATTTAAAGTTTTGTACCACTGTCAAAACAAACAGGATCTATGTACACCGACCAGCAGAGAAAAATTCTAAGGAGGAAACTGGGGCTCCAATTAAACTCTCTACATAAAATAATTTATACTAATAAGAAGTGAACAAATCCAACAATGAGGGATTCCAGGATCAAGTCTTGATTTTTTAGTCTATCTTGTTTATTTGTTGGTTTGGCTGAGGTGATCATTTAAGTCTCTTAAAATAAGCCTGCAGCTGTGAAAATACATCATATTTAAGATTTGACACTGGCTAACATTATCATCAATTCTTCATAAGAGACAATGACAACTCAGAAACATTAACTTAAATAATGTCTTAAGGACTTCCCTGGTGATGCAGCGGGTAAGAATCCGCCTGCCAATGCAGGAGGCACGGGTTCGATCCCTGTTCCAGGAAGATCCCACATGCTGCGGAGCAACTAAGTCCATGCGCCACAACTACTGAGCCTGCGCTCTGGAGCCCGCAAGCCACAACCACTGAGCCCACGTGCTGCAACTACTGAAGCCCACGCGCCTAGAGCTCGTGCTCCACAACAAGAGAAGCCACCGCAATGAGAAGCCTGCACACCACAACGAAGAGTAGCCCCGCTCCCCACAACTAAAGAAAGCCCGCGCACAGCAGCAAGACCCAACGCAGCCAAAAAAGTAAAAATAAAAAAAAGTTAAATTTTTTAAAGCAAAAAGCAAATCACTAAGATGATGGCTTAAATTCTCATTTTAGCATGTATCTTACAGGAAGAATTTTTTTGACAAAATTCCCAAAAACTTTTTAGAAGGTTTCAGAAAAAGATTAACATTTTACTAGAGCTGTTACTTCAGAAGCAGTCAGAAACACAGTTTAATCTCTGCATAACATGCAATTTACCATGAAAAAGGGTTCTTTTTCTTTGCTGGCTGAAACTTGAAATGTGCTTTATTTCTAAATTATTTAACATCCCAAATTACTTCCCCCTTGCCCTCCATGAGATGTCTTATCTTCTTTGACAAGCAATGACTTTGCTGAATGTGAAGTAGTATTTTTTAAAGCCTTAATATTTTTAAAAGCCTCTGAACAACCATGAAAGAAATGTCCAAAGTTCCAAAACTATTATAAGCTGGGGCATAAAATAGGCTAAGTTCAATTTTAATACAGACTATTTTTTACATTTACATTTTCCTTTCAAAATAATCACGTAAAATTACAAATAGGACTTACAGTTAAAGAAAGCGGGCTGACTGTATCTCCTATGTCACTAATAGAAAAGAAATAAAAAAGGAAATAAACCCACAATAACCACCTTCTAAAACAGCCCTCATGATGATTCTCTCTTCCTGGTACTTCATACCTCGTCCCATGTTGAAGAGGGCTGACCTGTGTAACCAATAACATATAGAAATAATGGAGTGTGATTTCTGAGGCTAGATTATAACAGTCACTGCTTCTGTCTCACTCTCTCTTGGGGAAGCCAGGTACCACCTTGTGAACAGGCTCCGGCAGTCTTATTGAAAAGTCCATAAAACCGTAAAAACTTAGGTTTTCTACCAACAGGGAGCACCAATATGCCATTCATGTAAGTGATCTTGGGGCAGATTCTCCAGCTCCAGTTAACCTTCAGATGACTGTAGCCCCAGCCAACATACTTGACTACAACTTCACAAAAGACCTCAAGCTAGCACCATTTCCAAATTCTTGACCCTCAGAACAATGAGATAACAAATATTTGCTATTGTTCTTATTATTGTATGGGGAATAACTGGGGGAGTGGGCAGGCGTCCAGTCTCAGAATTTCTGGAATCACTTCTTCGTGCTGGCAACCTTGGTTGACCTTGAGCATTTTGAACTCGCAGTCTTGATCAGGGGCCAGCCTCCCCCACTGTGACAATGTCACCAATCTGGATGCCCCGAAGCAGGGGGACAGGTCCATGGACATATTCTTATGTATTTTTGGATGCAGTGGAGGTAGTCTCAGCGGACAACAATAGTCCTCTGCATCTTCATCTTGATCACCACACCAGATAGGATCTGCCCTCAGATGGAGACATTACCAGTAAAGGGACATTTCTTGGCAATGTAGGTGCCCTCAATGGCCTTCCAGGTGCTTTGAAGCCCAGGCCAATGTTCTTGTATTGTGGGAGCTTCTCCTCGACAGTTTCTCCAAGCAGGACCCTCTTTTTATTTTGAAAGATAGTACCTGCTGCCTTTGGTAGGGACGCTCAGTCCAGGAGTCACTCCTTATCTAATATATGCGGCTTCACAATTAAATACCAAAACGACGGGCTCCTTGGATTAGCCCTAGGATTTAGTTCTCACAGGACTAACCCTAAGGCCCAAGAGCTCCAGAAAACCACCCCATAAGACTTGGATTTTAAGAAGGTGACTCCTAAAATGCTTGTGCCTCTATTAAACTCCAAGTGTGGAAACCCCAGGACTTAGAAGGCTCTAATCTAGATTAACACAAAGACACATGCCCTCTACTTGATTTAATCCCTAGGAAATTGAGGACTCTGGCAATTAACTCCCAAACTGGGGCATGTGGTCCCACTCTTTAGCACACACTTCTGAGACCCAGGACAGGACCTACAGCCTTGGCACCAGCCCCCAGCCCACACCTGAATTCTATTGGTTTTAGGACAATAAGTTGTGGGTAATTTATTACACAGCAACAGATAACTAATATAACAGTGGAAATAATACTAAGAGCAAAAGGAAGACACACAGATTTCCAAACACTGGAAAGCAAATGGAAGTGTGTGGACAGATGAAAGAGATGAGGAAGCGATAGTCCAGAATAAGTTCAAGAGGGGATACAGTCAAAGAGGAGACATTTGCTAAGCAGAGCCTCAAAGAGAACCAGGCTCACAGTGAGCAGGTATGAGGGCAGGACTGAAGAAGAGGGATTGAAAATAGTAGTTTAAATGAAAGTCTGTCCAAACAACTGTAGTTGTCCTATATCTTATTATACTCTCTGCCCCAGAAAAAAAGAATTTGCAACCAGAGAACATTTCTCTTTAAAAATTACTTGAATGGGGGCCTCCCTGGTGGCGCAGTGGTTAAGCACCTGCCTGCCAACGCAGGGGACATGGGTTCGAGCTCTGGTCTGGGAAGATCCCACATGCCGCGGAGCAACTAAGCCCGTGCACCACAACTTCTGAGCCTGTGCTCTAGTGCCCGCGAGCTACAACTACTGAGCCCGTGCCACAACTACTGAAGTCCACATGCCTAGAGCCCGTGCTCCGCAACAAGAGAAGCCACCGCAGTGAGAAGCCTGTGCACCGCAACGAAGAGTAGCCCCCGCTCGCTGCAACTAGAGAAAGCCCTCGCGTAGCAACGAAGACCCAACGCAGCCAAAAATAAATAAATAATATAAACTTAATAAAAAAAAAATTACTTGAACGGAAATTCCCTGGCAATCCAGCGGTTAGGACTCCATGCTTTCATTGCCAAGGGCCTGGCTTCAATACCTGGTCAGGGAACTAAGATCTCACAAGCTGCGTGGTGCAGCCAAATAACAAACAAACAAAAATTACTTGAACTACCTGGGGAAAGTAAGTCTGCTAGGGTGAGTGATGGGTCCCCCAGAGTAAGGCCCTCTTCATTCTGCATCCAGGTGTGCCCTATTAGGCTCTTTACAGACCATTCATCCTAAAGAAAAGCCTGCCAATCAGCAACCTCAAAGAAGTCAACTGAGGCCAGTTATCCTTCCTGTTCACCTATTCAAGGAAGAAACAAACAGAAAACAATGCTCTAAACCTCCACAATCTACCTAAGGAAATCAGTCCAGTCACCAGCTAAGCTTTCACATTTAAAAGGAAAACCATTGGCACAAGAATGAAAGCCCAAAATAAAGGAGACAAATTGACCCCAGAGGAAGTAAGATAATTCTGGATTGCTATAAACAAGTGCTATCAAGTCAGAGAGGTACAGCAAAAGCTTTCCAAGCTTCCTTTTAGACTATGAGTATAGGTATCTGAATTATAAGAAATAAAATTTTTTCTTCTCTTTAAAGAGCACCCTAAAATTTATATATTAAACATGCACACAGTGCAGAGTGGTAATTCTAAGAAAAACTAAAGTTACAGCTAAAACACTCTCTCTGCAATATTAGTTTCTACCTATCAAATGACAATCTCTTTAACAGATGGGAGAGTTAGGAGAGTACTCAGTGCAGTGGTACCCTAACATTAAAAAGACTTTTCAGAACTTGAAAATTAAGCTAAGTGAAAGAACATCAAACACAAAAGATCATATACTGCGTGATTCTATTTGTGTGAAATGCCCAGGATAGGCAAATTCATAGAAACAGAAGGTATAGGAGTAAGTGCCAAGGGCGATTAGGCAGAGAAAAGGGAGAGAAAAGGGAGCGATGACCAATAGGGAGGAGTTTCTTTTGGGGGTGATAAAAATGTTCTAGAATTAGAAAGTTTGCACACCTCTGAATATACTAAAAAATACTGAATTGTATACTTTAAAACAGTGAATTTTATAGTATGTGAATTATATCTCAATAAAGCTATTATTTTAAAAAAAGACTTTTCAGAGAAAAAAGGCTCTGGTTCCAAACCAATGTTTGGCAAAGCTTATATAGGAAAATTTTTTTAATCACTTTCACAAATGACTGACCAACCTTAGAGAAAAGCCTATGCCAGGACTTGTTTTAATCTAAATAGGTGAAAACTCTTTCTGATAATTCTGAATAAAGCTTTCAAATGATCACAAACTGTGTAACTTCATAAGGAGTTCTGGTCTTATTTTCTTAATAACTTTCTTCATTAAGCAGTTCTTCTTAAGTGCTTGGCATATAGTAAATGCTATTAAAAATAATTTAACAAACATTTCTTAGTACGCAATGTATCTTGGAACATTCACATTCTGAGATCATACATTTATACCCTAGAAGCATTCCTAGGAGGTTTCTCAAATAGTGAGCCCTTCTTGTGGTATTCGTGCATTTTGTTTTCCATAAGATTTTTTTTAGTTTATCAAAGCTTTGTAACTTAAACCACAAATTTAAAGTGAGTACAATGAATACTTGGCAAATTTTTTTTTTTTTTTTTTTTTTTTGTGGTACGCTGGCCTCTCACTGTTGTGGCCTCTCCCATTGTGGAGCACAGGCTCTGGACGCACAGGCTCAGCAGCCATGGCTCACAGGCCCAGCCGCTCTGCGGCATGTGGGATCTTCCCAGACCGGGGCACGAACCTGTGTCCCCTGCATCGGCAGGCAGACTCTCAACCACTGCGCCATCAGGGAAGCCCGGCAAAGTATTTTTTAAGGTTGCATATTATAAAGAAACTTTAGAGCAATTTGCTCTAAAGGTATATTGTTCTTCACAGTGGAAAAAATGCAAAGTGACTTGCAATTCTCTTTACAAACCATTTAGGACATAAGTGTCTACAGCAAGAAAGATAAAAAGCATTTGACAAAATAAAACATCCTTTTATGATAAAAATTCTCAACAAATTGGCATAGAAGGAATGCACCTCAACATAATAAAGGCCACATATGACAAGCCCACAGCTAACATCATATTCAACATTGAAAGGTCGAAAACTCTTTCTCTAAGATCAGGAACAAGACAAGGGTGCCCACTCTCACCAATCCTATTTAACATAGCACTGTTAAGTTCTAGCCAGAGCAATTAGGCAAGAGACACAAAGAAAAGACATTCAAATCAGAAAGAAGTAAAACTGCCTCTGTTTGTACATGATATGACCTTATACACAGAAAAATCCTAAAGACTCCACCAAAAAACTATTAGAACTAATAAACAAATTCAGTAAAGTTGCAGGATACAAAAATCAATATACAAAAATCAGTTCCATTTCTATGCCCTAAAACAAACTATCAAAAAGAGAAATTAAGAAAAGTCCCATTTACAATAGCATGAAAAAGAGTAAAACACTTAGGAATAAATTTAACCGAGGAAATGAAAAATCTGTAGAGTGAAAACTATAATATTTTGATGAAGAAACTGAAGAAGACACGAATAAATGAAAAGACACTCATGTTCATGGATCAGAAGAATTAATATTGTTAAAATGTCCATACTACCTAGAGCCATTAGAGATTCATTGCAATCCCTATCAAAATTCCAATGGAATTTTCCACAGAAACAGAAAAAAAAATCCTAAAATTTGTGTGGAAACACAAAAGACCCCAACTAGCCAGAGCAATCCTAAGAAAGAACAAAACTGGAGGTATTCTACTTCCTGATTTCATACAATAATACAAAGCTGAAGTAATCACACAGTATCATACTAGTACAAAAACAGACACAGACCAATGGAACAGAACCAAGAGCCCAGAAATAACCCTTGCATATAAAGTCAACCAATATTTGACAAAAGGGCCAAGAATATTCAGTGGGGAAAGGACTCTTCAATAAATGGTAGTGGGAAAACTGGATAACCACATGCAGAAAGACATTGGAACCCTATTTTACACCACTCACAAAAATTAACTCAAAATGAATTAAAGACATAAACATAAGACCTGAAACCATAAAACTCCTAAAAAAAAAACATAGGGAGAAAAAGCTCCTTGACATTTGTCTTGACAACAATTTTTTTGATATGACACCCAAAGCACAAGCAACAAGGTAAAAATAAACAAGTGGGACTGAATTAAACTAAAAAGCTTCTGTACAGAAAAAGAAACAATCGACAAAATGAAAAGGCAACCTACGGAATGGGAAAAAATATTTGCAAACCATCTATCTGATAAGGGGTTAATATTCAGAGGGCCTGAATAGACATTTTTCCAAAGAAGACACAAATGGCCAACAGGTACATTAAAAGGTGTTAAACATCACTAATCATTAGGGAAATGCAAGTCAAAACTATAATGAAACATCACCTCAAACAGAATAGCTATCAGCAAAAAGACAAGAGATAACAAATGCTGGCGAGGATGTGGAGAAAAGGAAACCCTGGTGCATGGTTGGTAGAAATGTAAACTGGTACAGCTACTATGGAAAACAATATGGATGTTCCTGAAAAAAATTAAAAATATAATTCAGCAATCCTACTTCTTTTCTATAATTCAGGGCTTCCCTGGTGGCGTAGTGGTTAAGAATCTACCTGCCAATGCAGGTGACATTGGGTTTGAGCCCTGGTCCGGGAAGATCCCACATGCCACAGAGCAACTAAGCCTGTGCGCCACAACTACTGAGCCTGCACTCTAGAGCCCACGAGCCACAACTACTGAGCCTGCATGCCACAACTACTAAAGCCCGTGTGCCTAGAGCCTGTGCTCCGCAAAAAGAGAAGCCACTGCAATGAGAAGCCCAAGCACCACAACAAAGAGTAGCCCCCACTCGCTGCAACCACAGAAAAGCCCGCATGCAGCAATGAAGACCCAACGCAGCCAAAAATAAAATTAAACAAAATAAAATTAAAAAATTTTAAAAATATATATGTATATAATTCAGCAATCCTACTGTTTTTTGGGTATATATTAAAAAAAAATGAAATCACTATCTTGAGATATCTGCATTCCCATGTTCATTGCAGCACTATTCACAATAGCCAAGAAATGGAAACAAGTCAAATATCCATCAATGGATGAATGGATAGAGAAGATGTGGTATACATATATTTATATATATTCAATGGAATATTATTCATCCATGAGAAAGAAAGAAATCCTGCCATTAACAATATGTATGGGGCAGGGCCTTGAAGGCATTATGTTACGTGAAGTCAGACAGAGAAAGACAAATACAGTTCACCCTTCAACAATGTGCTGGTTAGGGGCGCTGACCCCCCATGTGGTTGAAAATAGTCATCCCATGGTTTCCTCAAAGGACTGGTTCCAGGGCCTGCCTCGGACACCAAAATCCTCAGATGCTCAAGTCCTATTGTTGACCCTTAGTATTCGCAGTTTCACATCCTCGGATTCAACCAACTGCAGATAATGTAGTATGTATTTATTGAAAAAAATCCACGTATAAATGCACCTACACAGTTCAAACCTATGCAGTTCCAGGGTCAACTGTACTGTATGGTATCACGTACATGTGGGATCTAAAAAAGCCAAACCCATAAAAACAGAGATTTAGAATGGTGAGTGCCAGGAACTGGGGGTGGGAAAAATGGGGAGATGCTGGTCGAAGAGTACAAATGTCCAGTCAGAAGATGAGTAAGTTCTGAGGATCTAATGTACAGCATAGTGACCCCAGTTAACAATACTACATTATATGCTTGAAAGTTGCTAAGAGAGTAGATCTTAATCATGTGAGGTGCTGGAGGTGTTAACTAACCTTACTGTGTTCATTATTCCACAATAATGTGTATCAAATCATCACTTTGTACAGCTTAAACTTACACAAAGTTATATGTCAACTATATCTCAATAAAGCTAGAAAAAACAGAAAGATAACCCTGTCTATATAGAATAGTAAAAAGAAGAGGAAATAGCTTCTTCATAAAACAAGTAAAAAAAAAAAAGAAAACAAGTAGATATGTTCTGTGTGTTGCAAACTTACAAGTATAAAAATATAAGGAAAAAGATGAACAATTCAGGAGATGATACTGTGAGCAATAGCTAAAATATACATATACAGAAAAATCTTGAGACAATGAAAGACTATGGTCAGTACAGCTTTAAAAAAGGCAGAATCAAGGTTTAGGGTACAGGGTGTTGGAACACCTAAAGCTTTCCACACTAGAGCTTGAATTCACACATCAACTACAGATGTGTGATACTATCGATATGAAAAAGGACAGCATTAGTATCCAAAATCTACCATAAAAATGAAAGAATTCTAAGACAAAATTGGCCATATGTGATTTTTTTAAGCTGTTTCAAGTAGAAAAATGACCACTTTGCAATCTTCTCTTTGGATAAAAAATTTAAATCTCAGTGGAAAACAAATTACCCATAAATCTGTAATTCAGTGATCACCACTCCTTACACATTAGTGTATTTATATCTAGTCTTCTTTTCCTCAGCCTAAATACTTACATAATATAGCACATACATGTTTTTCTTTATTACAAAATTACAAGCATACTCTCTATATAAAACCTACATACTACTCTTTTCGCTTAACATATGTTCCCATGTCATTAAAAATTATTGAAACACGTTTATGGCAATATAATACTTCAAATTATGGATGTTCCATAATTTGGTATTAGACTGTTTTCAGTTTTTCATTATTATTAAAAATGCTACAGTGAATATTTTTATATATAAATCTTTGAATCCGATCATTTCCTTGGAAAAAATATCTAGAGGCATGATCTCTCAGCTAAAGAATCTAAATATGTTTAAGACACTTGATATAAGGTTAATTGCTTTCCATTGAGACACTTATATGCCTCACCCATAATCCACAGTGTATGAAAGTGCTTATCTAAAGTTTGTGTTTACATGTCCACCTCTCTAAAGAGACTCTAAGCTCCTGTGGGAACTTATATTCATGGTATATTCATCTTTGTATCCTGGTATCTTATCATCTTTGTATCTCTGTATCTATCTACAGAGTTGATACTCAATAAATGGCTACTGAACTGAATTACAGCACAATGGCAAAACTGTATTCTCCACCTAAAAAGAATAAGAAATCCTCATTAGGAACATACATGTCCTACCTCTGCTGCTGAAGCAAAAGAATCGGTTGACGTGACACTCAAGGTGTCTCTCAGGCCAAAGTCATCCATATTCCCCTTCATGGTGATATCTGTATCTTTATCTTAAAAGAAAAGGTGAAAAGTTCAGAAATTGACATTCCTTGTCATTGCCATATTTCATATTCTATGGTTGGTTTTTCTTTTTCTTTTTTCATTTGAACATCAGTCTTTATTTAGAATTCTGGAATCTAAAAGGAAAACAATACAAATCAATGGGATATAATCTGACAAGACTCTCAAAGTGCTTCAAACTGATTCTGAACACTGCCAAGAAGAGGAGAAAGTACTATAAAGGAGACATGTTTATTTTTTAAAAATATTAAACTATTTCAGATTTTAAAAGCTTTTGAGTAAATAATAACTTAAACTGGTATATAATAACTGGAGTTGGATTATCTACCAGCTATCAGCATATACCACAGATAGCCTGAAACAGAGCAATTTAAGTTGCAAGTGGCCTTGCCCAAATCGGGATAACTGGTAGGTTCATTCAAATTAAATGAATTATTCGCATAAAATGTTGTCTGGCCAGTCACTTGTGATAAACTGACCAATTAAAATAATTCAGGAAGATACCTTCAGTCTCTAAGGTCTACTTTAAAACACTGAAAGGCCCAAAATGATCTGGTTTAGGTCCCTCATGTTTATTCTGCTTACTTGAGGATCAAATATAACTGCCCCAATGATTTTATTTTTATTTATTTATTTTTTGGCCACACTGTGGCGGCTTGTGGTTCTTAGTTCCTCAACCAGGGACTGCAACTGGGCCCCTGGCAGTGAGGGCACAGAGTCCTAACCACTGGACTGCCAGGGAATTCCTCCCCAATGATTTAAAGTGTTGAAAAATTTTAAAGGCATTTGTAAATGGCTAATATGACCATACCAAGACAGGCTACCTATTACCAATACAAAGCATTCTGAACGTCGATGTCAATATCTTCACATACTATCATCTAACTGTTAACATTACATTTTCATTGGAGAACAGTACATTACTATGGAGAACAGTATGGAGGTTCCTTAAAAAACTAAAAATAGAGCTACCATATGATCTTGCAATCCATTCCTGGGCATATATATGGAGAAAAACATGGTCCGAAAGGATACATGCACCCCAATGTTCATTGTAACACTGTTAACAATAGCCAAGACATGGAAGCAACCTAAATATCCATCAACAGAGGAATGGATAAAGAAGATGTGGTACATATATACAACGGAATCTTATTCAGCCATAAAAAAGAACGAAATAATGCCATTTGCAGCAACATGGATGGACCTAGAGACTGTCATACTAAGTGAAGTAACTCAGGGAAAGAGAGATATCTTAATGATATGGCTTATATGTGGAATCTAAAATGAAATGATACAAATGAACTTATTTACAAAACAGAAACAGACTCACAGACTTAGAGAAGGAACTTATGGTTACCAGGGAGGAAGGGTGGGGGGAAGGGATAGTTAGGGAGTTTGGGATTGACATGTACACACTGCTGTAGTTAAAATGGATAACCAACAAGGACCTACTGATTGGCACAGGGAACTCTGCTCAATATTATGTAACAACCTAAATGGGAAAAGAATTTGAAAAAGAACAGATACATATATATATACATATATAACCGAATCACTTTTCTGTTTATAGTTTTTTAACTGTCACAATATTGTTAATCAACTATACTCCAATATAAAATAAAAAGTTTAAAAAAATTACATTTCCAAACAAATTCAGTACTCACTTATAGATGTGACTACATTGTAGCAAGCAACTGATACTCTTCAAATTCTATCACAAGTATGAAAAAAGCAAAGAACAAAATATATACAGATTTTTATTTTTATTTTCAATCTGCTAAATTTGTCAGATACTTAATCTTGTTTGAAAATAAATTGGAAATCTCTTTGGCTTTCATTAATCCAAGTTTCTATTCCATCATTTTTTCCCAAAATAAAGTTCATTACCTTTACCATAAATGTTCCAAATCCTGTTTACAACCCCCAAGTACCAGAAAACAGACCTTTTGTGATGATCTACAGGAAGTGTAAAGTTTTAAAAAATCCAAACCATCAATTTAGTTGAAACTCAAAAGTTTTGCCATTTGTATTCCAATCTCTAAGCCAACCAGAAGAGCGAATTGGGACAAGGTTTATTCCTATTAAGTATCAAAAATAACCATACTCATAGCATATTTTTTTCTACTTTATATTTGGTGGGACCATAGTTGACATTTTAACCATTTATCTTCCAAATTTAAGTTATAATTGTTTTCAAATGAAGCTTACATCAATCCTTTTAAAATACCTAACTTGTCAGTTCAAAATCCTACTACTAAATGACTATTAACTGAACAAAATCTGAGGTTAAATTATTCTATTTTCAAAAATAAAAGTTCTTTTAGGAATTAAAAATTTTTTCATCAAACTTGAGAACAAAACAACATAATCGTTTTACACTTATAAACAGCTATAAAACTGGTATTTTGGGGCACTCAGGTATCCAGAAAAATTCCCAGTATTCTCTTTTCAGTGCATATATGACCTTTGAAAATACATACACAAACTCTGAGGAATCAATTATTTACAAAATTAAATCAGCATTCATAACTTTCAAACCTTTATCTTCTTAATTATTTTCCATCGTTGGTATTAATTCTGCAAAAAAAAAAAATCACACTACAAACTTCATTATGCCAAAGCACGTTTAAAGTGGGATTAAGTTACAAGCCAACTAAGTTAAATCTTGGTTCCATATGCCTTTTGCTATTTTCGGAGTAGAACACAGACATTTATCTTATGTCACTTTACCTTTCAGACATTACCCAGGAGCTGTTAAAAGTCTCTTTTACTTCACTCAACAGTAACCAGCCATTCAATGTCATCCAGATCAGCTACCATGGTTGTATTTTATTTTTTTTAAATCTAACAAAGAAAAGTGGCTCCGAGGAACTGGAAAGTCTTACTCATTAAACCCAACTTCATAAACCACAGACCATATCTCTCATTTCAGTAATTGTTATGATTCCTGGAATGACAGCTTAATAATTTTGAAGAGAAATAATACATCTGTTTTTTAGATAAGCCAATAAAAAGTATAAAGAAAGAATATTGGGCAATATTTAACTGCTTTTGTGCAGTTTTAAAATTTACAATACTTAAATTTAAATTTTTTTTTTTTTTTAAGTTTTAGCTGCATTGGGTCTTCGTTGCTGTGCGCGGGTTCTCCCTAGTTGCAGTGAGCGGGGGGCTACTCTTCGTTGTGGTGTGTGAACTTCTCATTGTGGTGGCTTCTCCTGTTGCGGAGCACAGGCTCTAGGAACACGGGCTTTAGTAGCTGTGGCACGCGGGCTCAGTAGTTGTGCCTTGCGGACTCTAGAGCGCAGGCTCAGTAGTTGTGGCAAATGGGCTTAGTTGCTCCGAGGCATGTGGGATCTTCCCGGACCAGGGCTTGAACCTGTGTCCCCTGCATTGGCAGGCGGATCCTTAACTACTGTGCCACCAGGGAAGCCCTGCCAAATATATTCTTTACTCAAGTTTTCGGTTTCTCTTGAATCTTCTCCGACATATAAATTTCTCTCCTTCTGTTCCCTTGCCCCATGCTACCCAGGAACACATACTGTTTTATAATATGCAGCTCAAGTACTATCTAACCCCTGCATGCATTCTCCTCCAAAAACTACCTAATTTGTTGCTTTTATGTAACGCAGTACAGAAAAGATGTTAAAACCATGGGTTCTGGAGCCAGACAGCTTAGATTCAAAGTCTGACTCTGCTACATTTTAGCTGTGTAACCTTGGGTAAGTTTCTTATCTTCTCCATTCCTCAGTGTTCTCAACTGTAAAATCGGAATAAAATCTACCACACAGGGCTGTGTGAGGATTAAACAAGTTAATATAGTCGGCCCTCCATAACTACAGGTTCCACATCAGAGGAGCCAACCAACCACAGATAGGGGGAAAAAAATCCAGAATATTCCAAAAAGCAAAGCTTGAATGTGCTGTGTGCCAAGAACTATTACATAGCACTTACATTGTATTTGCAACTATTTACATAATATTTACATTGTACTAGGTATTATACGTGATGTAAAGTATATGGGAGGATGTGCATAGGTTATATGCAAATACTACAACATTTTATATAAGGGACTTGAGCATCCACAGATTTTGGTATCCATGGGGAGCAGGGATGACTGTATATGTAAAGTAAGCACTGGATAAATGTTAGCTATTCATATTATTATGCAAAAGATAAGGACATACCATTTAATACACTCTCTGAATCTTTATTTAATTACTGTCTGAATATGCAACCTGTCTGTCCAGCTGGACTGAAACAACTTGAGTGGATGAACTTTCTCTTTTTTTCTCTTTCCTTTTTCTTTTTTCTGATGGTTCCTACAGTTCTCAGTACAGCATCGAACACAATGCAAACTTAATTATTTGTTCACATAAACTAAATAAAACTTGTTATTATAGACTGACCATTCTCAACACATGAAAAATCCCTATTTTAAAACCTCTCATGTATTTCCCCTGGGTTATTTTGCTTGTTCTATGACGTTAACTTGTTTTAAGAGCACTGTTAAAATTCTTATGTTTCTAATATCCAACCCTAAATTAATTAAACTTATGATACTATAAACATGAGATATGCAGCTTAAGCCCCTTAAGGACTCATCATTAACCTTTGAAGTGCCTAAAAGAAAGCTTTCCACATAATTGGACGATTAAATATAAAAAAAATGCTCCATGTGTTGCCTCATTGGCTCTCAGTGGGGCAGCTTTTTTTTTTTCTAACCTTCTTAAATAGTAAATCTAACATTTTTAAGAACATTTTTTTACATGTCTCAATCATCCAGAACTTTTAAAACATTCATGCATAGACATAAACTATGTTCTTTGGAAGAACACTGAAAGTATACTGCTTACTTTTAACTAAATAGTCATATATTTTAGGCTGAAAATCTGACTGGATTCAAGTCTTCCTCCTTCTTTAACAATCTCATAATTCACATATTACTTAAGTTTTTTCCAAAGCAGAATTTGCTTGAAAGTTATACAAAGAAAAAGAAAAAACGAGAGGACACTTCAGCTCTGAAACTTGGAACCTCAAGCCTGGATCTATTTCTTTAAGCCAAACCAAGTGGGTTTTATGCATGTCTCACTTTTGCCATGCCCAGGCATATTCTATTTTCTGTCACTTAGAAGGCATCAGGTCTATTTTAACTTCAGCAGGTTCTAGTGGAGATTCCAAAGATGCCACTCTTCTTTTCAAATCCAAGCTGTCCACTGTGGATTTTATAACACCAACAAGAAGAGGAAGCCTGCCAAATGTCTCAATGTCATCTGACTTCTATGTCAGCAGCTATTCTCCAGATGATTTTTAGCAGTTTAAATATGACGTGGAACCTTATCTTTTTTATGGTTTTAATAAAAATGGAAAAGGTCCTGCTGCTGACAAGTTATTTTCCAGAATCTGCTATAACCTGTTAAAATAATTAAGAAATCTAGAAAATTACTGCTGTTCTTTGTTTATCCTGTATGACTATGTGCTCCTTCCACACTGTGGATAATTTTTTACTCTCATTTATTTTAATACTACAGAAAAGTTTGAGAGAAAAAAACAAACTGGAATACAAAAACCAAAAACAACATAGGGGAGGGGGAACTGGATGAAGGTAGTCAAAGGTACAAATTTCCAGGTATGTAATGTAAAACATAATAGATATAATTTACACTATTTGATGTTATATATGAAAGTTGTTAGGAGAGTGAATCCTGGGACTTCCCTGGTGGTCCAGCGGTAAAGAATCCGCCTTAAAATGCAGGGCACTCGGGTTCGATCCCTGGTCAGGGAACTAAGATCCCACATACTGCGGGACAACTAAGCCCATGCCACAACTACTGAGCTTGCGTGCCTCACCTAGAGAGCCTGCGTGCTGCACACCACAAAGCTAAGGCATTCTCAACTCCACATGCCACAACTACAGACCCCACGTGCTCTGGACCCCGCACACCACAACTAGACACAGAAAAACCCACACACCACGACAAGAGAGAAGCCCGTGCACTGCAACAAAAGATCCCGCATGCCTCAACGAAGATACTGCGTGCTGCAACTGAGACGTGACGCAGCCAAAAAATAAATAAATAATAAATAAATCTAAAAAAGAGAGAGTAAATCCTAACAGTTCACATCACAATAAAATTTTTTCCCCTATTTCTTCTTTTTGTATTGCCTATTTCACCATTTTATTTTTTTATGTATTTTTTTTACATCAGGTTCTTATTAGTTATCTATTTTACACATATTAGTGTATATATGTCAATCCCAATCTCCCAAGTCATCCCACCACCACCACCCCCATCCCCACTCCCCCCCTTGGTGTCCATATGTTTGTTCTCTACATCTGTATCTCTATTTCTGCCTTGCAAACTGGTTCATCTCTACCATTTTTTAGATTCCACATATATATGTTAATATATGATACTTGTTTTTCTCTTTCTGACTTACTACACTCTGTATGACAGGCTGTAGGTCCATCTGCGTCTCTACAAACAACCCAATTTTGTTCCTTTTTATGGCTGAGTAATATTCCATTATATATATGTACCACATCTTCTTTATCCATTTGTCTGTCGATGGGAATTTAGGTTGTTCCCATGATCTGGCTATTGTAAACAGTGCTGCATTGAACATTGGGGTGCATGTGTCTTTTTGAATTATGGTTTTCTCTTGGTATATGCCCAGTAGTGGGATTGCTGGGGCACACAGTAGTTCTAATTTTAGTTTTTTAATGAAACTCCATACTGCTCTCCAGAGTACCAATTTACATTCCCACCAACACTGCAAGAGGGTTCCCTTTTCTCCACACCCTCTCCAGCATTTGTTTGTAGATTTTCTGATGATGCCCATTCTAACAGGTGTGAGGTGATACCTCATTGTAGTTTGATTTGCATAATAATTAGTGATGTTCAGGAGCTTTTCACATGCCTCTTGGCCATCTGTATGTCTTCTTTGAAGAAATGTCTATTTAGGTCTTCTGCCCATTTTCTGATTGGCTTGTTTTTTTAATATTGAGCTGCATGAGCTGTTTATATATTTTGAAGATTAATCCTTTGTTGATTCGTTTGCAAATATTTTCTCCCATTCTGAGGGTTGTCTTCTCGTCTTGTTTATGGTTTCCTTTGCTGTGCAAAAGCTTTTAAGTTTCATTAGGTCTCATTTGTTTATTTTTGTTTTTATTTCCATTACTCGAGGAGGTGGGTCATAAAAGATCTTGCTGTGATTTATGTCAAAGAGTGTTCTTCCTATGTTTTCCTCTAAGAGTTTTATAGTGTCTGCTCTTACATTTGGGTCTTTAATCCATTTTGAGTTTATTTTTGTGTATGGTGTTAGGAAGTGTTCTAGTTTCATTCTTCTACATGTAACTGTCCAGTTTTCCCAGCACCACTTATTGAAGAGGTTGTCTTTTCTCCATTGTATACCCTTGCCTCCTTTGTCATAGATTAGTTGACCATAGGTGCGTGGGTTTATCTCTGGGCTTTCTATCCTGTTCCATTGATCTATATTTCTGTTTTTCTGCCAGTACCATATTGTCTTAATTACTGTAGTTTTGTAGTACAGTCTTAAGTCAGGGAGTCTGATTCCTCCAGCTCCATTTTTTTCCCTCAAGATTGCTTTGGCTATTCAGGGTCTTTTGTGTCTGCATACAGATTTTAAGATTTCTTTGTTCTAGTTCTGTAAAAAATGCCACTGGTAATTTGATAGGGATTGCATTGAATCTGTAGATTGCTTTGGGTAGAATAGTCATTTTCACAATATTGATTCTTCCAATCCAAGAAGATGATATATCTCTCCATCTGTTTGTGTCACCTTTGATTTCTTTCATCAGTGTCTTATACTTTTCTGGGTACAGGTCTTTTACCTCCTTAGGTAGGTTTATTCCTAGGTATTTTATTCTTTTCTTTGCAACGGTGAATGGGATTGTTTCCTTAATTTCTCTTTCTGATCTTTTGTTGTTACTGTATAGGAATGCAAGAGATTTCTGTGCATTAATTTTGTATCCTGCAACTTTACCAAATTCATTGATTAGCTGTAGTAGTTTTCTCATGGCATCTTTAGGATTATCCATATATGTATCATGTCATCTCCAAACAGTGATAGTTTTACTTCTTCTTTTCCAATTTGTATTCCTTTTATTTCTTTTTCTTCTCTGATTGCCATGGCTAGGACTTCCAAAACTATGTTGAATAACAGTGGAGAGAGTGGACATTCTTCTCTTGTTCCTGATCTTAGAGGAAATGCTTCCACTTTTTCACCATTGAGAGTGATGTTTGTTGTGGGTTTGTAATATATGGCCTTTATTATGTTGAGGTAGGTTCCCTTTATGCCCACTTTCTGGAGAGTTTTTATCATAAATGGGTGTTGAATTTTGTCAAAAGCTTTTTCTGCATCTGTTGAGATGATCATATGGTTTTTATTCTTTAATTTGTTAGTATGGTGTATCACACTGATTGATTTGTGTATATTGAAGAATCCTTGCATCCCTGGGATAAATCCCACTTGATCATGGTATATGATCCTTTTAATGTGTTGTTGCATTCCGTTTGCTACTATTTTGTCGAGGATTTTTGCATCTATATTCATCAGTGGCATTGGTCTGTAATTTTCTTTTTTTGTAGTATTTTTGTCTGGTTTTGGTATCAGGGTGATGGTGGCCTTGTAGAATGAGTTTGGGAGTGTTTCTTCCTCTGCAGTTTTTTGGAAGAGTTTGAGAAGGATGGGTGTTAGCTCATCTCTATGATAGAGCTCACCTGTGAAGCCATGTGGTTCTGGACTTTGTTAGAAGATTTTTAATCACAGTTTCAATCTCATTACTTGTGACTGGTCTGTTCATATTTTCTATTTCTTCCTAGTTCAGTCTTGGAAGGTTATACCTTTCTAAAAATTTGTCCATTTCTTCCAGGTTGTCCATTTTATTGGCATAGAGTTGCTTTTAGTAGTCTCTTATGATGCTTTGTATTTCTGTGGTGTCCGTTTTAACTTCTCCTTTTTCATTTCTAATTTTATTGATTTGAGCCCTCTCCCTCTTTTTCTTCATGAGGATGGCTAAAGGATTATCAATTTTGTTCACCTTCTCAGAGAACCAGCCTTTAGTTATACTGATCTTTCCTACTGTTTTCTTTGTTTCTATTTCATTTATTTCTGCTCTAATTTTTATCATTTCTTTCCTTCTACTAACTTTAGGTTTTGTTTGTTCTTCTTTCTTTAGATCCTTTAGGTGTAAGTTTAGATTGTTTATTTTTCTTGTTTCTTGAGGTAGGACTGTATTGCTATAAACTTCCCTGTTAAAACTGCTTTTGCTGCATCCCATAGGTTTTGGATGGTCGTGTTTTTGTTGTCATTTGTCTCTAGGTGTCTTTTGATTTCCTCTTTGATTTCTTCAGTGATCTCTTGGTTATCTAGTAATGTATTGTTTAGCCTCCATGTGTTTGTTTTTTTTATGTTTATTTTCCTGTAATTATTTCTAATCTCATAGCGTTGTGGTTGGAAAAGATGCTTGATATGATTTCAATATTCTTAACTTTACCGAGGCTTGATTTGTGACCCAAGATGTGATCTATCCTGGAGAATGTTCCATGTGCACTTGAGAAGAAAGTGTATTCTGTTGTTTTTGGATGGAATGTCCTATAAATATCAATTAAGTCCATCTTGTTTAATGTATCATTTACAGCTTGTGTTTTCTTATTTATTTTCATTTTGGATGATCTGTCCATTGGTGAAAGTGGGGTGTTGAAGTCCACTACTGTTAGTGTGTTACTGTCGATTTCCCCTTTTATGGCTGTTAGCATTAGCCTTATGTATTGAGGTGCTCTTATGTTGGGTGCATAAATATTTACAATTGTTATATCTTCTTCTTGGATTGATCCCTTGATCATTATGTAGTGTCCTTCACTGTCTCTTGTAAAAGTCTTTATTTTAAAGTTTATTTTGTCTGATATGAGAATTGCTACTCCAGCTTTCTTTTGATTTCCATTTGCATGGAACAACTTTTTCCATCCCCTCACTTTCAGTCTGCATGTGCCTCTAGGTCTGAAGTGGGTCTCTTGTAGGCAGCATATATATGGGTCTTGTTTTTGTATCCATTCAGCGAGCTTGTGTCTTTTGGTTGGAGCATTTAATCCATTCACATTTAAGGTAATTATTGATATGTATGTTCCTATTACCATTTTCTTAATTGTTTTGGGTTTGTTTTTGTAGGTCCTTTTTTGCTCTTGTGTTTCCCACTTAAGAGAAGTTCCTTTAGCATTTATGGTAGAGCTGGTTTGGTGGTGCTGAATTATTTTAGCTTTTGCTTGTCTGTAAAGCTTTTGATTTCTCCATCAAAACTCAATGAGATCTTTGCTGTGTAATCCTGGTTGTAGGTTCTTCCCTTTCATCACTTTAAATATATCATGGCACTCCCTTCTGGCTTGTAGCGTTTCACCTGATATCAGCTGTTAACCTTATGGGAGTTCCCTTGTATGTTATTTGGCATTTTTCCCTTGTTGCTTTTAATACTTTTTCTTTGTCTTTAATTTCTTTTCTAAATAAATTTATTTATTTATTTTTGGCTGCATTGGGTCTTCATTGCTGCATGCCGGCTTTCTCTAGTTGCGGCGAGTGGGGGCTACTCTTCCTTGCAGTGCGCAGGCTTCTCACTGCGGTGGCTTCTCTTGTTGCAGAGCACAGGCTGTAGGTGTGCAGGCTTCAGTAGTTGTGGTGCACAGGCTTAGTTGCTCCGCGGCATGTGGGATCTTCCTAGACCAGGGCTTGAATCCATGTCCCCTGCATTGACAGACGGATTCTTAACCACTGCGCCACCAGGGAACTTCCTTGTCTTTAATTTTTGTCAATTTGATTACTATGTGTCCCGTGTGTTTTTCCTTGAGTTTATCCTGCCTGGGACTCTCTGTGCTTCCTGGACTTGGGTGGCTATTTCCTTTCCCATGTTAGGGAAGTTTTCAACTATAATCTCTTCAAATATTTTCTCAGGTCCTTTCTCTCTCTTTTCTCCTTCTGGGACCCCTATAATGTGACTGTTGATGTGTTGAATGTCGTCCCAGAGGTCTCTTAGGCTGTGCTTCTTTTCATTCTTTTTTCTTTATTCTGTTCCACAGCAGTGAATGCCACCATTCTGTCTTCCAAGTCATTTATCCATTCTTCTGCCTCAGTTATTCTGCTATTGATTCCTTCTAGTGTATTTTTCATTTCAGTTATTGTATTGTTGATCTCTGTTTGTTCTTTAATTCTTCTAGGTCTTTGTTAAACATTTACTGCATCTTCTCGATCTTTGCCTCCATTCTTTTTCTGAGGTCCTGGATCATCTTCACTATCATTATTCTGAATTCTTTTTCTGGAAGGTTGCCTATCTCCACTTCATTTAGTTGTTTTTCTGGGGTTTTATATTGTTCCTTCATCTGGTACATAGTCTTCTGCCTTTTCATTTTGTCTGTCTTTCTGTGAATGGGGTTTTAATTCCACAGGCTGCAGAATTGTAGTTCTTCTTGCTTTTGCTGTCTGTCCTCTGGTTGATGAAGGCTAAGAGGCTTGTGCAAGCTTCCTGATGGGAGGGACTGGTGGTGGGTAGAGCTGGATGTTGCTCTCATGGACAGAGCTCAGTAAACTTTAATCTGCTTGTCTGCTGATGGGTGGGGCTGAGTTCCTTCCCTGTTGGTTGTTTAGCCTGAGGCGACCCAGCACTGGAGCCTACAGACCCTTTGGTGGGGCTTATGGCACAGTCTGGGAGGGCTCACACCAAGAAGTACTTCCCAGAACTTCTGCTGTCAGTGTCCTTGTCCCCACGTTGAGCCACCACCACCCTGTCTCTGCAGGAGACCCTCCAACACTAGCAGGTAGGTCTGGGTCAGTCTCCTATGGGGTCACTCCTCCTTTCCCTGGGTCCTGATCGCACACTACTTTGTGTGTGCCCTCCAAGAGTGGAGTCTCTGTTTCCCCCAGACCTGTCGAAGCCCTGCAATCTAATCCCGCTAGCCTTCAAAGTCTGATTCTCTGGGAACCCCTCCTCCTGTTGCTGGATCCCCAGGTTCAGAAGCCTGACATGGGGCTCAGAACCTTCATTCCAGTGGGTGGACTTCTGTGGTATAAGTGTTCTCCAGTTTGTGAGTCACCCAACCAGCAGTTATGGGATTTGATTTTATTGTGATTGTGCCCCTCCTTCCATCTCACTGGGGTTTCTCCTTTGTCTGTGGATGTGGGGTGTCTTTTTTGCTGAGTTCCAGTGTGCTCCTGTTGATGACTGTTCAGCAGTTAGCTGTGATTCCAGTGCTCTTGCAAGAGGGAGTGAGTGCACGTCCTTCTACTTGCCATCTTGACCCTGCACATCCTTCTACTTGCCATCTTGAACCAATGTCCTTTCCCTATTTCTTTAATTGTGTATCTATATGAGACGATGGATGTTCACTAAACTCATTGTGGTAATCATTTCATGACGTATGTAAGTCAAATCACTATGCTATACACCGTAAACTTACACAGTGTTACATGTCAATTAAAATAAAACTGGAATCAAGAAACCCATAATTTCAGAAAGTGAAAGAATTGAGTGAGCTAACAGATGATATTTTCTTGATTTTTCCCTCTATGTACCTTAATATTGAAAAGAGAAGCAATGAAATCCACTGGAGCAAAAAAAAGGCTATCTGACCAATTCTTGATGTGGTATAACTTACACAATTTTGCCTATGTGAAACAGTACATGCACAAAACAGCCTGATACTATGTCCCTACTCAAAACAATAGTTCCACAACAGTTGTCGGTGGCTTTCCCTGCGTATCAAAACTTCTTATATGCCATGATTGGCCAACATAACAACTGTGATTCCTAACTGGGAAATACAGCTGCCAATGCAAAACAAGTAATAGAAGGAAAGAGAAAGGAGTAACAGCACTTTATACCTTTTTTAGGAGAAGAAAGAAGTAACTGGATTACCCAAAGGGCAAAAAGTAATTAAGGGTAGGTCTGCAGTTATGGAGACTTTAATGGGGACATTAGAACCACCAGTCACCCTGTACATTACACAAAGGTCCCTGGCTGACGGGACAAGTAGGGGCAGAACTCCAGCCCACATCTTAGGCCTACATCTTCATGGAAGAAGTTGAACCTTTTTCTTATCACAAACGTGCCCTTCCCAAGAGGTTACATGGGCCTTTATCTAAATCAAACAAAGGCCTTGGATGGGCTAGTGCAGGTCCTGTACTTAGAAATCCAAGTGGATAAGATATAACTTGAATACAAAAAAGGCAAAGGCAAGAAGCAGGAATTTCCCTTGTGCGTGGCACCCCAGCAATTTTCATTATACTGCTTTCATCTCTGAACCGATTTTGACTTGCATATATAACACCACTTACACTTCATTTTGTAGTTTTGTTTAACACTTTGAAATTAAGATTATGAGCCTTAATGCGTGAGAGAAAATTACAGGGCAAATTTCTCATATGTTCTGCAATTTGCAGTCTGCACATTTAGAGGTCTGAGTATACAAGTTAGGCCTGCAATTCACGTCACTCCCTAAAAATAAACCCTCAGGGAGTTTATCCTCTGACCACAGTGATTCTGCAGGAAAGGAAAGGACAAGGTCGTAGAGTGTCAACTCTGGGCTGTCTGACATTTGACATAAGATGATAGGTTGAGGTTATTTCCTCTTGCTGCTGAGCTCTTTCAATATCGCTAAATGTTCTATCTGGCTGCTTAACAAAAGAGAAGAAAAATGTCTCTCTAGCGGTCGGGAGGTCCCACTTTACAGCTTTTCCTGTTCTCTGCCAGAGAATTTGTGCAGTCAGTACTAGGCTGGAAAAATCTCTAATTTCCCCTGAAATCCTATGCATAAGTGAGCAGACAGAAAGATGGACAAAATATTTAAACTGTCAGTCAATGTTTCCACAATCTCCTGCAAACAAGTAAATTTGATTAAGACTTCTTATAATTCTCAGTGGCTCCCTGTTGCCTAAAGGTATAAAACAAAGACCTTCAAGATTTATCTCCTGCCCACCTTTTTAGATTCATTTCCCACCACTCTCCTACATATACTGTGTTCCCAAACATATCAATCAACTTATAGTTCCCTGAACAGGCTCCACTCTACACCTTGATCCACGTTATTCCCTCCACTGGGAATGCTCTTTTCTCACGTTCCTGGTGGACTGTCTTTCTTCAAGTGTCACTCTTTTCTTTGTGTGACACCTCCACAGCACCTTCTAAACACATTATTACAGCACTTACTTCACTGTGCTATAAAATTTTTTAATGCCTATCTCCAAAACTAGATTCTGGGTTGCCTAAAAGCAAGAGTGAAATCTTCTTCATTCTTGTCTCTCCAGTGGCTTATACCGTGTTTGACATATACCAGGAAAGCAAATGTTTGCTAAATAAATATTCCAGACCTAAGATTCTGTGTTCATTCTGTTCAAAAAATAGATTATAAAGAGGCCTAAACACATATCTGAAATATGCAAAACGATGCTGTTAAGCTACAAAAATTCCTGGTTTGTTTTTAAGGGCTAAATTTGTCCCTACACATCATTATAAAAGAATTTCAAAGTCCTTTGCTTCAGCCAAAAAAACAACATTTATCAAACTTATGGCTTCAGAGTTGCCTGCTAACATGGTTATTGCAAACACATACTATTCTTTACAGAATATGTAAGCATACAACATGGTGCAACTAGAGGTTATCACACTAAGTGAAGCAAGTCAGAAAGAGAAAGACAAATATCATATGATATCACTTATATGTGGAATCTAAAATATGACACAAATGAACCTATCTATGAAACAGAAACAGAATCACAGACACAGAGAACAGACTGGTGGTTGCCAAGGGGGCAGGGGGTGGGAGAGGGATGGATTGGGAGTTTGGGATTAGCAGATGCAAACTGGTATATATAGAATGGATAAACAGGTCCTACTGTATAGCACAGGGAACTATATTCAATATCCTATGATAAACCATAATGGAAAAGAATATATATATATATATATATATATATATATATATATATGTATAACTGAGTCACTTTGCTGTACAGAAGTAATTAACACAACATTGTAAATCAACTATACTTCAATTTTAAAAAAGAGAGAAAATACAAGCATACAAACTACAAAGCCCAATTAATTTTAAAAGAAATCTAAAGTATAGATTAAACTTTATCTGTTGTAAACCATATCAGCTAAATAATATGCCCAAGAAATTGTAAGCAAGCTTCATTTGGCATTAATCAAGTTTACTTTTACACTGGTATTAAATTCAGCAATCTGGTCCTGCCCTAATAACCTAACCAAAGTGAGTAAAAAATAATCTTAATTCCTGAATGCACTGTTACAGAAATAAACTACCAAACTACTAATGATGTATACTCTGCATGATATGATGATAAGAAAAGTCTCCTAAAATATAACACCATTCCTTGGTGTTAGTTGTTGTGACCAAATAAAGTCTAATTTTTTCCAAAATAATTCAAATAACATAAATTTCTGTTTAATATGAAAAATATATATACTTTTATTGTGTAATATTTGATATGTACAAAAACTATATATAGGGGCTTCCCTGGTGGTGCAGTGGTTGAGTCTGCCTGCCGATGCAGGGGACACAGGTTCATGCCGCGGTCCAGGAGGATCCCACATGCCGCGGAGCAGCTGGGCCCGTGAGCCATGGCCGTTGAGCCTGTGTGTCCAGAGCCTGTGCTCCGCTACGGGAGAGGCCACAACAGTGAGAGGCCCGCGCACCACAAAAAAAAAAAACAAACAAAAAAACTATATATAGTATAGGTGCAATCAAAATACTAAAACAAACATTTGTGAATATACTACCCATTTACAGCCACTTTTCTTTTCTTTTTCTTTTTCTGGCTGCACCATGTACCTTGCTTCCCGATCAGGTATCAAACCCAGGCCCCAGCAGTGGAAGCACAGAGTCCTAATCACTGGACCACCAGGGAATTCCCTACAGCCACTTTTCAACATTTACAAAATTATTTACTTATTAAGGAAAAAATAATATAATCATGTAGAAGACACTACTGTAAATATCATCTCCTTACCTGATATTCATGAATCTCCAAATGAATTTCATAGATATTCAGCAAAAACAGCAGCAGATAACCAAAGATAACCACATGTCCCAAACCCTTATCTTAGGCTCTTAAACAGACTGAGGGCACTTCAGTTGGGAAGTATGGGAAAGAATGGAGGTGGGAACAAAAAGTTAAAAGAAGGATCTTCTGCTTTGTAGAGGGAGCTTAAGGTCTGAGTTTTACAAAATAGCTCAGTATTGAGGTTTATACTAATCTATATGGTATTCTAACTGCTTCCTAAAAGTCTTCATTGGCCAATCAGACTACAAGTAACCTGAAAACAGGCACTGTAGTCCTTATTTCATCTGCACGTCATCACACATAAGGCATACAATAAACAGTTAAATAAATATTTGCAAGGTGACTTTTAAGCTTTAATTCGCCTTAGCAGTATTCACAAGTCCCTACATCAACACTCTTGTACCTAACTGGGAGCCTACAGCAATAGGGGCACAGTCTTTTATTCTGTGTAGTGGGCCAGCTAACTCATGGTCCTCCTTTCTACACAGCTCTCTTCGGAGGCAAAGACTCTAAGAATCTATCCAGAGCAGTAAGATGGGGGAAAAAAGAGAAGGAAAGAAAAGAACGCATAAAGGTCGGAAAAAAGCATAAGGGTTGGAAAGAAAGAAAGAAAAATAAACAGGTTATCCTTCATAGATACGTGGTCTAGATAAAAATTCCAAAAAGAACCTATGACAGGGACTTCTCTGGTGGTCCAGTGGGTAAGACTCCAAGCTCCCAATGCAGGGACCCCAGGTTCAATCCCTAGTTGGGGACTAGATCCCGTATGCATGCCGCAACTGAGAGTCCGCATGCTGCAACGAAGAAGTCCACATGCTGCGACTAATAAGTCCACATGCCACAACTAAGAGTCTGCATGCTGCAATTAAGAAGTCCGCAGGCCACAACTAAGGATCCCATGTGCTGCAACGAAGATCCCACGTGCCGCAACTAAGACCTGGCGCAACCAAATCAGTCAATCAATCAATCAATATTATTAAAAAAAGAACCTATGACAAATTACTGGTGGCAGAACTAAGAGTTAATAAGCATTGTTGATAATATTCAAATGCAAATATCAACAACATTTTAGATACCAGCAATAAAAAATTAGAAAATAAATTTAGAAAAGATACCATGTACAATGACAACAAAACTATACGGGACTTAGGAATGAAGATATATAAGACCTCTATGGAGAAAACTATAAAAAACTATGAAAGACATAAAAAACTTAAGTAAATGAAGAGCCATATGATGTTTGTAGATGGAAACATTAATATTATGAAGATATAAATTCTCCCACAAGCTGACCTAAAAATGCAAAGCAATAATCAAAATCCCAAGAGGGGCTTTCATGAAACTTGACAAGCTGTCCTAAACTTCACATGGAAAAGCAAAGGGCTAAAAATAGCCAAAGGAATCACAGTGGGGACTTCCCCGGTGGTGCAGTGGTTAAGAATCCACCTGCCAATGCAGAAGACACAGGTTCAACCCCTGGTCCCAGAAGATCCCACATGCGGCAGAGCAACTAAGCCCATGCACCACAACTATAGGGCCTGCACTCTAGAGCCCACGAGCCACAACTACTGAGCCCGTGTGCTGCAACTACTGAAGCTCGTGCACCTAAAGCCCATGCTCCGCAACAAGAGAAGCCACCTCAATGAGAAGCCCACATACTGCAACAGACCCAATGCAGCCAAAAATAAATTAATTAATTAAAATTAAAGAACTTAAAAAAAAAGAAGACAGTGAATGGACTCACCCCGTCAGGTGTCAAGACTCATTATAAAACTTTATAAAGCTACAGTAATTAAGACACTAGAAACCAATGCAGAAACAGACAAACAGAGCAAAACAGAGAGTCCAGAAAAGACACACATATAAGACAACTTGACATATGACAGGGGGCATTTCAAATCAGTAAGAACAGGATACATCATTCAGTGAATGGTATTGAGGCAACTAGTTATCCAAATGTTTTTTTTTGTTAAAAAAAAGAGTAATAATATACATTTAAAAAATCAGCTCCTGACTGCTTCCACAAAAGGCAGAAACAAATGGTTCAAAGCATGTTGAATTATACAAAGGAAGAGCATCAGCAAAGAAATGGCAAAAGAAAAACACTGAAAATTTACTAAAAACCTGGAGTTGATTATAAAACTAAAATCTTAGAGAAGAATTTCAGTTTTGGAAGAGACCTAGTCTGGCTAGAATATATGTGAAACAGTAAAACAAATAGGTCAGAAAAGTGGTCTGAGAACCTGGGAGTGACAAGATGAGAGCTCTGCATCACGAAGATAACTCCAGAAACAAGGTACAGATTTACCAGTGGGGAGAGAGACTGGAGGTAGGAACCTTATTAGGAGATTATTAAATCCCAGCAAAATACAATGAGGGTGCAGAGAAATGGGAACAAACGACAGCTATATTATGGAGGCAGAATTACTGGATGTGCTGGCAAGAAGTACATCCACTATCATTTTTGGTTTTCCTCCTACGCATATGGCAAGACCAAGGATCAAGTAAAGTCAAAAATCTTAGCTATATCTGAAATAAATACTTCCACAAAGTATTTGTCCTTCAGATGGCAGTTTTCTTTTCTAATGCAGAGAAAAAGTAGATTTATAAAGAGCATCTTTTTTTACTTTCCCAAATAACTTTGAACATGGCTTAAATACCTTGTTTCAGGAAATGCAAACTTATGTTACTACTAAAATATGAGAAAAATAAATTTCCAGAGACAAATAAATGCTGTCTGGAGCATAACTGAACAATATCACTGTAAAACAAGTTATGAACATGTGATAGCATCTACCTGTAACCACGTGTTTTTTTAAAATAAGAGCCTATTCAAAAACATTTATTCAGAGAACTACTTACAAAGAAATAAAATTTCCATCAGTATCAGAAAGAACACACACTTTGAAAAGATACCACATGTAACATAAAAGTCCAGAGTACTGGAAATGAGTTCATTTCTGCCACAACCAACAACATGATTGAACTGAAAGTGCAATAATTAAAAGAACAACCAGGACACAAAATTCATATTTTAAGATTAATCTTCTAACAGGTTAAGAAAGAGTCAAATGTGGGCTTCCCTGGTGGCGCAGTGGTTGGGAGTCCACCTGCCAATGCGGGGGACACGGGTTCGAGCCCTGGTCCGGGAAGATCCCACATGCCACGGAGTAACAAACCCGTGAGCCACAACTACTGAGCCTGCAATCTAGAGCCCGTGAGCCACAACTACTGAGGCCGTGTGCCACAGCTACTGAAGCCTGCACACCTAGAGCCAAAAATAAATAAATAAATTTTAAAAAAGAAAGAGTCAAATGTATAAATTGGATAGGAATACATACAGGGATGATAAGTCAATGGCATTTAATCTTATTGCCTGTTTCATAGGGCAAATATGATCAAATACTGGAAATTTCATAGGAGTCAAACTAAAAGAACTTCAAAGAAAATGATAAGTACACAATTCAGGAGAGTGTCTGCCACTTGAGTGGACAGAGTGATATGAGTGCAAGATCGGTTAGGTGGATTCTGTGGTGATAAACCATGTTTTTTGTTTTTGTTTTTGTTTTTGTTTCGATACGCGGGCCTCTCACTGTTGTGGCCTCTCCTGTTGCAGAGCACAGGCTCTGGACGCGCAGGCTCAGCGGCCATGGCTCACGGGCCCAGCCGCTCCACGGGATGTGGGATCTTCCCGGACCGGGGCACGAACCCGTGTCCCCTGCATCGGCAGGCGGACTCTCAACCACTGCGCCACCAGGGAAGCCCAACCATGTATTTTTTAAACAATCTTAGAACAGGCCTCATAAAAATGCCAGAATATATAGGAATGGATAACAAGTGTTTACCATGTACCTATGCTAAAATACGATATACATGTTATCTCATTTCATCTTCACAATTCTATGAAGCTGATCCTAATATAGTACTCCGGCTTACAGATGAAGAATATGAGTCTAAGAAAGGTCAAGGCTTCCTTAGGTTTCATAGCTAGTAAAAGTGGTAGAGCCAGTATTTGAACCCATGTTTGTTTAACTCCAAAGCCCATGTTCTTAACCACTAAGCTATACTGTTTACAACTGAAAACATAGTGCAGTCTTTTGGTTGAATCTTCAAAAATTATCAGTACAATAACAAAATTATCATTTAACAATTATAATTTAACAACTATCTGAAAAACAGAAACTACAAATAAATGTAACACTTCTACCTGCTGTTAGCTAGAAGAAATTGCACACAAATGGAACTGTACAGTAATATTATTTCAAGTCTCTGTGCATACCCTCCTGACTCTGTCTCACTCTGAGTTACAGTAGCAGGTGTATACGAAACACGCCAGAAAAAGAATGGTGACCTAAATTTAACTCCCAGTGCTACGAACAGCACAGAAGGGCAGTTATGAGTCGCAGGCGTCCCACATGCAGATAAAATGTGCTGCCCTCTAGTGACTTCAACACCTTGCATTTAACAATAAGTGGTCTCTTGTAAGTGAAGGGAAATGATTGTTTTTTTTAAATTAGAGAACTAAAATCTTTATTTTATTTAATAATCAGAAGAACAGAGCAAATAACTTTTGTTTAAGCCAGAAGTAAACTTTTTGGTGTGTAAGAGCAAATACAGAACTATACCCAATAATGATTCATTAATTCAAAATGATTAAGGAAATATCAGTACAGAACATGACAAAGGTGAATTAGAGAATACAGGGTGGTTACATTTTATACAAGGAATTCATGCCTTAAAACGTAATTCAAACCCTGCCTAATTCAAAGCTACTTTGCTATAGGAATAAATGTAAAGAAATGCTGACATACAACTATTGTACTATATTCCTTTTCTCAAGCATAGTTTCAAAGCACAATAAATGACTATAATACGGTCTGTTTTTAAGAATGTTTTAAAAACACTAAGTATTGGTAGTAAAGTTTTTTGTATCACTATCACTTCCTTCCCAGATATCAAAAATATTTCCTATTTCAACACAGATGATAACTTGGCTTAGGGGTGAATTAGAGTTGTGATTTTAGAGCCATGTTGCCAGAGGTTTTTTTCATTTTTTAAATAAAAGGGCTCCTGCTTCAATTCCGCTCTTTTATTTTCTTAGCATTAGTTCCAATATTTCCAGGATGCTCTGTACTAAATTAACAGCATGAGTGTCAGCAGTTATTTGAGCTTCTTTATCACATTTAATTTAATGACCACTTGGATGATTATATTATAGAATATAAAAAACATTCTAAAGTTAACAATAAAAGTAAAATTAACAGCACAATTATCACCAAAACCATTTGCATAAGTTCCCATGCATGTAACCAATAGTATAGTTCACTGGATATTGACATAGGATACTCAGTATTTCTGGTTACCAGCTGAAGTGGCACCACCTTGGGTAAACAAAATTTGTAATTCACCACGTCCATGAGCTTTGAAACTAAGAGATTCTTAATGAATTAAAAAAAATTTTTTTTGACACTTGCATTATTTAAAATTTTTAGTATGAAGTGCTATTTTGCACTTTTTCAAATCACAAAAAATTACTTAAAATTAGCTTAACAGAATCACACTGTATTTTTAACAGCTTTATTGAAGTATAATTTACAAACCATAAAACTTCCCCATTTTAAGTGTACAATTCAATGAATTTTAGTAAATGTATAGAGTTGTGCAACTATCACCGCAATCCAGTGTTAGAATCATACATTTTTAAAACTCTGTTATTAACTTCACCTACCTAAACTAACCAAATAACTCACAATACTGACAAGTCAAAAGTATTTTTGGATCTGCTAAAGAGGATCAATATAATTTACTTTCAACAAATACACTGTTATCAAAAAAGAAAAACTCTAAGACGATTTTAAACATACTAAAAGAATCATGCTGAGGAGGATTTAAACTGTCCTCCTATAGTCCACAATGTTAACTTGGCAAACTACTTACTACTTACTATAAACAGTACAAATGAATGTAAAATTAAGTAGAGCCCCCGTTTATATTTTGAATTCCAAAATTAGAGAAATAAGTTTTGCTGAGGCTCTTATAGTCAATAAAACCTGACACATGTGCCTTTCAAAACTAAAATGATTTATTTATTTGCAAGTGAGTGTAAAACCAGCCATGAATATTTGATGGCAAATACCTATCTACAAAACAGCTCAGCAATGACAATATTTCCAAATAATGTGAATTGATATTAAATCTTTTTCAAAAAAATTTCATGTATTTTCTTAAATTAACTAGTTAAGTACATAAATACACACATATTTTGGCATGATACATAATAAAGTATCCCATGATCTCTTTATGATCAAGATGAAAAAAATATGAAAGTAGAAACAGTTGAATTTATAGCTTATTGCACAAGTTGCTAAGGCTACTTGAAAGTCATGCCTCAGATCTTTGACTCTGGCCCTGTCCACTTTAAAATATGGTATTGTGATAAAATAAGTAATATATATTTATCATGGTTCCTGGCACAGAGCTTCTAAAACTCTTGAAATTTCCTGAGCGATGGGAGTGAGAGGAGTATCTTCTGCTATTCATAATAAGCCCCTTTCAACTATACCTGAGTTTATGTTGATGAGGTGACTCTTGGAGGATGGGGGGTGGTTGCCAAGGGAACAAACCCTCTGATTAGAAAGTTGGAACTTTCAACTCCAACCCTGACCCCTGAAGGGAGAGAGGCTGGAGATTAAGTTAATCACCAATAGCCAAAGATTTAATCAATCATGCCTACATAATGGAATCTCCATAAGAACACCAAACTGTAGGGTTTAGAGAGCTCCAGGTTGGTGAACACATCCGGTGCAGGGAGAATGTTGTGTCTGGACGGGGTATGAAAGTTCTACACCCATTCCCCATACCATGCCCTATACACCTCTTCCATTTGACTGTTGCTAAGCTATATCTTTCATAATAAACCAGTAATAGTAAGAAAAGTGTTTCCCGGAATTCTGTGAGCCGTTCTAGTAAATTATGAAGCCCAAGGAGGGAGTGGTGGGAACCTCTGATTTACAGACAGTTGGTCAGAAGCGTGGGAGGCCTGGATTTGCGACTGGCATATGAGGGGGGGCAGCCTTGTGAGATGAGCCCTTTACCTGTGGAATCTGTGCTAACTCTGGGTAATTAGTGCTCAAATTGAATTAAATTGCAGGATACCCAGTTGGTATCCAAAGAGAACCGGAGAATTGCTTGGTGTGGAAAATCCACTCATTTGTTGTCAGAAATTGTAAGTAGAGGGAAATAAGTTTTCCTTTAAGCATTTTTTGCTAATGGTTTCAATGAAAGCATTGATGAACAAATAGACCAAACTGAACAAACTAGAAAGTGATAGAAAGCTAAAAGGGGTGTCAAATCAAAATCTAAAACTATCTTAATTCAGAATGATGACTGAGAAATGACAATTTAGTAGGAATAATAAACATAACATCTAAACCTTGGGTCCAAAAACACAACTGCACAGGAACAAATGAAGGAAGATGTGGCTTAATAATAACATCTAACAGTAACAACAAAGAACTTAAAAGTTTTAGTTAACCATTAGCTCTACATTAGCAATGTTACAAGTTAATGTAGTCCTTAGGCTCTGTAATTATAATGTCCAGAATTTCTAGTTCAAGATGACAGAGCACAAGCATCTACTTCTCCAGACTTCCCTGGTGGTCCAGTGGTTAAGACTCCACGTTCTTAACTCAATGCAGGGGGCCCGGGTTCAACCCCTGGTTGGGGAACTAAGATCCCACATACCGCAACTAAGCCCGTGCACCACAACTATTGAGCCCGCACGCTGCAACTAGAGAAATCCTCGCACTGCAATTAGAGAAGCCTGTGCGCCGCAATGAAGACCCAGCACAGGCAAAATAAATTAATTAATTAATTAAATTAAAAAAAAAAAAAAAGCATCTACTTCTCCTTCCTAAAGGCCCATTAAAAATGACAGGAAGAGGGAATTCCCTGGCAGTCCAGTGGTTAGGACTCCGCACTTTCACTGCCGAGGGCATGGGTTCAATCAAGCCACGTGGAGTGGCCCCCCCAAAAAAAAAATGGCAGGAAGAAAATAACTGCCTCACTGGAACACATGGAAAAGGTATCACCAGACCAGAAATTTTATCTTTTTTTTTTTTTTTTTGTGGTACGCGGGCCTCTCACTGTTGTGGCCTCTCCCGTTGCGGAGCACAGGCTCCGGACGCGCAGGCTCAGCGGCCATGGCTCACGGGCCCAGCCGCTCCGCAGCACGTGGGATCTTCTCGGACCGGGACACGAACCTGCGTCCCCTGCATCGGCAGGCAGACTCCCAACCACTGCGCCACCAGGGAAGCCCCAGACCAGAAATTTTAAAGAATACCTTGAAATTGGCCAAGGTAGGATCAGGTAGGTCCTATCAAACCACAGCCTAATATCCTAGAGGTAAAAATGATTGTCTTCCTCAGAGAGTTCCAAACTCCAACCTCATAAATATTGTTACCCTGTTCCCTAGACTTTTTATTTGTTAATATAATTTAATTCTCATAATTACTTTGTTAAATAGGTACTACATGCCCATTTTTCAGATGAGGAAGCTGAGGCTTAGACAAGTTACATAATCATACAGCTAATAAATGGTGAAGACAGAATTTGAACCCAGTTAGTCTGAATCTTGAGTTTGTATTTTTAGCTATTATGCAGATATAGGCCAAAAGGTAATCCACTAGAATAACTCATTAAAGTGCTACACTAAATTCAGCTGGCACAGTTGGGCCCTCTCCCCCTATTCCCTCAGGTAAATACAGCAGTTCACGTCTTCAGTTCCTGGATTAAGCCTTGATAAATCCCTTCTATAAAACGCGTGAGAGACTTCCCTGGTGGTCCAGTGGTTAAGAATCTGCCTTCCAATGCAGGGGACGCAGGTTTGATCCCTGGTTGGGGAACTAAGATCACACATGCCATGGGGCAACTAAGCCTGTGCACTCTAGAGCCCGCACGCCACAACTAGAGAGCCCATGTGCTGCAGATACTGATCCCGCGCTCTGAAGGCCACGTGCCGCAACAAAAGATCCCACATGCTGCAACGAAGATCCCACATGCTGCAACTAAGACCCGACGCAGCCAAATAAATAAATATTTTTAAAAAATAAAATGCGCGAAGTCTGTCTAGACTGCATAGAGGGCCTGAGAGAGGAGGAAAGATGCATGAGTTCATTGCAGATCCCCAGATAGATGTGGAGGAAGAAAAAATTTAAAGGAAAGGAAGATCCACACTAAATAAATGATACCACCACCAGAAATAAGGTTCCTTACTTCAGCAGCTGTGGGGATTCCAGACTACCTGCTCCAAGACATTTCTTACAGGGGAACTTTGCCACAAAGAGTTCACAGCCAATCCTCCCATTCAAAGAACATGTCTGTCTTCTAAGTGGTGAGGCAATACAGCATGGTGGTTTATGGACTCCAAAGCCAGCCGCCTGGGCCCAAATCTAAGTTCTGTCACTTAATAGCTATGTAACTCTGGGGAAGTGATTTAATACCTCTGTACCTCTCTCCCTGTCTGAAAAATGAGGATAACTATACTTACCTCATAAAAGTTGTAAGGATTAAGTGACATAATTTTTACTTAGAATTGTGCCTGACTCAGAGAAGAAACTATGGGCCTTACTTAGCAAAGGCCCTGGAACATGGTGACATGCAAACAATGGTAGCTGTCAAATATTAAGTCCAGGGGGAAAGGCGATAAATTAGATGACTTCTAAAAAATCTTCCAACCTTGAAAACCTATCAAATCCTTAGGAGAAAAAAAATTTGATTTTATCAAATAAGACAAAGCAAATTTCAAAACAATAAAGTATTCACTGAAGTCAGATCAATAAGGGGTGGTTTAAATTCACCCCTGAGCCTCTGAAGGCATTTGTTAACCTCTCTTTATTTATGACTACTAATTGTAAGTTGCCTCTCATTAATATACATTAAATGTGTAAAATGAATTTGGATTTAGAGAATGAGGAGAGTTAACTGACTTCTAAGCAATTTTGATTAATATCAAATCACAGATATAACAGAACTACTTCCCTTCTAGAGTCCTGGCCATAGATTCAGCTCTTTGAATCCAGAAGTTCCAAAATGGAAACTTGCGATATAGAAGAACATCCAAATAATTCCCAAGAAGGAACAAAATATAACAGCTTCATGTCAACTGGAATCTCCAGGGCAGTAACAGGCCAAGGTACTGCTAGGCTGCAGGGAAAAGCCAGCCAGCCTAGTAGCCACTGACAGCTCAGGTTAAGACATGGGTGGGGTCAGGAATTTATTACAAACCTAAGCTAACCAAATGGATAGATTGATTATGAGTCCCACTCTAGAAATCCTACCCATTTAGAGTTCCAAATTAACAACAATTTCCTCAGAAACAACTTGAAGGCCCCAGAAATTAAGCCATTTTCCCAGGGGTCTCCTTGTCCAGATGCAATGTAAACCCAAAGCAGACCCTCTGGGCAATACCCAAAAAACCTTTATTACCTAATAAACTGAAGAAATCAGAGATGGATTCCACCAACTTCTATGGACAGTAGAAAAAAGAAACTTTGGGCATGCCAAACAGAACGAAATCTGAGATGCATATTAGAAGACTAACAAGTACAAGAACTACACATCTACATGATCCTTATCATGAGGCTAGACAGAAACTGCAAGCAGAAGACTACAACAGTGAGGGCAAAGCCTCCATTCCTAGAATAAAAGGATAAAAGTCTCAGGCCCTCTTCCTCTTCCTTCCTTATATTTATAATTTTTTCCTACTTCTTTTTCTCTGTGGCTTTCCTTGCTACTTAACCACTTTGCTATCTCTTCTAGTTGTTCCATTCCCATTTTTACATTTGACTTCTTTTAAAAATGCTTCGGTGGCGGGGAGGAATTAGGAGATTGGGATTGACACATATACACTATTGATACTATGTATAAAATAGATAAGTAATGAGAACATACTGTATAGCACAGGGCACTCTACTTAATGCACTGAGGTGACCTAAAGGGAAAGGAAATCCAAAACAGAGGGGATATATGTATAGCCGATTCATTTTTGCTGTACAGTAGAAACTAACACAACATTGTAAAGCAATTATACTCCAGTAAAAATTCATTTACATAAATGCTTCTCTCTGTTCTTTTTCCTACTTACTATCATAAATGCCATTCTAATAAGTTATAAAAGAAATTGTGTAAAAAAATATGTAAATAGAAACCTTTGACAAATTCTATTTGTTGACATGAATACTGTCTACTTTTCTTCTGGCCTGAATCTGCATGTCAAAATATTATACCTATGCCAAAAGCAGAGAAACTTTTAAAAAACTATTCATTCAAGTCTAATGAATAATTTTTGGTGACAGTAACAGGATGAAAAAGCAAAGACCGAAATTAATGCAGAGGTTTCACATAACCCTCACTGTAACATATAGACAGAAATTCATAATTCTAATACAAGTGAAATCTTTTACCTAAATTCAAAATATATAAATATGTAAACATCTCAAAATGCAGCCACTTTCAGTACTTCATGTTCAGAAATAAATGTGGAAAAACTTAACAAGCCTTAACAATTTTTCTTTATTAGAAAACAAAAATCCTCCTCAAATAAAAAAATTTAAATTACTTTTAACAAAAAAAATATATAATGTAATTTTATTTTATTTCATTCTTTGGATGATGTACTGAAGTCAAGGAAGCTCTTTTTTGGCCGCGCTGGGCAGCTTCCAGGATCTCAGTTCACCAACCAGCCCAGGATCCTAACCACTAAGCCACCAGGGAACTCCCGGAAGCAAATTTAATCATTCTTTCCTTGGAAGACTTCACTTAATTAGTCTTTTCAAAGTTCTTTTTTCTTTAAAGTAGGAAACAAAGGTAATGGTATATATTGACGTATGTGTTGACTACTTACATCAAAATGTAGCCTGCAACTGAAATTGCGTCAAGAAATAGAGTGACTTAAAATACTTTAAATGTAAGTCATGAGCTACATGCCTGTTTCTGAAGTAGTGTGTCTCTGTCCCATTTTTATATTATTATTTTTTTCCTCCCTCTAACACTTTAACTGGGATTCTTTCACTTAGAATGTAATTTTAAAATAACGTTACAATCCTATCTATAGTAAGTACTTGAATTTATGTCAATAAGTTCACTTGAAAAGTTAAACTGAAAGAAAAAACCAATAAATATGATAGTACTCTTTTTCTCTTGGCTATTTTCTAAAAAGTATGTAACCATATTAATATACTTAAGCCAATGATTCCAAGAATAGAAAAGAATAAAATCACACATTTCATAAAAACCATATAAAATAACCACCTTACCCATATCATTAGCAAGGGAATTAGGATCAGATGCCCCTAGAGTAGCTTCAAACTCCTCTTGGAGACGATATGCTCTTTGCAGCAGAGCTTCAAGTTTATGGATAAATTCAGTACTAATAATATCCTATAAGGAGAGAAAAAGTACACACAGCAAATATTAGATTCTAATGTTAAAATTCTAAACACTTTCCACTTTTAAATGAAAGGCAGAAAAGTGAGGGATATAAAAAAATACTGTTGGGTGGTGAGAATACTGTGATAGAAGTCAGGAGGCCTGGGTTCTAGCTGTGCCTCAGATAAAATCATCTCCATTTCGTAATCCGTAAAATTAAGGAGTTGGACTAGATCTCAAAGTAAGGTTCTCAAAGTAAGGTCCCTGAACCAGCAGCATCAGTATTACCTGGGAACTTGTTAGAATTGCAAATTAGAAATGAATTAGAAACCCTAAAGGTGGGACCCCCAAATCTATTTTTCAGCAAGCCTTTCAGAGGCTTCTGATGCATGCTCAAATTTGAGAATCACTAACCTAGATGAGTCTAGCTCTAACTCTGTGTGATTTTTATGTATATAATGGCACTTAATTAAACCCAAAGCACAAAACAGACTTTTAAAAATCATATTTGCTTAATTCTTTATTTTCTTGAAAAATCAGGAAACAATGATAAATTGCAAATTTGGGGTTTAACAACTAACCGAACAGGAAAAGCCCAGTAAGAAATATCCCCACACAATCCCAAGGAAGAAAAAAAAAAGTTCTATTAAATGCCACAGAAATCAAATACACTGAATCAACATTAAAAATAGTTCAACTGTTCCAATATTATGAAGACCACTCCCAAATAAATCATCCTTACATCTATACTTTCTTCTGCAATGGCATCTCCCGCACCCAATTTAATGGAACTACAGGCTTCGTCTTCAGCCTGTCTATTTCGAAAGGTTAGAGCTTGTTCCCATCGACGCAATGCCTCTTCAAACAATTCCATACCTAAAAATTGAGAACAGAACAATTTTATTTTATTTTTTTTCTGGCCGTGCCACATGGCTTGCAGGATCCTAGTTCCCCAACCAGGGACTGAACCCAGGCCCCCGCAGTGAAAGTGCTGAGTCCTAACCACTGGACTGCCTGTGATCTCCCAAGAACAGAGCAATTTTATTAATTTTTAAAAGTTTTTAAGTTTATTTGGTTGCATTGGGTCTTTGCTGCTGCACGCAGGCTTTCTCTAGTTGCATCAAGCGGGGACGACTCTTTGTTGCGGTGCACAGGCTTCTCATTACAGTGCTCTCTCTTGCTGCAGAGCTCGGGCTTTAGGCACGCTGGCTTCAGTAGTTGTGGCTTGTGGGCTCTCGAGCGCAGGCTCAGCAGTTGTGGTACATGGGCTTAGTTGCTCCGCAGCATGTGGGATCTTCCCAGACCAGGGATTGAACCCACGACCCCTGTATTGGCAGGCAGATTCTTAACCACTGCGCCACCAGGGAAGTCCCAAGAACAGAACAATTTTAAATAAGTGAAATCAATACCAAAATCATTTTCAGTCTAAAGTGTTTTTCACACAGTTAGCACCAATGGCACAGTGTGACTGTAATTTTGGCACTAAAGAATAAAATTTATGCTCACATCATTTCTTTGCAGAATCTTAATATCCCAATACATTCCAGGTCTACAGATGTAGTCAACCAACAATAAGAGAGAAATGACTAATATGTTTTCCCTTTTTAAAATATGTAACTCAAAGGTATACGGTGCTTGGAAATTTTCTAAAAAAAATCATGAATTCATCAAAAGTCCTAACAATAATGGCTAATTTTTATAGTCACATAACTATCTTTCAAAATATCCCCCTAAATGAAATAGAAAACTGATGGGCAAATAGAAGAAACTAGTTGATAAGAAACTATCAGGTTTACAAGAGGTTCTCAGAAGGAGAGAGTAAAGCTAAGAAGAAAGATAACAGCACAGAGGTCCAGAATAAAGTCTTTTCTATCCTTTTTCCACCAAAAGGTGTCTTAGACCACCTTGACACCAACTTGCTGATTTGGATGGATAAAGTGCTGGGCCAGAGTTAAAAATATACAAGAAAAACCAATAAAGGGTTACAATCTGAGTAGGAATTTCATATCCCTCCTTATAGAAAGCTTTTGTAGGAAAATAGGTGAATATGTGCCTCTTTTTCTCCAAATTAAAAAAAAAAAGGCTTACCAAAGTAATTATGCACTTCAGGCCACAACAGTGAGAGGCCCGTGTACCGCAAAAAAAAAAAAAAATAATAATAATAATTATGCACTTCAAACAAAACCAAAATATTTCAAAACCTCAATTTTTCTAGACATATAAAAGTAAAAGATCTTTAAAAGCTGCTTAAGAATCTGACCAAGTCATTCTGAAGATGTTTTTAAGATATGGTAGCTAGAGAATACCTGTCCTCGAAAATCATTTCTTCAGTTATCTGGAGAACCTACAACTCTAAACAAATAAGATGTTCTTTAAATGAAATGTAGGCCTTAAATTGTTTAATTTTCTGTAGCAAAGAATCATTGTCTGGATCTTCCTTCTAAAAAATTTACTCACTTAAAAGACTTCCTTTTTCCAAGCTATACAATTCTAATTCCTTCATCCTCCTCTCACTCCATCCACTCTCTATCCTTCTGATTATTTTGGCTAAATATAAGGAAGAATTATCTAACAGCAGAGTTGTCCAAAGATAAAAGTTACCTCTCAGGAAGTGCTGTGTCTCACTTGACTGCAGAACGTGGCCCAAACTGTCACACATCAGCAGTTTTGTAACAGGAATTCAAACATGTTACCAATATATTTTTTATGTCATCAACACTGTGAAGGGAACTGAAACAATAGGTGGGAATTGAAACAGTATCTCCTACCGATCCTAATTCTATGACACTGAGACTCCCTGCAGCTTCCCTAGTTTTACTCTATTTCTCTTCAATTCTAACTCTCAATATTCCTACAGAAGTGTTGAGTGTAGGTTTACTAGGCATAGTTAATCTAGAAACATAGTGAGCTTAATTCTCAGGAAGACCTGGAAAAGGTGGCAGAAGAACTACTCCTATATCTCTCCCCCCGTGCAGTATTACCTACTGTGACATCACGGCAGATGATATAGTCTTTTTGCTTTTTTAACATCTTTATTGGAGTATAATTACTTTACAGATGATATAGTCTTTAACTATTCTAGAGTGTGGGAATGCACGCAGGCACACAGTCCTTCTGCCAACTCACCATCCCCTTACTACTCACTGGCCAAGGCCACATCAAGGTTTTTTTGGTTTTGTTTTTTAGTTAGTATGCATTTCCCTCAAAAGGAATATAGCCTGAAATAGAGTACAGAAGAACAGGGGAATGGATTTGAAAATGCACTTGAATCTGATTTGGTGTTAAGGTCTCTGGTTCTCTTCCTGGGCTCCAGTGAGACGTTCTAGACATGCTCATGTTTGAGCTATAAACACATGCCTCTTTCTATCTAAAATCCTTTCTAGATATAGGAAGAATACAAATGATATCTAGATAAAAGACTACATAAAGTGGATTTTGATAGATTCATTAGATAAAAGTCAACAGATTAGGTTAGGTAAGTGTAATAGATTGAATAATAACCACCCAAAGATATCAGGCCCTAGTCTCTGGAACTTGTAAACGTTACCATATAAGAAAAAAGTGTCTTTGCAGATGTGATTAAATTAAGAATCTTAACATGGGGAGATTATCCTAAATTATCTGGTGGGCTCTAGATCCAATCACAACCATCCTTACAAAAGAGAGGCAGAGGGAGATTTGATACACACAGTGAAGAGGAAGGCAGAGATTAGAGTCATGTGGCCACAAGCCTGAAGCCACCAGAAGCTGGAAGAGGCACGGAATGAATTCTCTTCCAAGCCTCCAGAGGGAGCATGGCCCAAATGCCACCTTGATTTCAGCCCAGTGATAATGATTTCAGACTTCAGGCCTCCAGAACTCTGAAAGAATATATTTCTATTGTTTTAAACCACCAAGTTTGTGGTAATTTTAACAGTAGCCTCAGGAAGCTAACACAACATGTTATGTTATATAGACTAGAGTCAGCAGATGAGAACATTTTAGAATTATAGTTGCTTCCCTTAGAACAATTCATCATTCTTCTGTTTCACATTAAATGTGAGTACAGTATCTTAAAACTTCATTATGTTATTCCTACCCATCAGGTATAGGTTCTCAGGAGTGGTCACAGGAATATTAACAAGTTTAATATCATCTTCATCTGCTTTGTCCCAGGAATTAGAATTGCCGCAAGCACAGCTATGACAAGAATTGACACTCTGGACCTAAAATTAAAATGGACGGAAGTTACTTCAAAATCTCTTTTGTAATAGTATTTTGCGATCTTTTATATTTATAAATTATTTATGTAAATCCTAATCCTGGTATAACAACCCATGGAATTTCTACCTGAAGAAATAAATCTGATTATATTCAGTCAAACTTAAGAGTCATAAGGCCCTAAGTATTCTGAACACTTGTTTGCTCAAAAATATACAACTAGAACAATATTTGAACGTAAATCAGATATTTCCATCAAAAATCAAGCAGTTATTTTTATAGTTTACTGTCGTTAAGTATTTACTTATAAATTTTATCCACACCTACTTTGATTTGAGGTAGCTAGCTTATTTTCCTTTTAGAACTTATTACAATGCTGGTTCTCTACTATGTAATAATGAAAATCGAAAAGCCTCTGTCATCTTCCCTTCTCTAGCAAGGTCCGCTGAGCCAATCATTTCAGTCACCTCTATGCAAATGACTCCCAAATCTTGAACTTCAATTCTGTCCTCTTTTAAGAAATCTAAGCCCACACTTCCACCTGCCTATTTGGTGACTCCACTTGGCTCTTCTGTTGGCATCTCAAAATGACTATATCAAAAAAGAGCTCTGTATCTTCCCATAACAAAAACTCTTCCTCCTCCCAAGTTCACTCACAGTACTTTTATCTCCATAATTCCTCAAACAACTTCTCTTCCCACACCCCTCATATCCAGTTACCAAGTTTTGTGGACCCTGTTCCCTCCTCTTCCACTCCTGTTGTCATGACCCTTACTGAGGCACTCATTAAGAGGCAGAAATCTGGGTTCACAGCCCTGGCAGTGGAATGACTAGGTCAGCTAAGGCACATATAGTAAAGTGATTCTAAAGACTTCTTACTTATACTATTACCATAAAACTCCTTTTCTCTAGTCAAGAACAGCTTCAACTTTCAGTTGAGAAAATTCAACACAGAGGTACCCCAGATTATAGAATGGGCATATACTTCATTATCCAGCTCAGTTTCACAAACGAATTGAGAGTCTGTATGCCTTTGATCTAGATGTTCCTACCACAGAATAGCCTTTAAAAATTTGGTATATTTTTAGGCATTTAAGAATGGGGCAGCTGTATATTCCAACAAAATACAGAAGCAAGGTATGGAACAGATTATGGTATTCTATAAAGTATTTTTTTATTTTTTAAACTATTTTTTTAATGCATATACATGATGGTAGGAGGCATATTCTCCCTGGAAGTATACACATAAGAAATTGTCAGTGTCCGTCTCTAAGGAGGGGAACTGAGAGGATCAGGAGCACATTTTCACTGTTTGCTTTTTGCCTCTTCTTTACTTAGTAGGAAGTGCGTATCCTACCTAATTTTTAAAACTACATTAGATTTAAACAAATATTAACTTCATTTTTCACCTGTCAATCAATACTATATTAATGCTGTCAAGAAAGAGGTGAAGAACTCCACACTTGACAGGTTCATCAAGTGATTTTTGTGACCTAGTACCATGTTTGCTGCATCTTCTAGCTTTCTGCAGAGCATCTAGCTTTGAAGCAACACTTCCATACCAACATCATCCTCAGAGGACTCCATGGGACCACATCACTTAACTCAAAAAAACCTGGAACCAAGCTGGCTGAATATTTAGCAAAAGGATAATTTTACTTGCCTGAAGAAAACAGGATCAACCAGATTTCTTAAGTTTCTTTCCATACTAAGAGCTATCTATAACTGTATGACATTTAAACCAATAGATAACAATAGATATATAAATAGTTAAAAGAAAAAACTAATAAAAATTTTTTCTTTACTTACAGAGGCCAAACTCTGTGCAGAACCTGAGTATTTACTGAAGAGTCCTCCATTAGCATAATTATAAGACTGAGATCCTTTGTCTTTGGCAGAACTTAAAGACAGTGTCAAATTCTGTCTGCTACTGGAACAACTTGAACCTACCAAACAAACATATTAATATTAAAAGTATCAATAACTCCAATGATAAATTTCAGGTAAAATTTCAAAGTTTATATATTCATTCAGAGGGCTCATTTTAAAACACATTTCCCTCAATTGTGTAAATTATTAAATGTATACCATTATTAAAATCTACATCTCTATATAATATTTTTAATACTGCTAAAATCTTCTGAAATGAAGATTAAAACATTCATCAATTACTCAAGGTGGTATTTGAATGGTCTACTGTAATCAGCATAAAAATACTGGCAACTATGAACTTTCAAATTATAAATTAAACAAAATATAAGCACTTCTTTCCTGAATTACCTCTAAGCTTTATCCGTATCACATTATATTGTAATCAGTCTTTTTATACGTCTGCCTCCCCTAACCATCTACCCATTAATCTAGGGCAGACACTGTGCCTTAGTTTACCTTAATGCAGCAGTTAAGACACTCCTCAATTCAAATCCTTGCACTTATTAGTTATATGAACTTGAGCAAGTCACTCAACTTTTCCATATCTCAATTTTCTTTAGGTATAAAATGGGAACAACAAATAGGATTATAGTCCTAATTCATAGGATTGTTATACAGGTTAAATTAACACAGTGAATATATAGAATGTAGCACTGCACCCGAGGTCTAATAAAACATCAGTAAGTGAGAGGCATCATTATTGTAATGTTCACTACACTTGGCACAAAATAGTCATTCATTAATTATTTGTTGGGCCAACAAATCACAAAATCGTATGATAAATCAAATAATAAATTTAAAATAATTTAAAATTCAAAAATAAATCCAGCACGCTGAAGAAACTATTTCTATTGATACAATTTGATAATATGTATCAGATCTCTAACAAAAACTACAGATGCTTTAAAGGCCAGCAATTCTACTTCCAGAACTTTATAAGCTTAGGAAATAAACCAGACAAGTATATGCAAAGCAAGAAAAACAACCTAAAGAGAACAACAGGGAACTGGTTAAATAATTAGAGTACATTTGTACACTAAATACATATTAAAAATGATAGCACAGAGATATATTTATTGACATTTAAAGACATTCTTATATAATGTTAAATATTTTAAAGGCAGGTTACAAAAGGTATGAATTTTACTTAAAATGCATAAATTATTTACTTGTATATAATATAAAATTTTATGTCTCAATATGACATTTAAGTGCAAATATAAATGGATAGATATATACCAAAGTATTAGCAGTATTTATTTCTGGGTAGCAGAATTTCAAGTGATTTTAATTTTTTCTGTTTGCTTGTCTGTATTTTCTAACCTTTCTAAAATTAATCTGTATTACTTGTGAGTTAAATATTAAGCAGGGAAATTCTGGAAATTAAAACACTGAAATCACTGCACTCCAGTAATGATTTACACATAAAATTTCCTTTGCAGACTTAATTCAGCTATTTCTACATACCTTTGTCTGATGCTGCTCTTTTAGTGTATTCAAGTATGAGATGCTCTGGTTCCCATGGTAATATTTTTCCTTTCTTCTTTCCACGTCTTCTTTTAAAGTGACGGGCCAGAAAAATTACAGATACAACACTCACTGCAGTTACCACAAATAACTTTTTAGCTACTGGCGAAAATCTGATCTGGAAAAGATGCAATTAGATTGAAAAAAAGTCTTATTTGTTTGTTTAAAATCGACATAAGTACTAAAATTATTCTTAAGCTAATCTAGTTCTAAATACTACCAAGATAATATTATTTTACTCTTTCAATGACAATTTGAATTTTAAAGACAAATCCAAAAAATGTAGTAATTTATTATCCACTGCTCTGCAGTTCTCAGATAAATAATAATGCCCAAAAAGTTACCAGGAGCACAAAATAATTCAATCCCATTAATATCTGTTGAACAACTAATGATTAATTCATGCAACTCAATCTTCTATCTGAATCACAGCAAGATTTTTTTTTTTTTTTTTTTTTTTTTTTACAGCAAGATTTTTAATTGCAGGAATGATTAAATCAGACTTTTAAAATGAACCAATTTTTTAAAACTATCTGGAAATGTGGGCAAACATAAATTAACTCAATTTATAAATATCATTTAAATAAGCCCTTTTATTCATTAATTAATCAACATATATTTACTCAGCATCTTACAATATACCAGGACTGTGCTATGAAAATGAAAATGAAAATCTTAGTATAATTCTATTCAATAAGCATATGTCTTTCATTTATCAAGAAGCACCAGGTATAAAGAGGATACAGATGTTGCTTCCCTAAAGAGTGTACTAATAGTAAAGACAAATATACAAATAATGTATTACAAATAATTACAGTATAGTGTGATAAATACAGTAATGTAAGTATGTACTAAGTACTAACATAAGAGCAAGAGGTAATTAACTTTGTCTTGAGGGACAAACACTATTAACCACCTAAAATGCAAAAGAACTTTGAAATAAAGCTATAGGCTTGGGGATGTAGAAAGCTAGAAAGAGTGTCACTTCCAACCTTCCAAAAACAAAAAAGTCAAATGACAAATTCTCAATTTTTTTGAACCCATCAGAATGCAGAAGTTGGAGGGTAATCAACTGGCCCCAAAACTAAGAAGACACAGGTTTTCACCCGGAGAGATAAGACATGAACACTGACATGCAGGAAGAAGGCATATCAGGATATCAGTAAGAAGAGTTCAGCTAGCATGGTTGGTAAGTTGGTGGAGACTGAGAGGGTACTGGTGAAAGACGGTGAATCACCCTTCCCAGGGGGGCAGGTGTGGTGCAAATATAAGGGTAATTCACACTTTTTGGACGTTTTTATCTTCATGAATCCCACCAAGCACACACAGAAAAGACGGCAAGAGTCCTAAGAAAGTCTTCCTAATGGTGAACTGCGGAAGGGAAACAGGAATTTTTGTTGAGGGACATGAACTGCATCAGTACCCTTCTCTTTTGTCCCCCAAAAGGAACAAAAGCCTTAAACTGTGGGATGCAGTTTTAACTTTAGAGGGAAATTTATACCATTAAATGTTTATATTAAGAAAAAAAGAAAGGTGTTGAATCCATAATCTGAGCTTTGACCTTAGAAAAAGAAAACCAAATCCAATCTAAAGCAAGCAGAAAATTAGGAAGTAATGAAGATGACACAGAAATCAATGAAATGGAAAACCAACTCAATAAAATCAAGAGTTGTTTGGGTTTTTTAATTTTTAATTTTTTATTGTTTTGGCTGCGCTGCGCAGCTTGCAGAATCTTAGTTCCCTGACCAGGGATCAAACCCAGGCCCTGGACAGTGGAAGTTCAGAGTCCCAACCACGGGACCGCCAGGGAATTCCTGGTTTTGTTTTGTTTAATTTATTTTATTTATTTATTCTTGGCTGTGTTGGGTGTTCGTTGCTGTGCACGGGCTTTCTCTAGTTGCGGCGAGCAGGGGCTACTCTGCCTTGCGGTGCGCGAGCTTCTCATTGCAGTGGCTTCTCTTGTTGTTGAGCATGGGCTCTAGGCACACGGGCTTCAGCAGTTGTGGCACGTGGGCTCAATAGTTGTGGCTTGCGGGCTCTAGAGCGCAGGCTCAGTAGTTGTGGCGCAAGGGCTTAGTTGCTCTGCGGCATGTGGGACCTTCCCAGACCAGGGCTTGAACCCGTGTCCCCTGCACTGGCAGGCGGATTTTTAAACACTGTGCCAACAGGGAAGCCCCTAGGTTTTTTTTTTAATAAATAAAACTGATAAACCTCTAGTCAGTCTGATCAAAAAGAAAGGGAGAAGAAAAGATACATATTACCAAAATCAGAAATGAAAGAAGGGCCACCACTACAGACCTCACAGATATGAAAAGGATAAAAAAAAAAAGATTACTATGAACATCTCTATGCCCATAAATTCAACAACTTAGATAAAACGGACTAATTCCTTAAAAGAGAGAACCCATCAAATTTACTCAGGAAGGCGCTTCCCTGGTGGCACAGTGGTAGGAATCTGCCTGCCAATGCAGGGGACAAGGGTTCAATCCCTGCTCCGGTAAGATCCCATATGCTGCGGAGCAACTAAGCCCATGCCACAACTACTGAGCCTGTGCTCTAGAGCCCGTGAGCCACAACTACTGAGCCCGTGTGCCACAACTACTGAAGCCCATGCGCCTAGAGCCTGTGCTCTGCAACAAGGGAAGTCACCGTAACGAGAAGCCCGTGCACCGCAACGAAGAGTAGCCCCCACTCGCCACAACTAGAGAAAGCCTGCGCGCAGCAACGAAGACCCAACACAGCCAAAAATAAATAAATTTGGAAAAAAAAATTTACTCAAGAAGAAATAGATAGCATGAATATTTACATACCTACTAAAGAAGCTGAATATGTAGTTAAAATCTTCTAACAAAGCAAATTATAAGCCAAATTCTACCAAATATTCAAGGAAGAAATATCAAACCCCACAGAGGGAACACTTCCCAATCTTTTTACAAACCCAGCATTCTATTAACATCAAAACCAAAGACATTACAAAAACAAAAACAAACCTACAGACCAACATTGATAGATGCAGAAATCCTTCATAAAATATTAACAAATCAAATCCAGCAATATATAAAAAGAATAATATATATGACAAAATGGTGCCTATCCTAGGAATTCAAATCTGGTTCAACATTCAAAAACTAATTAATATACTTCAACATAATAACAAACTAAGGAAGAAAAGCCATAATATAATCTCAATATATTAAAAAAGAAGTATCAATATGAGCTCATGTTTTGCTTTTTCTTTTTAATATATACAGATAGACAAATTCAGAAATACAGTTGTGTATAAATACACTGATCAGTATTCATTCACACACATCCTAGTTCTGTCTCCTAAGAGGGACTAGAAATAGCAACATCCCAGTAGCAACGCACACACCTTGCATCCAGATCTTAGTTTCTAATTGCCAGAGACTAAAGAGAGCTAAATATGGAGACTAAAGAGAGCCAAAGCTCCCCGGAAAAGTGGGTAATTCCAGGACTGAGGCAGAGAAAATACAAAATGAACCTGGAGAGGGAAAAAAAAAAAAAGAAGAGGGCATGTCAGGCATGTCAAAAGACACAGGAGGGCTTCTCTGGTGGCGCAGTGGTTGAGAGTCCGCCTGCCGATGCAGGGGACACGGGTTCGTGCCCCGGTCCGGGAAGATCCCACATGCCGTGGAGCGGCTGGGCCAGTGAGCCATGGCCGCCAAGCCTGCATGTCTGGAGCCTGTGCTCCGCAATGGGAGAGGCCACAACAGTGAGAGGCCCACGTACCGCAAAAAAAAAAAAAAGACACAGGAGCCAAACTGAAAGAGCTTCCAAAGCCAAATATGGAACAATTTGAGCAACAAAATAAATAATAGTATTAGATTACAAACCAAAGAACAAAATAAATACCCAAATTGATATAAATCAATAATTGAATAAATTAATAAAAAGGGAAGAAGGGACAACTCTCCCTTACAGGATAATTTTAAATAATGAGTGTAGAAGGAATGAAGGAAATAGAAAATCACCAATAAACGCTATGGTAATAACTGCTTACGGGCAAGATTCACTACTAAGTGCTAAAATTAGAGGACAGGGACTTCCCTGGTAGCGCAGTATTTAAGAATCTGCCTGCCAATGCAGGGGACAAGGGTTCAATCCCCAGTCCAGAAAGATCCCTGGACATGCCACGGAGCAACTAAGCCCGTGCGCCACAACTACTGAGCCTGCATGCAACAAGTACTGAGGTGCACATGCCACAACTACTGAAGCCCACGGGCCTAGAGCCCGAGCTCTGAAACAAGAGAAGCCACCGCAATGAGAAGTCTGTGCACCGCAGTGAAGAGTAGCCCCTGCTTGCCGCAACTAGAGAAAGCCCGCACACAGCCAACAAAGACCCAACGCAGCCAGAAATAAATAAATAAATAAAATTTATTAAATAAATAAATAAAATTGGGGACAAAAGTTTAAGGAGAAACAATATATTTGTATAGTCTCAAAGCACCCACCTCCAAATTTATTTACAAAGAGAAAAAACAGCATAAAAACTTTAATCAAGTGATCAAGGTTAACATCACCTGTAAAAGACATATACACATCATCATGTATCCCGATATAATGCACTGTGGTTTTGTGTCAAAAATGAATAATCTCAATGCAATCCTGAGCAAAGATCAGACAAATTCAATTGAGGGACAGTCTATAAAATGCCTAATTTGTACTCTTCAAAAGTGTCAAGCATAAAAGGCAAGGAAAGATTGAAGGACCTGTCACAGGTTGAAGAAGACTAAGGAGACTTAACAACTAAAAGCAATGGGGAAAAAGCAATGAAATTTAAGTAATTACATAAAAGGACAAAAATTGGGTTGGCCAAAAAGTTCGTTCGGTTTCCCCATAAGATTGCTCTAGTAGCACCTATCCCTTTAACTTCATGTGAAACAATTTTGTTAGACTGAATTGTGACAGCTGCCAATCAACGTTATACCACACAGGAAATAGCCGACATACTCAAAATATCCAAATCAAATGCTGAAAATCATTTGCACCAGCTTGGTTATGTTAATCACTTTGATGTTTGGGTTCCACATAAGTTAAGCAGAAAAAAACCTTCTTGACTGTATTTCCGCATGCAAATCTCTACTTAAACATAACAAAAACGTTCTGTTTTTAAAACAAATTGTGATGGGTGATGAAAAGTGGACACTGTACAATAACGTGGAATGGAAGAGATCATGGGGCAAGAGAAGTAAAACACCACCAACCACACCAAAGGCCGGTCTTCATCCAAAGAAGGTGATGCTGTGTATATGGTGGGATTGGAAGGGGGTTCTCTATTATGAGCTCCTTCCGGAAAACCAAACGATTAATTCCAACAAGTACTGCTCCCAGTTAGACCAACTGAAAGCAGCACTCAATGAAAAGCATCCAGAATTAGTCAACAGAAAACACAAAATCTTCCATCAGGATAACGCAAGACTGCATGTTTCTTTCATGACCAGGCAAAAGGTGTTACAGCTTGGTGGGAAGTTCTGATTCATCCACTGTATTCACCAGACATTGCACCTTCAGATTTCCATTTATTTCGGTCTTTACAAAATTCTCTAATGAAAAAATTTCACTTCCCTGGAAGACTGTAAAAGGCACCTGGAACAGTTCTTTGTTCAAAAAGACAAAAAAAAGTTTTGGGAAGATGGAATCATGAAGTTGCCTGAAAAATGGCAGAAGGTAGTAGAACAAAACAGTGAGTATGTTGTTCAATAAAGTTCGTGGTGAAAATGAAAAATGTGCCTTTTATTTTTACTTAAAAACCAAAGGAACTTTTTGGCCAACCCAATAAATAAAGTCTACAGTTTTTAGTTAAGAATATTATGCCAATGTTAATTTCTTAGTTTTAGTAATTATACTAGAGTTATGACAGATGTATACATCAAGGAAAATTGGGTGAAAAGTATATGGAAATTCTCTGTACAATCTTTACAACTTTGATGAGTAAAATTCTTTCTAAAATAAAAGAGATAAAGCTCTGACAGACCTTGTTAAGAGGATGAAAAAACATGCTACAGACTGGGAGAAAATATTGATATTTGTAAACCACCTATCTGACAAAGGACTTGTTTACAGAATCCATAAAGAACTCTTGAAATTCCACAGTAAGAAAACAATCCAATTAGAAAACAGGCGAAGGACATGAAGAGACATTTCATTTCACAGAAGATGGTACACGGATGGCATAGACATAGACACACACACACACACACACAACGATGTTCAACATAATCAACAGAGAAATGTTAATTAAATCTACTGTGACATATGACACACCTATTAGAACAGCTAAAAAAAATTATTTTAGTGACAATATCAAATGCTGGTGAGGATATGAAGACTACTTCTCATATATAGTTGTTGGAAATTTAAAATGGGACAACCATTCTGGAAAATAATTTGGCAATTTCTTTAAAAACTAAACATCCACTTACCATATGACCCAGTAATCACATTCCTGAGCATATATCCCAGAAAAATAAAAACTTATGCCCACACCAAACTGTACACAAATGTTCACAGCAGCTTTATTTATAATAATCAAAACTGGAAACAGCCAAAATGTCCCTCAATAAATGAATGTTAACAAACTGGTACATCCATGTACAGACTACGGAATACCACAATAAAAAGGAACAAATTATTGAACCTCTCTGTACTATTTTTGCAACCTCCTGTGAATCTATAAGTACTTAAAGTTTTTAGAAAATAAAGCTGTATCAACACAGCTGCTAATCCCAGTTAATTCAAACCAATGAAATTTTGGAAGAATTTTATGATTGGGTTGTTTTCCTTTGCACAACTATTCAATTAAACTGAACTGGGAATTCCCTGGCAGTCCAGTGGTTAAGACTCTGTGATTTCACTGCCGAGGGCCTGGGTTCAATCCCTGGTTGGGGAACTAAGATCCCACAGGCCGTGTGGTGCAGCCAAAAAATAATAAATAAATAAAAATCTTTAAAGAACTGAATTGACCCATGGTGCACAGTTTGTTGTCTTTAAATATCATTTTACACTAAAGGGTTTCTTGGAGAAGTGGCTGATTCCAGATATGGGGCATGAAAAGTATGAGAGGAGCCTGTAACATCTTCTCATACCAGATAGCAAGGAGGCTGTCAACAGAGTTGTATCTAAAGCACAAACAGGCCAACTTGAATAGGCTCTCACTGGCCAAAATGAGTTCATTTGAGCATAAATAAGGATAAATAAAGTAATGGTTTAATATATCATATATAATTAAATCTGTGAGATCAAAATGATCTTTTTTTAAACCCTCCTTGATCAGCTCTGACGAATACTAAAGAACCATCTCATTATTTTACAGTCTGGTCAATAAAAAGGAAAGAAGCAATTATTCTGCCATTTCTATGCAAACTGCACCAAGGTACCCAAGTAGTGACAGAAAGTTTCTCTTCATTGATATATTTTAGCTAATAAATTAAGAAGGAAATATAGAATGATGTCACCATTTTACAACCTCTTGAATTAGCAGATCCAATAATAATTATCAAAGACTGGCAACATCACAAAAAGATTCAACCAGATATTATGTACTTCTATAACTTAGCTTTAGCAACAAACTGAATCTAATTGATACTCCAATCTAACTCAATTCATAGAAAAATACAGTGGAGAGAATATAATCAGGATTATCCTGTCACAATAAAGAACATGGTTTCTTCCACAGAGAAAATAAAAGCAAAGCAAAAAAAACCAAACAAACGGTATGGGGGAAACTACAGATTAAAAGAGATCTAAGAGTTGACAGATACCTCAATTCCATCACACAAAACAAAAACAAACAAAAAATACTCATAGGACAACAGGAGAAATTAAACACTGACTGGATACTAATACTATTAAGGAATTACTATTGTATGGAAGGATGTAATGTTATTGTGGTGGCTCTACTTTTAAGAGGTGAGATATAAAATGAAACAGTTCCAGATGAAATAATATGATGTATCGATTTGCCTCAAAAGAATCCAGTGAGGGATGGAGGAGGAAACGGATACGAAAACAGAGGAAACAAGACAGCCCATGCAAACTCTACCCAATACTCTGTAATGACTTGTATAGAAAAGAATCTAAAGAAGAGTGGACATATGTATAGGTATAACTGATTCACTTGGCTGTATACCTGAAACTAATGCAACATTGTAAATCAACTATACTCCAATAAAAATTTAAAAAAAGAAAAAAAGAAAAATAAGATTGCCCATGCATTGCTATCTGTTGAGGCTGAGTGTCAGGTATATGGGGTTCATTAAACTATTCAATTTTGTATATGCTTAAAATTTTCTATAATAAAACTATTTGTAAAAATAAAAATTGAATTAACATAAACTTTAAACTATAATGTAACAGGAGAATAAAAACAATTATTCATTACCATTTAAAACCACATGATCATCTGTGTAGAAAAACCCTATGAAACTTACAAAAAGCTACCAGAACTAATAACTGAGTTTAATTAAGCTATAAAATATAATACCAATATACAAAAGCCTATTTTCATATACTAGAAATAAATAACTGGAAATTGAAATTTTAAAAATACCATTTACAGTAGCATCATAAAATATGAAATACTTAAGGATAAATCCGACAAAAGATGTGAAAGGCATGTATCCTGAAAACTAGCAAACACTGCTGAGGTTCAAGAAAGAAAATCTAAATATATGGAAAGACATAACACATTTACAGGTTGAAATACTCAAAGATGTCAACTGTCCCCAAATTGATCTATAGATTCAATACAATCCCAGTGACAATCCTAGCAAGATTTTTTTTTTTTTTGGTAAAAACTGATACTTGATTTTTAAATTTCATAGAGAGGGAATTCCCTGGTTATCCAATGGTTAGGACTCTGTGCTTTCACTGCTGAGGGCACGGGCACAATCCCTGGTCAGGGAACTAAGATCCTACAAGACGCACAGTGCAGCCAAAAAAATAAAATTCATATGGAAATGAAAAGGATCGAGAATAGTCCAAACAATTTCGAAAAAGAAAAACAAAGTTGGAAGACTAACCTTACTTGATTTTGAGGCTTACTATAAAGCTACAATAAACAAAACACTGTCGTGTTGACACAAAGAGACAAACAGATCAATGCAACAAGAGAGAGAGTACAGAAATAGACCCACAAATATACAGAAGACTGATTTTTGGCAAAGGTACAAAAACGCAGTCCAGTGGAAAAAGAGTAGTCTTTTCAACAACTAGTGCCAGGGTGGGAGGGAGGCTCAAGAGGGAGGGGATGTGGGGATGTATGTATACGTATAGCTGATTCACTTTGTTATACAGCAGAAACTAACACAACAATGTAAAGCAATTATACTCAAATAAAGATATTTAAAAAAATAAAAACTAGTGCTAGAAAAAACTGAGTATCCATATGCAATAAAATGGAATTTCAATCTGTTTCACACCATACACAACAAATAACTAATGAATCACAGACTTAAACACAAAACCTAAAACTATAAAGGTTCCAGAAAAAGCATAGGAGAAAATCTTTGTGATCTCTGATTAGACAAATATTTCTTTGAGATGACACCAAAAACCTGACTCAGTTTTTTAAAAAAGTTGACAAATTGGACTTCAGAATTTAAAACTTCTGCTCTTTAAAAGGCACTGTTATTTGTTGGAAGATTTTTAATCACAGTCTCAATTTCAGTGCTTGTGATTGGTCTGTTCATATTTTCTATTTCTTCCTGGTTCAGTCTTGGGACGTTGTGCATTTCTAAGAATTTGTCCATTTCTTCCAGGTTGTCCATTTTATTGGCATAGAGTTCCTTGTAGTAATCTCTCATGATCTTTTGTATTTCTGCAGTGTCAGTGGTTACTTCTCCTTTTTCATTTCTAATTCTATTGATTTGAGTCTTCTCCCTTTTTTTCTTGATGAGTCTGGCTAATGGTTTATCAATTTTGTTTATCTCCTCAAAGAACCAGCTTTTAGTTTTATTGATCTTTGCTATCATTTCCTTCATTTCTTTTTCATTTACTTCTGATCTGATCTTTATGATTTCTTTCCTTCTGCTAATTTTTGGGGTGTTTTTATTCTTCTTTCTCTAATTGCTTTAGGTGCAAGGTTAGGTTGTTTATTTGAGATGTTTCCTGTTTCTTAAGGTAGGATTGTATTGCTATAAACTTCCCTCATAGAACTGCTTTTCCTGCATCCCATAGGTTTTGGGTCGTCGTGTCTCCATTGTCATTTGTTTCTAGGTATTTTTTGATTCCCTCTTTGATTTCTTCAGTGATAACTTCGTTATTAGGTAGTGTATTGTTTAGCCTCCATGTGTTTGTATTTTTTACAGACCTTTTCCTGTAACTGATATCTAGTCTCATAGCGTTGTGGTCAGAAAAGATACTTGATACAATTTCAATTTTCTAAAATTAACCGAGGCTTGGCTTCACAGGTGAATTCTATCAAACATTTAGAGAAGAGCTAACACCTATCCTTCTCAAACTCTTCCAAAATATAGCAGAGGGAGGAACACTCCCAAACTCATTCTATGAGGCCACCATCGCCCTGATACCAAAACCCGACAAAGATGCCACAAAGAAAGAAAACTACAGGGCATTATCACTGATGAACACAGATGCAAAAATCCTCAACAAAATACTAGCAAACAGAATCCAACAGCACATTAAAAGGATCATACACCATGATCAAGTGGGGCTTATTCCAGGAATGCAAGGATTCTTCAATATACACAAATCAATCAACGTGATATACCACATCAACAAATTGAAGGAGAAAAACCATATGATCATCTCAATAGATGCAGAGAAAGCTTTCAACAAAATTCAATACCCATTTATGATAAAAACCCTGCAGAAAGTAGGCAAGGGGGAACTTTCCTCAACATAATAAAGGTCATATATGACAACCCCACAGCCAACATCGTCCTCAATGGTGAAAAACTGAAACCATTTCCACTAAGATCAGGAACAAGCCAAGGTTGCCCACGCTCACCACTCTTATTCAACATAGTTTTGGAAGTTTTAGCCACAGCAATCAGAGAAGAAAAAGAAATAAAAGGAATCTAAATCAGAAAAGAAGTAAAGCTGTCACTGTTTGCAGATGACATGATACTATACATAGGGAATCCCAAAGATGCTACCAGAAAACTACTAGAGCTAATCAATGAATTTGGTAAAGTAGCAGGATACAAAATTAATGCACAGAAATCTCTAGCATTCCATACACTAATGATTAAAAATATGAAAATGAAATTAAGAAAACACTCCCATTTACCATTGCAAGAAAAAGAACAAAATACCTAGGAATAAACCTACCTAGGGAGAAAAAAGACCTGTGTGCAGAAAACTAAAAGACATTGCTGAAAGAAATTAAAGATGGTAGAAACAGATGGAGAGATATACCATGTTCTTGCATTGGAAGAATCAACATTGTGAAAATGACTCTATTACCCAAAGCAATCTACAGATTCAATGCAATCCCTATCAAACTACCACTGGCATTTTTCACAGAACTAGAACAAAAAATTTCACAAACTGTATGGAAACACAAAATACCCCAAATAGCCAAAGCAATCTTGAGAATGAAAAATGAAGCTGGAGGAATCAGGCTCCCTGACTTCAGACTATACTACAAAGCTACAGTAATCAAGGCAGTATGGTACTGGCACAAAAACAGAAATATAGATCAATGGAACAGGATAGAAAGCCCAGAGATAAACCCATGCACATATGGTCACCTTATTTTTGATAAAGGAGGCAAGAATATACAGTGGAGAAAAGACAGCCTCTTCAATAAGTGGTGCTGGGAAAACTGGACAGGTACATGTAAAAGTATGAGATTAGACCACTCCCTAACACCATACACAAAAATAAGCTCAAAATGGATTAAAGACCTAAATGTAAGGCCAGAAACTATCAAACTCTTAGAGGAAAACACAGGCAGAACACTCTGACATAAATCACAGCAAGATCCTTTTTGACCCACCTCCTAGAGAAATGGAAATAAAAACAAAAATAAATGGGACCTAATGAAACTTAAAAGCTTTTGCACAGCAAAGAAAACCATAAATAACACGATAAGACAACTTTCAGAATGGGAGAGAATATTTGCAAATGAAGCAACCGACAAAACATTAATCTCCAAAATTTACAAGCAGCTCATGCAGCTCAATAACAAAAAAACAAACAACCCAATCCAAAAATGGGCAGAAGACCTAAATAGACATTTCTCCAAAGAAGATATACAGATTGCCAACAAACACATGAAAGAATGCTCAACATCAGTAATCATTAGAGAAATGCAAATCAAAACTACAATGAGATATCATCTCACACCGGTCCGAATGGCCATCATCAAAAAATCTAGAAACAATAAATGCTGGAGAGGGTGTGGAGAAAAGGGAACCCTCTTGCACTGTTGGTGGGAATGTAAATTGATACAGCCACTATGGAAGACAGTATGGAGGTTCCTTAAAAAACTACAAATAGAACTACCATACGACCCAGCAATCCCATTACTGGGCATATACCCTGAGAAAACCATAATTCAAAAAGAGTCATGTACCAAAATGTTCATTGCAGCTCTATTTACTATAGCCAGGAGATGGAAGCAACCTACACGTCCATCATTGGATGAATGGATAAAGAAGATGTGGCACATATATACAATGGAATATTATTCAGCCATAAAAAGAAATGAAACTGAGTTATTTGTAGTGAGGTGGATGGACCTAGAGTCTAGGTGGATGTCATACAGAGTGAAGTAAGTCAGAAAGAGAAAAACAAATACCGTATGCTAACACATATATATGGAATCTAAGGAAAAAAAAAAAAGGTCATGAAGAACCTAGGGGTAAGACGGGAATAAAGGCACAGAACTACTAGAGAATGGACTTGAAGATATGGGGAGGGGGAAGGGTAAGCTGTGACAAAGTGAGACTGGCATGGACATATATACACTAACAAACATAAAATAGATAGCTAGTGGGAAGCGGCCGCATGGCACAGGGAGATCAGCTCGGTCCTTTGTGACCACCTAGAGACGTGGGATAGGAAGGGTGGGAGGGAGGGAGACGCAAGAGGGAAGAGATATGGGAACATATGTATATGTATAACTGACTCACTCTGTTATAAAGCAGAAACTAACACACCATAGTAAAGCAATTATACTCCAATAAGGATGTTAAAAAAAAAAACAAACAAAAAAACAAAACAAAACAAAAAAATAAATAAAAGGCACTGTTAAGAGAATGAAAAGACAATCCACGAATTAGGAGAAAATTGCTGCCAATCATCTATCTAACAAAGGAATTGTATCTAGGGTATATAAAGAATTCTCCAAACATAATAAGAAAACAAAAATCCCAATTTAAAAATGAGCAAAGTATGGAGACATATGTATATGTATAGCTGATTCAATTTGTTATAAAGCAGAAACGAACACACCATTGTAAAGCAATTATACTCCAATAAAGATGTTAAAAATAAAGAAATAAATTTTTAAAAATGGGCAAAAGCTTTGAACAGACACATCAACAAAGAAAATAAACAGATAGCAAATAAGCACATGAAAGCACATTCAACACTACTGGTCATTAGGGAAATGCAAATTAAAACCACAATGAGATTCCACTACACACCTATTTTAGAATGGCAAAAATTAAAAAGACTGTCCATACCAATGGTATAACCACTTTGGAAGAAGTCTGGCATTTTCTTAAAAAATTAAACATATACCTACTTATGAGTCAGTCATTCCTCTCCTAAGTATTCACCCAAGGAAGTGAAACCATATGTTCATACAAAGACTAGTACAGAAATGTTCTTAGCAGCTTTATGTATAAGTTTTTTTTAAAAAAAGAAAAAACAGGACACCCAAAAGTCCATCGCAGGTGAATAGCTGAACAAACTGTGGTATATCCATACAATGGAATATTGTTCAGTAATAAAAAAAGAACTGACTACTGATACATGCAACATGCATATATTTCAAAATAATTAGGTTGGGCTTCCCTGGTGGTGCAGTGGTTGAGAGTCTGCCTGCCGATGCAGGGGACACGGGTTTGTGCCCCAGTCCGGGAAGATCCCACATGCCGCGGAGCGGCTGGGCCCGTGAGCCATGGTCGCTGAGCCTGCGCGTCCAGAGCCTGTGCCGCGCAACGGGAGAGGCCACAGCAGTGAGAGGCCCGCGTACCACAAAAAAAAAAAAAAAAAAAAAATTAGGTTGAGTCAAAAAAAGCCAGACAAAAGGAAGTACATACTGTATGATTCCATTTATACAAAATTCTAGAAAATGCAAACTAATCTATAGTGACAAAAAGCAGATCAGTGCTTGCCTGGGGAAAAGTGGGGGAGGGGAGTTGGACAGGAAGATGCAAAGGCAGAGATTACAAAAGGGAATGATAGACTTTTAGAGATCATAGGTATGTTTATTACCCTGACTGTGGCAAGGATTTCACAGGCATATACACATATATGTTAAAACTTAAATTGTATTCTTTAAACACGTATACTTTAATGTGTGTCAATTTTACCTCAATAAAGCTGTTTTTGAAAAATAACATCTTCGGGACTTCCCTGGTGGTGCAGTGGTTAAGAACCCACCTGCCAATGCAAGGGACACAGGTTCAAGCCCTGGTCCGGGAAGATCCCACATGCCATGGAGCAACTAAGCCCGTTCACCACAACTACTGAGCCTGCGCTCTAAAACCCACAAGCCACAACTACTGAAGCCCGCGTGCCACAACTACTGAAGCCCATGCACCTAGAGCCTGTGCTCCACAACAAGAGGAGCCACTGCAATGAGAAGCTCGTGCACCGCAACAAGGAGTAGCCCTCGCTCACCACAACTAGAGAAAGCCCACGCACAGCAACAAAGACCCAATGCAGCCAAAAATAAATAATAAATAAAATTTTTAAACTAAATAAATAAAAAAATAACATCTTGGTTCTACACATAAATCCAAAATAATTGCTCATTTTTTGGTATACCAGAAATTATTTACTTCCACTTGCCATTATTATTTGGCCTCAGCGACTGTAATCTAATAAAAATTTAAAACTATTCTTACTCTACTTTTCTTTCAAATCCATTTAATTTCTTCCAAAACTATCATGGAAAATTGGAACATTCCAATGTTGCCTCAGATTTTTTTCCTTTTGCAAACTGTAAGAATTATTCTCTTCAGTAATGTATCCATACAGGAATTGCCAAATATTTGTTTCTTTCCATTTCTATGTTTTTCCCTCTGGAACCATAGCTCCAGTGTTCACTGCAACCAAATGAGATTCAGGGAAAAAAAACAAAACGAAACAGTTCCTGGAATTTGGATGCTAAACAACCAATAATAAAATAAATTCTAAAAAATAGCACTATTATTAAGAACACCTTACTTTTCATTATATTTTATGAACTGCCTTAACTTCATTACCCCCAAAAAATGTTTCTTAGATCAAATATAAAAATTAGTATTTACTGAATAAGCAAACGTAAGATAACAAAATTAAGACCTCAACTAAAGAAAATAATCTATTGGGAGTTCCCTGGTGGACTAGTGGTTAGGATGCGGCACTTTCACTGCTGTGGCCTGGTTTCAATCCCTCCTCAGGGAACTGAGATCCCATAAGCCATGTGGTGCAGCCAAAAACAAGAAAAAATAAAGGAAAGAAAGAAAATAATCCATTAACACAGGCCCAGCCATAACTAAGTGATCACATGTTCTTAAATTGTCAGTTCTGCTATATCTTAGGGCACTGAAGTTAGAGAACTATTAGGAGACATAAATACAAAATTAAAACCACTGTCAGAAATATAACATGCTTTTGTTAATATGAATTCAAATACAATATAAATCAATTCACTTTTATTAAGATCCAAGTTCTGCATATATGTTAAATATTATTTTTACATAAAAGACCCATTACAACTTACAGTCCTAACCTCATGAAAAAAGAAACATTTCCATGACAAAAATAAGGTAAATTTCCCAGGAAAAGATTTTTATCACAGGTAATCTAGATGACACAAGGTTTGAAAGTCTCTATTACTCCTGCCTATCACTTCTCATTTTGTTACTTCTTTCTTCCCCAGAGGAAAGTCAATTACTTCCTATTATCATTGCCTGGAACACTGAAAATACTGCATCTCTGAATCTCAAATTCTGAGGGGCTTTTCGAGGTGATACAGTTCCTTACCCCCAGACAAAATGGGAACCAGACATGTGTGCTATTCATTCAACATGAACTGAGTACCAACTTATGGGCCAAACACTGAGAATAGAAAGAAAGGAATAAGACACTGTTCCTGGTGCTCAGATTTCACAATCCTCCCCACTCCATAACCCGATGCCATTGTTTAATGTTCTTGTCAAGTTTCCCCCGTCATCTAATGTTCTCTGGAGACAGAATAGCTATTTAGTCACACACAAGTCTCCTGCTCCAATAACCTATTTCCCTTTATTCAGCATGAAGTTCTAACTAGAACTAAGTTGATCTATTCCTCTAACACAGTACTTAACACTCCTTTTTTTTTTTTGGCAGGGGGACTCTTAAGAGCGTTACTGAAGTTCTAAGCTCAATAACGCCAGGGATTATATCTAGATCTTGTTCACCACTTTATATCAACTGAAACAGGGTAGATACTCAATAAACATAGTTTGAATGAATCTCTCTGGTAACTTGAACACACATGTCATATGCTAACTGTGACCTTTGGACAAATGAGAATAATACCATCTTCCTCACAGGGTTGTTGTGAAAGGAGATAACATACGTAAAGTTATATCTGACACATAGTACACATTCCAAAAATATGCGCTCTTATTATTTTAATTTAAAAAAAATTTTTAAACACCTTATTTTGATATTATTTTATTTTATTTAGTTTTTAAAATCTGCATGCTATTTTATTTCCATTAGAAAAATATTATCTATATAAAATTTGGTCCAGTTTCTTCTCCTTTGCCTCTAACATTCAAACTTAAATAATTTTACTCAAGTAAAAGCAGAATCATGTATCTGACATGAAAACTAAATATTTCACATCATTAAATTAATAGTTTAACTGAATTAGGTGTGCTCTGTATTATTTCTCAGAAATAGTAACTCATCTTTCCTACATGTTATTTCCCTTTACTTTTATTTTTCTGAGTAACTATGTAATGTGTGTCTCTTTTCCCACATCCAGTAATATGAGTGTTATAGAAGTGTAATTTATAACTTCAGTAACTAGATTCATCATTAATCTTCAACTCATGTTCAATTCCCCTTATTATATGGTATTTCCATAATAACTTCAGATATTTCAGTCAACCTTACACTTTCCAACAAAGACTGTAAAAATGAAGACATTAATTTAAAAACATTATTAAAATTCCAGACTAAGTAACACTGGGCCCACTTAGAGTGATGCTGTCACAAGGTCCTTGGACAGCTACTGCTTCAATCTCAACACGGCCTCCTTTGGGCAAAGCAGCAACCTGGTAAGCAGCTCTTGCAGGAAAACTACTCTGGAAATATTGTTTGTAGATGTCACTGACAGTATGGAAGTCATTTATGTCAGCCAGCAAAACAGTTGTTTTTACCACATTCGTGAAGTCATAGCCTGCTGCTTTCAGAATTTCACCCATGTTTGGAAGAGCTGGTTTAGCCTCTTCTGCCACCCCTCCTGGCACAAGATGTCCACTTGCAGGATCCATGCCTAGCTGTCCTGAAATGTAAATGGTCCTGTCGACTAACACGGCCTGACTGTAGGGACCAATGGCCGCTGGGGCTTTCGCAGTGCTTGATCACCTTTCTGATCAAAGACGACATGGTTAATCCTTCTCCCTTGCCACCCCTCAGAGACAACTACCCTGTACACTGCTCCTACTCGCATCTCACGGGTCTCTGAAATAATTTTAAATTTACAGAAAAGTTGCAAAGATAATAGAGAAAGTTCCCATATCACTCAGTTTTTCTCTGATAGTAACATCCTACATAACCATAGTACTCTTGTCAAAACTGAGAAATTAACATTAGTACAGTATTAACTAAACTATATATTCTGATTTTACCAGTTTTCCCACTAATGTTCTTTTTCTATTCTAAGGCCAACTCAAGATACCACACTACATTTAGAGAGATTTTTATTTTTTAAGTGCTTAGTTAATTCTTAGTCTTTTCCATATAACACTCTGAATTTGGAGAATCAACAAAACTATTTAAAGCTACAGAACTGTCTGAACAAGAACTCTGAGCTTTTCCTTGGTCTTTTCTTGGTCCTTTGATGCTATTCAAACTATAGCTTACTCTCTTAGTACAGGGCCAACAAACTTTTTTGGTAAAGGCCAGGTAAATTATTTTAGGCTTGTGGAACATACGGTCTCTATTGCAACCACTGAACACTGCTGTTGTAGCACAAAATCAGTTACAGATAATACATTAACAAATGAGCATGGCTGTGTTCCAATAAAACTTTACTTGTAAAAACAGGCAGCGGCCAGGATTTGGCCCATAGCCTGTAGGTTGCTGACCCACCTTAGTGCATTTCATAACATGGAATGAGTTTTGGATACTCAGTACTATGACTGAGAGTAGAGGATGTATCCTTAAGTTTACTTGCACTGATTCCTTATATTATTTTAAAAAAAAATATTCCATGGAACAATGTGGACAATAGTCCTGGCCTCAGAAAATTATTCTTAGGATTGAAAAGCAGGTTGTATAGTAGAATCAGTGTGGACAAAACACACAAAAATAATTGGCAAAAATCCCAAAGCTTTGGGGAGTGCAAAACAATACTATCCTTATGGAAGGAAATTTAACAACATCCATCAAAATTTAAATACATTTACTCTTTGACCCAGAAATCCAAAGTCTAAAAGTTTATCCTATACCTGTACCTATGTGAATTGAAGTATATCAAGCTTATTCATTATAGCATTGTTTGTAATGAACAAGATCAGAAACAAGCCAAATGTCCATATACAGAAACATCGTGTAGCTGTAGGAATAAAAACAAAAACAAAAAACTACATACATTAATATGGAAAAATCTCCAGGAAATGTTTTAAGTATTAAAAAAGCAAGAACATAAGTAGTATGATACCTTCTATAAGAAAGAGAAAATAAGAATATATAATTGGGACTTCCCTGGTGGCGCAGTGGTTAAGAATCCGCCTGCCAATGCAGGGGACACGGGTTCGAGCCCTGGTCTGGGAAGATCCCACATGTTGTGGAGCAACTAAGCCCATGCGCCACAACTACAGAGCCTGCACTCTAGAGCCCATGAGCCACAACTACTGAGCCCACGCTCCTAGGGCCTGTGCTCTGCAACAAGAGAAGCCCATGCACAACGAAGAGTAGCCCCTGCTTGCTGCAACTGGAGAATGTCCGCGCACAGCAATGAAGACCCAACACAGCCATAAATAAATAAATATTTTTTAAAAAACACAATATAGGACTTCCCTGGTGGTCCAGTGGTTAAGAATCCACCTTCCAATGCAGGGCACCCGGGTTTGATCCCTGGTTGGGGACCTAAGATCCCACATGCCATGGGGCAACTAAGCCTGCGTGCCACAACTGCTGAGCCCGCATGCTCTGGAGCCCACACGCCACAACTAGAGAGAAGCCCACACGCCACAACTAAGACCCAACACAGCCGAAGAAAAGAAGGAAAGAAGGGAGGGAGGGAGGGAGGGAGGGAGGAAGGAAGGAAGGGAGGAAGGGAGAAGGGAGGAAGGGAGGAAGGGAGGAAGGGAGGAAGGAAGGAAGGAAGGAAGGAAGGAAAATATAATTGCTTTTGCTGATATCTGAATAAAGAAACCTTGAAAGATATTCAAGTAATCTAAACGGTTACCTATAGAAGTGGATAGGAATTGAGAGAAAACATCTCCATGTATGTACGTGTGTATATGTGTGTGTGTAGTTTTGTTTTTTGAACCATGTAAATGTATTAGCTATTCAAATAATAAATTTTAAAGAATAATATTACTTTAGAATCATTGTAAGGATTAAAGAGTTTGTAAATGTAACCAATATAAAATCTCTAACACAGTGTTTTACACACAGTGGGTGCTGCTATGTCCTGTTGCTGGTCTTTTTAAATGTCATCCAAATGGTGTGATAACATAAACAAATAAAAGAATAAATACCAAACACTTAGACTCAATATTTTCATCTCTAGGAATCTACCTTAATAAAAATCTAAAAATTGGACAAAGATTTAAATATAAATAATGAACTGCTGAAACAACCCAAAAACTCAAAAATAGAGAAATATTCAATTAACTATAGTACACCTATACTTATAAAGCATTTTTAATGACAGAGAAAATGCTCAAAATATACAACTTTATAATCTCAAATGAGGGGGACAGAGTGGTGGGGTGGGGAGTGAGGGATTGGGAAGCAGAGAGATACATGCAGAAATAAAAGACCTAAGTAAAGTACAGCCAATAAACTTTTATAGAGGGGTTGTTGGCAATTTTTATTTTCTCTTTAATTCTTTTCTGTATTTTTCAAATTTTCTTTTAATCATGTAATCCTAAAAAGGAAAAGAAAGAAAGAGAGAGAAAATGGATTTCGGGATCAAAGAAATGCAAGTTCAAATCCCATATCATATATGCAATTTTAGACAAGTTAATTAAGCTGTTAAAAAGCTGCCAGATTTGTAAAATGGAGATGATACAGAAATTCCAGGGTTATTTTAAGGATTAGAGACATCATATGTAAAAATGACCTAACTAATGTCTTAAACATAGTGAATACTAACTAGTATTATTCTCATACATCTTATCTGTGTAACATCCTCGCCTATATAAAATTATACTAGGGGACTTCCCCAGCAGTCCAGTGGTTAAGACTCCACACTTCCACAGAACGGGGCGTGGATCCAATCCGCAGGGATCTAAGATGGGGGAACTAAGGTAGGGGAAGTGGTTGGGAAACTAAGATCCCACATGCTGTGTGGCATGGTGAAAAAAAGAAAAAGAGAGAAATATAAAATAAAATTATACTATATTTTAATAATCTAAGGTACTATTCCTTTTAAGATGCAAGGAAGTTTTAGAAATGTTGAAATATGAAAAATGATCATCTTAGATTTGATGAAATTCAGTGTTTAAGTTTAGTGAAATAAATGCTACTTTCCATACGTATCTTTTTATTTACTACAATGGAGTGTAAACTGCATTAGAAGCATATATTAAAAATAACAGGAGGGACTTCCCTGGTGGCACAGTGGTTAAGAATCCACCTACCAATGCAGGGGACACGAGTTCGAGCCCTGATCCGGGAAGATCCCACATGCCACGGAGCAACTAAGCCCATGTGCCACAACTACTGAGCCTGCACTCCGGAGCCTGTGAGCCACAACTACTAAATCCCGTGCACCTAGAGCCCGTGCTCCGCAACAAGAGAAGCCACTGCAATGAGAAGCCCACGCACCACAACAAAGAGTAGACCCTGCTCGCAGCAACCAGAGAAAGCCTGTGTGCAGCAACAAAGACCCAATGCAGCCAAAAAATAAATAAATAAATTTTATTTTAAAAAAATATTAAAAAATGGGCTTCCTGCGTGGCGCAGTGGTTGAGAGTCTGCCTGCCGATGCAGGGGACACGGGTTCGTGCCCCGGTCCGGGAAGATCCCACATGCCGCGGAGCAGCTGGGCCCGTGAGCCATGGCCGCTGAGCCTGCGCATCTGGAGCCTGTGCTCCACAGCGGGAGAGGCCACAGTAGTGAGAGGCCCACGTACGGCAATAAAAAAAAAAAATACACACACATATATATATAAGGATTGGGAATTCCCTGGCAGTCCAGTGCTTAGGACTCAGTGCTTTCACTGCTGGGGCCTGAGTTCAATCCCTGGTCAGGGAACTAGGATCCTGCAGGCCGTGCAGCTTCTATGTTTCTATATAAGATACACGAATGGATAGTAAGCACGTGAAAAGATGCTCAACATGACTAATTAGGGAAATGCAAATCAAAACCACGATGAGATACCAACTCACTACCATGAGTGGCTACTATTAAAAAAACAGAAAACAAGTGTTGGCAAGGATGTAAAGAAATTGGAACCCTTGTGCAGTGCTGGTAGAAATAAAAAATGGTGCAACCACTATTATAAACAGTATGGCAATTCCTCAAAAAATTAAAAATAGAATTACCATATGATGCAGAAATTTCACTTCTGGGTATATACCCAAAATAACTGAAAGCAGGAATCTGAATAGATACTTGTACAGTCATGTTCACAGCAGCATTATTCACAAAAGCCAAAAGGTAGAAGCAACCCAAGTTCCAGCAATGAATGAATGAATAAACAAAATGTGGTATATTCATAAAATCAAATGTTATCCAACTTGGGGAAAAAGAGGGAATTCTGACACATGCTACAACATGGATGAACCTTGAAAACATTTTGCTAAGTGAAGTAAGCCAGTCACAAAAAGGCAAATACTATGTAACTCCACTTATGAGGTACCTAGAGTAGTCAAATCAAATCCATAGAGACAGAATAGAGGATGGTGGTTGCCAGTAGCAGGTGGGAGCAGGAATAAAGAATTGCTGTTTAGTGGCTCTAGAGTTCCAGTTTTGCAAGATGAAAAGAGTTCTCAAGATTGGTTGCACAATAGTGTCAATGTACCTAATGCTACTGAACTGCACATTTAAAAATGGTTAAAATGGTAAATTTTTTTTTTTTTTTGCGGTACGCGGGCCTCTCACTGTTGTGGCCTCTCCCGTTGCGGAGCACAGGCTCTGGACGCGCAGGCTCAGCGGCCATGGCTCATGGGCCCAGCCGCTCCGCGGCACGTGGGATCTTCCCGGACCGGGGCACAAACCCGTGTCCCCTGCATCGGCAGGCGGACTCTCAAAACACTGCGCCACCAGGGAAGCCCTAAAATGGTAAATTTTATGTTACATATATTTCACCACAATAAAATAAAGTTAAAATTAAAGGACTGTAATAGTGAGAACAAGCCTATCTGAATAACATAATTCTCTGAAAATAACTGTAATAGACTGTAAATTCACTTAAGGTAGGAAGATTTTTTTAAAGTAATACAATCTCCTTTTAAGAGTTATGAATATGATAACAAAAAAAGTGAAATAAATAAAAACCAAGTAAGTTTTAAACTTCTTTAATAAACACTTTGAAGCATTTAAAACCCCAAATGAAATGTAAATATTGTAAACACAATACGCTCTGAGTAACAGACTTATTATTCAACTTCGTATTTCTTTTTTTTTTTTTTTTTTTTACCTGGCAGAGAGAATAGTACCAAGACAGAGGAAGATCAAACACTCTTAGTGCTGCGGTCCTCAGGGAAAACTGTGATTCACTTACTGTTTCTTCTGACATGACTCCTCTTCTAATCTTCAATAAATGAAACAAAAAATATATTAGCCACAAAGATTTCTGGTTATTTTACAAATGAAAGATACAAATTGAAATTTTAACTCTTTTTAAACAGCTTTCCTTTTTTGCACTTAATTAAACAGCTGTCTTTTTTGCACACTAACCTGAAGAAAATAACATTCTGAGCCAAATTTACTTGAGGTAAAAGTTTATTAATCACCAAAGTAACCAAAAAGAAAATGAGTTAGATTTCAATTTTGAGTTCAAGTAGTAAATTTTCCTTAGAAAACTGCAGGTTCTAGATTCTCTCTTTTCTGGTTAAATAAATGTTTCAGCTGTTAAATAGTAATTTAAAATATTTTTCTTCCCACTTATTTCCTTCCAATAACAGCATTGGGTGGGGGCAGGTACTGAAAGAAATCTGATTGGAATCTTGACTCTAGGGGCTAAAAATGAACCTCAGGGCTCACTGAACTTCAGAACTCATGCATTTATTCTCCTACTGTCCTGTTTTAGAAAAATTTTTATTTTACATTGGAAGATAGTTGATCCTACTATCCCATTTTAAAGCTCTTGAAAGAAATGACATACATGCTATGAAATTTTAATATTGTTTGAATGCCTATTTCTACTGAAACCAAAGAAAGAAACATCAGTTGTCCACAGAGAAGGCAGTCATCACTGAGAGAGGCCCTTAAAGGTAGCACAACGCTGACAGAAACATGATGGTTCAGGGTCTGGGTCTATGCTTTGTAGAGCCAGAAACTCAATTTTATCAGTGTACCCAGCTGGATACACACTAAACAAATTCACAGAGTATTAATATAAATTAGTTTACAAATTTGCTCATTTATAATAAGGAAATACACTATCTAGTGAAAGAATACCTTTATATGCTATCGAAACATACCCTTTCTGAAATAAGACATTGCAGGGAGTTGAATTAAGTATAAAAGGCTGTGTGGTGAGCACAAAATTAATGGACCCTAAGGAATATTTCATACAAGCTGGGAAAGAGCCTGAGAACTGTTTCTGGTGTACAAGAGTAGGCTTCCCCACTAGCCAGAATGTTTAGGCCTACCGAATTCAATACTTCTTTAGCTTGCAGAGTGCTGTACAAACTACCAAAGAGAAAACAGAAACTACCAACAATCCCTCTGTAAAAACTTATTTGCTATACTTTAAGTCCTTTATTTCTGCATATATCTCTGCTCTCTTTTTCTAAACTCTAGTAGACTAATCCCTTCCGTTAATAAGCCCCGTTTCTTTTTGTTTTTTTTTTTCGGACAACTATCAAAACTACTGATTAAGAGCTTCCCTGGTGGCGCAGTGGTTGAGAGTTCGCCTGCCGATGCAGGGGACGCAAGTTCATGCCCCGCTCCGGGAAGATCCCATGTGCCGCGGAGCGGCTGGGCCCGTGAGCCATGGCCGCTGGGCCTGCGCGTCCGGAGCCTGTGCTCCGCAACGGGAGAGGCCACCGCAGTGAGAGGCCCGCGTACCGAAAAAAAAAAAAAAACAACAAAAACAAAAAACTACTGATTAAGTAGTACTTTCCTTTCACATCAAGCACAGTAATACTTCTTAAGGTGGGTTACTGCTACTGACCGTTTACCTTTTCCCTATTAGGGACACTCAAGGAGTATAAACTTAATTCCCCCTCACTCATATTCTAATTAGAATATTTCAGCTCAGTGTAATTAGTTCTAATTGAAGTACATTTATTCTAACCAACAAACTGTGATAGAGACATATTATTCAGAAATACAAAGGAAATCATGAAGAAACAGTTAAACAAGTGAAAAATAGACTTCTGAGGAATGAGACTAGGGATGTTGGGAGGCTGGGCAGGGAACCACTGTTTTTCATTATAAGTGCTTCTGTAATATTTGATTGTTTAAGTGCCTACATGTACTTCTTTTTTGAAATGTTACACAAAAAAAAGGAGGGGAAGCACATTTATCCCCCCCTCAAAAAAAAAAACCCCAAAAAACCTGACAATTTCTTTTAGAGAAACATTTTTGGTAACGAAATAGATTCTGGATCATTAAAGCTATCTGTGCTATTGAATTAAAAATTAAAAAAAAAAAAAAAGATACTGAGAGTAATTCACCCAAAGTGATTTTCTCCATAACAGAGTTCCAGATTTTTAAGCAGAGGAGAAAGAAAATAAAGCAATCACTTCAATTTGCTGCAGGGATTTTCTTAAAAGAATTCTGACAAATTTCTATTTTTGCATTCTAACCACCTCATTCCCTTTCACTTAAAATCACTGAGGAAGTGATTCCAAACTTAATCATTAATAACTGAATAGCTTTTAAAAACTGGTCATTTCAGTTGCTTTCATAAATATTAATTTTAAAAAACATGAAGGCAGTTTCATGATTATTCAAATTTCGAGGGGGGGTCTAAAACATCACTAAAAATATTATACTCTGTAATATTACTCGCTTCCCTCCATTCTAACCACGAGAGAGTTAAAAATAAGTGTCATAAATAGCATTTGTTTCTTAAACACCCTAAAATTGGACTTTATCATCCAAGCAAGAATGAAACTCAGAAATATCCACAAAATTTTGATAATCTATACAACCGAAATCTGAGAAGATCCTTGAAATACAGCAAAAAATGCTTACTTGCAATAATGATAAAAAATAAAGGTCTGTGCACGAGCAAGACCTTTTGGAGTCCTCCCTCCAGAAAATAAAAGTTGAACAACTTTATTTACAGAAGGCCTCTAACGCCACAAACCTCCCGATGCTAAATTATTCTCGGAAAGCATCTTCAAGGAAAGCGTAATCTTCCACATCCAAAAACCACTCCCTGCTCAAACCACTGACATTCTTGCAGGAACTTGTACCACACTAGCTGCCCCTCCCTCAGGCCTCCCTCACCCCCACCGCGCTCTCCTCTGAGGGCTTCCTTTTTCTTTACCAAGATGACCAGGAAAGGGGCTCCCTCTCGGTTCAGCCGCCCCGACCGACCCTCGCTCCGGCTCCAAGCGGTCGCCAGCCCACCCTGATTCAGCGGTCCCGGGCGGGCCTCCCTCCGGCTTTCTGTTCTTCCACCCGCACTCGGAGTCCAGAGGTCGCAGGCTGGCGCTCTTGCTCGCCCAGCAGCCTCTACCCCGTGTCCGCTGCGACCCCACCCGACCCTCCGCCCGCCTGCTCCATCCCCGTACCTGGCGCTCCAGGATAAGTGTAGCCTGCCCACGCCTACTTCCCCGCCGCAGCGAGCCACAGGCCGACCCCAGGGGCGGAGTCCTTCCGGGGTCAGGAGTGGGAAGGTGGAGAGAAAGTCGCGGGGGCCTCCTAGCCTTTCTGCGTGAGGGGCTACGTGTGAAGCAGCTCCCGCCATTTTTGTTTAGGGTAGAGGCTCTCGCCCTGCCAGATACATGTAAAATATAGAATGGAAGAATTGCATCCTCTTACAGTGCTGTCAAGAGCTAGCCTCCTAGTTCGTAACCATTTGAGGGCTCTAGGACCATACTATGAATCTGGTGAAAACTATGGGGCCTTTTCCCCATATGTCATTTAAATACAGTGTTAAAAAAATACACTCACATACTATTAAAAGAAAAAATAGTGTGTGTGTGTGTGTGTGTGTGTATATATATATATATATATATATATATATATATGAGGTTAGATGCCCAAAACCAATCCACAGGTCCCAGATTAAGAACTACTATAGATGCTCAGCCCCCAAACAAATTAATGTTGAGGTATTCCAATCCTGTAGTAATGATGAAGTTATTATTGATTTCAATTCCTCTTTAGCTTTTCTCCACATTTCCTACTGAATTAGGCTACCAAATAATATGTGAATATGGTCAGCTCTGAGGGGTTAGGCAATGTATTCACAGCTCCGAGGTTCTGTCTAATACACAGTAAACTAATAGGGTGGGAGGGAGAACAACAGAAAACAACATGCTGTTTCTATGTGCAGTCCTGAGCCAAAACATTCCATCAGAACTGCAGATTTAAAAATTCCAATTTCTGAGCATATTTGTGGTGAAAAGCCAAAATAATTTTGTAAGGATTGCTAAAACATGAGAGCACATGCTACTATTCCTGTCTAAGAATCAAGAATGAACAGTCTTTTCTGGTAGTGTTCGAAATTCCCATTTAGTGAAATGGAAAATAGGGAGAATGATAATGCCAGTGTCTGACGTTACTGGATGAACAATAGCTAAAAATACACAGACTGAGTTGTGTGTGAAAGTATTGTGCACTTGTGAACAGTGCTCTTGACACTTGAAGAACCTGGAATTTGTAAGGCTATGTTTGTTTATTCCTCCATCTCCTGTCTGTGCCTCCTCCCAATTTCCCACAACTTCCAAACGTTCAGCCTAATGGGAAGAACAGGAATAATGATGACTCCCACTTAAAGCAACTTTCCTATGAACACTCTCTCCTTTAATTCCACAATAACCATTATGAGAAAGATATTATTACACACTGGGTATGGATTTTACTCTTTAACAGGAGAATAAGAACTATCAGATTTTATTTATTTTGCTAAATCAGTGTAATTTGCTCCAAGCCTCCCTTCTCCTGGGTTACCAGAATATTCAATCTTAGTCATTATTGAATATATCAGGTAGGATGCTGTTAGCTAGAAGCAAAAGAAAACTGAACAAATAGTAGCTTAAACCATAGGACAGGGTGGTCCATGTGGATGTTAGCAACAGATGGACACAATCTTATATTTGAACATTGATATCTTTGATATCTTCTGCTATCCTGGCCCAGGAAAAAAAATGGCACTTGGATTAATTCTAAAGGTCTGATCCTCCCCCAGATAACCAAAATCATCATGTAGTGCTCACCAAACCAGGAAGTGGAGTTCATGAAATAATATTAGTTGTTGCTATTGTTCAAATACTGAGGTACTTGCTACATCAACCATTAGTGAATTTGGGCATCCTGTCTGCATAGTATTGAACAATACTGTGGAGTCAGATTGCCACGGTTTGAATTCTTTCTCTGCCACTTACTAAGTGCATGGTCTTAGGCAAGGTACTAACCCTCATTATGCCTCAGTTTCCTCATTGGGATGTTGAGAAGAGAAATGTAATAATACTTGTAAAGCACTAAGAATCTTACATAGGTATTTTTTTAGGATTAAAAAATTTTTTATTGGATTATAGTTGACTTACAATGTTGTGTTACTTTCTGCTGTACAGCAAAGTGAGTCAGTTATACATATACATATATCCTCTTTTTTTAAATAAATTTATTTGTTTATTTATGGCTGCATTGTGTCTTCCTTGCTGTGCGTGGGCTTTCTCTAGTTGCGGCGAGCGGGGTCTACCCTTTGTTGCGGTGTGTGGGCTTATTGCAGTGGCTTCTCTTGTTGTGGAGCATGGGCTCTAGGCACGCAGGCTTCAGTAGTTGTGGCACACAGGCTCAGTAGTTGTGGCTCGTGGCTTGCGGGCTCTAGAACGCAGGCTCAGTAGTTGTGGCGCACAGGCTTAGTTGCTCCATGGCATGTGGGATCTTCCTGGACCAGGGCTCGAACCCATGTCCCATGCATTGGCAGGCAGATTCTTAACAACGGTGCCACCAGGGAAGTCCCATAGTTATCTATTTTATATGGTGGTGTGTATGTCGATCCCAATCTCCCATTTATCCCTCCCCACCTAAGATTCTTATATAAGTTTTTAACTTGGGTTACTTGTACTTCTGTGGAATCCAAGGATAAAACTCTTATTTCCATATAATTGGTTTCCTTGGTAATCCTACATATTTTATTTTATATGCATAGAAACATTACTTTGAGAAAGGGGTCCATAGGATTTACCAGAATGTCAATGGAATCCATTGACGTCAAAATCCAATGACATCAAAAAATGGTTAAGAACTTAGAACATTCCCTGGCACATATTTCTAAGATATATGGCATATCAAGTGGGACTTTTCCGTGTCTTTCAGCAGAAGCTCCAAAGCTGAGCAAAATAGATGCCAAGTGCCCTGAACATTCTAAAGAAGAATGCTAAATCATCCACACAGGGCATGCTAGGAGAAAGGGCAGCCCATTTAACAACTCTTAGCCCTCATGTACCTCCAGGGAATGATGTGGCAGAATTGATCAAAAAAGATTGGAGAATGGAAATACTCAGGAGACAATTTTCTGGAGTGCTGTGCCTTTTTCATTCTTCTTCCCCAAGAGTGGAGAGAGAAGGGTACTTGCTTATTCCGTCCTATCACCACCTTGAGCCAAGTGAAAGAATTTTAAGAAATTCAGACAATTTGACCTCTGTGCCCTGTAGTTTATGTCACCTGAAAAATCTAAAGGCAACAAACTACCCAAAGAGGCCTTTGATGACTGAGCAGAGAGAGGGGGCTGCAGCAGAAATGCCCTATACTAGCAATCTTGCAAGAAAAGTTTTCCTGTGGACCATGTGAACACCATAGAATGTAGCAGGCTTCAGTTATCTTAAAAGATCGTATGTTGAAATCAGGAGCTAAGAGGACCATCTATTGATAAAAGGTTAGCTACAGATTTTTTCAAAGTATTAGGAAATGAAACAGTGAAAAGTGCCCAGCAAGGCAGGGGGAGGGGAAGTCATTGAGGAACACATAAAAGGGACCTATAAGAAAAGAGCCAGCTCTTAGGAGTGGGGCACAGGCAGAAAGCACCGAAGTCGTATTTAACTACACTGATTGGGTATATCTGATATTTTATTTCAGACATTTAGGATTACTGCTCAGTCCATCTGAGACAATATATGACCAGTGTACTTCATTAATTATTGATGGAAACAGTGCTTATCAAGTGACAACATTAAACCTGACCAAAGTCTAGCACTTTGACAATTAAAACCAATGACATTACCTAAGTAAATGAATTCTTTTAGGTAATTCATATACCCAATTACCATTTCCATTAACTGCTAAAACCTGCAGAGTCCCCAGCAATAACTCAAAACCTCCTTTAAATCTACACAATGCCATAGGGCATATACTGGTCCTTGTATCTTTGTTCTTATCACTCACCCAAGAGTGTTTGACAAGACTCCTCTACAAGTCAGAACTAAGCCAACCAAGGCATCTAGAACTCAGAGTATTGTTCTAGATGCTAATTTAGAACATCTATTCCATACACATCCAAATATTGCAGATTCAGTTCCTCAGAATGTTAAACATAGAGTACCACATGGCCCAGCAATTCTACGCTTAGACAATAACCAAGAGAAATGAGAACATACATTGAAGTAAAAATTTGTACATGAATGTGCATAGTAGCATTATGCATAATAGCTAAAAAACGAAAGCAACCCAAATGTCTATCAACTGATGAATGGATTAATAAAATGTAGTATATTCATATAATGGAATATTATTTGGCCATAAAAAGGAATGAAGTACTGATACATGCTACAACATGGGTAAACCTTGAAAACATGTTAAGAAGCCAGTCATAAAAGATTATGTTCCTGTATGATTTTGTTTACATGAACCTCCAGAATAGGAAAATCTATTGAGAAAGTAAGTTAGTGACCACCCAGGGCACAAAGGGCTGAGAGGAAATGGAGGGGACTCCTTAAAGGGTATGGGACTTCTAATGGGTATGGGGTAGTGAGATGTTCTAAACTTAGATTGTGGTACGAGTTGTGCAAATCTGTGAATATGCTAAAACGTATTCAATTGTGTACTTTAAATACATGAATTATATAGCATGTGAATTGTATCTCAATAAAGCTGTTACCCCCCAAAATTATTATTGCCATTTCTTAGGTCAAAAAATCGAGGCTTAAAGAGATTATGAAAATGATAAAACCTAGAGATCTGAGGCCAGAGACTGATGCAGCGCATGCTCTCCCTGCATTGCCTCAGTAGTTATCAAAATGCTAAGCTGCTCCAATAAGAGGCATGCGTTCCATTGGGAAGTATTTACATCAAAATGTAAAATAAAGTGTAAACAACACAGATGTTTTTCTATTAAGAGTTTAGGTAAGCCAGTTTATTCTAAAGTTACTTTAAAGTAAAGAGCAATAGGGAAAAGAAATGAAGATGGTTGAGTAGAAGGACGTGCACTCACTCCCTCTTGCGAGAGCACCAGAATCACAATTAACTGCTGAACAGTCATCGAAAGGAAGACACTGGAACTCACCAAAAAAGATACGCCACATCCAAAGAAAAAGGAGAAGCTGCAATGAGATGGTAGGAGAGGTGCAATCACAATAAAACCAAATCCCACAACTGCTGGGTGAGCGACTCACAAACGGGAGAACACTTATGCCACAGAAGTCCACCCAGTAGAGTGAAGGTTCTGAGCCCCACGTCAGCCTTTCCAACCTGGGGGTCCGGCAACAGGAGGAGGAATTCCTAGAGGATCAGACTTTGAAGGCTAGTGGGATTTGATGCAGGACATTGACAGGTCTGGGGGAAAGAGAGACTCCAGTCTTGGAGGGCACACACAAAGTAGTGTGTGCATCAGGACCCAGAGGAAGGAGCAGTGACCCCATAGGAGACTGAACCAGACCTACCTGCTAGTGTTGGAGGGTCTCCTGCAGAGACAGGGTGGCAATGGCTCACTGTGGGGACAAGGACACTGGCAGTAGAAGTTCTGGGAAATACTCCTTGCTGTGAGCCCACCCAGAGTCTGCCATTAGCCCCACCAAAGGGCTTGTAGGCTCCTGTGCTGGGTCGCCTCAGGCCAAACACCCAACAGGGAGGGAACCCAGCCCCACCCATCAGCAGACAAGCAGATTAAAGTTTTACTGAGCTTTGCCCACCAGAGCAACAGTCAGCTCAACCCACCACCAGTCCCTCCCATCAGGTAGTGTGCACAAGCCTCTTAGATAGCCTCATTCACCAGAGGGCAGACAGCAGAAGCAGAAGAACTAAAATTCTGCAGCCTGTGGAAGGAAAACCACATTCACAGAAAGACAGACAAAGTGAAAAGGCAGAGGACTTTGTACCAGATGAAGGAACAATATAAAACCCCCAAAAAACAACTAAATGAAGTAGAGATAGGTAAACTTCCAGAAAAAGAATTCAGAATAATGCTAGTGAAGATGATCCAGGACCTCGGAAAAAGAATGGAGGCAAAGATCGAGAAGATGCAAGAAATGTTTAACAAAGACAGAGAAGGATTAAAGGACAAACACCTAGAAGATTAAAGAACAAACAAACAGAGATAAACAATACAATAACTGACAGGAAAAATACACTAGAAAGAATCAATAGCAGAATAACTGAGGCAGAAGAACGGATAAGTGACCTGGAAGACAGAATGGTGGAATTCACTGCCACGGAACAGAATAAAGAAAAAAGAATGAAAAGAAATGAAGACAGCCTAAGAGACCTCTGGGACAACATTAAACACACCAACATTCGAATTATAGGGGTCCCAGAAGGAGAGAAGAGAAGGAAAGGAACCTATCAAAGAAAATATTTGAAGAGATTATAGTCGAAAACTTTCCTAACATGGGAAAGGAAATAGCCACCGAAGTCCAGGAAGCGCAGAGAGCCCCAGGAAGGATAAACCCAAGGAGAAACACGCCAAGACACACAGTAATCAAATTGACAAAAATTAAAGACAAATTATTGAAAGCAACAAGGGAAAAATGACAAATAACATACAAGGGAACACCCGTAAGGTTAACAGCTGATTTCTCAGCAGAAACTCTACAAGCCAGAAGAGAGTGGCACGATATATTTAAAGTGATGAAAGTTAAGAACCTGCAACCAAGATTACTCTACCTGACAAGGATCTCATTCAGATGCGATGTTGAAATCAAAAGTTTTACAACAGGAAAAGCTAAGAGAATTCAGCACCACCAAATCAACTCTACAACAAAGGCTAAAAGAACTTCTCTAAGTGGGAAACACAAGAGCAGAAAGGGACCGACAAAGACAAACCCATTACATTAAGAAAATGGTAATAGGAACATACATATCAAAAATTACCTTAAACTTGAATGGATTAAATGCTCCAACCAAAAGACACAGGCTCACTAAATAGATAGAAAAACAAGACCTATATATATGCTGTCTACAAGAGACCCACTTCAGACCTAGGGACACATACAGACTGAAGGTGAGGGGATGAAAAAAGATATTCCATGCAAATGGAAATCAAAAGAAAGCTGGAGTAGCAATACTCAGATAAAATAGACTTTAAAATAAAGAATGTTACAAGGAAGGACACTACATAATGATCAAGGGACCAATCTAAGTAGAAGATATGGCAATTATAAATGTATATGCACCCAACATAGGAGCACCTTAATGCATAACGGAACTGTTAACAGCTATAAAAGAGGAAATCGACAGTAACACAGTAATAGTGGGGAACTTTAGCACCTCACTTACACCAATGGATAAATCATCCAGACAGAAAATTAATAAGGAAACAAAATCTTTAAATGACACAATAGACAAGATAGATTTAATTGATATTTATTTATAGGACATTCCATCCAAAAACAGCAGACTACACTTTCTTTGCAATTGCACAGGGAACATTCTCCAGGATAGATAACATCTTGGATCACAAATCAAGCCTCGGTAAATTTAAGAAAACAGAAATAATACCAAGCATCTTTTCCAAACACAACGCTATGAGATTAGAAATCAATTACAGGGAAAAAAATGTAAAAAACACAAACACATGGAGGCTAAACAATATGTAACTAAATAGCCAAGAGATCACTAAAGAAATCAAAGAGGAAATCAAAAAATACCTAGAGACAAATGACAACGAAAACAGGATGATCCAAAACCTATGGGATGCAGCAAAAGCAGTTCTAAGATGGAAGTTTATAGCAATACAAGCCTACCTCAAGGAACAAGAAAAATCTCAAGTAAACAATCTCACCTTATACCTAAAGTAACTACAGAGAGAAGAACAAACAAAACCCAAAGTTAGTAGAAGGAAAGAAATCATAAAGATCAGATCAGAAGAAAATGAAATAGAAACAAAGAAAAGAGTAGCAAAGATCAATAAAACTAAAAGCTGGTTCTTTCAGAAGATAAACAAAATTGATAAACATTTAGCCAGGCTCATCAAGAAAAAGAGGGAGGGCTTCCCTGGTGGAGCAGTGGTTGAGAGTCTGCCTGCCGATGCAGGGGAAACGGGTTCGTGCCCCGGTCCGGGAAGATCCCACATGCTGTGGAGTGGCTGGGCCCGTGAGCCATGACCACTGAGCCTGCGCGTCCGGAGCCTGTGCTCTGCAACGGGAGAGACCACACCAGTGAGAGGCCCGCATACCGCAAAAAAAAAAAAAAAAGAAAAGAAAAAGAGGGAGAGGACTCAAATCAATAAAATTAGAAATGAAAACAGAGAAGTTACGACACCGCAGAAATACAAAGCATCAGAAGAGAATACAACAAGCAACTATATGCCAATAAAATGGACAACCTAGAAGAAATGGATAAATTTCTTAGAAAGGTATAAGCTTCCAAGACTGAACCAGGAAGAAATGGAAAATATGAACAAACCAATCACAAGTAATTAAAATGAAACTGTGATTAAAAATCTTCCAACAAACAAAAGTCCAGGACCAGATGGCTTCACAGGTGAATTCTATCAAACATTTAGAGAAGAGCTAACACCCGTCCTTCTCAAACTCTTGCAAAAAATTGCAGCGGAAGGAACACACCCAAACTCATTTTATGAGGCCACCATCACCCTGATACCAAAACCAGACGAAGATACTACAAAAAAAGAAAATTACAGACCAATACCACTGATGAATATAGATGCAAAAATCCTCAACAAAACACTAGCAAACAGAATCCAACAACACATTAAAAGGATCATACACCGTGATCAAGTGGGATTTATCTCAGGGATGCAAGGATTCTTCAATATATGCAAATTAATCAATGTGATACACCATAGTAACAAATTAAAGAATAAAAGCCATATGATCATCTCAATAGATGCAGAAAAAGCTTTTAACAGAATTTAACACCAATTTATGATAAAAAAACTCTCCAGAAAGTGGGCATAGAGGGAACCTACCTCAACATAATAAAGTCCATATATAACGAACCCACAGCAAATATCATTCTCAATGGTGAAAAACTGAAAGCATTTCCTCTAAGATCAGGAACAAGACAAGGATGTCCTGTCTCACTACTGTTATTCAACATTGTTTTGGAAGTCCTAGCCATGGCAATCAGAGAAGTAAAAGATATAAGAGGAAAACAAATTGGAAAAGAAGAAGTAAAACTGTCACTGTTTGCAGATGACATGACACCATACATAGAGAATCCTAAAGATGCCACCAGAAAGCTACTAGAGTTAATCAATTAATTTGGTAAAGTTGCAGAATAGAAAATTAATTCACAGAAATCTCTTGCATTCCTCTACACTAACAACGAAAGATCAGAAAGAGAAATTAAGGACACAATCCCATTCACCATTGCAACAAAAAGTATAAAACACCTAGGACTAAACCTACCTAAGGAGGTAAAAAAGCTGCACTTAGAAAACTATAAGACACTGATGAAAGAAATCAAAGATGACACAAACAGATGGAGAGATATACCATGTTCTTGGATTGGAAGAATCAATATTGTGAAAATGACTATACTACCCAAAGCAATCTGCAGTTCATTGCAATCCCTTTCAAATTACCAGTGGCTTTTTTTTTTTTTACAGAACTAAAACAAAAAATCTTAAAATTTGTATGGAGATACAAAAGACCCCGAATCGCTAAAGCAGTCTTGAGGGAAAAAAATGGAGCTAGAGGAATCAGACTCCCTGACTTCAGACTATACTACAAAGCTATAGTAATCAAGACAATATGGTACTGGCACAAAAACAGAACTATAGATCAATGGAACAGGATAGAAAGCCCAGAGATAAAGCCACACACCTATGATTAACTAATCTATGACAAAGGAGGCAAGGATATACAATGGAGAAAAGACAGTTTCTTCAATAAGTGTTGCTGGGAAAACTGGACAGCTACATGTAAAAGAATGAAATTACAACACTCCCTAACACCATACAGAAAAATAAACTCAAAATGGATTAGAGACCTAAATGTAAGACTGGACACTATAAATCTCTTAGAGGAAAACATAAGAAGGACACTCTTTGACAAAAATCACAGCAAGATCTGTTTTGATCCACCTCTTAGAGTAATGGAAATATAAACAAAAATAAACAAATGAGACCTAATGAAACTTAAAACGTTTTGAAAAGCAAAAGAAACTACAAACAGGATGAAAAGACAACCCTCAGAATGGGAGAAAATATTTGCAAATGAATCAAAGGACAAAGGATTAATCTCCAAAATATATAAACAGCTCATGCAGCTCAATAGTAAAAAAAACAAACAACCCAATCCAGAAATGGGCAGAAGCCCTCCATAGACATTTCTCCAAAAAAGACACACAGATGGCAAAGAAGCACATGAAAATCTGCTCAATATCACTAATTATTAGAGAAATGCAAATCAGAACTACAATGAGGTATCACCTCACACCAGTTAGAATGGACATCATCAGAAAATCTACAAACAACAAATGCTGGAGAGGGTGTGGAGAAAAGGGAACCCTCCTGCCCTGCTGGTGGGAATGTAAATTAATACAGCTACTATGGAGAACAGTATGGAGGTTCCTTAAAAACCTAAAAATAGAATTACCGTATGACCCAGCAATCCCACTACTGGGCATATACCCAGAGAAAGTCATAATTCAAAAAGACACATGCACCTCAATGTTCATTGCAGCACTATTTACAATAGCCAGGTCATGCAAGCAACCTAAATGCCCATTGACAGACGAATGGATAAAGAAGTTGTGGTACATATATACAATGGAATATTACTCAGCCATAAAAAGGAACGAAATTGGGTCTTTGTTGAGATGTGGATGGATCTAGAGACTGTCATACAGAGTGAAGTAAGTCAGAAAGAGGAAAATAAATATTGTATATTAATGCATATATGTGGAATCTAGAAAAATGGTACAGATGAACTGGTCTGCAAGGCAGAAATAGAGACACAGATGTAGGGAATAAATGTATGGCTACCAAGGGGGGAAAGTGGCTGGGGTGGTGGTGGTGTGATGAATTGGGAGATTAGGATTGACATGTATACACTAATATGTATAAAATAGATAACTAATAAGAACCCACTGTATAAACAAATACATAAAATTAAATTAAAAAATGTAAAAAAAAAAAAAAAGAGCCAGAGGGACTTCCCTGGTGGTCCAGTGGCTAAGACTCTGGTCTCCCAAGGCAGGAGCTAGATACTGCATGCCACAGCGAAGATCCCACACGCGGCAGGGAATATCCCACGTGCCTCAACTAAGACCTGGCACAGCCAAATAAATAAATAAATATTAAAAAAAATAAAGAGCAATCATAGTAAAATTAAACCTCAAGGAAACAAGAATTCTTATTTTGTACATTTAGAATTCATAACGTTACAAAGGTCTAGAAAACCATGTGCTATTTCTAAAAGTAATAAAATGGAAAGAACTGTATCGGCTGTCTATACATTTAAATGATAAACATTTTTAAACGTATAAGAAAATTACTGGGACTTCCCTGGTGGCGCAGTGGTTAAGAATCCGCCTGCCAATTCAGGGGACACGGGTTCGAGCCCTGGTCCAGAAAGATCCCACATGCCGCGGAGCAACTAAGCCTGTGCGCCACAACTACTGAGCCTGCGTTCTAGAGCCTGTGAGCCACAATTACTGAAGCCCGTGAGCCTAGAGCCCATGCTCCACAAGAGAAGGCACCGCAGTGAGAAGCCTGAGCACCACAACAAAGAGTAGCCCTCGCTCGCTGCAACTAGAGAAAGCCCAAGTGCAGCAAAGAAGACACAACAGAGCAAAAAAAGAAAAAGAAAAAGAAAATGACTATCTCTTCAAGTTAGACACTATATCATATTTCTTTAATATTTTCACATTTATTCATCTTTTTAAGCAGCAAATTTATTAATTTGTCCATTTCCTACATTGTGCCCTGTAGTGTGCTCAATGCTGAAAATACTAAGGTGAGTAAGAAAAATCCCTGTGCATAGTTTGGTTCAGGAGACTGAAAAGTGAAAAAATTATTGCAATATATAATAATGACATTACACTGTATAATTTATAATCAGCAGTATAATATCACTAGAGAGCATGACATAGAATACAAGGAAGGACCCACATGACCTGGGAAAGTTGATGAAAGCTTCTCCTAGGAGGTGACTCTTGAGAGATGAGTATCGAGTTCACTTTTAAAATAAAGGGCAAAGGACAAAATGTCATTCTAAGGGATAGGGTTAGGGAAAGCAGCACTAAATAGGAGAGGCGCAAGCAAGTGTTTTGCCTTTTAGGAGAATGGGATGTAGATTAGAATAGTTTGAGGGCAGTGTGTTTTGTTGGGTATAACAAAAAATGAGATAGGAGGAGTAAATTTGGTTAATACTAAAGCCAAAGGGGACTAGGGTTAGGGGAGCAGGTGCCTAGGGCACACAATTTGGAAAGGTATTCTCTGGTTCAGACCAGTGCAAGGTCCTTAGATATTAACCCCTAGGAAATTTTCTCCTTTCACCCTAGACCCTTGGCGAGAAAAAATTCTCTGGGGCAACAAGGAGTCATTAAAGAGCTACATGATTGGATTTGTGTTTTAGGAAGAGTTGTGTTCAGAAGTATGGCACTGTACTAGAGCAGACTGAGACTAGAGTCAGAAAAACTTGTTAGTGAACTCTCAAAATAGAAATAAAGAGAATCCATAGAGGAAACTTCTTAAGTTCTATCTCCCATGTAGTCGATTCAAAGTCTATTGATTTTTATCTCCTAAGTAGTTCTCACAGCCATCTCCACTGCTAGGCCCTTACCTTCCTTTGTCTGGATTCTGCAATAGTCTCCAAACTATGCTAATCATTACTATCCAAGTAATCCAGTATATACATCTCATTATGTCGCTACCTTTCTCAAAGTTCTTCATGGATCTTTAGAGGGAAAAGTCTACTTAGCAGACATGATCACTCATGATCTGCCTTCTGCGTCTAGACTGTTCCGTTTCCCTGCCCTCAGTCTCTGCTCTAGTAATATCGACCCCTTACAAGTTCCCAAATTAGCACATGGCCTCTTGCTCATGTGCTTTCACCTCTGCTGTTCTCTCTGCCTAAAAAAATCCTTCCCCGTCTGGCTCATCAGAAATCTTCTTTCTCAGCCTTTAAACCAATATCATGTGTGTGTGTGTGTGTGTGTGTGTGTGTGTGTGTGTGTGATATTGGGTTGACTTGACCCCCTATTTTTCTCTCTTGGAAACTTTCATTCCATTCATCCACATAATTGTCTTTGGAGCTGCTCTGTTCTTTTATGCCCCTGACCCTCTGGTTAAATGCCCCTAGGTATGCACTTAACTCAGGTGAAGACAATATGCCCATTATTTGGGATTTTTTAAACTAGGAACTCTGCTCTTAGAGTTGTAAGATGGAAAATTTAAGAAATGAATGAAAAAGAGATCATAATACCAGGGAAAAAAGCTAAAGCCTTTGCCTAAGATTTTGTCTGAAGAATAGAGAGGGATCCTCAGAAATATTCAGGGACAGTAATAAGAGAGAATAAAATTGGTTTCTGCTTACCCCCTACCAAATTCAGTTTGTTCATCAAATTAGGAACCACAGTTTCATTAGGTTTCTGTCACTTATAACCAAACACATAAAGCCTCAGTTTAAATCAGGGTTTCTCAACAGTTGCACTAACAACGTTTTGGACTCTCCTGTCATGTTAATGCAAAGGAATGTGACTCTTTTTTCCTCCAGTCCTCTTCAAGGATATTGCCAAATATCTACCAGGGGGCTAATATCCACTGTCCCTAGTTGAGAGACAGCAAATATTTGAGTTCTGCAATGCTGATCTCTGAGAATATTGTGAACAAGACAGAAATACTTACAGTTCAGAGAAGATAGGCAAAAAATTAGGTGCACACAAAAATCTTAAAATAATTCAAATTCATAATAAATTCTCTGAAAGAAACAAACAGGGTACTGAAATGAGAAATAATGGGGTGAAGAGTGCTACTTTAATTAATTAATTTGTTTGTTTAAGAGTGCTACTTTATTTTTTTTTAAATAAATTTATTTATTTTTGGCTGCATTGGGTCTTCGTTGCTATGCATGGGATTTCTCTAGTTGTGGTGAGCAGGGGCTACTCTTCGTTGCAGTGAGCGGGCTTCTCATTGCGGTGGCTTCTCTTGTTGCGGAGCATGGCTCTAGGCATGTGGGCTTCAGTAGTCGTGGCACGCGGGCTCAGTAGTTGTGGCACATGGGCTTAGTTGCTCTGTGGCATGTGGGGTCTTCCCGGACCAGGGCTCGAACCCATGTCCCATGCATTGGCAGTCAGATTCTTAACCACTGCACCGCCAGGGAAGTCCAAGAGTGCTACTTTAAGCAGGGAATATCTAGGTAGGAATTAGGTAAATGAGGGATAGGAGTTTGGTATCAGGTCAAAGTATATCTGACAAAAGTGTGTCTGAGGGAACAGCATTTGTGAAGGCTTATTCAGTCTCAATTACATGAGCATTGAAATGTATGTTTTGTGCTTTGCTATTTTACTTGCCCTTAGTTGCAAAAAAGGAGAAAGTATTTGCTTTGATATTCTTTTCCTGCCCTGCCCCATCCCGGTCATCAGCCCCATTTGGAGAACCTTCACTACCTGGCCTGATGCACAGCTCCAGGACATACAGTTCACATCATATTGGACACAAATGGCACCTCCAGAGTTCTATACCAGAATTAGTGTGATTCAGCTGGGTGTTCACACTATGGAATCTATAATCTCTCCTCTCTGAGAGGGGAGTTGATAGATTTCCCAATGATAGCATCCTTCCTTACAGCCTACTGTTGAGGTATTATTTGAAGAAAAGTAAGGGATTAAGGATTCTAAATAAAGGGATAAAAGCATAAATGTAAACCATGAGTTCGCAGGGAGGGTGGAAATCCATGAACGCTAAAAGTGGGAGAGAGATTGCATTGTCAGAGTGCATTTGCTTCGTTTATAAGGACAGATCCACAGCAAGGATTTGACCTGGTGTCCACATGAGAGGCACTTGCCTGCTGTCATCTAGGCAATGAGCCACACCTGCCTTGAACAGTCACATCATTTGTCTTCCCTTTGCCTTAGGACCCCTGAAGGACAGGTAAGCCAAAGAGGATGTTGGTTATCAAGCAGGTTGGTGGGGAGACTTTGGGGTTGAGCTAAATTTGCTCACACTCTGCGGTAACATAACATGCCTGATACATTTTCCATGCAGGAATTTCTGGAGCAATGACTTTTGCCTTTTGTCTATTTAATTGTCTTATTGATTCATGGAAACACACACACACACACATATATATATATATACACACACACACACATATATGCACACATATATACACACATTTATATATGAGCTCTTTATTAGTTATATTGGGTTGGCCAAAACGTTTGTTTGGTTTTCCTCCGTAAGATGGCTCTAGTAGTGCTTAGGTGTCTTTAACTTCATTCGAGACAATTTTGTTAGATTGTATGTGACAGCTGCCATATCAGCATGCATTAAAAAAAAAAAAAATTGGGCTTCCCTGGGCGCAGTGGTTGAAAGTCCGCCTGCCGATGGGGGGGGACACGGGTTCGTGCCCCGGTCTGGAAGATCCCACGTGCCGCGGAGCGGCTGGGCCCCGTGAGCCATGGCCGCTGAGCCTGCGCGTCCGGAGCCTGTGCTCCGCAACGGGAGAGGCCACAACAGTGAGAGGCCCGCGTACCGCAAAAAGAAAAAAAACTTATCAAAACTGGTGAATTTTTGTGTAGCCATTTTAATACGGAAGATGGAAGAAAAAAAGCAACATTTTTGGCATATTATGCTTTATTATTTCAAGAAAGGTAAAATCGCAACCGAAACGCAAAAAAAGATTTGTGCAGTGTATGGAGAAGGTGCTGTAACTGATCGAACGTGTCAGAAGTGGTTTGCGAAGTTTTGTGATGGAGATTTCTCGCTGGATGATGCTCCACGGTCGGGTAGACAAGTTGAAGTTGATAGCGATCACATTGAGACATTAATTGAGAACAATCAATGTTATACCACACAGGAGAGAGCCGACATACTCAAAATATCCAAATCAAGGGTTGAAAATCATTTGCACCAGCTTGGTTATGTGAATTGCTTTGATGTTTGGGTTTCACATAAGTTAAGCAAAAAAACCCTTCTTGACCATATTTCTGCATGAGATTCTCTACTTAAATGTAATGAAAACGTTCCATTTTTGAAACAAATTGTGACGGGCGATGAAAAGTGGACACTGTACGATAACGTGGAATGGAAGAGATCGTGGGGCAGGAGAAGTAAAACACCACCAACCACACCAAAGGCCGGTCTTCATCCAAAGAAGGTGATGCTGTGTATATGTTGGGATTGGAAGGGAGTTTATTATGAGCTCCTTCCTGAAAACCAGACGATTAATTCCGACAAGTACTGCTCCCAATTAGACCAATTGAAAGCAGCACTCAACGAAAAGCGTCCGGAAAGAGTCAACAGAAAACGCATAATCTTCCATCAGGATAATGCAAGACTGCATATTTCTTTGATGACCAGGCAAAAGCTGTTACAGCTTGGCTGGGAAGTTCTGATTCATCCACCGTATTCACCAGACATTGCACTTTCAGATTTCCATTTATTTTGGTCTTTACAAAATTCTCTTAATGGAAAAAATTTCAGTTCCCTGGAAGACTGTAAAAGACACCTGGAACAGTTCTTTGCTCAAAAAGATAAAAAGTTTTGGGAAGATGGAATCATGAAGTTGCCTGAAAAATGGCAGAAGGTAGTGGAATAAAACGGTGAATATGTTGTTCAATAAAGTTCATGGTGAAAATGAAAAATGTGTTTTTTATTTTTACTTAAAAACTGAAGGAACTTTTTGGCCAACCCAATACATATTTAAAATATCTTCTATTTGCTGGCTTGATTTTTCATCTCTTAATGGTGTCTTTTGATGCAGAGATGAGTTTTTTATAGGTGACACAATTTTTGGCAGGAATATTACTAAATAAGGGAAACAGTTTCAAACTTCCTTTTTCAAAATGCTCTCTTCATTGTACAAGTTTCTTTCCAAAAGCAGTTCTCACTCATTTTTGAAACACGACTTTTACTTTGGGGCCATAGGATAAATGTATATATTAAAAAAAATTTTTTATTAGCATATCGTTGACAGCTACTTGTCATCACAGCAAAGGTCAGAAAATTTAAAACACTTGTCTTTTTTCAAATAAACCTATAAAACTCTCCTTTAAGTCAGATAGTACTTCACTACAAGACATCAGGGAACAAATGATTTTCATGATCATTCTCTTATGTCTTTACAGAGGAGTATAAACATTTAAAAACATTTAGAAATTTGATTTTTTAAAAATAAAAATTAACCACATTGCTGACATACTGAAGCATGTAAACTGCAATATTTTGAAATATGCTGACCAGCAGTGAACCCAGGACATGTTGTGGTGCAAACTGAGGCCTTGGTGTCAATCCCTATATAGGATGCTGGCAAAACTTCATTTCTTCTATTTTTACCATATGAATAGAATTGAAAGCTCTCATATTCTCTATTTGTTCCTGATGGAGATTGAGCCTCTTACATAATGCTTGAGTACAAGCTCCCATTTGGGAGGCCAAAAAGATAGAGGTAAACAGACATGTTGAAACTGACAATTTGAACAACTAATTAATATTAATTTAACTATTTTTATTATTTGCATATCAATCAATTGAACGGATTTTAACAGATCCATAAATTACAATGCAGATCTCTTCAAATGCTCTAGTCACTAAGCAGATACTAAAGTTTCAATAAATATTTGATATGATCTTGATTTTGGCTTAAGGGAAAATGGGAGAGATGAATTTCTACTTTGTAGATGTGGAAAAAGAAACACAATGACTTTCAGATAGTCTATGTCCTAAGACGTTGGGAGAAGAAAGAGGAGAGGAAGGGAAAAGGGTTGAATTGAATTAAGTAGTCTAATTTTTCTTTGCACAAGGCCGGAAACCTGAGGCCCTTCAGTGGACAGCCTTAACACAAATTCTGTAATGCATAGAGACAGACCTGCTAATGGTCGTAGTGTGACTGCAGAAGAGGGGAAGAACACGTGTAGAAACGAAAAGTGCCCCAGATCTAAAACTGCTCTGCACGTACGGTCTCTGTGCCGCTAGCTACCTTGGAAGTCCCAGCGGTGAGAGCAGCTTGGGTCTCCACACCTGGAGCCGGCCTCCGCGGCCACGCCCCAGAGGCGGGACGAGCTTTCCTCGCAGCCCCGCCCCTGCCCGCCCTCCTCGCCCTCCTGCGACGCCCTAGAAGCCGGTGGCTGTCGCGAAAACACCGGAAGGAGCTGGAGCCGTTGCGGGAAGTGGCCGGGAGGCTGGTATCCCGCAGGCTGAGCTGCGGGTCCGTTTTCCGGCCATCCAGAAGCGACGCCGCCCCCTCCTAGGCCAGGGGAAGAAAAGAGGAGCTGGTGGGAGGTGCGGCCGCAGGCCACTGTCGGCCGAGCTGGCGGGGCCCGTGGGGAAGGCCGTGGAGGTGAGCGCGTAGCTGTTGGGAGGGGCGCGGGGTCGAAGTGCGCCTCGCCTGCAGCTAGGGATCGGTCTGTGTTTTCGCTCCCGCGCGCCGGGGCTGTGGCTGCTGCAGCGGCCTCTTTTTCTTGGTTCGGGGTGGTGGTGGGTGCGCGGGTGGGTAGAAGGCCTAGGCCCCTCCGGTGCTCTGCGCTGCAGGGATGATTGGTGGCCTCCCCAGTAGGGGCGGTGGAGGATGCGAGTCAGTCGTAGATTTGAGGAAGGGTCCCCAGGGGGCGCTCCCCTGGGAAGCGGGAGGAAGGAGGGGTGAGAAGAGTCCCGAAGCGGGCCTCCTCTCTTTTCCTCGGTCTCCGCATGACGGCTTATCAGCCCTGCACGGTGGGCGCAGGCAACTGAAAGCCCCGCAGTGCGCTGGCTCCTGGGTTCTGGTTTCGCTTTGCGGCGTAGTTGGGGTGATCGGACCCATTCGTGCAGCCCCAGGGGTCCCGTTATTAATTGTTGTCAGCAGGAAAACCTAGGCGTCATCGTCACCGAAATTTTTCTTAGACGAATATTTAATCCTTACTGTTTCACCGGTTACTCCTTGCGGTCTGTCCATCCGCAGCTTTTGTTTGAGTCAGTTTCCATGGTGTGTGGTTTCCCAGACCGTTACTCTTACATATTTTACCTACTACAAAATGCTCTTCATTTGAATATTTACAGGGTGCAAATTGAGCTGTTGGATGACTATGGGTGTTTTGCACTCAAGTATTTTTAGGGTTTACGTCTCATATAATCAGTATAAGGCCGGGAAAATTGGGCCAGAGGGGAAAACGCTGGCAGGAGCATAGGCTCTAAACTTACGATAAGGATCTCTAGACTTATTGCTTATTAGATGTATAGAATAGTAGAATTTTTTAGTTTAATCAGATTATTTTTCTTTTAAGGAAAACTTGTTTCAAAAAATAATGAGGCTGTTCTAGTTCCACTTCTGGTTGAGACAATTGTATCATTTGGAAAGGTCTGACCAAAGCAGATAATAAGCTATTTGATTTGAACCTAATACGAATATTGTTAGTGAATTCATGCTATTAATATAAACATGGGGAAAAGTAGGAATCTTATTGAAAGACAGTGCTAATTTTAAGGAGGAATAATAGTAATAAGTTATACTACACCGGGGGCTTTATGTTATTTAATTTACTTTGGCAGGATTAAAAAAAAAAGGACAGTACAAAAGTATTGCAGGAATAAACTATTTGACCTCTTGCCATATGCAAGAGGGATAGTCTACTTAAGATTGCTTCTTATTTTTGATCTGGTTTATAGCCAGCTTTCATTTTTTTGTCTTGAGCTCTTTATAACTTACACCTTTATAACCTATTTGTAAAAAATAACTGTGCATTTAATGACGTTAGATTGTAGTAAATAGATTATTTTAATCGTTTGAAATTCAGAGTTAAGGAGATAATTTTTACATTTATTTATTGTTAGAATTTTCAGTGACCTTTCACATATACAATCTTATTTGATCCTCATGCCAGTCCTCTGAGTTAGAAATGCCAAGAAGTAAAGTCTTTTCCCATGACAGAAGCATTTCGAGATTGTGTAAGGATCAGAATTTCCCTAAAGCCTGAAATAATCTTGAAGTAACCTTTGATATAAATTGGAATTCAGCTAAGTATTGGAACACTGTGAAGTATAACATGGGACAGACTCTGGACTCTTTGCAAGGAAATGAAGTACATAAATGGTGAAAGATTTTTGGTGAGAAACATGAAATGTAGTCATTTCCCAAAAATAAAGGAATAAGTAACAGCTTTCTTTAGTGTTGTTTTTAAACTTTTTTTTTAAGTCTGCATGTGATTTCAGGAGCATTTTGATAAATAGGTTAGTCCCAAAGAGTCTGAGATAAGCTCAGTTTGTCTATAAAAAGGAGCATGAATTTTGTACTAATACTTAAGAATGCATATATAAAAATAAATGTTCTTTTCAAAAGTTACTCTGGAAGCCTATGTAGGTCAATATCTATGGGTCTATCAGGGAAAGAAAGCCCTTTGGAAAATAAAAAGAATGGAACATGGTTTCTACCCTTAAAGAATTTAAAGTCAGGCTTGTAGTCAAATAGGGTAGGTTTTTACAGAACTGTGGTAAAATGTCTTATGACTATTACAATCAGGAATTTAGGTGAGGGAGACATTACTTGTGATTGAATCTTGATAGAGATGATATTTGAGATGAGTGAGCTTTGCAAGGTTTTCAACAGGTGAATATTGGAGGGCATTTCTAAAAACAATAGATTATTGTGTTCCTGGAAAGGTACAACTTATATTTGAGAAAGGATCAGTACAACAATTTGGCTGATAATAAGTTATGATTTATCTAAGTTAGAAATAGGAGATGAAAAAGACAAATTACGAAGGGCTTCATTGAAAATGTTTGGTTAGAAGAGGTATGTGATCCATATGAATGCAGAATGAGCTGTAATTGGGAGATGATTGAGACCAAGAGAACACTTGGGCAGCTTTAGGTTAAGCAAGATCTTGATAGTGTCACTCTTTTTTTTTTTGCAGTACGCGGGCCTCTCACTGTTGTGGCCTCTCCCGTTGCGGAGCACAGGCTCCGGACGCGCAGGCTCAGCGGCCATGGCTCACGGGCCCAGCCGCTCCGCGGCATGTAGGATCCTCCTGGACCAGGGCATGAACTCATGTCCCCTGCATCAGCAGGCGGACTCACAGCCGCTGCGCCACCAGGGAAGCCCCGATAGTGTCACTTTTGTGGCCCTTGTAGTTTCTCCAAAGTGCTATCTTGTAAGCAGACCTTGAGATAACATGGGTGCAGGTGAGATGCCAGGGAGCACAAGTGAGGGAGTGGGTAAAGAGTCAGGAAAGGGAAAAAAAGCCAGTGATGGGCAACTGGGGGTTAATCCTGTGGAGATTTTTGTAGAGCTGCCTTAGAATTGTCCTACTAACTGAAGGGTAGATGGGGAGTTTTTCCACCTACTCCAGTCCTCACTGATGGAGATTGTTCTTGAAATGTTTCGAGCACTTCCCATTGTCTTAGCTAGGGTTGGGCAGGCTCCTGTTGGTGGAGGTGGGAAGCTGTCAGGATACTATCTGTACCAGCTGCAAGGTGAGCTGAAGGGATGGGGGCCGGATGTCAACTGTGTCTGTTAATAGGCATTCTTATTAAATAATCAAGATGTGAAATAAAAGCCTCAATTTAGGTGGAGATCTAGAAGAAATGTGAGTTGAGAAGTGATGGATAAAAGAAGCAAGCAGTAGAATTTGTTAACTGGTAGAATATAGAAAATGAGGAGGGATGCTAAAATGGCACTGAGGTTTGAGAGTTATGTAACTTGTGATTGAGGAGGGTTGACATAAGGTCACTGACATTCAAATTAGTTATTTCAGGAGAATAAAGGAATTACAGTGTGTTGAAGAGTGTTGATAAAGTAGAGTGTAGGTGACCAGTCATTCAAAAGGGAAAGTAGGGTGGAGATTTGAACAGTGCTGCCACCCCTACTAGATACAGTGTCTGACCCATACTTGATTGAGCCTTTGTTAAATTAGCCTCTAAATGCCTGGGGCTAGCGCGTCCTGAAATATGGCAGTATGGTGAAAATATGAGAATGAATGTGACATAGAATAAGAAGATTTCTTACATTTTTTCACTATTTATAAAATCCTGAAGGAGGAATTGCTAATATTTTTAGTAGAGGCATTATTTAGATGAATAAATTCTGATTCTTTTTTATAATCAGCAATATTCTGGTAAAGAAAAAAATTGACAAAATTTCTTAGAGTGGTTCTCATTTGAATATGGTGGTTGCAATTGTTTTTCCATGATTCTACATGTTCTACTTAAGTAGTTTTAATGACTGTCCCATAATGTTGATATTCTGTTAATTTAATTACCCCTCCATCTTGCTCAGAAGTGACTTAGGGTGAAAATTACCATCAGCTGGTTTGTGCTTCTATTAGAACTCTGTTATATTCATTGATTCTTGTTCTCCATTTCTTTTCCTCTTGCTTCCTCCCTCTTCTCTCTTCCCCCCTGCCTAGTGTTTGTCACAGTTATTTCAACTAGATAAGGCTACAGTTGACTATACTTTGCTGTTATTGGACAGATTTTTTTTCTTTGTGGGAAATGCTGATTAATGTTTACAAATCTTGATTAAGGAATTTTATTTAAAGCGAGGTTGCCGGGTTGGAGCTATGCTTTTGGGTGGTTTATTGTGGCAGTGTTAAGAATAGGTTCTAGAATAGCTAGATTGCAGGTAGAGCAATCAATTAGGAGATTATATAGTTCTCTTAATAGACTCAGTAAGCCTCTCATTAATTAGACTGTTAAGGGTCAAAGGACAGATGTTTTTAAGAAAAGGGAAATTAGAAGATTAGTACTAAATTTCTTTTTCTTTGTTATGGTTTGAACGAAAATTAAGAACGATTAGGGGAAGAGTTATAGGACTGTGAGATCTGTGTGAAGATTTTAAGGAGTTTGTGTTTGCTAGAATATTTGTTTAAAGGACAAGAAACACAGTTCTTAAAAGTGCTCATCAGGGAACTTCCCTGGTGGCACATTGTTTAAGAATCTGCTTGCCAATGCAGGGGACACGGGTTTAAGCCCTGGTCGGGGAAGCTCACATGCCGCGGAGCAACTAAGCCTGTGCACCACAACTACTGAGCCCGTGTGCCACAACTACTGAAGCCTGCGCGCCTAGAGCCCATGATCCGCAACAAAAGAAGCCACCGCAATGAGAAGGCCGTGTACCACAACGAAGAGTATCTCCTGCTCGCCGAAAGTAGAGAAAGCCCGCGCATAGCAACGAAGACCCAACACAGCCATAAATAAATAAATAAATTTAAAAATAAAACAGCGCTCATCAGGGGACTTCCCTGGTGGTGCAGTGGATAAGACTCCACGTCTTATCCACTGGGGGCCTGGGTTCGATCCCTGGTAAGGGAACTAGATCCCACATGTGTGCTGCGACTAAGAGTTCGCATGCCACAACTAAGGAGCCCATGAGCCACAACTTAAGACCCGGCACAACCAAACAAATAAATATATTTTTTTAAAAAGTGCTCATCAGCATATTTTATAGATTAAAAGTCTCCACAGACTCTTATTATGAATTGATTTAGAATAAAATAAACTTTTCTGCCTATTGTACTCTTTGCTGATATTAATACTTCTATTGTCAATGTTTTTGGCTTGCTTTTGTTGTATAGTAATTTTCTTCTATGGTAAATATGGAAAAATAAGCTGTAAGGTTATTTTAATGTTGTATTTTTACAATTAAAATAATTTTGAAACCTAGTATTTAAAATAGTACAGTTGGGCTTCCCTGGTGGCGCAGTGGTTAAGAATCCACCTGCCAGTGCAGGGGACACGGGTTCAAGCTCTGGTCCCAGAAGATCCCACATGCTGCGGAGCAACTAAGCCTGTGCGCCACAGCTACTGAGCCTGCGCTCTAGAGCCTGCGAACTGCAACTACTGAGTCCACATGCCACAACTACTGAAGCCTGCCCACCTAGAGCCCATGTTCCGCAACAAGAGAAGGCACCGCAATGAGAAGCACGTGCACTGCAACGAAGAGCAGCCCCCACTTGCCTCAACTAGAATAAAGCCGCACACAGCAACAAAGACCCAACACAGCTAAAAATAATAAATAAAATTAAAAATAAAATAAAATAGTACAGTTGGGGGCTTCCAGGGTGGTGTAGTGGTTAAGAATCCTCCTACCAATGCAGGGTTTGATCCTTGGTCCGGGAAGATCCCACGTGCCCCGGAACAACCAAGCCCGTGCACCACAACTACTGAGCCTTGCGCTCTAGCACCTGCGAGCCACAACTACTGAAGCCCACGCGCCTAGAGCCCGTGCTCCACAACAAGAGAAGCCACCACAATGAGAAGCCCGCGCACTGCAACAAAGAGTAGCCCCCGCTCGCTGCAACTAGAGAAATCCCAGGCAGAACAACAAAGACCCAATGCAGCCAAAAATAAATAATTATTTTTTAAAAAACAGTTTAAAAAAGTAAAAGATAAAATAGTACAGTTGGACTAGTCAGATTAGTTGTAGTAATGGAACAGTTGTATAGGTTGAAACTACTGACAGACAAATCAGTTTTTCTGCAGTCAGAGAATCTTAGAATTGACTTTAGGGAAAAATGCTGTCCTTTGAAACACCTGACAGTTGGTCTTCCAGCCTCTGTGTGTAACAATGATGGGGAACATCCTACTTCCCAAGGTTGCACCTTCCATTTTTATATAACTCTAATTGTTGAAAATCTTCACCATTGACTGGAGTTGCTATTTCTAAATTTCTCAAGTTACGTAAAAAAGAAAAGATCTCTCTTACTTTGGTCATAATGTCCAAATAATTGGAATGCATGTATCAAGTCCTCCAACTTTTTTTTTTTTTTTGGCTGCTTGGAGCGACTTACGGGATTGTAGTCCCCCAGCCAGGGCCTGGGCAGTGAAAGTGCCGAGTCCTAACCACTGGACCGCCAGGGAACTCCCCTCAAGTCCTCCAACTTTTGCCTTCTGCTGTCTAAACATAACATCCATGCTTTCAATTTTTGCTCATAATAGTTAACATTTATTGAGTGCTTACTCTCACTCTGTTCAAAGTAATGTATATATGTTAACAAATGTGTTATATAACACCCCCCCAACTTCACGAGGTAGATTTTTGTAATTATCTCAATTTTATAGATGAGGGAACTGAGGCACAGAGAAGTGACTTAACCCTGGTCACAAACCTAGGACATAGTGGAGCTTGGATTTGAACCCAGGTAGCCTTGCTCCAGAAACTTTACTTTTAGCCATAGTGTTGTCTTTATGAGGATACAGTTTTCAAATTATTTAAGACTGTCTATGGAAGGCATTTGTATTCTGTAGCTTTTAACGTTCTTCATAAATCAAACGTTCACTAAACAATCTATTTAGTTTATGAGTACAATAAGACTGGCTTCTCTTTTTATTGTGAAACCTATTCTGTTGATAAATTGAGTGAGAACTGCACTGTTGTTTCCTTCGTCTTTTAGCATCTAGAATCTAAATACCTGAAACCATTTTTTTGGCCTTACTTGAGACAGTAGACTCTTTTTTTTTAAATTAATTAATTAATTAATTTATTTTTGGGTGTGTTGGGTCTTCGTTTCCGTGCGAGGGCTTTCTCTAGTTGCGGTGAGCAGGGGCCACTCTTCATCGCGGTACGTGGGCCTCTCACTATCGCGGCCTCTCTTGTTGTGGAGCACAGGCTCCAGATGCTCAGGCTCAGTAGTTGTGGCTCACGGGCCCAGTCGTTCCGCGGCATGTGGGAACCTCCCAGACCAGGGCTCGAATCCGTGTGCCCTGCATTGGCAGGCAGATTCTCAACCCCTGTGCCACCAGGGAAGCCCCTGACAGTAGACTCTTTGAATGCCAATATAGAATACTATATCCATCCTTGTTAATCTTAGCTCATTTTTCTAAATAAAATGTCATTTCTTTAATTATTTTTATAATTTTATAATTAGATTTAACTAGCCTGTCTTCTGTGTCTTTATCCAGATTTTTGTTAAGAATTTTGAACAGTTCTGCCATCTGCTAATACAGAGTTTCTTCTGGATTCATATTAATCTTCTGTGTAACTAATAAATTAGCAACCAGTTCTCATGACAAATTTTTTTGTCACAGTCGCTTGATTCTGATTCTTTATAAATAGCTTTACTTTTTGGAATAGACTAGATAATGGAATACAGGCAGTTTTTCAATATTAAAAGGTTCTCCTTAGGTTACCAACTATGTCTTGATGTGTAACAAATATTAATAACACTGGTCCCTATGCTTTTCCTGTATTAAAACTTGAATGTCTGCTATTCTTTTATTAGGATGACTGGGTCAGAATTTGGGGCCTGAAGATTAGGGGATTGTACTGCTAAAAAGTAATATCTTCCCCACCCCCTTAAAAGTAATATCTTCAGAAGCAGTTTTGAATCTACAGATGGGCACTTGAGCCCCTGCCAAAGCTGTACATCATACAGCATGATGCTGTCATTTCAACCTGGAAGATTTTTCAGTTGTTATTACCATCATTATTGCTGAGGAGATTTCAAATTGTCCAGATAGGGTAGATAGAGGGAAAAGTTGCCTGATAAAAGATTGCAAAGGTCAGGACAAATTGAGGTCAAATTATGGAAAGCCTTAATTTCCATGCACAGTTTGAATATCTTTTGCTCTCTAGTAATTCCCAACCTGTGATCCCCAAGCTTCCAGAGGAGTCTTAGAGTTTTGTAGATTAATAGTTTTGTAGATTTGTATATTTTGGAGATTAAACCCTTGTTGGTTTCTTCACTTGCATATATTTTCTTCCATTCTGAGGGTTGGCTTTTCGTTTTGTTTATGGTTTCCTTTGCTGTGCAAAAGCTTTTAAGTTTAATTAGATCCCATTTGTTTATTTTTGTTTTAATTTTCATTACTCTAGGAAGTGAATCAAAAAAGATCTTGTTGCAGTTTATGTCAAAGTGTGTTCTGCCTATGTTTTCCTATAAGAGTTTTATAGTGTCTGGCCTTACATTTAGGTCTTTGATCCATTTTAAGTTTATTTTTGTGTATGATGTTTGGGAGTGTTCTAATTTCATTCTTTTACATGTAGCTGTCCAGTTTTCCCGGCATCGCTTATTGAAGAGACTGTCTTTTCTCCATTGTATATTCTTGCCTCCTTTGTCATAGATTAGGTGACAATAGGTGCGTGGATTTATCTCTGGGCTTTTTACCCTGTTCCATTGATCTGTATTTCTGTTTTTGTGCCAGTACCATACTCTCTCGATTACTGTAGCTTTGTAGTATAGTCTGAAGTCAGGGAGCCTGATTCCTCCAGTTCCGTTTTTCTTTCTCAAGATTGCTTTGGCCATTTGGGGTCTTTTGTGTTTCCATACAAATTGTAAAATGTTTTGTTCTAATTCTATGAAAAAATGCCATTGGTAATTTGATGGGGATTGCATTGAATCTGTAGATTGCTTTGGGTAGTATAGTCATTTTCACAGTACTGATTGTTCTGATCCAAGAACATGGTATATCTCTCCATCTGTTTGTTCATCTTTGATTTTTTTCATCAGTATCTTATAGTTTTCTTTTTTAAAAAATAAATTTATTTATTTTTATGTATTTGGCTGCGTCGGGTCTTAGTTCCAGTGTGCAGAATCTTCGTTACGGCATGTGGGATCTGTCGTTTCAGTGAGCAGGCTTCTCTCTAGTTGTGGTGTGCGGGCTCTTGAGCGTGGGGGCTCAGTAGTTGCGGCACACGGGCTCTCTCGTTGTGGTGCACAGGCTCCAGAGCATGCAGGCTTAGTTGCCCCGTGACATGTGTGATCTTACTTACGCGACCAGAGATCGAACCCGTGTCCCCTGCATTGGAAGGCGGATTCTTAACCAGTGGACCACCAGGGAAGTCCCAGTATCTTATAGCTTTCTGAGTACAGGTCTTTGGCCTCCTTAGGTAGGTTTATTCATAGGTGTTTTATTCTTTTTTTTGTGATGGTAAATGGGACTATTTCCTTAATTTCTCTTTCTGATCTTTTGTTGTTAGTGTATAGGAATGCAAGAGATTTCTGTGTATTAATTTTGTATCCTGCAACTTTACCAAATTCATTGATTAGCTCTAGTAGTTTTCTAGTAGCATCTTTAGGATTTTCTGTGTATAGTATCATGTTATCTGCAAATTAATTCTCATTAAGCTGTTTAAATACCAGAACATTAATAGCAGAATGGAGAGAACTAATCTTTCTGTAGTCCCCCTTTCTTCTTTGCTGTGAGGCAACATTCTGAGTACATAACCTTCAAAACTGTATTTTTTTCCTTTTACAGTGGATATGTACATACAGATACAATGTGCTATTATGCATGTTTTGTTTTGGGGCTTTATGTTTTTTGAACATTGTTTTCTTATTTTTTTTGTTTTATTTTAACTGAAGTATAGTTAATTTACAATGTTGTATTAGTTTCCGGTGTACAGCAAAGTGATTCTGTTGTACGTATATATATTTTTCACATTTTTTTCCATTATAGTTTATTACAGGATAATTAAATATAGTTCCCTGTGCTATACAGTAGGACCTTGTTTACCTGTTTTATATATAGTAGTTTGTATCTGATAATCCCAAACTCCTAATGTATTCTTTCCTCAGGTTTTAAATTTTTACTTCAGTGGTATCATAGAGAATGTGTTATTTTGCATCTTCCTTTTTTCCATTCAACATTATGTCCTTTAGATCTATTCATGTTGATAAATTATCCATCCAGTTCACGAAGTTAAACTGTTGTGTAGTGTTCAGTCATGAATATATATACATATATATATACGTATATATATGTATATGTATATATATATCCAACCTTGTATTGATGCACTTAAAACGTTTTACAGTCAAAAGTGAGATAATATACTGTCTAGAAAGCAGTGAGAAGAACATTTCCATCCCATTGGCAAACATTGGTATTAAGAAGAAAATGTATAGTTTAAATACTTTTATTATTAAGTAAATAAAACTAAGAGAATTCAGTTCCCATATTTAGGGATTAAGAAAATAAAACAGAAACCAAATAGGACATGGGGATTAAAGGTAAAACTGTAATTAATGGAATTGGAAACAACAAAACAAAAATAGTGGGAAGGATAAATCCCAAAGCTGGTTCTTTGCAAGGACTGATGAATTAGATAAACCTCATATAGAAGCGAAGAAAATGGAGTAAAAATATGCAATATTAGGAATGAGGAAGGAGCCATAATAGATACCCAGGTATAGGAGAGGTTAACGGAATTTTATGCAAACCTTCTTGAGAATACTACATGTTATGCCATGATGCCAAAGTTGAAAGTCAAGATTAATGGATAATTTTTTTTTTTTTTTTTTTTTTTTTGCGCTACGCGGGCCTCTCACTGTTGTGGCCTCTCCCGTTGCGGAGTACAGGCTCCGGACGCGCAGGCTCAGCGGCCATGGCTCATGGGCCCAGCCGCTCTGCGGCACGTGGGATCTTCCCGGACCGGGGCACGAACCCATGTCCCCTGCATCGGCAGCCTCAACCACTGCATCGGCAGACTCTCAACCACTGCGCCACCAGGGAAGCCCTAATGGATAATTTTATACCAAAATATAAATTAATAAAATTGACCCAAGAAGCAGAAAAGTTGACCAGTTCTTGCTCAAGGATTGAAAAGGTCATTGAAGATCTGTTCTTGAAAGAGGCAGCATAACAGATGGTTTCACAGCTGACTTTTATTTAGTTTATAAACAACATATAGTTTTTTTAAAAAACTGTATTGTATGTTATTAAAGATGCAAAGCTACTCAGTGCATTCTGTGAAGTACACATATTGGATTGGCCAAAAAGTTCGTACGGGTTTCTCCATAAGATGTTACAAACTTTTTGGCCAGCCCGATACTTTTATCCCTGATTAAAAATGCTATCAAAAAAGGTCAATCTCACTTACATCTAGAAATGCAAAATTTCTAAACACAATATTAGCCAATAGAATCTAGATATGAAATAACGGACTAATAGTACATTTTGACCCAGTAGGGTGTATTACATCAGTGCAAGGATCCTTAGTATCAAGTCTGTTAATATAATAGATAATATCAACAAATGAAACAAGGAGTCTAGGAAGCCATCAGTAGCTGCTGAAAAGACAAAAAACATCTTTATTGGAGTATAATTGCTTTACAATGTTGTGTTAGTTTCTGCTGTATAACAAAGTGAATCACCTATATGCATATGTATATCCCCATATCTCCTCCCTCTTGAGTCTCCCTCCCACCCTCCTTATCCCACCCCTGTAGGTGGTCACAAAGCACCAAGCTGATCTCCTTGTGCTATGCAGCTGCTTCCCACTAGGTATCTATTTTACATTTGGTAGTGTATATATGTCAGTGTTACTCTTTCACTTCATCCCACCTTCCCTTTCCCCATGTCCGCAAGTCCATTCTCCACATCTGTGTCTTTATTCCTGTCCTGCCCATAGGTTCATGAGAACCATTTTTTTTTTTTTAAGATTCCATATATATGTGTTAGCATGTGGTATTTGTTTTTCTCTTTCTGGCTTACTTCAGTCTGTATGACAGACTCTAGGTCCATCCACTTCACTACAAGTAACTCAATTTCGTTTCTTTTTATGGCTGAGCAATATTCCATTGTATATATGTGCCACATCTTCTTTATCCATTCATCTGTCTATGGACACTTAGGTTGCTTCCATGTCCTGGCTATTGTAAATAGTGCTACAGTGAACATTGTGTTACATGACTCTTTTTGAATTATGGTTTTCTCAGTGTATATGTTTGGGATTGTTGGGTTATGTAGTAGTTCTATTTTTAGTTTTCTAAGGAACCTCCATACTGTTCTTCATAGAGGCTGTGTCAATTTACATTCCCACCAACAGTGCAAGAGGGTTCCTTTTTCTCCACACCCTCTCCAGCATTTGTTTCTTGTAGACCTTGTGATAATGGCCATTCTGACCAGTGTGAGGTGATACCTCATTGTAGTTGTGATTTGCCTTTCTCTAATGATTAGTGATGTTGAGCATCTTTTTTTTTTTTTTTTTCTGTACGCAGGCCTCTCACTGCCGTGGCCTCTCCTGTTGCGGAGCACAGGCTCCGGACGCGCAGGCTCAGCGGCCATGGCTCACAGGCCCAGGCGCTCCGTGGCATGTGGGATCTTCCCGGATGGGGGCACGAACCCGTGTCCCCCGCATCAGCAGGCAGACTCTCAACAACTGCGCCACCAGGGAAGCCCGAGCATCTTTTCATGTGTTTGTTGGCAATCTGTATACTTTATTTGGAGAAATGTCTGTTTAGGTCTTCTGCCCATTTTTGAATTGGGTTTTTTGATACTAAGCTGAATGAGCTGCTTGTATATTTTGGAGATTAATCCTTTGTCAGTTGCTTCGTTTGCAAATATTTTGTCCCATTCTGAGGGTTGTCTTTTTGTCTTGTTTATGGTTTCCTTTGCTGTGCAAAACCTGTTAAGTTTCATTAGGTCCCATTTGTTTATTTCTGTTTTTATTTCCATTTCTCTAGGAGGTGGGTCAAAAAGGATCTTGCTGTGACTTATGTCAGAGAGTGTTCTGCCTGTGTTTTCCTCTAAGAATTGTAGTGTCTGGCCTTACATTTAGGTCTTTAATCCATTTTGTGTTTATTTTTGTGTATGGTGTTAGGAAGTGTTCTAGTTTCATTCTTTTACATGTAGCTGTCCAATTTGCCCAGCACCACTTATTGAAGGGACTGTCTTTTCTCCATTTTATACTCTTGCCTCCTTTATCAAAGATAAGGTGACCATATGTGCGTGGGTTTATCTCTGGGCTTTCTATTCTGTTCCATTGATCTATGTTTCTGTTTTTTGTGGCAGTACCATACTGTCTTGATTACTGTAGCTTTGTAGTATAGTCTGAAGTCAGGGAGCCTGATTCCTCCAGCTCTGTTATTCTTTCTCAAGATTGCTTTGGCTATTCGGGGTCTTTTGTGTTTCCATACAAATTGTGAAATTTTTTGTTCTAGTTCTGTGAAAAATGCCATTCGTAGTTTGATAGGGATTGCACTGAATCTGTAGATTGCTTTGGGTAGTCCAGTCACTTTTACAATGTTGATTCTTCCAATCCAAGGATGTGGTATATCTCTCCATTTGTTTGTATCATCTTTAATTTCTTTCATCAGCATCATAGTTTTCTGTGTACAGGTCTTTTGTCTCCTTAGGTAGGTTTATTCCTAGGTGTTTTAGTCTTTTTGTTGCAGTGGTAAATGGGAGTGTTTCCTTAATTTCTCTTTCAGATTTTTCATCATTAGTGTATAGGCATGCAAGAGATTTCTGTTCATTAATCTTGTATCCTGGTACTTTACCAGATTCATTGATTAGCTCTAGTAGTTTTCTGGTAGCATCTTTAGGATTTTCTATGTATAGTATCATGTCATCTGCAAACAGTGAAAGCTTTACTTCTTCTTTTCTCATTTGGATTCCTTTCATTTCGTTTTCTTCTCTGATTGCTGTGGGTAAAACTTCCAAAATATGTTGGATAATAGTGGTGAGAGTGCGCAACTTTGTCTTGTTCCTGATCTTAGAGGAAATGGTTTCAGTTTTTCACCATTGAGAATGATGTTGCCTCTGGGTTTGTCATATATGGCCTTTATTATGTTGCAGTAAGTTCCCTCTATGCCTACTTTCTGGAGTGTTTTTATCATAAATGGGTGTTGAATTTTGTGGAAAGCTTTTTCTGCGTTTATTGAGATGATCATATGGTTTTTATTTTTCAGTTTGTTAGTATGGTTTATCACATTGTTTGATTTGCGTATATTGAAGAGTCCTTGCATTCCTGGAATAAACCCCACTTGATCATGGTGTATGATCCTTTTAATGTGTTGTTGGATTCTGTTTGCTAGTATTTTGTTGAGGATTTTTGCATTTATGTTCATCAGAGATATTGGCTTGCAGTTTTCTTTTTTTGTGACATCTTTGTCTGGTTTAGGTATCAGGGTGATGGTGGCCTCATAGAATGAGTTTGGGAGTGTTCCTCCCTCTGCTATATTTTGGAAGAGTTTGAGAAGGATAGGTGTTAGCTCTTTTCTAAATGTTTGATAGAATTCGCCTGTGAAGCCATCTGGCTCTGGGCTTTTGTTCGTTGGAAGATTTTCAATCACAGTTTCAGTTTCAGTGCTTGTGATTCGTCTGTTTATATTTTCTGTTCCTTCTTGGTTCAGTCTCAGAAGGTTGTGCTTTTCTAAGAATTTGTCCATTTCTTCCAGGTTGTCCATTTTATTGGCATATAGTTGCTTGTAGCAATCTCTCATGATCCTTTGTATTTCCGCAGTGTCAATTGTTACTTCTCATTTTTCATTTCTAATTCTGTTGATTTGAGTCTTCTCCCTTTTTTTCTTGATGAGTCTGGCTAATGGCTTATCAATTTTGTTTATCTTCTCAAAGAACCAGATTTTAGTTTGATTGATCTTTGCTATTGTTTCCTTCATTTCTTTTTCATTTATTTCTGATCTGATCTTTATGATTTCTTTCGTTTTGCTAACTTTGGGGGGGTTTTGCTTCTTTTTTCTTTAATTGCTTTAGGTGTAAGTTTAGGTTGTTTATTTGAGATTTTTTTTGTTTCTTGAGGTAGGATTGTATTGCTTTTAACTTCTCTCTTAGAACTGCTTTTGCTGCATCCTATAGGTTTTGGGTCATCATTGTTTTCATTGTCATTTGTTTCTAGGTATTATTTGATTTCCTCTTTGATTTCCTCAGTGATCTCTTGGTTATTTAGTGACGTATTATTTAGACTCCATGTTTTTGTATTTTTTACAGTTGTTTTCCTGTAATTGATATCTATTCTCATAGTGTTGTGATCAGAAAAGATACTTGATATGATTTCAGGTTTCTAAAATTTACCAAGGCTTGATTTGTGACCCAAGATATGGTCTATCCTGGAGAATGTTCCATGCACAGTAGAGAAGAAAGTGTATTGTGTTGTTTTTGGATGGAATGTCCTACAAATATCAATTAAGTCCATCTTGTTTAATGTGTCATTTAAAGTTTTTGTTCCTTATTTATTTTCATTTTGGATGATCTGTGCATTGGTGAGTGTGGGATATTAAAGTCCCCTACTATGATTGTGTTACTATTTCCTCTTTTATGGCTGTTAGCATTTGCCTTATGTATTGAGGTTCTCCTATATTGGGTGCATAAATATTTACAGTTGTTATATCTTCTTGGATTGATCCCTTGATCATTTTGTAGTGTCCTTCATTGTCTCTTTTAATAGTCTTTATTTAAAGTCTATTTTGTCTGATACAAGAATTGCTACTCCAGCTTTCTTTTGATTTCCATTTGCATGGAATATCTTTTTCCATCCCCTAACTTTCAGTCTGTATGTGTCCCTAGGTCTGAAGTGGGTCTCTTTTAGACAGCAGATATATGGGTCTTGTTTTTGTATCTGTTCAGCCAGTATATGTGTTTTGCTTGGAGCATTTATCCATTTACATTTAATGTAATCATCAATATGTATGTTCCTATTACCATTTTCTTCATTATTTTGGGTTTGTTTTTGTAGGTCTTTTCCTTCTCTTGTGTTTCCTTCCTAGAGAAGTTCCTTTAGCATTTGTTGTAAAGTTGGTTTGGTGGTGCTGAATTCTCTTTACTTTTGCTTATCTGTAAGCATTTTAATTTCTCCATTGAATTTGAATAAGATCCTTGCTGACTAGAGTATTCTTTGTTGTAGGTTTTTCCCTTTCATCACTTTGAATATGTCCTGCCACTCCCTTCTGGCTTGCAGAGTTTATTCTGAAAGATCATCTGTTAACCTTATGGGTATTCCCTTGTATGTTATTTGCTGCTTTTCTCTTGCTGCTTTTAATATTTTTTTTGTAGTTAATTTTTGATAGTTTGATTAATATGTGTCTCAGAGTGTCTCTCTTTGGGTTCATCCTGTATGGGACTCTCTGTGGTTCCTGCACTTGATTGACTATTTCATTTCCCATGTTAGGGAAGTGTTCGACTATAATCTCTTCAGATATTTTCTCAGTTCCTTTCTTTTTCTCTTCTTCTTCTGGGACCCCTAAAATTGAATGTTGGTGCGTTTAATGTTGTCCCAGACGTCTCTGAGACTGTCCTCAATTCTTTTCATTCTTTTTTCTTTATTTTGCTCCCTAGTAGTTATTTCCACCATTTTATCTTCCAGGTCAGTTATCTGTTCTTCTGCCCTGTTATTCTGCTATTGATTCCTTCTACAGTATTTTTAATTTCAGTAATTGTGTTGTTAATCACTGTTTGTTTCCTCTTTAGTTCTTCTAGAACCTTGTTAAATATTTCTTGTGTTTTCTCCATTGTGTTTCCGAGATTTTGGATCATCTTTACTATCATTAGTCTGAATTCTTTTTCAGGTAGGTTGCCTATTTCGTCTTCATTTATTTGGTCTTGTAGGTTTTTACCTTGCTCCTTCATCTGTAACATATATATATATATTTTTTTTTAAATTAAATTAAATTTATTTATTTATTTTTGGCTGTGTTGGGTCTTCGTTTCTGTGTGAGGGCTTTCTCTAGTTGCGGCGAGCAGGGGCCACTCTTCATCGCGGTGTGCGGGCCTCTCACTGTCGTGGCCTCTCTTGTTGTGGAGCACAAGCTCCAGATGCGCAGGCTCAGTAGTTGTGGCTCACAGGCTTAGTTGCTCCATGGTATGTGGGATCTTCCCAGACCAGGGCTTGAACCCGTGTCCCCTGCATTGGCAGGCACATTCTCAACCACTGCACCACCAGGGAAGCCCTGTAACATATTTTTTTGTCGTTTCTTTTCTTCTTTCTTTTTTTTTTTGATGGATGGATGGTGCTGTATTCCTGTCTTACTGGTTGTTTGGCCTGAGACATCCAGCAATAGAGTTTGGAGGCAGTTGGTTAGAGCTGGGTCTTGGTGCTGAGATGAGGACCTCTGGGGGGCCTCACTCTGGTTAATATTCCCTGGGGTCTGAAGTTCTCTGTTAGTCCAGTGAGTTTGACCTGGAACTCCCACCATGGGAGCTTGGGCCCGACCTCCAGCTTGGGAATTGAGATCCCGCAAGATGGTCGCTGGGGGTTCCTCCCGTCCCCTTAGGTCTCCGTGGTCCCCCACCAGTGCCTGGTAGGTGCCCTAATTGTGAGGAGATGTGAATTCCACGTCCTCCTAGTACACCATCTTGACTCCGCCGTGAAAAGACATTCGATAGAGTTCATTAATACCATTTCTAACTAATATAATAATATAAATCAACTATACTTCAGTTTTTAAAATTAATTTATTTTATTTTTGACTGCATCGGGTCTTTGTTTTTCTAGTGGCCAGCGGTGGCAACTCTTCATTGTGGTGCGCGGGCTTTTCATTTCAGTGGCTTCTCTTGTTGCAGAGCACAGGCTCTAGGCACGTGGGCTTCAGTAGTTGCAGCACAGGGGTTCAGTAGTTGTGGCTCTCAGGTTCTAGAGCACAGGGTCTGTAGTTGTGGCGCATGGGCTTAGTTGCTCTATGGCATGTGGGATCTTCCTGGAGCAGGGGCTTGAAGCTGTGTCCCCTGCATTGGCAAGCAGATTCTTAACCAGTGTGCCACCAAGGAAGTCCCTGTACTTCAATTTAAAAGACCATTTCTGATTTTTAAAATGTAAGTACACTAAGAATGGAAAAAAATTATAGCAGATATCCTAAATGGCAAAACATTAATATAAGGACCCTGACATGGATGCTTACAGTCACCTTTATATTCAGGATTGCCTTTAGAGGTTCTAATAAATGCATTAAAACAGTAAAATTAAATAGCTGGTAGTAATATTGGAACAGAAGAGGTAAAATTATCAGGTTGTCTAGTGTACTTAGAGAGTAGACAAGGAAATGGAAATGGAACAGTGAAGGAAGTATGTTTTTACAGTTATCAAACTATTCTGTGTAGAATATTAGTCTCTGAATTAGATTAATATAATATGGGCATAGACAGATGAGTTTAAAAAAATAGAAAATCCAGAAATATTTTATGTGCCAATTTAATAAAGAATAAAGATAGGATTATAATTCAGTGGGAAATGTGTTGATTGTATAATAAAGGCACTGGTACAAATGTCTGCCCATCTGGAAGAAAATAAAATTGGATTCCTGTCTTAAGATAAACTCCAGATAGATTAAAAGCCTTGTTAAAAAAAAATTTAAGGGTATTCTACAGCTTTAGCTCTATAAATTAGGGTGAAGGAAACCTTAGGATTGGAAACTCAGATGCTATTATAGAATGAGATCTGATTTTATAAATGCAAACTTTTAATAATAAAGCATACCATAAGGAAGTTAACAATAGTTTTGGCACTAAGGTAGACATATAGACTAATGGAAAAGCATAGAGCCCAAAATAACGCATACATATAGTCATATTTTAAGAAAATCTATTATCAGCTTTACTGAGGTATAATTGACAAAAATATTTTTAGGCTTTTTTTTTTTTTTTTTTTTTGCGGTACGCGGGCCTCTCACTGTTGTGGCCTCTCCTGTTGCGGAGCGCAGGCTCTGGGCGCACAGGCTCAGTGGCCATGGCTCACGGGCCTAGCCGCTCCACAGCATGTGGGATCTTTCTGGACCGGGGCACGAACCCGTGTCCCCTGCATCGGCAGGCGGACTCTCAACCATGACGCCATCAGGGAAGCCCCTGACAAAAATTTTTATATATAAGGTGTACAATGTGGCAGTTTCATATAAACATACATTGGAAAGTAATTACCACAGTCAAGCTAGTTAGCATTCATTACCTCATGTAGTTACTTTAATTTTTTTTTCTTGTCATGCCCCCACCCCTTCCCCTTTGGCAGCCACCTGTTCTCTGTGTTTATGTGTTCGTTTCTGTTTTGTTTTTTAGATTCCATGTATACGTATTTGTCTTTCTTATTTTGACTTATTTCACTTAGTATAATACCCTCTAGGTCAATCCATGTAGTCACAAATGGCAAGGTTTCATTCTTTTTTATGGCTGAGTAGTATTCCATTTTGTGTGTGTGTGTGTGTGTGTGTGTGTGTGTGTGTGTGTGTATATACACACCCCACATATTTTTTATCCATTCATCTGTTGATGGATACTTAGGTTGTTTCCATATTTTGGCTGTTGTAAATAATATTGCATTAACATAGGGATGCCCATGTATGTTTTTGAATTAGTGTTTTTGTTTTCTTCAGAAAAGTATGCAGAAGTGGAATTGCTGGATCATATGATAGTTCTATTTTTAATTTTTTGAGGAACTTCCATACTGTTTCCCATAGTGGCTGTACCAATTTTCAGTCCCACCAACAGGGCACAAGGGTTCCCTTTTCTCCACATCCTCACCAACACTTGTTTGTTGTCCTTTTGATAATAGGCATTTTGACAGGTATGAGGTGATATCTCATTGCAGTTTTGATTTGCATTTGCCTGATGATTAGTGATGCTGAGCATCTTTTCATGTGTCTCTTGGCTACCTGTATGTCTTTTATGGAAAATGTCTATTTAAAATGCCCGTTTTTAAATCAGGTTGCTTGCATCTTTGATGTTGGGTTGTATGAGTTTTTTGTATATTTTGGATATTGATCCCTTATCAAATAAGGGGCAATTGTGGGGTCTTCTGTTGTGGCAGCGCTGACTGCTGTGGGTGTGCTAGTGGCTGGGGCTGGCCCCTGGCCTGGTTGGCTGCCAGGTGCTGCCTCTTGTAGAGGTTGCCAGTCAAGAGTGGAGTTTTGTTTCCTGCAGACCGCCAGCTTTCCCATACTCAAGCCCTGCTGGCCTTCAGAGCTAGATATTCTGGGGGCTCATTTTCACTGTGCAGATCCCTCAGGCTGGAGAGCCCAGTGTGGGGCTCAGAACCTTCACTCCTTGTGGAGAAACTCTGTAGTAGTGATTTCTTTTTTAATATTCCTTATTTTTGGCTGTGTCTGGTCTTAGTTATGGTACGTGGGATCTTTCATTGTGGCACGTGGACTCTTCATTGTGGCGCGTGGGCTTCTCTCTAGTTGTGGTGTGCAGGCTCTCTAGTTTAGTTGTGGCTTGTGGGCTCAGTAGTTGCGGTGCACAGGCTTAGTTGCCCTGCAGCATGTGTGGTCTTAGTTGCCCAACCAGGGATCCAACCTGCGTCCCCTGCACTGGAAGGTGGATTCTTAACCACTGGACCACCAGGGAATTCCCTGCAATTGTGATTATTCTCTTGTTTGTGGGTTGCCTACCAGGCATGTGGGTCTTGACTATATTGCATCTCTGCTCCTTCTATCTATTTCATGGTTCCTTCTTCATATCTTTAGTTCTGGAAAATCTTTTCTGCTAGTCTTCAGGTCATTCTTATAGATAGTTGCTCTGTAAATAGTTGTAATTTTTGTGTGTGTGCGGAAGGAGGTGAGCTCGGGGTCTGCCTACTTCACCATCTTAGTAAAGTATCCCCTGGTCAAATGTTTTTTGTCAAGAGTGCCAAGACCATTCAGTGGGAGAAAAAACAGTCTTTTCAAGAAAGGGTATTGGGCAAACTGTATATCCATATGCAAAAATATGACATTGGATCCCTACCTTACACAAACATACAAAAATTGACTTTAGTGGATCAAAGGCCTAAACATAAGAACTAAAACTCTTAGAAGAAAACATAGAGGGGGGAACTGTGACATTGGATTTGGCAGCGACTTCTTGGATCTGACACTAAAAGCACAGGTCACAAAAGTAGTAATTAGATAACTTGGATTATATCAGTTAGAAACTTCTGTGCATCAAAGGACACAGTCAACAGAGTGAAAAGGCCACCTATGGAATGGGCGAAAATATTTGCAAATCGTGTGTCTGGTAAGGAGCTAAATATCCAGAGTACATAAAGGACTCCTACAACTGAACAACAAAAAAGCAAAAACGCGATTAAAAAAATGGCTCAAGTACTTGAATAGACTTTTCTCCAAAGAAGGTATATAAATAAATGCCTAACAAGCACATGAAAAGATGCTCAACATTACTAATTGCAAAAATGCAAATCAAAACCACAGTGAGATATCACCGCAATTGAATGTTATTCAGTCTGGAAAAGGAAGGAGATCCTGGCCCAAGCTATAAAAATCAATGAACTTTGAGGACATTATGCTAAGTAAAATAAATCACAAAGAAAATACTCTATTTCACTTGCGAAGTACCCTGACTAGTCAAATTTGTAGAGACAAAAAGTGAAATGGTGGTTGCCAGTGGTTGGTGGGAGGGGGAATGGAGAGTTGCTGTGTAATGCTGTGGAGTTTCACTTTTGCAAGATGGGGTGAGTTCTGGAGATTGATTGCCCAACAGTGTGAGTGTACTTAATGCTACTGAACTGTACATTTAAAAATGGTTAGGATGGGCTTCCCTGGTGGCGCAGTGGTTGAGAGTCCGCCTGCGGATGTAGGGGACACGGGTTCGTGTCCCGGTCCGGGAAGATCCCATATGCCCGAAGCGGCTGGGCCCGTGAGCCATGGCCACTGAGCCTGCGCGTCCGGAGCCTGTGCTCCGCAACGGGAAAGGCCACAACAGTGAGAGGCCTGCGTACGGGAGAAAAAAAAAAAAAAAAATGGTTAGGATGATAAACTTATGTGTATTTCATCAAAATTAAAAACTTAATAGACAAATAGTAAGTTTGAAAAATGGTTGCAGTATAGAAGACAGGATTCTGTTTACAAGAAGAGGCTATCAACCCAATTGTAAAAAGGGCAAAGATTTAAAGAGCCATTAAATAAAATAACAAATCTAGGAGGCTATAAAATTCATGAAAAGACAGTCTCACAGGTTGTCAAGGTAATGCAAATTAAAGAGTCTTGTGCTCCGCTGACTGAGCTAGCCACGCATGTCAAGGCAATGCAAATTAAATACTAGTGAAATGTAACAGCATACCTATCAAATGACAACAGTTAAAAAAAAGAAAGTAATACCTTTACTAGTATAGAAAATGGTGTTGATGTGCAGAAAATGGTATTCCCTTATGAGTGGAAATATGAATTGTTATAGCATTTTTGGAAAGTAATATTGTAAAATCTATTTTTATAAATTGGCCCATGTAATACAAATATAAAAGCCCACCCATTATGTTTACGTGGATTTTTTAGTGGCAGAATATGGAAGCAAAGTGAAAGTCTATTATTAGAAGAATTGATTGAATGCATGCATCCATGTGTGAATGCATTTCATATGTATCCATGAAAATTTTGACATAAATGGATGTCTTTTAAAATATTATTGAAAAAATAAAATATTATTGACAAAAAAGATGGCCATGTATATCTCTGTATGTGTATTTGTGTATGATTTATATGGAAAATTATTAAAGCATACCTACAGGTTTTATAGTGCAGGTATGCTGGTGATAAATTCTTTCAGCTTTATTATGTCTAATGCAGTCTTTATTTTGCCTTTGTTTTTGAAAGATATTTTCCTAGGTATGGAGTTCTTGGTTGACAGTGTTCCTTCAGTAAACTGTAAAGATATTGCTCCTCTGCCTTCCAGCTTATGTTGTTTCTAGTATACATTCTGGGTCTTTTGGTGCTGCTTTTAAGATGTCTGTCCTGTTACTGGTTTTAAGTAACTTGTTTTTGATATGCCGTGGTTTTATTTGTTCTTATATCTTGTGTTGCTTCAATTTGTAGGTTTTTTAGTTTTCATCCTGTTCAGACTTTTCCATCTAGCTGAGTGATGCTCTTGTTTAAGTTTCTCCGTCTTTGTGTTTCATAGTTTCTTTTGCTGTGTCTTCAAGTTCATTATTCTTTTGCCTTGTCTTATCTAGTCTTAATCTCATCCATTGTATTTTTCACCTCAAATTTTTTTTTTTAACATCTAAATACTTGATTTGGGTCTTTCTTTTTTTTCCTATCTTTCATGTCTCTCTGTATCATTTGTATCCTTTATTCTATCATCTGTCTTATGTCTGGTTCCCTTAGTTTTTCTTCCCCAGTGAGGGTCAGATTTTCCTTCATTGTATATCTTATAATTTTTTTTTTTTTTTTTGCGGTACGTGGGCCTCTCACTGCTGTGGCCTCTCCCCTTGCGGAGCACAGGCTCCGGACGCGCAGGTTCAGCGGCCATGGCTGATGGGCCCAGACGCTCCGCGGCATGTGGGATCTTCCCGGACCGGGGCACGAACCCGTGTTCCCTACATTGGCAGGTGGACTCTCAACCACTGCACCACCAGGGAAGCCCTATCTTATAATTTTTTAAAATTAATTAATTTATTTATTTTTGGCTGCATTGGGTCTTTGTTGCTGTGCGTGGGCTTTCTCTAGTTGTGGCGAGCAGGGACTACTCTTTGTTGTGGTGCACTGGCTTCTCATGGTGGCTTCTCTTGTTGTGGAGCACGGGCTCTAGGTGTGTGGGCTTCAGAAGTTGTGGCACATGGGCTCAGTAGTTGTGGCTTGCAGGCTCTAGAGCACAGGCTCAGTAGTTGTGATGCATGGTCTTAGTTGCTCCACGGCATGTGGGATCTTCCCAGACCAGGGCTCAAACCTGTGTCCCCTGCACTGGCAGGCAGATTGTTAACCACTGTGCTGCCAGGGAAGCCCCTGTATATCTTATAGTTTTTGATTGGATGCCAGACATTTGATTTTTACCTTGTCAGGTGCTGGTTGTTTTCATTCCTTTAAATGTTCATTTTTTTTCTGGGACACAGTTAAATTCCTTGGGAACAGTTTGACCCTGTAATGCTCTCTTTTGAACTTTTTGAAGGCAGAACCAAAGTAGTCTTCCTTCTAGGGATAATTTTTTCCCAATACTAAGGCGATACCCTTCTGAGTATGCTATTTGATTCCTTCTGTATTATGAAATCTTTCAACTCTGTCTGGTGGAAACACAGACAGACCTGGGTTGGCTTTGAGGATTGTTCTACGTGCTCCTTTCCAATAGTTCTTTCCCCTTCTTAGGGTAGTTTAATCACAGACACATGCTCATCAGTACTGGTTGAAAACATAATGGTAGCCCTTTACGAATCTCCAGAGTTCACTTGCTCTCTATTCAGTTCTTTACTGTCTGTTACTCACCTTGGCCTCCCTGAATTTTCAACTCTGTCTCTTCAACTTAGATCACCAAAATCTGTTTGGTTTTTCTTCTACCTGTACTGTGGCCTAGAAGGAAATTCTCTCCAGGCAGTAAGTTGGGGTAGTCACCTTGTTTTTATCTTCTTATGGATCAGTGTCCTGCAGTACCTGTTATCCAGTGTCTGTGTCTGAAAACCATTATTTTATATTTTTTGGTCTGGTTTCTTACTTATTTGAGAGGGTAAATCTGGTCCGTGTCACTCCATTATGGTTGCAAGTGGGAGTATTTGGATAAGAGGGAAAAGATATCTAATTACAAAAGGAAGTGAGAGGTGGGTGGGAAACCCTCCTGCATACATAAATGAAAAATGGAAAATATTAATTATTTTAAGTTTAACTTCATGCTCTGAAAGTCAGGAGCATGACTTATGTAATATTACGTAGTAATGTGGTATTTATAAATAATGACTTATTCAATATCAACCCCAGCGTTATTCCTGTTGTATTTTGTAGGTTGCAGTATAATATTGGACTTATCATTTGATTTGATTTGATAGAACCTTTTTATTTAATGTGTTTTCTAGTGTGTTAATATTTCAGCACATTTATAACTGTTTATTCTTTCCTAGAAAGTTTCTTAACTTTTTCCCAAATAATTTTCTCAAACCCCAAAGATGAATGAAAGTTCATAAAATGCCCTGTTATTAAGAATGTACAATCCGGGACTTCCCCTGGTGGCGCAGTGGTTAACAATCCGCCTGCTAGTGCAGGGGACACGGGTTCGATCCCTGGTCTGGGAAGATCCCACATGCTGCAGAGCAACTAAGCCCGTGCGCCATAGCTACTGAGCTTGTGCTCTAGAGCCCACGAGCCACAACTACTGAGCCCCTGTGCTGCAACTATTGAAGCCCACATGCCTACAGCCCGTGCTCCACAATAAGAGAAGCCACTGCATTGAGAAGTTTGCTCACCGCAACGAAGAGAGCCCCCACTCTCTGCAACTAGAGAAAGCCCGTGTGCAGCAATGAAGACCCAACACAGCGATAGATAGATAGATGGGTAGAATGTGCAGTCCAAAGACGATCTAGAAATCCTTACTGAGTTAGACTTGAGATGTTTACTTGGAAATCACTCACTTAAACCATTCATAAGATAATCTGGGCATTGAATGCAGTGTATAAGTTTGCTCTATGATTCATAAGATTTAAAGTAGAGGTAGATAAGATTTAGTGACATTACAGTACATTGTGATGTCTTGGAGGAAATTAAGTTCACTGGGATTGCAAAATACTTTGCCTTCTGTTTACTTTAATGGAATTGAGGAAACTCCTGAAGAATATTAGGAAAATTATTATTGATTTGGGAAACTACCTCAGTCTTAAACTGGTTGTCTCATAGGGGAGGGAGGTCTGAGACCTTTACTGGTCATATAAAAAAACCTCAAGGGATGATGCAGAGTGCCTAATAAAGTTTTATGTGTATGTGTAGTATGTGTTACACACGTGACATGTACTACCTCATTTAACCCTTACGGTAGGAGTACGACATTCAGCACTTACTGGAATCTTCAGGTCTATTTGACTTTAGAGTCCTTGGCTCTTACCCATGAGATATATAGGTGGAGTCAAATCCTAGTTTGAATCCTTTGTTAACAATGTGAACTCAGTTAGGTTTTCTTCTCTTATTAGCCTTATATGCAGATGAAGATAATAATGGTGCCTATCTCAGTGTTGTTGGAAGGATCATATGATAATGTGGTTCTCAACCTGGGATGACTTTGTCCCTAGAGGACATAATTTTACACTGTCTAATGACATTGGTTGTCAAAGCTCAGAGTGGTAGTAGTGAGGGTGTTCTGGTATCTAGTGGGTAGAAGAAGGAATGTTGCTAAATATCTTACAATGTACAGGACAACGCTCCACAAGAGAGAATTATCTGGCCTGAAGTGTCAGTGGTGCCAGGGTTGAGAAACTCTGATATAAATTGACTATGCTAGTTTATTGCTAGGATACCAAACTATTTCATTTATATCATCAGTGGGCTATTGCTAGTGTGAAAATGAAGGTTTCCATTTGAATTCTTTTTCTTTTCAACTCCAATTCTAGCCTAAGGGTTAATCTTTTTAAACGAAAAATAAGAAGGGATAAAAATACTTAAATTGAATAACCTGAAGTTTTTTCCCTTTTATTTACCTCTAAAAAATGAAATGGGAGAAAGGGGAAAAAGCAGCAAAAGTAATGGAGAAACAAACTTACATTGACTCATAGGTATCAATTTTAATAAAATGATTATTTATTAGTAGAGAAACTTCCAGTGTTGAAATTAACTTCAATTGTGAAAGTACCCTAGATGTATTTGAAAATATACACTTTTGTAGGGCAAACTTAGAAACTTGTATGCTTCTTGTTTTATCTTTTAATAATTTTTAATATATTAGCACTTTTAAAATTGACTTTTCTGGTCAATTTTTCTGTAGGTATTACCTCATTTGGAAAGCCTTGAGAAACAGGAAAACATTTCTAACAAAATGTCAGCTTTTCGAGGTCATTGTCCGCATTTGGATTCAGTTGGTGAAATAACTAAAGAAGATTTAATACAAAAGTCTCATGTAAGAAAGAGGGCTTTTTTTCTTCCTTTAAAAAATCCTTTAAAAGATCATACTCATTTTTCTCCCAGATATGTGTTTTCTGTAGATTACTACAATATTCTATGTTCATGAATCCAAATTTTTTATATATGATATTAGTGAATGTATATATTTGGCTGTATTTATGTAACGGTAATGTTGTCTGTGTGATTTTCCTTTCATAGGGTTCTTGTCAGGATTGTAAAGTCAGAGGACCAAACCTTTGGGCGTGCCTGGAGGTATGTGTATGTTTCTTCTCAAAAGTTTGATATAAAAATTTATATCTGAATAAGGTTAACTAGAAGATTTTTTTTGACAGAGGACTTCATAAATGAACATACTTTAAGAAGATCATTATCGATTATAAAAATTAAACTTTAAACTTTGGGCTTTAACTTACAGTGCTTTTTGCAGAGTTTGGTAAATCACTAAAATATTTTACCCTCACCTTTTATTAGCGGAGACATATCTTTTAGCTTATAAATATTCCAGTTATATTCTTTTGTGCCTAGTACCTTTTGGTTAAAATAACTGACTTGGGAAGTCATTTAATCTTTCCGTTAAACCATGTGATCAGAACTTCATTGTAAATGTAATTGTAATGCTATTATTGTAAACTTACATGTTATAAAATACCTAATTTTCCTTTTTATATAATTATTTATAGAATAGATGTTCATATGTTGGCTGTGGTGAATCACAAGTAGATCATAGCACCATACATTCTCAGGTATGTATGTAGAAAAATTTTGTGCAAGACGTTTTTTAAAGAGAGCCTGAAGGAAAGGGAAAGCAAATACAACATTAAGTTGTAATTCAAAATTTTGTCCGTTTTTCTTTTTTTTTAATAAACGAGTTAAATCTTAGCTTATAAAAAGGTGGGGAGGGGAATTGCTAAGATCAGTATTAGAAAGAGGTTGTAATTAAGAGAGTAGTGATTTAAGAAATGTACCTCCAGATGTATGGAGGTGGTAGCTGAAGATATTAGTAGGATATGGAAGTTGAAGTCAAGAATAGAAGCCTAGGCTATGACAGGGCCTGACTGACTTCAAGTCTCAACTCATATACCTTTTTCTCTACATCCTCCTTACTGGAGTCCCGTTTCTACGTCACCCTGGTTGTTTGGTGCTTGTGTGTAATTCTGGCATGCTTCTTTTACAGATTAGATAGAGCTCCCATTCTAAACTATACATTTTCTTGAGAATGAGCTGTCTTGTTCATATTTATCTCTACAGCATTAACTGTTCTCAACCAGGGTTCTTCAAGAGAATTAATTAAGGCTCTCAGGCATCATGGTACATAGTTAATTTACTTCTCTTTGGTGCATCTAGAATGGTGGTACTCTGTACCATTCTTGGGAGAATTGAGAAAATAGTTACTCAGATCATCGTCTATAGGGCATTATTCTCTTGCAGAACTCTAGTTGAGAAAGGCTGGAGTTTCGTATATCCAAGATCATATTCACTATCGCTTGAGCTGTTTTGTGCTTTGATTCATGTCATTTGTATTCTTTTGCCATTCTGATCTCCTGGAACAGTTAACTGTGCTATTGTCAATTTTCTTGTATTATAATTACTTGCTAACCGCAAAGCAGAGTCTTATAATAACTCTTGTGTTTATCTTTATAATGAATAGTGGTGAAAAATGACAATAGAATAACTTTTGGAGTAGGCTTAGATATTGTTACTATTCACTATGCATTAACAATTTATCTAAAAACTGGTTTTTTGGTGCTCCAGTTTAAATTTTCTCTTTTGAGTATATTGTTATTCATCAAAGGCCAGCAGTTTATCTTCTATGATCTTTTGAAAGGTTTTCAACTATAATTTTGACTCTTCTTCCCTCTCTCCCATGAAATTGTACAGGAGACAAAGCATTATTTAACTGTGAACCTTACCACTCTTCGAGTATGGTGTTATGCTTGCAGCAAAGAAGTATTTTTGGATAGAAAATTAGGAACTCAGCCTTCATTACCTCATGTAAAACCACTTCACCAAACGCAAGAAAATAGTGTCCAGGTAATAATCTAAATCTGTGTAATTAAAATATCAAATATTTTCAGGTAATAATTTCAGAATTTGTCATGTAGCTGACATCTAAAAGAGCCCTACTTCACCTGTACTTTAAAAAATTTCCATAATGTGCCTCTTTTCCTCAAATGAAACACCGAAGCTGGCCTTTGTTCTTTTATAGAGTGATGGAGTAGAGTGAAGTTGAAGCCCACACCTGTCTGAAGATGGAAAAGCACCTGATGTGTTTTAAAAACTTAAAAAAACAGCTGGTTTAAATAATGTTTCTTTTTCTAGCCAGTCTGATTCTAGGAGAGGTGATGGGCCTTCTTTGATAGGCCCTAATTCAGCTCTCTTTTCCTCATTTCCCTCCCTGCTTCACCCCAATGTATATTACTGTAAACATTTTACTAATTTATTGAAAACCAGATAGAATACATTAAAGCTTAACATCAGTGTTTGGTTACAAAAGATGGGTAAGCTTGCAAAGATTGGCCACTTAATATTGAGACTTTTCTAGTCATATAAAAAATAGGAAAGGGAGGGACTTCCCTGGCCCTCCAGTGGGTAAGACTCTGCGCTTCCGCTGCAGGGCACATGGGTTCGATCCCTAGTTGGGGAACTAAGATCCTGCCTGCCGCGCGGCGTGGCCAAAAAAAAAAAAAAAGAAAAGAAAAAATAAGAAAAGGAATGAAAAAAATAAGAATAGTTGGCGTCCTATCATCATTTGGTCTGTATGGTTTAATTAACACATCAGTGAGTTTTTTCCTTCTGTGTTATAGAAATCACATTGTACTTCTATAATTGTGTTCTTTGATACCAATTCTTAAGATATTTTGTGTTGCATCTTTGTATCACATTCTGATGGTAGATATTTGTGATAGTAAATTTGCTTGCCTCACACATTATATAACTTCAAGTGACTAGATCTTAGACAAGGTATACTTGTTGCATTTCTAGTTTCATAGTTGAATAACTCTAGTTTATAAATTACCATCATTACTGTTTCTCCTACTGATACCTATTTATCATTTAAAACCGTGTTTTTTGGTTTTCTTTTGAATGCCATGGTAGTTTGAAAATAAGTTTACCTGAACCCTCTAACACTATTAACAAAAATGTGATAATTAAAAGTTTAATCACATGAGGAACTGATAACAATTTATAATAATCTAAAGAATAAGTACAGATAGTTCACAAAGAGGAAATACAAATTAAAACACATCGAGAAAATAATCATCACTGACTAAAGAAAAGTAAGTTAAAACAGCTATCTGCCATTTCTGCCCAAATAGATTATGACTGCAAACTCTTAGTGAATGCTGAATCCGGTTGAATAAGTATACTGATACTTTTCTGATAGCTTGTAAATAATTTTCTGGTGAGTTATATTTATAACACATAAAAGGCATGAATTTAATTTCATACAACTTCCTGATGATCCCATTGTTGAAGAAATTACTCAGAAGAAAAAGAAAGTTATTTGTACAGATTTTTTTTAGCAGTATAAAATTTACAGGCTGTTTGAGCCCAGTTCATCAGAACATTAATTATAGAATAACAGTATTGGAAACCATTCAAATGTCATTAAGATTTTTCAAACAGTTTTGTAGGAGGTAAGATTTTGAATGATTTTTTTTAAAGCTGCTCTACTTCTCTGTATTTCAATGCACCAAAGTGAGAATATGGGGCCTACCCAACTATCTAGTATCTACAGATGCCAGGAAGGTAAAGTAAATGTATAAAGTGGGTGGGTATAAGTGCATATATGCATGCCTTGAAGAAGAGAAATAGGCTGTAATAAGTTGGAGAGCACGTGCTAAGTACATTCTGCTGTTCAGTTTCCTCCTCCCACTGATGGTTGCTAAATGGGTTCAGTGTACTTTGATCTTCTGCTATTAGAAGAGAACTTGCAGAATTTGATTTTTATGTGAGCTCACTCAATTTTTAAAATATTAGCTCAAAGTTTTGCTTTTGTTTCAGTTTTTGTCCTTTTTTTTTAAAACAGTGTGGACTAGCATTTGACCAAGTCACCAGTTGCAACCTCTTGAGTTAATCCAATTCTCAGGAATTAATATTGGAATTTTAAAAAATATTTAAAGCTATTTCATATGCATAAAAGGATGCAAAATAACTTTAGTAACAAGTATCAGGAGAGATTGTAGAAGTCTACAGATAAGCTGCGAACAAATTAAAAAAAATTTTTGACCTAAGGATTTGTTCAACCCTGCTATCTTTTCTGTTATCCAGGATTTTAAAATACCCAGTAACACAACATTAAAAACTCCTCTGGTTGCTGTATTTGATGATCTGGACATAGAAGTGGAAGAAGAAGATGAACTTAAGGCAAGAGGTAAAATAATTCTCCTGTATAACACTCCTTTGTATGCTACTGTCCATTTCTTTAGGAAATTGTATCATGTGAATATTTCAAAATCTAGAGATGATCAGAAGATAATTACAAAAAAAATTTCTAGGAATCAGATTATCGGTTATCTTTTTAAAAAAAATTATCAGTTTACATAATTAATCAGGGTGCATTTTTAAGTTCTACCTTTTTTTGTTTATTTATTGTATTATGCATCACTTGAAAATACCAAGGAAATATCCTTTTGTTTTTAATGATGCATGGGTGGAAGTAATGCTAGTTGGCAGTATTTGATTGTAATAAATCAATAAAGTAATTGTATTTAAAAAAAAGTTCTGAAATTTGACCTAGTAAAATTGTATCTGTGAAAAAGCAAACTGACAACTTTGATGCTTCCTTTCTCTGGCATCACTTTACTAAAGCCCACAGTTCTTAGTATAAACTATCTGTATAGTTTAGTACAGACTTTTCTGTTTTATAGTTGATGTAAGGGAATCTTAACCCTTTAAGGATATATTTAAATAATTTTCTGAAAATTAACACTTTGGTGTAAGTCTGACCTCTTTGAGTTATTCAAGTTGCTGTTTGTATTTCTATAATGTATTTTGTATTTCCTTAACATAGTTTGGGAACCATAGTAATTACCTAGTTACATATTCAGCGAACACTCATAAAATTGAGTCATTGCATTATTGAATGATAACATAACTTATAATTTTTCCTAATAGGTCTTACAGGTTTGAAAAATATTGGAAATACTTGTTATATGAATGCAGCTTTGCAGGCTCTTTCCAATTGGTAAGTAGATAAATTAATTTTGTTAGTATAGTTTTTTAAAGTTACTCTTGGAGGACTTCCCTGCTGGTGCAGTGGTTAGGAATCCGCCTGCCAAGGCAGGGGACACAGGTTTGATCCCTGTTCTGGGAAGATCCCACATGCCACGGAGCAACTAAGCCCGCGTGCCACAACTACTGAGTCTGTGCACCACAACTACTGAGCCTGTGCTCCAGAGCCCACGAGCTACAACTACTGAGCCTGCGCACGTGCCGCAGCTACTGAAGCCTGCGAGCCTAGAGCCTGTGCTCCGCAACAAGAGAAGCCACCGCAATGAGAAGCCCGCACACTGCAACAAAGAGTAGCCCCCACTCACTGCAACGAGAGAAAGCCCGCGCACAGCAACAAAGACCCAGTGTAGCCAAAAATAAATAAATAAAATAAAATTATGAAAAAAAAATAATAGAGTTACTCTTGGAGCAGAAAACCGTGCTGCTGTAGTACACTGAGAAAAAAGGAGTGAGAAAAGAAAAGAAAGAAATATACATTAATAGTAATATGGGAAAGAGGTGACAATTATATTCAATTCCCCTAGCCAACAGGATCCCATTGAATCCTTGCTGTACCTCTTCCCTCACCCCTCTCAACACATAGTGCTGCCTCCCCCCTTTTTCTGAAATGCCCCCACTTAAAAAAATATCTGGATTAACTAAAGCCTAAATGTGTAAATATTCCTGAAAAAGTTATTTCCTCTTTCTTGTTGAGTAACTCTTAAGGTAGAGTAGGCAAGAAACTGAGTTGGGACATAATCCATTGTTGTCCCAATGGGGTTGCTTTGATCGTGCCTGTAGTTTCCTAAGACTGCTGGTCCTGGCTCAGACCCTAGGTGGTTGTATGTCTTTGAGGAAGTTATTTGTTTTTACATCTAGAAAACAAGGAGCTTAAACTAATTAATTCCTCAAATCACTTTTAGTTCAGAGGTCCTAGGAAAATATTTTATATTTTTCTGTAGGTGGAAAGTCTCTAATAAAGCAATTAGTTTTTTTTTTTTTTAATTATAGTCCTGTAAAATAGGTAGGTGCAGTATGGAATGCTCTGCAGACGATCACCCAGGGAAGAGATGAAAAGTCATAGGATCAAGTCCTGAGGAACCCTGATAGTTATATAGCTGGTAAGAGCAGAAAAAACAATAAAGAGGGAAAAGAGTTACCAGAGAGGTCAAGAAGAAAAGTAAAAAAGTGCATTATATTGGTCAAGACAAATGGGTGAACCACCTGTGACAAATGCTACTGAGGGGGAAATGAAAGGTGTTTACTGGATTTGGCAGCATTGAGGACTCTGATGTGGTGGGTCAAATCTGATTTGATGGGTTGAGCAAGATAATGAAGGAAAGAATGTGAAGCTGTAAAAGGGAGCAGAGAAGTAACAGATACAGGGCTCTATGTGCTGTCAATTCATTGAATGACTAGAAGTCAATCAGTATTAAGCTGTGACTGCACTCTAACTTTTTTTTTTTTAACCTTTTTTTTTTTTAAACTAGCCCACCTTTGACACAGTTTTTTCTTGATTGTGGAGGACTAGCCCGAACAGATAAGAAACCAGCTATTTGTAAAAGTTATCTCAAACTGATGACAGAGCTGTGGCATAAAAGCAGGTATGTACTTAATATGTGTATTTTCATTATTATATTTTTAAATGAATATCATAAATATTAAACATTTGCAGGTGCATTTATAGAGCTGTAAAAAGGAGATTTGAGACATTCAGTTTTGGGCATGTTATATTTGAAAGTGAACATCCAAATGAAATATCTGGACTGGAGATAAAATGTTGAACTGTTAAAGCTGCTGTTACTGACACTTTTGATTTTTAATTCAGGAGTAGGCATTCTCACAGTGCTAAAATCAGACCATAGAGGCATATATGAATGTTTATTTTTCTGCTTATCTTTATTTATTCTAAGTGTAGCATTAGAAAAATAATTGTTTGCTGTAATATTTTATATTAGAACTATTCAGAAAGTTGCATTTAATGGTTCCTAAGAACTGCCCAGCCTTTCTTCTAAGAAAACAATCACCAAAGCTTTCATGTACTTATATTCTTAAGTGCTTCAGTTTTCTTTGAGATATTTGACTCCCTACTAAAGAGTATCTCTTGAGTTAAAAATTTGTTATTACTGTCATTTCAGTATGCTAGGAAAAGATTGTTTTAATGAATTATTTTGGGATGTGAAGTTATATATCATTCACATTTCTAATATTCAAGAGACAGAATTCTCTCTTGTCATTTATCCCTATTGGGTATTACCCGTTGCTGCCAAGGGTTCTAACGTTTCTAAGTTCCTTACTGCATAGCTAGAACTAACCCTTAACTGCTATGTTTAAGCTTCTTTGCCCTGCAACTATAAACTTAATATTCTTGGAAGTTTACTAAACTTCAGAAGTGTTATAGTACAGAATTTTAAGTGATTAAATCTTGCATCTGGTTTACTTTTCATTTTTCTTTTCATGAGTATTTGATGGCTGGTTTAAAATTTTTATTTAGATAGTGTACTAGATATACTTATCCCAGGAATTTTAAGTAATTAAAATATTATTTTAAGTAATTAGAAGTGTTTTTTGAAAAATCATATAGTAGAGCATAATCATTTCATTAGGGAGGAGAACAATAAATTACGTAGCTTAAATATCAAAAATAAGCTATTTTGATGAACCTGTGAAGCATAATACTAGGCAATTTTTTTGTTTGCTTTTGTTCTCTTTTTTTTCTCACTGTTTTCTTTTTTAAATGAAGGGGCAATCTTTTTTTCTTTTTTTAAAAATTAATTCATCAATTTATTTATTTTTGGCTATGTTGGGTCTTCATTGCTGTGCGCGGGCTTTCTCTAGTTGTGGTGAGCAGGGGCTACTCTTCGTTGCGGTGCACTGGCTTCTCATTGTGGTGGCTCCTCTTGTTGCGGAGCACAGGCTCTAGGCGCGTGGGCATCAGTAGTTGTGGCTCGTGGGCTGTAGAGTGCAGGCTCAGTAGTTGTGGCGCACGGGCTTAGTTGCTCCGCAGCATGTGGGATCTTCCCGGACCAGGGCTCAAACCCGTGTCCCCTGTATTAACAGGCAGATTCTTAACCACTGTGCCACCAGGGAAGTCCCTGTATTTTTAAATTTCATTTATTTTTTTATACAGCAGGTTCTTATTAGTTATCTATTTTATACATATTAGTGTATATATGTCAACCCCAATCTCCCAATTCGTCCCACCACCACCACACACGCCCTCTTTTTTAAAAAAATATTTATTTATTTTGTTTATTTGGCTGTGCTGGTTCTTAGTTGCGGCATGTGGGATCTAGTTCCCTGACCAGGGATCAAACCTGGGTCCCCTGCATTGGGAGTGCAGAGTCTCAGCCACTGGACCACCAGGGAAGTCCCAGTATTGGGCAATTTTGAATGATTCTTTTTATTTTTTTTTGCGGTACGCGGGCCTCTCACTGTTGTGGCCTCTCCCGTTGCGGAGCACAGGCTCTGGACGCGTAGGCTCAGCAGCCGTGGTTCACGGGCTTATCCGCTCCGTGGCATGTGGGATCTTCCCAGACCAGGGCACGAATCCGTGTCCCCTGCATCGGCAGGTGGACTCTCAACCACTGCGCCACCAGGGAAGCCCTTGGATGATTTTTTGAAACACAAATACTTTTCAGTTTAACTCTTTGAATTTTTGATTGTTCGTTTCTTTTTTTTATTATTATTATTTATTTTTGGCTGTGTCGGGTCTTTATTGCTCACGCGGGCTTCTCTCTAGTTGTGACACACAGGCTCCAGAGTGTGCAGGCTCAGTAGTTGTACCACACAGACTCTTTAGTTGTGTTGCATGGGCTCCAGAGCACTTGGGCTCTGTAGTTGCGGCATGCGGGCTCTTTAGTTGTGGCACGTGGGCTCCTTAGTTTTGGAGCGTGGGCTTAGTTGCCCCACGGCATGTGGGATCTTAGTTCCCTGACCAGGGATCAAACCTGTGTCCCCTGCATTGGAAGGTGGATTTTCAACCACTGGACCATCAGGGAAGTCCCTGATTGCTCATTTCTAAAATAAAAACTAAAAATCACAGATTTCTTCCTAAAACTGTTTTCTTCCTCAGGCCAGGATTTGTTGTGCCTACTAATCTGTTTCAAGGAATTAAAACTGTAAATCCAACATTTCGGGGGTATTCTCAGCAGGTACGTCTTCATTGCTTTTTATTCATAATATTAATCTTTAATACATTTGCAGAATGCTATTATGCATTATGCTATTATATACTCATTTACTACTCTAAGAATAATAACCCCATATCATATTTTTGGCTTACATTTTTCCACTTTTCTCTTAATTTCATATTTTTCTAGAAATTTTAAATTTGGGGGTGTTTAAATATGTCAGTATGTTCTAGCGCTTTTAGCTTTGAAAAGTTCCACATCCAGAGATAAATTTTACCTGTATTTTCTGATTTAATTAAAAAAAGTTCTTTAGACATGTGTCATTTATTTCACATTACAATATAATCCAAATTTAATTTTTCGCAAACAGCTAACAAATTGTACGGAAGTACAGATTTAAGAATTTTCTTATCTGGTTTTAAAAGTTTCTTCTTTATTAATTTGATGCTTACATTAATGTATAATAAGGTCTGTTTCTGGGCTTTCTAATCTGTTTCATCGACCTGTAATTTTTTGGATTGACACCAATGGCAGTTTCAATTATTGTACTTTAATGTTTTTTCATGTTAATACCTGGTCCTCACATGTGTTTCTTTTTCAAAACAATACCTGTTCTCTGTTAACTTTTTCTGTTGCAAATTCCTGGATCACAGAGACTTGGTAGACATAAGTTGGGGCCTACGAATTTGTATTTTCAATAAACATTCTAGGTTGATCAAGGATTTTTGAGATACAGTGCAAAATTGGATAAAGCTTTAGTTTTAAGCCAAACTTATACTTGAATTTAGGATATCTCTCTCAATTGTTATTGTCAGATGAGGCAAATCCTTACTCAAGTTTTTTAAAATAGCAGCAGTACTAAAGCTGACCTCCAGATCATCTTCAGTTTTTTGTTGCTGTTGTTTATTGTTTTTTTAGTTTTAATTGAAATACATGTTCAGTTTTTTAATTACTTTTGTTTTATTTACATAACTTTTTAGAACTTAGTGCTTCCTATCCCTCCAATGCCTTATGTCTACAAAGTTGTATTTCCTTAGTATAATGCTACACATTTAGAAATCAGTTGCTAACCACATTTTGTATATTTTCTCATTTCTACATACATGTATTTTTAATGAAATGGTAATATCTATGTTGCTTATATATTAGGATGCTCAAGAATTCCTTCGATGTTTAATGGATCTGCTTCATGAAGAACTGAAAGAACAGGTCATGGAAGTAGAAGAGGATCCTCAAACTATAATGACTGAGGAGACCATGGAGGAAGACAAGAGCCAGTCAGATGCAGATTTTCAGTCTTGTGAATCTTGTAGCAGCAGTGATAAAGCCGAAAATGAAAATGGGTCTAGAAGCTTTTCTGAAGATAATAATGAAACAACAATGTTAATTCAGGATGATGAAAACAATTCAGAAATGTCAAAAGATTGGCAAAAAGAGAAGATGTGCAATAAGATTAATAAAGCGAATTCTGAAGGAGAATTAGATAGAGACTCTGTGTCTGAAACAGTTGACTTGAACAATCAGGAAACTGTCAAAGTGCAAATACACAGCAGAGCTTCAGGTGACAATTTTTATAATTTTCAAATGATAGTGTTTCATTTTTAGACAAAGGGTGCAAGATGTGTTTATATATATATATATATATATATATACGTATATATACATATACGTATATATATATAATTTTGTGTGGGTGTGTGGGTGTGTGTGTGTGGGTGGGTGGTACGTGGCCCTCTCACTGTTGTGGCCTCTCCCGTTGCGGAGCACAGGCTCCGGATGTGCAGGCTCAGCGGCCATGGCTCAGGGGCCCAGCCACTCTGCGGCATGTGGGATCTTCCCGGACCAGGGCACAAACCCATGTCCCCTGCATCGGCAGGTAGACTCTCAACCACTGCGCCACCAGGGAAGCCCCAAGATATGTTTATATTTAAGATGATATTTGTAATTTTACCATTTTCTGATTTGGGGGAGAGCGGAATTAGCCTGACATGTGACTTTAGAATGCATTTCTAATTTACATGTTAATGTTCACAGTTTATATTTAGCATAATAAAAATGAAATAGAATAATTAATAGCTTTAGCTTAATATTTTGTGTGTAGTATATGACATTATAGTTCAACCATACTAATTGAAAGAAAGAGGGTATTAAATAGATGTTACTTTTGGGCTTTCTGACTAGTAGAGTTTAGTACTATTTGCATGTGAGTGTTAAGTTAATGTCATTTAAAGCAGATTCGGTTGAGATCTGCAAAATAGCAAAATAATCCAAATTGTAGACTGTTAGATTTAGATTGCTGTCATTGGAGTCATATCAGCTATGAAATACTTGGTGTATGTTTGGCATAGGAGTTTAATTAACTATAATGAACCCTGTTACGATAGATTATACCATTATACATGTCATTGTTCCTGTGGGAAAGAGCAAGTGGCCAAATGAAAGATAGTTGAGCTAGGTTGCTTTGCATTTTACATTTATTTCTTCTAGGGTTAACTTGTGTTAGCTTAATGTGGTATTTAATTCTCCAAAGCACATAAAATTAAACCATCAGAGGTTCAGATTCTCTGACCTTAAAATAAGTGGCAGACAAGGAACATAAAAAATTTATCTTTTGTAATTACTGAAGAGTAGGAACTACTAAACAATTTACTTACGTTTTTGAACCCCACATTTTTTCTGGAGGAGAAGAATATTTCCTTAACCACAGGAATACTTGTGGTTCACCCATGTGCAGTGCATAAATGCCTTCTAGTCAGGAAAACGTGTTAGGCTCCTTGATTATACTGATGTTATGTTTAGAAGTTTAGATGTGGTTAGAAGTTGTTTAGTCAATAGATATGTGAAATTTCAGTATTGAAAGACTTAGCCGTCTGCTATCTAGCCTTTCCTCATCGAAAGCCTGATTAAGCCTGATTACTTGACCTACTGGTTCTTTATTGCTCCATAGCAAGTTTATTCTTACAATTAGTAACTAATTGATGACCTGGATCAGGGATCTGAGGTTTTGCATTTTCTGATTGAAAAATGTGACAAAGACCGTATATGACATGCAAAACCGAAAATATTTACTATCTGGTCTGTTACAGGAATCATTTGCCAATCCCTGACCTAGATGATATTAACTTTATTGCCTTCTGAAAGGCTAGAGTGAGTCTCCTCCTCTTTCTTCCCCCAATATTATGCAGTCTGCTTTTAGTCATGGTTGGGATAATGAGAAATGCCTCTGTGAAAGTAATAAAAGTCATTTATTTTGCATTATCTGGAAAAATCCCTGAAATCATTCTGTTTTCTTTTTTCTTTCTCTTTTCTTCACTCTCTTTTCTTCACTCAAATACTTTTTGAGCAGTACAATTCTCTTTTCTTCACTCAAATACTTTTTGAGCAGTCTCTTGCCCTGGAATATATGTTATGTACTAGGAATCCAACAGCAAATCAAGATAGCTCTCATAGAGCTTATATTTTCTTGATTCATAATTTAATTCCAAAAAAGGTGTTTTTTTCTGACAGAGGGTTTTGTTTCCTTTTATAACAGAGTAAAATAATTTATAATTACTTTATGCCTAAATTTCTTGTTAGATTTTGCTTACTATGTCAGTTTGGGAGGATAATCTCTTTTTCTCCCATATAGTTTTAAAGCTTTCTAAAAAACTGCCCTAAATTGCTTTTGTTTTTTAAATACTAAGTTAGGACAAATATGATCCTCTTTGGCTTTATATTTCCACACTTATATTTGCACAGTTTCTGGATTGCCTACAACAGTAATGTGTTATAAACGTTAATTAGATTCCTAGGGGGAGAATCACTGTTAGTTTGCTTAGCAAGTCTAATGTCTATCAGGTGTTTTACCTGACATTTATTAATGTGAGTTGTGTTCAAAATCTCAGATGAAGAAAGCTTTATTTGACAGGTGGAATAATTTTACTATTTAATGTAATAATACAAATTTTAAATATTACAGAATATATTACTGATGTCCATTTGAATGAGCTGTCTACATCACAGACCCTCCCATCAAGTGAAGGTGTTAACCCACGTTTATCAGCAAGCCCTCCGAAATCAGGCACTTTGTGGCCAGGATTGGCACCCACACACAAAAAAGGTAGAAGTTTCAGTTATTTAGGTTCCTTTGCTTTGATAGTTTAAAGTGTTAATTATGAAATATTATTCAAGCTTTTTAAATTGACAGCATAGTTTTACACAACCATGATTTAAAATTTTTGTGTGTGTGTGGCACAAATTTACATACAACAGAATTCACTCTTTTGGTGTAGGGGTCTGAGTTTCAACATGTGCACAGATTGTTACCATCACCACAAACAGAATATAGAACAGCTCCAGTACCCCAAAGAATTCCCTTATACTACCAGACCCTCCCACTACTCCTCCCAAAGCCCCAGCCCTGTGAATCTGTTCTCTATTCCTATTGTTTTTCCTTTTGCAGAATGTCATATAAAGAGAATCATACAGACGTAGTCTTTTGAAACAGGCTGCTTTCACTTAGCATAATGAATCTGAGATACAGTCATGTCGCAGGTCTGAATAGTTCTTTTTTATTACTGAGTAGTATTTCATTGTGTGACTGTACTACTGTTTATTCATTCAATGACAAATACTTGAATTTGTTTCCAGTTTTTGGCAATTATGAATAATGTTGCTATAAACATTTATGTACTGGTTTCTGTATGAACATAAATTTTCATTTGTTTAGGGTAAACACCTGGATGTGGGGTTATTGGGTTTTATGTTAGTTTTATGCTTAATGTTGTATGAAATTGTTTTTCGGAGTGGCTGTATCATTTTGCTTTCCGACCAGCTATGTATGAGAGTTCCAGTATTAGAAAATGTAAAACTGTAAAACTCTTATAAGAGTTTTCATGACCTTGTGTTAGAATTCTTTAAAAACATCAAAGACATCAAAAGCATGATCTGTAAAAGAAAAAAAATTAAAATCTTTCTTGGCAAAAGACACCATTAAGAGAATGAAAAGATAAGATTGGAAGAAAATATTTGCAAATCGCATAGCTGACAAAGGACTTGTATATAAAATATATAAAGAACTCTCAAAGCTTAATAGAATCCTTTCTTCAAATAAAGCCTTACTTGGGAGCAAAAACAAATAAGTAAAAGCAAAACTATTCTGGTTGAAGTCAAGATGGGAAGCTGAATACTTTCTATTTCATCATGGTTTCTCTTTGAGGTTTTTTTGTGTGTGTGTGTGTGTTTTCTTTAGGTAATGCTTTTGAATGGTATTTTGACAAATTTCTTCAGCATAGTAATTTTGCTGTTAAAAGATTTCAGAAAAAAATGCTAAAGGAACTACTTTGATTTCTAAAAAAATTTCTATGCTTGTTTTTCAATCCTAGCTCAGTCTGCATCATCTCCAAAGAGAAAAAAACAGCACAAGAAATACCGGAGTGTTATTTCAGACATATTTGATGGAACAATCATTAGTTCAGTGCAGTGTCTGACTTGTGATAGGGTGAGTATGAAAGAATTATAATACACAGGAAATTTCTGTTAAATGCTCTTTTTAAAAAAAAAACCTGACAAAATGGTGTGAAAGTTTAATGTCTTTTCCTTGTTGTTGATGATTATACATGTATTTCTTGTGTTTGAAGAAATATAAATTGATTCTAGGAGTAGAACTTGTTTTTTGGAAGCAATAGTAACATACTGATTTAAGGATGGGTCTTGACCTGTCACTGAACAGGCATGCATTTAGCAGGAAGAATTAACTCAGTTCTTCATCTCTGGTCACATACAAAGGAGATATGTTGCTCAGCAACGAGAATTTGTAACACTTGCATATTCTCCCAAGGCTGATGAAATTAGTAGGAAACTGTTGTTATTCACAGGCACAAGGCTATGTATGTATCTTCTCCACTTGGTTGTATGGCTTATAAATATTTTCCCATGTTAAGTTTGGATTCAGATAATAAAAGTAGTATCAGGTTCATAAACAAGAGCATGAATTAAAATCATCATGAGATTTTTAATAATACCTCTAAATTCCTGAGTTTCCTAGAGGTTTTCTTAAGAACAGTTTTACTTCAGTGCAGTGATGAATATAATTAAGATGAATGTAAAATGAACTATCTCAAAAAAAACCCAAAGTAAGTTTTCAGTTATTGTGTTAGAATTAAGTCAAATCTAAGGGTTTTCAATAGAGTTATCTTAATGTAGGCTATTTTGGTACCAGATATTTAAATGGAATTATCCTGAAATGTTTTCAGCTGTTTAGGTTTTGCATCTTGTTTTTTAAGCTACATTTAAAAACTATCACTAGAGGTCATTTTCAAAAATAAATGCAGTAGTGCTTAACAGTCTGGAACTCAGGCTACAGTGGCTGTGTGTGAGATACTTCTCTTTACTGCAATGTCCTTGACTAATGGGGATGTTAGTAGTTACCTCATAAGGTTTATGTGAAGATTAAATTTAGAACAGCACCTGGTACAAAGCAATTTTGCTTTCGTTATTACTATTTTAGCTTTTTTTACTATATAAAAAGCAGTTTTTTTGTTTTTTTCTTATTATAATTTGCTTTGATCTTTGCCGTCTAAAATCTATCCTCAAATGTTTGTGCTGGATTATTTTCATCCCATTGTTAAAACACAAAACAATTTTAGGTGTCTGTAACCCTCGAGACCTTTCAAGATCTGTCCTTGCCGATTCCTGGCAAGGAAGACCTTGCTAAGCTACATTCATCAAGTCATCCAACATCTATAGTCAAAGCAGGATCATGTGGCGAAGCATATGCTCCACAAGGGTGGATAGCTTTTTTCATGGAATATGTGAAGAGGTATGTATGTGTTTTCTTTGTATTAGTTGATTGTTAAAACTGCTGTTTCTGCTGTACTGGCAGAACATTTCCTTTCTTTTTTCTATCAATAATGTTTCAGGTTTGTTGTCTCATGTGTCCCTAGCTGGTTTTGGGGTCCAATAGTAACCTTGCAAGATTGTCTTGCTGCCTTCTTTGCCAGAGATGAACTAAAAGGTAAGAAATACGAAATAGTTTTCATCTATGGCTAAACTGTTGTGAGTGATCTAAAATACTAGTGGGACAAAATATAGAATGTATTCATAAAAGCTGAGTTTTTTTTTTAATTTATTTTTGGCTGTGTTGGGTCTTTCTTGCTGTGTGTGGGCTTTCTCTAGTTGCGTCGAGAGGGGGTTGCTCTTCTTTGCGGTGTGCGGGCTTCTCACTGCGGTGTCTTCTCTTGTTGCGGAGCACGGGCTGTAGGCGTGCGAGCTTTAGCAGTTGTGGCATGTGCACTCAGTAGTTGTGGCTTGCGGGCTCTAGAGCGCGTGCAGGCTCAGTAGTTGTGGTGCACGGGCTTAGTTGCTCTGCGGCATGTGGGATCTTCCTGGACCAGGGCTCGAACCAGTGTCCGCTGCATTGGCGGGCGGATACTTAACCACTGCGCCACCAGGGAAGCCCAAAGCTGAATTTTGAGGCAGCTCAAATAGTACTTGCCCATATTGCCATAGTGCCAGTATCTACCATGACAACATAAACACTATAAATAATATCCTGAAATAATTGATACAAATTCCTATAGTACTAGACAATACGGTATTTGAAGTGTCTAAAATCTTCTCTGGGATTGAAAAAAGAGAAAATTCAACCAAAATATAAAAAACTTACTTGTATATCTGGATTAGTCTGAATTTCTCCATAGTATTTAAGATCCAAGCCTTCACTATTTTTGTGTGTCCAGCACCTTGCTTGGACATGTAACAAGCAGTCAGTAAATTTTGTTGAGTTAATAAGTGTACAGGATGTTATTTGAGATACGCCTTCAAGGTTGAAAAAAGAGCAGGTAAAGGGTGTTGTAGGTGTGGTAAACGTGCTGACTCGAGCAGAGACTAAAAAATGTGAGCCTTGTGTTACTGTTCTACTGGTTCAGCATTGCAAGCTCAAAGAATTGCAGAACCAAAAGAAAATAACTTGCTTTTAGTTTGAGAGGAATGACCAGATCTGTTCTGTTTTCAGGTGACAATATGTACAGTTGTGAAAAATGCAAAAAGTAAGTGTCATTGGCAGTGCTTTCAATTGCATGTTTTGTACTTTAAATGGTATTTTTCTTGGTAATTTGAATTGGGCATGTAGGGTTAATTTTCCGTTTTATTTAGAAAAATATAAAGGCCAGTAAGCTTTGTCCTAGTAAAAAATGACTGGTTGTTCTGCAAAACAAATCTGAGGTTAAAAATTTAACAAATTTAATCGGCTTAGCTAAGATGTGACAGTGTATTTTAAAATATAAAATAAGTATGTAATTTTGCATAAAACATTTTCCAAATATGTTGTAAATATATACTAGGATATATAACATATATTTTTATTACATAGGTTAATTCTGTCATCATAAATAACGCAATATTCTTTTCTGGCTTACCACCTTAACAGGCTAGATTTAGGAAGTGAAAGTGACTATAAAGGTACATAGTTTCAAGTTCGTGTAAAATTCAGAAAGGTTATACCATCTCTAATGTTACCTGCTGTATGAGGGCCGAATAAAGAAGACAGTTAAGAAAAGTATGATTTTATTTCTTTATATCTACTACTAGCTGCCTTTTTCTATCTTGTAATAAGTTTAGGCTTTTAAGGCTTCTTGTTGATGAGTTAGAAAAGAAAAGTAAATGGAGAATTGAAAGCAAATATGTCTGAGGTAGAGTGAACGGGAAAATTTTTCTGAATCTCTCTGATAGAAAAATAATGGCCTCCGAATAAGATCTATTAATAGAGTCTTCATAATACAAACTTCTGGCTTTTGTCAAAAACCCAGGGAAATGTTGATCTGCAGCTGTTGGTCTTCTTCATTACAAAAAGGAATAGTATATTGTTAGGTCAATAAGGAAGAAAAGCTGCTTTGCACTTTCTAGAAAAAAATACACCTCTAGTGAATTGGAAAGTATTTATTATCAGTTTGTCCTTGAAGCCACAGCTGATAGCTGAAGACTGAGTTGGTCCAGAGGGGGAATCTTTCTTGGAAAAACAGTGCCAACTAGGAAAAAGATAATAGTGAAGATGGAAAAGAACTTGCATCTACCCCAGAATCCAGAGTAGAGATCTGTCAAGTATAAATTAATATTGATTATTGGGAATTCCCTGGCAGTCCAGTGGTTAGGACTCTGCACTTTCACTGCCGAGGGCCCAGGTTCGATCGCTGGTTGGGGAACTAAGATCCTACAAGCCGCGTGGTGTGGCCGAAAAAAATTTTTTTTGATTATTAATAATAACCTCTCTATTTTAAGTTATTTGTTTTCACATTTAGGAATAAAGGTTGTAATATATTGACCTGACCAACCATTTCTATAAAATTGGGATTTTATTTTACCCAGTTTTACGTGATACCTGAATGTTATAAAGGCATAGCCAGGCCATAGATAGTAGAAAATTTTCATCAAAGAATTATACAACTCTAAATTTTTATTACTGATGTCTTAATTTAAATAATTTTTTTACAATAAGGGGTTCCAGTGTTTTATTAGTATTTTTTTAATTGGTAGTGTATAATTCAGTAGTAAGCATTTTTAGTCTGACACCTTTATTTCTGCATTTTCTAAAAGATTTTGCTGTATATTTGAAAATACTAGAGGTTTTGTAGATTTGTATGGGAAACAGGTTTATTAAAATTGGTTTTCTCTTTTCACCCCTTAGATTGAGGAATGGAGTAAAGTTTTGTAAAGTACAAAAGTTTCCTGAGGTATGGGCTTTATCACAATTTAATTTATTTTATGTGATAGGTAAGGTATTAATATAACACAGTGTAGTAAATTCTTTAGCTTTGGTCGAAGAATGGAATGGTTCTATTGACCAGTGGCTGTGTATACCCTATTAAGATTATCCATTTTTTAAATATTGAGTTGCACACCAAGTAAGTGCCCTTAGCAGTAAAACTGTGTTGAACACAGTTTAATCAGATACTGTAGGGTCTTGCAGGCATAAAGTGTAAAATTGGAGAAGCCAGTAGCTATGAACTTAGCAAGTACCATGTTTCATCATTTCCACATTTTAACGTCTCTGGAATCAGGTTATCAGAATTGCAGGGTAATGTTTAATCTTGACAATATGTATATTTAATAGACTCTTTTATGCAGCATATGAAACAGTAGAATTTTAAATAATCCTTTGTTTCTCTTTTAAAAAGATTTTGTGCATCCATCTTAAAAGATTCAGACATGAACTGATGTTTTCCACCAAAATTAGTACCCATGTTTCATTTCCACTGGAAGGCCTGGATCTTCAGCCATTTCTTGCTAAAGATAGTCCAGCTCAAATTGTTACCTATGATCTTCTGTCAGTCATTTGTCACCATGGAACTGCAAGTAGTAAGTATGCAAGTTTGACATATGTTTTTAGATTTTAAAGAAAAGAAACATCTGAATTGATCTCTTAAACAAGACCCGATTGAACAAAAGAAAAAGTATAAAAGTAGATTTTTATTAATTATTTTATCTTGGTTATTAAAAACATGTCAGAAATTTTAGGAAATTGAATAATTTTACTCTGAAGTTTAAAATACTGGAAATTATGTTTTATGTAAAGATAAATAATAAGGACTTAAACATGATTATTTTTACACTGGGTTTTTAAGATTACGTTCTCTGTCCTGATTTTCATTTCCTCAAGTGGTGGTGGTAAGGGTATCTACTGGAAAAGAATACGAAGATAGTTCTTGCTATATCTTTTTATTACTGAAATTATTTAAATTTTTTCTGCTTAAATTCAGGTGGACACTATATTGCCTACTGCCGAAACAATTTAAATAATCTCTGGTATGAATTTGATGACCAAAGTGTCACTGAAGTTTCAGAATCTACTGTACAAAATGCAGAAGCTTATGTTCTCTTCTACAGGTGAGGAAATAACTCTCCTGGATAGGCTGTTTTGACAAATATGACAGAACATCTCATGTTGAGGTTAACAGTGACTTCTAAGACTTTCAAAGTGGATTTCTGAGTAAAGATTAGAAATCGCTTTACTCTCATTTCATTATGTGAGTAAAAGTGAAAGGTTGCATGCAGAATGATCTTTTGTTAAGAGAATGGTAAGTCATTTAGTTGAAGGGCAAAGGAATATATTTTGTTTTAGAAAGACTGGTTTTAATTTTAAAAATTAGGCACTGACAGTAGCAATTTTCTCGTAACATAACTAATAAAGGAGGTATTGGACTTCCCTGGTGGTCCAGTGGTTAAGACTCCACGCTTCCAATGCAGAGGGCATGGGTTCAATCCCTGGTCAGGGAAGTTCTGCATGCCACGCGGCATGGCCAAAATAAAAATTAAAAAAAAACAAAAGGTATTAATATAAAAATAAATCCTTGGTACCTTTTAGTATCTTCTAAAAGATTGTAATAACTACTAAAACAGGAAAGCAGATTAACTGTTTAGATCTTATTAACAATCATTTGAATGTCTGTTCTATAGCAATAGTTATGTGGATACTAGTAGTTAAGATATAGTATCACCCCTAGAGTGTGTAATGTAGTGGGGGCAGGGTGGAACAAAGTATATTTCTCATGAATAATTTTCAAGACCTAACAAGATTCACAGTACAGTCCACCCTCCATATCCATTGGTTCCACATCCGAGGATTCAACCAACGGCATATTGAAAATATTGGGGGGGAAAGATTCCAGAAAGTTCCAAAAAGCAAAACTTAAAATTGCACACCAGTACTATCTACATACCACTTATGCTGTATTTACCAGTGTTTGCATAGCAGTTACATTTTTTAGGTATTATAAGTAATCTAGAGATGATTTAAAGTATATGAGAGGCTGTGCATAGCTTATATGCAAATGCTACGCCATTTTATATAAGGGACTTAAGCATCCACAGATTTTGGTATTTGCAAGGGTCCTGGAACCAATCCCCCAGGGATATAGAGGGATGACTGTGTTAATGTGTGTGCTAAGTCTAATAAGTGAGTGGAAAAATCCACTTACTAATCTAATGGAGTAAAATGCATATTGAATTTAATGAATCACTGTCCCTTAATAGGAAGAGCAGTGAAGAAGCACAAAAAGAGAGGCGGAGGATATCAAATTTGTTGAACATAATGGAACCAAGTCTCCTTCAGTTTTATATTTCTCGACAGTGGCTAAATAAATTTAAGACCTTTGCTGAACCTGGCCCTATTTCAAATAATGATTTTCTCTGTATTCATGGAGGTAAGAAACTCTGTAATGGAAAGTAGTGGTAGGGATTTGCTGTTAAATAATTTACAAATAGGGTAAGAGCCAAGAATTTTCCTCTTCCATTTATTTTCCATTTCCCCATCTACATTCCAACTTAAATGTGTTTATTTTGCTATGGTTTCAGAAATTAGCTTTTTCTTCTAATTATAGGCAATCTGTAGCCTTTTCATAGAACAGATATTTACTGAGTACCTGTTCCAAACCCTGTGCTAGAGCCTGAAAGTACCAGAAACACTATTTCTATTTGCATAGCTTTAATTTCATAGTAAAGACAGATGCATAAACAGGTAATTATGGTGCAGTGAACACTTCTATTGCCCATCATTTTTCTCGGCTGAGAGACATGCAGCTCCAACTGTATCCGTGGCTCTTATCCCTTTTGTCTAAATGAATAGCTGGCTCTTTTCCTAACTATGAAAATGTACTCTGAGTTTAACAAAAAAACCTCATGCAGTTATTTGCTAAATGTAATTTATGCCTTTGTGACTGTGTTAGTGCTTGTTTCCATGACAACCTTAGTGTGACACCTTAATTAAATTTCATGGTTGAAGACTTGATATTCTCATTAATTAATTATTTTTGCAGTGAAACCACAAGAGATAGTAGAAATGTCCTATATTGGATTTAGAAATCTAAACCTTGAAAATATTTCTTTCTTTTTTTTTTTTTGAAAATATTTCTGTATGTGAATTTTTCTCTTATTATTTCCCTACTTGAGCTAATAACTTAAGTCTCTTCCGGTTCCAAATCTCCCTATAATCCTTTTATGGCATTTATCTGTGCCTGCCTTTTATTATGGTTATTCATATAAATTCTTCATTTCTACTGCTAGCTCATAAGCTCCATGAAGGAAAGATTGTCTCTGATTTATCTCTGGCTTGCTCCAATACACAGTCAAGGCTTTGTAAAGATTTATGTAAGTTAAGTACTTGAACATCTTGGTTAACTTATTTTTCCCTATTTCAAGAAATATGTTCATCTTTAGGAACATATACTTAATTTTTAACCTTTTGGGGAGAGGTTTTAAGAATAATGATTGGAAAAAATGCCAGTGATTAATCAGTTAAAAGTAATATAACGGAATTCAAGAATGAGACAGACCCATTTAAACTTTTTTAGGTGTTCCTCCACGAAAAGCTAGTTATATTGAAGACCTGGTATTGATGCTGCCTCAGAACATTTGGGATAACCTATATAGCAGGTTTGTTTTTTTAAATCAGACAATATGGTATTGTGGAAATCAGTTTGTGAAATTCGTTAAAAGGAGATTGGATTATTTTGTATATGCTCCCTGTGCTGTATGTTGCTTATGTGGAATATTCCCTTCTTCCTTCATTTATTCACTCTGAAGTGTGAGTAGAGAGACTTTTGTGGCTAGTGTGGCCCTAGTCTAGATAATTAATTCTAAGTTTTATGTTCTGATAATCTGTATCTCTAAAAGTATGCCGTGACATTTTTCTTAAATATTTTTTCTTAAATACTGAAAATAATTCATTCTATGAATTCTTAGTGGCCAGGGGAAGCCTCCTTCTAATTAAAACTTGATTAAAACTGTGGCTGTGTATAACTTAAGATTTATATGTTGTATGCTAACTTTTGACAGCCACTTCTTTTACTTTATGTTGTTGCAACAAACATATTTTGTAACAAAGGTAGCTGTAAGGGAAAGTTGAAATACAGATGAATCAGTAAGTCAATAAACTGATAAAATCAGCGACCCTGAAAAACATAAAATCAGGCCCTTACGATAATTTGGTTTTTACATTTTACTAAAACTTGGACACATTTCCTAGAACATCAGCTTACTTCCAGATTATCATACTTATTAAATTCTTCATGCATTAGGTATGGAGGAGGACCAGCCGTCAACCATCTGTACATTTGTCACACTTGCCAGATTGAGGCGGAGAAAATTGAAAAAAGAAGAAAAATTGAATTGGAAATTTTTATTCGGGTAAAAAAATGATGCTTTTCAAATTATAAAAATGATCTAGAATAAAGATAAAGAACTGACAGAGGAACGATGTTAGTGAAATTATTGGATGAAAGAGTTGTAATACATTTTAAGTCTCATGGGCTCATAACAGTGAGAGACCCCAGTCAGGTGACTATAGTTCTAGTGAGTTAAGTTCTTCTTTTGGGGGTTTTTGTTTTCATGGATTGGTAATAAATTTTGTTTTATGTATTGGCACTGGCAAGAAATCTCTTTATTGAAATGGTAAATTATAAGTTTCCTTAAGTTAGTGGTTTTTCTGAAAGCATCTACTCAGATTGCATTCTTTACTTCCACCCCTTTGTGAAATATAATATTGTTTGGGGGGACTCTCTATACTTATACCTAGTTCCCACAAAGTGAGTATGTTATGAGGCATTTCTTGATTGCAAGCAACAGAAAGTCTGATCACAGAATCAATAGGAAGAGCTGAATAACCAGGTTTTATTGGACAAAGACTAGTATAGTTCCATTTGTCTAGGTAGCAAGAAGTAAGTTTCTTCAAAGTGCTGCTGTCAGTAATACAGCTCCAACCATTTATTTATTATTCGGGTTCCTAGTAGAGAATACTACTAGAGTTTGAGTTACCTGAGAGGCATGTTCATTGATATTTCTATTGAAATTATATTGGTGGAGGGATAATTCTATAAGAGAAGATTGAGATTCTTTAGTAAAAGAAGGGGAGAAGTTAATTGAGCAGATATTATAGATGAACAGTACACTCCATGTTGTGGCCACAGGCTTCTTTTCATAGATTTAGGGGTGTTTTGTGTGTGTGTGTGTGTGTGTGTGTGTGCCTTTGCCTAAAGTAAAGCGATTTTCACATACACAGGAAGATATTACAGGTGTGGATTGATTTACTGTGCTTGAGCCTCATTTGCTTTCTAAATATAAGGAGGCAAATTTTAGTTGAATAGTAAAAGTAGTTCATTCCACGAATGCTTAAATAAATGGCTAATGACTATATCCATTAGGGTTTTTTTTTCAATATTTATTTATTTATTTAGCTGCGCTGGATCTTAGTTGCGGCACACAGGACCTTCATTGCCGCATGCAGGATCTTTAGCTGCGGCATATGAGCTCTTAGTTGCGGCATGCATGTGGGATCTAGTTCCCTGACCAGGGATTGAACCCGGCCCTGCTGTATTGGGAGCATGGGTTCTTAACCACTGGACCACCAGGGAAGTCCCATACATTAGGGTTTGATCAACAGAAGTCATTCTAAGTATTTTGAGTAGAATAGGAATACAGGCAATGAAAGACTTAAATAACTACTAAAAAGACTGGGCAGTGAAAATCAAGAAGACCATAGCTGACTTTCAGGAAATCTGGAAGGCTGCCATACTGGAGGTAGGAGTGGGGACAGCAGCTCAGAGTGGGGTCTCAGAGCCCAGACAAGGTAAAGAAAGCTTCTGTGTAGTGGTGTGGGCCTGGTCAAGGATGTTGGAGCCCAGGCAATGTAACAGTGGATGCCCGTGTTGGCTGGAGATTGCTGTGTGAGGCGGCACAGCTTAGTGGTGGTGGTAAAATTGAGGGATTGATTCCATGTGTAGGATTGATCAGATAATATGAGTGTAATGAGAGCCAGATTTCTTATTGTCAGATAAGGGAGTTACAGATATTGAAAGAGAGGAAACTAAAATGGACTCTTTGTTATTGGATTAAAATTGTAGGCATCTTTGTGAACTCACTGTGTTAGATACATATATACATATAGAGGTATAAATGTGTGTATATGTACACATATATAGAAATAAATGATGTACCTAAGTTAATTTCCTAACTCTGGCACTGAAAAGGCCTGGAAGCAGTAATAACTACAGTAGGATTGAGCATACCTAGCTCTCTTCGGATCTTGGCTTCTAAACATCTTTCTCTAGTAAAAGGAACCAGCCCTCCTTGGAGAAATGGCTGCTTTCAGGGCTGGGGCAGGGGAAGTACAAGATGAGCTTGGAATTTCTTACTGTTCCAGAAATTAAAGAAGTTTTTGAAGAATGATGGGGAAATGTCAAAAGTACACAGAAGCCAGCTTGAAGGGACTTTTACTTGCCAAATTTGGGACAATTTTGCTTCAAAATAAATTATAATGGTATTATAATGCATTAAACAAAATAGGAGATATTGTGTTCATACTGTTATAAATAAGTGAATAAATTGAAAGACTGATGCGGAATGGAATATTAACATAGTTCCAGCTTATTCCCCACAAAATACGTATTAATTTTGAAGAGGAAAGACTAAGCAAGAAGAGTCTGGCACCAACTCAATGAAGTCATTAAAGTGAACATCAGTAGCAGTGGAATATATCAAAATCATGTGCTAGGATAGGATACAGTGAGAAGAACACAGCATCACTTGTTTGGTAGACAGTGCATAACCTGAGTTTCAAATGAGGAAAGCCAGGCAGACCCAAATTGGGGGACATTTTATAAAACAACTGGCTTGTAACCTTCAAAATTGTCAAGATCGTGAAAGTCAAGACTGAGGAACTGTGCCACCTTAAAGGAAATATGAAGTTACATGCAACAAGTGATTCTTGCTTGTTTTTGTTTTTTGTTTGTTTTTTCGGCCGAGCGGCATGTGGCATCCTAGTTCCCGGACAAGGGATCGAATCTGCACCCCCTGCAATGGAAGCGTGGAGTCTTAACCACTGGATCGCTAGGGAAGTCCCAACAAGTGATTCTGAACTGGATCTTCTGGCTATAAACAACATTATTGGATCAATTAGAAAAACTTGATGGAGTCTGAGGATTAGGTGCTAGTATTACATCGATGTTAATTTCCACATTTTTATCATTTGTGTTAAATGTGTAGGAAAAAGTCCTTGTGTGTTTAGCAACTTACTCTGAAATGGTCCAGGAAAAGAAAATTTCTTCGTATTGTACTGGAGTTTTCCTGTAAGTTTGAGATTGTTTCAAAGCTAAAAAGAAGTTTTTAATTGCACAAAGCTTCTGGAAATTACCTATGTTGCTTACCACTGGCAAGTCTCAGGAGAATGCTCAGAAACTTGATAGACTTGATAAGCCGCTAATCTCAGGACCCTGGTGGGTTATCCTGAGGATGCTGCTGTTAAAGATGTTAGCTGCCTGTGGCACCGAATGAGGGATTCTTGGGAAGAGGCTTGGAAGTGGTGGCAAAACCCTACTTGTGCCATCTGTGGAGGCCTCAGTCCTGCCGCAACTGCCACCAGAGGACGTGGGGGAAGTTTCTCTTTCTCTTGTGCCTTCCATATATTGCATATATCATTGGCAGTGACTGATCTGGAGCACTACTGGCAAGCGATCCTGGAAAATGAAATCTTCTCTTTTCATAGAAGAGAGTGTAAGAATGAATGGAAATGATGCATTAACAGACAATAAATACAGTATAGTTTGCCCCCCTTGTCATATGCATTCATACGTCAGCAACAACAGTAGCAATAGTATCATGTTTCTGCCTAACATGATGCAGCTAGCTCATGTACCAATAGATGCAGCATTTATCCTTTCCCTAAACTTGGAAAACCCAAAGTCCCATCAGTCAGTGTATCCATTTCTGGATGATGATCATTCATATTTAGTTCAGTCAGTTTAGTCATAATCTCCCTTTTATATTCTGCAAGCTAAAGAATAAACGATAAGATTAACCACCAACAACATACCTTATATGAAATAGAGGAATGAAAGGAAATATAAATTGGTAATTTTTCACAAATTTAGAAATATTTACAAATATGTATTGGGTTGGCCAAAAAGTTCATTGGGTTAGTGAATACATTGTTCAATAAAATTCTTGGTGAAAATGAAAAAGGTGTCTTATAGTTCTACTTAAAACCGAACGAACTTTTTGGCCAACCCAGTGCATGGGGGAAGGAAGAAGTATGTGTCTATAGCTTATAACTACCCATTCCATATTCTCTGTTTTCTCATCCAGCACTTCAGCTGGTTATTTACCTGATAAGGTAACCCAGACCTTCGTTCCTGAAGAGTCTGAGCTCTTTGTAGTCTTGCCTGTGTTAGATTTCTCTAGTTGGCTATGAGCTTTTAATCTGTGGATATGGAAATACTGAATGGTGCTTATAGTGGATTGAATGCTGGCCCCCCAAAAAGGTGTTTCCGTGTCCTAATCCCTGTGAATTGACTTTATAAAAAGGGTCTTTTTATATATAATTAAGGATCTTGAGACAAGATCAACCTGGATTATCTGAATGGACCCTAAGTCTAATGATAAGTGCCCTTATAAAGAGATGCACAGAGGAGAGATACACAGAGAGAAGAGGTGAAAGCCATTTGAAGACAGAAGACAGAGATTGGAATATACACTCACAAAGCAGAAGGTTGAAGAGGCAAGGAACCGAATCTCCCCTTCTCCACAAGAAGCACGGTCATGCCTACACCTTGGTTTGGACTTCTGACCTCCAGAACTTTGAGAGAAAAAATAATCTGGTTTCAGCCACCAAGTTTGTGGTGATTTGCTATAGCCCCCCTCTGAAACTAATACAGTGGGTATAACCTGATTTTCAGACATAGTTCCCCTTGTTTCTGTTGTGTAGTAGTCATTTTATTCTACTTTTTATATAGCCCTACCCACTTTGTCTCTTGGTTCAGTGACATGAGGAACCCAAAATGGCCAGAGGAGTGTCTCATCTTCCAGTCCAGTAAAATCATTGTTGTGTCCCTTTGGAACCTAATACCTCTAAACTAGTAGAGGCCAAAGTTGTGATAATTAGAAGCAAAAAAGCTTTTGTGTCAGTAGGTAGTAATAGATAAACTCTCCTACTTCCTTTACCTGGTACCTACTCTCATGTTTTCTGGTTGTGGGAAAAACAGCACCATAGGGTTGTTTCTAGTTTGAGGCATATACTACATCCTCTAGGATAGTACCAACCCCACGGTGTTTTGCCACCCGGGCACAAAAACAGTATTCAGTAGGCCAGCAACTTTTAGGTGATGCCATATGGTAAAGTCAGTGAATTCTATGGATGTGAGCCCATTGCTTCATTTATTTTGTGTAAAATTAGTTACATAATCAGAGGTGATATGGGATATCATCTCAGGAAATGAGACATTCAGTAAGACCAACAACGGTGATACTGGAAGAAACACTATAGGTTAGGAAGGTAGGCCCAAATCCAGTTCTAAGCATTTGTAAATCATTTATCATCAAGGGGCTTGTATATATCCAGATTATATAAGATTATATAAAGAATTCGTACAACTCAAGAAGATAGATATTCCAATTTAAAAATAAGAAAATGTTTTAATATACATTATCCTTAAGATATGAGTGATAAGCACATGAAAAGGTACACACTCTCAGCAGTCATCAGTAAAGTGCAAATTAAAGCCACAGTGAGATACCATTACATACTTCTTAGAATGGCTAAAATATAGAAGTGGACAATATCAAGTTCTGACAAAAATGTTGGGCTTCCCTGGTGGCACAGTGGTTGAGAGTCCGCCTGCCGATGCAGGGGACGCGGGTTCGTGCCCCGGTCCGGGAAGATCCCACATGCTGCGGAGCGGCTGGGCCTGTGAGCCATGGCCGCTGAGCCTGCGCGTCCGGAGCCTGTGCTCCGCAGTGGGAGAGGCCACAACAGTGAGAGGCCCGCATACCTCAAAAAAAAAAAAAAAATGTAGAGCAACTAGAATTCTCATATAAACACTGTTGGTGGGCATGTGGTGTCACATGCCGGATGACAGCCAGTTTGACAATTTCTTATAGGTTAAACAAACACTTAGCACATGACTCAGCAATCTCACTCCTAGGTATTTACTCCAGAGAATGAACACTTACGTCTGCAAAAACCTGTACACAAATGTTCATGAGCAGAATTGCTCATAATTGCCCCAAACTGGAAATTGATGTCTATCGGGTGGCAAATGGATAAAAAGGCTGTGGTATACTACTAAGCATAAAAAAGGTAGAACTACTGATGCCTGCAGCAATATGATGAATCTTAGGAACATTATGCCAAGTGAAAGGAACAAGACAAAAGCGACTATGTAATGTCTAATTCCACTTATATGAAATATCTAAGAAAAAGATAGGGACTTCCCTGGTGGCACATTGGTAAGACTCTGTGCTCCTGATGCAGGGGGCCTGAGTTTGATCCCTGGTCAGGGAACTAGATCCCACGTGCATGCCGGAGCTAAGAGTTCACCTGCCACAACTAAGGAGCCTGCGAGCTGCAGCTAAGGAGCCCTTGAACCACAACGAAGACCCAGTGCAACCAAATAAATTAATTAATTAAAAACAAACACAAAGTAGGTCATTGGTTTCCTGGGGCTGAGAGGAAGTGATTGATTGTAAACTGGCACAGGGGAGTTTTGGGAGTGTCAGAAGTGTTTTAAACTGGATTGTGTTGGTGGCTGCACAGTTATAAACTTACTGAAAACCATTGAACTTTACACTAACACTGTGGATTATACTTTAATGAATCTGTTTTATAAAATGCAAGTCCATAATTATTCCATAACACTAGGGTTTTTTTTGTCTTATTCTACCACCACCCCTTTGAAAAAAAGAAAAAAAGTAATGTCTTAGTATAAAAACATAACAGGACTTACGTGGCGGTCCAGTGGTTAAGACTCTGAGCTCCCAATGCAGGCGGCCTGGGTTCCATCTCTAGTCAGGGAACTGGGATCCCGCATGCCACAAAAAAAATTAAAAAAAACAAAACAGAACACTAGAGTACAAAAATAGGTGCCCTTGCTAGACTGGAAATTAAGTGGAGTTTCTGAAAAATTGAGAAAGCAGATAGGATCAGTTTGAAGAAGCAGACCAATGTCATGGGAAATGACCACACAGGCTTTAAGCTTGGAAGCGGCAGATACTAATAGTGATTTCAGCACTCTGCCCCCTTCGTTGTACTAAGCAGCAAGCACGAAGGTGTCTGCTTGGATTGAGCAGTGAATGTGGACCCTTGGGTTGGTTAAAGAAGGCGTTAACCTTAGATAGCTTGTAATACCTAGAAAGAATTGTGTCTTCCTAAGTTATGCCTTAAAATAAATGATTGATTCTCAGAGAGATGCATAAGGATATTGTATCCTAAAAACAAAACAAAACTCAATAGATGGGTTGACTGAATGGCAGAATAAATACTGCTGGAGAGCATATTAGTGTACTGAAAGATCTAGTGAAGGGTTTCTCCTAAAATGAAGCACAAGGATAAACAGGTGGAAAACAAAACTTTTGACACGTTGGGTAGATACAGAATCCAATGTTTTTCTAATAGGTATTTTAGAAGAGAGTAGAGAGGTGGAACTCCTTTGAGAGCAACAGTTTAATTTCTGAGAACTGGAGAGAAACAGATGCCTTTAAATAACTGGGGTGATTACACTTAACTCAATTTTCAAAAGCCCCCACCTAGACACATAAGGAAGAAATGTCCTAATGCCAAAGAGAAAGTCCTGAAAGTGTCCAAACCTGGTAATGCTGTGAATGAAACAGATTCATCTGACAGAATCAGTCTAACATTACATTTCAGAAATCTCAGTTCTCTAAGGATAAGTTGTACATCACAGGAAGTCCAAACTTTAATTCTTTACCTGGAGACAAACATGCCTTGATTTCATCAGAGGCAATCACAACATTATTCATTATCTTTCATTGTTCTGTGGAAGCAGCTACCTTGTGTCCCAGAAGGATCCTTGCTCTCAAAGAGCTTACATTTAATAAATAACAAATACATTATATATCAAAAGGTAATGAGTTCTATGGTGAAGGAAGATATCTAACAGGATAAGAGGATCAGGAGTATAGTGATGAGGGGAGGAGTCAGGTGCAGTTATAAACAGTGTGATCAAGATCGGCCTCATTGGGCTTCCCTGGTGGCGCAGTGGTTGAGAGTCCGCCTGCCGATGCAGGGGACACGGGTTCGTGCCCCGGTCCGGGAAGATGCCACATGCCGCGGAGCGTCTGGGCCCGTGAGCCATGGCCGCTGAGCCTGCGTGTCCGGAGCCTGTGCTCCGCAACGGGAGAGGCCACAACGGTGAAAGGCCCGCATACCACACACACACACAAAAAAAAAGATCGGCCTCATTGAAAAGGTGACATTTAAGCAAAGACTTGAAGGAGGTGAGGGAGATATTCAAATATCTGTAAAAAGAAGGGATGCCCATGCAAAGGCTTTGAGAGACAGGAATGTATCTGCTTGATTTTGGGAGTAACAGAGAGGTTTGTTTGTGTGACCACAAGTGAATAAATGAGGAGGAAAGTACTAGAAGATGAAGTCAAATCATGGGGCCAGATCATAGAGGTACTTCTGAGCTATTATTATAAGGATCTCTGGGGACAGTGGCAGGGTTTGGATTAGATTTGATCATAGGGGAGAAATGAGCTGAACTTCACTGTTTTTGTCCATAGGTAGTATGTACCGCGGGCATTTAGTTACCCAGCATGAGATATCTGCAGGAGTCTCACTGTCTTTTCACACTATTACAATTAGATAATTTTCAAATACCCTTCATTTTCCTCAGGCTCTGTTGCTGTTCCTCTCTTTTTATTTTTTTTAATTTATTTATTTAATTTATTTCATTTTTGGCTGCGTTGGGTCTTCATTGCTGCACGGGCTTTTCTCTAGTTGCGGCAAGCGGGGGCTACTCTTTGTTGCGGTGCACAGTCTTCTCATTGCGGTGGCTTCTCTTGTTGCGGAGCACAGGCTCTAGGCACACGGGCTTAAGTAGTTGTGGCGCACGGGCTTAGTTGCTCCGTGGCATGTGGGATCTTCCCGGACCAGGGCTCGAACCCGTGTCCCCTGCATTGGCAGGCGGATTCTTAACCACTGCGCCACCAGGGAAGCTCCTGTTCCCCTCTTTCTATGCCAGTTTTTCTGTCAGTTTGGTTTTTGGTTTCGTCTTGTTTTGTTGGGTTTTTTTTTTTTTTTCTTTTGGTTTTTTGTTTGTTTTGTTTTGGCTGAGCTGCGTGGCTTGCGGGATCTCAGTTCCCCGACCAGGGATTGAAGCCGGGCCAGGGCAGTGAAAGCCCGTAATCCTAACCACTAGACCACTGGGGAACTCCCAAATTCGTTTTTTTAATTGAAAGTCGTAGAAGTCAGATTGGCTAACTTAAGCAAAAAAAGAAATTTATTGAAAAGAAAATTTGAATAACCAGACCTCCAGAAATTCAGGAACCAAGTTATTCCTGTATAGCTAACAAAGTTGACATTGGAATGACTCCGTTCCAATCATTAGGTTACTCCTCTGAAGATTTCCATTTCTAGTAGTTTTGCCTAGTTTGAGTCATATACCCATTTCTTGGGCCTTGGGACTAGAGGAGGAAGTGGAACGTCTTCAAGGACTGTCCCACCACTTTTGAGAATTTATCCTATATATATATATGTTGTTGTTGTTTTTTAAAATATTTATTTATTTATCTTTGGCTGCATTGGGTCTTCGTTGCTGTGCCTGGGCTTTCTCTATTTGTGGCAAGCAGGGGCCATTCTTCATTGTAGTGGCTTCTCTTGTTGCGAAGTACGGGCTCTAGGCACGCGAGCTTCAGTAGTTGTGGCTCGCGGGCTTCAGTAGTTGTGGCTCACGGGCTCTAGAGCGCAGGCTCAGTAGTTGGGGCGCACGGGCTCAGCTGCTCCGTGGCATGTGGGATCTTCCCTGACCATGGATCGAACCCGTGTCCCCTGCATTGGCAGGCGGATTCTTAACCACTGCGCCACCAGGGAAGTCCTATATATATGTTTATTGTCTATGAAATAACACGTACAGAACTTTTTGTTTCAACATTCTGTTTGTAATAGCAACATGTCTACCAGTATCTTAAGTGAATGGAAGTAAGATGTAGACAGTGGGTATGGTATGTTTAAATAAGATTTACACATCAGATTTTTAATAAATATGTGGAGTATTTATTGCCTTGAAGACTTTATCTTGACCATTCTCACTTATCCAATCATTATGCCCCTTTTGTGTATACTTGATAAACTTTGAGATATAACCTAGAATGTTTATTAGGTGTTACCATGTATCCTAGTATTAAGTTAACTTAGCATCAATGTAAGTCACGTTCTTTGTGTGTGAGGAATTGGCCTTATCAGATGCTGAAGTAGAATGGTTGTATTGTTCTGCTACAAAGCAAATTCTAGATTTTAGATGACTAATTTTTTTCCCTCTATAGCTCAACAGAGCATTCCAAGAGGAGGATTCTCCAGCTACTTTTTATTGCATCAGTATGCAGTGGTTTAGAGAATGGGAAAGTTTTGTGAAGGGTAAGGATGGAGGTAAGTGTTTAACTGAAAGACGAAATTCTTTGCAGATTTTTTTGTTTATTTAACAAATGTTTTTTGAATATCTGCATGCACTTGGGATTACACTAATGAACAAGAGAGAAAAAAACGTACATTCTAGTTCATATGTTGGTTATTTTTAATTTTTTAAAAACTTTCATGGATTATAGCATATTCATAGCAGATATAAAAGAACTGAATAAAAATTAGTCTGTGATCTTAACATTGAAAAATTAAAAAAAAATATCCTTCCAACAATAAGATTGGTTAAACCATAGCTTATCCATTACAATGGGATACTATGTGGACTTTAAAAATTATTTGTGTAACAGTGTTTAAAATTTAAAAATAAGATGTTCTTGATATATGAAAAAGGTTATAATGCAGTATGCATAGTTGGAACCTTTTGTTTAAAAAAAGAAAAAGGCAAACATATGCAAAGGCAGAAAGACCTCAAAGGTACTAGAACAGTTTGCCTGTCTTTCTGTAGTAGGATAACAGTATCTTTTTCCTTCTTGTGCCTTTTTGTTTTTTTAAACAGTTTTTGATAATGAACATGCACTGTACTTTTGTATCCAGGGGGAAAACAAGGTTTCTTTCCTTAAATTAAAAAAAGGATGCACTTTGGGAATTCGCTGGCAGTCCAATGGTTAGGATTCCACACTTTCACTGCTGAGGGCCTCGGTTCATCCCTGGTCGGGGAACTAAGATCCTGTAAGCCACAGGGCGCAGCTTTAAAAAAAAAAAAAAAAAAAAAGGATGCATTTTAACATTTCATTTTATCATGCTTTTATTTTTAGTTTAATGGTGGTCTAAAACCAAGAATTGCATTTCTTTTTAAATTACAAAGAATTGTTCTTTTGTAGCATTAAAAGTGCATTTTAACCTGTAATCCCCAAATGGATACTTAAGAAATCATTTTTATTAAATTTTGGATGGTAGTGAGAGAACTTCTCTCAGCTTCTTTCCTGGTTCCATTTTGGGGGAATCAAGACCCAAAAAGGAAGAAGCTCAGAAGAAGACAGTTAAGAACTGACTATAATAATCTGACTAAAAAATAATCTGATTATACAGTTATATCCTTCATTAATTCAGGCATAGAAATATGCAGTTCTTTGGTACATTTATACATTTTGATTATTTGTTTTTCCTTTTGACTTAGATCCTCCAGGTCCTATTGATAACACGAAAATTGCAGTCACCAAATGTAGCAATGTGATACTCAGGCAAGGTAAGTTTGACTAATACTATTAAGCCTTTACTTGTTAGTAATTTGTCACACTGTTAAGAATATATCATCACTAGCCATCTATACCACCTTTATATCCAGCTCAATGATGTAATTTATACATGAATTAGGACAAATAGTGGAAAAATTGCCAATGTTTAATTTTTATCTGAAGAAAGATTTTAAGGCTGTTAATAGGAGGCAGGAAAGAGGATCTCTAACTTTTTAAGGCAGACCATAAAGTTGCAACTTGTAACAGTATGGGCCGGTAGTCTGAAGATTCATGTTCCAAAAGTTCTCAATTATTCCTAGAGTATTCATGCTGGGGGTACATTATGAAAGTTTTTGCAGTATGAATATGTAGGTTTGTAAATATTATTCTTTCTCTATATACTTAATTTTAGGAGCAGATTCTGGTCAGATTTCTGAAGAAACGTGGAATTTTCTACAGTCTATATATGGTGGAGGGCCTGAAGTTATCCTAAGACCTCCGGTTGTTCATGTTGATCCTGATGCAGTACAAGCAGAAGAAAAAATTGAAGTAGAAACTCGGTCTTTGTAATTTTGAGGATATAGAGAGTTCTAATGAGAAATCATTTTCACTTCTGCTGACATGTTCCCATGCAAAAACATTCCTAAAAGCATGTTTATTTTCTTGATTTTTAATATTTTATCTTTCATTCCTTCTTACTGGGCATTATGGAAGAATGTGTCAAAATGTATAATATTCTACAGGTTGGTATATTTAATGCTAGATAACTTATCATAAAGTCTTTCAGTGTAATATTTTTGAAAAAAGAAGGAATAATTGTGATCATTTGGTAATCAGTAGGTTATCTTTGATCTTTATACTACATGTAAATCCATAGTATCCTTTGTAGCTTTGTAAATACTTTTGCTTTGAAAACTTTTCCATTACCCTAAGCTACCATAATTCTGACCAATCTTTTCAGTTCCCCAAAAACCTAATTTAATTGTATAGTTTTGACATGGCTTCATATAATAAAGAGCCTATTTTAAATGGAGAGTAGTAGTCAGAAAAATGTTGTTAATCTCCTAAAGCTCAGGAAACTGTTAGGGTGTCACGCCTTTTGCACTGCAGCATATAAACTAGCATATTAATATTTACAAAATGTCTTTTTGAGTGTATCAATGGTGTATTTAGTCTGAGTGGAATTTGTGTCAACAGATATTAGTAATTTATTGCCTCTTACACTGTAAAATGTTAAATTTCAGTTCCTACAACCCTGAATAGTATTCATTAATATCAGTAAAAAACTTAGGGTTAGTTTTAGGGCACTTTTTATTTTGAGAGCATGGAGTACAGAATGTGTCAATGAGATTGTTGATAAAGCTGAAGCCTCTTGCAAAATGATTTTTTAAATGAAATGCATAAAGTCTTTTTGAATAATATAATATGCACTGCTATTTGCTTGATTATGTGATGTCAAAAGTTTAACTATATTCCAAGTACAAAAACAAACTGGATTACTTTGAGAATGTTGAATAGCATTCACAATGGCTTTGTTTTGGTTTGGGGCAGCCGCCACCTGCTAAAACAGTGTTATTAAAATTAGTTCAATAAAAATGATTTAAAAATGTAGAACTTGGATGTATTTATTTGATAGATATTAAGGGTGAAGGGTATAAAGTTTGTTAATGTTAATGTCTTGTTATTTCTTAATCAGAAGTATGCAAAATAAGAAGTCATTTGGTATAGTATTTAAAGTTTTGGTATTTAGTGAAATGAAATAATCAGCCATTAGAATCTATTTGAATTAAAAAAAATAGTTTTTAGTTTTCTTCTTTCTCATGATTATGCTATAATCCTCTTCAAGGATTGAATGATATTACTGATCTGTCTTGTATCACCAGAGATCAGTGTAACGCCTGGCATTTAGGAGATAATCAAAAAAGATTCATTTTTAATAGTGCTTGCCATTTATTACATATTTATGATGTTTCAGCCACTCAACTAAGGGCATTACTTATATATATATATATATATTAATAAATTTATTTAGTTAGTTAGTTTAGGCTATGCTGGGTCTTTGTTGCTGCGCGCAGGCTTTCTCTAGTTGCGGTGAGTGGGGGCTACTCTTTGTTGCAGTGTGCAGGTTTCTCATTGCAGTGCCTTCTCTTTGTTGTGGAGCACAGGCTCTAAGCATGCGGGCTTCAGTAGTTGTGGCACACGGGCTCAATAGTTGTGGCTCGCGGGCTCTAGTGCACAGGTTCTGTAGTTGTGGCGCACGGGCTTAGTTGCTCTGCGGCATGTGGGATCTTCCCGGACGAGGGCTTGAACCCGTGTCCCCTGCATTGGCGGGCAGATTCTTAACCACTGCACCACCAGGGAAGTCCCGCATTACTTATATTTAATCCCAGTTACAACCCTATGACTTAGGTCAGGTGGTTTGCCCAAAGTCGTACAGCAAAGAAGTAGCAGATATGGGACTCCAACTAAAGTCACTGCAACTTTATACCACTGTTCTTATTCACCATATTTTCTCCCACTGAATTATTTTAAAACAGATTATAGTATTACTATTAGATTCATTAATAGCATCTGTCATTGGGATATATAATATGGTAAAGAATACTGGTCTTGGACTTCGCTGGTGGTCCAGTGCTTAAGACTCCGTGCTCCTACTGGGGCATGGGTTCGATCCCTGTTTGGGGAAGTTCCGCATGCTGTGCAGGGCAGCCAAAAAAAAAAAAGAACACTGGTCTCTAAAGGTTTATATAATTTTTTTTACATTATAATCATCAAAATACATAACAAAATAGTATGTAAAGGATTATTAGCAGTCCCATAGACTCTCAGCTGAAAGTTAGCGTATGTGTTAACAGGTGTCAAATAAAAGATATGGTTTATCTGAGGATGATTTTCTTGGAAATACTTAAGCTGAGAAATAGGAAAATTGCAGTTAAGGGATAGTGAGAGCCTACAATATTTTAAGAATACTACATTGATTTATAACATGAAGGTGATTAGTTTTCGGACTCTGGAGTCAGTTTGCTTCTGTTCAAATCCTAGTAGATAAGTCATCTTCCAGCTATGAGTTGGAACAGCACTCAGAGTTCTCTATCTCCAGTTTTTTTCATCTCTTAAACGAGAATGTTTCAGGTTGGGTTTTCCAGGACGCAGACACTGAGATGGAGTTAGAAGTACAAATGATTCTTGGGAAGTAACATCAGTGAAAGAAAACGGGAGGAAGCAGGAGTTATCAGAACATAATGCTGACCTGACAGAGTTTCTACCAGCTCCGTGGAAAGATCTGGAGCTAAGGTTGTCCATTAGAGAAGTCTTGCATTGGGCAGAAATGGGTAGGCTCTTGTACTGTCACAGACTAGTGGCTACCTGGAAAAGAGAGTGACCTCATATTGACACTGCAGGGACTAATAGCAAGATGCTATCAGCCAAGCACTCTCCTCTCATCTGGGTAATGAGTGCTTTCTTGAAGAGTGGTCTGAAAATCTGTGTGTATGCCATACTTGATCATAAGATTATGATAGTTATGTGTATTGTTATATTTATTAATACTTAACATAATTTGGCACTTGATGATGTAGTCCCTTATTCTCTTTCTCCTTTTCAAAATGTGTAACTTTTAAGGACACATCTTTGTAAGAGGGCTGCCAAAAATATTTAATCTGAATCTAATCATGAGGCGGGAGGGAATTGTGATAATTGTTTAAAAAAGGCACATTATACAGAACAGCTTTCCTGGACTCTTAAAAAAATAAGTGTTATGAAAGACAAAAAAAGACTGATGAAGTTTAAGAGAACATGACAACAAAATGTAATGTGTGATCCTGGATTGGAGGTAATAATTTATAAGGAGTGATACTGGGACAGTTGGGGAAATTTGGATAGGGAGTATATATTACATAATAGTAATGTATCAATGTTAAATTTCTTGAGTGTGATAACTACTGTAGTAATGTGAGGGAATGACCTTGGTAGGAAATACATGGTAAAGTTTTTAGGATTAAAGTCATGCTATATGAAATAAACATACGTGAGAGATAAAGCAGGGAGAGAGAGTGCAAAGAGGTGGCAAGTGTTAATTGGTGAATCAAATCAAAACCACAATGACATGTCACCTCACACCTGTCACAATGGCTATCATTAAAAAGAACACAAATAACAAATGTTGGCCAGGATGTGGAGAAAAGGGAACACTTGTACACTCTTGGTGGGAATGTAAATTGGTGCAGCCACTGTGGAAAACAGTATGGAGGTTTCTCAAAAAACTGAAAATAGAACTACCATATGACCCAGCAGTTCCATTCCTGGGTGTATATCCAAAAAATATAAAAACACGAATTCAAAAAGATACATGCACCCCAATGTTCATAACAGCATTATTTATAATTGCCAAGACATGGAATCAACCTAAGTGTCCATCTGCAGATGAATGGATAAACAAGATGTGAAATGTATATATATATATATATATATATATATATATATATATATATATACTCAGCCATAAAAAGAATGAAATGTCATTTGCAGCAACATGGATGGACTTGGAGGGTATTAGGCTAAGTGAAATAAGAAAGAGAAAGACAAATACTGTATGATACCACTTATATGTGGAATCTAAAAAATACAACAAACTAGGGAATATAACAAAAGAGAAGCCGACTCAGATACAGAGAACAAACTAGTGGTTACAAGTCGGTAGAGGGAAGGGGTGAGGGGCAATACAGGGCGAGGGGATTAAGAGATGCAGACTATTAGGTATAAAATAAGCTACGAGAGTATATTGTACAGTACAGGGAATATAGTTAATATGTTAAAATAACTATAAATGGAGTACAACCTTTAAAAATTGTGAATCACTATATTGTACGCCTGTAACATATAATGTTATACATCAACTGTACTTTGATTTTTAAAAAGGTTAAGTAAAAAAATAATTGCCGAATATAGGGGTTCACCCTATTCTTGGAACTTCCAATAGGTTTGAAATTTTTCAAAATAAAAAGGGCATTTCCTGGCAGTCCAGTGGTTAGGACTGCACTTCCAGTGCAGGGGGCATAGGTTCAATCCCTGGTCAGGGAACTAAGATCCCACGTACCGTGAGGCCAAAAAAAAAAAAAAAAGTTGGGGTCAAAAAGCAGTTGTTACCAACCCTACCCCCCAAGTTTAAAAAATTTAATCTCCCTTGATCCTGACAATGACTCCATTGCTCAGAAAGGTTATGATTTTGCATTGCAAGATTATGGATTCGGGTTAATTAAGAAGTATATACTCCGATACTCATATATCGTGAACTATTACTAAACTGCTTGCAGTTTTAGAATGTAGTTTAAGGAGGCATAGAATTTCAGAACCATTTAGAATCACTGAACTTAAAAAGTGAAGATGGGAAGACTAACAATATCTATATACCTTTACATGGTAATCATAAGATACTTATTTTTGCATCAATTTAGTTCCCAGAGTTTAGTGACATCTTTAGTGATCCTTTGTCAATTCGTCAGGATAACATACTACCACACCAGCTCTTCCAAACCTTGCCTTTCCCTTGGTTGCAGTAAATAATCTTACCCCTCTTTTGTTAAGATTGAGGAGGCGTAAGCTTCTTTGTCTTCTGTTGCCACCTCTTAATATTTGGCATCTTTCTGCATTAGAGAAAGGAGAAGCCCTTCTGTTTCCTTCTCTGACTTCCTGTCTTCACCCATGAATTTATTTATTCATTCAGGGTACTTTTCATGCCCTTTCACTTCCCTCAGTACATTGTTTTTTAATTAAAAAAAATTTTTAATTGAAGTATAGTTGAGGTACAACATTATGTAAGTTACAGGTGTACAATATAGTGATTCACAATTCTTAAAGGTTATACTCCATTTATAGTTATTACAAAATATTGGCTATATTCGCCATGTTGTACAATATATCCTTGTAGCTTATTTTATACCTAATAATTTGCACCTCTAAATCCCTGACCCTTATATCGCCCCCACTTCCCTCTACCCACTGGTAAGCACTAGTTCTCTGTATCTGTGAGTCTGCTTCTCTTTTGTTATATTCATTAGTTTGTTGTATTTTTTAGATTCCACACATAAGTGATATCGTACAGTATTTGTATTTTTCTGTCTGACTTATTTCACTTAGCCTAATACCCTCCAAGTCCATCCATGTTGCTGCAAATGGCAACATTTCATTCTTTTTTATGGCTGAAGTGGTAATCCATTGTAATACACCTCAGTACATTTTAAAATTAAGTATCGGGACTTCCCTGACGGTCCAGTGGTTAGGACTCAGCGCTTTCACTGCAGGGGGCACGGGTTTGATCCCTGGTCGGGGACCAAGATACCACATGCACCACATCATGGCCAAAAACAAAACAAACAAATTTAAGTATCCACACCATAGACTTTCTCAAACTTCCCCTTTTCACTTGCACCTTCCCCTGCCTTCACTCTTGCTAAATTTTCCCTTATTGGGAGGGAGAAGATGAGGGAAGTTAGTATTTCCTAGACCAATTTGCCACACCATATATATTTTTTTATTGAGGTATAGTTGATTTACAATGTTGTGTTAGTTTCAGGTGTACAGCAAAGTGATTCAGTTATACATACATATATCGATATATCTATTTTTTTCAGATTCTTTTCCCTTATAGGTTATTACAAAATAATTGAGTATAGTTCCCTGTGTTATACAGTAGTTCATTTGTATCATTTTTTTAAGATTCTGCATATAAGTGATATATGATATATGTCTTTGTCTGACTTAACTTCACTTAGGATGATAATCTCCAGGTCCATCCATGTTGCTGCAACTGGCATTATTTCATTCTTTTTAATGGCTGAGTAATATTCCATTGTATATTGGAATTTCTTTATCCATTCACATATTGATGGACATTTAGGCTGCTTCTATGTCTTGGCTATTGTAAACAGCACTGCAGTGAACACTGGGGTGCATGTGTCCTTTTGAACAATGTTTTTCTCCAGATATATGCCCAGGAGTGGGATTTCTGGATCATACGGTAGCTGTTTTTAGTTTTTGAAGGAACCTCCATACTGTTCTTCATAGTGGCTGTACCAGTGTACATTCCCTCCAACAGTGTAGGAGAGCTGCCTTTTCTTCACACCCTCTCCAGCATTTATTTTTGTAGATTTTTATTTTATTTTCGGCTGCATTGGGTCTTTGTTGCTGCGCGTGGGCTTTTCTCTAGCTGCAGCAAGTGGGGGCCACTCTTCGTTGTGGTGTGCAGGCTTCTCATTGCGGTGGCTCCTCTTGTTGCAAAGCACGGGCTCTAGGCATGCAGGCTTCAGTAGTTGTGGCACACAGGCTCAGTAGTTGTGGCTCGCGGGCTCTAGAGCGCAGGCTCAGTAGTTGTGGCGCACGGGCTTAGTTGCTCCGAGGCATGTGGGATCTTCCCAGACCAGGGCTCAAACCCGTGTCCCCTGCATTGGCAGGCGGATTCTTAACCACTGCACCACCAAGGAAGCCCTGTTGTAGACTTTTTGATGATAGCCATTCTGACTGGTGTGAGGTGGTATCTCATAGTTTTGATTTGCATTGTTCTAAATAATTAGCGATGTTGAGCATCTTTTCATGTGCCTCTTGGTCATCTGTATGTCTTCTTCGGAGACATGCCTTTTTAGGTCTTCTGCCCATTTTTTTATTGGGTTGTTTGCTTTTTTGATATTGAGCTGCATGAGCTGTTTGTAAATTTTGGAGATTAATCCCTTGTCAGTCAGGTTGTTTGCAAATATTTTCTCCCATTCCGTGGGTTGTCTTTTCTTTTTGTTTATGGTTTCCTTTGCTGTGCAAAAGCTTTTGAGTTTAAGTAGGTCCTATTTGTTTATTTTTGTTTTTATTTCCATTACTCTAGGTGACGGATTGAAAAGATATTCGTGAGATTTATGTCAAAGAGTGTTCTGCCTGGGACTTCCCTGGTGGCACAGTGGATAAGAATCTGCCTGCCAGTGCAGGGGACATGGGTTTGAGCCCTGGTCCGGGAAGATCCCACATGCCACGGAGCAACTAAGCCTGTGTGCCACAACTACTGAGCCTGCGCTCTAGAGCCCGCGAGCCACAACTACTGAGGCCTGCATGCCTAGAGCCCATGCTCCGAAACAAGAGAAGCCACCGCAATGAGTAGCCCATGCACCGCAACGAAGAGTAGCCCCTGCTCGCCACAACTAGAGAAAGCCGTCACACAGCAACGAAGACCCAATGCAGCCAAAAATAAATAAATAAATTTATTTTTTTAAAAAAGTGTTCTGCCTATGTTTTCCTCTGAGAGTTTTATAGTATACAGTCTTACATTTAGATCTTTAATCCATTTTGAGTTTACTTTTGTGTATGGTGTTAAAGAACGTTCTAATTTCATTTTTTTACATGTAGCTGTCCAGTTTTCCCAGCAACATTTATTGAAGAGACTGTCTTTCCTCCATTGTATAGTCTTGCCTCCTTTAGTGTAGATTAATTACCCGTAGGTGCATGGGTTTATTTCTGGGCTTTCTATCCTGTTCCATTGATCAATATTTCTATATTTGTGATCTATATTTATTTTTGTGCCAGTATCATACTTACTGACAAAGTTCTTACTTGATTGGTCTACACTCTTGTTACTGAACCAAACTTGGGTCCCCTTGCCTGTGCACAGTAAAGCCAATCTACTGACACCAGGTCGTGGTGAAGGAAAGTGCAGCATTTACTGTAAGGCGCCAGACAATGAGTCCAGGGCAGCTAGTGTTCAAAACATCCCAACTCCCCCAGTAGGTTTCAGGGAGACATCTTTATAGGCAAAATTTGGGGGCAGGGCTGCCGGATGTGTAACCCTCCTTTAATTGGTTGGTGGTAATAGGGTGGTATTCCAGGAATCTCAATCATCAGCCTTCTGGTTCCAGTTGGTCTGGGGTCCAGTGCTTATGCTCAGCCTGAAGTTACCATCTTCCACCTGGGTGGGGATCTTAGTTCTTGTAGAAGAACTCAGAGATATGTATCAAATTGTTATTCACATCCCCCAGGAGGAACCAGGATTTCACTCCATTCTGCATTATTGTTTCTTTTTTTAGAAAAATTATTAATTTATTTATTTTTGGCTGTGTTGGGTTTTCGTTGCTGCGCACGGGCTTTCACTTGTTGCAGTGAGCGGGGGGTGGGGGCTACTCTTCATTGCGGTGCGTGGGCTTCTCACTGTGGTGACTTCTCGTTGTGGAGCACAGGCTCTAGGCGTGTGGGCTTCAGTAGTTGTGGCTCACGGGCTCAGTAGTTGTGGTGCACAGGCTTAGTTGCTCCGCGGCATGTGGGATCTTCCCGGACCAGGGCTGGAACCCGTGTCCCCTGCATTGGCAGGTGGATTCTTAACCACTGTACCGCCAGGGAAGCCCCTGCACTATTGTTTCTTGATTGCTCCTCCTTTGTTTTTGCATTCCCTCATTTCCCTGGTTAGCAACTGTTTGTGCGTCTGCCTTTTGGAATACAGGGAAGGTCTAGGAGGCTGAATGAAGCCTATTTCCTACAAACAAGAAACAGGGGACATAGAAAGGGTTTATACCGGGAGGGCCGCACAGGGTCCTGCTCTGTTTCACTCCTTGCTTCCACTTCAGTATTTACCCTCCTTACTTTTCAAATCTCTGGCTTTTACTGTTGCCACCTGGCTCAAAAAATTTTTTTTCTCTTATATGGCTTATTAGCAATCATTACTATTTTCATAACTAACTTTGGAATATTATTTGCAGTTAATTATATCAGAAAGATGCAATTTCCTTGTATTTTGAAGCTACTCCCTTAAGTCTCAAAGGAAGATGATCAGTTTGAATATACTAGTTACCATTTTGAAGGATTGTGAGTAAAGAGATTAGGAAGAAACTGCTGTGTAACCCAGATTGGGACTTGAACCCACAGTATTTTAACTGAGATCACACACCTGGTCTCAGGACTTAATGAAGCTCAGGTTCTTGATGTCTCGTCACAGAAAGAATTCCGAAAGAGACAAAGTGATAGGTAAGAAGATTTGTTTATGGAGAAACACACTCCACAGAGTGTGGGCCGTCTCAGAAGGTGAGAAAGGCACCAGGGTATGGGGGTTGTCAATTTTTATAGGGGTGGGTAATTTCATAGGCTAATGAGTGGGAGGAGTATTCCAGCTATTTTGGGGAAGGGGTGGGGATTTCCAGAAGTTGGGCCACTGCCCACTTCTTGACCTTTATGGTCAGCCTGGGGACTGTCATGGCGCCTGTGGGTGTGTCATTTAGCTTGCTGATGTGTTACGATGAGCGTATACTGAGGCTCAAGGTCTAGTGGAAGTTGACTTGTCTGCCATCTTGGACCTATTTGCTTCTAATCAGTTTATGTCATGTCCTTGGGCTGTGTCATTCTTCTAAAGGTTGTGCCCTGCCCCCTTACCTCCTGTTTCTCTAGGGGAAAAAAAATGGGCTATCATTCAAAACTATTAACAACACAACCACTACTAATCCCTACTAATTTTGAGTTCTTAGCAAGTGTCAGACATTAGGCTAAATGTGTTTACAAACAAATTAATGTTCCTGAGTACATACAACTATTAAGTGTCAGAATTCAAGCCCACATGTGTCTGATTCCAAAACCTATGCTTCTGTCAGAAGTCACAAGTAAATTTCCAGTTAGAAAGTCCAATGACTTTCTCAGTGACAACTATATCCTGAAACTTCCCTCCTTCAAGTTGCATGGTGCTGCTTTCCACCCATTTTTTTCCTCTCTGCATATCTGCCTACTGTGGCTTCTCTTTCTGGATGTTAAATGATAAATCTCTGTCTTTCTACCTTTGTAAATACATATCCTCTTATTTAGGGAGCTCGTTTACTCCCTTGCTTTCAACATCATGTCTTTTATTATTATTTTTTTTGGCTGTGCTGCACGGCTTGTGGCATCTTAATACCCTGACCAGGGATTGAACCCAGGCCCTTGGCACTGAGAGCAGGAATCCTAACCACTGGACCGCCAGGGAATTCCCTGAATATCACTTCTTTTATTTTTTTTAACATCCTTATTGGAGTATAATTGCTTTACAATTGTGTGTTAGTTTCTGCTTTATAACAAAGTGAATCAGCTATACATATACATATGTTCCCATATCCCCTCCCTCTTGCATCTCCCTCCCTCCTACCCTCCCTATCCCACCCCTCTAGGTGCTCACAAAGCACCGGGCTGATCTCCCTGTGCTATGCGGCTGCTTTCTTTTACTTTTTTATTTTATTATTTTAAAAATATTTTTAAAAAATATTTATTTAGCCTGTGCCGGGTCTTAGTTGTGGCATGCAGACTGTTCGTTGCAGCATGCATGTGGGATCTAGTTCCCCAGTGGTCCACAAACTTTTTGGCACCAGGGATCGGTTCTGTGGAAGACAATTTTTCCACAAAATTGGGGGGGTAAGGTTCAGGCGGTAATGTGAGAAACGGGGGGTTCAGGCGGTAACGCGAACTATGGGCGGCGGCAGATGAAGCTTCGCTCGCTCGCCCGCTGCTCACCTCCTGCTGTGGGACCCAGTTCCTAACAGGCAGCGGACCGGTACTTGTCCATGGCCCAGGGGTTGGGGACGCCTGTAGTGCCCTGATCAGGGATCGAACCCAGGCCCCTGCATTGGGAGTGTGGAGTCTTACCCACTGGACAACCAGGGAAGTCCCAATATCACTTACTTGAAAATGATTCTCAAGTATATTTTACTACCCTCAATGCCTCTTACAAACTCAAATTTCTCTTTGCCGAATGTACCTACTTACATGTCAGTCACCTAAAACTTGAACAATCTGAAAAGCAATATAAGTAGTCATTGGCAGAATGGGCTTCAGAGCCAGTGTATCAATTACTTTTGCTACAATAATTCTATGTAACAACCACAAAAACTCAGTAGTATACAAGAACATTGATTTATTTTACAAGTCTGGGGAGTTGAGCTAATCAGGCCTTGGCTGATCTCCCCTGGGCTCACTCTTCACTCGTGTATCTGCAGTCAGCTGAGGGACGGCTAGGCTGGCCTCTAACCTTTGCTAGGCTCACTCATTTGTCTAGGGTTGGGCTGATGGAGGATGACTTCCGTGGAGATGACCGGAGCAAACTGGTTCTGTTTCTTATGTCCTTCAACATGTTCTCTTGGTCATGGCAGAGGGACAAGTCGTTTTCAAGTCTCTGCATATGTCCTATCTGCTAATATTTGCTTGACCAAAAAGCAAGTTGTGTGGTGTAACTCAGAATCAAGGAGGGGGGAATACATTCTACTTTTAATGATAGGCACTTGGCAAAAGACGTGGATACAGAGAGATGTGAACAATTAAGGTCATTAATACAATCAATCTACAATAGTCAAATTGCTTACATTGAATACGGGCTCTTCCACCTATTAGCTGTGTGACCTTGGCAACTTCTCTCACCTCAGTTTCCTCATCTGCAAAATGAGTATCTACCTTGAGTTGTTACGAAACTAAATGTTTAAAAGATACAAAGTACCTAGTAAATGCACAGCATCTCTCTCCCCAATTTTGGGTGCATATAACATGCCCTGTCAGATGCATAATCCCACAGTGCTTTTCACATGTCACCAATGGCAGAAAGTCCAGGACACCAGCCCATCCCTCTATAGCACTCCAAATACTAAGTAGATAGTGGCTTTGATAATTCATGTCTGAATTGTGTATTGTGTGGCAAAATTATGGAGGCATAGTTATTTATGATAGCAACTATTCAGGTGCAGATTTATCAGACAAGCCTTTTGGGTTTAAGTTCCTTCAATTCTCTGTCTCTCACCCACGTGAAGTTCTGCTACAGGACCTGAGGACACTGAAGTATGAGACTGTTCATGAACACAGCAGCTGGCATAGTTCTCTAACAGTAAAGTCATGATGCTACTCAAATTGAAGACGATCCTTTGTAGTGTGACAAAGGGCCCCAAAGCTTACTGACTTAAAATCAAGATTTATTATTTTTCATAATTTTCTGGGTCTGGGTGGTTCTTCTCCCTGTGGTGTTGTCTGGAGTCACTCATGGGGTTAATTGAGCTGGGAGATTTGCTGTGCTGGGAGGTCCAAGAAGGCTTCTCACATAACCAGGGCCTTGGAGCTGTTGGCTGAGGTACTACATTTATTTCCATCAAGGCCTCTGTCTCCAGGATCTCGTCCCCTAGGGCCTTTCCATATGGCTTCCCTCTGTAGAAGGATAGCCTAATCTTTCTTACTCCCCCGCAGCTACATTCCAGGAAGGTGAAAGAAAATGCTGCAGGCTTCTAAAGGGTTGGGACTGGACCTGACACAGTACCATTTTTGGCCATCTTCTTTTGGGAGGGAACTATATAAGGGCTTGAATACCAGGAGGCATAGTTCACTGGGAGACACCAATATAACTGTCTAACATGTTTGATGAGCCTGGTGAAGTGAGGGGGTCATACAATATTTGGTTATCCCACTTTTAATGATACAAGGATTGATCAGTGGGTTCAGATGGTAAGAGCTCAATCCTTTCACCGTAAAGTTACTGATCAACTTATCAACGAATAGTATTATCTACTGATATTATTGCCTGATTCAGTTATTTCATTACAGGCTGAAAAATGGTGATTTTTCTAATTCTACCATTCTTTTTGAGGGACTTTTTCAAAATCTTCTTTACACTGTAAATGGACTGTGGAAAAAGAAAGTGGTTCTGGATCTGTGATGTGATAAATGTCAAAACCAGTACTAACCTGGAGCCCTTGGGGTCAGTTGAGATCGCTCCTTTAGTGCTTGGTTTAAAGACCCTTGAGTGCAACCAGTTGGGGCTACTTGTAGTTCCCCTCTCACATTGCCACACATTCACATTCATGCAGTTCCCTCTGCTGAAAATGGTCTTTTTTCTCTGCAAAGTCATGCTGTAACTCAAATGCCAACCCTTGTAGAAAACCTTTCCCAAGTCCTCCTCTGTTGCCACAATACTTTATTTATATCTCCATGTAGAACTTCTGCAGCTCAAACTTGGGTAAGCTACTTAACCTCTCTAAGCCTATTTTCTCATCAAAAAAAAATGTGAATAGTGTCACATGTTGGGTTCTCCAGAAAGAAGACTCTTACATGATTAGTGTGCATATTTATTAGGGAATGCCCTTTGGATCATCACTTGTGAGAGAGAAGGGAAGAATGGGGCAGAGGGAGAAGTCGAGCTGCAATGCAGTCTTAATGGAATGCAGGTTGTTCTGGGGATGGGATGATCCATCAGAACTGTCCCAACTCGAGGTGAGAGGGCTGGGCCTTCCAACAATTTGTAGACAGATATCTGCCTCCTGGGGAAGGGGTGTGACATTAGGCAATGCCAGAAGGGGTCTGACATCTGATGGCTATGGCTGTCTGTGGGCAACACTCCTGGCTGCTGGGGTAGTATGTCCCTCATTCCTGAAGGGGATCTGAGAAGTACATTTCAGTGTCCCCCACTAATAGCATCTATCTCAGGATTACTGGAAGCCTAAAATAGGATACGGTATAAAAAGTACACAGCATACTGCCTGGCACATAGGACTCAAGAAGAGCTAATTGTTAAGGTTACTATAAATTAGTACGTGGCTCTTAAAAGCATATAGAGCAAGGTAGGGAAACCTTGTTTTGTTAATTTTTGTGTCTCTAGTCCTAGTATAGGGCCTGGAACTAATTAGATTCAATAAAGGCTTGTTGATGTGTCAGTATAAAAATATACCTGCCATCCCTGGTCTCCAAGCAGATATTAATTTGAATTGAACTCTCAACTAAAACAAATACAAAAAGGCATTTCAAGCATTTAATAACTTTTATTAGCAAAATAAAAGGAGGCACATATCCACTTGCCTGAAAAAAAAGTTTCAAACACAAGGTAAACAAAAGCAATGAAGCACTACTGGACAATTGCTGAAGAGCTCCAGTTAAAATAGTTTCTACCACTGCATTTGATAATTTTAGAATATAATCTTCAAATTATACAGAGGGAAGGAGATTTAGTTCAGCTTTTTCACAGCTCATAAAAGGTGAGGTTGTCAATGAAACTACCAACCCAAAGTAAGTACTTATCTCCATCAATGGGTATTGGACCTTTATTTCCCTCCATGCTCACTATAGTTCCTTGATATAATTTAATACAGTATCATACACTGCTTTGTGCCAGACACAGGTTCTGTGGATACAGCAAGATCAAAGGTTACGAAGTCCCTGCCTAAAAGGATCTCTGGACTCCCTCTTGTGAGAGCACCAGAATCACAACTAACTGCTGAACAATTATCGAGAGGAAGACACTGGAATTCCCCAAAAAAGATACCCCACATCCAAAGACGAAGAAGACGCCATGATGAGACGGTAGGAGGTGCGCAATCATGGTAAAATCAAATCCCATAACTGCTGGGTGGGTGACTCAAAAACTGGAGAACACTTATACCACCGAAGTCCACCCACTGGAGTGAGGTTATGAGCCCCAGTTCAGGCTTCCCAACCTGGGGGTCTGTCAATGGGAGGAGGAATTCCTAGAGAATCAGACTTTGGAGGCTAGAGCGATTTGATTGCAGGACTTCAACAGGACCGGGGGAAAGAGACTCCACTCTTGGAGGGCACACACGAAGTGTGTGCATTGGGACCCAAGGGAAGGAACAGTGACCCCATAGGAGACTGAACCAGACCTACCTGCTAGTGTTGGAGGCTCTCCAGCAGAGGCGGGGGGTGGCTGTGTCTTACCGTGGGGAGAAGGACACTGGCAGCAGAAGTTCTGGGAAGTACTCCTTGGCATGAGCCATTAGCCCCACCAAAGAGCCTGTAGGCTCCAGTGCTGGGTCGCCTCAGGCCAAACACCCAACAGGGAGGGAACCCAGCCCTACCCATCAGCAGACAAGCAGATTAAAGTTAGATTGATCTCTGCCCACCAGAGCAACACCCAGCTCTACTCATCACTAGTCTCTCCCATGAGGAAGCTTGCACAAGCCTCTTAGATAGCCTCATCCACCAGAGGGCAGACAGCAGAAGCAAGAACTACAGTTCTGCAGCCTGTGGAAGGAAAACCACATTCACAGAAAGACAGAGAAAATGAAAAGGCAGAGGACTTTGTACCAGATGAAAGAACAAGATAAAACCCCAGAAAAACAACTAAATGAAGTGGAGATAGGCAACCTTCCAGAAAAAGAATTCAGGATAATGATAGTGAAGATGATTCAGGACCTCAGAAAAAGAATGGAGGCAAAGATATAGAAGATGCAAGAAATGTTTAAAAAAGACCTAGAAGAATTAAAAAACAAATACCTAGAAGAATTAAAGGACAAACAGAGATGAACAATACAATAAATGAAATGAAAAATATACTAGAAGGAATCTATAGCAAAATAACTGAGGCAGAAGAACAGATAAGTGACCTGGAAGACAGAATGGTGGAATTCACTGCTGTGGAGCAGAATAAAGAAAATAAAGAAATGAAGACAGCCTAAGAGACCTCTGGGACAACATTAAACCCAACAACATTCACATTATAGGGGTCCCAGAAGGAGAAGAAAGACAGAAATGACCTGAGAAAATATTTGAAGAGATTATAGTCAAAAACTTCCATAACATGGGAAAGGAAATAGTCACCCAAGTCCAGGAAGTGCAGAGAGTCCCAGGCAGGATAAACCCAAGAAGAAACACGCCAAGACGCATAGTAACCAAACTGACAAAAACTAAAGACAAAGAAAAATTATTGAAAGCAACAAGGGAAAAATGACAAATAACATACAAGGGAACTCCCATAAGGTTAACAGCTGATTTCTCAGCAGAAACTCTACAAGCCAGAAGGGAGTGGCATGATATATTTAAAGTGATGAAAGGGAAGAACCTACAACCAAGATTACTTTACCTGGCAAGGATCTCATTCAGACGGAGAAATCAAAAGCTTTACAGACAAGCAAAAGCTAAGAGAATTCAGCACCACCAAACCAGCGCTACAACAAATGCTAAAGGAACTTCTCTAAGTGGGAAACACAAGAGAAGAAAAGGACCTACAAAAACAAACCAATAACAATTAAGAAAATGGTAATAGGAACATACATATTGATAATTACCTTAAACGTGAATGGATTAAATGCTCCAAGCAAAAGACGCAGGTTCTCTGAATGGATACGAAAACAAGACTCATATATATGCTGTCTACAAGAGACCCACTTCAGACCTAGGAACACATACAGACTGAAAGTGAGGGGACGGAAAAAGATATTCCATGCAAATGGAAATCAAAAGAAAGCTGGAGTAGCAATGCTCATATCAGATAAAATAGACTTTAAAATAAAGAATGTTACAAGAGACAAGGAAGGACACTACATAATGATCAAGGTATCAATCCAAGAAGAAGATATAACAAGTATAAATATATACGCCCTCAACATAGGAGCACCTCAATACATAAGGCAAACGCTAACAGCTATAGAAGAGGAAATCGACAGTAACACAATAATAGTAGGGGACTTTAACACCTCACTTACACCAATGGACAGATCATTCAAAATGAAAATTAATAAGGAATCATAAGCTTTAAATGACACAATAGACCAGACAGATTTAACTGATATTTATAGGACATTCCATCCAAAAGCAGCAGATTACACTTTCTTCTCAAGTGCACATGGAACATTCTCCAGGATAGAGTACATCTTGGGTCACAAACCAAGCCTCAGTAAATTTAAGAAAATTGAAGTCACATCAAGCATCTTTTCTGACCACAATGCTGTGAGATTAGAAATCAATTACCGGGAAAAGAAACGTAAAAAACACAAACACATGAGGCTAAACAATACATTACTAAATAACCAAGAGATCACTGAAGAAATCAAAGAGGAAATCAAAACATACCTAGAGACAAATTACAGTGAAAACACAATGATCCAAAACCTATGGGATGCAGCAAAAGCAGTTCTAAGAGGGAAGTTTATAGCAATACAAGCCTACCTCAAGAAACAAGAAAAATCTCAAATAAACAATCAAACCTTACATCTAAAGAAACTAGAGAAAGAAGAACAAACAAAACTCAAAGTTACAGAAGGAAAGGAATCATAAAGATCAGAGCATAAATAAATGAAATAGCAACAAAGAAAACAATAGCAAAGATTAGTAAAACTAAAAGCTGGTTCTCAGTTTGCAGGGCAGAAACAGAGACACAGATGTAGAGAACAAAAGTGTGGACACCAAGGGGGGAAAGTGACAGGGGGGTGTTGTTGTTGTGATGAATTGGGAGATTGGGATTGACATATATACACTAATATGTATAAAATGGATAACTAATAAGAACATGCTGTATAAAAAAAAATTCAAAAATTCAAAAAACAAAAAAACCCTAAAAGCTGGTTCTTTGAGAAGATAAACAAAATTGATAAACCATTAGCCAGACTCATCAAGAAAAAGACGGCAATGACTCAAATCAATAAAATTAGAAATGGAAAAGGAGAAGTTACAACAGACACCGCAGAAATACAAAGCATCCTGACAGACTACTACAAGCAACTCTATGCCAATAAAATGGACACCTGGAAGAAATGGACAAATTCTTAGAAAGGTAACCTTCCAAGACTGAACCAGGAAGTAACAGAAAATATGAACAGACCATTCACAAGTAATGAAGTTAAAACTGTGATTAAAAATCTTCCAACAAACAAAAGTCTAGGACCAGATGGCTTCACAGGTGAATTCTATCAAACATTTAGAGAAGAGCTAACACCCATCCTTCTCAAACTCTTCCAAAGCACTGCAGAGGAAGGAACACTCCCAAACTCATTCTATGAGGTCCCCATCACCCTGATACCAAAACCAGACAAAGATGCTGCAAAAAAAGAAAATTACAGACCAATATCACTGATGAATATAGATGCAAAAGTCCTCAACAGAACACTAGCAAACAGAACCCAACAACACATTAAAAGGATAATACACCATGATCAAGTGGGATTTATCCCAGGGTTGCAAGGATTCTTTAATATGCACAAATCAATCAATGTGATATACCATATTAATGAACTGAAGGATAAAAACCATATGATCATCTCAACAGATGCAGAAAAAGCTTTTGACAAAATTCAACATCCATTTATGATAAAAACTCTCCAGAAAGTGGGCATAGAGGGAACCTACCTCAACATAATGAAGGCCATATATGACAAACCCATGGCAAACATCGTTGTCAATGGTGAAAAACTGAAAGCATTTCCTCTAAGATCAGGAACAAGCCAAGGATGTCCACTCTCGCCACTATTATTCAACATAGTTTTGGAAGTCCTAGACACGGCAATCAGAGAAGAAAGAGAAATAAAAGGAATACAAATTGGAAAAGAAGAAGTAAAACTATTACTGCTTGTGGAGATGACATGATACTATACATGGATAATCCTAAAGATGCCATGAGAAAACTACTACAGCTAATCAATGAATTTGGTAAAGTTGCAGGATACAAAATTAATGCATAGAAATCTCTGGCATTCCTATACACTAATGATGAAAAATCTGGAAAAGAAATTAAGGAAACACTCCCATTTACCATTGCAAGAAAAAGAACAAAATACCTAGGAATAAACCTACCTAGGGAGAAAAAAGACCTGTATGCAGAAAACTAAAAGACATTGCTGAAAGAAATTAAAGATGGTAGAAACAGATGGAGAGATATACCATGTTCTTGGATTGGAAGAATCAATATTGCGAAAATGACTATACTACCCAAAGCAATCTACAGATTCAATGCAATCCCTATCAAATTACCAATGGCATTTTTTGCATTTTTTACAGAACTAGAACAAAAAATCTTAAAATTTGTATGGAGACACAAAAGGCCCCAAATTGCCAAAGCAGTCTTAAGGGAAAAAAAGGGATCTGGGGAAATCATACCCCCTGACTTTAGACTATACTACAAAGGTACAGTAATCAAGACAGTATGGTACTGGCACAAAAACAGAAAGATAGATCAATGGAACAGGATAGGAAGCCCAGAGATAAACCCATGCACCTATGGTCAACTAATGTATGACAAAGGAGGCAAGGATATGCACTGGAGAAAAGGCAGTCTCTTCAATAAGTGGTGCTGGGAAAACTGGATAGCTACATGTCAAAGAATAAAATTAGAACACTCCCTAACACCATACACAAAAATAAACTCAAAATGGATTAAAGACCTAAATGTAAGACTGGACGCTATAAAACTCTTAGAGGAAAACATAGGAAGAACACTCTCTGACGTAAATCACAGCAAGATCTTTTTGATCCAGCTCCTAGAGTAATGGAAATTAAAACAACAATAAACAAATGGGACCTAATGAAACTTAAAAGCTTTTGCAAAGCAAAGGAAACTACAAACAAGATGAAAAGACAACCCTCAGAATGGGAGAAAGTATTTGCAAATGAATCAATGGACAAAGGATTAATCTCCAAAATATATAAACAGCTCATGGAGCTCAATATTAAGAAAACAACCCAATCCAAAAATGGGCAGAAGACCTAAGTAGATATTTCTCCAAAGAAGACATACAGATGGCCAAGAAGCACATGAAAAGCTGCTCAACATCACTAATTATTAGAGAAATGTAAATCAAAAGTACAATGAGGTATCACCTCACACCAGCTAGAATGGGCATCACCAGAAAATCTACAAACAACAAATGTCGGAGAGGGTGTGGAGTAAAGGAAACCCTCTTGCGCTGTTGGTGGGAATGTAAATTGATACAGCCACTATGGAGAACAGAATGGAGGTTCCTTAGAAAACTAAAAATAGAATTACCATATGACCCAGCAATCCCACTACTGGGCATATTCCCAGAGAAAACCATAATTCAAAAAGACACATGCACCCCAATGTTCATTGCAGCACTATTTACAATAGCCAGGTCATGGAAGCAACCTAAATGCTCATCGACAGATGAATGGATAAAGAAGATGTCACACATGTGTACCATGGAATATTACTCAGCCATAAAAAGGAATGAAAGTGGGTCATTTGTAGAGATGTGGATGGATCTAGAGACTGTCATACAGAGTGAAGTAAGTCAGAAAGAAAAGAACATATATCGTATATTAACGCATATATGTGGAACCTAGAAAAATGGTACAGATCAACTGGTTTGCAGGGCAGAAATAGAGACAGACGTAGAGAACAAACGTCCGGACACCAAGGGGGGAAAGCAGCGGGGGGTGGTGGTGGTGGTGTGATAAGCTGGGAGACTGGGATTGACATATATACACTAATGTGTATAAAATTGATAACTAATAAGAACCTGTTATAGAAACAAATAAATAAAATTCATAAAAACCCCACCAGATCTCACATTCTTGGTGGCAGAGGACAGATAAATAAGGTCAGCAAGTGATAACTGTCATGAAGAAATGTAAGCGTGTAAAGACAGCAAAAGCGGCGGTGCAAGTGTGCTCCTTTGGATAGAGCGGTCTGCGAAGACTCAGATATCGATCTTTGACAAAGGACCTGAAATACGCGCCGAACGAGTTAAAAGAAATCTGGGGGAAGTGTTCCAGCCAGAGGGAACAGCAAGCGCGAAGTCGTGAAGTGGATCGAGCCTGCGTGTTGCAGGAACAGAGGGAAAGCCAGAGAGGTGAGCGAGGGACCTATGCGGTGAGAAATGAGGTAGGCAGGAGCACATACAATATACACACAGATAGTTTTCTACCTGAGACCACATTACTAAGGAAGGGCGGTGTACAAATCTCTCAAGAGGCCACAAAAGGCAGGATGAAACGGACTTCTAACCGCGGCGCTCCAGGGACGCCCTTCCTCCAAGGCTAGAGCCAAGTTAGTCAGCCGTAGGAGATGGACTGGGTCCCGCCCTCAGAAGACCAACCCTTGCCCAGGAGCGGGGGCGGATCGCGGGGGTGGACCTCGCCTGGGCCGCCGGCGCTGCACCGGCCGCGGTTACCAGCAGGCGGTGTAATGAGCGCGCCTGCAGCTGCAGCCGCAGCCGCATCAGCCCGCCAGTCCCAGCAAGGACGAGAAAGGAGGGGACCGGAAGGAGCCACTGGTGCTGCGGGAAGTGGCAGGAACGGGAGGCGGGGACCCACCTGGAAGCGCCCCAGCGCCGCTGTCGAGCTTCCTGCGGCGGCGGCCAGCAGAGCCAGTGCCGTGGCGGGGGCGGAGAGCGGCCACGGCGACGGCGCTTCCCGGAGTGGCCTGCGGTGCTCGGCCCCGCCCGAAAGGTGAGCAGGCGCTCGGGGCACGTGGTGGGGGCCAGATGGGGGAGGGGGAATGGAGGAGGAGGGATCTTGGGGATGATCGGCTTTGGGACCCGGATTTGGAACCGAGTGCTAGGAGGGGGTGGGCTGGAGGCGGCGGCGGCGACGGCGGCGACGGCGAAGCCCCCACGTGGGGCGGGGGGGCGCGCGCACGTGTGCGCGGGCAGAAGGGGGGCGGGGAGGGCTCTGGGGAGGGTGGCGGGCGCGCGCTCGCTCAGTAGTGGTCCACGTGACCGGCACGCCGAGAATGTTTCCACGTGACAGGCTCGGAGGCTGGCTGAGGCAGAAGATTGCTGTGTCTGTGTAGCGCAACCGTGGTCGTCGGAGGCTTTAGGGTTGTTTGCCGCTTTTCATCTCTACTAGGGGGGTATGAAGAGAAATATAAGGCGGAAAAGACTTTCCGCTCTTTCTGTGTTATACACATTCTTTTCGTAAATGAAACCTTTTCTAAATGCCGAAGTACTGATTTCTGTGTACCGCCATGTTGGTTCTGGGGGAAACTCGCGAGATGCTAGTGGGTTTGTATCGCGAGATCTCCCGATTCTCGCGGGACCTTGTTGGCAGAGCAGTTGTCCTGGATGGCGGAGCCGTGGGTTCCGGGGGCCTGGGACCCGCAACTCTTTCTGCAAGGCAAGTTGCGAGGGAGGGGCCGGGGGCAAGTGCCTCTTGGTGCCGGGAGCCGTGCTGCGTCATCTTCCTGTAGTCTTGAAGGGAATACATTGACCCAATTGAGGCGACACGATCCTCCTCCCCACCCCCCTGCGGGCGCTTCGCCACCTGCAGAAGCCACCCCTCAGCCCGGGCTCCTTCTCCCCCGCTCAGTGATAGTTCCTCCCCCGTCTCGCTGGAAGTACGGAGCCGTGCTAGCACAGACGTGAGGATTACATTGGATACCGTTCCTCTTACTTACAGACGTTCTTGTCAGTTTTTCCCCTTGTTACAATTTTCTGAAGAATTCCAGACCTGTTAACCATTCTGTCGCTTGTTTCTGCTGCAGAACCTTTCTCCACGGCCCCTTCTCAGACGCTTAAAATAGAGCGCATTCCATTTTTTCTCTCTGGGCATCATTTACTCACATTTATTTGGTCATTGATAACTCCCTCATCACTCTAACTTTGTGTTTACGATAACTTTTGGCAGTATTTGGAGGGATCCTTTATATCTCTGACAATACCTGATGTCAGAATAAAACCATTCTTTTAATTTTTTTGCTACGTGCCTATTAACTCATAATTATCGATAAGTTTTTTTTTCCGATAGGATTTTGATTACTATTGTTATGAGTTTGCCATCTTTGTTGTTCAGGGATGATTGTTTTAGTTTACGTATTTAAGGCAATAGTGGAATGTTTTAAGTCAAATTTAAAAGCAAACTAATCTTCGTAAACTTTGATGTCAAAACTTGAGTTCAATTTTTCCTTAAATGAATTTGAAGCAAGATTAGTTTTTCTCCAACCCTTCAGTGTTTTATCAAAGATGAATTTATAGTATACTTTTTTTTTCGTATTTTTGAGCAGTCTGGATTTATTTAGTATTCGTAGTGGTAAATTAATCGCAAACTAATCAGATAATTAGGTAATCCGGTCATAATTTTTTTTAAACTACAAACGTGTTATTTTCCTCTACACTTGGTACAGAGAAAAATAAAGGGTAAAATTCTTCCTGTTACATTCTACCAAGTTGCCTCTCAGTCCTAAATCTCTGTAAACACTCTTAGCGGTAGCTATGTATGTATTATTCCAGATATTTTCCATGTGTTTTATTTTTTTTTAACAAAGAGGAGGAAACGGAGGGGTGTTGTTTTAAGATACTCTGTCACAACATTAGCAATCAGTAAAAGTTTTTCTGCTCATATTTTTATTTAGTGGTTTTTTGCCTCATGCATACATGCTTTAAAAAAGTAAATTTTTTGTACAGATATTTTGGTGGTATAGTTTTGTGAAAATAGCTTGAGTGATAGCATTATTTTTACTGTAGAGTGGTATGCTGGTTGTTCTGTACAAAAATAAAGTACATGTGAAATCAGATTTAAAGGTATAAATGTTTTGTCACTTGAGTTTTATATTTTTATGTTTAATAGTTGTGCTATCTATTTACATTTATATTTATATGTTTATATTTCTTGATAACTTATATATTCTAAACTGTTACCCAAGTGTGTATATCGGAGTTTTCCAGAAGTTTAAAAAGTTATCAGCTTAATTAAATAGTTCTCAACTGAAGAGTGGAAGATACATCAGTAGTTAATACAGACAAACATCAGTAGTTAATATAGACAAACATACATATACTCAAAAGTTGCTAAGCAACATTTTGTGATTGTTTTTTGTATTTTTCCCTCCAAACTACCAGCAATATTATTTATCACACTTGTCACGTAAAAAAAGTGACCACTGGTTTTGGTCACTGTAGTTTTCTCTTGTAATAGTTAAAGTAGGAATGTTGGGGAATAAAAGTGAGTGTTGAGAGGTGAGATGTGGGAAAGAGGAAAAGGAGACACGGGAGTGTGTATAGGTTGATATTGAAATGGAATTGGAGAAGTTGCAGAGAAAAGAAAGGATGGTAGAAGGTTGACAGAGCCATGGTCCAAAAATAGTCTGTTCATGATGGCGGGAGGGTGACTTGAGTTGACCAGAATTTGGAATCAGTATGTGTGGCAATTTTTTTCCTCTTAAATAATTTTTTTTAAACAGGTTTCAGCCCACCCCCAGATGTGCTTGATATCACCTGTCCCCCCCCCAAAAAAATAAAATCAACTGAAGTTGATGTTTAATTGGAACTTTGTGAATTCTTTACTTATTTTATGTTTTTAGAAGTAGGAGCTTGTGAAAATGACAGTGGATTCAAAAGATCACAGTTCTATAATGGCCTTTGCAAACTTTACAAAGTTTTGCTTGGGAATTGGGCCTTGAGAGTTCTCATGTGCATCTGATCCTTGTAATAATATATGTTACTTATTCGTACAACTTTGTTTTATAAACTGTTTTTGGTAGAGGATCTTAGGAATTAGCAAACTTTTACAGACGCTAAAATACCCATATACTGGGTAGAAATATACTGAGACAATACAAGAAGAAGAGAAATATATCTTATGTGAGTTGAGTTTTGCTTGAGTAAAACTTAACCAGAAAATTTTATTTTCCTCTTACTCAGTTATTACTGTCATAGAAGTGACCTATGAGAGCTAATGAGCTTCAGTAATCAGAGGATATTAACAAAAGTGACAATACGATGTCCTCACTTGGATTTTTTCTTTAGATATGACACAATGCTAGTTTCCATAGACCTGTAACTTTGTAACTATATAGTGTAATACCTATGTTACATATTAATTATATGAAGAATGTACATTTTATTTCCTGCCTCTTCCTGAACCAGTGTCCAAGACAGATTACAGGAAATTACTTGACCAGAAATATCAAATACGTGCAGGTGCTTTTTTAAACAATCTGCCATTTCATATGAAAATTCATTGTCAGTTTAAGTACAAGGAATATTTGCTGCAAGTCTTTGCATGTTTTTTGTTTTGTTTTGTTTTTTGTTTTTTTGGCCTCGACAGTGAAAGCGCAGAGTCCTAACCACTGGACCACGAGGGAATTCCCAGTCTTGATTTTTAAAGTACTATTTAATACATATGTGGTATACACTGTAGTGCAGTTTTCTATAGTTAATATCCTGATAACCACTGTAATTATACTTTAAAAAACACTATGTGTAAATATTTCCCAAAGTCATAAGTCTTGCCTTCTAGAACCATGCAGTATGGACTTTGCTATTTCATTTGAACTTGTCCTTCTCACTTCTTTCCTTCTTTTTCTTTTCATCTGTTATTTCTCAGCTTACGTAGGTAATTTTTCTCTGGTCAGAGACAAGTGAGTTGAGTAACTTTGAGGAGACTATCAAACTATTCAGTTATTATGATTATTTTGGAACTCCAGAATATGTGTAAGTTGCAGTTAGTAATTAAACATTTTTTGAGTGATTGTGATTTTAGTCATTTCAAACAGCAGAGATCCTGAGGCTTCAAAATAACTGTAACCAAGTATAATAAGCCTATGAGCTTTATTCAGAAACTACTAACTGGAGTAAATAACATTTTGCAGCCCCAGCAGGGTTGGTTATCTGATTTTTCAGCCCACAGATTACAATTTGCAAGGTTGGCCATTGGAGTTAGGCACACTGACAACTGAAATGTCATCTTATTTCAAGGCTACTGAAGTAGAGCTATTAAAAAGTATATGGAACTATAAAAGGATAGTGTTTTAAGGCCATTTCATGGAGACATACAGTTCTATAATCATTAACTTCTGAGGGAATCACAATGTTGTAGAGTAGTATAGTACATGGTCTGTCACAGTGATGATCTTAATCATAAATAAACTTTTACTCTATGTACTGTGTTTAAGGAATTAAGAAATTGGTGTCTTTTTAGAAGACTCTTATAAGGGTAAACGTTTTCAAAGCTTTTTAATAAATTCATTTCAGTTTTCTAGAAAATTCACTTAACAGAACTCATCTGATACCCCCCCCCAAAAATGGGGCTGCTGTGTGTGGAATTTTCTTTGTTTTATTTTATTGCTTTTATCTACTTATTTCGTTATTTAGTATTTCAAGGAGTTGCCTCCCAAGTAAGACTCTATTACATTTAATATTTGATATCAGTAATAATTAACCAATTGGCTAAAGATAAGCACGTTTGTTGATGAAGGAATTTTCAGAGCAGATAATTAGAATTAGTAAATGACCTGTCTGTGAATCAGTTGTATAGTTCTGAATCCTGGTAGTGAGTCTCCATCCTTAGCACAGCTGAATGTCCAGAGGTGAGAAATGTTTCTTTTTGTAGTAGATTTTGTTTGTTGCTTTGCTTGCCTTTTCAGTCTCTTTTAATATGTTAATTTAAACCTTACGCACCCTTCAGTGGTAGAGTGATGGTATATAGCACTTGATTTAGGTATTAAGTGTGTATATTTGTGTGTGTTTTAATGATTTTGATGGCTGGTTTGAGGATTTTGAATCTTGGGAATTAATATAACCATATTAAAATTTTGATGTATTCTGTTATTTAAAAATATATCTTTTACATGTTTACAGATAAAACATATTTAATTTCATGTCCTGCTTTTAACCTAATGTTAGGTAACATTTTCCCATTCTCACAATGAGGTTTTTTTGTTTTTTTTTTGCGGTACGCGGGCCTCTCACTGTTGTGGCCCCTCCCGTTGCGGAGCACAGGCTCCGGACGCGCAGGCTCAGCGGCCATGGCTCACGGGCCCAGCCGCTCCGCGTCATGTGGGATCTTCCCGGACCGGGGCGCGAACACATGTCCCCTGCATCGGCAGGCGGACCCTCAACCACTGCGCCACCAGGGATGCCTCACAATGAGTATTTTTAACCATCATTATAAGTGGTTGTATGATGTTCCATGTGTAGATGTATATCATTCTCCTGTTCTAGTTTTTTGCGTAAGAGTGTGAAGAACATTTATATATAAGGTGTTTCTTATTTATAGTATTATCTTCTAGTATATTACAGGTATAATTTTTAGGTACATTTTAAAGGCTCTTAAAACCGTGTCACGATGTTTGTCAAAAGGATCAATTTATATTCACGTTGGAGTGGTTGTTGGCTCTATACATCAACATTAAGTATTGTTTATAAAAACGTAATACGGGGGGTTTCCCTGGTGACACAGTGGTTGAGAGTCCACCTGCCGTACAGGGCACATGGGTTCGTGCCCCGGTCCGGGAAGATCCCACATGACGCGGAGCGGCTGGGCCCGTGAGCCATGGCCGCTGAGCCTGCGCTTCCGGAGCCTGTGCACTGCAATGGGAGAGGCCACAACAGTGAGAGGCCCGCGTACTGCAAAAAAAAAAAAAAAAAAAAAAAAAAAAACGTAATAGAGGATAAGTCGTATTATAACATTTTTTTTCTTAGATTACTACTGGGGTGAAACATTATGCTTAATAGGTGTATTTCTTTTGTGAGTTTTTCAGATAAACAGAATTTTTAAATTAATATAATCAAATCATTGGCCTAATTTTGTTTTGTTTCTGATCTTACGAAATTCTGCCTTCTCATTTCTAATGTAATAAATAATACTGATCTTAATACTATTTATTTTAGTTTTTCTAAGTTAGATTTAAATTTAACTTTTTACCTCATGTGGCATTGGTATGAGAATGTAAATGTTTTCCTGCAAATCGGTAATTGTCTCAAGTCTATTTATCAAATATTTTCTTTGTTTTGCGTGTTTCATTTTTACATTTTAAATGTTTATATCTTATATTGCTTATTTTTAATCCCAAACTTAAAAAAATTAGTATTGTTTTTAAGATGATTCTTACTACATGTTTAATATCTTTTGCCCTGGTCTCTTTATTGTGTTTGTTTTCTTATCGATTTTTGAAAGCACTTTATAATTTGAGGATAATAAAGGCTTATTTTGTACAAAACAATGTTTTATAATTCCTTTTGTCAACGAAAATTTGAAATATTCTTTTCCCATATACCAGAATTAAGTAGGATTAAATGAAGCAATTTCTCCTTTCTTGAAAAGATAAAATATGAAACTATGTAAAGGTATACAGTACAAGAGGCTGTAAAGAGAAAAACTACTTTGGTAGATTTTGTGGAATTAAAGAAATAAACTTCTAAGATCAACAATTTAGGATGTGTGCTTAAGGTGTTTCCCTCATTAAATAGTAATATACAACTTGACATCATATCCCTCTAAAATATTTAGAAAAAAAAAGTGTTCATTTGCAGTTCTAGGACTCAAGTTCCAGAATCACAGTTCCTTTGTTTTTCAACTGTTAAGAATGGTGGCAATGTTGTGCGTTTACTGAAATTAAGTAATGAATCTGAGAAATTCTATGTGAGCATTCGTGAGGGCATCCATGCCAAGGAGAGCTTTTTAAATGTTTACAGTTCTTATTGTTTACGAAGGTGTGGTTTGTTTTTTCCTTTATGAAATAATTATTCAAGATAATAAAATAATTTTTTAAAAAGTGAGATATTTATACTTACATTTTAAAACTGTAATGTTCCAAGCTATTATTTTATTAAATATTGACTAGCACTTTCTGTTGGCTACAGAATGGTATGGTTACATAATTGCTAGGAAGAAAAACCAGATTAACTTTGTATGAAAACGTAATATTTGAAAACACATATGTCCTGTGCTTGGGTATTACATAAAGAGAATTGCAGATGAGGAACCAGGTGTGATGAAATTTCCTTTTACCTTGGATTGGGATGAAATTTATAGGGATTGGAACATAATTTATATCTTTTATTTCTACTAGAATTCTGCTATCCCCTAAGGGGTGAGTTTATTTTTCAGAATGGCACTGAAGTGGTCCAGGAATAGCAGTTGCTAATTGTGTTCTGGCATTTACTTACCTCCTTACTAATAACTTTTTTAAAAAATTGGACAGAAGTTTAAGGAAAGTAGATACTGCAGCTCATATGCACTTCCCCATTAGAAGCAGATTTATGTGTTTCATAAATAGAGTGAAATTTAGCTTGGCTGTATTATAGAGGGAGGTACCAAGATTTTTTCCTCCTGAAAAAGGTATGTGTATGTTTGTGAGATTTATCTACTGAAAGCCCTTGAGGAGCTTTCTAATACTTCTCCATATTAACTATCTACTCCCCACCCCAAACCTGTAATTCTTAATCTGAATGGTCTCCACTATTTTTTTTTAATACATTTATTTATTTATTTAGTTTTGGCTGTGTTGGTTCTTTGTTGCTACTCATGGGCTTTCTCTAGTTGCGGCGAGCGGGAGCTGCTCTTCATTGTGGTGCGCAGGCTTCTCATGGCGGTGGCTTCTCGTTGCGGAGCACGGGCTCTAGGTGCGTGGGCTTCAGTAGTTGTGGCATGTGGGCTCAGTAGTTGTGGCTCACCGGCTCTAGAGTGCAGGCTCAGTAGTTGTGGCACACAGGCTTAGTTGCTCCGCGGCATGTGGGATCTTTCCGGACCAGGGCTGGAACCCGTGTCCCCTGCATTGGCAGGCGGATTCTTAACCACTGCGCCACCAGGGAAGTCCCTAAAAATTTTTAATGTTGCTTTTGCAGTAATACGTTTCATTTCCTGAGGGAGAAATTCCTCCCCCCCACTTTTAAAAAAAAGTAAATATGATTAGCATATTAATACACACAGAAAGTTCTCCTAAGTGTACAGTTCAGTGAATTTTCACAATGTGAACACACCTGTGTAATTATTACTGAGAAATAGAACATTATCAAAACCCCTGAAACTGTCTTGTGCTGTATTGTGGTCATTAACTCCCCACGCCCATGAGAAATCACTATTTCGATTTCTAGTACCGTAGAATAATTTTGTTTGGTTTTGAACTTCCTTTATAAACATTAATGCATTGTTATCCTGTTTTGATATAAGTAACTTGAGAAATCCTAGAACTTGATCTAGTTTATACTTGGACATCTCAGCACTTAGACATTTTTCTCATGGTATTCATAGTTTTCAGGAACTCTAGAAGGGGACATCAAAGAACCACCTTCTTTGCTTTCAGATTGTGTGGTAGACCCTGTTTGTGTTTTAATGTTGTTTGGGCAAACAGGATGCTTTTAATTTCTGTCATTGATGGCCTTCAAGAGTACCTCACCTTTTTTTTTTTTTTTTTCCTCCTACTTAAAAATTTTGTTTTGAAAACTTTGGTATAGCATTCCTGACCAGCTAATGGCTTTTTGGACTTTTATCCTATGAGTTGGCAGCTTTTTTTTCATTCTTTGAATTCCTTTCAAGCAGTGATTCCCATTCAGATTTTTATGACAGCTATCCTGTAGTATCGCTGTTATTTCAAAGAACGTCATGAGTACCCACCCCTCGCCTTCCCTCCCTTCTCATAAAAAGTCTCAGGTTAAGTCATTTTACTTTTAAAATATTTATTTTGTATTTATGAACATTATAACATTGTGGTATACAGATTATAGATCAAATTATAGGCTACTAAAAAATTGAGTCAGCTATACCTAGTTAGCAACTCCTTTCAGGCTGGCTTCAAGTGTTAAGTGTAACTTTCTTATGAGAAATTCTCCCTTTGTACTTTCTTTTCTACCCCTCCATTTCACTTTCTTAATTTTAAAGGAAGACATAGGAAAGATTTATTACTGTGTTCCTGCACATAGTTTTTCTTTCATTTAAGTCCCACAGTTAGCCTGGAAGATACACTTAATTTCCTTTATAAACGAATTTTGCTTGCTGTCACTCAGTAATTATTAGGACCAGAATATTATAAATAGCCTGTAGCTGTCAAAATTAGGTGTTTTGTTCATGTATAATTTAAGAGTAACATGTACCTACATTTTGTACCCTAGTGCTCTTTCATTTGCTGAGCTTCTGTGGAAATTAAACGTTATGCAAAAATTTAGACTAATTTCTAAAAAAAATTTTTTTTTTTTTTTTGCCTGCATATTTTAAATGTTTGACTTTGGGCATCATGTTATAGGAGAACATCTCATGAAGAGTGAAGGAGAAAGTAATTGACTTTTGTAAAGGTTATAGAGTTACCACTAAATTTGAATAAATGCTGTTCTTGGTGAATGAGTCAGGACAATTTCCAGGTTGACCTCAGGCACATTTATGGGTAGGTACTTTTCTTTCTATAGCTAGCAAAATTTCATGAAGGAAATTTTGATTCATGTGTAACTATAAGGCAGTTGTTCTCAAACTTTAGCATACATCATAATTGCCTGTAAGTTTTGTTTTTATTCTTTAAAAACAGTGCATGAGTGTCAGGTTTAATAGATTAGGAGATCACACAATACTAGGGTATAGTAAGGGCACCTACACAAAAACCCCACAGGTGTTTCTGATGTACATCCTAGCTGAGAACCTTTGAGCATTATTTCTTAAAATATCATCCTGGGAATTTCAGTTGGCAATCTGTTAAAGGTGCAAATTCTCTCAAACTCTGGGGTGAAACCTAGAAATCTATTTTAAACTAGCCCTCCAAGTGATTCTGGTGTGTGCCAAAGCTTGAGAACCATCCTGGTAACTCAGAAGTGGCCTTCCTTGACACCTGTCTGGGAGCTTGTTAGAAATGGAAATTTCAGACCTTCTCGATAACAATCTCATTTTAACTAGATTCCCAGGCAGTTTGAATATATATTGAACATTGTGAAGGGCAGCTCTAGATGATTTTTATTACCATTATAAAAATAATACTAATTTAAAATTATTGAACATTTGCTGTATGCTAGATACATGTAAATAATGTATTCATTATTATTTGGTCCTCACAACAACCTTGTAGGGATGTTATTTATGTATGTGTGTATGTATGTGTTGGGTCTTTGTTGCTGTGCACAGGCCTCTCATTGTGGTGACCTCCCCCATTTCAGAGCACGGGCTCCTGGTGCGCGGGCCTCAGCAGTTGTGGCTCGCGGGCTCCAGAGTGCAGGCTCAGTAACTGTGGCGCACGGGTTCAGCTGCCCTGAGGCATGTGGGATCCTCCCGGACCAGGGCTCCAACCCACGTCCCCTGCAATGGCAGGCGGACTCCCAACCACAGCACCACCAGGGAAGTCCAGGGATGTTTAGTTTTATCCTCATTTTGCAAATGAGCAAGTTGAGGCAGAGAGGTTAAGTATCTTGTTCAGTGTCACACAGGCATTGAATGCAGGGTTTAGGATATGAACTTAAGCATTCAAACTCTACTTTTGGGGTTTGAGATGCTATCATCAGGACCATTTATGTGCATGTATATGTGTCTTCCTTGTTGTTCGAGCTCCATTGTATTGACATATATTCTAATGAATTTTTAGTGTGTCAAATTTTACAGTGGCATTTGAATTTTCTTCCAGATCTTATATTCAAGGACTGTTTTTGCTAAAATATTGTGTTTTATATACAAAAACAGAACTGGAAGTAGCTGTGATTTGAATACTTCGGTTTTTAAGAATAGAAATCACTTAAGTTTATTCATCAAGGTGTTACTTATCCAAACTCTTTGTTCCCTTATACTTTTGTTTTGTGTGCAATTGTAGTAAGGCAGCTCTTACTGGTTAGTGTTTCATTTAAAATTTTGCACAATGATAAGTTCATATATTCAAAAATTGTATTTATTAAAGAGGACTGGACTTCCCTGGTGGCGCAGTGGTTGAGAGTTCGCCAGCCGATGCAGGGGACACGGGTTCGTGCCCCGGTCCAGGAGGATCCCACGTGCCGCGGAGCGGCTGGGCCCGTGAGCCATGGCCGCTGAGCCTGCGCGTCCGGAGCTTGTGCTCCGGCACGGGAGAGGCCACAACAGTGAGAGGCCCGCGTACCGAAAAAAAGAAAAAAGAGGACCACAGTTGTAGTTCAGTACTTAGAGGCCCCGATGTGCTGAAACTATACTTGGGGTTCATTTCAAGTAAGCATGCATATTTGCAGAATAATAAATCTAAATGATGGCGTTTATTTCAAGGTAATAGTATAAGAAAGCATTCTGGTCACCTTATTAATAATAGGTTATTTTGGGAGGATTTGAGTCATTTTTTAAGTGTACAATTCACTGATTTTTAGTAAATTTACATTGTTGTGCAACCATTTCCACAGTCCAGTTTTAGAACATTTCCATCAATCTGATTTCTTTTTCTTTTTTTGTCAGTCTCACTTTCAGCTTATTATAGATTTAAAAAAAGTCAGCTGGTGGGTTTCCCTGGTGGCACAGTGGTTGAGAGTCCGCCTGCCGATGCAGGGGACGCGGGTTCGTGCCCCGGTCCGGGAAGATCCCACATGCCGCGGAGCGGCTGGGCCCTTGAGCCATGGCCGCTGAGCCTGGGCGGGCGTCCGGAGCCTGTGCTCTGCAGTGGGAGAGGCCACAACAGTTAGAGGCCCGCGTACCGCAAAAAAAAAAAAAAAAAAAAAGTCAGCTGGTGCATTTTAGAAGTCCTTCAGTATAGTACCATACTACATTATTAGTTGTAAAAACCTGTGTATAAACCTTAATCCATAAACCCTTTTTTAACTTACTTTTAAGAAATGGGAAAAAAAATTAGTGTTCTAGCTCTTAGTTTCTGTTCACTCAAATCAGTTAACTGATTGGCAGGATTCAAAGTGATGTGAATGGTAGTGTTTGGGCCTAGGAAACATTCTTTCATTCACTTAATTGGCTATTCAATCGTATGAGGAGAAGAGAAAGAGAAGATAATTGAGGGAAACTATAGTTCCATGATGATATTGACAAATACAGAGTTCTGTTTGGTGGTTGCTTGGTTTCTGGAAAACTATGGTAAGCATTTCTGTTGTCTTGATCTGAATACCTCACAAGAATGACAGTTTTTTTTTAAAAAAAAAACTTTTTTCGCTACATTGTTTTAAGAATTTTGAGGATGAGTAGCACATTATGCTGAATAAGGTAGCTCAGCCACCTGACTTTTTATGTCTCTCTAACCCTGGGTTTTTATGATTGCATATAAGGCTCTTTTAACACAAAAATGTCTGAAAATTACGTGTGGCATAATGTAATAGAATTTTTACTTTTTTTTTTTTTTTGGCGGTATGTGGGCCTCTCACTGTTGGCTCTCTCCCGTTGCGGAGCACAGGCTCCGGACGCGCAGGCTCAGCGGCCATGGCTCACGGGCCCAGCTGCTCCGCGGCACGTGGGATCTTCCCGGACCGGGGCACGAACCCGTTTTCCCTGCATGGGCAGGCGGATTCTCAACCACTCCGCCACCAGGAAAGCCCTTTACTTTTAATTAAGTGGATTAATTAAACAATACATTAACAATAAAGATTATCAGAGCTTTTGATACATTATTCGCTGGCAGTTTAGTCTCCTGAATGTGGAAGAGAACTGCTGGTATGAAATTGATTCCGACCAACAAGGAAGAACAGTGAGGGACGTGTGGAATTAACTCTTATTGAACATTTGTTTTGGGCAGGTGGACCCATTTTATAGTCTCTTCTTTGTGTTGTAGGAAAAAGAACATGGGCTTGGAATCAGACCTGGATTTAAATCCTGGCTCTAGTACTTAGCAACTCTGTGACTTTAAGAAAATTGCTTATATATAAGCTCTTGTTTTCCTCAATATAAATGATACATACTTTCTACTCACATATAGTGTATAAGGCACTTGATATAAAATAGGTGCTCATTAAATCTGTTCTTTATTGATGTCAAAATGGAGACTCAGAGAAGTTTGTTACACGGCTAGTAAGTGACAGATATCTGTCTGATTTCAAAGTCCATGCTTTTCCAAAATACTGTTCTTTGTCTCCTAGATAGAAATGGAAATCATGGGAATCAAAAGTTGAGACTGTGTCACTTTGGATTTTAAATTATTAGGTAGGAATTCACGGAAAAGCAAGTTTCAGAAAGGTCAGAAAAAAGATTGCTAATGACCACAGATGATGTAGACAATATTGATAGAAGGCACTTAAAAATAAACATGTTATTTTAAAAAATGGAGCATGTATTAAAATTACAAAAAATTTCCACTGAGGGGAGAAAAATGCATGAGTCATTCAGAGAAAATATTGTGACTTTCACATAGGTAATTTCTAATAAACTTCAAAAGAAAACGTATCAAGAATACCTGCATTACTAATGGTTTATAACTGATGGTTAATACTAAAATGTGTCAGTAGGAATATGGGGAGGCTAGAGCTCTGAATGAGTTAAAGTTTGCAAAAAATGCTTAAGCCAACAAGGGAGGGCTTTAGCTAAACTCAGCAAGATAGGTAAGGAAGAAAGAGACACATTCATTGGGGAGATATTAAATAATGACAACTACTCAGATCCTGTTTTACTTCTCTTATGTCTAGGAAGATGACTTTCATACTGGAAGGGACACAACCTTGTTTAAAGCGGAGACTATTCCATGATTGTTATGTGGTAAAGAGCATCTAGTTTCATTAAATAAATTTAGATCTCTAGTTCTAATGAATTACTTAGAGCAATGAAGCATCATTGTTTCTTGATGTCTGTGGCTGCTTTTGGGTGTAAAGACCATTTACAAGTTTTGGTAAAATAATATTGAGTCGTTAAATTAAAAAACTTGTCTTTTAAGTTCAACTTATATATTTTATTAATCTATTAATAAATTGAGCAAGTTTCATATAAACTAAGAATATTTTTGTTTTCCTGGGTGGGGGGATGACACTTTGATTACTGTATCTTAGTAATTCTTGCTGAAGAGATTAAATCTCCCTTAAAACACCCTTTCCAGGTAAAATGGCTTTTGTACTTGTTTTCTTTTTCTGTAATACACTTATATATTTGCACGCCTTGCTCCCTCATTTCTTAGGTTCAAATGTCACTTGGTCTAGAGAGGTTTTCCCTGATGAAGGAGTTTCCAAGGGGCATCATTTACATAGACTTCCCTGCGAATGATGCTTACTGGTGTGACCCTCTTTATACCATCTAAAAGAGCACTTCCTCCTTTCAGTTTCCCTGGTTTATTTTTCTTCACAGTAATTATCATATTTGATATTTATTGTTTGCCTCTTCTCATTAAAATATGAGATCCACGAAGGTTGAAATTATGTTTTCATAATTCACTGATTTATGTTCACTGATTTAATTCTCAGAGCTTGGAACAATGCCTAGTTCATGGTGTATGCTCAGTGATTATTTGTTGAATGAATGACTTTATATTGTAAAGTACTTGGAACAATGTTGAGCACTAGGAAAATGCTCTTTTGTTAGTAGCACTACTGCTGCTGCTTAACTTAATTACATTCCTTATATTTACACATTAATTATACTGGTTTTTATTTTATTTTTTTAGCACTTTATATACCTTACAGAGTAAATGTAAAATTTCAACAAGCAGGACTTTCCCGAATATGTAAAACTCCTTTAAAATTAATAAGTGGAACTTATAACTATAGTCAGTCATAATTTCTCTTAAGCATTCCAATATTGCTTATTAACCAAACCAAATACTTTATACCTTTAAACTTAATGTCCTAAGGCTGAAGTCAGTTACTATTTTAAATTTAGAATTATAAGACTGTCAGATTCTATAATGTTAAAGTTCTCTTAAACACTATAAAAACTTAAAGAAAAAATACATAGTTGTAAACTTAACATGGAAATATTAATATTGTGGGTTTGATATATAATACTTAAATTTTAGTAGTATTTAATTCTAATTCACCTTGGCAGAGAGTCTGTTACTTAAGGGAATAGTTTTGTTGTCTCAAGCAAGTTGAAATTTCTGTGACACAGTTTATGAACACAGACCAGTTACCATCTCTTGACTGGCTGATTATCAACCTGACATTGATTGGCTTCGGAAGCTGCCTTTGTCCAGGTGGTTTTTCTCATTCCGCACACGGACACATTGAACCTTTAACAAAAATCGTGATATGATAACAGTGGAACTCCAAGACAATGTCTTTTGGTTTCTTCTCCATTCAAGTTTAAGGCTTTTTGTAACTGCCTTTTAATTCCATTGCCTAATAAAGTTCTGTAAACCCCACCCAGGTTGTTTCACCACTTGATTGGATTCCAAGAATTCATTTTCTACCTATTTGGCTAATGCCACAGGTTTTAGATCATTTAAATGACACAAAGGAACTGAGAGAGATGTTGATAGCTTTTGTTAATTTGTGGTGAGTCAGAGTATGCCAGAAGATTAGAAACAGACAGTCTTATTTAAAAAAAAACAAAAAAAACCCAGTAGTTTTTGAAATCATTTTCCAGTCCTTGGAGGTAAGGTAGAGAAATAGGCTAGTTCATCAGCATTAAGAACGTTACATTAATAGGTGTAAAATAACCTTTCTTAAATACTGGTACAGAGGGATTTATGTCAAACTTAAGAGATATATCTAAAAAGGCTTTTTTTGTCCTTGTCTATTTTAATATTTTTATTAATACTTCGCATAAATATACAGTTGTGCTTATTTTCTGAACAACTCAACTGGCAAGGATAGATGACTAAAAACAGCTTTCAAAATTTTGTCTGAAATCACAGGCAGGAACCTATAGTTTGAGTTACTTAAAAATGAAGAAATTCTGAAAAAGTATGGAATTCGATTGAAAAAGTTCTCTGAGTAGAATTCTATTCAGTTCACCAATTTTAAGGAACTGTACTAGAGAATAAAACATGAATTGCACTGTTCCCTCAAGGACCCTGTAATCAAGTAAGGAATATACACACATCAAACTGTACATTGTAAATTCTGTGATAGAAGATTTAAGTGTTATGGGAACAAAAGAGAGCATTTAATTCTGATGGATCATTGAATTGGGTTTTGAGGAAGAAAAGTTTTCTAGGAGTTGAAGATGGGAGAAAGTCATTGTGGTGTTTTGTTTTGTTTGTTCTCTTTTTTTTTAATCTAATTAGGGGACTGAAAAATCAGCCAGGGCTCTGTTTATTAAGACATATATTTGTGAATAGATAAATAATACATTGGAATGGGAGATTAATTAGGCTATTACAGTTGTTTAAATGGGGTGATGATGGCCTGACCTGGAGCAGTAACAATAGGACAGAAAGAGTAGAAGGTTTTTTTCAGGACATTTCAGAAGTAGAAGAAGTAGGGTTTATTGATTGTATACTGATGGGAAAAGGAAAGAGTTAAGATGTCTCAAAGTTTTTTAGTTTGGGTGATTAGATATATGTCCTTTAGATTGTTGACATAGGGAGGAGATAGTTTTTTGGAGGTAGAAAGAAAATGACTAGGGATTTGTACTTGTTGAATACAACTACTTTTGGGATATCTAGATTGAGAGCTCAGAATATGCCAGTCTGAAGTTTTGGGTATTGGTTGGGGCTAGAAATATAAAACTGTTTATAGATTAAATTTATCTGAAAGAGTTTGACTTCAGCTATGGAGAGAGGGTTAGAAAGGGCGGGACATGTACATTTTGTCGGGAGCAGAGAGAAGTCACATTGCATGAGAAAATGGAGGGGGAAAGCCTTAGAAAATTTATGTCAGGTAGGAGGAAATCTAGAAGGAAATGCAGGTCAAAGATGGGAGTTTCAAAGGAAGGAGAGAAGCGATGACTTGATTAAAAGCTTCAGGGTGTGGCTACTGAGAAGAGAAACCTTTGCAGCTGGGGGAAGAACTAGCTGGATTTGATAGAGAATTTTAGGAGTTTGGTTTTGCATAATCTCAGAGATCCAACAGTGTGAGTTGTTTAAAAAAGAACAAAACAAATGAGGTACCAGGTTGTATTAATGGGATTATGTCCATAATAAGGGATATACTGTAATATGTATTCCATGTTGGTTAGAACGTGTTTACAATGTTGGCCTTGCTTCTAGAAGCTGCATTTTAAGAACAGTAAATGAAAAATTGAATGTGTCAAGAGGAGGGTAACCAGATGATGATGAAGTGTCTGAGAACCTTTGAAGGAGTTTGGAGTGCTTACTGTGGAGAAGGGATGACTTGGTTGGAATGGGTGGAGAATGGGAGGCAGCAGCTATTTTCAGGTAGTGAAGGACTGTAATGAAGTTTCATAGAGTGGAACTAGATCCAGGTATACTGCCAGACTTTTTTCCTTAACTGAGATATTCTTTTAAAAAATCACAGTTACAATGATCAAAATCAGGAACTTTAACATTAATATAATATCTAATTTATAGTCCATAATTAAATTTTGTCAGTTATCCTAATAATTACTTTCATCGCTTTAAGATCAAGGATCATGTGTTGTATTTAATTATCCTATCTTTCTAGTCTCCTTTAATCTGGAACAGTTCCTCGAGTTTCTTGACCTTGACATTTTTGAAGAGTTTAGGCCCATTATTTTGTTGAATGTACCTCAATTTGTGTTTCTGATGTTTCCTTTTGTTTAGATTCAGGCTATATGTACTGATACCTTCAATTCCAGTCACTGCAGTGTGTATTCCAGTTTCCCACCCTGATATATTTGTAACTCTCTTCTCCAATAAAGGTAATTAAAAGGTTTTTTTTTTTTTGCATCATGTTTAAAAGTACCCTGTTTCCACTTTGAACTGCTCAAAAATGGAGAAGGGGATATCTTGTGAGTTTAGAAACTCCCCTGAATTGGATAAAGGAAACTGACAACATTCTACAATGATCTCATTTTATTTATATGATAATTATCAATATTAAGATTGGTATGCTTTCCTCTTTTATACAAGAGAAAATCGCTCCTCAGAGAATTGTAGTTTGTTACCAAATATCTAAATATAAAGTTCATATTCATTTTCCTCTGAGTGTCAAAAAAGCTGTTAGGGTGTGTCTTCAGGGCTGAATAACGTCTGAGGGTGTTTTCAATCATTGCATTGGAAGTTTACTTTTTGTATGTGTGCCATACTGATTTGAACTTTATGTAAATGATATCACATAATGTTAACTGCATGCTTTTCTGGGTGATTTTTATGAGGGGATCTAGCGATTTTTTTTTTAAAGTTAAAACAGTTAATGCTCAATTTATTGATGACAAATTAGGGTGGCAAATGCACTTAGAGTACATATGGAATTTGAGTTCCTGAATTTTCCCAGAAAAGTTTTTATAAATGAAAAATATATGTTTTGTTTATGTTGTATGTTCATAAATGTGTGGTTCCTGTTGGAACAGCTATTGCTAGATATAAATTGGAAGAAATGGAGATTAGCCCAGAATGATTGGAACCTTGGATGTGGTCACAATGATAGTATAAAGGGAAGGGAAGAAGAACGATAGTTGGGCTCTAAAATAATGGGATAGAAGTAATTGTGGCCTGTTACTTAAGAGGCATACCTTTACCTGCTAGAAAATGAAATGTGCCTCTTCATTATTATTGGTCCCTATTGATACATCTCTACTGTAAGTTTATTCTTCTAGCTTCTTGTTTGTAGGAGTGTTAATTGCAAATGTAATAAACTTTTTCAAAACCTTTTTGTTGAGGTATAACATAAATACGAAAAACACATCATTATTAAGTATAAAGGTCAGTGAATTTCCAGAAACTGAACCAGCAACTAGATCAAGAAAGAGAGCATTAGCAGTACCTCCTTTCTTTCTTTTCTTCCTCCCTCCCTCCCTTCCAAAAAAAAAAAAAATATATATATATATATATATATATATATATATATATATACACACACATGGCTGCACCAGATCTTAGTTGCAGCATGTGGGATCTAGTTCCCTGACCAGGGATTGAACCCAGGCCCCTGCACTGGGAGCATGGAGTCTTACCCACTGGACCACCAGGGAAGTCCCAGCAGTACCTCCTTTCAGTCACTTTCTACTTCCCCATGCCAAGGGTAACCTTTATCTTGACTTCTGATAGTATAGATTAGTTTCTCTGATTTGAACTTTATGTAAATGATATCACATAATGTTAATTTTCAAAAGATTTTAAACCTAAATGTTTTTACTACTTTTGTTATGAAATCATATAATCATAAAAGTTTTATCCTTTCACTTCTAGGGAAAAGATTATCTTTTATATTTGTATGATTAGTTTAAAATATGAGTCTGCGCTAACTTTTCCATCGATTTATAGAAATTTTCATAGCTCTGTATGGTGAAGTTTATGCTGACATTTCTGGAGAAATGAACAAAAATTAATTTATTTCTTCTGGATAAAGATAAAACTTTTTTTAGTGAAAAATAAAATCATAAGTGGTTTAGTTATAAAGCAGGGTTTAATTTGGAATATCCAATTTAGGTGTTTTCTATAAGATTTTGATGAACATACTGATTGGGAAAAGGGGTATTATTGTAGAAAGAGAGGTATAAAAAGATAAAGGACGTTAATGTTATCCAGCGCAGGCCCATCCCTAGTCCTAGGGGTGGAATATATTATCCAGGCTAAAGCCGGATCAGCTCACCACTGGCCAAGTGATTGGTTCATGAGAGATGAGCACATGACTGAAGTTAGTCCAATCAGAGTGAATCTCAAGGCTTTACTGTTACTGGAGTGTAAACTCAATAAAAGTAGGGACCTTCCTTACCTGTCTTATTTCCACTGCTTCCACAACATCTGAAACAAAGTAGATACTTAATAAATATGTTTGAATGTTAAATATCCAAAAATGGAGCTAAAAGTGGAATAAAAACTGGATTTTAATGACATCGAATTCCTGTACCTCAGCTAAATCTACCCCTAGGTCATTCAGTTACTAAGTCAGTAATTTTCTTTGTTTGTTTGAGTTTGGATTTCTCTCACTTGAAACCAACAGGTAATAGGGAAATAGGACAGGAAAAAAAAAAAGATAAAAAGACTTTAGTGATAAGCATTTGATATTAAAACCAGAAATTAGACGTGATAAAGGAGAACAGCATAAAACTCTATCTTTTAGTAGGGAAGCTTGATGACACTTGACATCTTCCCCCCCCCCACGATGTCCTGTGATTCTTGATAAATAATCTTTTACACTGGGGTTTCTTACAGTGGGCAGTTGGGCTGTGACCTTAAAACAATGGAGTGAACTGGCATTTGGCAGTGGTTCCTGAGAGATACGTTTAGTCTGAAGTTCTGATAATCAGCCATTTGGCATTCGGCACCTATGTGTTTCTCTGATAAACATTGCTGCCTCAATGTCAAGTTACTCTGTGGTTTTTCAGATAAGAAAATATTCTTTAGGTAAATTGAAATACCTTAGAATCAGGTAAATTGAAATACCTTAGAATCAGTATATATAACCATTCTGTAGCCTTGAGCAGAATATCAGAACGCCTTTACAGAACTTCTACAGAACTGCGCCACCAGGGAAACCCCAAGGATATTTTAATGCATTGTTTTGTAGTCACCTTAAATTTAGAAGTTTTAACATATTCAGCTTTATATTAACAAGTATAAAATATAAAAGCTTTATCTGAAAAGCAACTTGACGGTGTTCATCACAACCCTAAAAAAGTTCATATCGTAGGACCCAATAAGTCTTTTAAACAAGTAGTCAGGGATGCAGAAATGTACAGAATGTACAAGGACATGCATCAAAGGGTTATTTATAATCAATAATAAAGTATCAGAAGTAGTCTAAATGTCCTAACAGAATGGATATGGTTGAATTAGGGACTGCTTACAAGGTTTTTCTATATCCATTAACAATTTTAAGACTTAACCGTGTGACATGTTAAGTGTGTGTGAGGCAGGATGTAAAATTAAGAATGTGAATGTGAGGGCTTCCCTGGTGGTGCAGTGGTTGGGAGTCTGCCTGCCGATGCAGGGGACACGGGTTCGTGCCCCGGTCTGGGAGGATCCCGTGTGCCGTGGAGCGGCTGGGCCCGTGGGCCATGGCCGCTGGTCCTGCGTGTCCGGAGCCTGTGCTCCGCAACAGGAGAGGCCACAACAGTGAGAGGCCCGCGTGCCGCAAAAAAAAAAAAGAATGTGAATTTTGACTTAAAAAATGCACATATAATAGGAATGGAAGGGAATACACTAGTATATTAAGTGGTTGTTGAAATGGGTTAAGCTATATTTGCACTTTATATTAAGGATGTATCTAATAATGATTGTATAGTAATTATTCATTTAACAAATAGTATTGGACATCAAGCTCTGACTAGGCTCTGGATTATAAAAGAGAAGAAAACAAAGTCCTTCTAGTGGAGATTATAGGTAAGTTGTGGGAGGTAGCAAGCAAATATTCCATTGAACCTTATTAAAAGGCTGTTATTTGATCATTTTTGACCTACTAAACTGGAAGTTTCATATGATTTAAACATATGTCAGATGGTGATAAGTGCTGTCGAAAAAACTGGAAGTAGGGTAAAGGGGATGGAGACTGTGGTTGTGTGGAGGCAAGGAGTGGCCATCAGGGAATATCATATGTAGGTGGTCAGGGAAGCCTGATACAGTGATATCTGAGCAGAGGACTGAAAGAAGTGAGGGAATTAACCAGAAAAGTATTCCACACTGATACAACAGTAAGTTGAAGTCCAGAAGCCTGCAGTTGTATACTGTGCTTTATGCTTGTGAGAATGCTTTACCTTGTTTTTGCAGTATCATGTGTTCTAAACACATGATCCTAGGTTAGGTCAATTATATTAGCACATTAAAATTTCTTAGGCAGAAAAATAGAATTAAGATATGATTATCTTCTATGTGTTTTTTAGGTATGTGTATTTTCCGGATAACAGTTCCCAACTCTTTCCCTATAAAACTTCTCATTTATTATTTCCCCTCTAATCTATATTTTCAAAGGTTTTTACTAAAAAAATTGCATTATTAATAGTTATGATCAGCACTGAGATAACTAATGTGGCCATATAACTTTCTAGTCAAGAAACAGGTGGAGTGATAAGAATGTAAATATGGTTGATTTTCATTATCTGCAGGTTTTGTATTTATGAATTCACCTACCTGCTAAAATTTATTTGTAACACCAAAATCAATACTCCTGGAGCTTTCATGGTCATTCACAGACGTGCAGAGTGGTGAAAAATTTGAGTTGCCCAAGGCACATGTTCTTAACTGAGGTTGAACAGGGTCATGACCTGCCTTCTTTCAGCTCGCATACTGTAAACAGTGTTCTTTTCATGGTCTATTTAGTGCCATGTCTTGCACATTTTTGTGTTTTGGGGGGTGAGATTTTGTTGTTTAAAGTGAACTCCAAGTGTCGTGCTGAAGTGCTGTCTAGGTTGTGATGGTTGTGATGTATCTTACAGAGGTTGTGATGTATCTTACAGAGAAAATAGAAAATATGTGTTAGACAAGTTTCATTTTAGTACTAGTTGCAGTGCTGTTGGCTGTAAGTTCAATGTTAATGAATCAATAATGTATATTAAATAAGGTGTATTTAAACAGACACGTACATAAAACAAGGTTATGTATTGATCAGATGATGAAAATGTGACCAGAGGCTTGCAGGAGCTTAACTCTGCATTTCCCTTAGGAGAAGTGGTTCAGTATTGGCTAATTCAGTGTTTGTGGCAACTTTATGGATAATGAGAATCAACTATATGATACTTGTGTTATGGCAGTTTTAGGTTTTTGAAATATTAAAACTAGCTTGGGAACTCCTTAACCTCTATAGATTCTTAGAGGTGGTGGAGCATCCACTTAGAGGTGGATTAGTATACTGGTGAATTTTTTTTGTCCTTTCTGAGATAATTGACAGTAAAAATTCAAGAATTTAGAGGAATTGCTAGAGATCTGATAAGATTTCAAGGGTTTTGCATTTTGATATTCCGCCCTTGATGATGATATCAAAAAATATTTCTGGGCTTCTCTGGTGGCGCAGTGGTTGAGAGTCCGCCTGCCGGTGCAGGGGACACGGGTTCGTGCCCCGATCCGGGAAGATCCCACATGCCGCGGAGCGGCTGGGCCCGTGAGCCATGGCCACTGAGCCTGCGCGTCCGGAGCCTGTGCTCCGCAACGGGAGAGGCCACGACAGTGAGAGGCCCGCGTACCGCAAAAAAAAAAAAAAAAAAAAAAAAATTTCTGGGAGGACGCTGTCCTGAGAGAAGAATGGTAAAATGTCCTAATTCAATATGACTCTTTACCTTAGTTTGTCTCCTGTTGATTTTTTAATTTGCTTTTAAGATTTTTCATAGTCTTTAAAAAAATTTTTAATTTTATATTGGCATATAGTTGATTAAAAATGTTGTGTTAGAAGACTTTTCCTAGTCTTCATTGTTGGTCCTTGATATCTGTGTTGACCAAAACCATTGAGAATTCTTAGGACAGATGGAACATGTCTTTTAGAAAGGGTTAAGACTGGCTTTTAAAGAAACTGGCATTACATAACATCCTTAAAGATAAAAATCACTGAATAAAGTTAATGGAAATTTATCCTTTTCTCCAAATTTAGCTAATTGATAAATTCATAACCACTCTAGAGCATTACAGAATTTGAATTTAAAATCATTATAAATATAAGACTTTTAACAACTGAAGTATAGTGGATTTACAATATGTGTAAGACTTGTTTTTAATATTTTAAAACAAGCACTTACAATCATTATTTGTAACCATTTTCAAAATGTTATGTACAGCTAGGCAGCTCTGAAAGATAGTTTTAGTGAGGAATATTACTGAAAGGAAGACATTTATACAAATTGAAGTTAATAGAGGGATCTTTACATCAGACATTTCACATAGGCCTTGCTGAATTATTAATACTTAATTGCAAATGTTTACTGAAGGTGAACCATTGTACAGAGCTGAGATTCTGTCTTAATGATGGTAAGTGCATAGTAACATAACGTGCTCAGTTAATGTATCTTGAAATAAATCAGTCTTGATAGTCCAAGAATCATTTCCAAACTAGTCTGTTCCATGAACAACCAAGCTAGTTTGGACCTCAGAATGATGTATAGATGCATTCCCATTTCATTTTTTGAAAGTCATCTGTCAACTAAGGGAATATTTTTGACTTATGAAGTTGAAAAGTTCAGATTGTTTATCTCGCTTCAGGCAGAACTAAATCAAATTGTTTAAATGATGGCCCTTTAGGGCTCTTTTTCCTTCTTTTGCTTGGGCACAGGGAGTTTCAACCTTATTTTTTGCTACTGTAGAGAAAAATCCTATCTGTTAGGCTATTTCATTAGCCATATAAACAGATCTCATGGAGGAACTGTGATTGGTGCTGCTTGCGTCATATGCTCTGTGTGTGTGTGTGTGTATGTGTACATATACATATATACATGTAGATGGAGTCAGCCATGTTTAAATCAACTGTATCAACACACATTAGTTTTACTTGTTCTTGAACTTTATATAAATGGAAACATACAGTATGTACTCCTTTGTGTCTGTCTTCTTTGGCTAAACATTATGCTTATGAGCTTTTGTTGCATGAACTTTTAGCTTATTTTCATTGTTGTATACTGTTTCATTGTGTGAATAATCAACAAGTTATATATCTATTGTTGATGGGCATTTAGGTAGTTACAAATAGTGCTGCTATGAACATTCTTATACATGTCTTTAGATGAACATACACATGCATTTCTCTTTTTTCCCCCATATATATACATTTCTATTGGCTATATACCTAGGATTGAAATGATTGGGTAAGACAGTGTGTATTTATTTAACTGTAGATATTGACAGTTTCCCAGAGTGGTTATATCAGTTTACACTTTTGCAAGTAGCGTATCAGAGTTCTGGTTGCTCCACATTCTTGGTCAATTTTTATTTTTTTATTTTTTGCTGTGGTGTAGGCTTGTGGGATCTTAGTTCCCCGACCAGGTATTGAACCTGGACCCTTGGCAATGAAAGCACCAGAGTCTGAACCACTGAACTGCCAGGGAATTCCCTCTTGTCAATTTTTGTTTTGCCTTTTTAAAAAATCATAGTCATACGGTCTTGATTTTTGTTTCCTTGATGAATAATGAAGTAGAGCATCATTTCATGTTTATTGGCTAATTGGCTTTCATTTTTTGTGTGGTCAAATCTTTGCCTGTTTAAAAAATATTAGGTGTGTATCTTGTTCTTATTGGTTTATAGGAATTTTTAAAATATATTGGAACATGAGTCCTGTTTTGATTGAAATATACATTGCAAATATCTCTTCCCACTCTGGATTGCCTTTTCATTCTCTTAATGGTATCTTGTGCTGAACAGAAGTTCTAAAATTGTAACATAATCCAGTTGATCCATTTTTTTTTCTTTTTTTTCTTTTCTTTTCTTTTTTTTTTTTTTTTTGTCCACAACACGATGGGGATCTTAAGTTCCCCAACCAGGGGTCGACCCAGTGCCCCCTGCAATGGAAGCCGTCCTAACCACTGGACCGTCAGGAAATTCCCAGTCCATTTTTTCAAATGCTGCTTTCTGTGACCTGTTCAAGAAAATCTTTGCCTGTTCCAAGATGATAAAGCTGTTCTCCTGCTAAAAAGTTTTTAAATTTTTCTAAAAAGTTAAAAAAATTTTTTTACCTTTCCCATTTAGATCCGTAGTCTGTCTGAATTGATTTTTGTGTATGGCATGAGGTAGTAGTCAAATCACATTTTATTCCATATGGATATCTAGTTGACCCTCTGTAATCTATTGAAGAAAACCTTTCTTTCCCCACTGTACTATAGTTTTACCTTTGTCATGAATCAGATGACCATATTTGCTCATACCCCTTTTGGTTAAAAAATAAGTAGCTGGGGCTCCCCTGGTGGCGCAGTGGTTGAGAATCTGCCTGCCAATGCAGGGGACACGGGTTCGAGCCCTGGTCTGGGAAGATCCCACATGCGGTGGAGCAACTAGGCCGGTGAGCCGCAACTACTGAGCCTGCGCGTCTGGAGCCTGTGCTCCGCAACAAGAGAGGCCGTGATAGTGAGAGGCCCACGCACCGCGATGAAGAGTGGCCCCCGCTTGCCACGACTAGAGAAAGCCCTTGCACAGAAATGAAGACCCAACACAGCAAAAATAAATAAATAAATTAATAAACTCCTACCCCCAACAACAACAACAAAAAAAGTAGCTGTTTCTTTTAAATATTTAAAAATACTGTCATGACTAAAATCCAGTCAAAGTAAAGGTAATTATAGAAGAAGCAGTTTTAATTTTGATCTTACAAATCATTTGTTTGATCATGTTGTGTCAATATTAACTATTTAATTGGCTTCCTTCTCTTAAGTTTTCTATTCTAGGAGACAAATAGGAGATAAATACAATGAAGGGCACTTTTCGTATCAAGCCTTAGGCTCTGTCTTGTGTTCAGTCTTTACACCTTTCCAAAGGTGGAAATCTTTTCCCTCTTCATGAACAGAGAGAGGGAATGAGTTTGCAGGAGAGACTGAATGACTTACAAAGAAGTATAAAACTCTTCTAGTTCTCTGTTAAATGATGTCATTGTTTAAACAAGAAGCATACACAGAAAACAGTAATGGACCTGTCAAAATACCTTCTGCTTTTGATTAGCACTGGGATATTCTCACAGACTTCATGTAAGTAGGGTAATGGTGTTATTGATATTCTTAAGTAAATCTATATTTTAACTTCTGGTAAATTTGACTGTTGACAGCCATTGGGAGGAAGTATTAACATAGGTCATGTATCATCTGTTTATTAGATATAACCTCTCTTGTTTTCTTCTGGAAGGAGTTCTTCATTCACAGTGTTTACAGAATTATTACCATAATACAGAGAGCCACATAGTCTCATAGATTGAACTCTGGTTTGAGCAATAAGACCTAGGCTCAAATTCTGGCTTTATTAGTTGTGTGATCATAGGCGTTTCTTGAGTTTGTTGCCATATGCTACAGGAAATGAAGATCATGCCTATCCTGTATACTTTTGAGATTATTGTGAAGGTATAATGAGAAAGTTGTTATTGTAAAGCACAGTATCAAAGTGGTTAAGACTCTTTTCTGCCACTTAATTATCTGTGTAATGTTGAAGAAAATATTTAACTTTTCAAGCCTTAGTTTTCTCATGTGTAAAATGGGAATAATAATAGGACCCCCCCCCCAGGTTTCTGAGAGTTTTAAATGAGATGATGAATATAAAGTATAGTGCCTAGCATTGGACATAATAAATGTTAACAATCATTATTATGTGTATCTATTGATTATGTAATATGTACTGGGAGTACTTTATATAAATTATTTCATTTAATTCTCAGGACAATTCTGTGTGGTAGGAATGCTTTTTCCCCATTTCACAGGTGAGGAATGAGTGTCAGTTAATTGCTCAAAGTCATATAACTAGTAAGTAGTTTAGTTTGGATTGGAACCTAAAACTCTCCCCCCGCCCCAACACCCAGTATATTAAGATTCCTTTCAGATATATGCTGTAGGTACCTTTACACCATATAGACGAATCACCTTTGATTCATGTTTACAGATTTTTTCAAAGACTGATTTTGAGTTTTCCAGTGTTTTCAAATATCTTTTATTCCAGTCTTCCTAGGTTTCTTTAATTTGCTCGATAGACTAGAACTTATACTACAGAAATAAACATGCTTTGTTGATATGTAATTAAGAACAGTTAATAGTTTGTTTATAAGCCACTAGACTCCTTGAGTCTGGCTGACTTAGCTATTACAAAGTGACTTTAGACTTTGCCTCTGGTAAGGGAAAAATACTCTGATTTTATCCTCTCTTTGTAAGGAGCTTACTTCAAGTTGAAGTGCAAAACTGTAATTGACTTTCTAGCCAAGGGAAGAAGGTCAAAAGACCCCAAAATGAAAAAGTACCTAGCTTTAAATATTTCTGGTTGAAATCTTTTGATGCTGCGTCTTGGAAAATAGAAATAGACATTGTATTCAAGGGAAATTTGGAGAACTCTATTGAGGTTTTCTTCCTTGTTCTTTTAATTTTTTTCCTGATGCAGTCCAGGTTTTGAACTTGGAATACTAATAGAGACCTTTAAATTATCCTTAGGCATTATGATGGCCTTTCACATTTCATTCCATCACTGTAAAATGGGCAGCATTCAAATGAACTCTCTCACTTTGTGCTATATATTTGTTTAAAAAGCATTTTTAAAAGTTTTTATGAAAAGGTTTATGTATTTGGGATCAAAAGATATTCTACTGATAATTCATCTGTGTAGTTGAGGTTGTAAATCATTGGGAAAATGTGAATTTTTATCAACATCTTGGAATATATGTTCTTTGTGGAGTTAGATATAGGTATTTATAAAAGATAACTTGTGTATTTGTAGGTCGTAATAACACCATTTCCCAAACATTAATCCTTCTCCTATAACTTTATTGTTTTGTTTGCTGAAGATTTGACTCCCTTAATTTTTCTTCGAACTAACATTAGAGCATTCACTTATATACCATAAGTCAGAGAAAGCAGATTAAATGATCTTCCTTACCCTTGTGCTGTGACATCATTAAAGTGCACATAATGTACAAAAAAATATATATGATGAATGATTGGATATGGGTATGGGTGGGTGGGTTGGATGATAGAGGAAAAGGGAATTAAAAAGGTTACTCCTAGGATTTTAGCTTTGGCAGTAGGGTATTTTGTAGTATCATTCATTTAGGTAAGTAATTCTGATGGAGGAACCAGGTATTGGTATTGGGGCTGAAGGGAAGAGGTGAATTCACTTCTGAACAAGTAGAATTTGAGGTTTTTGTAGAGTCCAGCGGGCAGTTGGATATAGAACTGAAGCTCTGAAGGGAAATGTAGAAGCTGCTGTATAGATTGAGGAGCCCAAAGCATTGAAGTTATTGTGCAAGGATAAAAGAAGGCAGTAACAAAGGAGGGAGTAGGACAGAACCTTGCAGAGTACTCCTGAGCAGAGGAGGAGTAATTCTTAGAATCTTTGACTTTCTTTTAAAGCTCCACATCCAGAGTATTAATGATAGTGAATTTGATTTGGCCTGCTTTCAAAATCTAGGTTGAAGTGGCCACTTTCTTGCCACTTCCTCTGATAATGCACTGGTATTTCTCCCATAGCAGTAATATTCTCTGGAACTGTCCTTCATGTTTCTGCTCTTGCTGTCTACAGTCTGTTCTGCACAGAGCTGTTGGAATGATCCTTTTAAATAAATGTCACATCATGGTACTCCCTTGATTAAAATTCTCCAGTGGCTTTCATCTCACTCTGAATAAAATCCAAAGTCCTTACCATTGCCTACCAGGTCCTACGTGATCACTATTCGAATGTTAGGTCGTTCTCAGAGATTGTCATACTGAGTGAGGTAAGTCAGAGAATGACAAATGTCATATGATAACGCTTATATGTGGAATGTAAAAAAATGGTACAAATGAACCTGTTTACAAAACAGAAATAGGGTCACAGATGTAGAAAACAAACTTATGGTTACCAAGAGGGAAAGGTGGGGGAGGGATAGATTGGGATTGACATATACACACTACTATATATAAAATAGATAACTAATAAGAACCTACTGTATAGGACAGGGAACTCTACTCAATACTCTGTAATGACCAGTATGGGAATAGAATCTAAAAAAGGGTGTATATATGTATATTATAACTGATTCACTTTGCTGTACAGCAGAAACTAACACAACATTGTAAATCAACTATACTCCAATAAAAAAATTAATTAAAAAAATGTTAGGTCATTAGAGAATTCCCCCCTGACCACTCCCATCATTTTCATTGTCTTATCTTGCTTTTTTTTTTTTTTTTTTTTTTTTGCGGTACATGGGCCTCTCACTGTTGTGGCCTCTCCCGTGGCAGAGCACAGGCTCAGCGGCCATGGCTCACGGGCCCAGCCGCTCTGCGGCATGTGGGATCTTCCCGGACCGGGGCACGAACCTGTGCCCCCTGAATCGGCAGGCGGACTCTCAACCACTGCGCCACCAGGGAAGCCCTTTGCTTTATTTTTTGTAGTACTTATCTGACATAATTTATCTGTTGAATTGTTTATACAAAATGTAAGCTCTGTGAAAGCAGGAATTTACCTCTTCCCAGTGTCCAGAACAGTGCCAGGACCACAGTTGGTCCCAGTTAGTATTTGTTGAATGAATGAAAACAAGTGACAATATTGGATGTAGTCACTTTCCTGCTTAAACGTTTATTCTTTTATTCCCTTTGTTCAAATTTATTAGGATACTCTTGTTCCCTTCCCATTATGCTCTTGAGTTCACATTCACACAGCAGTCAGAATGATCTTTTAAAACTGTATATTAGATTGTGTCATTCTCTTCTTTAAAATTCTTCTATGGAATAAATACTTCAGATTAAAAGTACATAACAAGGGCTTCCCTGGTGGCGCAGTGGTTGAGAGTCCGCCTACCGATGCAGGGGACGCGGGTTCGTGCCCCGGTCTGGGAAGATCCCACATGACGCGGAGCGGCTGGGCCCGTGAGCCATGGCCGCTGAGGCTGCGCGTCTGGAGCCTGTGCTCCGCAACGGGAGAGGCCACAACAGTGAGAGGCCCGTGTACCGCAAAAAAATAAAATAAATAAAAGTACATAACAAAATTAAAAAGTAAATTAAAAAAACCCCAAAGATCAAATTCCTATCATGGCCTACAAAGCCCTTCATGATCTGGCACCTGTCTGCTTTAAAGCTTATTTCATTATGCTTCCTCCCTTGCCCACTTAAGGTCCAGCCTAACTGGCCTAATCTCAGTTCCTCTGATATGCCAAGGCTTTTTCTGTTTCAGTACCTCCATTGATACTGTTTACCTTTTCTTAAACATTTTTCCCGTTACTGATTTATCCTCCATATTTACTTTTAGTTTGAATAATGTCTCAGTAATAATGTTTAATTAATGTTTTCTAAGCATCAGGGAAATCATATGAGAGGCCTTGCTATAAACTAGTTTTGGTGAATGAAATACAAGTGAATAGAAGAGTATAGTAAGTAGTAATTTTCAAACTCCTAGGGGAATAGTTTGAGGGAGGGTGGGCAAGCTTACTGTCATGCAATGACTTTACCCTTGTTTTTAACTAGAGCAGCTTTACTTTCTTCTGTTTCTTTAGCATATAATTTAAGAGTTCTTGCTTTAAAAAAGAGTTCGGAAAATACCACATGTGCTCAGTGGTATGATAAGAGCTATGTATAGGATTCCCTGAGAACACATAGCTTCTTTATGGCTAAAGTCTTTTTTTTTTTTAATTAATTAATTTTTTGGGGTGCGTTGGGTCTTCGTTGCTGTGCGCGGGCTTTCTGTAGTTGCGGCAAGCGGGGGCTACTCTTCCTTGCGGTGCGCGGGCTTCTCATTGTGGTGGCTTCTCGTTGCGGAGCACAGGCTCTAGGCGTGCAGGCTTCAGTAGTTGTGGCGCTCGGGCTTAGTTGTTCCATGGCATAGTGGGATCTTCCCGGACCAGGGCTGGAACCCGTGTCCCCTGCATTGGCAGGTGGATTCTTACCCTCTGCGCCACCAGGGAAGCCCCACATAGCTTCTTATAGGAGTTGGTTGCATCTGATCTGTGACTTGAAGGGCAAGATAAATGTTAGCTAGCAAAGGAAAGAAGGTAAAGACACTTGAGGCAGAGGTAGTAGTTTTAATCCTTGGTTGTTTGTTTATCAAAATTATCCTTGGAACTCTTAAAAATATATATATACCTCTACACTTTGTGATAATTCATCAAGCTGCACATTTAAAATTTGCGTACTTCTCTGTATGTATACCATACTTTTAATAGGTAAGTTAAAAATAACATAAAAAATGAGATAACATAGGGGACTTCCCTGGCGGTCCAGTGGCTAAGACTGTGCTTCTACTGCAGGGGGCATGGGTTCGGTCCCTGGTCAAGGAACTAAGATCCTGCATGCTGCAAGGTACAGCCAAAAAAAGAGAGAGAGAGAGAGATAATATAAAATTTAGATATAATAAAATCACCCCTTTAAAATGTATAATTCAGTAATTTTTAATATATTCACAAAGTTCCATAACCATCACCTTTAGAATACTTTCATCACTCTAAAAAGAAACCCCATACCCATTAGCAATCACTTTCCACCATCTCCTCCCTTCCTCCAGTCTCCGCAACCACTAATCTCCTTTTTGTAGCTTTTGGCTATGAATTTGCCTGTTCTGGATATTTCATATAAATAGAATTATACAATATGTGACCTTTTGTGACTGGCTTCTTTCACTTATGTTTTTAAGGTTCATCCATGTTGTAGCACGTATCAACACCTCACTCCTTTTTATGGCTGAATGAATATTCCATTGTGTACCACATTTTATATATCCATTCAGCAGTTTATGGACGTTTGGGTTGTTTTCACTTTTTGCCTATTATGAATAATGTTGCTATGAACATTCATGGACAAGTTTTTGTGTGAAAGTGTTTTCTTTTTGCTGGGTATATATCTAGGAGTGAAATTTCTGGGTCATATGGTAATTCTATCTTTAACTTATTAAGGACCTGCCAGACTTTTCCAAAGCAGCTGCAACATTTTGTATTTACACCAGCAAGTTATGAGGGTACCAGTTTCTCCATATCCTGTCAGTATTGTTATCCATTTTTTTGTCATATTAATCATAGTGGGTATGAAGTGATATTTCATTTTGGTTTTGACTTATATTTCCCTGATGACCAATGATATTCAGCATCTTTTCATGTGCTTATTGGCTTTTTGTACATCTTTTTTGCAGAAATATGTATTCAAGTCCATTGCTCATTTTTTAGATTGCTTGTCTTTTTGTTTAGTTGTAAAGGTTCTTTGTAGATGAGTGATTTACAGATATTTTCTGTCATTCTGTGGTTTGTCTCGTTATCTTGATACAGTTCTTAGAAGCACCAAAGGTTTAAATTTTGATGATTCCAGTTTATCTGTATTTTCCTTTGGTTGCTTCTTTCTTTTTAGTTTTAATTTTTAAATTGTGGTAGAATATACATAACATAAAATTGACCATTTTAAAAATTGAAGTATAGTTGATTTACACTATTGTGTTAGTTTCAGGTGTAAAGCATAGTGATTCAGCATTTTTGCAGATTATATTCTATTATAGGTTATTACAAGATTAAAGTATATAATTCCCTGTGCTGTATGGTATATCCTTGTTGCTTATCTATTTTATAGTAGTTTGTATCTATCAGTCCCATACTGCTAATTTGTCCCTACCCCCTTCCCTCTCCCTTTTGGTAACCACAAGTTTGTTTTCTGTATCTGTGAGTCTGTTTTGCATATATATTCGTTTGTATTATTTTTTAGATTTCACATGTAAGTGATATAATATAGTATATGTCTTCCTGTCTGACTTATTTCACTAAGCCTAATCTCTAAGTCTATCCATGTTGCTGCAAATGGCAGTATTTCATTCTTTTTGTGGCTAATATTCATGCGTGTGTGTGTGTGTGTGTGTGTGTGTGTGAGTTCGTAAAACTGACCATTTTTAAAGTGTACAGTTTTGTTTTTGTTTTTTGGCCGCATTGGGTCTTCTTTGCTGTGCGCAGGCTTTCCTAGTTGCGGTGAGTGGGGGCTACTCTTCATTGCGGTGCTTGGGCTCCAGGTGCACGGGCCTCAGTAGTTGTGGCACGCGGGCTCAGTAGTTGTGGCTCTCGGCCTTGGTTGCTCCGCGGCATGTGGGATTTTCCTGGACCAGGGCTCAAACCCGTGTTCTCTCCATTGTCAGGCAGATTCTTAACCACTGCGCCGCCAGGGAAGTCCCTAAAGTGTACAGTTTTAATGGCATTAAGTACATTCACATTGTTGGGCAGTCATCACTATCATCCACCTCTAGAACTAATTTGATTTTGTAAAACTGTAACTCTATCCATTAAACAATAACTTTCCATTACCCTCTTTCCCTAGTCTCTGGAAACCACCAGTGTATTTTCTATCTCTATGAATTTGACTACTTTAGTTACCTCATATAAGTGGAATCGTGTAGTATTTGTCCTTGGTTGCTTGTGCTTTAAGGGTTATATGTAAGAAACCATTGTCTAATCCAAGGTAACAAGGATTTATATTTATTTTTCTTCAAGGAATATTATAATTTTAGCTCCTACACATTGGTCTTTGATTCATTTTTAGTTAATTTTTGAATGTAATGCAAAAATAGGTGTCCAGCTTTCTCTTGCATGTGGATATTCCATTTTTGTTAGCACCATTTTTGGGGAAGATATTTTTTCCCCCATTGATTTATCTTGGTTTCCTTGTTGGAATAATTATCTTTTAAATACAGAATCTACAGTTATACCACTTCTTTTTTTTTTTTAATTTATCTATTTATTTGGTTGTGTCGGGTCTTAGTTGCGGCATGTGGGATCTTTTGTTGTGGCATGTGGGCTTCTCTCTAGTTGTGGCACACAGGCTCCAGAACGCACGGGCTCTGTAGTTGCGGCACACAGGCTCTCTAGTTGAGGTTCGTGAGCTCAGTTGCCCCGCGGCACGTGAGATCTTAGTTCCCCGACCAAGGGTCGAACCCACGTCCCCTGCGTTGGAAGGCGGATTCTTAACCACTGGACCACCAGGGAAGTCCCTCCTTGTTTCTTAATATTAATAATTTATATATTTTTTCCTGATCAGTCTGGCAAGAGATTTATCAGTTTTACTGATGTTTGTTTTTCTGTTTTCAGTTTTCATTGATTTCTGTTCTTTATTATTCCCTTTCTTTTTTATATGGGTTATATTATTCTTTTTTTCCCTAGTTTCTTAAGGTGGAAGTTGATGTTGTTATGTTGAGTTCTTATTTCTTTTCTAATGTTTTCTGCTATAAATTTTCCTTTAAGTGCTGCTTTTGTTGCATCCCACAGATGCTAATATGTTGTGTTTTTATTTTCATTTAGTTACACTATTTTCTAATTTCTCCCTTCATTTCTCTTTCTTCTTTGACTCATGGGGTATTTAGAAACATGCTATTTATTTTGAGATATTTCGGGATTTTGAGATATACTTTTAGTATTGATTTCTAATTTAATTCCATCATGGTTAATTTATATTACTTGAATCTTTAAAAATTTATTGATATTCTTTCCAAGGAACTTTTTCCAAATAACTATTTTAAAACTGATTTTAGACCATTTACATTAGCTGTAGTTAAGTTTAAACCTACTACCTTGCTATTGTTTAAAATTTTTTCCTATATTGTCTTTGTTCTCTTTTCCCTCTTTCTGCCTTCTTTTGGATTTAGTATTTTTTTTTATGTTTTATTTTATTTCTTTTGTTGGCTTATTAACTATCATCTTTTTTTTTTTTTGCAAGTGATTGCTTTTAGGGTTCATAGTCTACATCTTTAACTTATCACAGAGTATCTTGAAATTATATTATACCACTTCACATGTAATATAAGAACCTTACAACATTGTATTGTTGTAAGGTTGTTGTTGTGCTATTATTACCTGGTTGTTGTGCTATTATTACCTTCCTGGTTGTTGTGCTACTATTGCCTTTCTGGTTGTTGTGCTATTATTACCTTTTACTTCTGTGCATGTTATAAACTTCACAGTATATTGGTATTATTTTGTTTTAAATAGTCAATTATCTTTTTTTTAAAAAAATAAATTTATTTATTTATTTATTCATTTTTGGCCGCATTGAGTCTTTGTTGCTGCATGCAGGCTTTCTCTAGTTGGCGGTGGCTTCTCTTGTTGCAGAGCACAGGCTCTAGGCGTGCGGGCTTCAGTAGTTGTGGTGCATGGGCTTAGTTGCTCCGAGGCATGTGGGATCTTCCGGGCCCAGGGCTCGAACCCGTGTCCCCGGCATTGGCAGGGGATTCTTAACCACTGCACCACCTGGGAAGTCCCAGTTATCTTTTAAAGAGATATAACAACTAAGGGGAAAACTCTTTTAGATTTACCCTCATTTTCCATTTCTGGTGCTTTTCATTCATTTGGTTAGATCCAGAGTTCCAACCAGTATCTTTTTTCTTCTGCCTGAAGAACTTCTTTTAACATTTTTTGGGGGTGGGTGGGGGCTGTGCCACGCAGCATGCAGGATCTTAGTTCCCTAACCAGAGATTGAACCCACGTCCCGTGCAGTGGAAGCGCAGAGTCTTAACCACTGGACTGCCAGGGAAGTCCTCTAACATTTCCTATAGTTTATTTCTGTTGGTGATGGCATCTTCCAACATTTACCATTTGAAATCATCTTTATTTCAACTTAGAGAACGTATCTTTCAAAAACTATCGAATTATCAGTTGATAGTTTCTTTCAGTATGAAGGTAAACTTCACTGTCTTGTGTCTTGTGTTGTTTCTAGTGAATAGTCTGCTTTCAATCTTATTCTTCCCGTGTATATAATGTGTCATTTTTCTCTGTCTGCTTTTAAGATATTCTTTTTTTTTTTTAACTTATTTAAAGCAATTTGCTTATGATGTGCTGTGCTTTTCTTAATGTTTCTTGTGCTTGGGGTTTAGTCTCTGTGATCTGTGTGTTTATAATTTCCGTCAAATTTGAAAAATTTGGGGCCATTACTTTTTCAGACATTTTTTTCTGCTTTTGTGCACTCCAGTTACCCATCTACTAGGCCGCTTGATGTTGTCTCACAGCTCATTTATGCTTTTTTTATTCAGTTTTGTTTGTCTCTGTGCTTTATTTTGTAGTTTCTGTTGCTATGCTTTCATGTTCATTGACATTTTCTTTGCAGTATCTAATCTGCTGTTTATCCCAACCAGCATTTTTCATTACTAGAAGAATCAATTTTTAAAAATATCTTTCATATCTGTACCTAACATGCTTAACCTTTCCATTTATCTTTCTGAATGTATTAACAACAGTTATAATAACTGATTTAATGTTCCTGCCTAGTAAATCTTTCATGTATGTGTCCTTTTTTATTGATTGATTTTCTCATTATGTGTAGTATCTTCCTGTTTCTTAGCATGTCTGGTAGTTTTTTATTGGATGCCAGGCATTGTCAATTTTACGTTGTTTGGTGCTAGACGTTTTTGTATTCCTATAAATATTTTTGAGTTTTGTTCTGGGATACAGTTAAGTTCCTTGCAAATGGATTTATTCTTTTGGGGCTTGCTTTTAATCTTTGTTAGGTGGGACTAGAGCAATCTTTAGTCTAGAGCTCATTTTGTCCCACTACTGAGGCAATGCCCTCCTGAGCACTGTACTTGATGTCTTATGAATTACGAGTTTTTCTACTCTACCTGATAGGTATACAAACTATTCCTGGCCCTGTGTGAGCCACGGGCAGTGGTATACTAGAGCTTGTGAGGGCCAGTTTTCAAAATATTGGGAAGTTTGTGAGCTGGCTTAATTCTTAATAGAATTAAATTATATACACTTATAGTTAAATCAGTTATATTAAGAATAAAGGAGATAAATACTCAAAACTCATTACTTGTAAATTATATTATTATTACTATTTTGATGCTTTGGTGGTAATTTATTATATCACTATTTTAGAAATATTCTGTAATGTTTAATGTGTTATCATGTATCTCTTCCCATCTTTGCACTCAGTGTTATTCCTTGATAGCTTGAAATTGGCCATGGGTAGGAGTATTCACACCAGAGTCATTGGTAACCCTGCAAACCAGGAACTATAAACCACCAACTGCCCTTGGTTGTTACACATTTTCTAGCATACCCCTGGCTGTGGGTAAGAGTGGTTTTCCAGGCCTTGGATACACTGCATATACTGATCAGTGCTCAGCTCAAGACTTGAGGAGGATCTCTGCAGATCTCCTGAGGTCTTACTTGCTCTCTCTGAAGCTGCCTCCTCTCTGGTACAAGTGTTCTGGGAACCTTAGCTACTTGGGTCTCCCCAGACTCTGTGCTTCATTTTCTTAAATCAGGGAGACTGCTTTGCCTGGGATCACCCTCCTCACTCTGAAGCTTGGAAACTCTCCAAGCAGGAAGCTGGGGCTTTGCTTTATTTGTTTCTTCTCTTTCATCGATCACTCTCCTATATTGTCTGGTTTCCAGTGTCTGAAAAACATTTTCATATATTTTGCCCAGATTTTTAGTTGTTTCGGATAGGAACGTAAATCTCATCTCTGTTACCCTGTCTTGGCCAGAAGCGGAAGTCCCTTGGAAGTGTTTTAGATAAGAGAGTGACAGAAATGTGTGCTTTAGACCCCGCTGCAGACCATGCATTTGTAAGGGACAAGACTTAAAGTAGAGGGACCAATTATAAGTCATGTGGGTTAGTTCAAGTGAGAAGTGATGAAGGCCTAATGTTAGTCATGGATGACACTAGAGAGGTGGGGAACGATTTGAGAAACGTGTATGGGGAAGAATCTAGTTCAGGGTTTGTAAAAGGATGGGTCATGAGCCATTTACATCTCAGTCACCTGTAGTGTGTTTGATAAAAATGAGGATTCTGTGTCCTGCCCCACCTTTATTGAATCTGAATTTCTAAGGATGAGGTTTAAAAATTTGTATTTTAAATAAGCCCCTAGGGTAATGCTTACAAACACTAAAGTTTCAGAAGAAAGTGATGGAATTTTTTTTTTTCAAAGGGTGAGCCTCATCTTTGGGGGATCCCTACATTGGAATGACCTGAAGTGGTTAATTAAAAGTAAAGATTTATGTGTGCATGTCCAGAACTGCTGAATCTGAATTTCTGGGGCAGTTAGTTCCAGGAATTTCTTAGGCACACTAAAGTTTGCCTGCTTTGCAGGTATAATCTCACTGAACTTCATAGTAACCCTGAGATGTAGTCGGCAGGTATTATGTCTCCTGTTTTATAGGTGAAGAAATGAAACGCAGAAGTGCAAAGTGGTTTTCTCTTGGTCAAACAGTTATTATTGATGGTGGGTAGAGAATCATATTTCCTTCTCCTTCCACCAAATCTGATGCTCTTTCTATTTCCTTTCTGTTGACTATGTAATAGGCTTATCTCTGAAATCTGTAGGAGGCATCCAAGACATTACATCTGTGGTTACAAACAATTTAGGGAGCCAGCAAAGTGTGATCTTCTTGGTCATACTTTGTACCAAGTGAAAATTCGGTTCAGCTCTCTATAGCAAGTAAATGTGATAAACTTAATTGTCTAGAAAAAGTATTTTTGTCTTTGACCATTATCTTAATGCTTTTTACAACCAGCTTTGAATGTCCCTCTCTCTGTTTTCTTTTAAAATCACTTAAAGCCATAGTGTACTGCAGTGCATGTGTTCAGTATTTTTCTTATAACAACTGAAGAATTGGGTGTGATATATGAATCTATATTATAACCTTTGTTCTGAGTTTTTAATCCCCAAGGTCTTATAAAACTAAAAAAAAAAATTCAGTGTCTTATAATTTAGATTGCATTTAGCTTGGATGTCACTGTTTTACTTTTATAGTATGTTGTGTGGCTTATAACTTTGCTATATTAGTAGAACTGATATATTTTCTAGTGAGATTTTCTGTAGTCTTTTGAAGTGATTTCATATGTGCCATGAATCTGAGATCCGTAATCTGTTTAACACAGTAGTACTAGTGTTAGACTGCAAATGGTAGGAAAAGTAATTCTTTTCAGTCAAGATTGGTTTCTGGATTTGCTTTTGGAATTCTTGAATAGTCAATGAATTTTGTTAGTACGTGAAAACAAGCAAAGCTCTGTGGCAAAGAATAAATAAGGCCTTAGGAATGGGATTTAAATGGTTTGTTTTCTATTTTGTATGCGTTTCAAAAGACAAAGTAGCTAAGTTTTTTAAACTTCTGGAAGTAAGTTATATATTTAAATAGTTCAAATTTTAAAATTATTGTAGCTTGTCACAATTCTAAGTAGCTTTTCTGCTCCAGAAAGCATATAGTATTTGTGCAGAATCTTAAATATGAAATGTATAGTGAATGAAATGAAGACTGCTATGTAGGGAATATAAGAAGAGTTTTGACTATTTTAACTCCTTGCTTGTTACAAGAGAATTTATATCAACTTTTAAATTTAGGAATACCTAGATCTGTATTAACTTTTTTTGGCATTTCCTAAAGTCTTTTTTAACGTTTGAAAACAAATGAGGTAATGCACTGGCAGTCCAGTGGTTAGGACTCTGTGCTTCCACTGCAGGGGACCCAGGTTCAACCCCTGGTCGGGGAACTAGGATCCCACAAGACGTGTGGAGTGGCGGGGGAAAAAAAAAAGAAAACAAATAATAGGAATGAAGTGTTTGAGGATAGATATTAGTATTTCTTAATTGCTGTCTATTGTGTTTTTTTTCCTCCAATTAAAAAAAATTTAAATATAATTGATATTATGTTAGTTTTCTACTGTATTTTAGTGAAACTTTTCACTGAGAACATCTGTCAGGTTGACAACTCCAGTAACAAATTTTATCCACAAAACAGATGTAAGGCTATCTGCATTTTCTGTGTAGATTTTGGAATTTGGGATGGTACACCATGCTGAATCATTTTAGAATGCCATTGATAGATTTCTTTGACATATATATGACTTTTTTTTAGCTTATTTTTCCAATAATAAATGGGTAGAAATGACTTAAAGTTTTATATAATGCTTTTCATTATCATTGTAAGCACATGGATGTGTTTCTCAGACTTGTAACCTACAACCATGTGTATGTTTTTAAGAAGCTTACTTTTTTTTAAGGAACGTTTGTACAGCTACATCTTGATTTGTTTCTTCACTTATTTTGTCACATTTATTTCCTATTTATATTCAAAATAACATGGTCAGATTAGTCACAGAGGGATAATCTAACCAAGACAAAAATGTTACTTTAAAAGACATAGAATGTTTTAAAGTCACATTTAGGGGAAAGTCATGATCTTTTTTACTGCATTCTTAAGCTTCTAGATTTATTCCCTAATATTGTTATAAAACACAAAAAAGTACTTTTCTATTAATGTCTGAGAAATTACAGATATATCTGTATGTCTACATTGGTAGTCAGAAAAGGAATCTAAGAACCTCTAAAACTTGTAAGAATTTTAATTTAGAATTAAATTTGAAATATTTTATGTGGGTACTGTGAGAAGCATTTGTAAGAGTGTTAACAAATCATCTTAGTCTGCTAAAAAATAACACATATTTTGTAGCTAAATATAAGGAATTATTTGTGAAATTTATTAGAAAATGCAGTGTGTGGTGTGTTAAGAAATATTATCAGTTTTATCCACAAATCTGTAAACAGTAACACATCCATAGTGACTATATTGTGGTTTCCCTTCACAGATATCAAGTTGTGCTAGTACAACCATATAAATAAGTAATACCTGAAGTCACAGTGTAACATGGACATTAACAGTGATGACAGATAAATGCAGACGCTTGGGAGTCAAATACTAGGCGAAACACTTTTTAAAAAGGTAAGAAAAAATGTAATCTTAATTAAGGCCAAGTGGGCTTTAGTTAGTAGAAGTAATTGAAGTTTCCTTTTCACTGTATTAGGCTTTTAAGAAGCCTAATCTGCCTAATCATCTGCATGATCCTGTTTATCTTAATACTGGTAGGACTCAGCTGTAAGTACCAGTTCTTCTGTGAAAATAACTGCTGCAGATCTCCTTGCCTGGCAAATATCATAATGGGTGATGTTTCAACAGCAAACCCTACCCAAATAGGATAGTAACGTGACTGATTGGAACTTGATAGAGCGCTGGAATGGGCGTGCCAGCGGATACTCGGAGACACATCCTAAACTGTGGATCCTCTTTGGCTCTGTTGTTTGCTACCATCTCCATACACCATACAGTGTAATGCTTTACCATGTTTGTGAAAGGATTTCAGGGTTGAGTACAAAGGCGTTGGCAATTGGAATGTTATAAGAAGAGTGAAGTTTCAAGTCAAGGGTTACTTTTTTGTAGGACCATTTTTCACTGTGCACCCTCCTCGTGTTAATTGAGAACATTTTTTAATGTAGTATTAAATAATTTTATTTAGACAATTTTCCTACCTTGTGCTTTTCAAGAATTTAGAAGACATATCTGGGAGAGGTTGCATCTATAGATATTAGCCTTGTTGCCCTCTTGCTGACTTAAACTGTAATCTATTTATTTTTTCTAGGCAGTAAATCTAGTTTACAAAGCTTGATAATTGCATCCATTTTTATTTTGAAAAATTTTTTGCATTAGTTTTTAAGTTGCAATCTTTTACCAAAAATAGTGTCACTTCTAGAATATCTAGTTTTATGTTTATAATAAAGTGACAATTTCCATCATGAACATCGTTAGTCTTTTTCCTGGTGTTCCTCCTTGTTTTTGGATGGGCACTCATAGTAACCCATTTATCCAGATTCTCTGAAAAGGATATCATAATACATTATTATAAAGTAAAACTGTAATTAGCCAGACTGTCCATGAAATGGATTATAATTAGATTAATTAAAATATCTGGCCAACTGGGTACTAAAGCCAGAAAATCCTTATTGTTTTTGTTTTTGTTGAAAATCCATATGCCAAAAATAATAGAAATTTCCCTTTATAAAAAATTTCCCTTTGTAAAGTCTTGTAGCACTTTATATAACCAAAGTTATAATGTATATATATTGCAGAAGACTTGGTTGATTCTTTGTTGTACATAATCTAAATTAATTTTGTTGTTCAGTTCCTAGTTTTAAATACCTGAAAGCCAAACTTTGGGAAGGCCTCTAGAATAAGAGTAAGAGATTATAAATTCCGTATGAGAAATCTTCTTATCAAGGGCAGTCTTTGGGTCACCTCAAAACAGTATTGCCTTAGACTCTAGAAAAGAACTGAGTTACATTTTGACTCAAAATAATACTGAGTTGTTGTAAAGATTTAGTATATTTCAAGCTCTTTTTGGTTTGTTTTTGTTGGTTTCTAAAAATCTTTTTCCAGTTTCTTGATATATCTGAGGCTACAAAGTTAACAAGAATTACCAAAGATGTTACTAAAATATTTTAGCATAAGTTAATTTGATTCTTTAATTCTTTTTTTTTTATTATTTTATTTTTAAAGAAAGGAATTTAGGAAGTTCTAGTATTCTCCATGGCTGAAGCTGAGAGTCTGAAACCATGATGCTTAAGCTCTATTCTAGATCATAGCTCCAACTCCTTCAGGATATAAGGAAAAGAGATAATATTTCCACAATGATAGATCTTTGGTTATACAGGTAAGTTATTTAGTTTTGTAGTAGTGAAGACAACTATAGTCTGTTTGTTTGCCTGTAATTAAGGAGAGGAGGCTTGTTATTTTTCTATACTTCCTTCGGTGCATGGAAAATTGTGCAGTCTGGGTAGCTGTTCATAGGAGCGCAGAGCTATAGGGAATGGCGTAGGGATGATATCTTTTTCCAACAGGGGATAAATGAAGTGACTTAAAGTACATTGGAATCTCTAGAGCATTATACCTTTCTCTGACACTCTAGGTATTTTTGATTCAAGGGTAGTATGAAATTCCTTGACTTCTCTTTCTCCCCACTTGTCTTTTTAAGTGTATATTCATTCAGCTCTCTCTATATCTATGTCTCTCTGCCTACCCCCTCGCCCCTCTCTGAATGGGGAAGAAAGAAGGGATCCCTTTAAACAGGGGATCAAGGTAGTATGTAATAGAGTTCCCAGGGTTCAAAGAGACTGATATTAAGAACCTTAAGTTGAATTACATAGATAGGTCCCCAGGTCTCACTCTCCTTCTTTTAACCTTATAGATACTTTTGACATTATAGATAATAGTGGTAATTGCTCAGCAAAGAAATTTGTCTTAAAAGAATTGTATGACAAGGATAGTCCCTAAACCGTTATTAAACAGTTCCTGTTTATGTTCTAGACAAATAGAAAAAGAATCATTGGTAACACTTCCCAATTGCTCTTGTTCTTTTTGCCTTTCACTTTGGTTTGTCTACATGGTATCATGACCAGTTCCTAAAAATTGTTCACTTAATAAAACTAAATAAATATCAGCCAGAACATTGATGTTAACGAAGGATTGCCAGTCCTTCAATTCCCAAAATAAACCATACTACTTCAGTAATTATAGTGGAAAAAAAAGCTTACAGGCAGTGTCTTTGAAATATCTTTTGAGATTTCTAAAGTAAAGGTAGTAGATAGCTGGAGTAGTGTTTCATTAGGTGGACCATTTTACTTTCAGTCACTGAAACAGTGATACAGATGTGATCACAGGGGCTGGAAATTTATGATCTGAAACATAGCTGATACTGTTTCAGAGAGCGTTTCAGAATCCTATAATTATATTTGAGAATCCTATAATTAGATCCTACAAGTAGATTCAAATTTGGGAGAGGGTAGTTCAGCAGTAAATAAATGGGTGAGACATATGGAATTATAGGTAGGATTTGGGCCTCAATGTGAATGGACAGGGTAAAATTTGATTGACTCTCCTTCTGAGATATGTCCTGCAATAGAATGAAAACTCACGAAGATGGGGAAGAGAGGAATTCTAGTGATTGATTATGTTCTCTTCCCTCTGTTGTAGAAGATGCCATATTCATTAGTTTGTGGGTAACATAGGAAAAACGTCATTCTAGTTGCTAGATTGGGTTTTGCCCATGTGAATCTGTTAACTAACAGTTTCCCTTAATTCTAAAACTAGAGTGATTGATTGAATTACCAGTTCTAGTTGGGTGCTGGCTAATGTTTAAACCATGTTAACTATTTACTTAACTAGCAGGGGTATTTTCTGAGATACTTTGTTTGTAAATGAGTTTTTTCCTCTTCCTTTAGCAACTTAATTTTTGGCTGGAATATAATTTTGTACTCCAAACCTCTTCACTAAATTTCTTTAGTAACTCTTGTGTTATGCAGCTAAAATGAGGAAGACAACTGCTTTTAGTCTATAATACTTTACAAAGCATGGCAAAACAATGTTGAGACTTGGTTGAGATAATTGGAGCATTGTTAGTCTCTTTTCGGTAATTGAATTTTGCACTCAGTTTATAACTACAGAAAATATGTGTCTTTATAAATGCTTATTCAAAAATAGAAAAGATAATGAAGAAAAAGGTTAGAACAGAAGAAAAAAATCATTAGAAGGAAGAGTGTTGCAATTTCACTTAACTCTAATCTTCAGAATTTTAACCAATTTAATACCTTAAGTATATGTAATATGTTAATTTCAGGCAAGAGATTTTTATAGTCCTCTATTTGGTGCTTCCTTAGCCAAAGGGATAATGGTTTTATTTATAAATTTTTTAATATTAGGATCGAGTAAAGAATTAAAGGATATGTTATAAATGGTCTAATTTAGTTTGAAACTTGATATATTTTAATAGACTACTGTCTGGATGCAGTGGTCTAAGGCACTGCTTCTCAAACCCTAATAGACATTTAATGACCTGGGAATCAAATTAATTGGAAGGTCTAAGGCAGGGCCTGATATTCTGCATTTGTAACAAGCTTCCAGTAGATGTCCATGGTGCTAGTTCTCAGGCCACACTTTTTTTTTTTTTAAAGACTTTTATACTTTACTTTAAGGACAGTAAATATGAGTCACCAAATTTCTGTACAAAATATCCTATTGGTTTCTTTATTATTATTATTTGTTTTACTTTTTATTGGAGTATAGTCTATTTACAATGTTGTGTTAGTTTCAGGTGTTCAGGCCACACTTAGAGTTGCAAGAGTTTGAGGTACCACAAGGGTTCTTATCACAAAACAGTTTCATTTAAAATATGGCCCAATAGCATAGGGTTTGAGAACTCTAAAATTTGGACTTCATTGTAGTTGTGAACGGAATAAAAATATTTTTAGGGAGCAAAAGAAATGAAAAAAGTTTTAATATTTCATGTTGATCAGTGTTTTGACTGATCACTGGAATGGTGCAGAAATAAAACAGACCCTCATTATAGGTGGTGTTTTATAATGATATATATATATTCTTTGTTAGTAGTTTTGGGTACTACTAATAATAGGATTACTTCATTAATAATGATAAGGCAAAAATTTTGCTCTCATTTGGGTTGGTGTGGAGAGAAAAGGGCTAGGAATGCCTGTTACCAGAATCATTTGAAGTTTATATGCCCTTGATTGGCATCATATTTTTAAAAATAAAGATAAACAGTTTTTTGTGTGTGTGTTTATAAAATATTACTATTGCCAATATTATTTTTGAACCATAAATCACGAATATAATCAAATTGGCATTAAAGATATTTGTATTAGGTTTTATAAATAAAGTTTATAAAATTAGCTTATGTTTTCTTTGTTATATTTACATAGGTATTTAATATTTAAAAATCTTAATCTTCAAATTTGAAGGCTTCAGATTTGGATACATGAAACAAATACATTGATTTTAATATTTTTTAGTTTGTGCTCTTTTGAAACATCATCTGAAGTTTAACTTAAAGTTTTGTAATTAAAAGTGGATGTTTATGGGTCATTCACTGTTTATTACCTGTGAATAAAAATAGACTGTAATCTTGATAAGAAGATATTAACAGAAGAGAATTATGCATCAGGTCTGACTAATGAGTCCCAAAAGAGTAAAAGTTTACTTTGAAAAGCATTATTTTTAAGTTCTGATCAGTGTTCCATACTTACTGTTCATGTGATTGCTATGGAATTCTCTAGAAAGAATTTTCACACTTTAATCCCAGGGCTGATTTTGTGAGTCTTGTAAGGTTTTAAAAAATTGTTAATTAAAAATTTAGAAGTATGCCATACTCTGAAACAAAACTAAATTCAACTGACTTACATATTTTACAGGATACTTCTTCACTTTATTCATTTTGTCAGCAGGCAGGAACAAGAAGGCAGTTTCTTCTTTTTGTATGTGATACTGTGTTGCTGTATCTTCTGTAGCTCTTAATAACCTTTCCAACTGTTAGATACAGTTGAGGCAAAGGAGAGATTGTATTTGATTTGTGGGGAGAGGGGTAGAATGGCATTTGGAGGGTTATAGGAGAGTGAGCTTGTGGGAAAGCTGGCAAAAGGGATGAGGGAAGAGGTTCCTGTGCAACTTTGTACTACAACCATTACTGGCCTCTTTTCTCTGTCCATCCTGCACCACGTTTGAAGTCAGGCAGTGAAGTGGCGAAGTACCTTTTGAAAGCTAAATAGGGGAGGAGCAGAAGAATGGAGACTTGAAATTTTAACAGCTCCTTTAATTCTGCTTGTTGGGAGAACCTTGGAAAATAATCACTGAATCGCTCAGTTTTATACAAATGGATCAATCAGGGCAGTTTTCAGTTTCCCTCTCATTTGTATTATAGAAGCACCAAAGCATCCACACCAGAAAGCCTGCTCATCTCCTCAACATGCATTAATACTGTGGCATACACATATACTCAGGAGTTCAAAGAAGGAAAGGATGGGGTTATATGTGTATTCCTGATTTCTTAAATGTAATATTTGTTTGGCAGTGTGCTTCTTTCCCTTTTTCTTCTGTCCTCTTTAGAATACTTCCTTTCACTTGCTAATTTGTGGCTCTACTTCTAGAGACTAGGGTGGCTTGGCTTTGCTCTGTATTGCTCTTAGCAAGTATAAGCTACGGTTGTGATTTCTGTTCATCTGCTTAGTTATAAAAAATTCTGCGATTTCTGTTCATCTGCTTAGTTATAAAACATTCTATTGCAACCAAAATTTTTTGGATGCCACGTGGTTTGTTATCAAAGAATTTGACCTGAAACTCATTTTAGTAAGAGTGAATTAAAAAGGGCAGAGCCTGTCTTTTTACCTCCCAGAAGTGTTGAGAAAACATGAGAAGTGATTGGTATAGTTTATATGATAGCTGCTATATAAATTCAAGATTATTATTTTAATAACTAAGATGAAGTCCTGTCTTTGAGAGAGATCTTTCTGGGCGCTTTGCCCCTGTATATCTGAGAGGTAGATACATAGCGAGGAAGGTTAAGAGCGTGGAATCTAGGGCCCTGCCCAGCAGTTTACTAGCTGTGTGAATTTGGACAGATTACTTAAACTGTATGTGCCTCAATCTCCTCATTTATGAAGTAGGAATGATAATAAGCACTTATTCTAATTGTTGTTAGACTTAAGTGAGTTAACGTATGTAAAGCATATAGAACGATTCCTGGAATGTTTTAAGTGCCATATAATTGTTAGCTAATATTATCACTTTTGGAAATGTTAATAAAATAATTATATCACAAAATTTAATATGGCTATACATGGATTAAAAAGTTATAGCTTTATACTTTTGTTTTAGGTGTATTAACTATTACCTTTTTCTCATTATTTTGTTTACGTTTTTGAAGGTTTCCCAATGAGTGGATCATGATGACCGTATTGTAGGGACTTGCCATAGTATGGCTGCTTCCCGATCTACTCGTGTTACAAGATCAACAGTGGGGTTAAACGGCTTGGATGAATCTTTTTGTGGTAGAACTTTAAGGAATCGTAGCATTGCTCATCCTGAAGAAATCTCTTCTCATTCTCAAGTACGATCAAGATCACCAAAGAAGAGACCAGAGCCTGTGCAAATTCAGAAAGGAAATAATAATGGAAGAACTACTGATATAAAACAGCAGAGTACTCGAGAGTCATGGGTAAGCCCTAGGAAAAGAGGACTTCCTTCTTCAGAAAAAGATAACGTAGAAAGGCAGTCTGTAGAAAATTGTGAAAGAAGGCAAGCAGAACCTGTTTCACCAGTTTTAAAAAGAATTAAGCGTTGTCTTAGATCTGAAGCACCAAACAGTTCAGAAGAAGATTCACCTATAAAATCAGACAAGGAGTCAGTAGAACAGAGGAGTACAGTAGTGGACAATGATGCAGATTTTCAAGGGACTAAACGAGCTTGTCGATGTCTTATACTGGATGATTGTGAGAAAAGGGAAATTAAAAAGGTGAATGTCAGTGAGGAAGGGCCACTTAATTCTACAGTAGTTGAAGAAATCACGGGCTATTTGGCTGTCAATGGTGTTGATGACAGTGATTCAGCTGTTGTAAACTGTGATGACTGTCAGTCCGATGGGAACACTAAACAAAATAGCACTGGTTCCTATGTGTTGCAGGAGAAATCAGTAGCTGAAAATGGGGATTCGGATACCCACACTTCAGTGTTCCTTGGTAGTAGGAAGGAGGACAGTTATATAGACCATAACGTGCCTTGCACAAATTCAGAAGTGCAGGTCAAGTTGGAGGACCACAAAATAGTAACTGCCTGCCTGCCTGTGGAACATGTTAATCAGCTGACTACTGAGCCAGCTACAGGCCCCTTTTCTGAAATTCATTCATCTTTAAGGGATTCTGAGGAGGAAGTAGATGTGGTGGGAGATAGCAGTGCCTCAAAAGAGCAGTGTAATGAAAACACCAATAACGCCCTGGACACAAGTCTTGAGAGTATGCCAGTCTCCGGAGAACCAGAACCATCTTCTGTTCTAGACTGTATTTCGGCTCAAATGATGTCTTTATCAGAACCTCAAGAACATCGGTATACTCTGAGAACTTCACCCCGGAGGGCGGCCCCTACCAGAGGTAGTCCCACTAAAAACAGTTCTCCTTGCAGAGAAAATGGACAACTTGAGGAGAATAATCTTAATCCCAGTGAAACAAATGCACCTGTTAGTGATAATATAAGTCAGTCTGTCACAAATCCCGATGAAATTTCTCACAATGAAAAAGGCATATGTTGTGACTCTGAAAATTATGGGAGTGAAGGACTAAGTAAGCCATCCTCAGAGGCAAGACTCAATATTGGACATTTGCCATCTGCCAAAGAGAGTGCCAATCCGCACATTACAGAAGAGGAAGATGATGATCCTGATGTTTATTACTTTGAATCAGATCATGTGGCACTGAAACACAACAAAGAGTATGTGTAAATATGGTAACCATGAATTCTGCTTTGTTTATTATTCCCCAAGTTTTCATTTATTCATAATGTCTATAGCATTTTTATTACAGCTAAAATTAATGCTTTAGCTGAAATTTTGGGTTTAACACAATGATATTCTCAACTCTTAAAAAAAATTTTTCCAAAAAAAAGACTAACATCCAGCTTTATTAGCCTTCTCAATGGCAATATGGTTTTCTAGTTTTAAGATTTCACACATCTCAAATTAGAAAAGACATGTGGAAACATGGTTGATGGTGTTTTTATTTTTTAATAAGTTTTATATTATTTGAGTTAATTTATAAAATAGAAACATCTTTAGTTATCACAGTACACTTGTAGAACTTTATGAAGTGTATATGGTGTCCACATAATGTAGAACAATTAATGAGTGAATAAACATCATCCAAATAAGGGAAATCTGGCAGGCTACAAATCTACATTTATCTTAGTTATTTACATCTAATTTCCAATTAAAACTTTTGATTTAAACAGTGTGCTTTATGCATCGTCTTTGACTTTTGTGATGTAGAGAAGTAGATATTACTGTTAATACTGTGACAGCTAGTTGTATGTTGTAATTAGCTTATTAGCAAGAGTTAAGTCTGCTCTATAGTTTACATAAAGCATTTGAGACAGATTTCTTTATTTTCCTGATTCTAAATTATAAGGGGAGACTGTATCTTAAAATACTATCTGTTCTCAACCTTTGTGATAAAGGTACTTTTTAAAATAAAGAATTCCGTGTCCAGATTTATCACGATTTTGCTTAGATTTTCTTTACAGTACTCTGGGCAATAACAAATGAATTGGAGCTATGTCTAAATCGTGAAAGGAACTGTTAACAAAAGTGCTTATCATAAATATCATGATCAGCAATAGTAAAAGATAGACTTAATCACGTTTACTTTTACAGAGTAGGCTTTTGAATAAATATCACAATCAGATTATATAAACTGTAAAAATACTTATTTGAGGAACCTTTTTAATGTTTTTGTTGTGGCAGCTGTCAGATCCTGCTGTATATTGGATGAAAGTATCAAATCCTGCCTTGTAGAATATAATAATCTTTTGCCACGCATTATAGATAGTTTAGATTTGTACATGATAACATGGTGGCCTTTTAGCATAGGTCTCTTTTCTGAAAATTTTCTTCTGTTTTCTTTATAAACAGCATTTTAATATTGTGTTTCATAGATCATTTTATTTGAGCATTTTACTTATTTTGTGGAACTGTTAGCATTTTCATGTATTTGAAGTGTTTGAAGTCCAGTTTGAGATGGAAAAAAATTCATAAATGAAGTTTTTTCAATTTGAGATAAATTGAGTTCTTACCATTAGTATCATGTATCAGTTTTCAAAAGTAGAGTTTTTTCCTGCAGGCACTAGGAAGCAGAGCATGTGTCTTGGGGGAAATACCGAAAAGTCTGGAAGTATGCATATTTACAAGATGATACTCTATTCTATTCTTTGCTTTTTATTGCTTCTTTGGCAAAAGAGGTACTCTCTTATTAAGGGTTAACTGGTTATTAATCATGGAAAATATTCCCATTAGTACATTATGTTACTTTTTTGGTAAGAGCTCTTCTGGTGATTCTGAAGAATGATGTTCCTATAAAATGGTTCTCTAAAGATAGTGGCCATAACATTTGAAGAGTGAGGTGCATATTCCTAAACCTTTGAGAATGAGAACAATAGTTTCATGGGTTCCTTAGGATATAGAGTACTTTGGAATTTGGATGATAGTTGCTTTATTAGGACAGTGTTCTCAAGTTAAATTAGTGCCTTGTTGGGTGACTTTGGGCAACAGAATTGATTCCTTCTTGCTTTTTTGCTTTTTCCAAATCTTTTGAAAATAGCACCTTTGACCCTTCACTTTTAACTTTTTTTTCCCCCAAAGGAAGCAGATCAGCAGAAGTGGGATGGAGAGGGAGCATCTTGATTAGCATCTTGGTTAAAGATAATTTAAGAAAAATTGGGATGAGGTGTTTGATCATATCACATGTTAATCTCTTTCAGTAAAATCCCTGTTCCTATCTAGAACCAGGAGATGGTTAGAGAAAATGTTTTGACTGTTTTTACCCAAGTTGTCATTGTTGAAAATAGCATCATGATACCTGTCTAACGCTTTTAATTCTCAAATAAATTTCTGGCAGTTGGAAAATGTTAAAAGGTACTTTGGGGAAAGAAAGAAAGAAAAAAAAAGACACTTGGGGTAGATGGATTATTGTCCCCCTGCACACACAGATCTCCACCACTAGGGAATGAGTACTTCCTGATGGCCAGTTTAGAAAATATATTATGAGTAGAAGACACTGAGTGTGACGTAGCTCTTTGTCTGGAGCCAGGAGGCCATAGCTCTTTGTTCCAGTTACAGTTCTTTGAATTAACATTAATTAATCAGCAACCTTCTATCCTAGCATTCATCCTATAATTTATCCATCTTGTTTGCAGGGATATCATATACAAGGTCATCTAATCACTTCTAAATGTTTGAAAAGATATTTTATGTCGAGTCCTAGACTTAGACCCGATTCATGGTAATTAGGCCATAGGCCAGAGAAGTGAGCCTACAGATGTTTTGGGTGCTTGCCCTGTTTCCTCTCTAGATACCATCCCTCTTCTCCAGCATATAAACCCATAGGTGCTTTTCTGTATTTATTTATCCACATGGAGAACTCCACTGTGATCAAGGGACTGAAGAGTATCTTCTTCTCTGGTGTGATTCCAGCTGTGGAGTATTTTACTAGAATATGCCTTCTTAAAGATTAGGGGGTGGGGAATCAAAAAGAAATATACTTCAGCTCAAGACAGTCTCATCTTCTAGGTTGATAGAGTCTGTTAAAGTGGTAGATAATACCTAATGACTCTCTTTTTGGCCTAAATAGCTGGACTAACTGAGATCATGTGCTTAACTGTGGATTGCTCTTTCTGTTTGAGAATGGACCTTTTGATTTTGAATCAGAGACACTGAAACTGACCTCTAAATTTTGAAGTTCTGGTTCTAGGGAGAGAAGATATGGAAGATTTCAGGTCCTGGGATTTAATGTTCAGAGCTTTCCTTCCAATTCACAAGGCAGTCACTGGAAAATAAATTTTCAAATAAAAATGTGATTTGGTCAGTTGCCTCTGAATTCTCATTGTACAAGAATACTTAAATAAATTTGTACTTGAAGGGCCTTGGATAGCTTCATGAAAGCTTTTATGAACAGATAGAGGGTGAAAAGTCAGATTTAGGGTTTCTAGATTTTTGAGGTCTTACAAATGATTTAACTCATTGATAATATTGCTAATGTTGATATTGATTTGTAAGTTTCTAGATAATGAAAGCGTAAGAGTAAGATAGTTATTGCTCATCTAAGAGTGTTGCTCATGTAGTGTTCAGGTAAAAATCTTGTTTTCAAATCATATTAAGGAATATTACAAGAATTGCAGTTTCAAACTTGATTCTCTGAAAACATTAATGTACTAAATAATTATATGTCCTTCTGTTGCACAGTGCTTATGAGGAATCATTTGATACTTCATCAGTTTCAGAAGCTACATAGGAAAATCCTCATCAAGTCTTCTAGATTCATTACTTCCTATGAGACTACTTTTATTGTTTGTCAAGGTAATTTCTTTCAAAGGGCCAGAAAACTCCAAGACTAGGGATGGATTTTGCTTAGAAAGCACTAGAGTTGAAATCCGGCCCTGGATAAAATAATTTTACATTTGTACTGTGTTTCATAATTTACAAAGTAATTTCATCTAGTTTCTCATTTGACACCCACAACTACTTGGAAATAGACAGCATAGGTGGCAGTCCCTGTTTCCTAACTCATAATCAAGGTTTTTAGGTTATTTACTTAAAGTATGATGAATTCTGGGTAGAAATGGGGTTAGAACTTCTGTCTTTCAGTTGATAGTCTGAACTAGGTTCCCTGATCCAATAAAGATTTATTCTATGGACTTTTGGAATTTCTAGGTTGAGGACTCTAATGGAACAGATCTTGGATACCCAGTTTTCAAAATTTGTTAGCCCAAGTTTAAGCTCTGTAATTGTAATCATAATTATTTGGTTTTATCTGTCAGAGAATCAGCCTTATAGGTAAGTAACCTGTTTATTGAATGAAATACTTTCATGTTCATTTTTTTTTAATAAATTTTATTTATTTTTGGCTGCGTTGGGTCTTCGTTGCTGTGTGCAGGTTTTCTCTAGTTGCGGCGAGTGGGGGCTTCTCTTCGTTGCGGTCCGCAGGCTTCTCATTGTGGTGGCTTCACTTGTTGCAGAGCGCGGGCTCTAGGTGCGTGGGGCTTCAGTAGTCGTGGTTTGTGGGCTCTAGAGCACAGGCTCAGTAGTTGTGGCCCACAGGCTTAGTTACTCCACGGCATGTGGGATCTTCCCGGACCAGGGCTCAAACCCATGTCCCCTGAATCGGCAGGCGAATTCCTAACCACTGCGCCACCAGGGAAGCCCGTGTTCATTGTTTTGAAGAACATTTTGTTAGTGTGTCTGTGAAGGATAACTCCCATGTACAGTAAACTGGGGAAATAAAATTACAGCTACAACTTGACTTTACATAGAGGATTTGGATAATGCGCAAAAAATACTTTATGGAGGGTAGTTTAGAATGCAATTAGGTATATTAAAGTCAAAAGTTGCTAGGGAAAACTCATGGGAAAACAGTGTGGAATACAAGAGCCAGATTGGCCCCAGTAGTTTGACACAAAGATTAATGGGAGGAGGGAGATAAGTGTCCTAAGTATAAAATTTTGGGTTGAAGTGGAGTAAGCCATTGACTAGTCAAAATATTCAGTGAATTCTTTGTTTTTTCCTTTGAATACCAACATCTTTTATTTCAACTAATGTCAGTGGTTTCCAAAAGTAACTATCTGCCTGTGATTGAATTATATTTATACTCGAGTGTAATTTAATCTGTTCTTTTTGATTTAGGGTCATCTTTGCTGGCAGGGGTTATGTGGTGATACTTTTTCTGGCATCACTGCCAGAAGGTCTGTTTTCACCTGTGTTAAATGATTTGGGCTTCTCCGCTTTTTATGCTCTTAGAATGTGGCTTCTTTTCTAAGTTCTCTGGCTTCTTATGATTTTCTTAATTTTTGTTGACTTTCATTAGTCACTTGTGCTGTGATGGTACTTACCTTCTAATAATTCAGCCTTCCCTTCTAATTGCTTTCAGTTTTCTTTCAACTTGGAAACCAAGAATAACCAAGCTTGTAAGAATTGTCTCATGATTTTTAAGAGATGCACTGAGAAATTTCTTTTTGAATTAGTAAATGAGCATTAGTTCATGAAATTTTTTTTTTTTAATTGTGGGTTTTCTTGTTTGCTTCCTCTCTGATTTGGAGGCTGTGTCTTATGTAAGTTACCAGGTATCTAAATTTTGAATAAACAATAGTTGTTTCTTTATACATGGCAATAAATACTCATTAGAAATAAAACCCATCTAAAATAATTATCATTTATTTGAGACTGATTGAAGCTTAGCCTTTAGTTGCAGGAGCTTTATTTCTGTAAATTTTTATAGTAGGCTAAAAATGTTGTATTTTTACGTATTAGTAGCCTATACCATATATACTGTTTCTTTGATGATGCACGTCATCAGGTATTATAATGTACAGTAATAAGTGGGAAGATCTGTCTGTGACCGTTCTACTCCTCCCCACCCTCCTCCCTTCCTCCCTCTTACTTTAGTGGAATCTCTCTACCACATTTCCTTTGCATTATTATGGAAAGCTGCTTCTACTTGTCTCTTTAATTTCTGATTTTAACAGAGGGAAATTTGTAAAGTGATGAGAGGAGACTGAGTAATTTGTTCAGGGTTCTCTCAGTAGATAGAATTCTCTGTAGTGTGTTATGATTTTATTTTCACATATCTAGTAATATTTGTGTGGTAGACATTGTAAATATGTTGTTGACTGTCTGGATTTTGTTCTTTCTTTAAAAAGTGTTGAAATTTGGTCTGACAGGCAGTTAATTTACTTGATAATAAGCTTGGTCTTAATAAGGCTTATACTTTTAGCTCTGTTAGGGGGAAGTCCAGAGTAGCCTGTGCTCTAGATCTAGTTTAGCCTCACTTCTATGCCATGGCCTTTCTGGTGTCTCTTAAAAAGTTCTTTACTCTGTCTAGTTGAAACCCTAATGACTCTAGCTAGCCTCATGAGAATACTGGTAGTTACTCTTTGCTTGGTCCTGTGGAATCTCATGTTTTATATGTGCAGCTTTATGTTCAAGCCAAAGACTCTAGGTTTCTGTGTTCCATCCTTTTCTGTTTTGCTTCTTCTTTGGTGCTCTGTCCAACAAATTCCAGCTGCTTCAGCTTGCCCAAACTCTGTTTTCTGTCTCTCTGCTCATCCAGACCCCTTCTTATTTCATGATACTGATGGTACTTCTATGTAGAAAGTGAGTGTGATCCTAGGGCTTAGCTCATTTGTTTGCCCTCTCTCACAGGTCATAGTTCTGCTCTGCCTGTTGTCCATTGTCTGACAGTAATTGCTTCTATATTTTCTCCAGTTTGCTAGTTATGTATAGCAGGAGGGTATTCAGTGTTGGCTACTCTGTCATAACTGGAAGCGAAAATCTCTGATTTAATTTTAATATACATTAGGTGTGTTTTCTTCTCAGGACACTCACGCCTAGCCTACGGTTTGGCCATTTGGAAATGATTTTTTGTTGATGCTCCTGTGACAGTGAGGGCTAGTTTTTTTGTTTTTGTTTTTTTAAAAAATATTTATTTGGCTGCACCGGGTCTTAGTTGTGGCATGCAGACTCTTAGTTGTGGCATGCATGTAGGATCTAGTTCTGACCAGGGATAGAACCCGGGCCCCCTGCATTGGGAGTGTGGAGTCTTAGCCACTGGACCACCAGGGAAGTCCCTAGTTTTTAGTTATACCTTAAAAATCAGTTTAAGTGACGACTTTTGCTAAGAAGCTTAAGTCAGAGAAATTGGAATAATAACGATTTGAATTGAAGAATGAAGGTAAAAAGAAACTTGACATTGTTTTAGTTGTGTTGATGAGGTATTGTTATGGTTGAGGCAGAAGTAAAAAGTTGGGTTACTGGTTGATATATACTTCAGGAGGAGGGTAAAAGAGAAAGTGACATACAAGAAGATATGAAACATTGTTTACTAGGTTTAGAATGGTAGCCATAAATGATTAAGGAGTAATGTAATGTATCTGGATTTTAGTTAGCTCTTTTTCTTAGACCCTTCAGATCTTTTTGCTGGACCAAACTTTCTGTATTATATTTTCAGAAAGCCATGATGAATGTTCCCTTTTTACGACTATCAGTTTAATCCAGTTTCTTTTATATACTTTTTTCTTAAATAAAATTAAATGTAGAGTATTATGCAGAAATCTATTTTGCCTGGTACCGTAATTTTTATCATTTGTATTAAGTTGAAAAATTTTGGCTGAACTCTTTCTTTCTTTGCTACTTTTCACTTGTCTCACATTATCTTTCCCCATAATTTTTAAATGTATTTTTATCATGTTTTAAATAATAGGTCTCAGAATATAAAAGCATAAGATTATTTTGCTCTGCTTAAACTTTAGTTAGAGAGCAAGGGTCATGCTAAAAGTTTATTGGCAATGAGGGTAGGAAGTGGGAGTGAAAAAGATTACAATCAAACCCTAAAGTATCTTCTTAATAAACACTTCAAAACATATATATGGGTGTGAAGAGTCAGTAAAGGCAACAAATATAACATTTTCTGTCAAAATTAGAGTTTTTCTTAAGGCACCAATCATGAGTAGATAATGTTTGTGTTTTTCTTTTTATTTACTTATTTTTTATTTTTGGCTGCACCACACAGCATGCAGCGTCTTAGCTCCCCAACCAGGGCTGGAACCTGGGCCCCCTACAGTGGAAGCACGGAGCCTTAACCACTGGACTGCCCGTGAATTCCCAGTGTTTGTGTTTTTAAAATGCTAACTCGTTTAATTGTAGGATCTCAATATTTAAAAAATTTTTATTTGTAAATTATTTTCAGAGGTTGGACTAGATTTGAGGAGTGTTCCAGTCCCCTTCCATTACTGTTCTAAACTGGTACTGTGGAGCTGGGTAAATGTCTTTAACTTCTATGGTTGTCAGTTTTCTCATCTATAAAGTTGACATGATTTGATTTCTGTAATTCTAATTATTTTTCATATATGTCTGTCTATCTGTCTATCTGTATATATGATTTTGAATTCTCTTTGTCTGCTCTCCCCTTTACTTTTGGCCCTGCTCAGGCTTCAGTTGTTTACTTTCTTCATATTTTGCATGCTCTCTGGGCATTCTCACTGCTGTGAAATTGCCATCTTATATACTGATGGGTTTCCAAATTTACATGTCCAATCAGATTATTCTTGAACTTTGGACCATTTATAAGATATCTCCATTTACATGTCTCACAATAACTCAGTGGAACATGTCTAAAGTTGAACTCATCGTTGCTTCCTCCATACACACCCAATAAACACCACCATCTTTTTACTTAGTTGGTAGGGTCTTTCATTTGCCCAGTCTAGAAAAACGTACTCCTATTTTTCTTCAGTTACTTCTTCACCATACCCTCCTCTCCCACCAATGTTGATTCAACTTTATTTCTTTATTATTAATGTCACTTTCTTAAATTAATCTTAAATTAATGCCACTATCTTCTCTTTTCTAGATTATTGGAAATGGTTCCTCAGTTGCTTTCTGTGATGAGAGTGTATTGTTTCCCCCATGGATTCCTGTATTGTAGCTGGCATAAATGTCTTTAAAATAAAACCTATTCTTTTTTTTTTTTTTAAAGAAGATGTTGGGGGTAGGAGTTTATTTATTTATTTATTTATTTATGCTGTGTTGGGTCTTCGTTTCTGTGCGAGGGCTTTCTCTAGTTGTGGCAAGCGGAGGCCACTCTTCATCACGGTGCACGGGCCTCTCACTATTGCGGCCTCTCTTGTTGCAGAGCACAGACTCCAGAAGCGCAGGCTCAGTAGTTGTGGCTCATGGGCCTAGTTGCTCTGCGGCATGTGGGATCCTCCCAGACCAGGGCTCGAACCCGTGTCCCCTGAATTAGCAGGCAGATTCTCAACCACTGCGCCACCAGGGAAGCCCCAAAACCTATTCTTTAAAATGAATTACTGCATGATTTTAAAATATTCTCATTTATTTTCTGCCTCTCACTCTATATTTGAAACAGATTAAGCCTTTAGTTCCTTGATGATTGTATTCTTTCACTCTAGAATTTCTCATATGCCTAACTGCTTGCTCTAGTCCACTCTTACCCCCTTGCCCTGGTTACCTTCCTTTCCCTGTCTGCAAAGGGAGAAGGCTGTCACAGTTTAGATATCATATTCTCTGTGAGATCTTTCATATCTTCCCATGACTGATTAATTACTCCTTGTGTTCTCTGTCATAGCAAATTATAATTTCCTGTAAACATGTACCATACAGTGAACCTCAAGCTCTTTGAGGTGTCCATGCCTTACTAGTCGGTTGATGTATCATCATTGATATGTCAAGCCTTATCCTGCTTTGAAAATGTCAGAAAAATTTGGCATGCTTTTCATACTAGAAATTTTTTTATGCCATTAGTTTGACTTTTAAGATTCTCAATTTATGGAGTTAGTATTAATGATGATTTCCCTTTTTTTTACTTAAAAATATCTAGACTTTAAATTTTCAAATGAAAACAATGAATAACCAGTATAATCATTCACATAGTTCACTAAACTCAGGAACTGTGAAGAGATAATGGCAGGGGGTGGGGAGATAAAAGGGTGTGTCTCATGATCAGGGATGGTTGTCTGAACACAGTACCTGGTTAAAATAATGTTTTTACATGGTCACATAAAAAAGTAAGTTCAGTTGTTAATACCAGACCCAAAGAGAAGAAGTCATTGTATTATAAAACAAATTTACAAGTTTGGTATGATCAGAATGTTTTATATGGCTTCAGATATATTTTTATAATCTAGAGTTTTGCCAGCCGCCTTTAGAAAGCATATGGAATGATAAGAATTTGGTTGAGGTTGTCTTTATTGAATTGAAGGACTTGAAAGAAAATGTGTGTCCCTGTCTATGTATGTGTGTCTGTCCTGTTATTTAAAGATTTTCATCAGAGGTTATTATCCACCTTTCTCTGTACAAACTCATAATTTTGAGTAGATACTAGAAATAATTAAATATGACAAGACATATCCTGTGCCTTTGAAGTTATTGTGAAATGATCAGATACCCTAACAGATTTGTAGTTTGCTTATATTTGAGGTGTGTTGCCTGTTAGAGTATTAGCTTATAACTAGAAATTACTAGCTTGTCGCAATTATTTGAAACTTTAATTTATTTGCAATTCCAGAATAGAAGGTGAACTTTTTAGATGTTACAGAGGATTGTTTCTTAGAGTGGGTAATCTAAAACTCTTGAGTAGGGAAAATATGTGAATCTTGGTCTGACTGGTCAGGATTTTTTCTAGATGACTGTGCAACTTTTATAATATTGACCACAATACAGTTGCACTCAGCTTCCTATTTAAGAAGGAAAACTCAAGAATTCTGTTGATTAGATTTAGGAAAACAGGTACTAGGAACAAGTTGAAAGATCATCTTTTAAGGTTTATTACTACAAGAAACCTGGAGTCTTTAGGGAGGGAAAAAACCACATTATTTGGAGCCTATAAAAGTGTGGATTAAAAAGAATGATACTCACATTCTTTTAAAAACTCCCTGTGAAAGCCTTTGTATGGTTCTTCAAAAGGTATTCAATTTGAATACAAAATATTAAAATCCATTAATTAGTAAGGAACCTCTTCAGGTTATTTAAAACTAGTGAGAGAAATAAAGTCAAGGTTGTCAGAGCTTGTTTTAGTAAGAACTTGCTGGTTTCAGGAATCAGAAACCCATTCAAAGTATGTCAAATAAAAAAAAAGTTTATTTTGAATAAATAGTAGACAGTCTTATGAATATCCAGTGTCAGGAAATAAAGTCTAACCAAGCCTCATGAAATTATAACCTGTCAGTATCCAAGATTATACTCTCTTACCTCTGTTTCTCTTTGTGCAGCACGGACTGTGGTTTTTCTCTTTACCAATGTTTCTTTGCACACTTTTTGCCTTCTTTCCCCCATAATTTCAGTTTGCGAATGGCAGTGACTTCCCACTGTGACTGCGTCATCTTTATTCTGCAGAGCTGCTTCTCACATTCTCTAAAGAGAACCTGGTTATTGACTTTTCAGTAGATGGACTCTCCTGGGTCAGGTTTCTATCCCTGGCAAAATTATCAATGGTCAGGGGTGGAATTACTGTGGGAGGGAAGTGGGGTGGAGCTGGAGACAGTCTGTTGTGGCATATCCTTTCTGCAAGGATATCTTCTAGGGAAGAGGTTGGTGGGCAATGTAGGTGGTCAAAACATGCCCATTATAGACCAGTTGGTGTTTTGGGTCAAATTGTATTCTTGATCAGTTAGATATCTATAAAATGGGTTGTGGGAATCCTCATACATTGCTAGTGGGAATGTAAAATAAAATGGTACACCTACTGTAGCAATCTGTTTGGAAGTTCCTTGATATATTAAACATAAAATTACCATACGATCCAGCAATTCCACTTTTAGATATATACTGAAATTTTTAAAAACAGGTATTCAGGTAAAAAACCCTTGTACACAGATGTTCATGGCAGCACTGTTCACAGTAGTAAGAGGGTGGATACAACTCAAATGTCCATAGACTGATGAATTGATTAAAAAATGAAGTTTTATCAATACAGTGGAATACTATTCAGCCATACAAAGGAATGAAGTACTTTTACATGTTACAACATGGATGAATTTTGAAAATATTATGCTAAGTGAAAGAAGCCAGACACAACAGGTCACATATTGTATGATTTCATTTATGTGAAATATCTAGAAGAAGCATATTCATAGAGATAAAAAGCAGGTCAATGGTTGCTAGGGGCTGATGGTTGCACAACATTGTGAATGTACTAAATGCCACTTAATTGTATGCTTTAAAATGGTTAAAATGGTGAATTTTTTGTTATGTGAATTTTAACACAGTAAAAAGAATGACAAAGTATGGGGTGAGGTATGTGCATACCAGAGGATGCTCAAGAAAATCCATTGGGAGATAGGAAGAGAATGCTATTTATATGTATTTTTCCTTATTCTTAAGAATTTTGGGAGTTCTTTGTATTTGTTTATAATGTATATAATAAGTACAGTAAAACATATAATTTATAAGTTAAGTATACATATATTGGAAGCATGTGCCACAATTTTTATTTTATTTTTACCAGTAGAGCTGCTTGGTACAAAAATATGAAAATCATTGTTTTTAACAAGGAAAAGTCAGTTGTTAATCATTAACTTTTTGCTTAAGTGGGGAGTTTAAAAAAAATATTAGTAGATTCTCTCTTGAAGTCAGGATTATAGAATCCTAATAATACATTTAGAGAAACTGTTGGCCTCAGCTGGCATTCACTTTACAGTGAAAACAACTTTGGGTTACTTTAGCCAAATCATGGTGATCTATTATAATTAGACTGACTTTTTTTTTTTTTTTTTTTTTTTTTTTTTTTTTTGCGGTACGCGGGTCTCTCACTGTTGTGGCCTCTCCCGTTGCGGAGCACAGGCTCCGGACGCGCAGGCTCAGCGGCCATGGCTCACGGGCCCAGCCGCTCCGCGGCATGTGGGATCTTCTCGGACCGGGGCACGAACTCATGTCCCCTGCATCGGCAGGCGGACACTCAACCACTGCGCCACCAGGGAAGCCCTAGACTGACATTTTAAGTATTACTATCATTCTTAAGAAGAACACCAAAGGGATCTTAGGAATCAGAGACTTGTGAATTTTCTTCATACTGCGAAATTGAAGCCAGTAATGCTAATGATAATAAATATGAATAGTGGTTATTTAGAGAAAAACCAGTGATTTGGGGGAGAGGAATCATGGTTTCTGCAAGGGCAAGGATGGGAAACATGCCTAGCCAATTAATGAGAATTCTTTAAGAGAAAATTGTTAATAAAGAGCACTCAGGAATGTATAACGTATGTAGACTTAGGAGCCTTCGGGAAGGTTCTGTGTTATAGTTATTTCTTTTTAAATATGTGATTAAAAATATTAGTTAATTTGAAGGGATCTTTGACATACAGGAATTACATAGTGGTTATATTGATATTAGGTAGCATGTGACTATAGGTAGTACTACTGATTTGCTAAGTTTTATTTAAAAAGCAAAAATAAGTAAAACATCTTTCACTTTACAGATATCAGTGCCTCACTTTACTGGACTCAACCATCATGCTCAAAATGTTTTTGGAACTCAGTTTCTAACAGCTTACAGAATATCCTCAGTGGCAATAATTTTTGAAGGATATTTAATTTTTACTTGGTTTCTTAATCAGGTTTGGTACAGAAATACAACATGGAGAAACAAATATACTTTGTGTCAGAATTGAAATTGTAAGTAATGAAACTGATGTTCTTTCATTCCTCACTAACCTGAACCTAATGTGACTAATGAACTTGGCTCTGAAGAATTTCAGAAAAACTTTATAGCCATTTTGCATATGCATCATCTATCACTATCTTCTTTCCTAGATTGTGAGTTTCTTTGAAGGTGGGACCAGGTTTGTTGCACGTGATGTAGTTTCTTCACATTGGTTTAATCATTACCGTCTTTGTTAAAGATTTAGAATATTTTATGGATCTCTCCGCACCTCCTCTGTCTCATTTTTCTAGTCATCATAGTAAAAAATTCTGGGAAATAATACTGTGTAAAGACCATCCTACTCCTTGATTATATTCTATAGTTCTGCATCTGTTTAATTTTGAACAACCTTTCTTACTACCCTAAGTTGATGTACTGTGATGGTGGTGTTGCCATTTTTTTGTTAAGTAGAAAGAAGGCTTCCTTGAATTATTTGGTCTGCTGATCATCACTTGTGAAAGCAAAGAGAGAAAGAGAAGAGGGAGCAACTGGGGCTACACCATTGTGGAGGTTGATGGTTGTAGATGCCTCTACTGCTGGTGCCATGCTGTGCAGTCATTCCTGCCACCCCATTCATTAAGGCTTCTTTGAAGAATGAATGTTCTTTTTACATTTGCTTGCTTCCCTAATATTAGAAGTGGATTATAACTTCTGGTCCATTGCCCATGGTTAGACTCTGAAGCTATGTTTTGATATGAAAGTAGATAAACATAAATATTGTGAGGGATTTGGAACTTGAAGCTAGCTAGGCACACCCTGGGCTCTTCTGTTTTTTTTTTTTTCTCATTTTATTTCTCTTTGCTTTCAAGACTGTACTCACATCTGATTTTTATATCCAGTCATCCATGTTATTTTTAATTCTTTGCTACTTTAGGATGAAGAAACAGTAGTTAATAAATCGTTTAATAAATGACTGGACCAGTCTGGGGTTCAGCGTGGTGAAAGTCAGCTCCTAGTTGTAGAAGTGGCAGCTATTATGCTAATCATCCATGTAATTAAACCTGGCTTTTATTTTTCTCTTTAGAGGAACAGCAAAATTGCTTGTTTACTGTTATGACCTACTGGATAAAGAGATTTATTCTAACACTTTACAGTTGCTGTGATGATAATGGTTTCAGAGGCTGTTTTATCCCTATGAATTTATAGGTGTAAAAACCTAGACCAGAAAAGATAAGTCATGTTCAAGATTGTAAAATTAGTGGCAGAGTTGCCACTTGTTCCATGTTTCCTGACTCTCAGACCAGGCATTTTCTACTCTTAATTCCTTATAAAAGTTTAAAATTGTTACTATTATTATTATTTTGGTCTACATAACAGTCCTGAGGGTGTGCTTGTCAAATTTTACCACCTCAGTGAAGAAACTATAAACTTCTCCAAAATTTTTTAAATGGACTTTATTTTTTAGTACAGTTTCAGATTTACAGAAAAATTAAGAAGAAAAGTACAGAGAATTCCCATATGTCCTGCAATATTTCCTCTGTTAACATCTTATAGTAGTATAATATATTTGTTATAATTAGCGAATTGATACATTTTTATTAATTGTATATAATATAGTTCAATTAACATATATAAAATTTATTAAAGTAAACACTTTGTATCCAGAGTTCCTTAGTTCCGGAATCCCAATTAGTATACCACGTTTCTTTTAGTTTTCGTGTCTCCTTAGGCTTCTCTTGGTTGTGGCAGTTTCTCAGACTTGTCTTGTTGATGACCTGGGCAATTTTGAGGGATACTGGTTACGTATTATAGGTGCCTCTGTATTGTAATTTGTCTGACTTTTTCCCTCATGATTAGACTAGGGTTGTGGGCTTTTGGGAGGGAGACCATAGAGGTAAAATGCCATTTTTATCATGTCATATCAAGGGATATACTGTTAATATGATTTATTGCTGTTGATGTTGACCTTGATCACTTCACTGGAGTAGTATTTGTTAGATTTCTTATTGTAAAGTTACTCTTCTACCAGTATCCATATTGTATTGTTTGGAAAGAAATCACTGTACAGCCCACACTTAAAGAGGGTAGAGCATTTACATAAATTATTTGAAATTCTTCTGCGTGGGATTTTTTTTTCTCTTTTCTTTCATTTTTTCAGTCATTTATTTAAATCAGTATGGACTCATAAATATTTATTTTTATACCTTGGGGTATAATTTAGTACTGCTTTATTTTATTGCTCAAATTGTTCCAGCTTTGGCCATTGGGAACCTTTCTGATGGCTCCTGTGTCCCATCAAGGTGATATATTTTTGTTGTGTGTATTTGGTTTTTTGAGCACTTTCTTACTTTTTGGAACTTCAAAATACTCCAGACTCATCTTGTATGTTTCCTGCCCCAGTCCTAGAATCAGCCTTCTCTGCAAGGAACCTCAGTTCCCTTTATTGGAAAATGGTATTAGAAACCAGTATTTGAGTGCTGTGAGTACTCACTGATACTAGGGTTGCTGTTGCTTTTATTTAGTGTCACAGCTAGAGCAAGAACATATATGTGTGTATACTAACCTGTGTATACACATATCTATAAATCTTTGTTTTAAATTTTTTTTTTTTTTTTTTTTTTTGCGGTACGCGGGCCTCTCACTGCTGTGGCCTCTCCCGTTGCGGAGCACAGGCTCCGGACGTGCAGGTTCAGCGGCCATGGCTCACGGGCCCAGCCGCTCTGCGGCATGTGGGATCCTCCCGGACCGGGGCACGAACCCACGTCCCCTGCATCGGCAGGCGGACTCTCAACCACTGCACCACCAGGGAAGCCCTGTTTTAAATAAATTTATTTTTATTTATTATTTTTGGCTGTGTTGGGACTTTGTTGCTGTGTGCGGCCTTCAGTAGTTGTGGCTTGCAGGCTCTAGAGTGCAGGCTCAGAAGTTGTGTCCCCCCCACCAAAGAAGTGGAAGGAATAGCAGTGGAGAATAAGGAATTTTCTTCCTTTTGATTCTAATAAAATCAAGGTATTTATTACATTATTTAAGACCTGGTCTTCACAAATTTATTCTATGGTTAGGACTTCAAAAGTATAATTCAGCTAAATGCAAGTGAAAACAAGCTTCTATTTAAGAGAAATATGTTATACTCAAATTTCTTCAGAGATGGAAGAGTTATTCCTGCATGCTGTTATATTAGGGATTATGTGTTTAGACCAATACTTTAACAGCAGCTAGATGATGTTTTAGTCATTTACTGATGAAGGTAGAACTTGCCAACTATTACCCAAACAAGGTGGTAAAAAAAGTAAAGATCGTCAGACACTTTAAAATAAGGGCACACTCTGTAAATACTGATTTTCTTGGCATGGATAATTTTCGTTTTCCCTTAGCTAAGAAAAATAAATGATGTTTCTATTTTTAATATGCAGGCTAATATTTTATAAACAGATTATATTTTTGCCTTTAGGTTTTTTTTCAGTCAAAGTTATGTAAGTGAAAAATTTTCCAGCTTAAAAAAATATTGTGTGTGTATATAATTTAAATGGAGAAAGAGCTGGTCTATAACAAAGACAAGTATTCTTTAAATTTTTTTTTTAACCAAAAACAACATAGGAGGCATAAGACTATGTCTAAGCATAAAGGGAACGAGGGCTGATACTATCAAATGCTTATTGAAAGTTTTGGAGATGTGGGAAGCCTCAATTCAAACATATTTGCATTCAGAAGCGAACAGCAAGGTTTAGAGATCCAGGGAATGGGTGTAGAACGTAAGGGATTGGTGAGTTGACTCTTCTCACATAGCTTACTAGAGATATTACTTTTGGTACATGACACTGCCTAAATTTGCTTTCTTGATTTGTAAAGACTTAAATGTAGCTCACAAATAATTTTTTAAAAACATTTTTATTGGAGTATAATTGATTTACAATGTTGTGTTAGCTTCAGGTGTACAGCAAAGTGAATCAGTTATACATGTACATATATCCACTCTTCTTTTCAATTCTTTTCCCATATAGGCCATTGCAGAGTACCCTGTGCTATGCAGTAGGTCCTCATTAGTTATCTCTTCTATGTATAGTAGAGTTTATATGTCAATCCCAGTTTCCCAATTTATCCCTCCCCCCCTTATCCCTGGTAACCTTGTTTGTTTTCTGTATCTGTGACTCTACTTTTGTTTTGTAAATAAGTTCATTTGTACCCTTTTGTTAGATTCTACATATAAGTTATATCATATGATGTTTGTGTTTCTCTGTCTGACTTCACTCAGTATGACAATCTCTAGCTCACAAATAATTTTTAAAAATTGTATTGCAGTTATACATTATCTTTGCCCCTTAGTTAAATTATTTCATTCATTCATCTCAACTGTGAATAGTAGTTTCTAATATTGATAATTCTTTTTTTTTTTTTTTTTTTGCGGTAAGCTAGGCTCTCACTGTTGTGGCCTCTCCCGTTGCGGAGCACAGGCTCCGGACGCGCAGGCTCAGCGGCCATGGCTCACGGGCCCAGCCGCTCCGCGGCACGTGGGATCTTCCCGGACTGGGGCACAAACCCGTGTACCCTGCATCGGCAGGCAGACTCTCAACCACTGCGCCACCAGGGAAGCCCGATAATTCTTTTTTAGAAGATATTTATTTATTTGGCCGTCCCAGGTCTTAGTTGTGGCATGCTGGTCTATTTCCCTGACCAGGGATCGAACCTGGGCCCCCCTGCATTGGGAGCATGGAGTCTTAACCACTGCACCACCAGGGAAGTCCCTAATAGTGAAAATTCTTACTTTTTTTTTTTTTTTTTTTGCGGTACGCGGGCCTCTCCCGCCGCAGAGCACAGGTTCCGGACGCGCAGGCTCAGCGGCCATGGCTCATGGGCCCAGCCGCTCCACGGCATGTGGGATCTTCCCGGACCGGGGCACGAACCTGTGTCCCCTGCATCGGCAGGCGGGCTCTCAACCACTGCGCCACCAGGGAAGCCCGATAATTCTTAATGAATCTTTATTGCTTTTTAGGATTGATACAATGTAGCAGAATAGAGCTGCACATTAGAATCACTTACGATGTTTTAAAAATATATGAATGCCTAGACTTGCCCTAGAGATTCTGATTTAGTCTGTGGAATCTTGATCACCCCTCTCTCTCTCTTTAAAAAGCTCTCCAAATGATTGTAATATTCAGCCAGGTTTGAAAGTCATTGCCTTATATAGGATAGTTTTAGAACTTCAATACTGAGACTAATTTTATTTTTTTTTGGCCACGCTGCGGCTTGGGGGATCTTAGTTCCCCAACTAGGGATCCAACCTGAGCCCACGGCTGTGAAAATGCTGAGTCCTAACCACGGGACCGCCAGGGAATTCCCTACTAATTTTTTTTTTTTTTTTTTTGCGGTACGCGGGCCTCTCACCTCTGTGGCCTCCCCCGTCGCGGAGCACAGGCTCCGGACGCGCAGGCGCAGCGGCCATGGCTGACGGGCCCAGCCGTTCTGCGGCATGTGGGATCTTCCTGGACCAGGGCTCAAACCTGTGTCCACTGCATCGGCAGGCGGACTGCCAACCACTGCGCCACCAGGGAAGCCCCCCTACTAAATTTTAATGATTCAGCTTAAAAAGAGAAATTTCAGATTGGTTTTTCAATTAAAATATTTCATTAAGAATTTTAAATTTGGATTTCCCTCGTGGCGCAGTGGTTAAGAATCTGCCTACCAATGCAGGGGACACGGGTTTGAGCCCTGGTCCAGGAAGATCCCACGTGCCGCAGAGCAACTAAGCCCATACACCGCAACTACTGAGCCTGTGCTCTAGAGCCTGCGAGCCACAACTACTGAAGCCCAAGTGCCACAACTACTGAAGCCCACGCGCCTAGAGCCCATGCTTCGCAACAATGAGAAGCTCGCGCACCGCAACAAAGAGTAGCCCCCGCTCGCCGCAACTAGAGAAAGTCCCCGCACAGCAAGGAAGACCCAATGCGGCCAGAAAATAAAAAATAAATTTAAAAAAAAGTTAAATTTATTTTTAGGAGAAAAACTTTTAAACTTAGAACATGTATTTTCCTTTTTTCTTTTTATGACCCTTAAAAGTGAGTGCTAATCTTTAATTTGGCATCTATAATAAGATGTCTTCTGACATTTATTAAGCATAACTATTATAATCTACAATAATATTAAAAAATTCTTATATTGTTTATAAGCCATTAGATGACAGGCAGCATAGAATTTTAAAGGGCCAGTCCAAATAGCATTATGTCAGAAGTGGTTTCATGGTAATATGTTGCACTCTGATCATATTTTTATTTATTTGGTCTTATACTTTGAAGAGCAAGTAATAAGTAAATGTCTGTAAATTATCAGATATAGTTTCCCTCAGTCTTCATTTGTGTTAATATTCATTTACTGAAAAAGATATGTCCTTGAGAACATCTTCCATCATTTCTTTGATTCTAAGAAACGATTGAAATCTTTCAGTTTTCTGGAACACTTCAGCTAATATATAGTAACATTTGAAGACCACAACAAAAATGCAAACTCAAGTTACATGGATTTGTTATGATTAATTTAAAAATAGGTATTACAAATATGATTTTCTAATGTCTTACTAGTCTAGCTGAACTTGAATTGACAGGCTCTTGAATAAATAGATGGTTCTAGTTTTAAGAAATTATTATTATTTTTTTCTAGACATAGTAATTTTTGTCTGCCATGTTCAGAGTCCTAGGTTTAACTAATTAGTTTAGAACTATCTTAAAGATGGGGTGAAAAAAATTACAGTAGCTTGTTAATCATGCTCATAAATCATGTAAAAATAAATGATTGTGTATGACCAGCATCTATTTTGACTTATTAAGTGTTCTTAATTAAGTGTAGGTGAAATCCAAGTCGGTCACTGGCATTGTGATTTAGGGCTCACAAGTCTTTCAGTGCTAGGGTAATTACCTTTGGTTAAAGATGGTGCTTCAGTACTATAGATCCTTTTTTTTTGATTATATTTGATTAACAATGCTGTGTTAGTTTCAGGTGTACAGCAAAGTGATTCAGTTATACATATACATGTATCTGTTCTTTTTCATATTCTTTTCCCATTTAGGTTATTACAGAGTAGTGAGCATAGCTCCCTGTGCTATACAGTAGGTCCTTGTTGGTTATCTATCTATCTATTTATTTATTTATTTAAAAAAGGTTGAGCCTTCTTTTAATTTATTTTTATTTTTGGCTGTGTTGGGTCTTCGTTTCTGTGCAAGGGCTTTCTCTAGTTGTGGCAGGCTGGGGCCACTCTTTATCACGGTGCGTGGGCCTCTCACTATTGCGGCCTCTCTTGTTGCGGAGCACAGGCTCCAGACGCGCAGGCTCAGTAGTTGTGGCTCACAGGCCTAGTTGCTCCGCGGCATGTGGAGACCAGGCTCGAACCCGTGTCCCCTGCATTAGCAGGCAGATTCTCAACCCCTGCGCCACCAGGGAAGCCCTATTTATTTATTTTTATAAATTTATTTATTTTTGGCTGTGTTGGGTCTTCATTCGTGTGTGTGGGCTTTCTCTAGTTGCGGCGAGTGGGGGCTACTCTTCATTGTGGTGCACAGGCTTCTCATTGTGTTGGCTTCTCGTTGTGGAGCACGGGCTCTAGGCACGTGGACTTCAGTAGTTGTGGCATGCGGGCTCAGAAGTTGTGGCTTGCGGGCTCTGGAGTGCAGGCTCAGTAGTTGTGGCGCACGGGCTTAGTTGCTCCGCAGCATTTGGGATCTTCCCTGACCAGGGATCGAACCTGTGTCCACTGCACTGGCAGGCAGATTCTTAATCACTGCACCACCAGGGAAGCCCAGTTATCTGTTTTAAATACAGCAGTGTGTACATGTCATGTCCAAACTCCCAGTTGATCTCTCCCCACCACCCTTCCCCCTGGTAACCATAAGTTTGTTCTCTAAGTTTGTGAGTCTCTTTGTGTTTTGTATGTAAGTTCATTTGTATCAATTTTTTTTTAGATTCCATATATAAGCGATATCATATATTTGTCTTTCTCTGACTGACTTCATTTATTATGATAATCTCCAGGTCCATCCGTGTTGCTGCAAATGGCATTATTTCTTTTTAATGGATGAGTAATATTCCATTGTATACATGTACCACTTCCTCTTTATCCATTCATGTGTTGGTAGACATTTAGGTTGCTTCCATGTCTTGGCTACTGTGAACAGCAGTGCAGTGAACATTGCTGTGCATATATTCTTTTGAACCATATTATTTTCCAGATATATGCCCAGGTGTGGGATTACTGAATCATATGGTAGCTCTATTTTTAGTTTTTGAGGGGGCCTCCATATTGTTCTCCATAGTGACTATACCAATTTACATTCTTACCAACAGTGTAGGGGGATTCCCTTTTCTCCACACCCTCTCCAGCATATTGTTTATAGGTTTTTTGTTTTTTTTTTTTTTTTTTTTTTTGGCTGCGTTGGGTCTTTGTTGCTGCATGCCGGCTTTCTCTAGTTGCAGCGAGTGGGGGCTACTCTTCCTTGTGGTGCGTGGGCTTCTCATTGCAGTGTCTTCTCTTGTTGCAGAGCACAGGCTCTAGGCATGTGGGCTTCAGTAGTTGTGGCTTGTGGGCTCTAGAGCACAGGCTCAGTAGTTGTGGCGCACAGGCTTAGTTGCTCCACGGCATGTGGGATCTTCCTGGACAGGGATCGAACCCATGTCCCCTGCATTGGCAGGCAGATTCTTAACCACTGCACCACCAGGGAAGCCCTTGTCTGTAGATTTTTTGATGATGGCCATTCTGACTGGTGTGAGGTGATAGCTCATTGTGTGTTTTTTTTTTTTTTAAGATTTATTTGTTTGGTTGCACCAGGTCTTAGTTACAGCAGGTGGGCTCCTTAGTTGTGGCTTGTTGGCTCCTTAGTTGCAGCATGTGGGCTCCTTAGTTGTGGCTCGCAAGCTCCTAAGTTGTGACACATGGGCTCCTTAGTTGTGGCATGCAAAGTCTTAGTTGTGGCATACATGAGGGATCTAGTTCCCTGACCAGGGGTCGAACCCAGGCCCCCTGCATTGGAAGCGCAGAGTCTTATCCATTGCGCCACCAGGGAAGTCCCCTCATTGTAGTTTTGATTTGCATTTCTCAAATAATTAGTGATGTTGAGCATCTTTTCACATGCCTCTTAGCCATCTTTATGTTTTTTTTTTTTGGAGAAATGTCTATTTAGGTCTCCTGCCCGTTTTTTGATTGGGTTGTTTGTCTTTTTGACGTTGATCCACATGAGTTGTTCGTAAATTTTGGAGACTAATCTCTTGTCGGTCGCGTTGTTTGCATATATTTTCTCCCATTCTGTGGGTTGTCTTTCGTCTTGTTTATGGTTTTCTTTGCTGTGTGAAAGCTCTTAGGTTTAATTAGGTCCCATTTGTTTATTTTTGTTTTTATTTCCATTACTCTAGGAGATAGATCGAAAAAGATCTTGCTGTGATTCATGTCAAAGAGTGTTCTGCTTTTGTTTTCCTCTAAGAGTTTTATAGTATCTGGTCTTACATTTAGATCTTTAATCCCTTTTGAGTTTATTTTTGTATGCTGTGAACAAATGTTCTAATTTTATTTTTTAACATGTAGCTGTCCAGTTTTCCCAGCACCATTTATTGAAGAGACTGTCTTTCCTCCATTGTATAGTCTTGCCTCTTTGTCATAGATTGACCATAGGTGCGTGGGTTTATTTCTGGGCTTTCTATCCTGTTCCATTGATCTATATTACTGTTTTGGTGCCAGTACCATACTGTTTTGATGACTGTAGTTTTGTAGTATAGACTGAAGTCAGGGAGCCTGATTCCTCCAGCTCCGTTTTTCTTTCTCAAGATTGCCTTGGCTATTTGGGGTCTTTTGTATCTCCATACAAATTTTAAGATTTTTTTTTTCTAGTTCTGTGAAAAATGCCATTGGTAATTTGATAGGGATTGCATTGAATCTGTAGATTGCCTCGGGTAGTATAGTCATTTTAACAATGTTGGTTCTTCCAATCCAAGAACATGGTATATCATTCCGTCTGTTTGTGTCATCTTCAGTTTCTTTCATCAGCGTCTTGTAGTTTTCAGAGTACTGTACAAGTCTTTTGTCTCCTTAGGTTTATTCCTAGGTATTTTATTCTTTTTGATGTGACAGTAAATGGGATTGTTTCTTTAATTTCTCTTTCAGTCTTTTGTTGTTAGTGTATAGAAATGCAACAGATTTCTGTGTATTAATTTTGTATCCTGCAGCTTGACCAAATTCATTGATGAGCTCTAGTAGTTTTCTGGTAGCATCTGTAGGGTTTTCTTTGTATATACTGTCATGTCATCTGCAAACAGTGACAGTTTTACTTTTTCTTTCCAATTTGGATTTCTCTCATTTCTTTTTCTTCTCTGGTTGCCGTGGCTAGGACTTCCAAAACTGTGTTGAATAAAAGTGGTCAGAGTGGGCACCCTTGTCTTGTTCCTGATCTTAGAGGAAATAAATGCTTTCAGCTTTTCACCATTGAGTATGATGTTAGCTCTAGGTTTGTCATATATGGCCTTTATTATGTTGAGGTATGTTCCCTCTATGCCCACTTTCTGGAGAGTCTTTATAAATGGGTACTGAATTTTGTCAAAAGCTTTTTCTCCATCTGTTGAGATGATTATGTGGTTTTTATTGTTCAATTTGTTGATGTGGTGTATCACACTGATTCACGGCTATAGATCTTTTTTTTTTTTTCTTTTTCTTTTTTTTTGCGGTATGCGGGCCTCTCACTGCCGTGGCCTCTCCCGTTGCGGAGCACAGGCTCCGGACGCGCAGGCTCAGTGGCCATGGCTCACGGGCCCAGCCGCTCCGCGGCATGTGGGATCCTCCTGGACCGGGGCACGAACCCGCGTCCCCTGCATCGGCAGGCGGACTCCCAACCACTGCACCACCAGGGAAGCCCCAGAATCAACCTTTCTAATGGTCCCTTTTCCATCTGCATTTAAACATGCTTAAGTCTTTTCTGATTTAAAGATTATCTTTTCATTTCCCAAATACCTTTCAACTACTTACTTTCTCCCCTTCACAGCTAAATTTCTTGATTAAATTGATTATATTTCCCATTTCTCCTTTGTTAACTTTTCACTCAATCCTAAAGTATTGAAGTCTAGCGTAAACCTCCCAGCACGCCACTGAAGTGACTTACTAATGATTTCCTTGTGTGAAATCTAGTGGACATAGCCTTTTACCTTAGATTTTTTTTTAAATTAGAAGTTGGCTTCACTGGCCCTCCTTCTTGAAATTTTTTTATTTTTTAATATTTCTTTTGTCCAGGCAGTCACCAAGTGCTATAGAACCTACCATATAAATCTCTCAAATTACCTACTCACCTCATTCTTTCTCCATGCCCACTACCTGAATAGCCTGTCTTTCCTCTTGGTTATTACAGCAAGAGCTCATTAATTGGTCTCCTTTTGGAGTCTTGCTCCACTCTAATCCATTCTCCTTGTTCTGGTGTGAATGGTTTTTGTAAAAAGCAACATTTTTTTCCTTCAGCTTAAAACTCCTCCAGAGCTTCCCATTGCCCTTAAAATCAAGTTCAGTCTTGACTTTACAGACCCGTGTGTAATTGATCCCATTCTTCCTCTCGAGCCTCAACTCTGTCTTCACTCCCAGTCATACCAAACCTCTTTTCTGGTCTTAGGTTCTGTGCTTTGCCTAGAAGCATTTCTGCATAATGTTCCTTCTGTTTGGTTGGAAAAATTCTTGAACTCTTCTTCCCTTCTACACCTCTTCCCCAGCTAATTCCCTTTCTTCTTTCTGGTCTCAGCTGAACTTCTTTTGGGAAGCTTTTCCTTACCCTCAGAGACCTCTGTTTAAAGCCCTCCTATATTGTGTGCATTCCTCTTTACAACACTCATACCCCATATTGTAATTGGCTGTTTACTTATTTGTGTTGCCCCCTTGACTGATACCTCTGATAGGAAAAGGCCCTTTGTATCCCGAGTGTTTAATGCAGTACTTTAGCATAGGAGGTGAATGAGTTAATGAAAACAGAATGAAATCATGCTGCTTCTTCAGGTATTTGTAACTAAGAAAAACTATGTTAAAAACCGTACTTTGGCATCAGAGTATAGAAAAATGTATGAAGCTTGTTTAAGCCTTCTATTTAAGTTAGACTCAGATAAAACAAAAAGTGATGAGACAAGGAAAATATAGCTTAACTGTCATGCTTTTTTTTGTTGTTGTTAAAGTATTGTAGACAGAGATTGTAGACTCCAATCTAGATCTATCCTAGGCCAGTTTCCAGGTACTAAGATAGACTCGGAAAAGAGAAATCTGATAACTTTTATTGTAGAGACCATTGAAAGAATGACTGTATCTTCAGGATATTGATGAAACCTTAAGGGAAATGCCTTTTTTTTTTTTTTTTTGCGGTATGCGGGCCTCTCACTGTTGTGGCCTCTCCCATTGCGGAGCACAGGCTCCGGACGCACAGGCTCAACGGCCATGGCTCACGGGCCCAGCCGCTCTGCAGCATATGGGATCTTCCCAGACCGGGGCATGAACCCGTGTCCCCTGCATTGGCAGGGGAACTCTCAACCACTGTGCCACCAGGGAAGCCCCTTCTATGCTTTTAAAATAAAAAAAAGTACACGGTTTTTTCTTTATTTGTTTTTATTTATTTTTTTTATTAATTTTTTAAAAAAGTTTTTGGTTGTGTTGGGTCTTTGTTGCTGCGCATGGGCTTTCTCTAGTTGCGGTGAGCAGGGTCTACTCTTTGTTGCTGTGAGTTGGCTTCTCATCATGGTGGCTTCTCTTGTTGTGGAGCATGGGCTCTCGGCACACGGGCTTCAATAGTTGTGGTGCATGGGCCCAGTAGTTGTGGCTCCCAGGCTCTAGAGCACAGGCTCAGTAGTTATGCCGCACAGGCTTAGTTGCTCCGTGACATGTGGGATCTTACCGGACCAGGGCTCAAACCCCGTGTCCCCTGCATTGGTGGGCGGATTCTTAACCACTGTACCACCAGGGAAGTCCCTCTTTATTTGTTTTTAATTCAGCATTTTTAGTTGTTTTCAATACAGGGTTGATCTTTATATCTGGAAAGACATACTTTCAGGAGCTGAGGTATTAGTTTCTGTCTTAACACAGAATTTCATAAAAGTCTTTTTGATCATTCTCTAATGAAAAGTGAGAGAGACCATTTGTGAATTATTGAATTTGAAAATCCTGTAGTTTTAGTGTTTCAAATCCTTCGTGAAGGAAGACAATAATTTTAAAAACCATGTGTTCTACTTTCATGAAAGTAATTTCTGTTCAATCATGTATATACATGGTGAGCTCAATATTTTGCAGACAGTAGAAAATGCCACGCTTAGTTAAGATAATGGTATAGTTAGAGTAAATTGAGGCTCCTCCCTCAATTGTTTTACCCTGGTAGATTGCTATGATGAAATTTGTTATTGTTTAAAATTTTGTTAAAATGTTACTGTTATTTTTGAGAACCAATTTGCTTTACATAACTTTGTCCTATTGAAAATAAAATCTACAATAAATCTTGCTCTTCTTTATCTTATTTCCTTCTACTCAATGCATACAAGAGTGCATTTGTGCACACATGTGAAAACATTTGTTAAGTCATCTGATTGTAAGTTTTTCTTATACCCCTTTTCCTTTTCTTCTTACAGTATAAACTAATAGGTTTATTATTATGTCATGTTACTTCCTCTAGTTTTTTTCGGTGTGTTTAATCAAGCTTAGTATTCCAGCTAATAATAATCATGCTACTCTTTCCCCCTCATCTTCGTTCCTACCTCATATACTATAAAACTTTTCTTTTTGCTAAGCCGGGTTTTAATTAATTAATTAGTTAATTTGGCTACACCAAGTCTTAGTTGAGGCCCGTGGGATCTTCGTTGCGGCATGCGGAATCTTTTAGTTGTGACATGCGAAATCTTAGTTGTGGCATGTGGGATCTAGTTCCCTGACCAGGGATTGAACCCAGGCCCCCTGCATTGGGAGCGCAGACACTGGACCACCAGGGGAGTGCCTGCTAAGCAGTTTTAAAGTGTGTTGTAGACTTATCACCTGTATATGTTAGTATATGTCTCCTAAAAACAAGGACGTTCTCCTACATAACCTTAACTACCTTATTACACCAGTTTGGCACTGATACAAAGAGCAATATATTAAAAATTTTCCATCTATACACCCAAATGTCCGTTTTCCCGCTGTGGGAGCTAATCTCAGATTATGCATTACATTTGATTGTCATGTCTCTGTATCTTTTGATCTAAAGCAGGGCCTTGCAAACTTTTCCCTAAAGGCGCAGATAGTAATATTTTAGGCTTTGGGGATCAACTCCACTTTACAGCTACTCCACTCTGTCATTGTGGCTAGAAAACAGCCATAGACATTGTGTAAACAAATGAGTATAGGTATGTCCCAATAAAACTTTATTTAAAAAAACAGGCAGACCATAGGTTGTAGACTCCTGATCTAGAATAGCTTTCTTTTTTTTTCCTTTCCTTTTTTTTTTTTTTTTTTGGTGATGGTGAGGTCTTTAGTGACACTATTTAATGACTGAATAATCAAGCCAATTTTAGGGGCAGAATAACCCTCAGTTTAGATTTTTTAAAGTGTTTCCCCAGGGACTTCCATGGTGGTACAGTGGTTAGGAATCCACCTACCAGTGCAGGGGATACGGGTTTGAGCCCTGGTCTGGGAAGATCCCACATGCCGCAGAGCAACTAAGCCCGTGTGCCACAACTACTGAGCCTGCACTCTAGAGCCCGCGAGCCACAACTGCTGAACCTGTGTGCCACAACTACTGAAGCCCATGTGCCTAGAGCCAATGCTCCACAACAAAAGAAGCCCACACACCACAACGAAGAGTAGCCCCTGCTTGCTGCAACTAGAGAAAGCCCGTGTGCAGCAATGAAGACCCAATGCAGCCAAAAATAAATAAATAAATAAATAAATAGTTTCCCCATTAGTTTTTTAAAATTACAAATGCCATGTAACCTTCCACAATAGAATTGAAATCTGACTCCTTGAAAAAGATTCTGGCTTGCTTGGAAATAAAATCTTTCTCCTCTCTCTCTCTCTCTCTCTCTCTCACTCTGTCTCATAGTGTGTGTAATATCACTGCCTAGAAATTGGAGGATGCAATTAAACTTCTAGATTGTTAATTCTTGGTATCCTCTTTCAGACATCAGTATTTTTACAAATATACTCTTTCATATAAATGTTTTAAAATTCACAGAAGTGAGTAAAGAATTCAGGAAGGCTTGGAGAGTGAAAAGTAGTGAAAGTAACTTAGATGTAGATTTGAAGAGTATTTCTATTTTAGTCAAATGTGATTCCTCAGTACACAAGCTAAAATTCTTTTTATGTTGAAGACATGAAACAGAAATAATATTAACAATTATCTGCCACAGCTAAGCTTGCTGTTCTTTGCATTGGATTCAGCTTTAGAAATAGATAAAAAATAATTTTGAGAGATTTAATACAAAGTTGTCCATGTGGGGAAGCTGTACTCTACTTGCATTCATGTAAAAGTATATACTTTTTTTTTTCCCCAGTCTTTCCATCCTCTTACTTGGTTCAGTGAATAGCAGAATTGAAAGCAGCATGTTTTACTGGAGTAAAAGAGTTTCAGGATTTTTTTTTTTTTTTGCTATACGCGGGCCTCTCACTGTTGTGGCCTCTCCCATTGCGGAGCACAGGCTCCGGACGCGCAGGCCCAGCGGCCATGGCTCATGGGCCCAGCCGCTCCGCGGCATGTGGGATCTTCCTGGACCGGAGCACGAACCCGTGTCCCCTGCATCGGCAGGCGGACTCTCAACCACTGCGGCACCAGGGAAGCCCTTCAGGATTTTTTAATGCTTGAATTTCCTTTAAATATCTCTGTGAACATCTATGGTGATTGGGCACTGTCCTACCATCTTTTATTGGTTTTGACTGAGAGAAGGTTTTTCTTCATATTGTGTCTTATCACAATTTGATTCTAGTTTGCCCTTTTGTATATTATAAAACAAGTCTATTTTCTTTTCCACATAACTGCATGTTACATAAAGATTGAAATAATATTTTATTGCGGGTTCCCATTTCTTGGCTAATTATTCCTCACATCACATTATGGAACAAATGGCTGGCATGATCTGTGCCTTGGTTTACTTATCTGTGAAATAAGGGTAATGGTACCTATCTTGTAAGTTGATTATGAGAATTGACTAATTGCACATTGTATAATATATATAGTACACATTCAGTAAATGTTTGACACTATTTGTTATTTCATATTACATAGTCTCCCATCCATCTTGTGTGGTCATGAACCTGTTTGTCTCTCAAAGCAGAGCTGAATACAGTAGCAAGTATGATCCGATTAGCCCAGGAAGAGTACAGTGGCCACATCACCGGTTAATTTGAACTCAAATTGGAGTTTTCTTTTTAACTCATTGTGGAGAACTTCAAGCATACAAAAAAGTGGACAGAATGGTATGATGGACCCTCACATACCCATCCTCCATCCCCCACAACATGGCAGTCCTGTCCCATTCCTTCCCATCCAGTTCCTTTACTCCCTCTCTGGTGTAGTGGTAGATCCTCTATTATACCTAAGCTCTGTTCCTGATTTACTTTGATAATTACTGAAGCTTTTAAGGATAGTGCCTAAATTAATGGACAGGTGAATCTTGCCTCAATTGATGCCTGGGTCAGATTCCAGTGGTTTGCTTTTAGAGGTGAAGTGAGTGGATGGGTAGGATTGAAATTAGATTTGTCTGTATTATACTGTTTTTTAGATGTCATGCCAGTTTTTTATTTTCTCCATTTCTGCTTAGGGATATGTATGATAATCTTATTGGTAAAATCTCTGAATACTCTAGGAAATTATTCAAATTAGCTGGCCTAGAAGACTTAAATTCAGTATCTTCTTACAGTCTTTTTACTTATTCTGGACTTTTAAGTCTTTACCAATGTATATATTAGGTCTTTCAATTTGCTAATCATTTAATCTTGATTGAAGAGAAGCAAAATAGGGAGTGAAGAGTTATACTTCCTTTGTAATCTCTGTTAGAATTATTTTTTGAAGTCAGAATCATTGTGGAATAATTTACATACAGTAAAAATTGTTAAAATTTACTGACTTCAAATAGAGGCCTTTCTTCCCAGTGGCAGTGACTGACTGTAGCACTTTTTTCAAGTCTCTGCTTGTTTTTTCCTATAACTCTGTTCTTACTTGTGCCTCATTAATTGTTACTTGCTTACAGTAGTTTGCTGCAAGTTGAATAGACTCATAATCATTTTCATATTGATGATACAGAAGTGTGTCCTCTTTAAAGCAGGGGTCAGTCATCACAGAGACACCATGTAAGTCTTTGGTTATTCAGCTACATGGGGTAGGTATTCTGAAGGTGAAATATGGCAATTAAGAGTATTATAGAGAGGTTAGGTTCTACCTGACTCAGTACAATCACCCTAAGATTGAGTGTGGGTGAGCCTGCCTGGTAAGAAAACACCAGCACGGTCAAGGTTTGTACACGCCATACACCTCAAAGCAAACAGAGGCAGAGTGAAGGTGAGTTTAGGCTTAACCTCTGTAACTGATCCAGGAGTAACTTAGTACAGACCTTGGTTTCCAATTCAGTTCTAACTTTTTTTTTTTTTTTTTTTCAGTTCTAACTTTTGAATGAAGTATCTCTAGCTTGAGAGAAGCCTTACCCTTCAGTGTTAGGAGTTTTTACCTTGATTATTAAACATCTCATCAGGGATTAGGTAACAAGGGACTTGAGAATAAGAATATGTTTTAGGCAGGGGGCTGAAACGGTGTTCTAATAGAGAATGTCATGTTGCAGTTACGCCATGGCTGTGAACATCAAAACTGCATTGTTTTACCCTTGAAATTTCTGCTTGTTTGCTAACTTCCGGACTTAAAAGTTTCAGTATACTTTTGATTGCACAGAACATCTGTCCATTTGTTCATTCAAAGAATATTTACTGAGCATCTATATGTTGGGAAGTGTGCTGCACACTGAATAAACAAAACAGTGGACTTTTCAGATGTGTTTGCCATTATGGAGTTTATAGTCTGTTGGGAAACAGAATGAAATTTATTGAAAGCCATAAAGAAAAATTGTGCTTCACTAATATTTTAAAGACCTAGTGACTTATTTTGAAGTGAACTTGGAGTGATTTGTTCTTAGTTCTTTTGCAAAATGCATTCAAGTATTCAGGGTTTTTGTGCTAACGTGTTTCCTTATGTGTACTGATATGTGAAACTAGACATTAGAGAGGCAAGACAATTTGAACTGGGGTGGGGGGGAGGAGACTATGAACAGATAGTAGGTTTGTGTGGGTAAAATTCTATGTTAGCTGTGCTAAATAGACTGTTATAGGCAGGGAAGTAAGAAATATCTTTGAGTCCTTTCTTCTGTAAAAATGTTTAATACTTAAGAATTGACAGGGAAGTAAACTTCCTCTAGAATGGAGGTATAACAGAACGAGCAAATGAGAACCATGCCAACTAAGATCATGTCTGAATTATGTGACAGTTTCTTGTAACTCTGGTCAAGAAAATTTGCCTCAGATTTCTTATTCCAACAGAGTACAACAGAGGGACTGAATTTGGTGATCCCTCCTGGTGCTAAAAATCTTACGATTTAAAAAAAAATTTGACTTGGATTGCTGGAAAGTCAAGATGCTTGCTTTCTTACTTTCTGTACTTGTTCCGGTTCAAGAATTAAGAACTTTAGATGGGAGAATAAGGCTTTGCTTTCTCTAACTGCTATTTTCTGACTAGGTACTTCGTAACTCAGGAAGACCTCATTTATTCCCAGTAATATGTTTTACTAAAACTCTTTCAGGTAACTTTACAAAGACTGTGTGACTTAATAGTAGATCACGGCTTGAACTCAGTTTTTATTTATTGTTGTAACTAGAAAATTTTAGTGAGGGCTTTTTTTTTTTGTCTCTGTAGTTATCAGAGACTGTTACAGACGATTGCTGTACTCGAGGCTCAACGTTCTCAAGCAGTCCAGGACCTTGAAAACTTAGGCAGACATCAGAGAGAAGCACTAAAAAATCCCATTGGATTTGTGGAAAAACTCCAGAAGAAGGTATATATTGAGCAATTTTTAAGATTTATTGAGATGTATTTGGTAATAACTCGGTTTATTCTTTTTATATGATTATATACTTGTTTAAATGTTTAATTTTTTTCCCCTTCTGTAATTAACCATATTACTGAAGGCAGAATACTGCCTTCCTTCACCCCCACCAAACACACAATAAGATATACCTCAATGAAGATAGCTAGGAGCTTCAATTGGATGTGTGTTTAGAAACTTGATGTCCTGTTCCTAGCCATTTTTACAGTCTTTTTCTGTTACTTTCTTCCTTCCCCATCTTAAAAATATTTTCCCTGTTTTGCTTTCAGGACTTCAAGATTGTTGAAGCTAAAAGAAAAAATACTTTAGTATTTATTTACTGCTTAGTTTAGAGTTACTTTTCTAACTCTGAACGTAGTGAGATAGAAAACAATGGTGATACAAACAAAAACTATATTTTAAATGTCTTTAGGGTTATGGTTGCCAAGTCTATGAGAATGAGGTATATAAATTTTACTTAATTTTGAAATGTTCTTTTATTTTAGTGTAAAATTCCTTATAATTCTATTTTTTCCTTAAAACATAACTTTCATATTTAAGCAGTTAACCATTTGAAAGTGATTCAAGTTTTTATAACTTTCTTAGTGTGTAAACATGGAGATAATCTAGATGTGCATTTATGCCACAGTATGTGTCTTGAATTAGGGGCCCACTAATTATTCAGTAAATTTGAGAGGCAAATATTAATCAGCATTGTCTGAAAAGATTAAAACTGAAAAACTATGAAAAAGAATCCTCTTTTTCACCTTAAACAACACAAAAATTTAGCCTGTTCAGTATGAAAAATTTAGTTATTAGTTACTAGTTTTTAATGAGTCACAGAAGTGGTCTACCAGGTGTTGAGGGAACAGCCCTGGGGACTTCATTTTATTTAGATGATTATTGTTTGGATTTGGATTTTTCTAGTTATGTTATTTACTTGGCAAGCATTCCTTTCTCTGCTTTCAGAACATTGAATATCATAATAGACGTAGGATCTATATATTGATTTGTTAAACCTTCTAGAGTTTTTAGAACCCTATTGTACCCTCTGTGTTATAGTGGGCCCACTTAGGTGTTTATTGATTCTGCACTGCTGTCATGAAACAATTTGCTGGTGCAAAAAGATACAGTACTTTCAGTGTTTACTTATCATTGATTCAACTAAGACAGATGGTGTTTTAACCTTAATCGCATTTTATTCATGTTCTTGGGTGGGCAAAAAGATGCAGTTATGCACATTTACTAGATACGTTATGTGGTTGGTTATTTGCTGGTTTTCCATTTCTGTGTTTAGTTTAGAACTGAATTTCTTTTCACTTTATCTCAGAAACAGAGATGTGATATTGACTATCTTAAGAATTTTTTCAAAAATATACAAATGTGTATTAAATCCTAGATGCTTTGGTAATCATGAAAGACTTATGTTCCTTGGAAAGAAGATTTTCTGCTGGATTTAATTTAGAAGTTTGAGTTTTCACTTTTTCTGTGTTAACTCATGTATGCTTAAATTGTCTATTTTCTTCAGGTTTACCAGAGTAGTTAAGTTGTTGACATGTGATCTCTTTGTTTTACTGGACATCTAAAAACTCCTAATTGAAATTAAGGAAACTTGGATTATATATTGGTATATAGAATGCAGGGAACCTTTACGGCTTGTTAGCTTTCTTTGATATTACTACCATCATTATTTTAAAAGACACTCTGTTCTAATTTTTCTAAAGTTGAACCTTAGACTAATATGTGCTATTATGATGATGGTGCTAATATAATATGTCACAAGCAAAATAAAAATTAAGAATTCTGTGTCACAAAGTGGATTTTGCCTGCCAAGTTCATAATTTATGACCTGATTTTTTTCTCAACGTTTTATTTTGAAAAATGTTAAGTAGACGAAAAAGTGGAAAGTACTGTATAGTTAGCACACCCATCCACCCCCAGATTCTACCATTAACATTTTATTATATTTGCTTGATTGTATGTTTATGCAGTTCTTCCATCCACCATTCTATCTTATTTCAAGATGGAATGCATTTGATGCGTTCCAGAGTTGCAGACATGCACACTTAACACCAAAACGCTTCAGAATGCATATCGTTAACTAAAATTTTTTTTTAAAACTTTTTCAGGTGAAATTTACATACAATGAAATTCAGAAATCCCAATTTTACCATTATATGGGTTCTGACAAATACACCCACCCATGAAACCCGAATCCCTATCAAAAGATTGATCATGGGCTTCCCTGGTGGCGCAGCGGTTGAGAGTCCGCCTGCCGATGCAGGGGACACGGGTTCGTGCCCCGTTCCGGGAAGATCCCACATGCCGCGGAGCGGCTAGGCCCGTGAGCCATGGCCACTGAGCCTGCGCGTCCGGAGCCTGTGCTCCGCAACGGGAGAGGCCACAACAGTGAGAGGCCCGCGTATAGCAAAAAAAAAAAAAAGATCATACTGACGTGGTTTTAGTAATTATGACAACTATTCACTTCTCTAAAGATGGTTGGCAAAGTAATTGAATTCCAAGTAAACTAAAGATGTAGTTTTGATTCTCAAAATGTGATGTTTTTTTGTACACGTGCTGAGTTATATAGTGTGAAAATAATTAATAGTTTTATGGATAAGTCAGGAACACATGGGTCCATTAAAAATGAATTCTGTGTATCAAGTCATATCTATTATATTTCAGTCAGACACATTTCATGTGCTGTTCTTAGAGATAAATATCTTTCTTTGCTATTTCTGTTTAAAGTGTGTTAGTGATAAAGTACAGTATGTTTATATAGTTCAGCTTTAGACCTCTAAAATTAGTGCTTATGTTTTGTTAAGTTCATTTTCCTTTACTTGGCTATCATTTCTACCATTTAGTGTTTAGACTGTATTAACTTCATTGGCTGTTGGATTCAAAAAGTGAGTAGAAATGCTCAGTTGATGATTATTTAGATTTGGAGCCATCTGAAAATTTGGTTGTAGTTGATAATTTCTTGAATTAAACTTAGTTTGTCACTTTCATTTTTTTCCCCCACCAGGCTGATATAGGGCTTCCATATCCACAGAGAGTTGTTCAGTTGCCCGAGATTGTATGGGACCAATATACCAATAGCCTTGGGAACTTTGAAAGAGAATTTAAAAATCGCAAAAGACATACTAGGAGAGTTAAGCTAGTTTTTGATAAAGGTAAGAAATTACATGATACGAATTTAATTAGAGAACTACCTGACAAAGTCTTGCTTTAATAATCCTATATGTGGTTTTCTTTTTAGTAGGTTTACCTGCTAGACCAAAAAGTCCTTTAGATCCTAGGAAGGATGGAGAGTCCCTTTCATACTCTATGTTGCCTTTGAGTGATGGTCCAGAAGGCTCAAACAGTCGTCCTCAGGTAAGCAGGATAAAGTGTTAGAGCAGGAAAATTTGAATTGTAGACAAAACATTTTAACATTTTGCTGGTTTGTATTCTTAAAATTCAAGCAGTCTTTCACCTGAAGGTATGATGAGAACATGACTTTGAAGTTAAGAAAAAGCTGGGTTGAAATCATAACTCCACCACTTACTAGCTGTGGAACTTCAGATGTCATCTATATTAAAATCTCCAAGCTGCAGTTTCCTCTTATATAAAATGTGATTAATATCACCCTATGTTGTAGAGTTGTTGTGAGGAATATAATGAGTAGTACATGTAACATGCCCAGTTCAGTGCCTGACACATAATACAGTATTTATTCTAAAAATAAGAGCTCTTTGTGTGTAGTGGAATGTAACTAGGATTTGCTGGTTGTAACCTGGCCTTGCTGCTGTTAGTTAGATGAACTTTAATAAACATGTGGATTCAGAATGAAAAAGTAACATTTCTTTAAAATAAACAATAGCCATAAAGATAGTGGTATGTTGAGCTGTGTAACTAGTTAAAAATATTATGTACATTTTAGTAAAATTGATATTAGGCTCCATTTTATGAGCAAGACATACGTTTAGGATATTACTTTATTATTACTTAAATAAAAAGACTAGCACATTAAAAATATTATAATGGAAAAAATTCCACGTATAACTTCCTCATTGTTAGCAAAGAATATATATGGTACATTATTATTTCTAAAACTGCCCTAAACAGTCAGTACATATGATCTCTTCAAGATGTTTCCCCACATCCTTAGGCTAGAAATAAAACTGTTCATATTTCAAAAGTAAAGAATAAATAGATAACAAAGGAGAAAGATGCACCTGGTGTGTGTTCATGCTTTGTTTCCTTCATTTTTCTTTGTGAGGGTGGATGTGATGCTTTATTTAAAAGATTGGGATGGAAATACTCTTCTGAGGTACAAGACACTAATTGGAAAATGGATTTGTTAAAAATATTTGAATTCTTTGGTTTTCAGATGATTTACAATCTACCAAAGAAAGGTAATTCAAATAAACTATAAGCACTGTAACAATGATTATTAAAAAAAAAAGAAACATTTCTATTTCTTTAAAATGAAGTTGCTGTCACCTATATCTCAAGATTGCTAGGAGTATAAAACCAAATGAAATAAAAGAACATGAAAACATTTTGTAAGCAATAAATTATGTACACATTAAAAAAATAAATTTACTCACATATTTTGAAATTAATTAAAAATTTCACAATTTGTGTGTTATTTGGCTATATCAAAGGGTAGTCTTTGTTTTTTCTCTCTGACAAAAACCTTGTTTTATATGCAGATGATAAGAGGACGCCTGTGTGACGATACCAAACCTGAAACATTTAACCAGTTGTGGACTGTTGAAGAACAGGTAATAGATATTTCTAAATTGTGTAGGTTTAAAAAAAAAGCAGTTAAAATTAGAGCCAGTATTGTGAGTAAAGTGTATATTGTTGTATGTAATCCCTCTTAACCATGAATTTAAAATATTTAAACTTGTTTCTGTATACCTTTTTGCATACTTCAAGAATTTTGCATTCTGAGAATATATGAATTCCATTTTGGGGATAATTTTTAATTAAGGAACCTGGGTTTTGGGGAGGGGATTGAAAAAGATATTAAAACAGATGGAGTAAAGTTTTTGTAATGCAGCTTTGTGAGACAGAAAAACCTGGAGCCAAGTAAAGCTGTGCTTCAAAGTGAATTCTTGTTTTTGTTTGGAGGGGAGCTGGCAAAGCCAAGGTCAGAGTGTTCTCTTACATTTTGGCATATAGCTAGGATTGTTTGTGGGTAAGGTTTGAGACACATCTCTGTCTCATGTGAGGATTAGCCCCACAGCTATAATGAGTTTATCAGTTTATAAAAAGCTTCAGGAAACTTTTATTTCCAACATTTGGACTATTTTGCATCCTTAGGACTATGGGAGAATTTAGGAGATAGGTCAGAATATTAAAATTAAATATTTGAATGAAGGACCACACAAAGGAGGAAAAGATCTCTTTTAGTATTCTGTCTAAATCCAAATGAATTTACATAGTTTTGTCAGATCCATAGTGGCAAGCCTAAACATAGTCTAGCAAGATAAAGTGGTCAGTGGAAATCACTAAAATATGTAACATATTAATTAATTATTTTCTTTGTTGGGGGTGCTTTCCTTTTTTTACTGAAGTGCATAGAAAATCTTTATAAGGTCTTTCATAGGTTTATTTTCTAATCTTATTTTTCTTGTGAAGTCTTAAATTCCTTACTAGAAATTTTTCCTATCATGAGGATTTCTAGTTGACCTAACCCCCAAAGTTGGGGAGGGAGTATTATAGTTTAAGATGAAAGGTGAATGTATTTATTTAGAAACTCAGTATTAAACTTTCCTAAATTTGGTCTTTGGTTTGGCTTAGAAAAAGCTTGAACAACTACTCTTGAAATACCCTCCTGAAGAAGTAGAATCTCGACGCTGGCAGAAGATAGCAGATGAACTGGGCAATAGGACAGCAAAGCAGGTAATTGAGGAGATAGCCCCATATTGTTGGCATGTTTTTGATGGTTTTTTAAATGAAGGATAGTGAAGCTAAAATCAGTAGACCTGCCCCTTCATATTTAGCTACACAGTGCTATAGTATGTGGAGTTTTAAAAAACAACATCGTGTATTTTTCTGTTGATTTTAGAAACAACTCTGAGATAATTCTGCTTTGGATCATTACTTAAAAATAAAAAAGTAATGGACTTGGTGCCTCTTGAATGTTTAATGAGTGCACCAGTTTGTGCTTTTTGGTTAGACTGTGCTAATAGATTTGTGATCGTGCCTTAGTCAGTATTCCCTGATTGTCTTTCTAAAAAAATATCTGTCAGTTTTCTCCTTCACATTCCCATTGATATTAATAGATATGTTTTTATGCTGCAAGCACTTGTGTTCACAAGTTGAAACTGTGTTTAGCTTTGGAATCAAACAGATTTAATTTATTTTAACAGTTTTTTTGTCTCTATTTTAAAACATAAGTGTCTTTGGTGGCAATTTAAAATTATTTCTAGATTTATGGTAGATTTTAAGTTGTTACTATTCATTAAGATACACATGTATGTTTTAAAAACTATTTTAAAAAACTATTCTGATACTGCATGTCTTGTCATTTATTACGTTAAAAGGCTTGTCATGTTTCCTTAGGTTGCCAGCCGAGTGCAGAAGTATTTCATAAAACTAACTAAAGCTGGCATTCCAGTCCCAGGCAGAACACCAAACTTATATATATACTCCAAAAAGGTAAAAAAAAAAATAGGTAAAAGTAAACCTTAGATCTCAGATTAAATTCATCAAAGTCAGAGTTCCTGTGTAAAAGTTTATATATTTATGAGAACAGGGTTATTTTATTTTTAAAATTTGACTCACTCTAAACATTTTCTTATATATGGTAGGATTCCATTATTGCTACTCAGTGAGTTTCAATGACGATTATTCATTATTTTCTTAGGAGTAGGTTAGTTAATGTGAATGAGTGCTATTTGAAAGATATTAGATTGTATGTATGTCAAAAAGGCCTTTGTGATGTTAAAGTTTTTAGGGTGTTTGATTCTTTAGTAAATATAATCAATTTCTGTTTTATACATATATTATATAAATCCAAGGTTAGAAATATTTATTAAGATATTTAATCCTCACTGTAATTCTAAAAGTGTAGGTAGTATCACTTTCACTTTACTCATGATAATATTAATAGATAGCTTTTGATCTTACTGTTGAATGCTCTGGGCTAGGTACTGTTCTACAACCTTTTTATAGATGAGAAAACTAAGCACATTGAGTGAATTGTCTAGTCACAGCTGGTAAGTCTGGGAATCATTGATCTTCTGATTCTGCACCTAAGCCTTTTCCACTGTTCTCTGCCGCTCTGTACAGTGAAAAAGCTACTGTCCCTCTCCTACACAGAACACTGCATAGAATTATGGCCAATTTTTTGCTTTAATTGCAAAAAAAGTAAAGCACATCATTGGCCTTCTTTCATTTCCTTGGTAAATCATCTGGGTACTTCCACTCCCCCGCAACTGCCACCGTTCACCTAAAGAGAAGCTAGGAGCCGATCTAATGCTGTTACCCTTCCTTAGTGAAGCTAACTGTTTTACATTAAGAATATTGTCTATATACCTCCATGTTTTAAAAATTTTGTTCTTATTCTTTTTACCAAGCTCTGGAAGCTTGTTTTAATTTGTCAGATGTTTTAAATATTCTGGATTTTTTTCTCCCCAAATATAGTATTATCTATTTAGATATGTAGAGTTCATCCTGTAACTTCAGAATGTTGGAACTTTGATAACCACCATTTAACTTAACAGCTTTAATTTTCGTGATTTCTAGGTTATCTTTAGATGTGTTGTGCACCTTACGTTTTCACCACTAAGACTAGACGATGATAACAAAAGGAATACTAAAGAAACCTAAATGTGTTCCCTTCTTTGGGTGCACTGAATTTTAAGTTAACAGACATTTTGACTGCAGAGATCTAGCCCAGTCATAGACGTGGTTAGAGGTTTTTTGTTTTGTTTTGTTTTAAATAAATTTAATCAATTAATTAATTAATTTAGTTTTGGCTGTGTTGGGTCTTTGCTGCTGCGCACAGGCTTTCTCTAGTTGCAGTGAGCGGGGGGCTACTCTTTGTTGTGGTGCGTGGGCTTCTCATTGCTGTGTCTTCTCTTCTTGCGGAGCACAGGCTCTAGGAGTGTGGGCTTCCGCAGTTGTGGTATGCGGGTTCAGTAGTTGTGGCTCATGGGCTCTAGAGAGCAGGCTCAGTAGTTGTGGCGCACGGGCTTAGTTGCTTTGCGGCATGTGGAATCTTCCGGGACCAGGGCTTGAACCCGTGTCACCTGCATTGGCAGGCGGATTCTTAACCACTGTGCCACCAGGGAAGTCCTGACATGGTTAGAGTTTGAATTTTGAAATGAAATGATGGTTCTCTATGTGGCTGAGATTATTCTTTGTGGCGGTGCTGTTCGTGAAGAGAGGAAGTCTGCATAGGGGTTCAAAGGGAGGCCTTTGGCTCCACAGAGGCCTATTTTATAATCTTGATTCTACCACTGCCTAGCTGCAGTACCTTGAACAAGAAAGTTAACCTCCTCATGCCTCCGTTTTTTCACCTTTAAATTAGAAGTGATAATAACTACTTTACAGGAATGTTTTGAGGGCTAAGTGACATTGACAAAGAGTAAGCAGTCAATCAGTGTTAGATACTATTTTCAGACATTCATCGTGTTGGGGAAATTTTCTTTTTACTTGATAGTTTTATATCTGGCTTTGGCTAACTTCATCCTCCTTGATCATCTGTAAGATGACCTTAAGAGGAGCCAGCATGTGAATGCCAAGAGTGTAATAAATGTTGGGGATACAAATATAAGCTACATAATGAGCATATGGTCCATTATACTCCACCTAGGTATTCTGCCTACATTTCTGTTTGTTGGTTTGGTTTGTTTTTATTTAAGGCTTGTTGTCTTTTTAAAAATCCAGATAAAATAGAAAAAGCAACCACATAAGAGTATGCTGAAGGGTAGAGGTGCAGTCCTTCTGATCAGGCAGATTTGCAGGAAGTAGCATTTATATTTTTGATTCTTTTAATGATTGTCCACTATCCCAATTAAAAATTTGTTTTCTCACTTAGTCTTCAACAAGCAGACGACAGCACCCCCTTAATAAGCATCTCTTTAAACCTTCCACTTTCATGACTTCCCATGAACCACCAGTGTATATGGATGAAGATGATGACCGATCCTGTTTTCGTAGCCACATGAACACTGCTATGGAGGAGGCATCAGTAAGTTATCTATTTATACTATATATATGTCTGTCTATCTATCTATCTATCTATCTTTATCTATGTATTATACAGATCAGGATACAGAATGGGAGCACCAGGATTTCCTAATTATTCCTATTCTTCAGAGAATATTGCTTTCTTTTCTTTTAATTAACTAGTCAAACTTGTTTTACAATGGGCTTTAAAAATGTTTTTATGAAGAAACTTTCAAGCATATACAAAAATAAACCCATGTGCACCCATTATTCAGCTTTAACAATTATCAGTTTGTGGCAATCTTATTTTCATCTATACTTCCTACCCACCCAACTTTCTGTCTGGGATTATTTTGGAGCAAGTTCCAGACATTACAAAATATCATTATCATGTTTATTAAAAGGTACTTCTTTATATAATCCAGATATCCAGTCAGTTCACATTTCCCCAGTCATAAATTGCAGTAGTGCCTCCCCCCCGCCGCCCTTTTCTCTCTCTTCTGTTTTCCCCTCTCACATTTGTTTTGTTGAAAAACTGGGTTATTTGTCTTGTAGAATTTACCTCAGTGTGGATTTTGTTGTTTGTATCTCCTTGGTGTCATTTAATCTGTTCCTCTGTTCCCTGAATCTCCTATAAATTGATAGGTCTAGATAACTGATCAGATTCAGGTTTATTTGTTTTTTTGTTTGTTAGGGTGGGCAGGACTACTTCATGTATACTTTTATCAGTTTGACATAGCATACATTGTTGCTTAGATCCATTAACTCATTAGATGTTACAAAATAGTAAAATTCTTTCTTCATTTATTTGATAGAATATTCACAAAGTAACCCCCCCATCAACTATTTGATTATCCTAAGTTACATACAGAAAACGCAGCATAACTGCTTGATTCTTCCCTTTATTTTCCTGTTTTTAAAATAATGAGTTTGTTCTCTGATATCCTGTAGATTGACTCATGAGGTTTTAAAATTTTTGTATTCTTATGAATTGTTGGACTTAAAATATATTTAATGTGTTTCAGTGCATTGATATTATTGTCTTTATTAGTGTACAGATTGGCCCATTGGTTGGTTGTAACCTATTCAAGCTGGATTTTGAGTTCTTTTGACAAGACTCTAGTAATCTTTTATAGCTTTCTTACTGTCCGGTAGGACAAGGAAATTCCAGGCTCATCTTGTATATTTCCTGCTTCAGACCTGGAGTCAGTTCTGCTTTCTTTTATTGAGAAATGGTATTTGGAGGCTCTATCCTGATACAGGATGTTACTTGCTACTGGATTGATCATTGTATCTAAGCCTATATAGTGGACAGAGCTGAGAAATATGTTATATATTTGTTAAAATTAAAAGACATCATAAATTCATCATTTTATTTCAAATTCAACTTAAGGACTGTGGGAATTTTACTTAACCCATTTTGATCTTTAATATGTATCATTTTTCTACCATGCTGAAAATTCCAGTTATCAGTGACATCAACATAATGCTTTCTTTGTCTCACACTGCCCACAGTAGTCTCAGAATTTCATAATACTAACACTACCATCAACAATATGATCCTGAAAACAGGTTTTTTGGGTAGCACTGTTTTTGCAGAGCACAGGCTCCAGATGCTCAGGCTCAGCGGCCATGGCTCACGGTCCCAGCCGCTCCGCGGCATGTGGAATCTTCGCAGACCAGGGCACGAACCCATGTCCCCTGCATCAGCAGGTGGACTCTCAACCATTGCGCCACCAGGGAAGCCCCGGGTAGCACTGTTTTTGCCTTAGGATATACCCAACTACAGAAATAAAGTCAAATTATACTTTTAAAATCCTCTTGGACTAATTCCTCTCTGTGTTGTCATCAACTGGATGCTATTTTAGGTTAATTCATTTCATTTTACTTTACATTCGGAGATTCCTTTTTATTGCTGTTAATATTTTTTATTTTACTATGCTAAAATTCTTCCTCAATAAGTAACATGATTCTGATTCCTTGTTTAAAGGACATGAAGATTGCCTTATATCTTTCTTAGTACTTTGATTATATATGGTAACTGGAAAAGGAGATTTTAATGAAAAGTCAGCAGATAAAAATAAGTCTCCTTTGTTCTGTTTCTAGATTAATCAAACACTGATTGTATACTTTGGTATGAAACTACTGTAAAATGACTGTATTCTTAAATTTTTTTTTTCTTTTTAAACTTGTCTTTTTGAAAAACAGCTAGATTCTGCTGTGTCTTAAGATATGGCATTTGTGTGTAATTTTGTATTTTGTGACTATTAGAATTACTCATTGGAGAAATGTTTATTTACACTTAATATGTAACAGGCTCTGCTAGAGGTCAGCTCCATAGTTATGAATAAAATATCTATGATCTTGGGGTTCTCATAAATCTTAGTTTTGTGGGAGGAGATAAATGTGTAATCACATCAATAAATTACAGAATTTTAAAAATGCTTCAAAAGTATGTGTCATTGTAATTATTTTAGAGGTACTTAATTCAGATTGAGAGTTTAAGTGGAAGACCCAAGGAAGTGATAGTCAAGTTGGCCATTGAAGGATGAATAAAACTTAGCTAGGTGAGGAGTGATGATGGGATGCTTAAAAGAAGTACATTTTGAGAAAATTGGCAAAATATAGTATAGTATAGGTGGTTGAATTTGATTTAGCTTTTGTTTGGTTGATTTTATTTATTTATTTTTAAATGAGCACCAGTTCACATCATTCTGATTACTTTAAAATAGCTATTTAAATGTATATTTATGAATCCTCTAGTGTAAAATTTATAGATTTCAGTTTCTCTTTTCAGAAAAGCAGTAGCTAGAGAGACAATCTGTATACCATTTAGACCCTCTTGAAACTGGTCATAGTATTTCTCCTTTAAGTAAATTTAAAATGATTATAACTAGGAAATCTGTTTATGGGTGAGCATTTTAAAAATATTTGTTTGTTTTTTTGTTCATTTTAAAGTAACATTGGTTTATAACATTATATGTTTCATGTGTACAGCATTGTAATTCAACTAATATATATGCACTACAGTGTGCTCACCACCAAAAATTCTAGTTTCTATCCATCACCATACATTTGACCCCCCCTACCCATCTCTCCCTCCCCCTACCACTCTTCCCCTCTGTGGAAAGAACACCAATCTGTTCTCTGTACCTGTGTGTGTTTTTGTTTTAATTTGTTTGTTTGTTTATTTTATGTTTTTTTAATATTCAACATAAGAGTGAAATCTCGGTACTTGTCTTTCTCCTCTGACTTATTTCACTTTGCATCAATTTCCTCAAAGTCCATCCTTGTTGCCACAGCTGGCAAGATTTTATCTTTTTTTTTTTGATGGCTGAATAGTATGGAATTTTAATTTTTAATTGTGCTGAATACCCATAACAGAAAATTGACCATCTCAGCCAATCTTGAGTGTACAGTTCAGTGGTGTTAAAGTACATTTACGTTATTGTGCAGCGAATCTCCAGAACTCTTTATGTCTTGCAAAACTGAAACTCTGCATCCAGTAAACATCATCTCGCTATTCCCTCCTCCTTCTAGCTCCTGGCAACTACCATTCTACTTTCCGTCTCTTTGAGTTTGACTACTCTGGGTACCTCATATAGGTAGAATCATACAGTTTTTGTCCTTTTGTGACTGGCTTATATCACTTAGCATAATGTCATCAAGGTTCATTCATCATGTAACGTGTCACAATTTCCACTTTTATGGCCAAATAATATTCCATTGAGTGTGCATACCACATTTTATTTATCCATTCTTCTGTCAGTGGACACTTGGGTTGCTTCCACCTTTTGGCTGTTGTGACTAATGCTGCTGTGAACACGGGTGTACAAATATCTGTTAGAGTCTCTGCTCTCAAATTATTTTGGGTATATACCCAGAAGTGGAATTGCTGGATCATATGGTAATTCTGTTTCATTTTTTGAGGAACCACAGTACTATTTTCAGTAATGGCTAGAACATTTTATATTCTCATCAACAGTGTACAAAAGTTTCAATTTCTCTACATCCTTGCCAACACTTATTATTATTATTACTCTTTTAAAATTTTGATAGTAGCCATCTTAGTGGGTGTGAGGTGATTTAACTTTTTTTTTTAACATCTTTATTGGAGTATAATTGCTTAACAATGTGTTCATTTCTGCTGTATAACAGAGTGAATCAGCTATATGTATACATATATCTAACTTAATCTTGTTGACCAAATTTAATAATACCCTTAGACTTAAAATGCAAATTAAAAAATTTAGCAGAGTTTGTATTCTTTGTATTTGCCTAAAATATCTAAATTTAATAATTTTATTATAAAATTTCTTACTACATTATTTAATTATTTGGGGTACATCACATTTATTGGTATTACGTATTTATTACATTATTTATGTTGTCTTTCTCAGGGGTAACATAGGAAGGCAGTAGCTATAATTTAACATCTTTAGTTGACAAGAATTTGAAATGGATGAAAGATAGTGGGCGATAAGGTAGGTGAAGTGTGAGATTGTAAAGAATCATTATCCAGCTGAGGCCTTTGGGCTTGACAATGTAGATAGTGAGGAAGCCATTTTTAGCAATAGTGAGACAGAGGAGGGAGTGGTTACTATAGAGGACTGATTTGAGAGAGATTTTAGGTAGTATTAAATAGTGACAGAATTATGTTTTATTAGATATGAAGTATAAAATTAAGGATAACACTTAGGTTTAGGCCTTGGGCTGCTAGGTGTGTAAGGGGTTAGTTATATGGACAAATCTGGGTTCAAATCACTTGACTCTTTAACTAATTAACCATGTAAGCTTGGGCATATGTTATAATTTCTATAAACATCAGTTTCCTTGATATAATATAAATATAGTAGCTAAGAATACGTAACATGGAGAGCAGGAGAAACGGGAGGTGCAGGGGTTGTCTGGTCCAGGATTGAGAATTGATGGAACATGGGATTAATGAATTGGGGATGCTTTTATGAGGGTTGTGGAAATCAGTGACCATGGGATCAGTCATGAGGTAGCAAAGGGAAGAAATGGATCCTGGGTGGCAGAGCACAAATAAATTGGGAAAATAGGAAGCAGTTAGTGATTCATCTGTCAACTTCAAATTCATATAGCTTTTACTGTTCATTTCTTTATTGTAAATAATAATCTTTGTAACATAAGTTCATCCATTTGAGTAAGAGGAATGTACTGTATTGATCATTGGGAGTACTGAGCAGAAAACAGAAGAGATTAGTTTGCTTGTTGTTAAGAAAATGTCATATTTACCTGAGGAAGCTTAAAAATCTGTTAGATTGGAGAAGAGGAGCTTCCTGCAGATCAGGAAAAAGTATATTACAAGGAGTCTTCCAAGTCGCCATGAACTTGTTGGGATGGGGTTGAAGCTGCGTTAGTGTATGACAGAGGTGGGAGTCATGCCTTGTTCCCCTGGTACTTGCGTTATGAAGATGCCTACTACAGTTCAATATTACTATTGCATTAAGAATCCCTCCAGGGCTTCCCTGGTGGCGCAGTGGTTGAGAGTCCGCCTGCCAATGCAGGGGACACGGGTTCGTGCCCTGGTTCGGGAAGATCCCACATGCCGTGGAGCGGCTGGGCCCGTGAGCCATGGCCACTGAGCCTGTGCGTCTGGAGCCTGTGCTCCGCAAAGGGAGAAGCCACAACAGTACCGCAAAAAAAAAAAAAAAAAAAAAGAAGCCCTCCAGAAGTATTAGTCTAAAATATTGCTGAGGGTCTCTTTGGCCTCTCCCGTTGCGGAGCACAGGCTCCGGACGCACAGGCTCAGCGGCCATTGGCTCACGGCCCCAGCCGCTCTGCGGCATGTGGGATCTTCCCGGACCGGGGCACGAACCCGTGTCCCCTGCATCGGCAGGCGGACTCTCAACCACTGCGCCACCAGGGAAGCCCAAGGGTCTCTTAAATGTGGAAAATATCTTGTCAGTAGAAAAATAGTCTTTATCAGTATTTCTTATACTAGTTCATTTTAATTATGAAACTAACAGTTTTGTGTTTTGTTTTTTTCAATAGGATGAAGAAAGTATTCCTATTATGTATAGGAATTTACCTGAATATAAGGAACTATTACAGTTTAAAAAGTTAAAAAAACAGAAACTTCAGCAAATGCAAGCTGAAAGTGGATTTGTGCAACATGTGGGCTTCAAGGTAAATTCTATTTAATTCTTCTATTCATTTAATTTGAAAGGGTGATAGGATATATTTAAGGTGGTTTTCGGAGCTTTAAGCTCCACGACTTTCAAGCACACAGATAAAAGTAAGTTTAGCTCTTGTCCTGTTCATTTATACAAAGTAGTGTGCCACAGTTACTGGTGTCAAGAGATTTATGATTCAGTAGAGATAGAGAAGAAAAATATACAGGTATAGTTTGAGGTAATACATGAGATGAGAGGTTTTTCTAGCTATTTCCCCACCCCAAATTTACTGAGATATAACTGACAAATAAAAACTGTACATATTTGTGTACAAAATATTTAAGATATAAAAAAAATTCACCTCGCATAGTTATCTTTTTTTTTTGAGATAAGAACACTTAACATCTGCTCTCTCAGCAAATTTCAAGTATGCAATGCAGTATTACTAACTATAATTACTGTGTTGTACATTAGACCTCCAGAACTTATTCATCTTATAACTGAAAGTTTGTACCCTTTGACCAATGACACCACGCCCACCCCTACCTCCCCCCACCCCACCCAGCCCCTGGCAACCCTCAGCAACCTCCATTCTAATTCTTTGCTTCTGTGAATTTAACTGTTTTGGATTCTACATTTAAGCGAGATCATATAGTATTTGTCTTTCTGTGTCTGATATATTTCACTTAGCGTAATGTCCTTAGGTTTCATCCATGTTGTCACAAATGGCAGGATTTCTTTCTGTTTTATGGCTGAATAATATTCCATTGTGTGTGTGTGTGTGTGTATATATATATAGAGAGAGAACACATTTTCTTTGTCCATTCATCCATAGAGCTATTTCTTTTGTTGTTGCTGTTGTTCATGGATCAGAAATTTCTTTTCCCCTTTCAGATTCAGTTATCTCTGCTGTTTTTTGAGGGGCTAGTAGAAATACATTTATTCATGCCACAAAATTTTGAGATATCCATTTATGTTCCAGGCACTTTGCTAAGTGCTAGGGATTTAGCAGTAAACAAGATGGACTCACATCCTTCCCTATTCTGTTTTCATCTCATAAGTGATTTAGAGAAGTTAAATGAGTGAATTAGTTGAGTGTGACTAGTGTGCATACTGGAGAGCAGTGAGAGGCTATTTAGTTGCCTTGGAAATTTTGCTAAGGAGTTTAAACTCTTCTAAAATGTTGGAGAAACTTTGAAGGATTTTAAGCAGAGTAACATGAAATTTGCATTTTGGAAAGATCATTCTATTTTCTTAAACAATACAACCCTTAGGAAGGCAGTGGGTTTCGAGTGGATAACTCTTAATTCTGACTACAGTATTGTTAAATTCTTTAAATAATAATTTGTTCATGTATACTTTTTATGTAATTGAAAAAAAATTAAGTGAAGGGGGAAAAAGATCATTCTGGCATTAGTATGGAGAATGGATAGGAAGAAAGCAAGGCTGAGGGCAGGGAGACTAGTTGGAGATTCTCTTCATTAATTTAGACAAAAGATGAGAATGTCCTGAACTTGACTGGTGGCTGTAGAAATAGAGAGATTGACAGGTTTGAGAACACCTTAGATGTTAGAACTGGCTATACTTGGTGGGATTGGAGGAAGTAAGATTGAGACCATGAACTACAGATTTGCTGGTAGTGGTATACATAAAAATACTGATGTGTGCTGTGACTTAATAAATTTAAAACAAAATTCTTATACCTCTGGTCCTCTGGAGTGGCTATTAGCCAGAATATATTAAATGATTTTCTTTTCTAGATCTTTCAGTGGTCCTGCTTCTCCATTTAGAGATTTTCCTAATTGACAGCTGTGTCTTTCCAGGAAGAAACTCTCTCCACTTCTCATAATTTTGTTGTAAGACCCAGCTGTGGCTTGTTTGCCAGTCTGTCAGCCACTCTAGTTGGCCTGATGATCAAAGAACCTAGAGATTTACTTTGATTTCCAAGATTGCGCAGAACACACCGAGGGCTACCACACTGCCACAACACTGAGAAAGAGCTAAATTTGCCTTTTCTTCATGGTGGGCGTTGGTTATTAGGAGCCTTCAAGGCTTTGGAAAGTAACTCAGTAAGGTGAAAGTTCAGAGAGGATTTTGTGTTCAGTTGGGTTTATGTTAGCTGTGGTATCCTGTTTTAAATAGTTCTGTAACATATTTGGATAGTTTTAGCAATGGTATTAAGTCAGTGGTTCTAAAGCCCAGTCATTGTACACTGGTCTGAGGTACCTTTCAAGTCAGTAGCTACTAATAATCAAACGCCCAAGTTTGCAGATGATTTACTGAAGATTTTTAAAAATAAATTAAAGCATATTATGATGTTCCTCTCACCCATCTGTATTGTAGCTCAATCTTGAATGGATAGAGTTTCAGCTAGCTTGCTAGAAATTGTGCCTAACTTATAACCATTTTTTGTGTTATCCCACTATCTTGTGCATGGGGAGAGAGGAGAGAATGTCTATGTGCACATTATGTGTTGCCCAGCAGGAAAAAAGAAAGCTTGAGAACAATATAGTTTAATACTTTTTCTCTCTGAATCTTTAATAGTGTGATAACTGTGGCATAGAACCTATCCAGGGTGTTCGGTGGCACTGCCAGGATTGTCCTCCAGAAATGTCTTTGGATTTCTGTGATTCTTGTTCAGACTGGTAAGTGTTATCTATCATTGTAAGTCTTAAATTTTGACAAGAGCTTCTCAGACACTAGTGAGTTTGATTTCTAAACTGCTTAGAAAATCACCACATTTAATGGGTTGAACTTTGTTGTTCTAGACAATTAAGAAATTTTCCTTAATGACACCATATCTCAAGTAACTTTCCATTAGAGATTTTGAGAGATTAATGGATTTAAACAGGTAGAGCTGTGAGGAAGTTTGATAATATCTAGACCAAAATGCATCCAATGCCATGTAATGATGTGTTTGTATGTGTGTGTGTGTGTGTGTGTGTTTTCTTTTCAGCCTTCATGAAACAGATATTCACAAGGAAGATCACCAACTAGAACCTGTTTATAGGTCAGAGACATTCTTAGACAGAGACTACTGTGTGTCCCAGGGCACCAGTTATAATTACCTTGACCCAAACTACTTTCCAGCAAACAGATGACATGGAAGAGAACATCATATACTAGTCCTCTTCAACACATAGCAATGGTATCATTGTGAATTATGTGCACAGTTTGGAAAGATTCTCTACTTTCCCTGAAATGACACTCACAGCATGACAGCTTCCTGAGTGTTCTCGTCAACAGCTCTGCACCGTTGTGGCTCTAGATCACTGTTCAGCAGCTGAACATTCCTGGTGAGCAAAAGGGTTTCCCTGGTGAAATTCGCACCACCACCTTAAAGCCTTTTAGGTGGTGATCTTAAATGGGTGAGATGGAAATGAGAGCACATATTAAAGAGAGAGTAAATTCCAAAGGTTTCAAAGAACTTGGTCATAAATATGCTAATGAGAAGACAAAGTATTTATATTAAAACAGTTTAGTAGCTTTCAGTTTTGTGAAAATAGTTTCCAGCACAGAAACTGACTTCCTTAGACAAAGTTTTAACCAATGATGGTGTTTGCTTCTAGGATATATACACTTTAAAAGAACTCACTGTCCCAGTGATGGCCGCTGATGGCCTTTAGTAAATTGGAGCTGCTTAACCATGTTGATGTCTAATTTCTTTTAACCACAATGAACTGTCCTTATTACCAACAGTGAAGCACTACAGGAGGCAACTGTGGCATTGCTTCCTTAACCAACTCATGGTGTGTGAATGTTATAAAATTGTCACTCAGATATATTTTTTAAATGTAATGTTATATAAGATGATCATGTGATGTGTACAAACTATGGTGAAAAGTGCCAGTGGTAGTAACCGTGTAAAGTCTCTAATTCACAACATTAATTCCTTTAAAATACACAGCCTTCTGCCTCTGTATTTGGAGTTGTCAGTGCAACTCATAGAAGAAAACTGCCTAATAGAAAAATCATATATATGGTAATAATTTCCCTCTTTTGTAGTCTGCACAAGATCCATAAAAGATTGTATTTTTATTACTATTTAAACAAGTGATTAAATTTAGTCTGTGCAGTGAGCAAGAGTTCACATGCATTCTTTTATACTGCTGGATTTTGTTGTGCATCATTTAAAACATTTTGTATGTTTCTTCTTATCTGTGTATACAGTATGTTCTTGAATAATGTTCATTTGTCAGAAGAACTGTGAGAAATAAACTATGTGGATACTGTCTGTTTATATTATAGAATGCTTGTTGTGACTTCCTTCGGTTAGATTTTGGATTTTATTTTTACTAGTATTAAAACCAAAACAATTTTTTTTAAGGTTTTTTTTTTTCCTTTACCTATCTGCCCGTTAAAAAAGAGTAAGGACTATATATGATGGAAAAGAAGGTAAACTTGAGAAGCTCTGTAAAAGATGGTAATGTTTTCACTCACTGTGTGTGCTGAAACACTAAACTAGGTTAACAAAAGAGAATATGTACCATGGTTAAAGAAAAAGACAATTATTAATGTCCAGATGTGAAAACTAAAATTAGGTTGAAAACTTTTAACCTAACTATCATTCTTTCTGATGAAATAAGCCCCCCATGTGTTAAATAAGTGGTTTTTGAAAATCGCTATATTCCCTGGAAATTATTATTGACTACTGGAAAAGAAAATATAAATATTCTAAGATTGATTAAGTATACTGATGCAATTTTTAGAGTCTTCTGTTTTTTCCAATTTTAAATCAAGGGGACATTATTTACCAGTCCTCTTCAATACATTGCAGGGTACTGAAATAATACCCTGAATTCTTTCAATTGAGAAAAGTAATACAGTTTTAACTATAGAAATATGAGAATTTTAATGTATTGATTAAAGAATACTGATGATTTTGATAAAATATATCACATCAGAAGAAAAGGAAATGGACTTGAATTAGAGTTTTTGCTCTGGAATTATTAGTTGGGGCAAGAAGAGGAGAATCATTAACATTCTGGGCATTTGGCTATTATACTTCAATTGAATATGCCAGAGATCTACCTTCAACTTGTAGTAAAGTTGAAGTAGCACTTGATGGTAACTTCTGTGTTTGCATAGAAGTAATACCAGTCAGTTTTGGAGAACCATTCAGAGCCATTCAGAAATCCCATAAAGTATGAAGTATGCTTTGAAAGAGTGATACAATTGATATTTATATAAGCAGAATAGACAAAATAAATCCACTTAAATGTATTTTTTAAGGACAAAGATTTTGAGAATTTTCAGTAACAAAATTTTCTGCTTGAGCAAAAGATGTGTTTATTTTGCATTTTTCAGCTCCAAGCAAATAGTCCTCATGGCTTTAAAAGGGTAGTAGTAGTGGTAATGTGTTTTGTTGTTGTTTTAATGTGAGGACTGCGGGAATGCACAGGGCTCTCATTTGCAAGTAGGCCTTCCATCTCCTACATAGAAGCATTGGTTGTAAAAGACAACATAGACCTACTTATTAAAGCATCACTTATTTAGTAGTATTCAGTAGGTCAGTTGTATTTCCTGAAATATTCTGCTCAAGTTATTTGCTAAGAACTGAAGGAACTTTTAATGACACCTAAAACCACTGCTTTAATGTTTTTAGGCAGAGGGGATTTTGGTTGGTGTGTGATGTGTGCTAAGAATAATAGCAAACACTGATAGAGTGCTTGTTATGTGCCAAGCAAGCATATGGTAACGAATTTAATCTTACAACCTTATGAGGCAGGTTCATTTTTATCCTGTTTTCATATGAGGAAATCTAGCCAGAGAGGTTAAGTAACTTGCCCAAGGTCATATCGTTAGTAAAGTGGTGATGCTTAGATTTTAGCCCAGACAGATTGCTTCAGAGTCAGCGTCTGAGCAAGAATGTTCCCTTTGTGTCAGGGGTCTCAGAGATGGTGGAGGTGGAGGTGTGCAGGAGTTACTTTTCTGTCTCTTCTTCTGGTGCGGTATGCACCCTAGAGTACAGACGTGAGCACACGTCCAGGTTTATAGCTCAGAATAGAGCAGCATATCTGTGGATGGGGAAACCCATCGATCTGTGAAATCGTCTGCCCCATGACGAATTAGGAAAACACATAATTTACATATTCTAATTTGACAGCAGACATGTGGTCATGAGGCTTTAGGCAAAGCTGGGACTGAAGACTTGGGTCTTCTACCTCAGGTACGATTTGTTTCCATTCATGTTTGGTGCCTCTCACTTAACCTAATAGTGTGCTGTGTCCATTTTTCTCTCCTCTTCTCTTTTGTTTAAATTAAATTGCAGAACACAACAATTTACTGAGGTATGAGGAACATTTTTTTTAATGAAATTAAAAAAATAATATATGACATGTATTAAGGATAAATACTTTGCAAATTTCTATGTTAGTTATAAACATAAGAGTGGCATGCTATATAAACTATACTTCTTACTGTGGATAACAGAGTTTGAAGGGCATTATTCTAGGTACACTGGGTAGATTGAAAGCCTCCAGATAACAAGTAGATTTTTACACAAGATTATGTCCTATTTAGGTTCTAAAGGTTTGTTTTTATTTCGCATCTTGAAGAAAAATGGGCTTCTGTTTATATGATCCCAGAAAAAAAAAACAAAAAACAAAAACCTTTTCCCCTACAGTTCAAGTAGCTGATTAAATGGATTTTTGAACATGGTGTCACATTTAGCTCCATGAGAACAGAGACCATCCGTGTCTATATTTATCCCTAGGGCCTGGCTCTTAGTAGATTCTCAATAAATATTTATTGGTAGTAGGACCAATGTTTTGGTTACATTTTTCTCTAGGAAGTTAGAGAAACCACCTGTGTCTGAGTGTGTCTGTGAGTGCATCTGTGGGACCCTTAGAGGGTTTGCCTCAGGAGATCTCCTTTACAGGGCTCTGGGAGGAATAAAGGATCATTACATCCTATTTTATCTGGAGGATGTGGTTCAAACCTGGGTGGCTGAGATTTTGGTTCTCTCTGGGACCCCATTTTCTGCCATGTTTTTAGAGTGATATAATGTTAACTAGCATGGAAATTCTGGGTCCTAGTCTCAGTTGTGGAAGTGAGACCCTCAACAAACGTTGACAAAGAGCTGCCTCTTATTGAGCACTAGGAACTAGTAAATGATTTACATGTATTATTAACCTGTTTAGTCAGCACAACACCTCTATGAGGTTGCTTACTATTGTGACCTCCATGGTACAGATGAGAAAACTAAGGTTCAGAGGATTTAAATGTTAGTTCTCCATAATGACTGCTATGTGTGGGACTGAGGATACAGAGCCTTGCCCTTCTGAAGCTTATATTCTAATGCCGAAGACCTGCGGTAAACAAGTAAATAAAAAACACTATGTAATTTTACGCAGACATAAATGCTGTGAAGAAAAATAATGCTTGAAAAAAAGATGATGGACGAATCAGGACCAGCCTGCCATTTAGAGGGAATAATCAAAGAACACCTCAACAACAAGGGTAAATTTGAACAGAGACCTAAATGGAGTGAGGGAGTTAGCCTTGTGGATAATCTGGAGAAAGAGGCAGAAGGATAGCAAGGGCAAGGGCCCTGATCCAGTAGAGAGCTTAGCTTGTTCAGGCAACGTTAAGAGGGCCAGTGTAGCTTGAACCAAATGAGTAAGAGGAGAGTGGTAGTCGTTGAGGTGAGAGAGGGCAGAGGGCCAGATCAGGTGAGGCCTTGAATGTAGATCATTGTAAAGGAGTTTGGACTGTGTTCTGATGTCTTCTACATACAGACAAGGTTTTCTTCGAGGGGCAGAGACCTCTAAGGTCCTTTCCTGCTTTAGTGACTTCAGTGATGTCATATCAAGCCATTCAAGTCAGTCGACCTGTTTTAACAGTTCTGTAGAAGACTTGCTTTGCACCTCTACATACTCTTCTTCCGGGCAAAGCCATTTACCCCTGCTGATCTTTTTCAAGAGGGTGGCCAACTGCAGCCATAAAAGCCATGGCTGGGCTTGTCTGCTGCCCTGCTGTCTGTCAAAGCTGTGGTGGGCATGGGCTGTTGACCAATATGTGGTATGTGTTTAAAGAATGTTAATTCCTACGAAGAGTCACTTTGTGTTTTCTGGCACAACTGATAATTTTCATCCTGTAACTCTCTTTTTCTAATTTGCTCAAATACTCCTTGTCCTCCCCTGTAGAGAGTGTTACAACTCGGGGTAGTAATGAAGTATTTGACAACCGTGTGAGTTGTAGGAACATGCCCCTTTTTGTTAATAGAGGCGTAATTGTAACCAAAGAAATTTAATTTCTCCATTAGCAAACACTGACATTTCTGTTTAAGAATGACTCTAGAGTAAAAGGAAATACCATGTATCATGAATTACACTGGAAGTTCTTTCTGTAATAGCTCAAAACTGGCCTATGGCCAAAATTAAAACCATATGAGCATATCATAAATCTCAACTCTTACTGTGTTTGCTTCTAATTCTGTTTGGAATAAGGCTTCAAATGCTTTCCAGAATGATGTGAGTTACAAATAAATAGTAAAACGTTATCCTGTGTTCCATTTACTTTATTTATACATATCCATTTCAAGAAAAAAAAAAAGATTTTAAAAATACAGTTCTGTCCCAGAAATGGATCCTTATCTGCACAACCATTGAAGAAAAAAAAAATCATGCAAACGGAAACTGTGGTCTTTTCTAGTGACTGAATGGAAGATGCAGTTATTCCAGTAGAATATATAAGAAACTCTTATTTGGCAACTGATAGCACAAAAGAGAAACCAAACTTCACCAGTTTGATTTGAGGAAACACAATTTTACATACGGATAAAAGGTTTGCAAACCCCTGGAAAAGGCCTGTATGGAACAAATACAGCATTGGTATCTGTTAAACATGGTGTACCGACATGCCCTTTCCACCCACGTCAGTTTTGTTACTATATTTCTTACTTGCTTGGTAACTAAATAGATAATCATTTAAAACCAAAGCCATAAGTTGACATTAGTCCAGTGAATGTGATAACAAACCACCGCATGCTTTTAAATTCTGTTTGGTCATTCGTTTTAACGTATAATTCCCCAAATGCACCACCAGGTATAGAAGAGACTAGGTTATTAGATAATTTATCCAATTTGTTCACTTAGCCAATGCGACACTATTCCAAGTAGCCAGTATCATAGAAATGCATAGAGAAATGTTACCGGTGACTAGTCTAGATTTTGCTATCTTGGAAAAGCTATACAATTTCACATACAAAAAAGCTCTTATCACATTTTTTCAAATTTGATCAAATTTCTTATGAACAATTTGTGTTGTCTCGTCAACCCAATCTCTTCAGTTCTGAGCTGGATGAGACTTGAGGAAACGTCCAGAGGAAGAGGCCCAGGCCTGCCCCCCATCTTAAGGGCCTTAATCAGGTAACAAGAGATAGATCTTCAGAAGAGGAAGGAAGATGTGACGGGGTGTTAGGGATGCTAACTCCTCCCTATCTGCAGAGAGTAGAACTGAATGATCAGACCCTAGTAAGTCCTGAAGGCACAACTGACACAGATGGGCACTGCACTGCTGTTCATGTACTAATTTAGCTCAGGGGTGATAGAAAAGTGTGCTGCTGTGAGTGCAGACAGCTGTCTGACTTAGGAGGAAAAGGTTGGATAACACCAAATACACCATGCATGATTTCCAGACACCTCTCAGGTCAAGCTGGGAAGCAAACAGCAATGTCAGGATTTGGGAGCGGGGGGCATACAAAAGGTTTAAATGGAAACACAGTGTTAGGGATGAACTTTTAATATTTTTCTCTGTCTCCACTCTCCTTAACATACATGCATTTTTGCCTTCAGAAAATAGAGTCAATAGCTGTGCAGAGTTGAAGAAAAACTTCCTCTGGCGTCCCCTCTGCATTTATCTGTGTTAAAAAGGAAAGAAAGAGAAAGTTAGTCTTAAGAAATGTTTTTAAATAAGGCCACTTTTAGTAATAAAAAAGATTACCTGCTTATAAGTTGCTGTGCAAAATTTTAAAACACAGGACTCCAAAATCACAGAGAAAAGAGTAGTCGTTTAAAAACTAGGTGCCTAATTAAAAAAACAAGACACGACTACACACCTATTAGAATGGGCAAAATCTAAAACACGTCATCAAATACTGGTGAGGATGTGAAGCAACAGGAACTCTCATTCTTTGCTGATGGGAATGCGGAAGGGTACAGTCACTTGGGGAAAGAGTTTGGCGGCTTCTTACAAATTAAACACGCTTAGCATATGATCCGGCAGCCTGTGCTCTGGTACTTACCCAAAGGAGTAGAACACGTATGTCCACACAAAATCCTGCACACACGTTTATAGGCGCTTTATTCATGATTGCCAAAACTTGGAAGCAACCGAGATGTCCTTAGGTGAGTGGATAAATAAACTGTGGTACATCCAAACAATGGGATATTATTTAGTGCTCAAAAGAAATGAGCTCTCAAGCCATGAAAAGACTTGGAGGAAACTTAAATGCATATTACTAAATGAAAGAAGCCAATCTTAAAAGGCTGCATACAATATGATGTAATGGAAAATGGCAAAACTGTGGAGACAGTAGAAAAGGTCGAGAGCTGGGGGGAGAGAGGAATGAGTAGGTGGAACACAGGATTTTTATGGTAGTGAAACTATTCTGTGTGATGATATAATGGTGGATACCTGTCGCTATACATTTGTCAAAACCCATAGAACGTGCAACGCCAAGAGTGAACCCTAATGTAAACTATGGACTTTGAGTGGTAATGATGTGTTGATGTAGGTTCATCAGTTAACGAATGTGCTACTCCTGCGTGGGATATTTTTGTTCTGGGGGGTTTATTTTTGGCCACACCTTGCGGCTTACAGGATCTCTGTTCCCCGACCACAGATTGAACCCAGGCCCCCTGCAGTGAGAGCTCGGAATCCTAACCATTAGGCCACCGGGGAACTCCGTGTGGGATGTTGATAGTGGGAGAGGTTGAGTGTGTTTTGGGACACGGGGAATATGAGAACTCTACTTTGTGCTCAATTTTGCTGTAACCTACAGCCCGTCTAACAACAACAGCAAGAGCTAGGTGCTTATTGAGATAGATAAAGTATTGTTAAAGGTCACGGAAAGGCTTTGAGTTAGTTAAAATGAGACTTCTGAGTGTTCTGGAGTGTTTGGAGCAGGGTAGGAATAGGGCAGAGGTTGGGGGATGAGAAGGACGGGTGTGGAAAAGAAAGCAAAAGTTGAGACCTCAACTTGCAGGTGTGCTAAGTGCTAAGGGCAGAGCCCTCTTGGAGATTGTTGATACGCCAGGGCAAGGAGCCAACAACAGAGGAAGTAGGAGGGAGCTGATTTCCTGGGCATGAAGGCACTACCACCCCCTCCTCTCAAAATTGCCTAACATTGTGCCAACCACTGAGATTTGTCCCACCGCACATGTAGCATCCATAGAAAGTAGAGGCCTGGTGATGCGAATGAGACTCATGGAGGGGGCGGGGTTGTGAGCTTGCTAAAATGCAGCTTTTTCATACTTCATCTCCAGAGGTTCTCATTTGGTGAGTTTCGGCTGGGCCTTCTAATCCGCGAATTTAATCAAGCTCTACAAATGATTCTGATGTGAATCATCTTGGACCACACTTTGAGAAACTCTAGATGATTGCTTCAGTTCCTGTCTACCTTCTTTGTGCAGACGAGTTTTGATTTCACAACCCCTGGGATTCCAGAGGTAGAATGAATGCTCAAAAGGAAAAAAAAAAAAAAGTACACATTTAGGAACTTCCCTGGTGGTCCAGTGGGTAAGACTCCACGCTCCCAATGCAAGGGGGCCCGGGTTCAATCCCGGGTCAGGGAACTAGATCCCACATGCCGCAACTAAGAGTTCGCACGCCGCAACAAAGATCCCGTGTGCCACAAGTAAGACCCGGCACAGCCAGATAAAAAAAAAAAAAAAAGTAAATGTTTAAATATCCTAGAAAATAGATAATAACGATGTTTGTAGAAGCATTGTTTGTAGTAGTCCCAAACCGGAAAAAGTGCAAATGTCCATCAGCAGTAGATGGATAAATAAATTGTGGCATAGTCGTATAATGGAATACTATAGTAATGGAAAAAACAAACAAACTACAGCTACATCCAGCAACATGGATTAATCTCACAAGGTTGAGGGAAAGAAACAAGTTGAAAAAATATGCATTCAGTACGATTCAATTTATATGAAGTTCAAAAATGAGCAAAGCTAAATTATATCGATTAGGGATCCATACACAGATGATAAAACCACAGTGAACCAGGGAAATAATTATCATAAAAGTCAGGATGGTGGTTACTTCCTGGGGAGAAGAAGGGAGATTTGATTGGGAGGGAGAGACATGTGGCAGAGCTTCTGTGACTGTCTGCTGTTTCTTGACCTGCATGGTGATTACACGGTGTTCATTTTATAATTCTTCAAATTTTACATATAACTTTTACACATTCCTGTATGTATGCTGTATCTCACAAGGAAAAAATAAAACCTAAAAACATTTTTTCAGCTTCTACCCCTCTTCCCCATAAACGTATCATACTTGATCCTTACAGGAGGGTTAAAGAGCAACCCGCAGTTGGTTTGTCTCCCTGGCTGGCGGCTCTCCATCTGGGGGGCAGGGACGTTGCTGTTTTCTGTCCCTCATAGCACCTTGCTTGTTGCTTTACCTCTTCTTCTTTTCCCTTTCAACCAACAAACATCTTCTGGGTGCCAACAATATATTACATGCTGGAGAAACCAAGGTGAAATGGACATAATGGTCCTGCTCTCAAGGAGCTCACAGCTCAAGGGTAAAGACAGACAACAGGAATTCACGCTGTTGTCAGGTAAGCACAGGAGCTCTGGATAAAGGGATACTTTACACCATCTTGGGAGGGCAGGAAGCTTCCTGAGGAAAGTTGTCGTCGTCATCATCATTAAAAATAATACACTTTACTACTAATGAAGCATAAGTGCTATTTTTTTTCACTTCCACCCTTGCTTTACTTTCTCGCTTCCTTTTCTCCCCTCCCTCCTGCCCTCTCTTAATCCCTGCTTTGCTCACTCCCTCACTCCCTACTGGGCTCCCTCCATCTATCACACGGTCCCTTTTCTGCTCCTCTCTCATTCCCTCTCCTCTCACTTGCTCCCTTCTTCCAACCCCTGCTCCATCCTCCCCTCCTCCCTAGCACAAGTGCTTTTAAACAAACAGGTAATTCTAACAATGATCTTAGGCGACAGGTATTGTTATCCCCATTTCACAGATGATGAAACTCAGGTCCTGAAAGATGAATTAAATTTCCCAAGGTCATACAGCTAAGCAACTGTCAGACACCTGGTTCAAACCCAGGTCTCTGACTCCAAAGTCCTTGTACTTGTTGACTACATCCTTGTATATTACATCCACCAGTTCAAAATAGCTGGATGGTTGAACTTAGTGGGAGTAGCAAGGAGTGAAGCTGGAATAATAAAAAGAGGTTGACTATAAAGAGGCTAATAGACTATTATATAAGAATAATGGGGAGTCGGGTAATGGTTTTTAAGGAATAGGTTGACATAATCAAACAGAAACATTTGTTTCCTCAGAGATTGGCTCTAGATAGGTATCTAGAAAGTATCCTCTAGATATCCAGTGATCCCACTCCTGGGCATATATTTGGAGAAAACTATAATTCGAAAAGATACATGCACCCCAATGTTCACAGCAGCATTATTTACAATAGTCAAGACATGGAAGCAACCTAAGTGTCCATTGACAGATGAATGGATAAAGAAGATGTGGTACATATATACAATGGAATATTACTCAACCATTAAAGAAGAGTGAAATAATGCCATTTGCAGCAACATGGATGGACCTAGAGATTATCATACTAAGTGAAGTAAGTCAGACAGAGAAAGACAAATATCATATGATATCGCCTATATGTGGAATCTAAAAAAAAATGATGCAAATGAACTTATTTACAAAACAGAAATAGACTCATAGACACAGAAAATAAAGTTATGGCTACCAAAGGGGAAAGGCACAGGGGAGGGATAAATTAGGAGTTTGGGATTAAAATATACACACTGCCTTATGTAAAGTAGATAAACAGGGACTTCACTGGTGGTCCAGTGGTTAAGAATCCATCTTGCAATGCAGGGGGCCCCGGTTCGATCCCGGGTCAGGGAACTAAGATCCCACATGCCGTGGGGCAACTAAGCCCTCATGCTGCAACTACTGAGCCCAGGTGTCACAACTAGAGAGCCTGTGTGCCACAACTAGAGAGAAGCCCACGTACCACAATGAAGAGCCCGCATGCTGCAACGAAAGATCCCGTGTGCCGCAACTAAGACCCAAAGCAGCCAATAAATAAATAAATATTTTTTAAAATTAAATAAAATAGATAACCAACAAGGACCTACTGTATAGCACAGGGAACTATACTCAATATCTTGGAATAACCTATAGTGGAAAAGAATCTAAAAATGAATATAAATATATATGTATAACAATCACTGCTGTACACCTGAAACTAACACAACATCGTAAATCAACTATATTTCAATTTAAAAAAAAAAGTACCCTCATTTTCCCATTCCTTCTTCCCTTTCCTCACAAACAGGCTATTGTAGGAGCAGAAACACACTCTTGGAGCCCATTTTCTGACCCACTATCTGGACTTTATAGGAAGATATGGATTCTCTCTTGTAAAAGCTGGGCAACTTGGTTTCAGAAACAAGGGCTAATGAGCACAAGCATCTGAAGGGCGACACTTGATACTTTCTGACGTCTGAGACTGGGAGGCAGAAGGCTTTGCAGCGGGATCTTGTCAATCAGGCCAAGGCTAATGTTTGGGGGAAGCTGCAAGCTGGGCTGAGGGAGTGAGTCATGCCCTGGAGCCTTAGCTGAGCCATCTCCCGCTTCTATTTCCATCCAAAACCTCCCTCTTCATTTTGCTTTGTGGCTTAAATCCAGGCCTTTATTTATTTAATTAAATAAAAGAAAGCTGCTCATTGCCATCCAGAGTCACGTGCTGTGGTGTGTGCCTCTGTGGAGCCTAAGGACGTGAGGAGATTTCAAGACAGAATCAAATAATGAGACTTTCTAGATGCAAAAAGCAGCCTTTGACTTGGGTGAGTGGGAAATATATGAAGTTAATCTGAGGCCCTCATTAGGCCCAAGAAGCAGAATTCTGAGAACAAAAATTGCGACGCAATGAGATAGCATCTTTTTTCTTATAGAAGCTCTGTGTGTGTGTGTGTGTGTGGTGGGGGAAGGTATAGACTGGATTTTTATGGAGCAAAAGAGAGCCCAACTGAACTGAGTGGGATCAAAGCCCTCTGTCTACTCTCCAGATTTCTCCTTCAGTTCTTCAGAGATGACCTGATCATTTCCTGAATCTCATCTAATTCCCACATGGGGAATATTTTAAGAGAACAACAAATGGCTTTTATATTTTCATATCTGACTGTGGAACTCATAGGAAATGGAAAAGAACCAACTTCCTAAGTGTTTTCTAAGCTATAGGAACTATTCTTGGTGCTTACAACTTGAGCAAGTTTAAATGAGCTCACAAGGTGCTAGTGTTTAGTCCTTGATGAACAGATAAGAATCCTGTGTAATTAGCATACTAATTGTACAGTGTGAAGAGAACTTCCTCAGCAATTGTGCAAACTCGAAAATAAGGTGTCCTCCCACATACGGTAAGTTTTCACCCCATAATCAATGTGATAATATTAATTTACAGAAACCCTTTTTTCCCATGAAGAGTAAAAGTAAGCTTCATGATCTTTTCCCAAAGGATCTCCAATTCTGATTCAGCAGAGTCAGAATGTATGAGGTTTTCATATATTTAATTTAATTGAAAACCAGGTGAGTGGATTTGCTTCTGACTTGAAGAATTTATCACTTTTGGTCTGAGACTTGATATAAAATCCTGCAGTAAGTGATACCCTGATCAATATACAAAAGATTTTTTTAAATAAATAAACTAAAGGCAAGTGAACAGGAAATATGATTAAATTTCTGAGGTTTCACCTGACTTCTGGAAGGAAAAGTAGAGCAGTCAGAGGTAGTATTTCTGCCCAGCCATCAGCAGAACAGACTGCAAATTAGGAAAGTACTTACACCACCTTGGGAATTGCACGTTTTGTCTACTCTTTAGTTCCTTGAATTTATGAACCGTAAAACGGTTGGCTGGGGCATATACCCTGAGAAAACCATAATTCAAAAAGAGTCATGCTGGGCTTCCCTGGTGGCGCAGTGGTTGGGAGTCCGCCTGCCGATGCACGGGACACAGGTTCGTGCCCCGGTCCGGGAAGATCCCACATGCCGCAGAGCAGCTGGGCCCGTGAGCCATGGCCACTGAGCCTGAGTGTCCGGAGCCTGTGCTCCACAACGGGAGAGGCCACAACAATGAGAGGCCCGCGTACCACAAAAAAAAAAAAAAAAAAAAAGAGTCATGTACCACAATGTTCATTGCAGCTCTATCTACAATAGCCAGGACATGGAAGCAACCTAAGTATCCATAGACAGATGAATGGATAAAGAAGATGTGGCACATATATACAATGGAATATTACTCAGCCATAAAAAGAAATGAAATTGAGTTATTCGTAGTGGGGTGGTTGGACCTAGAGACTGTCATACAGAGTGAAGTAAGTCAGAAAGAGAAAAACAAATACTGTATGCTAACACATCTATATGAAATTTAAAAAAAAAAAAAGCTTCCGAAGAACCCAGGGGCAGGACAGGAATAAAGATGCAGATGTAGAGAATGGACTTGAGGACACGGGGAGGGGGAAGGGTAAGCTGGGACGAAGTGAGAGAGTGGCATGGACATATATACTTTACCAAATGTAAAATAGATAGCTATTGGGAAGCAGCCGCATAGCACAGGGAGATCAGCTCGGTGCTTTGTGACCACCTAGAAGGGTGGGATAGGGTGGGAGGGAGGGAGAGGTAAGAGGGAATAGCTATGGGAACATATGTATATGTATAGTTGATTCACTTTGTTATAAAGCAGAAACTAACACACCATTGTGAAGCAATTATACTCCAATAAGGATGTTAAAAAAAAACAAAAAAACAGTTGGCTGGTTCAAACATTGCCCAGATGGAGTGTTTTTCCTGAATTTTCCTACACTGTTCAAAACATTGCTTGAGTTTCATTGGCACCATGGGGCTCCTGGGGAAAAAACCAAGCTGCTATTGAGTGTTTTATGATGATTGTGTGGGTGTTGGCCACCTTTTTCCTCTTCTAACCCGGTCCTCTGTTCAACCAGACAGAGCCCCACACCACAGGGATCCCTCACAGCCAGAGGAGAGCGTGGTGCCCAGCCACGGCCAAGCCCTTCACATGTAGCACTTGTGCACGTCTCTGGACAATCATTAGATGCGCTTTTCCAAAGTCGGGGTCATGGAAAAGGCTGCCCCTGGGGAGTCGTCCATTTCAGAGATCTGGTCAGGCCACACATTACTCCTCACTCTCAAGGCCTTAGAAAGAAGGAGGACTATGTACACCTTTACTCTAGAGAGCTTTAAGGACAAGCTTTAGCAAAAATACAAGGATGATTCATAATCTGCCCATTAATGATGGCTCTATACACAGGACTTCCCAAAGTACCAGCAGTTTGTCCATTTAAAATGTTACCTGCTACTCCCTTTCCTTCTTTCTCTTCCTCTCAATTCTGTCTGTAGTTTAAATTTGACTAACATCTTCTCACAGACATGAAAAACAAAAAAACAAAAAACTGTCCTTTTTTAAAGTGACTTTTCTAAAACAGATCTGATCAGCCATGTCCCTGCTTGAAATTAGTGGTTCCCTTCATTACTTGCAGTACTTAGTTCAAACTTTCTAGAAGAGGCTAGAACTATCCAGGATACAGTAAACACTAGCCACAGGTGGCTACTGAACACTTGAAATGTGGCTAGTATAAATGAGGAATTAAGTTTTTGATATTCTATAATTAAAGTGAATCTAACTTTTAAAACTAATATTTGACTCAATTATTGGAACATTTAAAAATATATTTGGGGCTTCCCTGGTGGCGCAGTGGTTGAGAGTCCGCCTGCCGATGCAGGGGACACGGGTTCGTGCCCCGGTCCGGGAGGATCCCACGTGCCGCGGAGCGGCTGGGCCCGTGAGCCATGGCCGCTGAGCCTGCGCGTCCGGAGCCTGTGCTCCGCAACGGGAGAGAGCCAACACTGAGAGGCCCACATACCGCCAAAAAAATATATATATATATATATATTTGAACAAGTTGGGTATGTGAAATCTACCTTTTCAACTGGAAATTTTATGAGATACAAATACCATTCTAGTATTTCTGATGAAAATTTAGAATCTGAATTGAGATATGCTTAAATACCAGATTTTGAAGACATAGATTGAAAAAAGAATATAAAACCATCTCATTAATGATTTTTTATATTGATTACGTGTTAAAATGATAACATTTAGGCTATATTAGGTTAAATAAAATATATTGTTAAATTAATCTCACTTGTTTCTTTTTACTTTGTTTTGGTTAATGTGACTGCTAGGAAATTGTAAATTACCTATTTGGCCCAGATTATATCTCTGTTGGACAATGCTGATCTAGAATATTTATTGTATGAAGGAGGAATGAAGCCTCTACTTTGCTTTTTAGTCAAGTCTTCGCATGATCCAACAATTCCACTGCTGGGTATTTACCCGAAGAAAACAAAAACACTAATTTGAAAACATATATGCATCATTATTCACGATAGCCAAGATACGGAAGCAACCTTAACGTCCACCAGTAGATGAATGGATAAAGAAGATGTGGTGCATAAACAATGGAATACTACTCAGCCATAAAAAGAATGAACTCTTGCCATCTGTGACAACATAGATGGATCTAGAGGATATTATGCTAAGTGAAATAAGTCAAGACAGAGAAAGACAAATACCGCATGATCTCATTTATATGTGGAATCTAAGAAACAAAACAAACAAAACAAAATAAAAACAGACTCATAGACACAGAGAGAAAATGGGTGGTTGTCAGAAGGGAGGGGAAGGGGGTTTTGGGAGGTTGGCCCAAATTGGTGAAGGAGATTAAGAGGTACACACTTCCAGTTATAAAATAGATAAGTCATGGGGATGTGATATACAGCCTAAGGAATATGGTCAACAATACTGTAGTAACTTGGTAAGGGGACAGATGGTCACTAGATTCATTATGGTGATCATTTTGTAATGTATTTGAATTTCAAATCACTATGTTGTACACCTGAAACTAATGTTATATTGTGGCTACTAGAAAATTTAAAATTACACATACGGCTCACGTTTAATTTCCATTGGATGGCACTGGGGTAGAAGGAAGAGAGTTATGTGTTCTTGAGAAAAACAAGGAACAGCGGTACATAAAAAATACAGCAAACGTTCCTGAGTTAAAAAATACTGTCATGCCATTGAAAATCAGTGAAAAGCAGACCTATATCTGGACTCCAGTTTTAAATTACACGGAAAAACATTAAGATTTTTTCTTTAAAGATACTAGTTGAAAAAAGTTTACTTCCAAATTTGTTTTTGCCTTTCTTCCAGCACACTAAATGCTTCAAAACAATGGGGCAACGTTTACTGACTTGCCATAGAGAAATACTGTGACCTAAATTTTATATACAGTGAAACGGTTATTTGTGTAACAAACCACCATAGTGACATTCTCAGGTATTCGTGGAGAGATTAAACTAAAAATTAGGTCAAGAGTTATTTTAGCCAATTGAAAGAAGAATTTGAGTACAGAGAATTCAAGGTATAAAAGTAATCTGAGTTTTCCTTGCCTTGTGCTAGACTCCTATCTTAGGAATGCACTTGGCTAAGGGCTATCAAGTGGATTTTGCATCCAAGGGGTAAAATTTGATTCGATGCTGCCTTCTGCTTCCACTCCTTTCATGGAAGTTGCAGCAGCTACGTTTCTCATTCTTGATCCCTCAGTTCACAGGAAGTCTCCTGCCAGGTTGGATGACTACCCAGAACAATAAATGGGTACAGCTGTATTTTGGGACTTACTAAAAATGACTAAGCTATTTATGAAGTTGGGACACTGCAGCAGAAGAACTGTTGAACGAATAACTTATTTTCTCCTTTACAAAAGCCAAGTTGCCAAGGAACTGGATTATCTGCGTCTGTTGAATGCATGTTTAATGAGTCATTGGCCTCTCTTTTTATGTTTTAAATTGATTAAGACTAATAAATAACCCAGGGATGGATATCATCTGTTACCAGGACCACTTCCTCTATGGCCTGGGGGTATTTCTGGGCTTATGATGCCATGAGCAAAAAGTATATTAAAAAAATCAAAAGGGCCTCCCTGGCAGCGCAGTGGTTAAGAATCCACCTGTCAATGCAGGGGACACGGGTTCAAGCCCTGGTTCGGGAAGATCCCACATGCCGCGGAGCAACTAAGCCTGTGCACCACAACTACTGAGCCTACGCTCTAGAGCTCACGAACCACAACTATGAGCCCGTGTGCCACAACTACTGAAGCCCGTGTGCCTAGAGCCCATGCTCTGCAACAAGAGAAGCCACCGCCATGAGAAGCCTGCGCACCACAACGAAGAGTAGCCCCTGCTCACTGCAACTAAGGAAAGCCACTCACAGCTTCCACAGCAACGAAGAAACAAAGCAGCCGAAAATAAATAAATAAAATAATAAATTTATTTTAAAAAAATGAAGAAACACAAATGTAAGAAAATATATCAAAATGTTCATTAATTGTTATCTTTGGGTTGAAGAATTCTGGATAATTTTTATCTTTATGCTCTTAAATTTTCTAGTTTCTTTTTTAAAAGTAGTTGTTACTTTTATCCTTAGCAAAAGGAGAGGTTTTAAATATCAATTTATACACTTCTGTACATGCCACTTGAGGAAGCTATTTCTGGAATTTCTCCCAGTTCACAAGATCTCCTCTTCTGGAAATTCCTTGTTCTCCCCTCAGTTTTTAGGGAAGAGTCCCAGGCAACCATGCAACCATGTTTTTATTAGTCAGGTCTTCATTCAAATGGTACCTCCTTAGAGACTTTCCAAGCACCTGTCTAAAGTCCCCACGCCTAACAAGTCACTCTGTTTTGTCTTATTCATAGAGCTAATCCTATTAGCAATTATTTTATTTTCTTGTCTACTGCTCTTCTCTTTTCAGTGAGGGACTTTGTCTTGTTTATTGCTGTGTCTCCACACGTGCTATGCGCTCAATAGAACAGCCACAACAAGTGAAAAAAGCCCCACGTGACCCCGCCTGCCTGGCCATAGCTGATAGGACCAGGGACTGGAGCAAAACAAGGCCAATCAGAATATTTCTCTCTGGAATTTGGAGCTGTTGTGGTAACATGAACATGGAAGCTGCACGTTTGACATATTCTAGCTTCTGGGCCAGAGAAAGAGAAAAATCAAGATGAGAGAGAGAAGGAGGGAAAGACAGGTGTGAAAAGCATAGGGAAGCCTGGTCCCACGGGCTTCCTGGACCTGCTGCGTTTCAGCCTCGGTTCACATAACCTTACAAGTAAGCTCCGTGTTTCAGGTCAGGCCGGCTAGGGTTGGTGCCTCTTACCTACAACCTCATGAATATACCTGTGGTCACCATCATGCTTTAAAAATTCATAGCCAAAATATTTGAAGGAAATAATCCAGAATGTTTGCCTCTGAGTGATGGGACTACCTAGTTTTCTATATTTTCTAAAACAAGTCTCTGTTACTTTTATGATTACAAATATATGTTTTTTGTTTTTTTTCCCTGAGATGCATGGAGTGACAGACCTAGGGTATTCCAGGAGATCCCATTCTGTCCATCCATTTTATTCTGCTGAGAGGTTTAGCTGTGAAATGACTCACCAAGCTCCCAAAGCTCATTCACACCACTGTGGCTTGGGTTTTCTTATACCCAGGCCAGTATTCTCTCTCCCAGGCAACCTCTGGACAATTATTGTGCTGTTCACTTCAAAATGCTACATTTCAATTATTTCTTCAATAATAAATTCTCTCCCTCAGGGTGAAAAAAGCTTTCTCTTATAGGTCAACTCTAATGAGTTGTGTGTGACTACCTGTATTGCTGTGTTGAGAAAGTTTCTGAGGCAGCGTCCAGACGGGGTAGGAAGCTGACTAATGATGTCTGCCCTGAGTGCAAGGAGGAATGGAGTGACATGGACAAAAGTTCTGATTCTTTCTTAGATGCAGCGCAAAGCTGGCGTTGTGAGAGAGGAAAACGGAAGGTCAGGGGATCCATTTGGATCACATATGCTTCTATCCCTTGGTTTATGTTACAAGAAGTTCTAACTTTATTGTATGATGATGGCATAACAAAGACAAAGAATAAGGCAGTGGCTATATAAGTTCTGCTTTGCTTTTTTATTACTTTTGTTTGAAATTTCATTGCACTTTTCCAGCTAGTTGGTGGCCAAAAGGGCTGATTATCATTAGGCAGTAAAGGTGTCAGGGGATGGATCGACTGTAAGCATAACTGGGCGACACTGAGGACTGAGGGAAGTGCTTTTGGAGGGTCCTCTGTTTCTGGGCTAGACCACTGGGCAGCTCTAATTCCTAAAGTAATCTCACTGAGCTACTGATTCATCTCACTTGCATCTTGAAGTGCATTCACCACCCCCATCTAGTTTAAGAAAACTCCTTGGGCTTCCCTGGTGGCACAGTGGTTGAGAGTCCGCCTGCCGATGCAGGGTACACGGGTTCGTGCCCTGGTCCAGGAAGATCCCACATGCCGCAGAGTGGCTGGGCCCGTGAGCCATGGCCACTGAGCCTGCGCGTCCGGAGCCTGTGCTCCCCAACGGGAGAGGCCACAACAGTGAGAGGCCCGCGTACCGCAAAAAAAAAAGAGAAAACTCCTTAAATGATCCAGGAGCCCACCTGGAGAGTGAGCAGCCCCGCCTTGGGCTCAATAATCAACGAGACAGGGAAGGGGTACTAAGAAACCAAAGAGCATTGCGGGAACAAGACACAGGCTGTCACTTCAAATCAGGAGGCAATTAAGCTGGTGCTCGGAGACCAGGCAGGAGCCCAGAAGGCCAGAGAACACAAAGGGACAGAGACTTTCACCTCCAATGGAAACCAAGCCGGGCTGCTCTCTCGCTTCTCCTCCAGTCCCCCTCTGTGGCCCGAGCTGCTGGCAAGCCTCATGGGTCACCTGCAAAACATTGTCACCTCCCTGGGCCCCTGGGCTAGCACTAGGCCACCCTGTGCTGTCTCTACTCCAGGTTGGGGAGGAAGGCTGTTCATCTCTGCAGCTGCATGGGTGAGGACAGTTCCGGGGCAGAGGAAGGGACAAAGCAGCTTCTTCAGAGAGGCCCTCTGGGAGTCCTGAGGGCCAGAGCCCACGCTGTTCTGGAGTCAGGACTGGAGTGGTTTTAAATATTTGCCAAGTGGGGCTTCCCAGGTGGTGCAGTGGTTGAGAGTCCGCCTGCCGATGCAGGGCACACGGGTTCGTGCCCCGGTCTGTGAGGATCCCACGTGCCGCGGAGTGGCTGGGCCTGTGAGCCATGGCCACTGGGCCTGCGCGTCCGGAGCCTGTGCTCCGCAACAGGAGAGGCCGCGGCAGTGAGAGGCCCGCGTACCGCAAAAAAAAAAAAAAAAAAAATTTCCAAGTGGATCATACATGTTACCTCACCACAGGCCCAACAGCCAGCATCTCCAAAATGCGGGGGGGAGCTGCAGAGATGAGCCGCGTGGGACGGGAAACTCCCTTTCCCATTAACTTAGATATTAAATTTCTAAGGAGGATTCCAGAAATCAGCTTTATCTGAGAACTCGCTTAGCCCCGCATGCACGTGCCAATCATTTGTGAGTGTGTAGAATTTAGGTTGGAGTAACACAGGAGAGAGGTCAAAGGGCTTTTCTGACTCTGAATTACTCAGGAACTTTTCTCACCTCTGCAAATCTTCAAAGTGGAAGGTAATTTCCATGTGTGTTCTAGGTGGCACGAAGGGTGGAAATCACCAATCCTGGAAAGGCCTCTGCTACCTGAATTCTTAAGACCCTGCTCGTACATAGTGCACTTTTTGTTTGCTTGTTTCTAAACATCTAGGTCTTTGTTTTATGTAGCAACCGGAGGTTACATGAAGTACAGCAAATAGGATTCGTCTTGCTCATCAAGTCCTAGCAGTTGGAAGGAGCTGCCTGGTGCGCTGTGCTAACAACATCACGAGGCCACGTCTGGGTCTTGAGGAAAGCGCCACGATGCCGTAGCAGTGTCTGCTGTGGGTGCAGAAGGCGGGGATGATAGCTCTCATGTCACATACATGACACCTCTGAGTTAAATCATGGAGCACCCTTCAGATTCGACACAGGGCTAAGTCCATAGGAGTCTGGAAAATGGACCATTAACAGGCTCAGAAGATAAGAATTCATTATCAGTGGTTTCCCCCAAGGAATGGGTCATGTAGCTGTCCCCAAGCCAGGTTTGTTACTGATTGACTCGTGTCTCCTTGTAACTTCCTGGGAGAGGCAGATAGTAGCTGTTCACTCTCTCTCCTCTGCATTGGGCCCTCAGGGTTTGGTTCCTGGATACTCCCCAGCCTCCCAGTGGTCTCCTGGCCTGACCTCCTTGGGACCCATTCTCCACAAGGCTGATGGAGGGAGCTTTCTAAATGGAAGCCCTGACTATGTCTGTCCCCTTTGGTAGTTCCCGTCATCATCCTCAGGATAATTATTGGCTCCTATGATAGGTTCATCTTGATCTGGTCCTTGCTTGCCCCTCCACCTCCACCTCTTGTCGCTCGTTTCCTTGGCACTATATGTCACAGCCAAGCTCCTTCTGTGTGAGGTTCTGTGTGAGGTGCTCTGCTCCCCGTACGGCACCTGCACCTCGGGCTCAACTTAGTTCTCCTCTGGTGAACTTCCTCAGTGCCTTCTGTCTCCCCTCAGACCAGGTTAAAGGGCCCTTGGAACTCTGTGCTCGCTTTGACCCCATATTGTGACCCCAGGTGTGTCTCTCTCCCCTACTAAACCCAAGGCTGTAGCAGGCAAGAACCACATCTTATCACCTGCATCCAAACCACCAGGGCAGTGGATGGTCCATAGGAGGTGCTTGATACATAGTTATGAAATGAGTGAATGAATGGGGATCGGGTAGTTTTCCCAAATTCGTGAACTTAACAGGGACTCAGCATGGATTAGCGCTCGTGATCATTGAGTTGACACCACCCATTTCCTCATTGTTTCACCTCATCTGCTCTCCTGGCCCCATATGCTGCTTCTCCCAATAACACTTGTCATTGCAAGAAACTGAGGCAGCCAAGGGCCAATTATGAACTAGGCAAAAATCTAGAAAGGCAAAGTTGTTGAATTTTAGATCTAGACGAGACCTTCTGGATCCTCCTGTGCAGCTGAGGTCTGGGAGGCAGAACTTATGCCTCATCCATGCCTCCCTCCCTCCCTCTCCCCTCCCCCTCCCCTCCCCCTCCCTCCCTCCCCCCATCCCTCCCTCCTTCCCTCTCTCCCTCTTTCTTGGAAATAGGACCAGTTTCCAGCAACCATAATGGCATCTATGAACATTGTATAGCCAGCTTTTCATGGTCCATATGATGATATACAAAAGTGAAGAGAGGGCTTCCCTGGTGGCACAGTGGTTGGGAGTCCGCCTGCCGATGCAGGGAACATGGGTTCGTGCCCCGGTGCAGGAAGATCCCACATGCCACGGAGCGGCTGGGCCCGTGAGCCATGGCCACTGAGCCTGCGCGTCCGGAGCCTGTGCTCCGCAACGGGAGAGGCCACGACAGTGAGAGGCCCGCGTACCGAAAAAAAAAAAAAAAAAAAGTGAAGAGAGTAAGGGACCCATATTTTGGCCCAAATTGTGCAGCTATATGCAGTTCTAATTCCAATATCCCTTAACCGAAATTTCCTATTTTTTTCTCTTTTTTTGAATAAAAAGTGGGTGGCTGGTTCATTTTGGGGGGCTGTGAGGTTACTCACCTTATGTAGCTGTGTTTTCGTCTCATAGTAGGCGACCATGGGGATGGAGGCCCGGTAGTAGGTCTCAAGGCGCTTGGTGATAGCGGTTCTGTCGTCCGCGTGCGGGCTGCCCCCGCTCCTCTGGAGAAGGCGGTTGGTCATGGTGTCTGCCGAGCAGTCCATACAGATCACCAAGCAAGGGTCTCCAATCTGGGGATGGGGAGGGGGCACAACATGCTCAGAAATTCCATTCAGCGAGGTTCTGGAAAGACCTGGGATCCCTAGTTCTTTACTTCTGCTTCCTCTCAGGGTCCCAGACCTACATTGTGGCAGAGTTGGGACAGGACATCACGGCTCCTTATTTCCACGTCAGTGGCTTTCCACAGGCTGCCTCAGAGCTGTCTCTTGTCCTCAGCTTTTAGGTCACCTCATGTAATGCAGGGATTGTATAGAATGCTACTCAATGCAGTCACAATCTGTCCTCCACACTAAGGGGAGGTGTGTGTGTGTGTGTGTGTGTGTGTGTGTGTGTGTGTGTGTGGTGTTTCCTGCTGGGAGCCCTGCCTGACCTACTGAGACAAGTTAATCACCTCTTTCTTTGTCCACCACTATATCTTACATGAGCCACCAGGAGCACAATGTGGCTGTGTCTGTACTACGTGGTGGTCAGTAGAGCATGATGGTTGAGCACACAAAGGTTCGAGTCAGGCTGCTGAGGGTCAAATCCTGGTGTGGTGACTTGTCTCCAAGATGGTCTTCATTGATTGATTACCTCCATGTACTTTAAGCTCTTCCCCCCATTGAGACATAGAGCCCATTCCTCTACCTCCTTGAATCTGAGCTGAACTGTAACTGACCAACAGAACATGGTGGAAATGATGCCACATGCTTTTATTATTTATTTATTAATTTTTAACACCTTTATTGTAGTATAATTGCTTTACAATGATGTGTTAGTTTCTGCTGTATAACAAGAGTGAATCAGCTATACATATACAAATATCCCCATATCTCCTCCCTCTTGCATCTCCCTCCCACCCTCCCTCTCCCACCCCTCTAGGTGGTCACAAAGCACCAAGCTGATCTCCCTGTGCTATGTGGCTGCTTCCCACTAGCTATCTATTTTATGTTTGGTAGTGTATATAAGTCCATGCCACTCTCTCACTTCGTCCCAGCTTACCCTTCCCCCTCCCTGTGTCCTCAAGTCCATTCTCTAGTAGGTCTGCATCTTTATTCCCATCTTGCCCCTAGGTTCTTCATGACCGTTTTTTTTTTTTAGATTCCAAATATATGTGTTAGCATACAGTATTTGTTTTTCTCTTTCTGACTTACTTCACTCTGTATGACAGTCTCTAGGTCCATCCACCTCACTACAAATAACTCAGTTTCATTTCTTTTTATGGCTGAGTAATATTCCATTGTATATATGTGCCACATCTTCTTTATCCATTTATCTGTCTATGGATACTTAGGTTGCTTCCATGTCCTGGCTATTGTAAAGCCACATGCTTTTAGAAGCAAGATCATAAGAAGTTTTGCAGTTCCTGCCTGGTCAACTGCCATCTAAGATGTCCAATGACTCTGACTGCTAGGCTGGGAGGAAGCCCAAGCTAGCCACACAGAGAGGCCATGTGGACAGAGATGCCTGACCAGACCTTGGCTGTTGTAGACATCCCAGCCCCTGCTCCAGACATGTCTACTCAGTCTTACCAACTATCTGACTGCAGCTGAATAAAGGACCTCAAGTGAGAACCAGCCAGCTGAGCCCATCAACCCCCAGAACCCTATGAGAGAAAATAACAAATTGTTTCTTTAAGTTACCTGACTTCATCATTAACTAAAGGTGTCACTCAACTTCTCTGCACCCCCAACTTTCTCATTTGTTCAGTGAGGTTGATCACAGAATTGCTGTGAGGATTAAATACAATTAAATAAGGTAATGTAAGTAGATTGCTTGGCATATGGAAACACTTGGTATCAGTCACTATGTTATGTACCGTATTGGGCTATGATCTCTTTGTGTGTAGGCGTTAGGAATGCTCAGCTCCTGATCCCGTCTTGTATACAGCAGGTAACAAAGAAATGTTTTCCTGAATGAGTGATAGTGTATGATCGGTAGTGTGTCTCTCCCTATCTCCCCATCCTTCCCTTAAAGTGTTCTTTTGCTTCTGATGTCTCTCTCTGGAGGATACCAACCTTGCCTCCACTACCAATCTCAACCCTGGATCAAAAGAAATTGTTGCTCTCTTCTGATCTTGCAATGTAAACGAAAGTTTACCGCCCCACTATGCAAAGCGCCTGGGAGGGATGGGAACAAAGTCAGGGTAGGGGAGGACTTTAAGACAACATGCAGAGCCATTAAGTTGTCAGTAAGTGCTGTTCAATGATTTATCTACCCCCTCTGAAGGATGTACTTTAAGAAACAGAGTGGAAAAATTCTCCAAAATCTAGAAGAGTGAAATAAACCTCTGGAACATGTCATCTAACTCTTCTGTCTTTATTAATTGGAAGGAAAAAACAATGAGCATTTGAGCAGCAAGAAAGCTGGGTGAAAGTTTAGAAGACAATGACCCTTGTCCACCAGCAGAGGGCGAGCTTGGGAGGCAGCCTAGGGCTCAGTTACAGAGTTTGGCTCCTGGAGCAGTTTCCGGCCAGGGTTGTGTTTGGAGACTAGGTGATTTTTCTTACTGTGGCGGTTTTCAGGGCACTTGTGAGGACACGGATGACAATTCAGGGACTCATTCAGGTACAAACAGAGATAATGTGTGTCTGAGCAGAAGCTGGCAGTAAATGAACCGAAATAAGTGCAGGACAGAGAGGGAGCTTCCACCTTGATTCTCAAAGTGTGGGCTGTGAACCAGCCGCACAGGCTTCATCTGGGAGCTTGTTAGAAATGCAGATGCTCAGGCACCATCCTCGACCTGCTGACTCTGGATTTTAAGAAGATCCCCAGGTGATTCTTCACAAAATAATACCTTGAGAAGCTGCTCTTCTGCCAAGATTGGGGTTTGACCTAACCTATTTCTCCTGGAGTCAGCACTCCCTTCCTACATAAAAAGCTGTCAAGCAGCCATTCCATTTGGAAGTGGCCTGTACCACTGATTCTTTTTTTTTATTTCAATTAATAGATTTTAAGTTTTAGGTTTATGGGAAAATTGAGCAGATAGTACAGAAAGTTACCATATAATTCCCCTCCCCTGGTTTCCCCTATGATGTCTTTAGGGTGGTACATTTGTTACAATTAATGAAACAATACTGAAGCATTCACTGAAGTCCATAGTTGACATTAAAGTTCATCCTTTGTGTTGGACATTCTATGGGTTTTGACAGTTGCATCATGTCATGGTCCACCATTATAGCATAATAGGTAATACTTTCACCCCTCTGAAAATCTCCTGTGCTCTTCCTATCCATTCCTCCCTCTCTCTCTTCCCTAACCCTGGCAACTACTGATCTTTTTTTTTTTTTACTGTTTCTATAGAATTGCCTTTCCCAGAATATCATAGTGTTGAACTCATCCAGTGTGTAGCCTTTTCAGGCTGGCTTCTTTCACTTAGCAATATGCATTTAAGTTTCTTCCATGTCCTTTCATGGCTTCAGAGGTCATTTCTTCCACTGATGCTTTTAACACCTAAACGTTTTTGAAATGTTTGAGTGAAATACCATTCAATCATTTTTCAAAACGCTTTGATATATTTCTTTAGAAAGTCCCTTGGAGTAGCTCTGCCTTTTTTCCCTGGACCACAGTTAGCCTCTAACACAGCGGTCCCCAACTTTTTGGCACCAGGGATGCATTCGTGGAAGACAATTTTTCCACGGACACATGGGGCGGAGGGGGGGGGGATGGTTTAGGCGGTAATAAGAGCGACGGGGAGCCATGGGGGGTGATGGGGAGCCATGGGGGGCGATGGGGAGAGGCAGATGAAGCTTCGCTCGCTCACCCGCCACTCACCTCCTGCTGCGTGGCCCGGTTCATAAGAGGTTGAGGACCCATATCAGTCTGTGTCCTGGGGGCTGGGGACCCCTGCTCTAACATCCCGTGGAGGGGAGAACAGAGAACTCTGTCCTTGTCTGGATGAGTCACAGAGACTTGGAGACAACTCCATGTCCCCAGCACTCCCCTGCTGGCTCCCTGGAATTCTGCCACTGCAGTGCTGGGCTCTTCATGGCCTTTGGGTATTCAGGGGACCCTTATTAGAGCACAAGTGCCCTTGGGAGGGCATTGAGATATGTAAGAACATTTCAGCAACAGGCGCACTGTGCCATCGCTCTAACCCCTGTGGGGAGCAAATGGAGGCCCACAGAGGTTAACTTGCCCCAAATCACTGAGGACTAGCTAGTGACAGTCCTGAGCCAGCTGCATGTAACTCCAAAGCCTGGTGACTTCACCCTAGTGGAGGGTGCCAGAGCCTTCAGAATGGGACTCAGGCCAGATGCCTGGTGGGCCAAGTGGAGCCAGGAGAGGAGGGTGGGGTAGTAGGAAAAGAAGTGGACGGTGTCAGAGGCAATTTAGTTTTATTTTGCGGAAACTTGCTTTCGCTGCCTCTGGGGATCTAGTTGGGATCAGCAGTCACTCCAGCTGAGAGCAGCCCACCAGGATGAGGGTGTCAGCTGACTTGTGATGATGGCTTTGCCTGGAGAATTCCAGCAGGTAGAGCAGTAGGAGGCGTTTTCCCTGCTCTCCTCTGCCCCCCACTTTAGTTTTCTTCTGATTAAGTCAGGACACGGGTTAGGCCATATTACCAGTGGGCAGGGTCCTGCCATTCAGGAACTTTCGACGGTTCAGAGTACCAGCTTTCTTGTTCTCTCTGGGTGCCTCAGTTGCCTCATTTTAAATGAGGATGACAAGAGTTTCTGCCTCATAGGACGGCTGCCGAGGATTAAATGAGTTAATACATGGCCCATTTCAAGCACTGCATAAATGTGAGATAATGTTATTTAATGTGGGCCTGGCAAGATTCATTTTCATCCCTTTGCACTTCATAAAAGCCCCTGTTGGTCAGATTTGAATTTAGAAAGAGTCAGAGGCCCCACCCGTGCTTTTAGCCTAAGTCGTACACTCCAGCGCGTCTACCAGCCTCACTGCACTGGGAGGTAAGGCCTGGCTAAAAACAGGGCCACAGGCCTATTTCCCATTTGCTCTCACTCCTGAGCTTTATCCGCTTGGGGAACCTCAGTAGAGGAGGGGTGATGGGGTCATTTCAGCATTGCTAAACACACAACCCTAATAATAATAATACCACCCCATCGCCACCATAACGTCTGCCCTGGTGCTGCCATTACATAGCTCAAAAGTTCTGCAATGAACCGGAAGTTGGAAGAAGAGAGTGGAAAATCTCAAGTGGAAAATCCCAAGGTGGTCCCAAGGCTTGCCACAATTCCAAACCACTAGGACACACCAACTAGAAAGTTCCTTGGCCAGACTCATAACCTTTTTTTTTTTTTTTTCTGCTAAGAGTTCATTCCAAAGATTAGAATGCACTTATAAACAGAATCACTGATTCTATAGATGAACAGTGTTATGAGACAGTTCAGAGCAATCAGGCAGAGCGATACACTGTCATTATCCACACATCCAGGAAACTCATCTGCATAGTCAGGCTAAGGGCAGAATTTCCGCTAAGAGGCTTCTGGGAGGAAAAGGCAAGAGCAAACCCGTGCATTTCACTCCTGTTAACATGTGTTTAGCTTGGCTGCTGAAATGTTGGGTTCACACAGGAAAGCGTTTCCATTTCACACCAGGGAGTCAGGCTAAGCACACACCCTCCCTGAGATGAAAATAATCTATAATAATACCTACTGAATAGGATTGTAAAGATTAATACAATCCTGAATAGGACTGTAAAGATTAATACGATGACACGGGTAAAGCATCTAGTTCAGTTCCAGGCACACTTTAAGTGCTCAAAAAATAACAGCTATTATTCAGATAGTTATGTATCCTGTACGATTTTAACTGCACGAAGATAGGTAGAACCAAGGCCGGAAGAACAGACATCAGAGTGTTATCTCTGGGTGGTTGGTTAGTCTTTGTTTTACATTTTCCTGTATTGTCTCATATCTATATAATTCCTACTTCTATAATCAGAAAAAATACACAGAATTTTGGAAAAAACCATAACAATGTATTGAACATAATACGCAGGCTTATACATCTATAAGGCACATTTCAAGGATTTCAGCCAATCCTCCCAGCAAACACTGAGGTAGCAATTTTTTCTTTTTTTAACTGAAATATAGTTGACACACAATATTATGTTCCTTTCAGGTGTACTGCATAACGCTTTAACACTCGCATACATTATGAAATGATCACCGTGATGAGTCTAGTTACCATCTGTCCTCATACGAAGTTATTACGATATTATTGACCATATTCCCTATGCTGTATGTTATATCCGTGACTTATTTACTATACAACTGGAGGTTTGTACATCTCAATCCTCCTCACTTATTTTGCCCACTCCCCACCCCCTCCCTTCTGGCAACCACCTGTTGGTTCTCTGTATCTATGAGTGTTTGTTTTTGTTTGGTTGGTTGGTTTTTTAGATTCCACATATAAGTAGATCATGAGGTATTTGTCTTTCTTTGTCTGACTCAGTTCACTTAGCAAAATACCCTCTAAATCCATCTATGTTGTTGCAAATGACAAGATTTCTTTTCTTTCTTTCTGTTTTTTTTAATGGCTGGAGGTAGCTATTTTCCACCTATATTTTATAGAAGAGGAAATTGAACTATGTAGAGTCAAATGACTTGTCTTGGACTTATAAAGCCAGGCTCTAAATACAGGCCTGTGCCACGAAGTGACTATAACCAGGGGTTCACAAATGGGGTGGGAGCTGGGGATGGTGGTTAGAAACCCCAACTCCTCCTTCATATTCCATCTCTCTCTCTCTCTCTCTCTCTCTCACACACACACACACACACACACACACACACACACACACAGTGACAACCTTCCCTTCCTTAGCACACTATGTTGGTTACTGAAGGCACAGATCATTAATTCGATGGGGGAAAAGTAGGCTTGGGAACAGAAGATAGGGTGGTAATAGAGAAAGCACATACAGACTTAACCCTAAGCTGTGGACATGAGTTTGCACCTGGTCTTTAGTGGTGTTGTGTATGGTAGCCAAGCAGATCCTCAAAGGACCTGCCTCTCAGAGCAATCAGCTATAGTATGCAAAAACATCAGCCTAACTAACTGAACTGGATTTTTTTCAGCCATAGATGGTCCCAAGCATCAGACACACATCAGTCTCTGTGATACAGAAGGGCTGGTGAGGCATCTATGGGCTGGAAAACCATCCGTAGGCCTGAATGGGCTTCAAACAGAGTCGCAGGCCTGACAGGTACACAAAAAACACTCACTGTGCTCTCAGCCAGGCTTTTTACTCTGAATATCTGGGGAAGATGATACATCTGTATTTGTCTTTGCCAAATTTCAAATGAAATGCTTGCCTGTAATTTGGACGGGGCTGTACAAATGATTGAGTCCCTTCAGGGCATAAATGAATCAACAGCGGCTCATTCCGTGTTTGTAGCATCTTTGTTGTTCTGCTCAGGTTTAAAGCAGTGCTTGTTTTGGAGGGCTGGATGTGTTCTCTTGCACACAAGCCAAACTGATATTAGAATCTTCTAAATTGCTGTACCCAGGGACAAATCAAGATCACGCTTGACCGTTGCAAACTCCTTCCAGCAGAATGCAAAAGACTGTCTTCGTAGACATCTCACTTGAAGGTCGCCAGTTCATAAATGAAAGGGGCACTTGCATATTTTTGGAAGTGTGTCATGGATTTTAGCATTGGTTGAAACTATCCAGTCATCATGTTGATGACTCTTTCTCACTCCAAAATTCTAGTTAAGCCTCTTATCTGACACTTGCTAAAACCTGTCTGAATGGGACCCACAGTGGGGAAGGAAGTTTTGCTTTACTTTAGGAAGATCGTATGGATGATTTGAATTCATATTTACCCAAAGGCCAGGGATAGACTGGTTGGCCATCTAGAGTCCTGAACTCACCCATCCTGGGTTATAAGCAAAGGAGAAAGGCATGACGGAGCAGGAATTTATGGGCTTGAATGAAATGTGATTGAAAAATGGGTGACCCTAAAGTAGATAATATTTTATAACCTTTTATAGCTTAGGAAACACATTTATGTGTGTTACATCATTTGATGCTCACAAAACCCTCTAAATAGGATTTGGCAGCTACATTATTTTCTCTATTTTACAGAGAAGGAATCTGAAGTTGAGTGACACGCCCAGGGTCACACTAATCTATGACCAAGGTGAACATCCAGCTTTTTTGACTCCAGACAGCATAAGTGATGCGCTTTAAAGATGTCACCGTGGGAGGCTCTACATGAGTGCAATAGTGCTGTCACTGCTGCAAACAGTTCGGACCCCATAGGCCTAAGTTCAGATATTTGCCTTCAGACCCAGTTTAAAAAGTTCCCAAAGGAGAACAAAGATCATAATTTTGTGGTTGTTTGCACACAGTAGTTGACAAAAAAGATGCTTATCTTTACCCTACACCTTATTTATCACACTTGGCCATTTGGGGGTTTCAAAGAATATTCTACTACCACTGAGAACAATTCAAAAAAAAGACATTGAAAAGGATATTTTCCCCAGCACTTCCAAGCAAGTTTGTGACCTTTCCGGACTGTCCCAGAGACCCTGCCAGGACTCTCGGACCTTAAGTTCACGGGCAAGGTCAAGTGTGGGATAATCTGGTGGGGGGCTGCCACCTTGAAGCCTGAACCTCAATCAACGTTGCTGACTGGCAGCAGTGAGGGCTCATCTCCCTTGTGTGTGTGTGTGTGTGTTTCTTTTTTTTTAAGGTTTTGCCCTCTTGTATTTTAATGGCGTGTTCACACAACTGCCAATTTCTAATAAGCAGGGAGCCCCTAAAGGGCCCTGACCACCCCTTCCTCTTCTCTGGATCTCCCCTCACCCTCGGCCTTGCAGAGGCCCTAATTCAGAGGTGGTGCAGGAAAGATGCCCTTGTTCCTCAGTTCAAGGGTATCCCCAGGAACCTTATTTACAACCTGGACACTGGCTGGAAGATCAAAATAAACAAAAATGTAAGACAATCCGCGGAATACTTAATATTGTTAAGATGTCAGTACTACAAAAGTGATCTACAGATTTAATGCAATCCCTATCAAAGTTCCAATGACATTTTTTTGTTGTTGTTGCAGAAATAGAAACATCCACCCTAAAATTCATGTGGAATCTCAAGGGACCCTGAATAGCCAAAGCAACCTTGAAAAAGAACAAAGTTGGAGGGCTCTTACTTTCTGATTTAAAAACTATTACAAAGCTACAGCAATCAAAACAGTGTGGTACTGGCATAAAGTCAGTAACTTAGACCAATGGAATATAATATAGAACCCAAAAATGAACTCTCGGATACACGGTCAAATGATTTTTGAAAAGTGCCCAAGACCACTCAATGGGGAAAAAACAGTCTTTTCAATCAGTGGTGTTGGGACAACTGGTGATCTCCATGCAAAGAATAGAGTTGGACCCTTACATTACACTGCTTACAAAAATTAGGTCAAAATGGATTAAAGACCTAAATGTAAGAGTGAAAACTGCAAAATTCTTAAGAGAAAACAGGGGAAAAAACTTCATGACACTGGATTTGATAATAATTTCTTGGACATGATACCAAAAGCACAGGAAACAAAAGCAAAAATAGATAAATTGGATTATATCAAAATTAAAAACTTCTGTGACTCAAAGGACACAATCAACAGAGTAAAAAGGCAACCTATGTAATGGGAGAAAATATTAGCAAATCATATATCTGATAGGGGGTTAAAATCCAGAACATACCCCAGACTCCTACAATTCAACAACAAAACCCAAATAACCTGGTTAAAAAATGGGCAAAAGACTTGAACAGACATTTCTCCAAAAAAGACATACAAATGGCCAACAAGCACATGAAAAGATGCTCAACATCATTAATCATTAGGGAAATGCAAACCCAAATCACAATGAGATACCACTTCACACCCATTAGGATGGTTACTATCAAAAAAACAGACAATAAGTGTTGGCGAGGATGTAGAGAAACTGAAACCATTATGCACTGCTGGTGGGAATGTAAAATGGTGCAGCCACTATGGCTGGCAGTATGTATGCATATGTATTGATTCCTCAAAAAATTAAAAATAGAATTACCATATGATCTAGCAATTTCACTTCTGTGTATATACCCCAAAGAGTTGAAAGCAGGGTCTTGAAGAGCAATCTGTACATGTACATTCATAGCACCATTATTTACAATAGGCAAAAAGTTGAAGTAACCCAAGTGGCCATCAATGAATGAATGGATAAACAAAATATTATTCATCTTTAACAAGGAAGGAAATTTTAACATATGCTACAACATGAATGAACCTTGAGGACATTATGCTAAATGAAATAAGCTAGTGACAAAAGGACAAATCTGTCTGATTCCACTTATGTGAGGTACGTAGAGTAGTCAATTCATAATGACAGAAAGTGGAACAGCGGTTGTCAGGGGGCGGGGGACAGGTAAATGGGGAGTTTAATAAGTGTAGAGTTTCAGTTTTGCAAGTTGAAAAGAGTTCTGGAGATTGGTTGCAAAACTATACGAATACATTTAACATGACTGAAGTGTACACTTAAAATCGGTTAAGATGGTAAATTTTATGTTCTGTAAATATACAGAACACGATAAAATATTACCATCATTTTTTAAAAAACTAGAACAACCCTCCCAATTCCATTCTGTAAAAAAGTGGTTGATTATGTAAAAGTCTGAGCTCCTAAAGTGGTTTGTTTGGTGGGAGAAGGCTGTTTAGATTTCTGGTACATGAGTGCCCATCAGGAACCACCTGGAACTGCCACAGTCCCAGGTGCTGCCACACAAATCCATTTCTCCCTGCCCATCCCCATCTTGTTGATAAAGGCTCCTGAGTTGAGATTCAGAAAGTCAGTCCTGGGGGCTAGGGCCCACCCTTGGCAACTGGGCCAGGGAATTTCTTCTCTGACTCTGGTTGCAAATAGGAAATGCAAGGGAAGGTGAGCAATTGTCCTTTGAGTATTTAGATACCATCTAAGGAAATTAATTAAAACAGAGACTCAGAAGGAGGTCAAACTAACTCCCAGGGAACACACAAGTACCATTACCCCTAATCAACGTTGCAGTGTTAGAGATGGATGGAGATGGGCCCCCCCAAATCTTAGTCCTACCAGTAGTTGTCACTTACCAGTGAGTTGGCACTTACTAGCTGTGGGGCTGTGGGCAAGTCATGTAACCTCTCTGGGCTTAAGTCATCACCTTTACCATGAAGAAAATACCTCCTCTCTCTATCTAAAAAGTTATTAAAAATATATCAAATGAAATAACATATATAAAAATGCTTTTAAAACTAGTCTAAAGAGATCTCTATATAAATATTAATTCTTGTAGGCTCTGGAATCTTTGTTTAATAAATGGGGACAATTGTTTCCCTCTTCCTTGGACTTTGTAAAATTAGAGATAATGTGTGTAAAGCGTGTAGCCCAGGACTTAGCCCAGAGTAGGCTCAATAAATGATAGGAACAATATTTTTTACTTCCTGCTGTTCCCCTGTGAGTGGCCTCCTAGTGAAGAGGCTGGGACATATATCTGATTCTGGGATGGTCATAGGGGTACATATATCTGATTCTGCCTGTCCAGCAACCTTTCTCCTTGCCTTCTTCTAAGGGCATCCTATTTTTCTTTGCGTAATTCCTTCCCTTTCTTTTAATGGTTCAGGTGTGGTGCCCATTCTCCCTCCTTTCTTCCCATCCTTGCCCTGGTCCTCCAGGCTGGACCAGGATATTCCTGGATATCCACAGTGATTGGTTCAGTGATGAGCCCAGGACCTGATAATCCAGGATAATGAAACAAAATCCTGGGTGTTTTGCTGGAGAATAGAAACACTTTTCTGTGAGATCACTTAGATGGTAGAATATAAGCCTGTAACAGGAAGAAAATGAGGCCGACACAAAGAAAGAATATCCAAGAGATGGAGAACGTCAGATCACTGATGAACAAATTTGAATACATGGATCCAACCAAGTGTGAACTGCTCTTGGAAGTTTTAGTTACTTGAACCCATAAATCCACCACCAGCGTTCCCACCCTCCACCGTTTTATTGGCATGCATGCTGAGTTTCTGCCATTTGTAATAGAAAGTTTCATTTAATGTAATTGAGGAAGGCATAGACTTCGAATTTATCCCCCAGCCTAGATGATGTCCCCTACTTTTCTTCTGCTATGATCCCCATAACAACACTCACCCTACGTCCGAACTCTTCCCCTTGCTTCACTTCCTGAGGATAGCCATCAATCAGGAAACCCTTGGTGTTTCTGAGGTTGGCCACCATGGCCTCCTTCAGGAGCTCCAGAATGATGCCCTGGAGCAGAGGGAGAGCAGTCAGGACCCAAGCTCTTCCACAGAACAACACTGGAGTCAGCACAGTTCTCCCGAGCCATCCCATCACGGGAGGGAGAGAGATAACAGTAAGATGTTGAGAACAAACTTACGGATACCAAGGAGGGAAGGGGACGGGAGTGGGATGAATTGGGAGACTGGGATTGACATATATACACTAATATGTATAAAATAGATAACTAATGAGAACCCACTGTATAGCACAGGGAACTCTACTCAACGCTCTGTGGTGACCTAAGTGGGAAGGAAATCTAAAAAAGAGGGGATATATGTATACGTATAACTGATTCACTTTGCTGTACAGCAGAAACTAACACAGCAGTGTAAAGCAACTATACTCCAATAAAAATTAGTTTAAAAAAGATTAACAGCAGGCAGCAATATACTGTATTTCATCAACTCCAAATCTCACCCTCCCCCCATTTTAATGTTTATGGAACTGGTAGGTACCTTACAGTCAGTACTGGGTCATAGTTTAATAGTGTTTTTTTCTTACCGGTATATTTTTATTGGTTATATTTTACTGAGGTGTCTAAAAATAATGACATCTTAGATTAGGTGAAATATAGTGCTATATTTCATACAGTAGCACTCCTTGAATTAGGCCTAATGCCAGTTTAAAACTAGACAAAACACAGTATAAAATGTGCTTCACTGTTGATTTGTCCCAGTAACTATTTTATAAAATTTGACACACGCTGACTTGAGGAGACTTTCAGTAGATATGAAGTAGCACTTTCTAGCAATATCACTTTGTTAAAAAATTTGCTTTAACTTGCGCTTATGGAAAATAAGGAAGGAGGGATACATGGAAGCTTAGGAATGGATGTAGGAAAATGCCACCAGCTGCCCAAACTGGGGGGAATTCCTTGTGTTCTCTGGGTCCCAGTCACCCTCTGACTTTTGGCAGGGACTGGGGGAATGCAGCCATCATAAGGGCGGTCAGAAACTATCCCTAGATAATAATGAATTAAATCTGCATGAAGCTTACATTCTAGTGAAAAAGACAGATAATAGATGAACAAGTAAATATATAGAAATAATCAGCTAGAGAGAACTACTAGGAGCAAAACTAAAGCAGGACAGAAGAAGCAGAATGTTACAGGTGCTATTTTAGATGAGGTGCTCAGCAAGGGTCTCTTTGATAAATTGTGATATTTAAGTAGAGATCTGGATGAAGTAAAGGAGCAAACTATATGCATATATGAAGGAAGAGGGCTCTGGCTAAGGAAAGAGCAAGTGCAAAGGCCCTGAGGCAGGAACAGCCTGGCCTGTGGGAGGAACAATGAGGAAGTGACTGGTTGGCTGAGAGTAAACGTGAGAGTGGTGGGGAAACAGCGTCAGAGAGCAAGCTGGAGTCCAGAGCCACGGGAAGGACTCTGGATTTCATTCTAAGTGTGGTGAGGAGCTGTTGGAAGCTTCTGGGGAAGGGGATAAACGTTTTCAAGAAATCACTCTGGCTGCTGTGAAAAGAGTAAACTGTATGGGGAAAAGAGTGGGCAGAAGGAGACCCACTAAGAGTCATCTGCAATGGTCTGTTTCCTTTCATGAGGACCATTCTGGCTTCCAGGTGGGAAACAGACTGTAGCTGGTTGAAGAGGAAGCATAAATCTCTGTTAGCTAATAGGGGCTGCATTGTAGGAGCCCTGACTACAGAGCCTAGTGTGGGGCCTAGTCTGGAAGGGATGAATGTTTTTTGATACCAGTGGCATCTAACTTCTCGTAGATGGACAGTGACTTGAAAACAAACAAAAAAAGATAAATAAAAGGGATATATATATATTTTTTGCGGTACACGGGCCTCTCACTGTTGTGGCCTCTTCCGTTGCGGAGCACAGGCTCCAGACGCGCAGGCTCAGTGGTCATGGCTCACGGGCCCAGCCGCTCCGCGGCATGTTGGATCTTCCCGGACCGAGGCACGAACCCATGTCCCCTGCATCGGCAGGCGGACTCTCAACCACTGCACCACCAGGGAAGCCCAAAAGGGATATTCTTTACTTCAGCCACACAGGGAAGATACCAAATTTCAAGTTAATGTCATTATACCTCTCAGAACTAGACCAAAATATTGTTTTTTATTTTCCAGTGGGTTCTAATTCTAAGTTCTGCTGCACCAAGCTCACTTCTGCTTTGAAGATTTTAACTCTAAAGCGGGGAGCCATATTAGAAGAAAATATGAAACAAGGTAACATTCAAGGGGCTGGCAGAGCAACAAGACAGAAGGAACCTGGGCCTGGACAACTTGGTCTGGCAGATGGGTCTCTGCTGCTGACCTCCTGCCTACCTCTGGACTGTTACATAAGAAAGAAATGAAATACAGCTATTGTCCTTTTTGGGTTTCTTTGTTTCAGAAGCTTAGATTAATTGCAACACTCCCAAATCTCTCCCCAGCCAGAGAAGGCAGCTGTTGCTTACTGAGGGCACGAGCTCTCCACGTTCCATGATGTTTCTGATCAATTTGCTTCTTTCAGATTCTGATGACAGCTCATTCCGCAGGAGCTTGCCAGTCGAGAGATGTGTAAATCCGTATTTTTCCACCAGCTTTTCACACTGTGTGCCTTTGCCAGAGCCTGGGCCACCTAGAAAAGAAGTCGTGTATCAGACATCCATCCCAAATCCGGTGCCTCATTTTGGGCTATAGTCTCCATGGTGAGCAGGCCTCAGTGCTTCATCCACCAGCATGGACTGAACAGTGATGATTTACTGGGAGCATGTCCAGAGCTGTGGATACAGTGGAGAATGGGACACAGACCTTGCCCTCAACAAGCTTACTGTCCATGGACGGCAGATGGTATTGTAGACAAAACACAGCAGTCACTATAGGTGGTGTAGTGGGGAGGAGTTCCAGCTGTTACAGGGGGCAGAGTAGGGGTCCACAATCCCAATTTATTAGACATGCATGTCAGAGAAGTTTCCTGGGGCACTGAATCCGCTCATAAGCAAAGCACGGGCCACATTGCCTGATACACTGTGAATGTTCAACAAATGCTAGCCATTACTTTTTTTTTTTTTTTTTGCGGTACGCGGGCCTCTCACTGTTGTGGCCTCTCCCCTTGCGGAGCACAGGCTCCGGACACACAGGCTCAGCGGCCATGGCTCACGGGCCTAGCCGCTCCGCAACATGTGGGATCTTCCCGGACCGGGGCACGAACCTGTGTCCCCTGCATCGGCAGGCGGACTCTCAACCACTGCGCCACCAGGGAAGCCTGCTAGCCATTACTTTTAAAATAAATTGTTTTCAAATTTATGGTTACCAAAATGGCAAGAGGAGGGGGATAAATTAGGAGTTGGGGATTAACATATACACACTACTATATATAAAATAGATAACCCACAAGGACCTACTGTATAGCACAAGGAACTAGACTCAATATTTTATAATAACCTATAAGAGAAAAGAATCTGAAAAAGAGAAGATAAATATATAACTGAATCACTGTGCTGTACACCTGAAGCTAGCACAACATTGTAAATCAACTATATTTCAATAAAAAATTTGTTTTCATTTTCAAACACAGACCTACAGAAGAGTTATGAATACAAAGAACTTTCTGAAACATTTGAGAATCAGCGGCCAACCTGATGCCTCATGGCTACAGAACATTTTAATGCCATTTCCTCCGGACAAGGAACCAAACACATCCTCCTAAATAACTCCATCTTCAGACCCCATTCACATTTCAGTGGAGTTGTCCCAGTCATCTCAATAATGTCCTCTGAAGCCGATGGATCAAGTTCAGAATCACGTGCTGCCTTTGGTTGTCATGTCCTTTTGCTCCTTCTTCCCGAAGGAATGGTTCCTCTGTGTTTCCCTGACACTTTTTGAAGATTATAAATAGTCATTTTATAGAATGTCCCTCAATATGAATTTTTCTGTTGTTTTCTAGCTATTATTGCTGATGATCTCCCATAGTCCTTTGATGAACATTACATCTTGACTCTTTCCTTGCCCCTCCCTAAGTTCAACTAGTTGCTAAGTTGTAAGCTGTTACATCTTGAAAATAATAATAGCTAACCTTTGCCAAGTGCTTACTGTACTGGTCACTGCTCTAAGCATTTTGTCTATATTAATTTTAAATGATCTTAAGAGAGGCAGACACTGGTATTATTCCCATTTTACAGATGGGGAAGCAGAGGCACTGAGAAGTTAGCTGCCTTAGGTGGCAAGAGCAAGTAAGTAGCAGTCTAGGATTCGAAGCCTGGACTCTGGCTCTCAGAGGTGTTCCCACCTCTCGTGGCTGCTGCGCCCAGATTCACCTCCATGGTTCAGGTCCTTATGCTCTCGGTGTACAGCAGCCATCCTGCCTCTGCGTTGGGCAATGGGTGAGGCTTTGAGGTCCAGCAGACCTGCTAGCAGGATGATGTGCCTGAAAAGCATGTCACCGCCCAGCTCAGAGCATTCAGTGGCTTGCCATTCCTCACAGAATGAAATCCCAACTCCTTAGAGTGGCATTTCTAGCTTCTAGAATCTAGTTCCATCCAACCACTCCAACATTTTTCTTCATTTCTTATCCTCACCGAACATTGTTATGTCCAACTGTAGACTGTCCCTTCCTCAAGACATACTTCTTAAAAAAAACTTTACTTTGAGATAATTGCAGATTCACATTTGTAAGAATAATATAGAGAGATCCCATGTATCCTTCACCAATTTTCCCTTGTGGTGACATCTTGCAAAACCACAGCACAATATCACAACCAGAATATTACCATTGATGCCATGAAGATATAGAACATTTCCATCACCACAAGAATCCCTCATGTTTTCCTTTTATAGCCACACCTACTTCTCTCCTACACACAACCCCTCCATCCTTAACCTCTGGCAACCACTAAATCTGTCTATAACTATGTCATTCTGAGAAAATTATATAAATGGAACCATAGACATCAAGATATGCTTTTCCAATGTGCTTTTGCTATTCTTGGGTCCTCAGCCTGGAAGGCTTTTGCTTCCCCCTCTAACTATCAAGGTCCTCTTTATCCCTTAGGCCCAGACCCAGTGCTGTCCCTTTCTGGCATCAGCTTGCCCCCCTCACCTCCCTTGGGGTGAGTGATGTAACCAGGGCTTGGGTGACCTTGGCCTTGTCTTATGCTTGTTCTATGTCTCCCACTCGACTTTCTGCCTCACAGTGCCTATAGCACAGCACCTGTACACTGTAGGTGCTTCTTAATGCCTAGAGGATTCCCTATTAAAAGGAAATATTGAACTGAAATGTAAAACACAGCTGAGGTTTTTAGCATAGCAATGAGGATTTACGACTTGTTCTGCAATTTTCCTGGCTGGCCTCTCTTCATATTCAAAACTCCTTTCTCAGAACAACTGGCAAGACCCCTCTTGAGGGGCATTAGTTGTGGTCCCTCATCAGTAGAAGGGCCTCTCACTCCCTCTCCTGTGCCTTGGCAGGAAATCCAGGAAAGGTCCACGTTTTCTGACTTCTGCTCATCCGTACAGCTGCTCTCAGCCAAATGGGGTGGGTTCAGACCCCTCACAGTATTGTCATGGATGGCCTAGATGTAGTAGGAAAACAGCAATTACAAAGGCTTGCAAAAACAATGCAGACCATCTAGCAGGAGCGGCCGATTGCCGGCTGATGCTACGTTTGCTCCAAGCACTGTGACTCCTGTCTCCTGAGATAATGGAAATGGAGAGTGGAAACAAGCGAAGGCCACTCAGGGGAGAAGGGCTTCCAGATAAAGGAGTAAGGGGAACAAAGGGCTAGGCTCCTGCAGCGGCCGGATTTACCTAGAAACTCTTTTGCTGGGATGGCTGGAAACCAGTCACATGGGAAAGATATTTTCAGACTTGGCTTACAGGGCAAAAATGCTGCGTTCCAATTATTTTCTTCCTTCAGCAACCTACTAATATGACTATTACAGTTTTTGCTCCTCTAAAATGTTATTTAATAAATCTCAACACAAAGGCAATTAAAAATCTTCAGCTCAAATTAACCGCAGCTGTGTGTGAAACGGCAGCCACTGCCCCAGTTAGAAACCTTTCGAGGGAGCGACAGCTGCAAATCCTTAACATTCTTGGGCAAACGGTGCAGGCACAGCGGAATTTTAAGTAATCTACACAATGGTTTGATTCTTCCCACGGCTCCAAACCCGAGAACAAAGTGATTATTATCACTGCCGCGAAGGCACAAAAACTGCTAGGAGATGTATGAATTTTCATACACTGTCTCTGACATTTCTTTGAGGCCTTCACTTATGACTTTTAAATGAAAAGCAATGGAGCCTTGATATCCTTCTGGGATAATTTGTTACATGGGAAAAACTCTTTCGAGGTGCCACATATCTGAACAAGTGGGCTGTGTTCCCGGGTGACGAGACTGCTGACAGAGATGAGTAGCTGTCACATTTGCTGTCATCTCACTGATTTTTCCTGTATCACTACTCAAGGCTCAAGCCCTGAACAAACCTATACACAATACTGCGTGCTGTGATTCACAGACAGCCTGGGGTAGGAGGTTCCATTTCGAAAGGGTCTGTCAACCTTCAAAAAAAAAAAAAGTGAAAATTCTTTATTCTCAACCAACGTGATTAAAATTTTTTTCCATGTGAGGCCAAAGGTGCTATATTGTGAGAAGTGTAGATACTGTGAACGTCCAGCTCAGTGCATCTCTTCCCTTAATGCTGCACCGAAGGAAGGGGAAGAAGAGCCTGCAGGAGATTTGGGAGCCCAGTGTCCATGGCTGGATTCTCCCTCGCGCATTCTCCTTGGTACCTGGTGTTCTCTGAGGTGGAAGTGAAACAAGGTGCATCACCTGAGCATGCCCGCCTGAGCCACATTTTCCAGCGTGCTTCTTATCTTCTGGGGCAGTCCTCTCAGGGGACAGCTCCTGGATTCATTAGCTAGGCTCTGCAGGAGAAGACCTGCCTCCTATATGACTTTGCAGGGTGCCTGGCCTCAGGGCGAAAATAACAAAACGGCAAAGCTGGTGTGTTAGAGCACATTCTGCGCTCAGAAAGAAAGCCCAAGTAAATACTGATGTCAGGTTGATAATTAGCTGGATCCCAAATACAAACAAATGCATGGAGGTAAGTTTCTATTACACTTAACAGTGTTTTGAATAGTAATGGTGTGGAGCAGGCTCTAGTGTCCTTGGTTGACATTTTATTGTATCTTGTTAACTGTAGGATGCAACCTGGAACTAAGCATGAGGCCTATTAATACTGCTCTTCATTTGACAAACATCTGTTGGGCAGCTACTGGGGTCAGACACTGTGCTAAGAGCTGGGAATCAAAAGATTCAGAGGCCCTGTCTTCCAACAGAGAACTCACCCTCTAAGGCGAAGCCGACAGGTGAGCCCAGCATCACAGCAGTGTGAGGGGGCTACAAGCCAGGCCTGTCAACACCACTGCAGGGGCGCTGGGCGGGACTCCTCGCTCAGACAGGGGAAAGCACGTATGATTACCTTTGCTAACACCGGGGAAGTGTGGAAAAGAAGAGCAGAAGGCTGAGCTTGGTTTCTTCAGCAAAGTGACTTGGAACGTGAAAAGGTCTTGCAGAGAACTGTGGGACAGGGAGCATGGTGTACTGGGAAGGGCACAGGACAGATGGGTCGAGTATTAACCCCTGGCTCTACCACTTACTAGTCCAGTGGTTCTGGGTGAGTCTTAACTTCTCTGAGTCTTAGTTTCCTCATCTGTAAAATGGGGAGAAATAAGAACCAACTCTCTGCCTCATTCTACCTTTGCTCTCCTTCCTCCTCATCTTCCATTCCTGACCAGTCAATAAGCTACTTTGAAAAGTTGAGTCTACATTCGAAAAGTTTCTGAAATCTGTCCCTTTGTCCCAAATCTCCCTTGTCACATCTCTCTGCCAAAAAAAGTTGGTGCTTGATAAATGCTACTTAAAACGAGAGAAGGTTACTCATCCCATTAGCTCTTCCTGAGTTACATCTGCAGGGTGTCATCCAGCATATCAAGGTTGGAATCAAACATAATCCAGGGCTTCCCTGGTGGTGCAGTGGTTGAGTGTCCGCCTGCCGATGCAGGGGACACGGGTTCGTGCCCCAGTCTGGGAAGATCCCACATGCCATGGAGCAGCTGGGCCCGTGAGCCATGGCCGCTGAGCCTGCGCGTCCGGAGCCTGTGCTCCGCAACGGGAGAGGCCACAACAGTGAGAGGCCCGCGTACCGCAAAAAAAACCAAACAAAAAAACATAATCCAACAACAAGTATGGGGACTAGCCATCACTCCGAGACGTCCAGACCACTTGCAGGTAATTAAGATATATATTAGTGTGTGTGTTCACACACACACACACACACACACACACACACATATTTGACTGTACATTTACAAATATATGTATCTGGTTTGGAAAACTCATAAAGTTTATTTTCTCTAAGGCAACACAGAGGGGACAGCATTCTACAGGTTCTAATGTCATCAACAAAGCTTTGCAGGCCTTAATTCTCATCCCACCCCAGCCTCAGTGTTCTCTAAACCTCTTTAGCACCAATAACCTTCATCACTAACCCACTTTTGGCTCACCTTTGATCTGGATGAACTTGAGAGTTCATCATTACTTGGGTCTGTCCTCCCACCCTGCTCGCGTCTTCTTCTTCTCCCTGGCTCTTTTCTCTTGACCTCACTTCTTCTCAACTTGTTCTCTGTTCTCACTGTGACCTCATCGAGTAGGTCCATTCCCTTCGGGCTCCACTCACCTCCCTGACCAGCTGGACACCAGGCCCTTTCAAGTAACTCTGAATCCTTTGCACCCTTTGAATTCTATTGTGCCTGTGATGAGAACCACCAGCCTGCTCTCTGCCCAACCTACCATTTACTTGATTTGCATCTACTCTGGGTAGCTAAGAATTCCATACGAAGGTCAGAAAACGGAGCCAACTGGGTTTCTATCTAACTTCATAATAGCTTTTAATGCTTCTTGGCAGATAATCTTCTTTTGCTGATACCAAATTCGATGTCCAAGGATGGATTCTAATATATTTCCCCATTGTCCGTGAATCCTCAAACATACTCTTATTCCTCTCACTTTTAACGGGCATTTACATCTTCCTATTATTCACTAAGAAGGTGAAGATTATCTTCTTTGCTCAACATTTTCAAAATATGTGTATCTTCATCCTTTGTCCTCCATCTCTCCTTTCTCTCATTTGGAATATGCTATACAACTAGTCAGCCTAAGGCTAACTTCTCTGCTTTGGCTCTCATAGCACCTCAGCGTTTTCCTCCATAGCATTTTTCACAGAATATAATTACTATCTATCTGTCTGTCTATCAATCTATCTATCTATCTATCTATCATCTATTATCTATATATCCATTGTCTATATCTTTCACCTATCTCTTACCATCTATCATATCTATCAATTATCTATCATCTATATCTAACCATCTATATCTACCTATCATCTACCCATCTACTGTCTCTATCACCTATCCTATCTATCTATCTATCTATCATCTGTAGTTTACTTTAAGTCTGTCTTCCGTATTAGACTTTACAGGATATGAGTATGCTTTGCTTACCACAGTGCCCAACATAGTGCCTCAAATACAGTTGTCTACTGTGTTTATAAGTTGTCTACATTATAATAGTGACTGAAATAGTAAATACTTTAATGGTGAATGGATCCTTTCTTCCTGCCTGCTCCAAAAACTTGATCCTCTCTTTCTAGTCCACATTAAATTCATTCCTCTCTGTTGGCACCATCTCTTCTGTAAACAACATGCTTAGCTCTTCCCCATCCAAATGAAAATATTTCCACCGTTGTCTGTATCCTCTAGTTATCTTTACATTCTTTCGCTTTTTTCCAGTAGGCTGAAACTGCCCATTTCCATTTCCTCCTCTTTTATTGACTCCTTAGCCTCTTGCAAGCTACCTCCTACCCTCATGACTCTCTGAAATTGATCTTTAAAGTTCGACAGTGATTGCGTAATTGTCATCTTATTCAATGACCTTCTTCTAGTCTTTACTGTCTTTGACTCTTTAGTAGCATTTAACACCACTGATAAACATGTTAAAATTCTCTTTTCCCTTGATTTCCAGACACATAATTTGCCCATTTTCTCTCCCTTCCTTTGCCAGGCAGAAACTCACAGAGAGTAGAAACTGCTTTATTTATGTTGGTCTCCCCACAGAACCCTGCGAAGTATCACAGGCAATTGTTGAATAGAGTCAATGTCTAGGAGCCTTATGGCCCCACAAGAGTGACAACTATATTCCTTTTCCCATTAAAGGAACCCTGGACCAAAGGAATCGAGTTCTAGGTTCACACCCCAGACCTTTATCTGGTGAGATGACTTTAATGGAGTCACTTATCCTCTCTGAGCTTCAACCTCTTCAATTACAAAATAGAGATGATCAAAATGCCTATTGGTTGTGAGGACAAAATGTGATAATGCACATAAATTGCTTGGAACGGTAGCTGGCACGGTGAAATACTCAATAAGCATCATGTTTATTGTCTGTAAAATGAGGCAGCTTGTGTTAGTGCTGCCTAGAAGTCCTCCCAGCTCTAACATTCTGTGCTTTTACAAAGATTAGATACATTATTTTATATTGTGGTACTATTTTAACATCTTTAAAGACAGCCTTCACAGTCACAGCCTGTGAAGGTATCAAATCTTCTGTAAATCAAACTAGCCTATTTTTAGATAGTCCTCAGTGTTGTTTAAAAATCTATCAGATTTCTACCTCTTGAAATATTTCTTTCTGTCTGAATGAAAATGGGCTTCAAGATCGGGTTCAGGTTTTTGTAACTGAATGATTCCTTTAAGAGAAAAGCTATTCTGCCATCACATCATGAAACGACTGTGCCCTAGGAATGATCCTCAAGCACTGTGGGCCCTTGAGTCACTTTAAATATCCTGTATCTTGGATGAGCTGTGTCACCATGCAGAGTTTCAGCAGGGTTGCTGGGAATTGGCTCTCTCTGACCAGAAACAGTTACGAAAAATAGATCTTTATCCTCAAAGACTGTATCTCTATTCGTTCTGAAATGCACTGCTGCTTCAGGTTATTTGCTGAATAGGATGAAGAATGCCAGTGATAGGGTCAGCTGAAGGTTATGTGGAAGAATTTCACACGGGACTGGGAACTTCTTGATAGCAGGGACTGTGCCTTATTTATTGGTACGTGGTGTATAGTAGGCACGCAATAGTTATCAGATCAATCAATGAATAAATGACTGAATGAATGGATGGTGAATGATCTGGGAGCTTCAGGGAGGTAGCCTCCTAACATTGGGAGTTAGGAGACCTTGGTTCTAGACCATTCCTGGTTTGAACTAGCCGAAAGATCTTGGGAGAGTCACTCTGCCTCCTCAGATGCTATAGCTTCCTTGTCTGTAAATCAGAGTCTGGATTAAATTAGTGTTTTCCTGTGCTATTTTATATTACATTTCCTAAATATTCCAGCTTCTCTTCAATAGTGCTTCTCCCGGAGGAAATATTACTCATCCCCACCTTTTGAACTTAAAAGTCCCCAAGTGACTTGCTTTGGCCAATGAACTGGGGGCAGAGGTGGATGTGTGTCATATTTAGGCAGAGGTTCTTTTGGCCAATGCATGGTTTTCTGTGTCTCTTTGCCATGAAACTAGTAATATTTTGGATAGTAGGGGCTCCATCAGAATGGTTACCAGAGTGAAGCCCAGTCAACTGTTGACAAACATGTAGCATTAGTCCAGAAAAAGAAGACGAGGCGGAGGTGGAGGAGGAAGAAGAAAAAGAAGAAACATCTTTGTTGTTCTACATCACAGAGATTTTTAGTTATGCTTCTTACTACAGCGTAACTTAGCTTCTTCTGACTGATACGCTCCCAAACTTGACTGTGCATGAGAATCACCTGGGGAGGTTGAAAAGTTGCTGAATCAGCAGATCTCTGAACCTCTGGGGTTGAGGCCTTGGAATTTATAGTTTTAGAAAGTTCCCCAGGGAAAGTATACAGATATTGGCAATTGACTTTGAAATATGTAAGGAAAAAAAGATGTATTGATGGATGGATAAAGGGGTGGATAGAGGGAAAGATACGTGATAAAACAGTTATTGTAAATGTTAATGGCAGAATCTAGGCAGTGGGTTTACGAGTGTTCACTGTAAAATTCTTTCAGCTTTGCTGAATATTTGAAATATTTTCAAAATAAAAAAAGATCTTAAAAAAAATTTCCTCAGGTGATTCTGATGGTTAGCTTGATTTGAACTTCTAGACTAGATAATCTAAGGAAGGCCATTTGCTTCGAATGCCCCAGTGGTCACTGCAGGGAGTCTGTAGTGTTGATCTTTCTTTTAATATTTACAATGTAATAATCCTGAGATAATGATTCTTTCTGAGATAAAGATTCTATCATGAGTGAATACTTTGGTTATATATGGCTATAATGGTTAATGAGAATCCGTATTGCCTTATCAAAAGCAAGGCTATCCTTTCTGTTGCAGATAAGGGAACTTTTTGTTTTCTCAGCATCGAGCTGGAGGTAACGGGAGGGGGACTATGGACGATATTATACCAACAGAGTGGGTCAGAGACAAGTTCGAGAGGTCACTGCAGACCATTCAGATAAAGGTATCTGGTTCACAGTGCTTTTGGCTTGATATTTGACCCTAACAAGTATCTATCTATATGTTTTATTTGTAATAATTCATTTAATGCTTACAACTATGTGAAGTAGGTGCTCTTTGTAACTCTATTATACAGATGAAAAAACTATGCCCAAGGGCCAACTGTACCTTGGTAACCACTAAGCTCTATAGCCTCTCATATGTAAGGTCATTCTGGAAATCAGACCAACTTGCTGTGCAGAAAAGCACTGTACAGTCTTCAGTCAATCAGAATGGTCACCGGGAGATGGGTTTTCATCATGGACCCCTAGGGTTGCCCGCTGAAATACGGGCTGTCCAGTAGATATTGCATGAAACATACTTATACTAAACACTGTCACTGCTTATCTAAAATCCAAATTTAATTGTGTCTCATATTTTTATTTGTTAAACCTGTCAAATCTATCAGGCCCCACCAGTTATTAGCTTAGAGACTTTTGGGAGACATGATTTTATCTCTGTTCTGACAACTGTAATGGATTGTGATTCTGCGATTCATTCAGCTAATACCATCACAGCCATAGCCAGACATGTGAAATGTCTAATTAAGACAAGACGCTGAAACTGGTTTCCATGACTCTAGCTCTTACGTAGACAGATGACAAGGAAGGTTCAGGTCTTGGGGGAGAGGAAATCACAGGCACCATGATGGTGATTCCTAAACATTTACACCCCATGATGCTCCTACAGCTCATAGCATCCCAACCCCATCTCATCGCAACAGGGACAGAGACAAGATTTCCAAACTGCTCACAAGTAAATACCACTAAAAACCCTGTCCTCTGTTTCTTCACCCGGAGATCTCCAGGGTCTATTCCAGACACAACTCAACAAACTTACAGACTGGAGCTTTCTAATAGGTGCTTCATCAGGCTCTGCTTGTTTGGGTCTCTGAATTCTTGGACTTCATTCTTCTAGAGTACTCATCCTCTTCCAAATTCTTAAACTTATCAAGCCACCTTTTCCCCTGTTTTGTAGACCCTTCACACTATGATCTTAGGCACACATTAAATAACTATAATAGGCAATTTATGATCCAACTTCTCCTCTCTATTTTTTCCCTTCTTTTATTTTTTTAATTTTTTTTTTCTTTGCGGTACGCGGGCCTCTCACTGCTGTGACCTCTCCCGCCGCGGGGCACAGGCTCCGGACGCGCAAAGCTCAGCGGCCATGGCTCACGGGCCCAGCTGCTCCGCGGCACGCAGGATCCTCCCGGACCAGGGCACGAACCCGTGTCCCCTGCATCGGCAGGCGGACTGTCAACCACTGCGCCACCAGGGTTGGCGCCACCTCCCTTCTTTTATATAAAATAATTTTTCTTGACTGTACAAGAAATATATGCTCCTTATTGAATATTTAGACAACTTGAAAAAGTGAAAAGAAGAAAAATCTCCCATGGTCTCACTCCCCAGATGTAACTGCCAAAAATACATTTTGTTTTGTTTCTTTGCAGCTTTTTTCTTCTACATATGATTTTCTGGTTTGGTTTTTGTTGGGAATCTGTCCGCTTTGATATTTCTCCTCTTTGGGCTTTTGTATTCTCATATGAAAATGAGCTTGTTGGACTAGATAAATTCCAAGGTCATTTCCAACACTACCCTTCTATGTTTTTGTCTTTGTTAGGGAACTTGGAGAATATTTGTGCTTGCGGTCTATTTTTGTGCTGTAAAAGGAAGTGAGGATATTTAAGATGGTTAGGGACATTTGCAGTGAATGTTAGTTGGATTCCATCTGGGGTTTTGTGTTCAATTTTGGGCCATACCATGGAAACTGGAAGTCTTATGCACTGTGATGAGAATATAAAATTGGTGTAAACTTTCTAAAGGGCAACTTGGTAAGATAAGTCAAAAGTTTTAAAAGTTTTCAGGTCAATGGATTTATCCTAAGGGGAGAAAATCATGTTTTAGTTACATAGATACTCAGAGCATTTTTAATGAAAGCAAAAAATTTGGTAAAAGTGCATGACAATAGGAATAAACTCAATGAATTATAATATAGCAATACAAAGGAATAGTATGTGGTCATTAAAATGATGCATTGAGGAATGTAGAGTGGAGAAAGGACAGCCTCTTCAATAAATGGTGCTGGGAAAACTGGACAGATACATGTAAAAGTATGAGATTAGGTCAATTCCTAACACCATACACAAAAATAAGCTCAAAATGGATTAAAGACCTAAATGTAAGGCCAGAAACTATAAAACTCTTAGAGGAAAACATAGGCAGAACACTCTATGACATAAATCACAGCAAGATCCTTTTCGACCCACCTCCTAGAGAAATGGAAATAAAAACAAAAATAAACAAATGGGACCTAATGAAACTTCAAAGCTTTTGCAAAGCAAAGGAAATCATAAACAAGACCAAAACACAACCCTCAGAATGGGAGAAAATATTTGCAAATGAAACAACTGACAAAGGATTAATCTACAAAATTTACAAGCAGCTCATGCAGCTCAATAACAAAAAAAACAAACAACCCAATCCAAAAATGGGCAGAAGACCTAAATAGACATTTCTCCAAAGAAGATATACAGACTGCCAACAAACACATGAAAGAATGCTCAACATCATTAATCATTAGAGAAACGCAAATCAAAACTACAATGAGATATCATCTCACACAGGTCAGAATGGCCATCATCAAAAAATCTAGAAACAATAAATGCTGGAGAGGGTGTGGAGAAAAGGGAACACTCTTGCACTGCTGGTGGGAATGTGAATACAGCCACTATGGAGAACAGTATGGAGGTTCCTTAAAAAACTACAAATAGAACTACCATATTACCCAGCAATCCCACTACTGGGCATATACCCTGAGAAAACCATAATTTAAAAAGAGTCATGTACCAAAATGTTCATTGCAGCTCTATTTACAATAGCCAGGAGATGGATACAACCTAAATGTCCATCATCGGATGAATGGATAAAGAAGATGTGGCACATATATGCAATGGAGTATTACTCAGCCATAAAAAGAAACGAAATTGAGTTATTTGTAGTGAGGTGGATGGACCTAGAGTCTGTCATACAGAGTGAAGTAAGTCAGAAAGAGAAAGTCAAATACTGTATGCTAACATATATATATGGAATTTAAGAAAAAAGATGTCATGAAGAACTTAGGGGTAAGACAGGAATAAAGACACAGACCTACTAGAGAATGGACTTGAGGATATGGGGAGGGGGAAGGGTAAGCTGTGACAAAGTGAGAGAGTGGCATGGACATATATACACTACCAAATGTAAAATAGATAGCTAGTAGGAAGCAGCCGCATAGCACAGGGAGATCAGCTCGGTGCTTGGTGACCACCTAGAGGGGTGGGATAGGGAGGGTGGGAGGGAGGGAGACGCAAGAGGGAAGAGATATGGGAACATATGTATATGTATAACTGATTCACTTTGTTATAAAGCAGAAACTAGCACACCATTGTAAAGCAATTATACTCCAATAAAGATGTAAAAAAAAAATGATGCATTGAAAGAAGACAGATAAAACCGAATACATACAGTGTGATTCCATTTACATAAAGTTCAAAAATATCTGTGGCATTTTTTGCAGGGGGCAGTGAATAGAAGAGGGCACAGGGACGCTTCTGGGATTTTTGTGGTTATGCTTTTTTTTTTAACATCTTTATTGGAGTATAATTGCTTTACAATGGTGTGTTAGTTTCTGCTTTATAACAAAGTGAATCAGCTATACATATACATACATCCCATCTCCTCCCTCTTGCGTTTCCCTCCCACCCTCCCTATCCCACCCCTCTAGGTGGTCACAAAGCACCGAGCTGATCTCCCTGTGCTATGCGGCTGCTTCGCACTAGCTATCTATTTTATATCTGGTAGTATATATGAGTCCATGTCACTCTCTCACTTGGTCCCAGCTTACCCTTCCCCCTCCCCGTGTCCTCAAGTCCATTCTCTACATCTGCGTCTTTATTCCTGTCCTGCCCCTGGGTTCTTCAGAACCATGGATTCTGGTTATGTTTAATCTCTTGATCTGCGTGTTGGTAAGATGCGTGCGTCCACTTAGTGAAAATCCATCAAGCTAAACACTTATGATCCAAGTGCTTTTCTGTTTTGTTTCAGTTCAGTTACAAAAGAACCTTTAAAAAATTAAATCATTTATTCAGTTTTACAGTCTTGGAAAGATGCCCATGATATCTTGTTAAGTATAAGAAGTAGGTTTCAAAGTTTCATGCTCTCATTTTGATGAAAAACATATACTTAAAATATATATACATAGAAAAAAATCTAAGAGGAATGTAAGTCAAAATCTTAATACTATTCACTCCCAGGCTTTGGGATTTGGGGTGATTTGTTGTTGTTGATACATGTTTTCTAGAAAGAAGATGTAATATTTTGTAAAAAGAAAAATCCTTAAACAAAAATTCTGGAGAAATTTTGGCTACATGTGTTCAAGAGACCTGATGGGGTGAAAAATGATGAAATTAGAATTTATGCATTCATTCCATAAGTTAATATGGAGAATCCACACGAGCAATACAGCATTTCAGTATTGAGGGCACAAGGATAAGACAGTGCCCAGCTCTCAAGGAGCTTACAGCCTATAGAATAACAGAAGAAGCTGGATGTTCTTAATCAGATGAAAACATGACTCATAGGGAAGTTATACATGTCTTCAAATATTTGAATGGCTACAATGATGGAGAGGAAGCTGATTTGTTCTGTGCTGCTCTGCAGGGCGGGATTAAACAAAACAGCGGAAGTTTTGACAGAGCAGGTTTTGACTAGATCTTAGGAAGACCTTCTTAAAGACAGTAGCTGTGCAACAGAAAGAGACCCTCTCACCTGCAGGGAGACCAAGCACATGCAGCCAGTTCTCTCCACTGGGGCCCAAGGATAGTCCCCTCCAGTGATGTTGTGCAGTGTTGGAGTTAACATTTTAATTTAGGGCTCTTCCTTCTTCGGAGAGGACTTGAAAACAAGGGCTCTAACCAGTTGTTTTTGTTCAGTCTGAGGTACTGGAGATGCAAACCTTTTCTTTCTTTCTTTCTTTTTTTAAAAAAATATTTATTTATTTTATTTTATTTTTGGCTGCGTCGGGTCTTAGTTGCGGTGTCTGGGCTCTTAGTTGTGGCACGCGGGCTCCAGAGTGTGCGGGCTCAGTAGTTGCGGCATGCAGGCTCAGTAGTTGTGGAGTGCGGGCTCTCTAGTTGTGCGGGGGCTCGAGGGAGTGGGCTCTGTAGTTGTGGCATGCGGGCTTAGTTGCCTCGTGGCATGTGGGATCTTTTCCCCGACCAGGGATTGAACCCACGTCCCCTGCATTGGAAGGCAGACTCTTAACCACTGGACCACCAGGGAAGTCCCACAAACCTTTTCCAAGTTTGCATCCTCCTACCCCTATTTTCCCTGAGAACATAAAAAAAAAAAAATCCTGTAAAACTAGAAGGTAAATATGAGAGGTATATGGACAGATTCATCAAGGGAAGTTTTTCCCTCCTGGTGCTTCCTCGCCTGTTTACCAGCCCTGGACTGGTCCTTGGTCAACATCTCTTTGACTACATCATTCCTCAGCATCCAGAGCTTCTGTGATTTGGCCATTTCTTTTCTGTTCCTGGGCCAGGAGGGGCATACTCCTACCACTGTGATTGGTTCCTTACTTAAAATTTCCCTTCTTGGAGCCCCCCATCTCCCCAACCCTCTCCCAAACTTAGGGGTCCCCACCCATTCGCTGAGGCTCCCCTTGGTTCTCAGCTTCTCCAAAAAGGGGCTCCCAACCATTCAGCCATTGTGCTTTCTTCATCCCCTCATCCCTGCTAACACTCACTGAATAGCTCCTTTGTCTACCTGTCCTGTATTGGTTCTAAAGTTTTCATAAGCATTAATCCTTGCTTCATCAAATAGATTATAAGCTCCTTGAGGGGTGATGACATTAAAAATTTAAAAAATTCTCCCTTATATTTACTGTAGTGATGATGCATAGTTCAGCTTTTTCTTGCTCTCCTATCTTTAATGACAATTTAGCAACATATGAACTCCAGTCCATACTCCCTCCTCTGAAGGATGGTGACACTTGGAAATCAGTACAACCAATGGAATATTTGCTAGTTCTTTGTTTTGTATTTTGTATGCTTCCTGGCATCTATGCTAGCTACATAGTGGTGACTGGAACTTGATTCTGATACAGAAGCCACATGCTACCTTACCCAGCAAAAGCCATATTTGTTTTTGTCTTTGTTTGGTGAGAAGGGGCCAGGAAGACTTCGTGAAGAGTCCATATTGCTCTTTCAGGACCCATCCAGAGGAAGAATCTCTTAGTTATAGCTGGTTCTTAAAAATGGCCAAGCCTTATAGTTTTACTTAAAACCTCTGCTCTTATAATTATGACTCCAAATGGTTATTAGAAGACAGGTTAATACTGTTATTTCTGACACCGTGTCTTTATTTACCACAGCTGAGCATGGGGAACGTGGGGACAATAACTTAATCTTAGCTCATCATCATCTTGCTTTCTCATTCATTCATTCATTCTAAAGACTTATACTGAACACCTACTAAGTGCCAGGTTTCTCCCTGCTTAACATTCTCTTCCATTCTCAACAATAGATGTTGGAATGAGGGACAGTCTGGGGGCTTGCCCCCCCCAAGACCAAGCTGAGGACTTCCAAGAAAAACACAACTGTGCTCTGCATGCTGCTCTGCCCATGCCAGCTTCCCACGTGTTTACTCCAGGAGTTAGTCCAAGCAGAGAAATATATAATTGGACCAAATATGTTCCTTCCCCTTTAAACTAAGATCATTGGGGAAGTGTGTGGTGCGAACATGGTGATCAGCTTTCTGGTAGAAGATGTTCCTTGAGGAGTGGTAGGACCATCAGGAGTGCCCCAGAAAATATGGGAAGAAAATATCAACTGGGTCGCAGGAACCTGTCACGTTAAAGCAAAATAGCCGCATTCGCTTACGAGGAAAGAGTCCTTCATTGCCTTGACCATCTGATGGTTTAAATATATTTTATTTACAGCTAAAAAGGGACTCCCCTGGTGATGCAGTGGATAAGAATCCATCTGCCAATGTAGGGAACACGGGTTCGATCCCTGGTCCGGGAAGATCCCACGTGCGGCAGAGCAACTAAGCCAGTGCGCCACAACTACTGAGCCTGCACTCTAGAGCCCGTGCGCCACAACTACTGAGCCCACAAGCCACAACTACTGAAGCCTGCGTACCTAGATCCTGTGCTCTGCAACAAGAGAACCCACCGCAGTGAGAAGCCCGTGCACTGCAATGAAGAGTAGCCCCTGCTCGCTGCAACTAGAGAAAGCCCGCGTGCAGCAACAAGGACCCAATGCGGCCAAAAATAAATAAATAAACAAATGAACATGTTTTTATAGCTAAAAAGGTGCTCTGAGACTCTCGGTCCTAGAGCTTGGAGCAAAATGAGAGGGAAATACTTTGGGAATGTTACATATAGGAAGGCCAAAGGCCAAAACAGTCACTGCCCCCTTAATCACTGGCTTGTTATTCTGCTTCGTTCCTCAAGGCTAAATATGGTCTCCCAGAGTAAAAACTTGTTGTGTTGTTGTAAATAACTTCAGGAATGTGTCCACAAGAGGAACTGGCAGCCAACAGGCAGGCCTAAGCCAAAGGTCTAAGAGATACTTTCTCACCTCAACTCACCCTGATCCTAGCCAACCACACTTATTCTAGGTAACACCTCATTTAACAATCAATCCCTTAGGGAGTGTTTAATTTGAATGAACGACATCAGAAGCAGATACAGGAATTTAACCAATCTCTTAACATCTGTCATGGCTGCTGATGGGTTCCAATTGTAGGTTCCAATTACCTTCTGATTCCATCTTCGTCCCCCTTTTATCAAGGTATTCTCTTTCTTATTGGTTGTCTCCCCTAACTCAATATACAGTAGTTATACTGATGGCTACTGCTTGTTGAGTATTTACTAAGAGCGCTGTGACATGTGTTAACTCATTTCATTCTCACGTCAACCCTATGACCTTGGTACTATCATTGCTTCCACATCACAGATGAGGAAACTGAGGAAGAGTGAGTGTAAGGATGTTGCCCAAGGTCACACAGCTAGGACATGGGAAAGCTGGGATTTGAACTCAAGTAGTTCATACTCTTAACTAGACTCTGTACTGTCTCTCTATTTATACAAATGTGCTTGACTCTCTTATATTTAAGAACTATTTCACTCTGGAGCTTCCTTTTCCTTTAGATACTGCCCTAAGTCTTTTCTTTCTCTTAGAATTGAGTACATCTTCATTCCCTTACCTCTTAATCACCCCAAACCCACTGGCTTTACTTTCTCGTTTTCCACTGGAACTGCTTTTACCAAAGTTACCAATAGCTCTTTGGTTGCTAAACCCAACAGACACTTTTCATTACATTTTATTTAAACTTCCCTGGATGAAAACTCTCTCCTCCCTTGCCTTCTATGACACTATTTGCTCCTGTTTTCTTCTTTCCTCTCTTTCCTCCTTCAGCTCTGGCATGGGTGTTTCCAAGCCTCCAGATCTCAGCTTTCCTCTAGCCTCCCTCTACCCAAGCTCACTGGGTGATCTCTCCCACATACATGTCCTCACCTACCATTGATATCCTGGTGAATTCTACATCTCTGTCTATAGCCAGAATTTGTATTCTGGGTACCAGATCTCAAAAACCTCTTGTTGAATGGACATTATCTCTGGATGTCCCAGAAGCATCTCAGTTTTGAAATGTTTAGAACTGAACTCTTTATGGCTCCCCAAAACCCACTTCTACCCCACATTCCTTATCTCCTTGAGTGGCATCTCTGTCCACCCGGTGGTCTAAACCAGCCACTTCTGAGTCATGCTAATTCTTCTCATTCACCTGTACACACAATGGATTTTTTTTTTTTTTTTTTTTTTTTTTGCAGTATGTGGGCCTCTTACTGTTGTGGCGTCTCCCGTTGCGGAGCACAGGCTCTGGACGCGCAGGCTCAGCGGCCATGGCTCACGGGCCCAGCCGCTCCGCGGCATGTGGGATCTTCCCGGACCGAGGCACGAACCCATGTCCCCTGCATTGGCAGGCGGACTCTCAACCACTGCGCCACCGGGGAAGCCCTAGATCTATAAAGCCTGTTGATTCTACACCCCACAATCTCTTGGATCTGTTTCCTCTTTTCCCTTTCAACTGCCTCTTTGTTCCTCACCTGTATGACCATCCAGATGACCTGTGGACTGACCTCCCCACCGTAGCCTTGGCTCCCATTCCCTGCTGTCACGGTGCTCTTTCTGAAACCTGCGTCAGATGACACGTGACTGAGGAAAAGCCCTGACGGCTCCTCACTGCTACAGGATTAAGTTCATATTTCTTAGCCTGGTCACGATCCAGACCTTGTCTCATCTCCAGCTCTGCCTCGCACCACTTCCCACCCCCTCACCTCTGGGGCTCCCTCTTGCACACTTTTTCCCTCTCTGTGCGTGGGCCCACCCCAGTCATCTTCCCACTTGCACTTCGCCAATTCCTTTTCTTCCTCAGGACTCAGCTCTGACTCTCCCCTCTCCACCCTCACGTCCCCACTTCATCTTTCTCTCCATCACCTATGCTTCTGCCATTGCATGTACCAGCTGTACCATTTCTTTGTCCCCTCCCTACAACGTGAGCTCCTTGAGATTAGGTAGCCTTGTCTTTTTTCTTTGTACACTTAAGTCTATCTCTTTGCTGACATATAGTAGAAACTCAAAAAATGTACCAAATGAATTAATGAAAGTAACCCAAAAGAATATATACCTAATGGAAGAATTTAATATAGCAGCAAGGGAACAGATTTATCATTCGGGGAGTTAAGCAGCCCCCTTAAAGTCTATGTATCCTTTAGCTCAGGCCATTTTTTCCTCCACCTCCATACTAAGCCATCGTTTGAGATCAATATGGAGTCAGGGTACTCCATCCAACCCACAAGAAAGCACCAGAAGCACCAAGCTTCCTCAGATCCACCCAGCACCACATCCTCAGACATTTGCTAGTTGCAGCCCTTGGCCTTCTGAAATAGTTTTGGTAAAGCTCACAAAAAGGTACCCACAATATGTCTTAGTAAAAGATGCAATGTATCAATATATTCTGAAATCAATGTGCTTTGGGAGGGGTTCAGTAATGCTTCAGATATGGGATCAAATTGTTTCCTTTTTTGAAGTTAATATGGAATTACACATAACTGGGAGAGACATAGCTGGGGCACTCAGAGGTCTTTTTCATTGATACTCATTTGATGTCTTATTATTTTGTCATTGTTTTCAGACATCAATAGCTAAATATCCAGGAACAAAGTAAAATAGAAAATTGAGGTACTTATTCAAAGAATTATGGCAAGCCCTTCCCTCATCTACCATATTCTCACAACCACACCTAGATTTTGGCCTCCTCACTATATATTTACATACCCTTCGATAGCATGAGCTTTGAAGTCTGAGAAATTTGGTCTGAGTCTTAAGTCTGTCACTTACTAACTGTGCAACCTTAGGAAATTTACTTAACCTTTCTGGACCTCCATTTCTTCATCTGTAAAATGGGGAAGTATACGAGTACAGATGATTGGTCTGATGATTAAATAAGATAATATGTATAAAGACGGCACAGTATACGGAACACAGTAAGTCCCCGGTATATGCCAGTTTTAATATTCTTATGAGGTAAATAAAGTAAACATTTTTGAGGTAGAGGATGGGAACTTTGGCTTATTCAGTTGTCTCCACACTTCATTTCCTTGCGGCCACGTCTCTGCTGTACATGCTTCCAGTTAGGAAAACAGTTCGCAACATGTCAACTCATTGGCTATTCAAACTTGGGGTGAATAGAGGACAAACATTATTTTGCCATTTAAAAGAAATTCAGAGAGGCTAGGGGGTGAGTGACCAAGATGGCAGAGTAGAAGGACCCTAAGCTCACCTCCTGTCATGAGCACACCAAAATCACAATCTAAAGAATGACCATTGTTGAAAAAGACTGAAACCAGCTAGAAAAGATCCTCTACAGCTAAAGACAAAAAGACGGAACCACAAGATAGGTAGGAGGGACAGACTAGAGATATAATCAAATCCCATACTCTTGGGTGGGCGACCCACAAACTGGAGAATAATTATGTTATAGAGAGGCTAAGGGATTGGTCCAAAGGCACACAGAGCTTGGACACAAACATAAGATTTTGGGTGTTCCCTCATCTCCAGTGCTGGGTCTTGGGTCTGTAGCATCTGACAGCGTCCAGTGATCATTCTTCATGGGTCTTGGAACAAGCAAAAGGGGCTTTCAGTGAGTCAAGCTTGGAGATGTGGCCTTGACTGAGTGAACAGGCTCAGCACCTAAAACTTCACCAGGTGACTCTGTTGGTGAATTAATGGCATTTCTAAAAAGAGCTCAACAAATGGGTAGGAAGACACTTTACCTGGTAAAACTTACTCACTTGTGCTCTTTTCTTTTTAGCAATAATTTGCCCTTCTGGATGACTTAACTCAGCAACATTCTTTTCTTTGAGGAAATAATTTTTAAAAACATGGAGAAAAAAATCCCCTCTGCCATGTCATGCAGTGTTCCAAGGATTGTTTAATGTCTTTTTGAACCTCACAGTTCTTTAAGCATAGTGAGCCCTTGATAAAGGTTTATTAATTTGGTCTGTATAAATGAAGAAAGTGTTTTGTTCTAGTCAAACATACGTAGAGCTTTTTGCAGTGAAAAGATTTATGTAATTAAGTAGGTTCATAGTCAGCACACAATGCCTGCATTTCTCCAACGTTAGAAGATATCCCATTGTTTTGTAAATATATTTGAGATTGTCTTGGTCTTTCCAGTGTGTCTCCCGTTACTTCCATCCTGAATGGCCTGGACTTTGAAAAACAGGTATCGGCCAGGGTGAGTGCCAAAGGGGCCCTTAGTAACTGCACCCCTTCAGGGGAGAAAGAGCCGTGGCAATCACGCGGCTGTGTCTAGAGCAGGGATGATGTTTCACAGTTAGGGCAAGCCACAGGCTTTGGAGTCAGATGGAAACTTATTTCTCTATGTGAACTCAGCCTAGCTCATGAGCTGCCTGTTTTCTTTTCATAGTGGAAACAACCAAGTCTAGGCTGGGTTTTCTTAGCCTAATCCAATCATTTTTGATAACCCTGATAGTCCAGTTCTTTGTGTCCCGCCCCCCCCGCCCCGCAATTCCTATGTTAAATCCTAAAGTCTACTGTGATGGTATTAGGAGGTGGGGCCTTTGGGAGGTGCGTGGGTCACGAGGGTGGAGACCCCATGAATAAGATTAGTGTCCTTATAAAAGAGGCCCCAGAGAGCTCTCTAGCCCCTTCCACCATGTGAGGGCACAGTGAGAAGATGGCTGTATAGGAACCAGGAACGTGTTCTCACCAGTCACTGAGTCTGTCGGTGCTTTGATCTTAGACTTCCTGTCTCTAGAACAGTGAGAAATAAATTTCTGTTTTTTAGTCTATGGTATTTTGTTAGCCCAAGTGGACTTAGACAAACTTGAAGTTCAGTTTCCAAGTCAGGGCTGTCACCCACCTGGAGGGTTTTCTTCACCCTTCCTTCAGTCCTGGTCTTCCCGGTGCTGTTGGTTCCCCGGGGTGTGTCCCCTCCACCTTCCATTCAGCCCCTTTTCTGGAGTCTCCTCCCGGTCCTCCAGATGCATTTCTCTTTGCCAGTTCTGACTAGCACCCAGACTTTCCTTTCAGGCATCCCTTGCACCACAGGGTATAGAGAAGCATTCAGAACTTTTCCAGGTCCACAGGAGCCCCCAGAGAAACAGGGACTTTTGGTAGATGCACCCCTTTCCCCTAACTGCTTCCTCACATTTGTGAGATTATTTGCTTTTTAAAAAAAATTTTATTTATTTATTTATTTATCTTTGGCTGCTTTGGGTCCTCATTGCTGCGCTTGGGCTTTCTCTAGTTGCGGTGAGCAGGGGCTACTCTTCATTGCGGTGCACGGGCTTCTCATTGCGGTGGGTTCTCTTGTTGCGGAGCACAGGCTCTAGGCACGTGGGCTCAGTAGTTGTGGCACACGGGCTCAGTAGTTGTGGCACACCGGTTTAGTTGCTCTGCAGCATGTGGGATCTTCCTGGACAAGGGATTGAACCTGTGTCCCCTGCAATGGCAGGCAGATTCTTAACCACTGTGCCATCAGGAAGTCCCGGTTATTTGCTTTTGAAAGGACAAGTGAAAACAAGGCACAAGGGACTTTTTCCCTCCAAGATCTCCCAAACGCTAAGTCTGGGGTTTCTTATAGCTGCCCAAAAACACACCCCCAAATCTAATTAACCCTAGAGTTCTCATAGTGTGGTCCACAGACTCCGGTCCCCTATTTTGATTACAATACTAAGAGGTTATTTGCTTTTCACTGATGGTGCAAAAGCAATGGCTGTAAACCTGTGGTGCCAATCAAAGCCAATTATTCTAGTATTCTTCACCACCATGAACTCACAGAAAAAAAGAAAGAAAAAAAGAAAGAGAGAAAGAAAGAAAGAAGAAAACAATGCCATTGTTACTTAAGAATGCTCTTGATGAAGCAATGAAAAAGTTTAATTTTGACCTTAAGTACATATTATTGTAATATTTTGTGAGACAAAATGGGAAGATGCGTAAGGAACTTCAGCACAGCCAGGTACATTTAATGTTTTTCTCAAGAAAAGCACTGTGTGATCGTTTGAGTTGTTGAACTAGCTGTTTTTTAGTTGAACATCATTTTTACCTTCTGAAAGACTGAATAACAGATAAAACTATGGTCTTTCAGACTTGAGTATCTGGCAAACATTTTCTTGAAAAGTAATAAAGTGAGCCTGTCACTTCAAGGAAAACAACTGGCAGCATCTTTGCTAATGATAAAATCCAAACTTTCAAGCCCTGGATCCATCATTTACTAGTAAATTACTTAACTCTCTGACGTCTTACTTGAAAAATATGATGGCGATAATACTCCATAGAGCAGATACATTAAGTAAGATAACATTATAAAGCATTTTGTACAGTGCCTGCTGTGTAAGTGTTCAATAAACATTGGCTTCTATTATAGCTACATCAAGTTAAAACAATCAGATTTCATTTTCATTTGTAATTTGACCAAATACATGAGTCAATTCCACCAAAAATGTTTAACCTGATCTCCAAGGAAATACTCTCTAAAAATTAGATTTATTCATAGTTCTTTAATAACAGGGCAACTATGAAATGACAATAGACCTTAATAAAATAATGACAGGCATTGAGATATTGGGTTTTAAGCAAAAATTCTCATTTCTTTAGTTTTCCTCCAGGAAATAAATAGGACTAGTTGTGCGGTGGTGAAAAAATGCACAGAATAACACAAAATATTATACAAGTACCTCCCAAAGCTTACTAGTTAAAAGCGGTAGTTCAGCACCAATGCCAAGGTACACAAGGCCCTCTGTGTTCCTGCTACACTGAAAGCTACAGCCATTGAATGATGTCTTGATCATTATGCCATTAGTCTCACACTTCTCCTGTAAAGTCAGATGATTTTCCAAACTGAAGAACTTCTCCCAAGGCTTTGGATAGGAATTAATGGGAATTCAGGTTATGTTACATTTGGGGGATAGGCAGGCCATGAAAAGCAGAGAAGGGAAAAAGAAGCCAAAATAGATTGGATAATAGCAAGATAATGATCAAGAGATTTAAAAAAAGAAAAAAAGGAAAGAAATGTACCAGAAAATGTTGTGAAAAACTGTAGGAGCCTGTTAATGGGATGTCACGGGGCTCTTTAAGATATTTTTGCATTTTCCAAATAATTTTCTGTTTTCAGCAACGATTGTGACCCAGTCTTGTACAACAGCACAGTTCTTCTTTTTTTTTCTTTTTAATTTATCAGTTAATTAATTCTTGGCTGCGTTGGGTCTTCATTGCTGTGTGCGGGCTTTCTCTAGTTGTGGCGAGCGGGGGCTACTCTTCGTTGCGGTGCGTGGGCTTCTTACGACAGTGGCTTCTCTTGTTGTGGAGCACAGGCTCTAGGCGCATGGGCTTCAGTAGTTGTGGCTCACAGGCTCAGTAGTTGTGGCTCGCGGGCTCTAGAGCCCAGGCTCGGTAGTTGTGACGCACGGGCTTAGTTGCTCCACGGCATGTGAGATCTTCCCGGACCAGGGCTCGAACCCGTGTCCCCTGCCTTGGCAAGCGTATTCTTAACCACTGCGCCACCAGGGGAGTCCCCAACACAGTTCTTACATCTTGTTTGTGAACAACCATAGAACCCTTTTCAATCCTTTTGATCACCAGGCCCTATCCTGTGAGATATCTTATCTGTTCTTTGGAAGGCATTTCTCTATAAATAGCTACTGAGCTGCCTTCTTCATGAACATAGAGGCAATAATTTTCACAACAACATTCAAAGGGCCAACTAGGTCCATCCTTGTCATTTTTCCCTCTGATCCAGACGGTACACTTTCTCTGAACATTTTTTCGACTCAGAGGGCAGTCAGTGCAATTATTTGTCCCCAATTAAAACTATTTTGCAAATGAGCAAGAAAAAGCACCAGCTTGGAACGGGGAGGAGTTGTGTGGCTTGTTCTCCGTGAGAAGGCAGCAGCCACATGGCGTAAGAAGCGTCTGGTTAGGTTCATAGTTAACCTGAAAACCATCCTGGCAGAAGCAGCCTGTCAGTTCTGGTCCAGGAATTCCAACTGCTATTTCAGTTGTTACGGAAACTGACCGCACTGCTTCCTAAAGAATTCATTATTCCAACAATATTTGTTGTTCTAGTCATTCTGGGGCATCTAAATGAGTGATGCAGACACAGGGATAGAGAAGCACAGCGGAGGAAGGCTGGAGATCAGAGAAGACCGCACAGAGACCTAAGAATTAAACCTGACCTTGGGGCATGATTAGTCAGGGGAGAAGACATTTCAGGTGAGAGGACTGGCAAAAGCAGAGGAAAGTTCAAGAGATAATAATGGTGCAGGTGAGGTTGGGGCTGAAGACTCCTGTGTGGGAAAAGGGGAAGACACGTTGAGGCCAGTAGGGAGAGCGCTTTGGAGGCCAGACTAAGGAGTTGGACCCTTCTGTGGGCAAAAGGGAACCAGGAGACTTTAAACCAGGATACTTTAGGAATATTAATATTATTATCTTAAGACTAACAGTGAAGATGTCAACCTAGGTTCTGGCTAATACTACAACCCCACCTGTCTTGGTAGCTGTCAGGACAATAATTTGAAAAATGAAAAATTCAGCCATCTTCTCATATAGACAAAACCACACTTACTTTACTGAAATCAGCTGACTGTGGTGATTAAAGCTCATCAAAACTGCTATGGGTGTGTCGACGACAGCCCGAGTATTTTTATGAGCTTCAAATTGACCTGCAATAATACAGCCTCAAAATACCATCCTGCCATCTGTCGAGAAAGTACAGTTGATCCTTGAACAATGCAGGGCTTATGGGTGCGAACCCTCCCTGCAATTGAAAATCCATGTATGACTTATAGCCAGCTCTCTGAATACTTGGTTCCTGCTGATACATGGTTCTGAATCCGTGGATTTAACCAACCTGGACCGGGTAGTACTGTAGTATTTATTATTGAAAAAAATCAGCGTATAAGTGGACCCGTGCAGTTCAAACCCATGCTGTTCAAGGCTTAAGTATATTTAGAACTAAAGCCTTAATTTTCAAGCAGAATCCAGTAAATAGCCTAGAAGGAGAACCATCATTTTCCTTCTCATTGCAGTTGCTTTGTACATGGCCCAAACAGTAAGCTGAAATCCTTCTTTTCTAGAATAGTGACTGACTAACAAGTTGAAGTACAGGACAGTCTGGTTGATATAAAAAAAAAGAAAACCTTTATTCAGAGCGGCAGTTTTTAGTGTGGTCTGTGGACCCTGGAGGGTCTTAAGGTTTGTCTGGTGACAGACTTTTTTTTTTTTCTTGGCCGCACTGCATGGCATGTGGGATCTTAGTTCCCCAACCAAGGATCAAACCTGCATCCCCTGCATCGGAAGCGCGGTATCTCAACCACTGGATCACCAGGGAAGTCTTGATGCCAGATTTTATATTGTGCTATTTCACCTTCTGAAGGGCACAGGGCTTAGTAACAGGTGAGCTGAGATCTTTAGGCCTGGCTAGATAGAAGCAATATTTGAAAATACACTCAAAATTCAAGTATGGTGCCAAACAATGGGTAAATCTGAAATAATATTATTCTTAGAGACAATAACAACCACCACAAAACATGCTGTACTATTTTAAAAAGCTTTTTTTTGGACCACATTATTAAAAACACAGATTGCTATGTGATAATAAAGCCTCATTCTTTGGATTCCTGAACTTCAAGTTTAAAGAGTTTCCCCTTTTCCTAATTTGGCCTCTAAGATAAAAGCTGGACAGAAAGTATAATTTATTGTGTATATTCTAGATGCCAAGATAATTGATTAAAATTTGTGTGGAAAGGGAAATATTCTTTGAAATTATGATGATGAGTTTCTTTTTGGTAAGGAGTAGACATAATGTACCTTTACTTTCTGAAAAGAATGTAAACTAAGTGAGGCAATTGTCCATCCAGTTCCCAAGGCTAAGGTCAACTAGAGACAAGCAGGTCAGAAACAGAGCTCAGTTGAGCTCAAGAATTCTCACTGCTTAGACACGCTGTTCACTTTGGCTAGACTTCGTCTTCCTCTCACCTGCCACTAATCCCTTCAGTCATCCATCTTGTCCTTTAGTTCCCTGCTTAAATGTCGCTTTCACAGGGACTTCCCTGATCACCCATTTTTACCCCAAACACTTCACCCTGCTTGTTCGCTGTTTCAGCTCATTTCCTTCCCAATGCTTTTCAAGGTTTGTGATAATAACCTGATTAGTTCTCCTTTTCCTCTCTGATCCCTGCTCACTGCCCAGCATGGGTCCAATATTCAGTAAGTAGTTGGTGGATGATTAAATGTGGGGGACCGTCTAGGGTGACAACCCACATAACTCAGTTGTGGGGTGAGGAGGGCCTGGAAATGGGGAACCACAGCCACGGACCCTGGTCTCCTCTCTGCTACCAGTTGTTTGAATGACCTGCTTCAAAACCCTTAAATTCTCTGTGACTCAGTTTCTTCATCTGACAATTAGGGAGGTTTACTGAAAGATTTCCAAGGAAGAATCCTGACTTTAGGGTGCAAGATTCTAAGTATATCTGAGTATATTTCTAGGGTGCTGATAACCATTCTTTTTCCCACTCATTGAGGAGGTGTGGACCTTTTCATTATTTCTGAATATAAATAGGTATTTTCTGAAAAATGTACAGTATTAAGTGAGTGTATTAACTTTTCTATAGACTTGACTAGCTAGAGGGAAAAGCACTAAGTTTTGGGAGGTGATCTGACGATATTTTGTCCTATTCTATGTAATTTTAACTGCTGTGCAACTAGTCCCATTTATTCCCAAGAGAAAAACTGGAAATCTGATTCTCATACTAATAAGCTCTGTGACCTTGGACAAGTTGCTTAACCTCCTGAGGCTCGCTTTTCTTGTCTGTGTAATAGATATATAATAGGGATAGACTGCCAACCTATAAGATTGTGAAAGGATTAAACGAGATAACTTGGAACATAATAGGTGCTCAGAAAATGCTGGTTAACCCGAAATGAATTTTGTCCCACAATTTATTTCCCAATGAGTTTCTTTGCACTAGGGCATAAAACAAACAAGATTGTTTTTGTTGTTAGCTGTATGGAATGCAGGGTATGGTTATTAAGGTATACTTGAATATGTGGTTACTGACGTATTTAGTTTAGGGAGGAGCAGGTCATTGTTCAAACAGAAAAGGTGTTAGATTTTAATAGACATAGGCATCCTTTTACCTGTGGGATTATAATGCATTTTATTATCATAGAGCTAAACTCAGGAGTTTGATATTCCTTAGAGTCCTGCTTTGTCTATGCTGAAAAGATACAAAGCCAAAGTAATATAAAACTGTATAAATGAAAGGAATGATCCGGAAGCCTCGGGGGTGTAATCTTGACTAAAAAAGGGCCAAGACTTCAAAACAGGTTGAGAAATGAGTAGTCTTTTTTCCTTACCACATGGTTATTATTAGCAATTACAGTTGAAAATTTGAGGGCTGTTACTCACCAATCAGGAAAATAATTTTACACTTTCTCAAATCTTCCGTGAAACCTTTAAAATAAGAATAATTTAAGTTATACAGAAAGAAAAACTGTATTGAAACCCTGGTTTTATACTATATAGTATATAGTATTATATAGTATAGTATAATATATACTATTACATTATGTATTATAGTATACAGTATTCTATATAATATATAGAGAATAGATAGGATAGAGATAAAACAAAAGTCATGAAGGTGGGGAGTGAGAGCTGAATCTTGGGAACCACTGCTTTAAGGCAAAGGAATGATTAGGGATTTTTGGCAAAGTGTGAAACTCTGCAGAGTTTGAGGAGCCCTAAAAGATTTCCAGTTGTCACGTGATGTAGTAGGTAGTCATGAAATGGTTCACTTATATACACAATGCTACATTTTTGCAGGAATCCACTATTAGTTGAGTGAAAGGCCCAACTCTACCAGAGAGAGATAGAGACAGAGAGCGACAGAGAGAGAGAGAGAGAAGAGAGAGAGAGAGAGAGAGGGAATAGGGCATGAAGAATTGAGTTGGGGTAGAAGAAGAAGGAGACAAGGAAAAAGAGCTGGAAACAGAGGAAAGAGGTGAATTTGGGGGTCTTTGGAACCATTTGGTTTTCACATGAAAGGATTTTTTGTTATCGTTCTCTGAAATCAAACAGATGCTTCAGTCTCTTTAGAGAATAGCCCATGCTGACTGGAAAAATCGAGTATTATCTGGAGCTTTCTGTTAAAGGCAGATAGATTGATGCTTTTAACACGTGGAGCCAAACGGTCATCTCATGTTCTCCATACTTCGTTTACTTTTTTCTTCTAGTTTACTTTTATGAAGCTGAGCAACATTTAATGTATTTGCAATCTAGGAAAGTGGTTATTATTGTTAGTATTAGTATGGTTATCTTATTCCAGTTTAAAAAAATAGTTATTTTTTAAAAATGACTAGTTATTTTTAAAAATTAATGATGGTACATTCATAAAATGATAGTACATTCATACAATGTGGTCATTACAAATTAGGTTTATAGAGAGTTTTCAATGACATGGGAACATGCTTATGTTATGATAGGTACAAAATATTGGAGATAATGTTTGTACGTACACATGTATTCTCAACTAGGTAAAAATAGGTATATAGACAGTACACTACAATAAAATAAACCAGAATGTTACCCATGATTATTCAGAGGTCATAAGGTCTTAGATGGCTCTTATTTTCTACCTTAAAAAAATTTCCATATGAATGTGTGTTAATTTTATAACCAGGAAAAGAGGAAACGTTATTCAGCAATCAATCAATCCCCATCCAGTTGGGGCTGAGTTGATTATTTGCACTTGCTTCATGTTTATGTGCCTTTTCCTCATGAGTCACCATTATGTCATTTGGTGACTGCAATTTTTACATCCTGCTCTTGCCATTATCATCAAATGACACTTTATCTACTACCCCATGCTCATGGAGCAGCAGGATTAGAGCTGGGGTTATTTAGAAAGCCAATTCACTTACTTGTATATGCTCCCAGTCAATGTAAATATATTTCCACGGACCATAATTATAACAACAGTTATCACAGAGTGGAAATGATAGCAGGTATTTTTTTTCTAGGGCAATCATGAAACTTATCTTTTTCTGGACAAACTCAAATTCACATAATTTTATCTATTTTCAGTTCCATGTGTAGCTAATTATGGTTGGATTTTTTTAGTTTTGGCAAGACTTTTAACATGACAAAATTATGAAGCAGTATAATTTAGGTGTTTCTTAAGTTGCATCCCAATGGTACACTGCAGAGTAGTAACCACGATGCAGGAAAAAGACTTTTGTGTTCCAATAAAATTTGAAGAATGGTGAATTAAAGATAGCCAGCTCTCTTTCCTACAGGACATGTGGGAGTCTTGCTGTGCTCTTATATATGTGAATCTTCCAAAGGGGATTGGGTATTGTGTTTTCCAAACATTTTAACCAGAGCATCCTCTCTTCACTGAGCGTCTTGGGGCTCATGTTCTCTGGGCAGTGAGGAAATGCATCTCTTAGTAAGGCGTCCCTTTGATTCTTTACGTGGACCAAAAGGGGAGAGATCCAAAGAGTCCCAATCTTAATCATGTTCCCTGGCTAAGGGAAAAGTACAAGCTGTTGGTAGATTGTTATCTCTTAGTGGTGTTTAATAAAAAAAGACATGCTCAGAGCTACTAAAATGACAACTTTGGTCTGATCAGTAAATAAAGCTCACCTCCTATGGTGTCTTCTTCAAACACATTTAACTGGTCATCACCCTGTTTATAAAAAATGAAAATATTAGATGATAATACTAACAGGCATTGTACTAAACTTCTTGCCAGCATTAACATACTTAACCTTCCAAACGACTCTGTGAAGGAGGTACCATTATTACCCAGCTTTTACAGATGAAAACCATACTGAGTTCAAGAAGTTAGTTGCCCAAGGCCACATAGTCGTGAGGGACAAAGCCCAGATTTAAACCTGGGCTGTCTGTCCCCAGAGTTCATGCTCTTTGTAACAGGTGCAATATCCTGCCTTTTTCCTTGGTGCATAACTCTCTGTGGTCAGAAAAGCTGACGTAAAGAAGACAAAACTGACAGAAGTACTTGAAGCTCACTGATAGGAGGAGTACAACTATTTTACAAACAACTCCATGATTTACAGCTGGACTTGGCAAACTTTCTGCAAAGGGCCAGATAGTAAACATTTTCAGCATTGTGAGCCATATGGTCTTACTACTTAACCAACAGCCTCAGTTTGCCAATCCCTGAACGAAAGCATGAGATAAGGGAAGTTGGAATGACCAGCTTTGATTGATGCCTGCCTTTTAAATTTCCATTTTATTTTTTAATCAAACAGCTCCTCCCTTTTCCTTACAGAAAAACCTATGATGGTTGGGAAAAAAATCCAGAAAGGAAATCTGTAAAAAGGCATTGGTGAGATTTCTCACTCCCACCTATGTCTCTATCCATCCCATTTTCTCACTCCCTCATCCCTTAGAGATAACCACTCATAAAAGTTTTTTGGGGGGTATCTTTCCGGATACACAAAAACTGACTTCTAGATATCTATGGATACACTTGAGTATAACTATATGATCTTATTACCTCCATTACACAGAAAGAAGCAAACATATTATGTATGCATATGTGTCTATAATATACATACTAATCTGATAATACTGTTCTTCCCTTTGCTTTTTCACTAATCAATATATCCAGGAGAACCTTCTGTACCCGTACAGATGTTCTTGGGTTATACAGTATTCCACTGTATGGAAGGTACCATAGTTGTTATTGTTTTTAACTAGTTCTTTATTGATGGACCATTGAGTTGTTCACAATCTTGGACTATTTTTGAAAAAGTAGCACAATGAATAAACTCATATAAATGTCATTTCACACATATATACCTGTAGGATAAATTCCCAGAGAGCGTGCTGTGCAGGCAAAGAATAAATGTATTTATAATTTTGATAGATGTTTCCAAACTGCTCCCCCTAGAGGCTGTGTAGTTTTTCAGGGACAGCCTCTGGCTCATGCTTTACTCCAGCCTCTTGCCTCTAATTTGCTTTGATACAGGAGTCAGTTAAATGAGGTTGCCTGGTTGTATTAATGCTCCCTTTAGGTAAATTGCCACAAAAGCACTTTGTTTGAAAACAGAGCCTTGCCATCCTTTTTTAGAACATACGCCTTCAGGGCAACTTTATTGCTTGTCTTCCTAGATTTGCCTGTGTATCCAGAGCTATTCCAGGTGAGGGAAGAGTATTCAATGGACTAGTTATTCAGGGACACATTTACATTAATTAACTCCTTTCCATGAATAGAAGAAAACAACCACTATTCCTCAGTGAGCCTCCGCCCACTTCCCTTACTGAAATCATTGCATTTCACATTGTGCAGGGATCGTCTAATCCAACTCTACCACCCCTGCTCTCCCATTTTACAGATGAGGAAATTGGTAGTTGCAGAGGCCATGTGAGGGGCCCGTGGCCATATCATCATGTCCTTAGTGAGGCCAGGGTTGGGATGAGAACTGCATCTCCTACCACACAGTCTGGCTCCTAGAGATTTAGTCCCATCATCTTAGCTACCATAGTGGACTTGTTAGTGTCCTGCTGCTCAGCTGGCTGGTACACCCATCCCCCAGCTGCTGCTAAGAGCACACAGGAGTCTGGTTCCTCCCTCAAGCTGGGATGACTCTGGTATAAGTTGTTCCCCAGTGGTCCCCTTGAGATCAAGTTGAAGCTAATATCCAGCTGGCTTCTCCCCCTGCCCTATCCTGCGTCTCTCCCTGTCTCGCAAGAGCACACCCAATAACACACTTGCAAAGAATCCCCATCTTAGCCTCTGCTTCTAGGGAAGCCCACATGAGACAGGGACCTATTTGAAGCAATTAATATGTTTGCCTAAGATGCAGCTACATAGAAAGAGGCTCAGTAGCCTTTGCTGGAAAAGAATCGTTTAATCAGACTCTGCTTATTGCTTGTCAAACAGCTATTGAATATATTCAGGTAACGTTAAGAGGAAACCATGAGGTCTTTTCTCTCGATTTTTAATATTATTGTTGAATTATCAGACTTACACCCACCTTATAGACCAAACTGTAACAGATCTTTCTTGTACCTGGCTATCATGTCTTGGGAGTTTGATCAGGGTTAATCTGAATTCATAAAACAATGCACCAGGTTATAAAAGGGCCTTTCTGACCTTTATTTGGCTTCTTGAGTCTGACCTGCTTTTATCCACAGCTCTTATTCACAGTCTTCTGTTCTGTTTGCCCAAGTGCTTCAGATGATCCCCAGCTTCATTTCCATGAATGCATTGATAGTGAACAAGTTTCTGGAGCATAGATGCAACCGTCAAACACTCTCCATCAGGAAAGTGCTACACTGCACCCACTGACATGAAAACCCAGGTGAATGGGATGTTTGATTGCAGGGTGTTATTTTCCAGTGATGCCCAATGAACTTCACAATTGATCTTTTGTAGATAAAATTGATCTGACATCTAAACACACACACATACATGAAACAACCAGTGAAAGGCAAACACTTCTGGTTTTGGTGAAAAGATGTCATACAGCCTCCGGGGGCCCTAATTCTTTTTCTTTTCAAATGCTAGGTGTGTTCTGCATAAGAGGCATTAATTTCAGAATGTCAGTTATATAAGGTGCAAAATGTTAGATAAGCTTCTTGGAGAAATGGCTGATAAGGTGTTTATATCCAGTTCCACTGTAGCTGCATCTTCTGTGAGGCATTCTCGGAGAAAACACAACCCACCAACAACCCAGTTCCACCCTGGGTACCTGTGGGTGCCTCTGGGGGTTGCAGCCTTTTACCTTGTTGCTGCTGTATCCACTAAGCCCTTTGTTGCCTGTAAGTCTGAATGCGGGGTTAGACTTTGTGGGTACAGTGAGACACAGAAGACTTTCTGCAGTGTAAAACTAGGCTTTCGGGGCATGAAGCGGCATACCAAGTATGAAGAAGCTTACAAAGAGAGGTAGTACAAAAACAAGCACAGATTTATGTAAGTGCCATTTGTGACTCACTAGTCTGGAACCCAGACACAGCCTGCAATGACGCTGTTAATACTGGCGAAGGTAGGAAAGCCTGCAGCAAAACCACTAGCCCCCCCAAACCCAACTCAGGTCGACACATTTTTTTGTGTGATCGGTATTTGATAATATGTTGGTAGTTGATGGTGAGAAATCTAGAATCCTGTTGAACACATTTAGAACCTCAGGGTAGGATTGGTGGCTTTATGGGGAAGCTGGATTTGGACTACAGATTGGTTTTGCTCTCTATCCCTCATTCCCAGTCAAGCCAGAGCCGTAGGAGAGTAAAAGCAACCTGCATTCAACTCTACTTCCCTGCGTGGATCCGTAGGCAAGCAACTACTTCTGCAAGGCTGGATTCTGGTATTCTTTGTAGGAAGAGCAGCTAATTGGTATGTGTTTGTGTTTTCCTTTTGGATCAGAGGTCCTATTATCTTCACCTTGAGATATGGATGTTTGGTTGCTCCCAGTGCCTTGAATTATTGAAGTTTTGGTGGGCAAGATCAAAACAGCATAGCTTCATAGATGGTTCACCATCTATGGTGAAGTTCTTCATCCTGCTTTGATGTCACCACAGCATCTGCTCCTGGTTACGGGACCAGCGGCCCTGTCACAAGCAGATCATGTCATAACATGAAGCTGACACTTAAGCAGTGCTTTACAGCTCTGGCAGCATTTCTACAGATATGAGCTTACTGGATCCTTGCTGCAACCCTGATAGGAATGATGTAACTAAAGTTCTGTTGTACCACTGGATTGGGATGTATCTGAGCTTCCACTGCGCGCAGAGCTGGGCTGAGGACTGACCTCAGTGCCCTGATACCAAGCTACATTTCCTCATCAGCATCCTCTTACTGTTATGTGTGTGGGGGGGGCAGTCATCAGATCCTCTACTGCCCCTCCTTGAGTAGATGGTGTTGATTTTTAAAATCCTTTTGGGGACCACAAAACAAAACCTCCCCTGGGAAAGAGAGGGAAGTAGTAGGTCATTTTGGGAGTGTTTTCCTAGTTCTCGTTTGTATTAAACAGTGTGTGTGTGGATGTCCCTGGTGGCACAGTGGTTAAGAATCTGCTGCCAATGCAGGGGACACGGGTTCAATCCCTGGTTTGGGAAGATCCCACATGCCGCGGAGCAACTAAGCCCCTGTGCCACAGCTACTGAGCTTGCGCTCTAGAGCCCGCGAGCCACAACTACTGAAGGCCATGCACCTAGAGGCCATACTCTGCAACAAGAGAAGCCTCCGCAGTGAGAAGCCCACGCACCGCAACGAAGAGTAGCCCCCGCTCGCCACAACTAGAGAAAGCCCATGCGCAGCAATGAAGACCCAATGCAGCCAAAAAATAAATTAAAACAAACAAACCAGTGTGTGTGTTTCATGGCATAAAAAATGTGTATAGCTTCAAGTGGGATTATGAGAAAGAGGCTTTATATAATAATAAAATGTCACAGCAAAGATTAATTTTTGGCCCTAAAATTCACAAATACTGCAAAGAAAAAAGTATTTTCTTTCTCTGGCACTGAGCACAGATAACAATCCATTTTTAATTTCTTTTCAAAATCCAAAAAAAATTGATTTCAAAGAGATTCTGTAGTTTCTGAGACAATGTGAGGAGCAGTGTTTTCTAACTTTTTCTTACTTCAACTAGTACTAAGCAGATCATCCAAATTCTGGAGAATCATGACCCATGAAATGCTAGCATATGAGGATTTTCTATTTAAGTTTGTCTAAAGACACTATCTCTGATTATAAGAAGCAATAGCAGGGAAGTAGGGCTGGGGTTGAGATGCAAAAGTTCCTGCAGTTCTCAGAAGGGTTCATCTTTACTGAGAACCAGAATCTTAACAGGAAAGAAGAATAAAAAGGAACAAATAAAACAGTACCATTTCCCCATTTTGGAGCCTGAAAATGAGATTTTTGGATTCTCTTTCTTTATGCCTGTTAAGGAACAAAAACAGCAAAACATCTCACATAAACAATTTTAAAAATGGTTATCGGGGGGTTTCCCTGGTGGCGCAGTGGTTGAGAGTCCGCCTGCCGATGCAGGGGACAAGGGTTCGTGCCCCGGTCCGGGAAGATCCCACATGCCGCGGAGCGGCTGGGCCCGTGAGCCATGGCCGCTGAGCCTGCGCGTCCGCAGCCTGTGCTCCGCAACGGGAGAGGCCACAGCAGTGAGACGCCCGCACAGCCGCAAAAAAAAAAAAAAAAAAAGGTTATCGGAACTGCTCTTTGGGTAACATTTGGAGTGTTTGCAATATGTGTGATTTCATCTGGTCCTCCAGAAAACACTAGCAGGCAGGCAGGTTTGCTATTTCCCATATTTCAGATGGGGAAACTCAGGCTCAGAAAGCTTATGTGACTTGTGCAGAATGCTCCAGCCAGTGGGGTTTCCTGATCCCCAAGCTCGGGTTCTAAACGCCTCTCCTGCTGCCCCAGAAGGAGGGTGATGACTTGTCTGTGTGTCAAGTGCAGGAGGACAGAGTGTATCGAGCGACTGCACCACAGCAGGGTAGGGAACGCTCATGGTGTCACATGAATAGAGATGAAGATGGATTCATCTGCTAAAAGAGGGACTGAAGCTGGATCCTGCTCAGCAAGTGATTTGAAGATGGAACTCTCAAGTTTTACTGGTGAATGAAGTTTTGAAATTCCTCAGATCTTCAGCAGGAGGATATTGGAAAATGGAACAATGCGTACGTTGTATCAGCAGGAGGAAGGGAGAACGGTCCTTGAGAAGTGCTTTGAGTGTCTACAGTCCTGTTCTAAAAATGTTTTCATTTACAGTAATGGGCAATTAAAAAAAAAGTGGGGGAAGTGGTATGCAATTTAATTACACCCAATAATTTATTTTACAGCAAGTTCCATTTCTCTTTCACTGAAGTCTACACAATTAGAGGTCTTGCTGTGGAAGTACTTGTATAATTGAGTAAACAGGGAGGAAAAAAATACAGGGGATGCTAGGCTAGCCTTTTCCTCATCTTATTAAATTGCAGGTTCTCTACATGAACTACTTTAAATGGTGGTTTACACATCTAGTTCGTGAGGAGGAATGATAATTTTCTTCTTTTAGGTATAAATTGAAATGTTTGTGTCTCTAATGAGAAATTTTAAAGCAAGAAGTTTCTCCCTGATGTTTTCCTGTAAGTTCCTGTTTTCATCATCTTAAAAATACGTCCAACTCAACTCATTGCTGGAAGAGCGCGGAGGAAACACTTGGTCTCGGCTTCATGGGCCAGATTTGGCCCTAGGGCTTTGCAAGGCTGGTGGTTTAAAGAAGGGGCCAAAGTTCTCATTCTGATTTCATCTCATTTAAAGTGAATGTTGGCCATAAAGTCACACCTGACTACAGTCTTACCAAGGAGAGTTATTTGGCCTTTACCACTTTTGTCTTCTGATTCCTTATGAAACAGAAATAAAATGGCAAAGCTTAGTGTCAATCATTGGGAACTACAGAGCATACTGGCCTGTCTTGGGTACTTTTGTAGATGCTATGAGGATATAGGCTCTTTATGAGATAGCCTCAGCAAAATGGAAAATCAGATTACTAGATTAAAGCATACTGTATGTGTCTTCATGTGTTTTTCAGAGAGAAAAATATTGCACAGAATCATTCATCATCCTTTGTCCCACCATCTTTCTTTAAAAAGGAAGTAAGGTTGGGAGAAGGCATATCTGCATGGGGTGAGCAAGTGGAGGGTTGGAAGAGCCCCTTGCAAACTCCTCCTGATTCCTCTTCCTTCTGAGTCCTCTGCTCATCACGGGTGTGCCCCCTGCTTCCTCGGTGGCCTGAAGTACCTCGTGCTTATCACTATTACAGATGCAACAAACAGCTTTCCATGGACCACCCATACATCTACAGTCTAGCTCTGACCTTGCCTCTACTTCTCTCACTTTCGTTATTCTCCAACTTCAGTGTCTGTCTTCAGTTCCTTGAGGTTTTAGGGGGTAAGGCTGAGTGAGGAGTGGGACAGGGTTAGTTAGTGGCCATGGAGCATAGAGCAAAGAGGAGCTAAAGATGATCTCCAGGCTGGAGTTGGGAATCAAAGAGGCAGGTCGAAAGAAGTGTTCTTTCCACTAGAAGAAATCACTAGACTTGAGACCATGGGGCTTAAGTCTCTACAAGTCCCAGGAAGGGTTCAGGAGCAGAGAACTTGGAGAGACTTCGGGGCCGTTGCTATCTACAGCTGCTACCTACAACTTGGATAAAGTTCATGCTGCTTTGCCCAAGCTAGTTAAGATAAACCCTACATGAGATAAATAAATCTGTTCATTTTCCTAGAACTTGACCTGTTTAATCTGGCCTCTGAACACCTGCCTTCTGTGTTTGTCCAGCATGGAATGCCTTCCCCTTTACCCTGAGTTTGTTTACATTCTGCCTCTCCTCCCATCCCTCCTCCTCCCTGAGCCTTCTGCAGTCACTGCTGCATCAGCGAACTCCAGGTGCATCAGTAGCTTGGCCCAGAGCATCTGTGAATGGTAATAACAGCAACAGGAGCAGGTAACATTTTTGGATCACTTGTTACATGCCAGGCACATTACTGAGCACTTAACATGGATGAACTCATTTAACTGTATTGTTATTTAACTTCTTATGTGTAGGATTCACTTTCACAATAACCCCCCTGAAGATTGGAGGCTGTCTTTCATCTTTTTGTAACCCCAGTTACTGAGATGGAGATGTGCTAAGCGAAGATTTGTAAATGATAAAGACAGTAAGTCATTTTTTTTTTCTCCAAAATTGGGGAAGAAGAGTCATATAGAAGATACAATGTGTATATTTCTCCGGAAAGAAGGGCAGAAGTAACCTAAGGAAGAAAGGTCTAAATGTCTAAGATCTATAGCTGTCCAACAGTGGAAAGGTTAATTTGGAAGGTGGAGAGCCCCCAGCGCCGGAAGTATTCAAGCAGACATGGAATGACTATCTGCCAGTGAGGAGATTCCTAGACCTTGTAAGAGGTTAGACTACATGCTGTCTAAAGCAGCTTCCAGTGCTGAGATTCTGCTGTTCATTCAACAATTCTACAAACATTTATTGAGCTCTGTGGTAGACAGAATGATATGCACATCCTCAAAGATGTCCACCTCCTAATTCTTGGAACCTGTGGATATGGTATCTTACATGGCCAAAGTGACTTGCAGATATGATTAAGTTAAGGTTCTTGAGGTAGGGAAATCATCCTGGATTATCTGGGTGGGCCCAATGTAACCACAGGAATCATTATGAGAGGCAGGACGGACGCAATCAGAGAAGATGTGACGGCAGAAGATGTCGGAGTGATGCCATTGCCGGGAGGCGGCTGCAAGCCAAGAAATGTGGGCAACCTCTAGAAGCAGAAAGAGGCAAGGAAATGGATTTCCCCCAACTACTCCAGAAGGAATGCTATCTTGCCAGGACCCTGATTTTAGCCCTGTAGACCCGTTTTGAATTTCTGACCTCCAGAACTGTAAGATAACAAATTTGTGTTATTTTAATCCACCAAGTTTGTGGCAATTTGTTATAGCAGCAATAGGAAATGAATACAAGCTCCTCCTATATGCTAGGAACTATCCTGGATGCTGGGAATGTAATAGTGAACAAATAATTTTGACTCACTGACTTATATCAGGTATTAGTATATTAGGTATTTGAGTTTGCAGCAAAGGGTTACAGATGATGTTTATCCACGGAAGCTTTTATTTGAGCAGGATTCTATGTGGAAGAAGAATGGAGCCACTCTGGGTGGAGGTGGCATGGAAGGCACCAGAGCTCTTCCAGGGCCACCTCCTCTGCCCTCCTCCCTAAGCCCTTCTGCAGACACCCCTAGGCCCCTACTCAACAGCCCACCTTCTTCTTGCAGGCTGCAGCCACCTCCCTCTTCCTCTGCATGATGGGTACAGGCTTGTGGCCAAATGTGGGCCAAAAGGATGTAAAAAGCAATCTTTGAGGGGTGGGTGCTTCAGAGGAGAGGTTTCCTTCCTATTCAGAAGAGAGAGGGACACACACGGGGAGAATCAGCCTCACTCACCCATTCCAGTTTTGCAAATGGTTGTGTGGGGAAAAGCGCTGTTTGGAGGCACTGCTGCCATCTCGCGACCTTGAAGGGAGGTCTGCCCACACACCGAGAAGGGCAGATAGGAAAGAGGGAACCGGTCTGACAGTGTGTGGCCACTGCTGCACCAACCCCACAACCATTTATCCCTGGACTGCGGTTAAGAGAGAAAACCACCTTCTAAATTGTTTGAGCCAACTGTAGTTAGATTATGTGCAGGCAACCTCACTGAATCCTACTGAATTTATCCACAGTTGCAAAATCCTTTCTTGGGTGAACAATGGTGCAAGTATATAGAATTTCAGTTTTTGCCTCTGCCTGAAAGCATTTACCACTAATTTGATACAGAAGTTATTAAAGGTTAATAATGTTCAGAATCCAGACTTAAAATCAGCATGCTTTTAGAGCTTTTGGAGGACTCTAGTTCAGTACTCTAAGCATTTGGCCGCTATACAGGTCTGGCACGTACACGTGCTGAAACTGGCAGTCTTACAGTTTCCAGGAAGGATGCTTTGTTGCTGCTCTTCTTGCTTTTCCATTACAAATTATGATCCCTTTATATTCCTTATCATCCGCTTAAGTTGTGAGTTGTTTACTTAATGCTACCCGCTTTGCACTGACAGTCTTTGTGGACAGACTAAGATCAGCAAGTTCGATGGTTCACGGATAAACTTCCAGACTATTCCAGGTACAGAATTTGCATCTCTAAACACCCCAACCTGCTGGTGCAATAACACCCCGATGGGCAGAGTTAGTTTTTTGGGAGAAAAAGGCTAACAGGTGAAGTAGGCAGTGGAGACAACTTTAAAAAAGCATTTCAGGGGCTTCCCTGGTGGTGCAATAGTTAGGATTCTGCCTGTCAGTGCAGGGGACACAGGTTCGAGCCCTGGTCTGGGAAGATCGCACATGCCGCGGAGCAACCAAGCCCGCGAGCCACAACTACTGAAGCCCGTGTACCTAGAGCCCATGCTCAGCAACGAGAAGCCACTGCAATGGGAAGCCTGCACACCGCAGCGAAGGGTAGCTCTCGCTCGCCGCAACTAGAGAAAGCCTTCGTGCATCAATGAAGACCCAAAGCAGCCAAAAATCAATAAGCAAATAAACTTATTAAAAAAAACAAAACAAAAGCATTTCAGTGCATTCTAAACCCTGAACTAATGTTTCCATCATTTTATCATATTGGTTATAATAACAATAGCTACGTTTATTGGGCATTTTCTCATTTTCAGCCTACTGAAAAAGGTGCTATCGTTCCCAGTCTACATATTTTAAGCTGTGTCTTAGGGGTTAAGGGAGGTGCCTGAGTCATGGAGCTAATGTGAGGGCTGAGATTCGAACTCAGGTCCGTCTGATTCCAAAACCTGGGCACCAACATTTAAAACTATAGCTTCTTGGGCTTCCCTGGTGGCGCAGTGGTTGACAGTCTGCCTACGGATGCAGGGGACACGGGTTCGTGCCCCGGTCCGGGAAGATCCCACGTGCCACGGAGCAGCTGGGCCCGTGAGCCATGGCCGCTGAGCCTGTGCATCCGGAGCCTGTGCTCCACAATGGGAGAGACCACAACAGTGAGAGGCCTGCGTACCACAAACAAACAAACAAAAACAAAACAAAACTATAGCTTCTAAATATGCCATTAAAATAAGAAAATTCAAAACCATGGAGACAAATTATGGGGATTGGGTTGTGTTTGTACACATATGGTGTTTTTTTTTCCTTGCAAATTCAAACACTGTTTTAGAATCACCACATACTGACCAAGCTTTTTGTCAAATAATTATTTTGTATTAAAAATAATTTTTATCTATGAATATTTCTTATTGAGGCACAATTGACAGATAACATTATAGTAGTTTCAGGTGTACAACATAATGATAGTTGTATATGCAAAATGATACCACAATAAATCTAATTTGCATTTGTTACCATTCATAGTGATAAGAACGTTTAAGATCTGCTCTCTCAGGAACTTTCAAACATGCAGTAGAGTGTTATCAACTATAGTCACCATGCTGTACCTTATATCCCCATGACTTACTTATTTTCTAACTGGAAGCTTGAACCTGTTGATCCTACCTCCCACCTCTGGCAACCACCAATCTCTTCTCTGTACCTATGAATTTGTTTGTTTTTTGATTAAACATATAAATAAGGTCATATAGTATTTGTTTGTCTCTATCTGGCATATTTCACTTAGCACAATGCCCTCAAGGTCCATCCTAGTTGTTACAAATGACAAGATTTTCTTCTTTTCTACAGCTGCATAATATGCCATTGTATGTGCATTCATTTTCTTTATACATTGATTCTACCTATGCGTAATGACGCTGCAAAAACACTTAAAAAAATGTCCAGTCCTGTGCCTCAAATATGTTTGCCTTCTCTTTTCTAGCACGCAGTAGGTGCTCAAGTGTTACCATCAAAGAGAAGTATCATTTGTTGAGTTCCTGCCAGGCACTACAGCAGTTGCTTTCACAGATATCTCATTATTCTTATGCTAATATCATGAGGTGGGCTATACTATCCTCCATTTGCAAGTGAGAAAATTAAGGCTCTGAATATTTTAGTTTATAGTTTTACTGCCTTAAAAAGAGGGAAAAGGCATATTGGTTGTTACAAAATAATTTAAAAAATTTATATTGGAGTACAGTTGATTTACAATGTTGTGTTAGTTTCAGGTGTACAGCAAAGTGATTCAGTTATACATATACATATATCCACTCTTTTTTTAAAGATTCTTTTCCCATATAGTCCACTACAGAGTACTGAGTAGAGTTCCCTGTGCTATACAGTAGGTCTTTATTAGATATCTATTTTATATATAGTAGTGTGTATTGTTACAAAATAATTTTGAGGTTGTTCCTTTTCTGTATCATCATATCAAACAGTCTGTGATAGGTTAGTGGCAACTGTGGCCTCACATTTTCTCTCTTCTCTGCATTCTTGCTCTTGCAATGTCACTTTGCACATACTCTCATTGAGCGGTGAATCTCATTCCGTGCCCTTGAATCTGTGCCAATCAGACTTGCTCCAGCCAACAGAATGAGGAAGAGTGCTGGTGTGCCGTTTCTGAGGCTATGCTTCAAGAACCTTTCTTGCTTCCACATTCTCCCTTGGTCCCCCACCCCTGCCATGAGGATGAATCTGAGGTAGCCTGCTTGAGGATGGGAGGCCGTGTGGAACAGAGTTCCATTCATCCCAGAGAGGCCATCCTAGACCAGCCGGGCCCTGGCTGACCCAGCAGTTGACCAGTTAGGGCTCTATAAAGAAGCAGAACTAGCAGGATATAACTCTACCTATGTATCTCTATCTCTATCAGAGATTTACTACAAGGAATTGGCTTACACAATTGTGGAGGCTGGCTAGGCAATTCTGAAATCTAGAGGACAGGCTGGCAGGCTGGAAACTCTAGGGCAGGAGGTGACACTGTAGCCCATAGAATTTCCTCTTCCTCAGGGAAACCTCAGTTTTGCTCTTAAGACCTTTCAGCTGATTGGATGAGGCCCATCCGTATTATCAAAGATAATCTCACTATTGGTAGAAACGTAAATTGGTGCAGCTACTATGGAAAACAGTATGGAGGTTCCTCAAAAAATTAAAAATAGAGCTACCATACAACCCAGCAATTCCACTTCTGGGTTTTTATATGAAGGAGATGAAATCACTCTCTTTTTTTTTAACATCTTTATTGGGGTATAATTGCTTTACAATGATGTGTTAGTTTCTGCTTTATAACAAAGTGAATCAGTTATACATATACATATGTTCCCATATCTCTTCCCTCTTGTGTCTCCCTCCCTCCCACCCTCCCTATCCCACCCCTCCAGGCAGTCACAAAGCACCGGGCCAATGTCCCTGTGCCTTGCGGCTGCTTCCCACTAGCTATCTACCTTACGTTTGTTAGTGTGTGTATGTCCATGACTCTCTCTTACCCTGTCACAGCTCACCCTTCCCCCTCCCCATATCCTCAAGTGCGTTCTCCAGTAGGTCTGTGTCTTTATTCCCGTCTTACCCCTAGGTTCTTCATGACACTTTTTTCTCTTCTTAAATTCCATATATATGTGTTAGCATATGGTATTTGTCTTTTTCTTTCTGACTTACTTCACTCTGTATGACAGACTCTAGGTCTATCCACCTCATTACAAATAGCTCAATTTCGTTTCTTTTTATGGCTGAGTAATATTCCATTGTATATATGTGCCACATCTTCTTTATCCATTCATCTGATGATGGGCACTTAGCTTGTTTCCATCACTGGGCTATTGTAAATAGAGCTGCAATGAACATTTTGGTACATGACGCTTTTTGAATTTTGGTTTTCTCAGGGTATATGCCCAGTAGTGGGATTGCTGGGTCATATGGTAGTTCTATTTGTAGTTTTTTAAGGAACCTCCGTACTGTTCTCCATAGTGGCTGAACCAATTCACATTCCCACCAGCAGTGCAAGAGTGTTCCCTTTTCTCCACACCCTCTCCAGCATTTATTGTTTCTAGATTTTTTGATGATGGCCATTCTGACTGGTATGAGATGATATCTCATTGTAGTTTTGATTTGCGTTTCTCTAATGATTAATGATGTTGAGCATTCTTTCATGTGTTTGGTGGCAGTCTGTATATCTTCTTTGGAGAAATGTCTATTTAGGCCTTCTGCCAATTTTTGGATTGGGTTGTTTGTTTTTTTGTTATTGGGCTGCTTGTAAATTTTGGAGATTAATCCTTTGTCAGTTGCTTCATTTGCAAATATTTTCTCCCATTCTGAGGGTTGTCTTTTGGTCTTGTTTATGGTTTCCTTTGCTGTGCAAAAGCTTTGAAGTCTCATTAGGTCCCATTTGTTTATTTTTGTTTTTATTTCCATTACTCTAGGAGATGGGTCAAAAAGGATCTTGCTGTGATTTATGTCATAGAGTGTTCTGCCTATGTTTCCTCTAAGAGTTTTATAGTTTCTGGCCTCACATTTAGGTCTTTAATCCATTTTGAGCTTATTTTTGTGTATGGTGTTAGGGAGTGATCTAATCGCATACTTTTACATGTATCTGTCCAATTTTCCCTGCACCACTTATTGAAGAGGCTGTCCTTTCTCCACTGTACATTCCTGCCACCTTTATCAAAGATAAGGTGTCCATATGTCCGTGGGTTTATCTCTGGGCTTTCTATCCTGTTCCATTGATCTATCTTTCTGTTTTTGTGCCAGTACCATACTGTCTTGATTACTGTAGCTTTGTAGTATAGTCTGAAGTCAGGGAGCCTGATTCCTCCGGCTCCGTTTTTCGTTCTCAAGATTGCTTTGGCTATTCGGGGTCTTTTGTGTTTCAATACAAATTGTGAAAATTTTGTTCTGGTTCTGTGAAAAATGCCAGTGGTAGTTTGATAGGGATTGCATTGAATCTATAGATTGCTTTGGGTAGTAGAGTCATTTTCACAATGTTGATTCTTCCAATCCAAGAACATGGTATATCTCTCCATCTATTTGTATCATCTTTAATTTCTTTCATCAGTGTCTTATAATTTTCTGCATACAGGTCTTTTGTCTACTTAGGTAGGTTTATTCCTAGATATTTTATTCTTTTTGTTGCAATGGTAAAGGGGAGTGTTTTCTTGATTTCAATTTCAGATTTTTCATCATTAGTGTATAGGAATGCCAGAGATTTCTGTGGATTCTCTATGTATAGTATCATGTCATCTGCAAACAGTGACAGCTTTACTTCTTCTTTTCCAATTTGGATTCCTTTTATTTCCTTTTCTTCTCTGATTGCTGTGGCTAAAACTTCCAAAACTATGTTGAATAAGAGTGGTGAGAGTGGGCAACCTTGTCTTGTTCCTGATCTTAGTGGAAATGCTTTCAGTTTTTCACCATTGAGGATGATGTTGGCTGTGGGCTTGACATATATGACGTTTATTATGTTGAGGAAAGTTCCCTCTATGCCTACTTTCTGTAGGGTTTTTATCATAAATGGGTGTTGAATTTTGTCAAATCTTTCTCTGCATCTATTGAGGAAATCACTCTCTTGAAAATATATCTGCACTCTCATGTTTATCATAGTATTAATCACAGTAGCCAAGACAAGGAAGCAATCTAACTGTCCATTGACAGACGAATGGATAAAGAAAATGTGGTATATACACACAATGGAATATTATTCAGCCATAAAAAAGGGAATCCTGCCATTTGCAACAACATGGATGGATCTTGAGGGATTATGCTAAGTGAAATAAGTCAGATGGAGAAAGACAAATACTATATGATCTCACTTTTTTGTGGAATCTAAAAAAGAAAACAACCATAGATACAGAGAACAGACTGGTGGTTGCCAGAGGTGGGGCTGGGGGATGAGCAAAATGAGTGAAGGTGGCAAAAAGAACTACAAATCTCCAGTTCTAAGGTAAATAAGTCCTGGGGATGTAATAATATACAGCATGGTGACTATAGTTAATAATATTGTATTGTATCTTTGACAGATGCTAAGAGAGTAGATCTTAAAAGATATCACAAGAAAACAAATTTGTTAACTATGTGTGGTGATGAATGTTAACTAGACATATTGCAGTGATCATTTTGCAATATATACATATGTCAAATCATTACGTTGCATACCTAAAAATAACACAATATTATGTCAGTTATATCTCAGTTTAAAAAAAGATGATCTCCTTTACATAAAGTCAACTGATTGTAGATATTAAACCATATTTACAAAATACCTTCACAGTAATGCCTGGATTGGTGTTTGATTAAATAATGAGGGACTATATCCTAGCCAAGTTAACACATAAAAGTGACCGTCACACTGTGGATGTGTGAGAGCTGAGTCCAGCTGACTTCAGCTTTCATCAGTGGATCTGCTCAGTCAACGCTAGTGTCTCAAGAAAAATAATAAATGGATGTTGTTTTAAATTCTGGGCAGTTTCACAGCAGTAGTTCACTGATACATAGCACCTCTTATTTTGAAACGGTATTTGGAAATCCTTCATCCCAAGCACTCTGCCCTCTCGATTTGGGCTCTCTGTTATAACTTTCCCAACACAATGCAGAAGAGAGCTAAGTTTGGTTTCTGGAATGAACTAGCTGTGAGCCTCCTGGAACATGTTGTACTTTATATCACTTCTTTGTTTTAAAATCTTAGTACAAAGTTCCACAGGAGGAAAAGAGAAACATTTTATAATCTTTTGAAAAACTTTTGACAAAGAGTATTTGGGGAATACTTAAAAGGTACTGATGACATCATATTGGAAAAGCGCACATTCAACCCACTACCAAAAAGCAACCAGATATAGGAGACAAGGAAGCCAGCCTGCTCTCTACTACTGCTCAGTCCCTCGTACAGAACGCTGCGCAGAAAAAAGAAACAACTGCCAAAGCAGAAATAAAGGAAGCTCAGGTAAGACAAGGTTTTGACCATTAGCTTCGCAAATACACACATACATTGTCAGCCTTGGCCTTCCCGAGTGTTGTCCCTGCTCTGATTATACTCACTACTCAGAAGCAGGCCCTGTGCAAGAGACTGCAGGGTGGAAAGAGGGATACTCATGGTTGTGAGTATGTTCAGGAACCCTGCGCAGGAGAAATCAGGACCCCTGCTTTACAAGAAAGGAAACCGAGGCCTGGGGGTAGGGGTGACACAAGTGTCAATGTCACACCTCTGGACGTGAGCCAGGGGATCAGATACAAAGACCCAGTGAGCTTTCCCCGATCTATGAATGAACAAGAGAGGAGACGACATTATTTTCTACGCAGGAGTTATGTTAGCACATATTCCAGGAGTTACTATTTGTTATACATCCACACATGTCCACATCTAAGTTAATCTGGTCCCACAGAACACACTGTATTTTCTCTAGATTTCAATGTCTTGTATTTGTGTAGTGTCTCACTCAATGGAGAATGTTTCCATTTCTAACACCTGCCACGCAGTGTGGCATGCTAAGAAAGGTGCTGGATTCCTAGGAGTTGGGTTTGAGTCCAAACTGCTGGGTGTTTTTGGTCATGTCAGTGAGGCCTTCATTCAACACCGAGGCCCGCTCTGCCAAGCACCGGCCTGGGTGAGCAAACACACATGGTCCCTGCACTTACGAGCTTCGTGTCTAGCTGGGGAGACATATTAATTAGATAATCACATAAAGAAATGTATATTAAATATGGATCTATATAAAACACAGGGTCTTAGGAAAGTTAAATCAGGAGCTCTGGGGCTTCCCTGGTGGCTCAGTGGTTGAGGGTCCGCTTGCCGATGCAGGGAATGTGGGTTCGTGCGTGCTCCGGTCCGGGGAGATCCCGCGTGCCGCGGGGCGGCTGGGCCCGTGAGCTGCGGCCGCTGAGCCTGCGCGTCCGGAGCCTGTGCTATGCGGGGGGAGAGGCCACAGCAGTGAGAGGCCCGCGTACCGCAAAAAAAAAAAAAAGTGAAACAGGAGCTCTGGTATGCACTGGGGTCAGGGAGTGGGCGCTAAGTTGGCCAAGTGGGCAAGGGGGAACGGTGGGTGGGGAAAGACAAGCCTGTCCCAGCCGGAAGAGCCCTCAGCTGCTGCAAAGGAGGAGCAGACCACACCCTAGAGGAGCCGCGGGAGGCCAGCAGGGCTGGACACAGAGTCGGGAGGCTGGGAGGACGGTGCGCTGAGGCATCCTGCGGGCCTCAGGGCCACGGTGAGGACTCAGGTCTTACCGCAGGAACAAAGCGCAGAGAGGCATTGAGGACAAGCAGGGACGTGACATGATTGGTTCCGTGTTGCATTAAGATTATTCCGTGAACCATGGCTTAGAGGTGTCCTGTCTGAAGTGCTGAGAGCAATGCGCACGCCAGAGGGTGGTGGTTAAGAGGAAATGAGGCAATTAAAAGTTTTATAAATAGCAAATTATTGTACACATCTAAGGTGCTCTTATTATATCCTTTGTTTCTTAGTATATCAGGCAGGAGTTTTTTTTTTTGTTTTTTTTGGGTTTTTTTGCGGTACACGGGCCTCTCACTGCTGTGGCCTCTCCCGTTGCGGAGCACAGGCTCCGGACGCGCAGGCTCAGCGGCCATGGCTCACGGGCCCAGCCGCTCCGCGGCATGTGGGATCTTCCCGGACCAGGGCACGAACCCGTGTCCCCTGCATCGGCAGGCGGACTCTCAACCACTGCGCCACCAGGGAAGCCCAGGAGTTATTTTTCGTGTCTTCAGAAAAGTCACATCTCTTGTTTAATGTTCTAAGTCTGGGGTGCTAGAACCCACCCACTGTTCCCACCTACTTTTCCCTTACAGGATCCACTCCACTACCTTAACAATAGAAATCTATAAAAGCGGCCTTCCGTGGAAGTTGGAGGTAAGCAAATGTTACCCCAGAAAATTCTGAGATGAAATCTGGGGCTCACGTTCCCAACCACGAAGACAGCAGGCCTAGCATCTGGCTTGGCAGGGAGAGGGAAGCAGGACACGCTACTTGAAATGCAAAGTGAGGCTCAGAGTCTTAGGAAAGACTTGGGGAAAATATCTCACCACACGTTACCTTCTTTCTTTCTTTTTAAAAAAAGAATGTTCAGCTCAAGAACAACTAGAGTACATTTTTCTTCCTTTTTTTTCACTTAATTGAGCAGTTGCCACAGCAACTCAAGAACAGACTACTCACTGCCTTCAGTGAATTGCAGATACACAGTTTTCATCAACAGCAAGTGGCAGTGAGCTTTTAAAAAAGGTAATCTTGAGCTGTTGCTTTTTTTTCCTGGCCTGATATCAGTATTCTCTGTCCATAGCACCCTGAAGTGGTAGCACTTTGCTTTCATGAATGAGAAAAAATGAGAAAAATATGTCCCGGGGAGAGAGGGCTTAGAAATTTCATCAGGATTTGGACCTGCCAGCAAGTCAACAACACCCCTCCAGGCTCATCTGTGTCATTGTCTGCTCCCACATACCCTCCTGGCTGTTCCCCTGTGTGCACAACCATTTCCAACCTCGATACTCAGCCTTTTATTTTTACCTAAATGACCTGCCTAGCTTCCTACAACTCCTCTTGTTAGAAGGCCCATTTTAAGACTGAACTCAAGAAACTCTCTCCTTCCTCTCATTGGGATTAATCTCCTTCTCCGATGTGCTCACAGAGCGTGTTATGTCTCTGTGATAGTGCACACCATATCATACTCTCAGTTAGTTGTGAATTTTATTTATCTTTTCATCTTCCACAGTGCCTTGAACACAGAACATAGTAAGTGGCTCCCTCCTCATTAACTCATAGCACTTCTATAATTTCTCAATGCAATGAACATTTATTGGACTCTCTGCTCAGCCCCCATCCTGCCCCTAAAATGTGACTCTAGCCACCGGTGACTGGATCAGCAGTGCACCCAAACCAAGTTTGGACAATTAACATCCTTCCCTATGAATTCAGATGGAGAGAGATTGGCTTCTGTGTTGGCTGGACCAGTTGGTAGACCACCATGTAAATACGACTAGCAAAAGAAACAGGTCTGCAAAGAGAGAAAAGAAGGTAATGCATAGAGGGGTGCAGACATACAGTGGAGGGAAATTCTTAATGGCCTTTCAGCACCTAATTCAGCATTGTTCCAAGTGCTTGGGTACATTCTTCTTTGGATGTGCAAGAGGTCCCCAAAGCTTTATAATAAGTTTACCTTTATGGTGAAGCTAAACAGGTGTTTGTAACCTGCAACCAAAAGAATCTTAACTAAGGTACTCACATAATGAGGGTATGTTTTTGTAACATGCTTATCTTTCCCACAAGCCTGAGATCTTTGAAGGTAAGGACTAAGAGAATCTTAATTAAATTTGGTAACCCCAGAATCTGGCACTGTGTCCGGAATTTAGTAGGTGTTAAATACATAGTTGTTGAATCGACATATTGACATTTTCTTGACTCAGATGAGATGCTTTATAAAAGCACTAAATCAATGTGGGCCTAACTTATTAACAGACTAACTCTGCTGAGCTCTGGCCACTTACTCCTCTCCAGAGGAGAGGGGGAGTATTTGGGAGAATTCTCAATTGTTCCAAAGTCAGGCAGGGAGAAGGGGTCTCCCTCAGACATTAGGAGGGAAGAAGGTCCTCCCTCCCACATTCTCCTGTAGTTTTTTGAAATGGTTCATTAATTCACACCCAACTAATCCATATTTATGATAATCCCACAGGATTATCCATTAAGATCAGAATTCTTTGCATGCCATAAAAAAGGATTTGATGTTAAGCTTCAGATAAAGCAGCAGGGATACAATTAAATTAGTCAAGAGAAAAAATTTTCAGATACCCTGAGGCAATGCAGAGGTTCTAGTTTACCACAGAATTGATATAAATTACTTTTCTTCATTAAAGCAGGGTTCAAGTTATTAATAATAATATTCTTAGCTTATCTCAAGAATATTTTCAGCAAATCCAGTTTTATTATATTAAGGTATAGAGACCTACAAAATTCCCCAATTATTGTGTGTTTTTTCTACTTTTATGCAACTACTCAAAAATGGTGAGGAAGCATATTGACTAGTATTGAAAGAGGTTCACAACATAGTGTTATGTGAATAAATAGGCAACTAAAGAGTAGAAATACTGTGATCCCATTTTTATAAAAATATATGTATACACAAAAGTTCTTTATAAAAATTAAAATGTTAGCATATTAAATGGTTTAAACGTGGGTCCATGGTTATAGATCCTTTTCCTTTTATTTATTTGTTTGCTTGTTTCATTTTAAAGTTTTTTATTTTTTTTATTGTGGTATAACTGACATATATTAGTTTCAGGTGTACAACATAATGATTTGATATTTATATATATTGCAAAATGATCACCACATAAGTCTAGTTAACATCTTTCACCATACATAGTTATAATTTTTTTTGTTGTGATGAGAACTTTTAAGATCTACTCTCTTAGCAACTTTCAAAAATGCAATACAGTACATTATTAACTATAGTTGCCATGTTGTATATTACATCCCCAGGTCTTATTTATTTTATAACTGGGAAGTTTGTACCTTTTGACCCTCTTCACCCATTTCACCTACTTCCCCCCAGCCCCTGCTTCTGACAACCACCAAATTTGTTCTCTGTAACTATGAACTTGGGTTTTAAAAAAATTTTTTAATTCCACCTGTAAATGATATTATACAGTATTTGTCTTTTTTTTTAACATCTTTATTGGAGTATAATTGCTTTACAGTGGTGTGTTAGTTTCTGCTGTATAACAAAGTGAATCAGCTATATGTATACATATATCCCCATTTCTCCTCCCTCTTGCATCTCCCTCCCACACTCCCTATCCCACCCCTCTAGGTGGTCACAAAGCACAGAGCTGATCTCGCTGTGCCATGTGACTGCTTCCTACTAGCTATCTATTTTACATTTGGTAGTGTATATATGTCCCTCCTACACTCTCACTTCGTCCCAGCTTACCCTTCCTTTTCCTTTTAAATACATCTTATAATTTCTATAAAATAAACATGTACTACTCAAGTAAAAAAAATATTAAACAGAAAATTCAGGACTCACATAACTCATCCATTCATCCTTCCACCCATCCACCCATCCACCCATCCATTCATCCATCCATCCATCCAGTTATTCAACAAATATTTGTTAAGCCCCTACAACGTGCCAGGCCAAGTTAACCCAGATCAAGACAGTGAAAGTGTTCCTTGGCCTGTTCATCTTCTTGTGTGGAAGCTGTAATGCTAAAGTTTATGATGTGGATAATATAGACCATCTTGTCTCTTGTCTACAACTTTTTATTAGGATAAGAGCTTATGGACCTTGGAAAGACAGGAAATAGTCTTAGAAAGTAGAAAGTCAGAAATGCTTTCTACTTTGTTTGTCCTTCTACAAAGGAAATTACTGATGGTCCTTCTACAAAGACTACTTACTGTTTGTCCTTCTACAAAGAAAATTTTCTGTTCTTCAAATGATATTCCTAGTATATTTTGGTAGACCCTCTGAATCATTTTAAACCAACTTGAAATGTAGATTGGCAGGATTGGCAAATTAACATCCAAAAGACAATGGGTATTATGTTTTTTCATTTTTACTGGTGCTAATGTACATGAGCAAATGAATGTTCTAATCTGGGTTTGGTAAAAAATCCCTGTTTAAAGGATGGAGGAGTGTGTCTACATAAAAATATCCATTCTTTCTTTGTCATGCTTTGTATATTTCCTGTGACATTTATTATCATTTTAAAAGCTCTTCATTTGATTCATCTTTTGCAATGAAGCTAGGAATGACATAATCTCTATCTACCCCTTTGCTTATTTTGTGCGTATGGTGACCCATTCTGTTAAGGTCCGAGTCACTTTATCAGCATCCATTGGACACAGTCCCTGCATTTGAATATGTTCTTTTTTCTGTCTTGATGACTTTTTTTTTTTTTTTTTCTGTACGCGGGCCTCTCCCTGCTGCGGCCTCTCCCGCTGCGGAGCACAGGCTCCGGACGCGCAGGCCCAGCGGTCACGGCTCACGGGCCCAGCCACTCCGCGGCATGTGGGATCCTCCCGGACCGGGGCACGAACCCGCGTTCCCCGCATCGGCAGGCGGCCCCCCAACCACTGCGCCACCAGGGAAGCCCTTGATGACTCTTTTGTTAAAGAAATTTATATTCTTGGACAAGACCTAGAACTGTGTCGTATTTTTGAGATTCTAGATGTACCTGAAGCCTGAAATGATCACTCTGCTCATTGTAACACTGAGATTTAGAGCCTTCACAGATTTCTCTGAATGTCAGTGTTTCCACTTGGTACTTGCACAGTACCAGATAAAAGATTGTAAGCTTTATTTCTTTAAAATAGGATAAAAATTTTTTTTAATTTAATTTAAATTAAAATTTTAATGATTCAAAAGTCACAGATATTTAAGCAACTACTTCCTAGTTCAAGAAACTTAAGACAAATTTAAATAGTATCTCTTCTTCCTGCCCCAGCTCCTTATATTAGTAATGATGATAATAATAGCTCCCATCGATTGAGGCCTTACTATGTGCCAAATACTATGCTAGCTGCTGGGGATATAGAGGTGAACAAGACACTGCTCATAGGTATGCATTAGATCTGTATGTAGTTCTCAAAGTGTGGTTCCTGGAGTAGAAGCATCAGCATCACATGGGAACTTGTAAGCAATGCACATTCTCAGATTGTATCTCAGACTTACTGACTCAGAAGCTGTAGGTGTAGATATAATTACATGAATTCTTTTTTTTTTTTTTTTTTTTTAAGTTTTGGCTGCGTTGGGTCTTTGTTGCCGCACGCAGGCTTCTTCTAGCTGCAGTGAGCGGGGGCTACGCTTCACTGTGGTACGCAGGCTTCTCATTGCGGTGGCTTCTCTTGTTGCGGAACACGGGCTCTAGGCACGTGGGCGTCAGCAGTTGTGGTGCATGGGCTCAGTAGTTGTGGCTCGTGGGCTCTAGAGCTCAGGTTCAGTAGTTGTGGCATATGGGCTTAGTTGCTCCGTGGCATGTGGGATCTTCCCAGACCAGGGCTTGAACCCATGTCCCCTGCATTGGCAGGCAGATTCTTAACCACCGTGCCACCAGGGAAGTCCTTACATGAACTCTTAAAGAGAGGGGTAGGATGGTCAGAGTCCGAATAGGAGATGTAAGAAAGTAGTAGTTGTCAGAGAGGGATGAAGGGAGGGAGGCAGAGGGATAGATAGGTTTGAAGAGGCTACACTGCTGACCTTGAAGGCAGAGGAAGGGGCCACAAGCTAAGGAATGCAGGCAGCCTCTGGAAGCCAGAAAAGACAAGGAAACAGATTCTCCCCTAGAGCCTCCAGAAGGCAGACAGCTCTGCTGATATCTCGACTTTAAGAACTTCTGACCCCCAGAACTATAAGTGATAAGTTCGTGCAGTCTTAAGTCACTAAGTCTGTGGTAATTTGTTATAGCAGTATTAGGAAACTAATACACTGTCTGACCATGCTGGACTAAAGCTTCCTACTTCAGAGCCCCCATGCACACAGAGCTGTTAACCTGTCTCACCTTTAATATAAATGGACAGCTGTGGATCCCAAAATTTAGGAAGAAACCTTCAAATGTGAAAGAAAGGGGTCCAAATAAACAAAATACGTCCAGAAGAAATAAAAATAATGTAAGAAATGAGGAAAATTTAGAAAGTAATCTAAACATTTTTATTCTCAGAAAATATATGAGATATTACAGCCCAAAATAAAAACTTATGACATGTGAAAGGAACAGTTAGAAAAGAAGAAAGAGCTCTTGAAAATTAAAAATATAATAGCTGAAATAAATTCAGTAGAACAATTGGAAGGTGAGCTTAAGGAATTTCTCAGAAAGCAAAACGTAATAGAAAAGTTAAGAGGCAGAAAATGGGAGAAGAGAATGAGAGGGTCAATTCAGGAAGCCTAACATCCAATAAAGCAGGAACAGGGGACATTCTTGGTGGTCCAGTGGTTTAGACTCAGCCCAGCCAATGCAAGGGGTGCGCGTTTGATCCCTGGTTGGGGAACTAATATCGCACATGCCGAGGGCGCGGCCAAAAAGAAGGATTAACTAGGGCTTCCCTGGTGGCACAGTGGTTGAGAGTCCGCCTGCCGATGCAGGGGACACGGGGTCGTGCCCCGGTCCGGGAAGATCCCACATGCCGCAGAGCGGCTGGGCCCGTGAGCCATGGCCGCTGAGCCTGCGCGTATGGAGCCTGTGCTCCGCAACGGGAGAGGCCACAACAGTGAGAGGCCCGCGTACAGCAAAAAAAAAAAAAAAAAGAAGAATTAACTAAAAAGCAAGAACAGCAATAGCAGAACGTAGAAAATGAGCCAAAAAAAAAAAAAGATTATAAAATGTTCCAAGGTTGAAGGACCTGAGTCTCCACCTTGAAAGGTCACATCAAATGCCCAGTGCAATGAATGAAAAAAGATCCACACCAAGCCACATCACTGTGAAACTTCAGATCTTTAAAAACTTCCAGGGATGGGGGGAGGGTGGGAAGACATAGGTCACAATGACAGAGGATGGAAAATCAGAATAACCCCAGACTGCAGTCCGGTGAGGTAGAAGGCAATGGCATGATGCCTTCAACATTTTGAGGGAAGCTGACTGCCACTCTTGGATTAAATACCCAGTAACCCATCAGAAAATTATGAGGAAAGAGTAAAACCATTTAGTAATGGAAGACAAAAAGTTTTACCTTCCATCAGCTGTTTTTAGGGAAGCTATTATAGGATGTGCTCTAGAAAAATAAAAGAAACTTTAGAGAGGAAGACATCAGACCCCAGACACTGGAAAGAGGGTCAAACAGGCCCATGCAGAGGAATTTTATAGACCTTCAGAACAAGCTGCACAAGACAGGTGAGAAGAGCAGGCTTTAGACTTCAGTGATGCCCTGCACACCACTCCTTATCGGTCTTTGAGACTAGAGTGACCAACCATCCCTGTTTGCCAAGAGCAAGGGGTTCCCAGCATGTGGAACTTTCAGCTTTTAAATCAAGACAGAGCCAGGCAAGTTGGGATGCTTGGTAATCTTACTTGGAACTGTGGGCCCTGCTCATTCTTTCAAGTCTGTGCTTTTACATGTGTTCTCTCTTCCCTGCACACACGCTCTCTGCCTGGACAAATCCTACTCATCTTCTAGGCCCCAGCTCAAGTTTGGAGATGGGGAAATGTACCCATGTCCAGGTGGCTCTGCTCCAGCAGGTGTAATACCAGAACACAGTCTGTTAACCTCCTGAGAAGTCTTTTTTAAATTAATTAATTAATTAATTAATTATTGGCTACGTTAGGTCTTCATTGCTGTGTGCGGGCTTTCTCTAGTTGTGGTGAGCTGGGGCTACCCTTCATTGCAGTGCACGGGCTTCTCATTGCAGTGGCTTCTCTTGTTGTGGAGCATGGGTTCTAGGCACAGGGGCTTCAACAGTTGTGGCTCGCGGGCTCTAGAGTGCAGGCTCAGTAGTTGTGGTGCAAGGGCTTAGTTGCTCCGGCATGTGGGATCTTCCCAGACATCGAACCTGTGTCCCCTGCATCGGCAGGTAGATTCTTAAGCACTGTGCCACTGGGGAAGTCCCCTGAGAAGTCTTTATTCAGGCTGATGACGAATGAGACCTCTCCCTGCTCAGAGGGGAAACGGCTTTTGGAGTGGGGTTTAGTTCCATTTTCCTACAGGTTCAGAGACTACAGTCTAATCTTTGTAGGTATTTAAAAACTGTAAATCTTGAGAAATTATTTGCTGTTTTAGGAGCTTCTCTGGTGGTTTTCTCCACCAGACATTTTGCAAAGGCAAAGCTGAAAAACTCTATGGAACTTGCAAAATCCCTGGCACCCCACTTACACTTACTCTGACTTGGGGTCACCTTCATGAACTGGCACATATTTTTCACATTTAAACAAATTTGAAAAGATCATATTTTCTTACATTTTGGAAAGCACTGCTCCGGTGCTTTTGATCTGCTCTACTATTTTTGGGCACTTGATCCCTTTCAGCTATCAGCCTTCTAAGCTAGTGGCAGTGGGTCTCACGCCAGCTGCCCATTAAAATCTCCTAGAGAGCTTTTAAAACATAGTTTTGCCCAGACTTCACTTTCCATAGTGAAGAGCTGCAGGTAGAAAGAAGTGCTATCTATTCAACTGACAGTGTTTTTTTTCTTTATTAATAAATTAATAAATATTAACTTCCTGCTTTGGTAAATCTATTTGAAATCTCTTTGGAAAACATAAAGCCAACCAGATAGCTATGGTCTGGTTTATAGAATTTAAATATACGTCAGTTGAATGCAATCATTCTCAGAGTAAATAACAGCTGATGAAAATCAAAATGATTAAAAATCTCTAGAAATAAAGCTAGTGAGATGTGTGATGAAGAAGTAATCATGTCTTATTTTCTGCTGTTGGTTCATTACAAAAGCAAATATAAATAAACAAGAGAATGCTAAGCGCTAGGAATAGCATTGTCCAAGAAAGGGTACGATTAAAGTAGGAATTGAGGAGAGGGGAATGGGCCAGTACTGCCTTTCCCAGCCAGGAGAGTGCAAATATTCCAGCAAAAAGGTTGGTAGTTTGTGAATTGAGGGGACCTGACCCCACTCCTACACCAACAGTCCCAGGAAACACCAAGACCAATAGTGGGTTTGGAAGGTGGATGTCTGGGATCTCAACTGCCCCTGTGGTCCAGCTGGTCACAGTAGCATGCCTGCTGTGAGTGCAGCAGTCCACTTTTGAGTGGATAAACACAGGCTTGAACAATAAGCCATCTCATGTGGACCATAAAGAGCTGAAAGCCAAAGACTCTTCCTCAAACTTTTTGGACCAGATAAGTCTTCTCAGACTCTACTAAGAACCTGAAGGAGGGGAAGAAGGGGCTTCTCATACCATGACTGAGAATGAAACTTCCATTACCTACAAGGACAGGGCCTGATTTAGAAAAATACAGAAATGTTACATGGAGGCAGTCTACAGTCCTTACCTAACTACTGTACCACTGTTTCTAAAAATGTTTCTAATTTAGCGTTGATATGTATGCTTCAAGTACAGCATAACTGTGCTTACACAGTTTTTTACTGATAGAATTGCACAAAGTGACGGAATTGCATAAATCCAGTTACTTTGGGTATATAATTATTTCATTTAAATATTTAAAAGAATCAGTTTGGTGAGAGCAGTTTGGAAATGTGTAGTAAAGTTGAAGATGTACAAACCCATTGAAAGATTAGCTGGCCAACTGGCTCCATTTTACTTGTGATGCCCAGAGGGCTGTGCTGATTTCCCATCTTTCCATTCACCCCAGCAGAGATTTGGAAGAGGAAGAGATTTAGGAAAGACAAGGGCCAGTCTCTTTCCACTTTCTCCCCTGTTATTTGTTATAGAGAAACTCCTACACAATTGAATAAGAAAGTGCCAGGATGTTCACTGCACCAAATTTACAGAATTAAACATTGGAAACAACCTAAATGCCCATTGTCAGAAGAATGGATAGCTAAATTGTGTTATAGTCTTACACTGGAATGCTATGTTGCAGTAAAAATGAATGAAGCAGAGTTACGTTATCAGCATACATGGAGGAGGATATGTACAACATGGAACAATTTATAAGGGTCAGAAACATGAAAAAAAAAACCCTACATTGCTTGGAAATACACAATCTATTTTACATAAAATAAATCTTTATTGAATACCTGCCCTGTGCCAGATGGAGTTTTAAGTGCTGGTGATATGGCAGTGAATAAAGCAAAGTGCCTGCTTTCCTGGAACGTAGATTCTAGTGACATAGCTGCACACAGAGTAGAAATATAAAGACAGATGTGGGATTGATAAAGACTGAATTCAGAATAGTAGACACCTCTGGAAAGGGCCAGGGGAAGTGATTGTGGCAGGGCACAGAAGCCTTCAATTTTTTGCAATATTTTATTTCTTAAGCTGGAAAGTGGGTAAATGGTGTTTGCTATATCATTCTCTATATCTTTTAGTCTGTCTTATATATCTTATAAAAATCAATTTAGTTTTGTTTCCTACTTCTGCTTCTACAAATTTCTTTCATTCCTTTAAAAACACGTTTTCCTCCATAGATAATAGGAAGGTCAAATGAAACATAAGAAGATTAATGGAGATGTTCTGGGAACTAACTTTAAGTATTTAAGAAAGCCTATGTGTTTGGAAATGACACAAACTCTTGGACATTTTGAATAATATTGTTTCTAGAGAAAAGAAGAAGGTCATGAAAACACCAGCACAGAGCCGGGCCCAAAGAAACTAAGCAACTGCTTGTGAAATTAAGGACTGATTGTGGACTTAACTTGTTTGCAAGGAAAAGCCTGGGAGGGGTTCTGCTACACGTCCTAGAGACTTAATCTAGCCTGGCCACGAGGGTGACTGACATATTGGAGGACTGGCCTCTTGATCAACGGACTACAGATTTTTTAGTATTTAATGTACACTCTGCATCCTGAGTCATGTGGGACTAAATCTGACCCAGTTTGACAGCTCTTATTTCAAACAATTTAGATAAACAGCCTTATCTAAAAATTCTTCCTCCTTAGAATTCTTTTGTCCAATCAATAATCCTTGCTTTATTATTGAAGTGTATCTAGTTAAAAAGAAGTGGAAATATTGCAATACTACCCTTAATACACTTTGGCCCAATAATCCCAGTATTAGTAATCTCTCCTAGAATAATGATCAGAGATTTGGGCAAAGTTGATGTGTAATGATATGCCAGGGCAACAATGTTTATAGCAATGAAAAGATGAAAAATAAGTGCCCTGCAGTGGGGGAATGATGAAAATAAATATAGTACTCCTAGTACTATATTTATAGTAGAATAGTAGAATTATATTTTATACTGTCATTAAAAATGTGTTTACAAAAGTAATTCAATGACATGGGAAAGTCTATATTATTAAATGAAAAATTTGATTATAACTTGATTAAATATCTATCTAGTAATCAATGAAATGCTCCAAAATATTAATGTTAATTTTCTTTTTATACTCATTGTAATTTTCCAAACTTTCCCTGGCATGTAGTTTTGATTTTATAAATAAGAAAAAAGTTGTTAAACTAAAAAAAAAAAACAAAACAACAAGGAAATGGAAGCATATGATGTACTGAAAGAGAAGCAATCTTGACATTTTGACAGACTTGACATTTTTTACAATCTTAGACATTTGTTTACAGGGCTTGCTCATTTTATATAAGCCTGTGAAGAGATTAACTCCTATGATTGCAAATACTAGGATAAAATATAAGCTAGTTTTTGTGTGTGTGTGTGTGAAGAGAGGTTTTCTGGGGATCATTATTATAGATACTGGGGCAGCAGCATGACTTACTGGAAAGAGATGAACTTGGAGTGAAGACATTACTAGTTGTGTGACCTTGGGGATAAATGATACTTTCCTCCCAGGGTTGTGGTTAAGATGAAGCCAGATCATGAGAGCTCTGGGCACAGGATAGGCACTTAATAAAAGCTGCTGACTCTGAATTTTCTTCAAGGTTATGAACATACAGTAAAAAACTGCAAGTTTTCTGTTGTGTTCTCTGCCAGTTTCCTCTAGACAAGATTAATTAAAAAGCAAAGTGGTTTTAAAAGGAGTGTTGTTGCATTTACTGTTTAGAACCAAGCGTGTTCTTCATGAGTCAGCAAGCTTCTAAATCAAAGACAAGACAAGCAGGGCTTCCTTGGTGGCGCAGTGGTTAAGAGTCCGCCTGCCAATGCAGGGGACACAGGTTCGAGCCCTGATCTGGGAAGATCCCACATGTCTCAGAGCAACGAGGCCCATGCACCACAACTACTGAGCCTGCGCTCTAGAGCCCGCAAGCCACAACTATTGAAGTCCGCGCACCTGGAGCCTGAGCACCGCAACGAAGAGTAGCCACCACTCGCCACAACTAGAGAAAGACCGTGCGCAGCAACGAAGACCCAATGCAGCCAAAAAAAAAATAAAAAGACAAGACAAGCAAACAGAAGCCCCATCCCTAGCGCTACATGGTGTGCCTCCAAAGTCTATCCCTTCTGTTCTTCTCTGGGCCCATTCCCACTCCTGACCTCGTGGGGAGTTCTAGCAAAATCATCCAAGGGTAAATGAGCTCCAACTGTCTTTGATTCCTCCTCACCCCAACACCCCGTCTTCCTTTAGATCTTGGAACTGAACAAGGTTTCTTGGTTTTCCAAAGTCCCCTTCAAGGGCTATCCTGAAGTGGAACCATAGTGTGGTGGTTAAAACTTAGTCTCAGTGATGTCAGACTGCCTGGTTTTGAATCCTTGACATGTTACTTAACCTTTCTGGGTCTTAGTTCTATATCTGTAAAATGGGAATTAAAAAAATAAAAAGCCTCACAAGATTGTGGCCAGATTTAATGCATGTAATGTGCTCTGAATAGTGCCTGAAACATAGAAAGCACTCAGGAAATTTTAGCTATTATTATGATTACTTTTCTTGCAGGTTCTTACTCTAAAAATCCCTCATAAATGCAAGGCTAGAGAGCAACGTCCTCAGTGAGGAGGTGGTGGAGGCTAGGAGCACAGGTTCTGGCACTGGAGAGGATGGAGAGGGTGCAGTGTGGTACAGCTCTGCCTCTCTCCTGCTGTGTGATCTGGGAAAAGTTGCTTAGTATCTCTAAGTCTCAAGTGAAACTTGGGGCTGCAGGTAGGGTTGTTAAGATAACTGAACACTACTTACCATTGTGCCTGATTCTCCGTAGGTACTTGATACATTTTAGCAATTATTATTGTTCTAAATGTATGGTATATATTATCTCATTTAGTCTTCACAAAACCCCCGTTTTGCAAGTGAGGAAACTTTGGCATTGAGAAGTTCAAGGTCACATGGGTAGTAATTGGCAGAACCAGAACTTAAATCCAGACGGTCTAACACCCCAACCCATGGTTTTAACCACAGTACACCCCTGCACAACACCAGCTCTGCTTAATGATAAGGAAATCATTTGTGCTTCAGGGTCAATGGCCAACAATTACTTAATATGTTTCTACTCCTCCTAATAGGGTTACCTTTTAAAAGAAAACTCCTATGATTTTTGATATTTCATAATACAATAATTTTTACTGGTCTGAATTTAAGCCTGAAAAGGATTGTACAATTAAAAATGTTATAAGATGATAGAAATTTTATTCAGCTGCAGTTAGTTACATTTGGTTAAATGATATAAGCTAAAGATGAAAAACTGAGAGAGGCCTTCTAGTGACACAGTAATACCCCCCTTTAGATTCCACAGAGATAGGATTTTAGGTACTGAAGCAGGCTAGTGGGGGTGATATTTAGATATTTCTGGGATAATGATGGTGGGAGTTGATGTTACACACACACACACACACACACACACACACACACACACACTTTGGCCCCTTCTTAAACAAACAGACTCAGAGATGGGAAGGACCTTAAGAGGCATATAATTTTTCCACCCAGTTCAAAAATCATTTTTTGTAAGCATCCCTGAAGAATGGCTACCTAGAATTTGTTTGAATATCTTCAGTGAGGTATCCAGCTGGATAACACTAGTTAGAAAACTCCTTCCTACGTTGATCTGAATTCCACCTTTGTAATTAGCAGCTCTAGGACCTGATTCTCTCTTACATAGTAATATAGAAGTCTAGTTCCCTCTTCTAAAATAATATAGTCCCTTACAGATAACCTAACTTCTTCACTGAACAGTTAATTGTTGAGCATGAGTCAGGTGCTGTGCAAGGCACTGGAAACAGAGTTGTGGACCAGACCACAAGCCCCGCCCACTATGGCGTGGGCAGGCCATACTCTCAGGAAAACGTACTTCTCCACTTAGATATTTCCAGATCCTTCAACCACTTCTCGTCTGATAGTCTTTAGGTCCCTTAACATCCTGCTACCCTCATTTGAAAACATGTAAATTAAAAAAAATGTCACCATTGCATGTAGATTTGTTTTAATCCCTGTTCTCTGTTTATAGAATATCAGGCTTCTTCCTTGAGATTCTTCTTTATTCTGTTTGTGAAGAAAATATTTCTGAATTGCCTTCCTATACTTTCTCAAGCATTATTCAAAGAATTGAGGAATTATAGTGAAGTAGACATTGTCCGGGTCCCTAGGTATAATCTCCTGGGGGAGAAAGACATGTATACAAATGACCATAACACATGTGATGAGTGCTATGACAGAAATAGGTATAAGTGCTGGTAAAAGTAAGGCAAGTCTGCTGAAATCTTTCAGGATGGGACTGGAATCCCAAGTAAATTTTCACTGTTTTATTATTTTCTTCCTCTCTGTGCTTTTATTTAATGTATTTTGAAGGGAGGGGTCCTTCCAAAATCCTGAATGGTAAAACTGTTGTTCTATAGTATTTTCTATCTACATTCAAAAGAGGATATGAGAAACTTACAGTAAACAATCATCGTGTTAAGACTTTATGTTTCTGTACCTACACGTATACTGCTGTACATCTGTTAGAATGCCTTGATAGAGAAATCAGCTCTTTAATCTTCACATTATTTTCTTCATTCTACAGATTTGGAAACTGAGGCTCAGGGAAGTAAGTGGATATGTCAACATCACGAAGCCACTAAGTGGTAGAACCAGAACTCAAACCCGTCCAGACCTCTAAGCCTGGGGGCCTTTATTTGCCTAGCTGCAACCACCATTCCTGATAAAACCATGGATTTGACACAAAAGTTCCTGAAACCCCATAGAAAAAGACAGATAATTCATCAGTTGGTGGACAATGGTAACCTCGCTCCTTGGCAACCGACTCCGAGGAGCAAAGGGCACCCTCCCCACATCCCTTTCTTGCCACTCACATTTAAGTCTGTATGAGCCTGTGTTTGCTTTCAGATTGGGTTTTCAGGCTTTTGTGCACTCTCCCCACCCTTACTTCTGTAAATACATAATAAGCCCAGAAGGTTATCTGGTTTCCCATTAACAACAGTTTCCTGTCTTTTAAGGCTCCAAGGCACATCACATCACGGGTCACACATGAGTTCTATTTCCTTTCCTTTATTATGCAGGGATGCTATTATGTTATCACAAATATTTTCATTTTGCCTTCAAAATGACAGGACATTCAAGGTTATTCCGGTTAATAAGATGTCACAGGAATGAAATTATTTATAAAACCTGTCTGACAAGAATAATAAGGTTTTTGAAAAGAGAAAAACAAGCAGTCTCTACTGATCAGTCCTTCATATGTTTTTACCCCTGGAGTGTATCCTATTGCTTTGAAATAAGGAATTCTATCAGTTCTTATTTCCTTCTGCAAAGATTTCTCCTCTAGTCCTGTGATGGGTCACACCAGACCTGCATTGTGATGAGGCATTCACTTTTATGTCTCAGAGTTTGGAAATATACTGAACTTCTGGCTCAAAATTGGTAACCTAAGTGACAATGTTGCTGTTTAATGTTTAATATCTATACTGAAAATACGAAGGATACCCCTGACTTTTCAGTGAAGAATGGTGAAAATACATCCTTATATAATTTCTGAGGTTTGAAAATGGGACTTGTCTTTCTTCTTACAGAATCAATTAGCTGCAAACGGCCCGTGGCTCATGGAGACAGTCAGGAAGGGCTGGCTGCCTGAATGTGCAGCAGATATCTTTGTTTTAATGTTTGGGGAAAGCTAGACTTACATATTTCTGACCTTGGCCCTTCTCCCTCTCCTAAGTCCCTGCTTTCATGCTTCCAAGAGGCCACCAATAGTTTTCATACCAAGTACAGGTACTTCTTACAGAGCTGAGAGGTAAACCTGGCCATTCCAGCTTCCCAGCTTCAGTCAGTCCTTGTAGAACTTGCCGGAAAAACCTGACTTATCCATTAGAATAGGACTCAGGGTGTCAGCTACAACTCGATAAATCTCCAAATTATGATCGGTGCTGTATTGCTGAAATATACTGCTTTGGGAATGGCACTATTGTAAATCAGCTTTACACATACAACCTAACACAGGTTTTGGCTTAGTGTAATATTTCTTGATTTAGAAGCTGAATACCTCTACGGAAATTCTTTTGAAATACACACGTGTGCACACACACGTTAAAGTCTGTTATCTGCTCTGACCGGGGAATGTGGCATTATGATTTTATTCAGTCAGTCTATTTTGATCCTGGCACTGTCCCTGTCACAGTGTAGTAGACACAAAAGAAGTACATGATAGCATCCTCCTTCTCAAGAAGGAAAGAAAGAAGAGGAAATATTTACTGGATGGTCGACTGTGTCAGGTGCTTTTATGTGGATCATCTCTTTTAATGCAAATAGCCTGGGGGTATTATGTCTGTATTTTCAGATGAAGAAACTCAGGCTTGAAGAGGTTAAGTAACTTGCAACCCATAAGTCTGGCACTGAATTTGAACTAGGTCTGTCTGGCTCCACAGTAATGCTCTTTCTCATAATGGATGCATGAAGGAGACAATCAAGGAGTAATATGAGTCAGTGTGCAATGAAATACAAAATTACATATAATCAAGTGTTAAGACTTAGGGTATGAACCTCAAGTGCTTTGGGTGTTCAGTGGGACAGGCAAGAAATGAATGTCTTCTCTAATTATTAAAGAAGGTCTCAAGGAAGAAGAAGCAGGGTTTGAAATGATCCTTGTAGGATTGCTAGGATCAAATATTCTTTTTAATAAAGAGCCGGTTCATATTTGTGACACAGAGTTATATTTTTAAAGAAGTCAAATGTACTTCTAGGTCTTCTGGGCTTTGCTCCCTAACTGTGGTCTGTCCACTTCCCTTCCTGTCCTTGGTGCACCATCCCTTACACTGCTAATGCTCTGCCCTGTTAGCATATTCGGTAAAATTCCATTACTGAGTGAAGCATACTATGGACAATCTCTGTGCCCCTTGGGAGTTCCTCCTCCCTCTTTAGTATCTTTAGTCCTAGAAGAGTGTCTGGCATCTCTGGGACACCCAACTAACATTTGCTAAAAAAATGGAAAAAAATGAAAAGGATCGATTGGTCAAAAACCAATTTTCAGGACTAATGTCAAATGGGCTCTCACACTCTATATTCGACTCCAATCCTGTTAGGTTTCCTTAGTTCATTCTTTGCTGGATTCCACAACGTTTCAATCCTCCACTTGCTTCAAATCTTGCACTCTTAACAGATGGTTTTGCCTCATCAGCATCCCACTATTAAACATACAAACCCACACTCCCATCCGATCAATGTTCCTTCTGTTACAACGCACGTGTGGTCCCTCTTCTGTTCTTAGGCCTGTCTCTCCACCTGTGCTTGAAAACCCTGTGCTTTAGTTCCTCCTGCATTCAGAGGAAACTGCCTCTCTGCTGTCTATTATCCTTCTCATGAATGAGTGGATTCTTCCTATGAGTTTTTAAACATGTTCAAGTGTCTTCTATTACAAACAAACAAGACAGCCTCCCCCAGCAGCTCTTTGGAAGGTCAACAATGTCGTTTCTATATACAGTGGTCATTTTCCATTCTTCCTTTTTCTAATCTTTGAATCAACACTTGACACTCTCTGCTTCTTGAAATACAGTTTTCTTTGGCTTTTAGAATACCACATTCTGCTGACTTTCCTCCTATCTTTCTAACAGCTTCTTTCACATCTTTTTTGCTGCCTTGTCTTCCTCTACCCAGCCTTTAAATTTCCTCAGTACTCAGCTTTAGACCCCCTTCTGTCTCTTCTCAATTCTGCTCTCTTTCTTTAAGTATCTCATCTCCACTCAGTTTCAAGCTCTACCTATATTCAGAAGCTCACAAATTTTTATGTCCAGCCCAGATCTTTCCTCTAAGCACCAGACCTGTGTACTTAACTCTTCACTTGAATTCTCTACTTGGGTGCATTAAAGCACTTTGTACTCAGCATGTCTAAGATGATACTCATGCTCTTTCCTTATGGAGCTGGTGTCTTCTTAGTGTTCTTGCTCAGTGAATGTCACTACCATCCACCCAGCTGTACAAGATAAAAACCCAGGAACCATCTTCAACAGCTTACTCCCTCTTGGCTCTCATTTCCATTCCAACACAAAGTCCTGTTGATCTTACCTCACAGGTACCTCTCAAATTCATCCCTTCCTGTCCATCTCCTCCACTACTCCACTCCAAGTTACCATTCATGATCTCTTGCCTGGACTGCTGCAGCCTCTCCCTGGACTTCCCAGATCCATTCTCGCCTTCCTCCAAGTGTTCTTCATATTGCAGCCAGAACAATCTTTTTTTTTAAATTTAAACACAAATATAATGTTAACACACCCTCCTCTACCTGAAACAAGAGAAAACAACTCTTCAGTACTCCCCACTGCCCCACTCTCCAGGCTCATCTCACACCCCTTACCCCTTTACTCTGCAACCAGTCACACTGGCCTCATTCCAGTTGCTGTGCCTCTTCCTGCTTATACAGGCTATTTCCTCTTTCTGAACATCCCCTGTGCCCCCCATCCTTTCCTGTTCTTTCACTTTCTCACACATACCTGGTTACCTCTTACTCATCTTTCAGATCTCAACTGAAGCATCTCTTGTCTTAGAAAAGCCTCTCCTCACCTCACTGATCACCTGAGCACATCTATGCACTGCACTATGTACTTCTTTTATTTTTTTAATTTTTATTTTACATTAGAGTTTAGTTGATTAACAATGTTGTGTTAATTTCAGGTGTACAGCAAAGTGATTCAGTTATACATATACGTGTATCTATTCTTTTTCAAATTCTTTTCCCATTTAGGTTTTTACAGAATATTGAGCAGAGTTCCCTGTGCTCTACAGTAGGTCCGTATTGGTTATCTATTTTAAATACAGCAGTGTGTACATATCAATCCCAAACTCCCAATCTATCCCTCTCCTCCTCCTGGTAACCATAAGTTTGTTCTCTAAGTCTGTGAGTCTCTTTCTGTTTTGTAAATACATTCATTTGAGTCACTTTTTAAGGTTCTACATATAAGTGATATCGTATGATATTTGTCTTTCTCTTTCTGACTTACTTCACTTAGTATGATAATCTCCAGGTCCATCCATGTTGCTGCAAATGGCATTATTTTATTCTTTTTAATGTCTGAGTAATAGTCCATTGTATATATGTACCACATCTTCTTTATCCATTCATCTGTTGATAGACATTTAGGTTGTTTCCATGTCTTGGCTATTGTAAACAGCACTGCAATGAACATTGGGGTGCATGTCTCCTTTTGAACCATGGTTTTCTCTGGATATATGCCCAGGAGTGGGATTGCTGGGTCATATGGGTAGTTCTATTTTTAGTTTTGAAGGAACCCCCATACTGTTCTCCAGAGTGGCTGTACCAATTTATATTCCTATCAACAGCATAGGAGGGTTCCCTTTTTTCCACACCCTCTCCAGCATTTATTGTTTGTAGATTTTTTGATGATGGCCATTCTGACTGGTGTGAGGTGATATCTCATTGCAGTTTTGATTTGCATTTCTCTAATAATTAGCAATGTTAAGCATTTTAATATGCCTCTTGGCCATCTGTATGTCTTCTTTGGAGAAATGTCTATTTAGGTCTTCTGCCTATTTTTTAATTAGGTTGTTTGCTTTTTTGATATTGAGCCACGTGAGCTGTTTGTAAACTTTGGAGATTAATCCCTTGTCAGTTGCATTGTTTGCAAATATTTTCTCCAATGCTGTGGGTTGTCTTTTTGTTTTGTTTATGGTTTCCTTTGCTGTTCAAAAGCTTTTGAGCTTCATGAGGTCCCATTTGCTTATTTTTGGTTTTATTTCCATTACTCTAGGAGATGGATCAAAAAAGATATTGCTGCAATTTATGTCAAAGAGTGTTCTATGTTTTCCTCTAAGATTTTTATAGTAACTGGTCTTGCATTTAGGTCTTTAATCCATTTTGAGTTTATTTTTGTGTATGGTGTTAAAAAATGTTCTAATTTTATTTTTTAACATGTAGCTGTCCAGTTTTCACAGCACTATTTATTGAACAGAATGTCTTTTCACCATTGTATAGTCTTGCCTCCTTTGCTGTAGATTATATGACCATAGGTGTGTGTTTTTTTCTGGGCTTTCTATCCTGTTTCATTGATCTATATTTCTGTTTTTGTGCCATACCATACTATTTTGATAACAGTAGCTTTGTAGTATAGTCTGAAGTCAGGGAGCCTGATTCCTCCATCTCTGTTTTTCTTTCTCAAGATTGCTTTGGCTATTTGGGGTCTTTTTTTTTTTTAACATCTTTATTGGAGTATAATTGCTTTACAATTGTGTGTTAGTTTCTGCTGTAACACAAAGTGAATCAGTTATATGTATACATATATCCCCATATCCCCTCCCTCTTGCATCTCTCTCCCACCTTCCCTATCTCACCCTTCTAGGTGGTTATTCAGGGTCTTTTTTGTCTCCATACATATTTTAAGATTTTTTGTTCTAGTTCTGTGAAAAATGCCATTGGTAATTTGATAGGGATTGCATTGAATCTGTAGATTGCCTTGGATTGTGTAGTCATTTTGACAATATCGATTCTTCCAATCCAAGAACATGGTATATCTTTCCATCTGTTTGTGTCATCTTTGATTTCTTTCATCAGCATGTTATAGTTTTTGGAGTAAATGTCTTTTGCCTCCTTAGGTTTATTCTTAGGTATTTTATTCTTTTTGATGTGATGGTAAATGGGACTGTTTCTTTAATTTTTCTTTCCCATCTTTCATTGTTAGTGTATAGAAATGCAAAAGATTTCTGTGTATTAATTTTGTATCCTGCAACTTGACCAAATTCATTGATGAGCTCTAGTAGCTTTCTGGTAGCATCTTTAAGATTTTCTATGTATCATGTCATCTGCAAACAGTGACAGTTTTACCTCTTTGTTTCCAATTTGGATTCCCTTTATTTCTTTTTCTTCTCTGATTGCCATGGCTAGGAGCTCCAAAACTATGCTGAATAAAAGTGGCAAGAGTGGACATCCTTGTCCTGTTCCTGATCTTAGGGGAAATGCTTTCAGCTTTTCACTGTTGAGAATGATGTTAGCTGTAGATTTGTCATATATGGCCTTTATTATGTTGAGGTATGTTCCCTCTATGCTCACTTTCTAGAGAGTTTTTATCATAAATCAGCGTTGAATTTTGTCAAAAGCTTTTTCTGCATCTATTGAGATGATCATATAGTTTTTATTCTTCAATTTGCTGATGTGGTGTATCATACTGATTGATTTGTGGATATTGAAAAATCCTTGCATCCCTGGGATAAATCCCACTTGGTCATACACACTGCACTATGTACTTCTTCTCCCAAACACTTAATTCAGTTTTAATATTATATTTATGTGATTATTCTACTATTATCTATTTCTACCATAAAAGCCATGATAGTAGGAACCGTGTCTTCTTTTGCTCACCACATATTTTCAGTAGCTCATATAAGAGTCTGGCACATCAGATATTCTCTACTTTAGTTGAATGAATACATAAATTAATAAAGTTGAAGTCATGGGCATGGCTGAAGCAGCTGTAAAAGAAGAGGGACCCTCCCACTCCTGACAGAGCCCATTAAGGCATCTGGATGGGTTTTAAACAGAATGAGTATATAACAGTGTCAGACATATTCTTCCTTCCTTGAAAGCTGGCATTAAACAAACAAACAATAAAAAGGAACTTGGTGAACACAATATTTTAAAGGCAGGGCAGAGTAAGAAAAACCATGCTGGGGGGTGGGGAGGAGACAAAGAAATAATGGCCATAGAGGTGGCATAAGCCAAGGGAGCCAAGAGTTCTGAGAAAGCAGAAGTGCCATCAAGCATCTGGATCCCCAGACATTGTAAGAAACAGGAAATGTTCTCCTGACTTGACATTAATTAGATGACTCTTAATTGTCTCTTAGGGGAATAGGTAGGCAGAATTTGTTTTATAGGACAGAATGGAAGGTGAGGACGTAGGAGCAGGGCAGCTGACATCCCTTTCACCAAATATGGTGTTGAAGGAAAGGGGAGAGGAAAGACAGTATCCTACTTGGCCTTTCTACGACACTTGGCACTGTTGATGGTTACCTCTTTCTTCAAAGTGGGGATGGTGGCTTGTTAGATAGAGAAAAAAGATACTCTGAAGATGAGAACTTTAGAAAGATAAAGCAGTATCAGTTAATGGCGCAAGGTCCTGGGGCAAATGGAAGGAATGGGATCAAGGACTTGGGCAGATGCTGCATCTAAAAACTCTGTTGTTAGGAGCATATACATTATGAATTGTTATGTCTTCCTGGAGTACTGACCGCCCCCCCCTTTATCATTACGTACTGCCCTTCTTTATCCCTGATAACTTTCCTTGCTCTGAAGTTTTGCCCTGTCTGAAATTAATATAGCTATTCCTGCTTTCTTTTTTTCTTTTCTTTTTTTTTTTGGCCATACACGGGCTTCTCACTGTTGTGGCCTCTCCCGTTGCGGAGCACAGGCTCTGGACGCGCAGGCTCAGTGGCCATGGCTCACGGAGCGGCTTGGGATTCTCCCAGACCAGGACACGAACCCGTGTCCCCTGCATCGGCAGGCGGACTCTCAACCACTGCGCCACCAGGGAAGCCCCCTGCTTTCTTTTAATTAGTGTTAACCTGACATATCTTTCTCCATTCCTTTACATTTATCTATATGTGTCTTTATATTTAAGATAGGTATCTTGTAGACAGCATGTGGTTGGATCTTGTATTTTGATCTACTTTGAAAAACTCTGTCTTTGAAGTATTTAGATCACTGATATTTAAATTGTTTGTTGATATAGTTGGATTATCATCTAGCATATTTGTTACTATTTTCTATTTATTGCCCATGTTCTTTGTTTTTATTTTTGTCTTCCAAACTTTTTCTGCATTGGTGGCTTTAACTGAACATTTTATATCATTCCATTTTCTCTCCTTTCTTAGCATATCGATTATATTTCTTTTTAAACCTTTTTTTTAAAAGGGTGGTTGCCCTAGAATTTGCAGTATACATTTAAACTAATCCAAATCCACTTTCAAATAAGTGGACAGTACAAGTACCTTGTAATAACAAAATATTCCTAATTCCTCCCTTCCATCCCTTGCTGTCATTCATTTCATTCATACATAAACACACATAATCAAATATATTGTTGCTATTATTTTGAGCACACTATTATTGGTTAGATCAATTAAGAATAAGAAAAATAAGTTTTTATTTTACCTTCACTTATTCATTCTCTGATACTCTTCCTTTCTTCATGTGGATCCAAATTTCTGACCTATATCATTTTCCTTCTCTCTAAAGAACTTCTTTTAGCATTTCTTGCAAGGCAGGTCTACTGGTAACAAATTGGCTCAGTTTTTGTTTGTCTGAGATAGTCTATTTCTCTTTCACTTCTGAAGGATAATTTCACAGGATACTAAAGTCTAGGGTTTTTTCCTTCAACACTTTAAATATTTCACTCCACTCTCTTCTTGCTTGTATGGATTCTGAGGAGAAGTCAGATGTTTTTCTTATCTTTGCTTCTCTGTAGGTAAGATATATTTTTCCTCTTGCTTCTTTCAAGATTTTTTTCTTTGTCTTTGATTTTCTGCAGTTTGAATATGATTATGGGTAGATGTAGTTTTTGTTTGTTTTTATATTTAACCTGGTTGGTGTTCTCTGAGCTTCCTGAATCTGTGGTTTGGGGCCTGACATTAATTTGGGGAAATTCCCATCATTATTGCCTCAAATATTTCTTCTGTTTCTTTCTCTCTTTCTTTTCTTTCCAGTATTCCCATTACATATGTTGATATATTACACCTTTTGTAATTGTCTCACAGCTTTTGAATATTCTGGGGTTTTTTTTCAGTCTTTTTTCTCTTGACTTTCAGTTTTGGAATTTTCTCTTGTCTTATCCTCAATATTAGAGATATTTTTCCTCATCCACGTCCAGTGTATTATTGAGCCCAACAGAGACCTTCTCCATTTCTGTTACAGTGATTCTGATCTCTAACATTTCTTTTTGATTCTTAGGATGTTCATCTCTCTGATTACATTAGCCCTATGTTTTTGCATGTTGTCTACTTTTTCAGTTTAAGCCCTTAGCATATTAATCATAGTTTTAAAGAACTCCTATTCTGATAAGCCCAGTATTCCTGACTTATCTGAAGACTCTTGTTCTAATGCTTGTTCAGTCTCTCCAAACTGTGTTTTTACCTTTAGTATGCCTTATAATTTTTTGTTGAAAGGTGTATGTGATGTACTAGGTAAAAGGAACTGCAGTAAATAAGCTTTTAGTACTGTAGTGGTAAAGTGTGGGGGGAGGAGACACGTTCTATGAAGTGTACATAGTCCTATGATTAGGTCTCAGTCTTTTGGTAAGCCTGTGCCCCTGGACTGTGAACGTCACCACTGCTTCTCAGGTTCCCCCACCTAGATGAGACAGGATGGCTAGTTCCATTCTCCTAGGTAGGTTAGGCTCTAATAAAACCCCAGTAGGTTAGTTTCTCCTGAGAGCAGGCCTTGTTAAGAACAGAAGGCTTAGCTGGCTTTCAAAATGATTTTTTTTCTCCTCCGCCTGCTGGAAGCATGAGGAGACCGATATTCACTGTGAGAATCTGGTAGAGCTCCTAGTGGTAAAACCCACAAAAGTTTGGGGACCCCATGACTGGATGCCCATGGAGTTTTTATCCTCAGACTTGCCTACATTGAGTCTCCAGCAATTCATCAATTACAGTTTAGGTTTTCTTACCCTGGCCCTGGTTCTTGTGGAGGTTTTCTGCTCTGGTAAGTTGTGATTCTCTGAATCTGCCTGTTTCTCCAATTTTAGGAGCAGCAGTTTGCCTTGTGACCTCACTTCTAAGAAGAGACTTTTCAGTTTATTCAGCTTTTTACTTGTTAGGACAGTGGTAATTTTTAAGCTCCTACATGCCAGACTGAAAACCATAAGTGCTCCATTAGGATTCACTTAACTAAAGCAATGGTGGCCTCTGTCAGCTACAGAAAGACACTGATTGCTGAAAAGTTGGGTCTGGGGGAGGAGAGAAAGGGATTCATATTTACGAAGCATTTGTTCTGTACAAGGTACCTTACACTCCCTACTTCTCCAAACAGCATGTCTAAGTGGGGTTACTGTCATCACTTTTGAGAAGAGGAAACCCAGGCTCGAAAGAGTTAGCAAGAGGTAGCAAGTTATCAAAACGTTACATATTAAGTAGAAGAACTGGAAATCATTTCACTGACTTTTTAAAAAAATGGACATTTATTGAGCACATGCTGTATGTTGGGCAGGAGAGCAGAACACAGTCCCTGCAATGCAAGAGGATATTACAACACAGGGTCTCATGGATCCCCCAAGGAGGTGACATGTAATGAGAAGGGCTTCCTCAAGGAGAAGCGTGGTTCTGATGGAGCATGGGTAGGGGTTATCCAGAATAGGGGTGATAGGGTTGCGGAAGCTTCCATATAGAGGAAAGAGACTGTTCAAAGCACAGCCCACTTGGGGGGAACGGCAAATGGCTTGGTGTGGCTGGAGCATTCAGTGTGTTTTGGTGATTAGCAAGGGATGAGTTTGGGGAAGGAGGGGAGAGGGTCAGACTCTAATTTGAAAGTTCCCATGTATTATGATAAGAGGTTCTGACTTAATTCTGACATCAATGAGGAGCCATGAAGAGTTTTAAGCAGTGGAATGTGATGATTGACCTGGCTTTTCAGCAAGATGATTTTGATGGGTAAGGAGCCTGGGGAAGGGAGACTGGTTAGGAGACTGTCTCAGTGGTCCTGGGGAAGAAGGGTCAGGGTGGGAACCAGGACAGTGGCAGTGGAACTGGGGAGGGAAGGAGAGATGCCTGCACAGGAGAACTGACCAGCTGACCAGCTTCTTGATCAAACTGATGTAGGGAGGGAGAGAAAGGAAGGATACTAGGAAGATGCCCTGGTCTCTGGCTTGGGCAGCTGGGAGGATGGTGGTATCCTTCACAGAAATAGGGGAAGCAGAAGGAAGAACAGATTTTGTGGGGGAAGATGGTGAGTTCAGTTTTGCACATGTTGAGTTTGAGATGCACATGGGAAATCCAGCCAGTGCTGTTTAGCAGACAGACATAGGCGCTGGGAACCCACCAGGGAATTCTGAGTGAAGCTGAAATGCTCACATTTCCTCACTATTCCTTGTGAACAGAGCCCCAACTTTGTTGAGGTTTCCATGCCTTAGGAAAAGAGAAACTGGCTGTGGTCAAGCTTCTCAAAGGAGAATATGTGCAGTGAGGATTGAAGGGTCCCTGGCCAGGAGGCTGGTGGGTACCCGCACTGAAATAATAGACCAACAGAGCAGAGCTCAGCAAGGAAAGCAAGAAAGAGTGAGCCAAGAAGTAGGAGGAGTGCCAGAGACAGAACACATGGTGGGGGCCAGAGCTTTGTGGCCCAGGCTGGCTTCGCACTCACTAAACCTGTCTCTCTCTTCCTGGGCACCTGAGTAAGCTCCGTTTCCCATCCTTTTGCCTCCTCGCCTGGAGGTAGAGCCAGTGACTAGGGATGTCAAATGATCGTGGGAGGAAGAAATGTGCAATGAAGAGCAGGTCCCCCTTCCCATGCTTTTTCCCTTCCCATCCACGATCCCTCTGGAGGTCTCGCTGGAAGGAAAACACTCAGATTTTGAGTTTTATTTGTTACCGTAGCAGAGCCTCACCTATCTTTCCTGATCCTGGCTCTGCAGTCAGACGGCTGTGTTTCAATTCTGTCTTTACCTCTTGCCAGCTGTGTGACCTTAAATAAACTGCTTAATTTCTCTGTACGTCACTTTCCTTATCAGTAAAACGGGGGTAATAATATCAGTTTCACGTAATTGTCTCAGGATAAAATGAGGTAATAAATGTGAAGCACTTAGAACAGTATTAAATACTATAGAAGTGTTAGAAGCTAATGGAGAGGACACTGTCAAGAAATGGGGATGGTTTATAGCCTTGGTCAGCAAACTACGGCCTGCAGGTCAAATCCACTCTGCTGCCTGTTTATGCACAGCCTCTCAGTTAAGAATGGGCTTTACATTTTCGAATAGTTGAAATAAATCACAGGAAAATATGTGGAATTCAAATTTCAGTGTCCATAAATAAAGTTTTACTGGAGCACAGCCATACTCCTGTTTAAGTATAGTGGTGGCTGCTTTTGCACTACAATGGCAGGCTTTGAGTAGCTGCAGCAAATCCCTTATGGTTCACAAAGCCTAAAATATCTACGACCCAGCCCTTTACAGTAAAAGTGTGGTGGATCAAAGGCACAAAGGTCAAGAAAGATAACTAAAAAGTGTTAACTGGGGGACTTCTCCGGTGGCGCAGTGGTTAAGAGTCCACCTGCCTATACTACAAAGCTACAGTAATCAAGACAATATGGTACTGGCACAAAAACAAAAACATAGATGAATGGAACAAGATAGAAAGCCCAGAGATAAACCCATGCACCTATGGTCAACTAATCTATGACAAAGGAGGCAAAGATATACAATGGAGAAAAGACAGTCTCTTCAATAAGTGGTGCTGGGAAAACTGGACAGCTACATGTAAAAGAATGAAATTAGAACACTCCCTAACACCATACACAAAAATAAACTCAAAATGGATTTGAGACCTAAATGTAAGACCAGACACTATAAAACTCTTAGAGGAAAACATAGGAAGAACACTCTTTGACATAAATCACAGCAAGATCTTTTTTGATCCACCTCCTAGAGTAATGGAAATATAAACAAAAATAAACAAATGGGACCTAATGAAACTTCAAAGCTTTTTCACAGCAAAGGAAACCATAAACAAGACCAAAAGACAACCCTCAGAATGGGAGAAAATATTTGCAAATGAAGTAACTGACAAAGAATTAATCTCCAAAATATATTAACAGCTCATGCAGCTCAATATTAAAGAAACAAACAACCCAGTCCAAAAATGGGCAGAAGACCTAAATAGACATTTCTCCAAAGAAGACATACAGATGGCTAAGAAGCACATGAAAAGCTGCTCAACATCGCTAATTATTAGAGAAATGCAAATCAAAACTACAATGAGGTATCACCTCACACCAGTTAGAATGGGCATCATCAGAAAATCTACAAAAAACAAATGCTGGAGAGGGTGTGGAGAAAAGGGAACCCTCTTGCACTGTTGGTGGGAATGTAAATTGATACAGCCACTATGGAGAACAGTAGGGAGGTTCCTTAAAAAACTAGAAATAGAATTACCAAATGACCCAGCAATCCCACTACTGGGCATATACCCAGAGAAAACCATAATTCAAAAAGACACATGCACCCCAATGTTCATTGCAGCACTATTTACAATAGCCAGGTCATGGAAGCAACCTAAATGCCCATCGACAGATGAATGGATAAAGAAGTTGTGGTACATATATACAATGGAATATTACTCAGCCATAAAAAGGAACAAAATTGAGTCATTTGTTGAGACGTGGATGGATCTAGAGACTGTCATACAGAGTGAAGTAAGTCAGAAAGAGAAAAAGAAATATAGTATATTAACGCACGTATGTGGAACCTAGAAATATGGAACCAGTTTGCAGGGCAGAAGTTGAGACACAGATGTAGAGAACAAACATATGGACACCAAGTAGGGAAAACCGCGGTGGGGTGGGGATGGTGGTGTGCTGAATTGGGCGATTGGGATTGACACATCATTGACACTGATGTGTATAAAATTGATGACTAATAAGAACCTACAGTATAAACAAACAAACAAACAAAAAACAACTAATACTAAAAAAAAAAAAAAGAGTCCGCCTGCCAATGCAGGGGACACGGGTTCGAGCCCTGGTCTAGGAAGATCCCACATGCTGTGGAGCAACTAAGCCTGTGCACCACAACTACTGAGCCTGCGTGTTAGAGTCTGCGAGCCACAACTACTGAAGCCCATGCGCCTAGAGCCCGTGCTCCACAACAAGAGAAGCCACCGCAGTGAGAAGCCTGTGCACTGCAGTGAAGAGTAGCCCCCGTTCGCCGCAACTAGAGAAAGCCCGTGTGCAGCAAGGAAGACCCAATGCAGCCAAAAATAAATAAATAAATTTATTTAAAATAAAAAAGTGTTAACTGGAATTGGTGATAGATTACCAGTGACCTTGATAATGGCTTTATTTGGAGTGTGAAAGCATAAACTAGATTTTGGTGTTGGGGTGATCATAGTTTGATTCCTGACTCAACTACTTATTAGCTGTTTGGTATTGGGAAGTCAATTAACCTCTATGAGCTCCAGTATCCTGAGCTGTAAATTGGGGATAAACAGAGCTACCTTATTGAGTTATTGTAAAGATTAGCAATAATGCACATAAACCATAAAACACAGTGTCTGTCTTACAGTAAGTACTCAATAAATGCAAACCCTTGCTTCATTTAATCTTTTGTCCCCCAAATTGCTGTTTCTTTATAGGTAATGCCTTTTCACTTTTAATATTTTATTTTTGTCCCTGTGTTCTCAATGTTTTACATTATATGCCAAGTCTTTGCTCAAATCTCACCTCTTTAATGAGGCCGTCCTAGTTAATATTGACTTTCCTGTTTAATACTGTAATCTGCCCTCCCCAACCCAGCATTCCTAACCCTCCTACCGTGTTCTACTTTTTTTTTCTTCTCATAACACTTAACAGTCTAGAGAATTTACTAATATATTATGTTTATTGTTTACTATCTGTCTTCCCCACCTGTATGGAAGATCCTTGCCTGTTTTATACAATTAGATATTCCAAGTGCCTAAATGGTACCTGGCACATAGTAGGTGCTCTATTAATATTTGTTGAGGAACTAAATGGAAAAAGAATAGGTGAGGATTTTTTTTCCTGCTCAGGACTGGATGTGCTCCTTCAATCTGGGGACTTGTCTTTTCTCACCTCTTTAAATTCTCAACCATTATCTGTTAAAATGCAGCTCTGCCCCATCCACTCCATTTTATCCTCCTGGAGCTCCTGTTAGAATATGTTGACCCAATCATTCCATCCTCAGTGTCTCCTAAGTTCTTTCTTTGACAATGATTTAGCTCTCTGCTTCATTTGAAGGAAATTTCCTCAGCTCTATCATTGTCGCTCTCTTTTTTTACCGGGGTATAGTTGTTTTACAATGTTGTGTTAGTTTCTACTGTACAGCGAAGTGGAGTTCCCTGTGCAGCAGGATCTTATTAGTTATCTCTTTTATATATATTAGTGTATATATGTCAATCCCAATCTCCCAATTCATCCCACCCCCCCACCCCTATCATTGTCTCTTTTTAGCTGTGTCTAGTCTACTCTTCAACCGTTAATTGAAGTTTTATTGCAATGACAATATTTTTTTGTGCCTAGAATTTCTATTTCTGCCTCCCTATTCCTTCCTGCTTCTTCCTTTCCATTCTTTCCTGTACTTGTTTCATGGTTTCTAATCTTCCCTTTATCTCCTTGGATATTTTAAATATTCCCAGATTAAGATTTCTTTCAGGCTTTTCTGTTATCCCCAGTCCTTGGAGTGTGAACCCTTCCATTTGTTTAATCAGCTGGATTTCTTGCTATGGTTCATTCCTTGGTGCAGTCTGTAATTTTGGATGGTGAGCTCACCCTTCACAGTGGTTGTCTGGCATTTGCCCTTGCTGGGATCTTAAGAGTTAGCAACTGAAAAGGCTCCAAAAAGGCACCACTGAATGGCCTGTCTTTGGAGGTGAGGATGAGGGTGGCAGAGTGCAGGTGTTAAGGAAGGTGCTCTGAGTTCACTTCCCCACTGTGAAACTATTTGCATAACTGTGCGCAAATTACTCTTGGAGTCTTAATTCTCTTAATTATGAAATAAAGATAATAATTCCTATTTCCTAGAGATGTTGTGAGGAATTAGTATGATAGTCAAGTTAACGAACTAAGCACAATGTTTAGTATGTATGAAGTGCTTAATATATGCTAAAAAATATTTTAAATACTTGTCAATATCTTCTCCTTGCTTTGTGATATAAGGGAAGAAACATAATGCTTGTGAAAATAGCTTCTGAATATGTATATGAAACAGAGAGACAGCCATTACATTTGGACACTGGTCAGATCTATCCCCTTTATTTGTTACACATATTAGCTGAAAATGGGGGAAAAACAATTCCAGAAGAACATGCTCACTTGGCTTTCAGCCACCACAGAGGAGCACTGATGAGAGGTGGAAGGAAATTTCAGACATGATGCTTTTTAAAAAATAAGGCCTAATTAGAGACTGGGATCATTTGCCAACTATTTTGGATCATTAAAATAGAGCAGGAGGAAGAGTTCTTCTTCTGAGAAAAAAATGACCCAGAAAAATTTCTTTGGTTTTATTCAAATAGAAAATATATTAATATCTTGGCTGTGTTGTCCTTGGTCATCAGTCCCTTTCAAAGGTTAGAAAGAGAAAAGCAGAGCCCTGAACCTGTAACCAATGCTTAGTAAATACCGTGGGCTTATTACAGGGAAGGGCTAGAGACACAGGCAAATTCTTGGCCAAGAGAACCTCATGTAACTTCACTTCTATCTCATGTAACTTTTGACCACAAATCTTTCCTCAATTAATTGCCACTTTGAATCTGTGGATAAGGGAGGGTTAAAGGGCCAAAGTTAATGTATAAAAGCTGTATGATTTATCATGGAATAGATTATTTTAGTTCTCTGTAAACATTTCACAGAATGATTTGTAATTCTAATTTTCATGAAACATTTATAAAGACTAAAATTAGAAACATTTAAATAGAGAAATATTTTTAGATTCTAAGTACCTGATCTTCGTAATCAGATCCTGTATCAGTGATCTCTCCAGTGTCCAACAGCATTGAAGGATCAAGGTCACTTGAACCTAAGATTAGGAAAACAAAGATTACCTGATGGAGGCCATCCGTGTACATTTCTGAGGCAAACAAATGCCCACCAAGTTTCCATATTGTCTTATTTACAAATATTTCCAGACTCTTCCCATCTGCCAGGCACTGTTTGGCCTGCAGATGGAAAATGCAGATGTAACAGAGCAGGACCCTATGGGGCCTTCCCAGGACAGACCCCCTCCCCCATATCCTCTGCTTTAGCTCCTCTCTGAAGTACCTAGATAATAGTATCTGATGCACATTTCCTGCGTTGTTTTACAAAGGTTAAAACCACCACCAAATGGAAGAAATTAACTACATGACGATCATGAACACCTAGCTCCCAGATCTACTAGTGCCTAAGGATTGAGAATGTTAACCCCTGTGACACCGCCCAGTTACCTCACCATCAACCAATCAGAGAGCTGTGCACGAGCTGATCACATACCCTGGGACACCTCTCCCTCACCTGGCTTTTAAAAATACTTTGTTGAAACCCACAGAGAATTTGGGCTTTTTGAGCACTAGCTGTTCTGAACTCCTTGTTGGTCACCCTGCAATAAATGCTGCACTTTCCTTCACCACAACCCGGTGTCAGTAGACTGGTTTTACTGCATGTGGGGGAGTAGACCCAAGAACGGTTTGGTAACACAGATACCTAGACACTGTCTAGAAGACAATGATCTTGTGGAGGAGATGAATTTATCAACAGCAAGTTTCAGAAACCAAAAAGAAAGACTAATTCTGATTAGTAGCGGAGGAGATGATGGGGGTGGGATTCTTCACAAGGAAACAGTTTGTGAGTCTAAACTGTGAGGGTGAATACGGGTGGTCCAGGAGGAGAAGTGGTTTAAGGGTGTGCAATGGTGGCTGAGGAAGAAGGAACACCAGGAGCAAAGTACAGAGTGAGAGTAGAGCAAGGGGTTTCCAGGAAAAGAAGGGCTGAGTTTGCTCACTCCATGAGAACCTGAGAAGTTTTTCCTCTAGCCTTTGGGTCACCTTAGTCCCCGAAGGTGAGAAAAATCAGGTTAACTTAATGTATTAATATAGAGTTTTTTCCCCCTAGGTACTACAGGTTACACTGAATCACCTTCCCATTAATCCCCAAGGCTCACACTTAAACCAGTAATTGTCTTAATGGGACTCATGAAGCACAATTGATTCATCGTCCTCATCTAATGACTCTTTCTTGCTGGGAAATATATATTACCTAACTAGCCAGAAAGACAGAATTCAGTGCTGTCCATAAAAAGCCAGGCACCCTGTGAAGAAACCAACCACTCCATGCTTCATTGTAAACTTGCCCTTGCCAAATAACTCTTGTTCAGAATATGCAGTGAGTAATGTTTAATGAAGATGAATTTTCAAAACAATGTCAAGCATCTCACACACTTCTCAGATATGGACCTCTCCCAGAGATGCTGCTTCCGTACTTTCTTCCAGAAAAGGAATCAAGGTGTGTCCCCACACAGTCTTTCGTCATTTCTACTCTTCTCATCATTACCCCTGCTGTTCACCAAATTGACTAAGTACTAACCCATTATCAAATTGACTAAGTACTAAGCAGTAACACCATTGTTTACTGTGTTTGTAATTTAAAAAAAAATTTTTTTAAGTACAGTAAAGGCTTTCAAAATGGAGATACTTGACCCATCAAACCATTTTGGAAAAGTAACTAACTGTAGAGCTACCATGTATAGTTGCATAAATGTGTACTGCACAATTCTTGGTGATGCCCTTGGCAACACCAGTGTTAATGAGGTGCTTGTAGAATGGAGTTAGGAGGACTATTAATAAAGTGAGACTAGAGGGGTGATATGGAAACATTAATTTTATATATAATTTTTTAAGTAGAAGGATTATATACTTGTAATTTTTCTGTCTCTGTGCTTTAAGTATTTTTCAGATAAATACTTTTATTTATAAGATGTACCTTATAAATAAAAGGTGTACCTTAGGGCCAAACTACCTGATGTCTCAGAACCCAGTTGGAAGACCATTTTGCACTTATGTGTTGGGAGACAGTAAATATGTCAGAAGTAAAACATACATTTTTCCATTTTAAGATCATGGACATTTTAGAATTTAATATTTCATAGAATCCTACCCTGTCACTTTAGAAAAGAGGAAAATGAGCTGTGGAGAAGTTATATAGCTTGGCCAAGGTCATGCAGAAAGTGACTGAGATCAAAGACAGAAGTCACTGCTCCCATTTCTAACATAGCCTGCTGACTCCAAGTTGTAAGCAGGCAAAATCCAAATGGCTTTATAAACATGATCTTTCATTACAGTGCTCTGCAGGGGAGGACCTTGGAGGAGTGTGCTATCTCTTCTACATTCTGAGAAAATAGGAACAGTGAATGGACGATGATGAAGTGGGTCACTGGGTGGCTGCGGAAAGGGAAGAATAGAAAGTGGAATAAAGAGGTGTCACTCCAGCCTGTGACAGTCAAGGTGGCTGCTATTGACAGCACCGTTAAAGGCAATGCCAGTTTTAACTAGTTTTTGTTACTTCCACAATATGGATATTATTCACCATTGACTAGTGGTGATAGATACTCAAATGATACCCTCCCCTTAGAATTTAGAGTGATTCATGTGCAGTGAGCAACGTGATCTGAACACAAAGGCTCATTAAACATATAGCTGTTTCAGTTCCTCTGTCCTACTTATTTAATTAGAAACTGTTCTTTTGGTCGTTTTAATAAAGTACAATGTGAAGGACTCTTAGACAACCCAGTTAACAGAGATATTACACATTAATATTTGAAAGTGGAAAAAGATTATTAGAAAACTATCTTCAGCGATGGTAGAATGAAGAGGTCTTTGTTTAAAAAGCAACTTCTGCTTATAAGGAAGAAGAGATTGGCTTTCCTAATAAAATGTTTTGAACAGAAATTTTATTGTATCATCAAGGGGTGGAATTTCTTGACGTGCTGTTGCTCTTGGCAACAGTACTAATAGATCATAGAAGGCATAGACAGAGGATGTCATTATCAGCTCAGATAATGATTGAATAGCTTTCATTTTCTTTTAGTATTGGTTGCTTGGTTTGCTGAAAATGGGACCTTTAATAACAGTCTAAGGCTTGACATACAAAATAGGGAGGTAAATATAACCATATGTACACATTTTTGCCATCTTTCATTGGATAATTTAACACATAAAACAACTGCAATGATCTTGTTACTCAAAGAAGACAGCAAAATTAGGACCTTTTGCAAAAGTGATGGTATGGCTTTCGTTTCCCTCTATTTTGAATTTCTTGATTTCTTTTCAGATTTAGAAGTATCCTTCCCATAGATAACAGAGAAAGGTATGAGCTGAAATAGAACCCCACAGGGGGCACTCAGTGTCACTAGTTTTAGACATTGAATGGTCTTCGGAAATATTTTCAGGTTGTTTCCTTAAATTTAAGTGGGACGATGACAAATTGGCTTCAGAGGTACAGGAAGGCTAACCATACTGCCTTCTGGGACACTGGTAAAGACTTGTTTCCTCCTAGTGGATCTTCGATCTGAAGTTTGAGGAAGGCCCTCCTCCCACTTGGAGTATCAGATAGAGGGAGACTCCTGCAAGGCGGGGTTTCCTGCACAGTGAAGGGAGTCTGCAGATAAAGCTCCTCTCACATTTCTCCTGCCCCGTCTGAGGAAAGCGGTCTCTCCCTTCTCCTGTCTCTTCTGCTAAACCGTCAGCAGCTTTAGGTGGGGTTGTGTTTCTTCTCTGAATCTAAGAAAAAAACTTAGAAATTCTATGCATTCGATACATATATGCTGAATGACTGAAAAATGGATAAAAGGACAGTTACATTTCACTTTTGTGGATCTCAATCTTTTTTTTTTTAGCATCTTTATTGGAGTATAATTGTGTTACAGTGGTGTGGATCTCAATCTTAATCATTCGCTCCATTCGCTCTTTGAACATTAAATCCCTCCTAAGCACCTTAGGCATTAGGCACGGAGAATCCAGCTCTGATTCCAACAGGCTTGGAAGTGTTAGTAGCAGTTTGTGTTAGAATTCCTTTGAAGAAGGGCATTGTATTTCTTTGGAAAAAAAATATCCTGGCAGTATTTGGGTCTAGAAGGAAGCTCCTCGAGGGAACTGGGTGTTGGGGGACTGTTCTGGGTGAGAAGAGAAGGGGGGATTTTCTTTTTTTTTTTTAGTTACTCCATGACAGCGGTGGGGGAAGGGAGGAAGAGAGGGAGAAGAGGGTAAAAGTCAACCTAGGAAAATGGGGAAAGGCTGTGCTGCATAAGATGTGGTCTCTCCCTGTGACCCCTCAAATCCTCAGCAAAGATACTAACCTATACTTAACCTTTTAAACGGGACAGCCGCATGCTTTATACACATAAGCCATTTACTCTTCACAACTGTCCTATGAGGTAGCGCTAATATTCTTTCCTTATAGATGGGGACACTGAAGCCCAGAGACACTGAGTGATGTAGGCAGATGACTCTGCTAGAAGTATTACTGGAAGTTTCCATGGAGGAGGAAACACCACAGACAGGGTGCAGAGGTTCAGGGATGGCATTTTCTGGCCTGGAGGCAAGCAAATGCACACTCTGCTCTGGAGCAAAAGGAAATTTGGTGTGGCTGTGAGTTGATGAGCCCAGGTGAGTAGCCCAGCTGAGGTGGCCAGCTAGAAGAGAAAGGGCTAACGTGGCATCTCGCATGAGATTCATCCCAGATTTCAAACCAACGCTCACATATACTCTCTGTCCTCATGAAGTCTTGCACTCTTGTAAAGGACATAGAGTTTTAACAAACAATCCTATACCTAATTATATAATCACAGTTGCGATGAATGCCCTGAAGGTAAAGGGCAGAGCGCTACACAGGGATGTAGTCTGGGATGGGGTCTGAGAACGTTTCCTTGAGGAAACCACATTTAAACTGAGATACAAAGCAGGACCCGGCCAGATGAAGGACCGGATGAAGGAGTGAGAGAGTAGAGGGATGCAAATGGAGACAGGTGGTTCCAAGTACTTTGTGCAAATGGCCAGAGGCGGGAAGGTACCTGAGGCATTCAGGTGCTGGAGGAAGCTGGTGTGAGGGAGGGGAGAGGTGACGCTCTGACGGGGACATGACCACTGCAGGAAAGCTAAGGATATTTTTGTCACGGTAAGAACCCTGGTGCTCAGCCTGCAGGAAAGTCATGGAAGGTTTTGCTTTGTTTTGGTTTTTGTCAAGGGGCTGCATTCTGGGAGGATCCCCATGGCAGCAACAGGATTCCTAACAGAAGGACAGGCCGGGCCAGGAATGACAAAGGCTTCGATGAGTTTTCACTAGGGATAGTGAAGGAGGCCTGGACTCCCAAGGTGTCTCTGAGGAACGACGATCCATGATCGGTGTGAGGTGTGAGGGCAGGGACACTTTTGCCTGGCTCTCTTAAAAAAGAAAAACTGCGTGATCTCCCTTGCATGTGGAACCTAAAAAGGTCAAATACATAGAGGCAGAGAGTAGAATGGTGGTTGCCACAGACACGCAGGTGGGGGAAGTGGGGAGATTTTGACCAAAGGGTACGAAGTTGCAGTTACGTAGGAAGAATATGCCTAGAGATCCAATGCACAGCAAGGTGACGACAGTTCATAATATGTATTGAATACTGGAAAATTGCTAAGAGAATATGTTTCAGATGCTCATTCATCAAACACGGAAGAATGGTAACTATATGAAGATGAAGTATGTTAATTAGCTGGACTGTAGCAATCATTTCACAAATCAAATCATCGTGTAGTATATCTTAAACATACACGATTTTTATGTAAAAAATTTAAAGGAATTGAAAGCTATTCATGTGGAGGTGATATGGGAGCAGTGGGGCAGCTGAGATACTGCAGAGAGAGGATTCAGGAGAAGGGAAGAGCCACGGGAGAAAACCTGGGGGCTGCCGTGTCACAGAGCAGAGGCCACGGACATGGCTTGTTTAATTGACTGAGTTTAATTGACCAACATTTACAAGCTGGGAGATTTCACCTGCTGGTGCAGGCTCACCAGGGCTGTTACAGATAGAACAGGTTTACTTTAAGGCTGGAGCAGAGCCCAGTTTTCAGGGGTCTTGGAAGTGGAAGGGATCTAGGGGGAGTTGAGGCTGTGAGCACAGACCCCTCTGTTCATAAGCTCGGAGTTGTAGAGAGGAAGGAGTGGTCTCCTGGAAGCCTCTGCTATGGGCCAGGCACCGTGCACTCTACCAAGGGGACATGAAGAGGACAAAGACACAGTTTATTGAATTGCACACAAGCCAACCCAGCTACATCGCTATAGGACGAGGCTACTTTGGAGCGATGCTACTTGAGAGCCATAAAGTGCTGGGAGCTCTAAAGGAGGGGCCGCTTAAATCTTCTCCTCTGCTCCACTGTTTGGAAACTGAGGGTATCTAGCCGATAGATATTTGTTATTAGAGGTCTAAATGAATGTTCTAAATGAAACATTAAAATAAAAGCACAGGTGTCAGCAGTTTTCAGAGCAGTGGTACTTCTGTTTACATGATCTTACATGCTTCTCAACAACACTCCCTCTTGCTCTGCAATAGGCCATCTTTCTGTAAATATCACTGGAAAATGAGGCAGGTGAGTTTACGTCAGCTGTCTGTGCTCTGCGGGTCTGTCCAGAAAGACTACTGCCTTTTAAAAAACTCTGTCTTTCTTCGAGCCTACTTGCAGTGAGCTTCAAACTTTTAGGTGTTTAGCCTTTTTCTTTACAGCCCAGAACTTTTGGTCTTTATTCACTGAGGCCATAACTGAGAAGAAAGGTGAGGACTGAGAAAGATTTGAGAGTCATCCACGTAGAATTGATGGTTGAAACCAGGACGGACAAGGAGCTGACCCAGAGAAAGAGTAAAAGAGAGTGAGAGAAGGGTCAAGGACAGAAATGTGAGTACCTCCTACTTAAAGGGGTATGATTACCCTGCACGATTGTCCAACGTCAAACTTCTAGACATAGGAAGACAAGGGGCAGAGCCACAACAGGGGCTGTGGGTCGGGATGGGAACAGCTATCACACCAAAGAGGAGGCTTTTCCCAGGTGGCACAGGAGAGACAGGTATGAGTTAGGGAGTTCTGGAGAAACTGTAACTTTTATTGTTGCACAAATTGTGGGTTAGATCATTTTAAAATTATAGTAACAGAGGTCCTTTGCTACATTGTGACTGCCTGCTAATTTGCACTTTCAATGACTGGAAGAAAGGCAGTAGCTGTTAAGAGCGAGATGTATGGCTCTTTTCTATGTCGTTTTGTGCCTTTATTTTATTTTTTATTTTTTTGCGGTACGCAGGCCTCTCACCGTTGTGGCCCCTCCCGCCGCGGAGCACAGGCTCTGGACGCGCAGGTCCAGCGGCCATGGCTCACGGGCCCAGCCGCTCCGCGGCATGTGGGATCCTCCCGGACCGGGGCACGAACCCGCGTCCCCTGCATCGCAGGCGGACTCCCAACCACTGCGTCACCAGGGAAGACCAGTGCCTTTATTTTTACACCAGAAGTTGTAAAGACCTGAGGACAACATCATGCTTACGACCTTACGGCAGTTTGTTGAGCTCCAACCTTACTACAAAGCCCTAGACGCTTGGCAGGGGATCAGGGTATACTGCAGCGCAAAGGACACAGTGACTTACCTGCTGCAGCCTCTTTGTTTGGAAATAACTTGCTGTCAACTGCCATGCTGATGTCATAGAACACCTCATCCTCATCTCGGTCGGCATCAAACTGGGAGAAATCAGGACAGACAAGTTGGGAACGTGAGGATACATAAATTAATTCATTCCAAAATATAATGAACATGCATCACACAACTGTATCTCTAATGAAGCAGGACAACAGGAACTGAGTCTTTAATCAGATATTTAGAGGGTTTTTCAAGCCCGGACCTCATCTCAAACAGAGAGGGGTGTTAGGGAGTAAGTGTACAGTCACTAACAGTTAAGAAAATTGTGTAGAATTTTCTTAATTTCTAAAACAAGCTTTGGAAAACCCCATAAATTGTGTTTTCTGGCTCATAGTTTTGGTTTGAAATCTTCCCCGCTGCTGCCTCCTTCATGAAAAAATATTTCTAAACCACATGGGGATAGATTTTCTAATTTATTGTTAAAAAAAGAAAAAAAGAGACCCCTCAAACCAAATTTTAGCTACTATACAAATACTATAGATGCTATTCTATAGGTATAGTCTACAGACACTATAGGTTTAGATGTAACAAAAATTATGGATTCAAATATTTTACCATTCTCTAAAATTTACAAAATTTTAAATATTAAAAATGTGGTTACATTTATAAATCCCCTATTTCCCAAGTTGTTCAGTGGTTTTGAAATATTTATTTATTTGGCTGTGCTGGGTCTTAGTTGCAGCACGTGGGATCTTCATTGCTGCGTGCGGGGTCTTTAGTTGCAGCATGTGAGATCTAGTTCCCTGACCAGGGATTGAACCGGGGCCCCCTGCACTGGGAGTGTGGAGTCTTAGTCACTGGACCACCAGGGAAGTCCCTCAGTGGTTTTTAGAAATACACTTTTGTCTCTTTGTTTTTTTAAAATAGACTTACTGAGTTATAACTGATATACAATAAACTGCATATATTTAAAGTGTACAAAATGGTAAGCTTTGACATCTATATACACCTGTGAAACCATCGTAAAAATCAAAATAGTGAACATCTCCATCACCTCCCCCCAAAGTTTCCTTGTGCCCCTTGGGAATCCCTTCCTCCTGCCCCACCCCCCCATCAGGTAATCATTGATATGTTTTCTGTGACTAGAGATTACTTTGCATCTTCTAGAATTTCATGTAAAAGGAATTGTACAACATGAAATATTTTTGTCTGGATTCTTTCACTCTCCACAATTATTTTGAGATTTATCAAGTTTATTCCTTTTCATTGCTGAGTAGTATTCCATTGTATGGATATACTATTGATTCCATCCTGGGTATGTTTCATCTTGGACATTGTAGTTTTTATCCATAGATGTTTGATTTGAGTCTTTAAAAATATCTATGTCTCTATTTAAGGTTTTAAACACATGAAATACAATTATAACTTCTAATATCCTTTTCTGCTAATTCCTACAACTGAGTTGGTTTTCATTGATTTCCCCCATTATTATGGGGGCATATTTTCCTGTTTCTTTGCACGCCTGGTAATTTTTTTACTGGATGCCGGGCGTTGACAATTTGACCATGTTGGATGGTAGGTGGTTTTGTATTTCTATATTCTTGAGTTTCATTCTGGAATGCAGTTTAGTTACTTGGAAACAACTTGATCCTTTCCGGTCTTGTGTTTAAGATTTGTTGGACTGGACCAGAGCAGTGTTTAGTTTAGGGTTAATTATTCTGCCCTGTTGAGGCAAGACACTTTGAAGTACTCTACCCATTTCCTTGTGAATTAAGGGATTTTCCAGTCTGGCTGTGGAAACAGGCACTCTTCTCAGGCTGGTGTGAGCCCCAGCTACTGTTCCTGCTGATCCTTTTGGGTGGTTTTTCCCTCAGCCTTGGGCAGTTTGCTCATATGCATGCCCTGATTAGTACTCTGCTGGATGCTGGAGGGGAACCCTCAGCAGATCTCCAGAGTTCTCTCTCTGTGCATCTCTGGTACTCTGTCCTCTGCAATCCAGCCACCTTGGGTCTCTTGCACTCTCAGCTCCATTTCCTCAACTCTTGGAGTCTACCCATCTCCACAAGGCTTCCTTCTCCCTGCACTGTAGCTGGAAAGTCTCCAGTAATAAGCTGGGGGCAATCACCGGGCCCATCACATTTGTTTCCTTTCTCTCAGGGAATCACCTCATTGTCTGATGTCCAGTGTCTTAAAATTGTTTTTTTTTAAATATATATTTTCTGTTTATTTATTTTTGTTTGTTTCATGGGAGGGAAAATACAGTCTCTTTTATTCCATCTTGGGGGTTTTTTTTGTTTGCTTGTTTGTTTGTTTGTTTGTTTCGGTACGCGGGCCTCTTACTGTTGTGGCCTCTCCCGTTGCGGAGCACAGGCTCTGGACGCGCAGGCTCAGCGGCCATGGCTCACGGGCCCAGCCACTCCACGGCATGTGGGATCCTCCCAGACCGGGGCATGAACCCGCGTCTCCTGCATCGGCAGGCGGACAGCGTCACCAGGGAAGTCCCCATCTTGGTTTTTAACCTTAATTATTATCTTGAAGATATTTGAAAAGATTTAAGTGATTTATTCCTTTATATTTTCCTACTGAAGTGCTTCATTATTTTTAGTGAGAGGAATTTAGAAGCCCAAATTAGAAAGTTATTACCTAATCTCCCCTTACACAGTTAAAGCTCATCGTATGGTGCTTTAAAGTACTTTCACTATGTCACATCAGCCCACGGGAAAGGTGAGGCAGATTGTCTTGTTTCTATTTTACAGGTGAGGAAATACCTGCTCAGAGATTATGACTTTCTCAAGTCAAACAGCTGACAAGCAGGAGAAGTAGGACTTGCACTTAGGATGACTGACACTTTCCATCCTATCAGGCTAAATGTGATCATCATAGTCAGACAAATATAGCCCTGCTGCTCAAATGAGTGTTAACAGCCCCTCTGTCTAAACGCAAGGGCGAGAAAAGCAGATGGTGGTTAGGGCAGATACGAGGGGACCACCAAGGCAAGATTAGTGCCACCTTAATGCACTGCTTCCCACACCCGTAGACCATGGCTGTTCTTTTTCTTTCAAAATGTCTGTCAGCTATCATCAGTAACGGGTAAGTTCTACTAAGAGGGGGTTTGTTTTTATTTTTTTCTTGGGCTTTTGAAAGATGGGTGGCAGCATATAATTTTATAAATAAGAAAGCATAAGCTTATGTTTTAGCCGTAGTTCCCCAGAAAACAGAACCTAAGGCAAAACTTATAGGTTAACACTTTATTGGGGGCGCGTGTATGCATGTAATCCCAGGGCAGTAAGTTTGAAAGAAAAAGGGAAGCGAGACAGAGAAGGAAGCAAAGCAAATGTAAGGTGGCATGTTACTGATCTGGTCCCCAGCTTCACAAAGTCACAGCTGGTCTCCAGAAAGTCTAAATGGAACCAGTACATCTCAGAACAGTCTGAGGAGGGAGGTAGGGAGAGGCATTTATATGCTGTCTTTTCAGTTTCCTGCTTCCACTGGTCCAAGTTTTCCTTATGAAGAGTTAAGTCCCCTCACCTCTTGGCTGTGTTTCCTAGACCCCGGGGCAGCCCCTGGGAAGCCAGATCCCATGCCCCAGGGAGTGGCAAAGCATCTGGATCTAGAAGTGCTGGAAGGTGCCCAACCCCCTACAGGTATGGTCTGGTTGGGCCTGGGAGCCATCTCTGCACAGGCTCCCACCAGGCTGGGGACGATGAAGCCCAGCCTTCATCCTTAAGAGGCTGGCTGGGTCCGTCAGCCACGCCGGAAGGCAGGGCATCGGTGGACAGCTCTCCATTCAACAAGTGACCGAGGCCCAGGGCACATGGGCCAAGTGAGTCAGGGGAAGCTTGTAAACTGGCTTAGGCAGCTTAAAACTCAACCAGAGCTTGATTTGAATTTCTGCTTTCCCTGTAGCAGCAGTCTGATCTTGAACAACTTATTTCCCTGTTCTTAGCATATATACAATGCGATTATTATTATTATTATTATTTTGTGGTACGCGGGCCTCTCACTGCTGTGGCCTCTCCCGTTGCAGAGCACAGGCTCCGGATGCGCAGGCTCAGTGGCCATGGCTCACGGGCCCTGCCACTCCGCGGCTTGTGGGATCTTCCCAGACTGGGGCACGAACCTGTGTCCCCTGCATCGGCGGGCGGACTCTCAACCACTGCGCCACCAGGGAAGCCCCATACAATGTGATTATTGTGAGGGCTAAAGAGATGGTGTATTCAATACCCCAATACAGAGCCTGGCATAACTGCAGTCCTTCTTTTTCCTCCTTAAGGCTGAGGGAGTATGTTCTATAGACCTTTGATTGCTTCTGTACTTTGAACAAGGCGTGTGTATGCTACACACACACACACATGCATACACTTATTTTTTTTTAAACTTGGGGATTGTGTAATAAGGAATACAACTGACTTTGAGATTTTCTAGGAGATATTCTATCCTCCAACTGATTTGAACAAGGATATGTTTAGCTCTGGCAGACTAAAGTACTTAATTGTCCAATCCAAAAGGCAAAATGCAAAAAGTAAAACATCATTCATGAAAGCATTCAACAAATATTTGCTGAGTATCTACTATGTCCTAGGTAGATTCTTCAACTGACCACTCTTAAGTGATTGGACTACGAACAAGGAGCCCCAAGGAAGGAAGATGACACCCACACAGCCAACTCAACTCTGGGATTATAGAGATATTGTTGAAGCCCACTGACTCTTGCATCAGGACCACAGGAGTTAACCTCGTCTTCCTTATTTTCTGTAACATCCCACTTTGACAGCTCCAGGACTAGCATGGGACTCTTGTCTCTAGTCGTTTGGCAAATTATGTGGCATCCGGACCTTGGAGAGCACTCTGATTGGGTACTATCAGGACAACTGCCACTTAACGGACAAAGACCTTTACAAATTGGTAACATTCAGTGTTGGAGAGGTTGTGTGTATGGTGAGTGGAGAAGTGGCTTTTCAGTCATCAGACTTTTTACTTACTATCTGTTTTTGCACAAACCATACACATCCGTGGTTCCAACCAGGAATAATTGTGTCCACCCCTCCCACCCCTGCCCCAATATTTGGCAATGCTGGTAGATATTTTTGGTTGTCACAACTGGAAGGGGGGAGGCTATTGTCTAGGGACGCTGCTAACTACCTTACAGTACACAGGACAGCCCTCTCACGACGGAGAATTATCCAGTCTAAAATGTCAATAGTGCTGAAGTTGAGAGACCCTCATGTACACCAAAGCATTCTGTTTTTGGGTTTCTAAATAGTGTTTTGAAACTCAAGTAGCAATGATCTCCTTTCTTTCCTTTCTCCCTCCCTCCCTCCCTCCTTCCCTCCCTCCCTCCCTCCCTCCCTCTCTCCTTCCCTCCCTCCCTTCCTCCCTTCCTTCCTTCCTTCCTTCCTTCCTTCCTTCCTTCCTTCCTTCTTTCCTTCCTTCCTTCCTTCCTTCTCTCTCTTTCTCTCTCTCTCTCTCTCTCTCTCTCTCTCTCTGATTTTGACCTGCAAGAACCCGTGCTGTAAACTTCAAAATACAGAGGATAGTAGAAGTGATAATACTGCAGGGGTAGCATAGGTATAGGGTGATGAAGGTTCTAGAAATAACAGTTTCTATAGATCTCGTGGGTCAGAAACAAGCTTTGGGGGCAGAGGTAACTGTATGCCACTAGGCCAGATGATGTCCGAGGCTGTTCCCAGCTCTGAAATTCTGTGAGGTGGGCCCTTCATCTTTTTGATGATTGTTATTTAATATCTAGCAATCTTAACAAACCTCTTTTCTTAATCTGAGGGAAAGAACTCGCAGAGGACACGGTCTGCATGATTTGTTTTATGTCATTTAATGTAAGAGGGCTGGGGAGGTCAATTGGAAATTTCAAAATGAGATGCTTACCAAATTCCCCAGTTCACTCACAACATGTTTTAAGTTGAATAACAAATGTTGTAACAGCTTTCAAAATCATACAAAATATATCTAGATTAGGAAAGGAAATTATAGTAGATTGAGCAGAATTAGGCACCATCTGAGGAGAAAGCAACAATGACGGTTTGCAATTTTTTCTTTTTCTTTTTTTTTTTTTGTGGCTATGCGGGCCTCTCACTGCTGTGGCCTCTCCTGTTGCGGAGCACAGGCTCCGGACGCGCAGGCTCAGCGGCCATGGCTCACGAGCCCAGCTGCTCCGCGGCATGTGGGATCCTCCCGGACCAGGGCACGAACCCGCGTCCCCTGCATTTGCAGGCGGACTCTCAACCGCTGCGCCACCAGGGAAGCACAACGGTTTGCAATTTTAATGGCAGAAATGAGCTCTTGTTTGTTTTCTTTTGGCTCTGATTTTCAGACTGCAAGAGGCTGCCCAGATCTTCTCCACAGAGACAAGGCATTCTGTATTCTTAGCTCTGCTAGCTGGGAATGTTAGGTGTATAAAATATCCTAAAAGGACTCAAAAGGGAGGATAACAGTTCAGCCTTTCTAGATTCCACTTTCATTAAATTTAGCTCTGTCTCCTGTATTTTCTCTGCTTCAACATTTGAAAAGGAAATAAATTGGCTCTGTTATTAGTATTGTCTCAGTTTTATATATCCCATAAGTATCCTTCTCTGAGCATCATACCAGCTTCTTCAACATTTTACTTATCCCTGGTTTCCTGCAAGGGATTTCATTTAAGTATGCTCTCTACCAGATGTTTTTCATCATTTGCTACTGGAGACCCTTCAACATGCAAAACACTGGCCCTTCAAATCTTTTCTTTTATATGTCTTGAGACTTCCTTCTAAAGAATTGATTGGTTGGTGTCCTCTTTACAGTACTTTGTTTTCCTCCAACAAAAATTGGAGCTTGTACTAAAATAGTGATCATTAAAAAACTTGTGGTCCCAGGAGTGAAATCTGTAGTTATGAGCGATGGAGTAATCACAGTTTATATTATTCTGCAGAACTGTCTTTCTAAAGCTTCATAATTAAACACAAAATTTGAAGAGAAGCATCGAAGTAGATTTGGTTGGGGGTGGGGTGGGTAGGGACAACATTCTGTCTGGGAAAGCCAAATCATGTAGGTGGTGGAACCAGGATCTGAATCCAAATCTGTCTACATCGAACAGACAAGGCTGTTAAGATCAGGTCTCAGCTCCACGGGGCAGCCACAGATCTTAGCTGGGCTCTTGCAGAACAAACCAGAATTAAAGCCCTAAAGGAGAACTCTCAGGACAGACTGAAGCCAAGCCAAGCCAGGTCCAGATGCAATATACTCAAATATTCTTGATCTTGTTTTCCATTTTGAGGCCATAGTAGGTGATTTTATTTCTCTGTATAATATGTGTACCCTGCCAGATGGTTGTGTCTGTTGGCAGAAGAACCTCTCTGCAGGCTGGCCAGGAGCACCAGAAGAAGCAAGACAGGCAAAGCTGACCGCAAGAGGCAGAAGATGTCCCAACTCCAAATAGAGCTCTCTCGCGCGGTCTTTAGCTTAAAGTTATCAATTTCACAGGGAAGCTGGCTACTGCTCCTCCATCCTGTTTGTCTACTGTTGACTCTAGTTGTACCTTCCGCAGTAGCCTTCTACAACTTAAACAACCCTGCCCTTTAGTTTGTTAAGAGGACTGAAGTCATCTAGCATGGATTCTGTTTTTCTCCTCTCATTACCACTCAATCCTTCCTCAGTAATCAAAGAAAGAGTAGGCCTGCCCTCCTTCTAAGAGCCTCTCTGGGGTTGGAGAGTAGATTTATGGTCTGGGTCCATTTTCAGTCTAGCACTTCCTGTGGAAGCTGCTCTGGTTTTGCCCCAGGGGTTCCCTATCCCCCAGCACCTGAGGCACAGCCTTGGCTCAGCTGCTCCTCCTTACATCCCAGCCAGGGCTTCAGCCCTGCCCCTGACTGGGCAGCAACATTCCAGACTCCTTTCCCAGAGCTCCTTACTCTGGGTTGTCTCATTAGGGGATGGTGGATCCAAAGCCAGACCGCCTGCAATAAGAGGGGAGAGACTAGGTCTCAGGACTTGCAGACGGTTGCTGGGAAGAGTCAAAGCATAAAGAATCCAAGTTGGTGGTGGAAACTGGGTCTGGAACAATTTTTGAGCTGAATGGTACGTGGCTACAGTAGCTGAATGGTATGTGGCTACAGTAGCTGATTTTTAATACTTTGCAGGCTAAAGTAGAGCCCTAGAGCAGACATCCTCAGACTGAGCAATGTCCAGATAATGAACCGATATCAAGTGCTCAATATTTTGCTCATGGATCTGTTGGCACTAGGAGAGGACAATTTTCAGGTTAAGTTGCTCCATGTGGCATCTTAAAAAAACGCCAAACTCCAGAAACAAGAGAGTAGAATGGTGGTTGCCAGGGCCTAAGGGGTGGAGGAAATGGGGAGATGTCAGTCAAAGGGTACACATTTCCATTATAAGACGAATAAATTCTGTGGATCCAATATTCAACATGGTGACTATAGTTAACAATACTGTATCATATACTAGAAAGTTGCTAAGAGAGTAGATCTTAAATGTTCTCACCACCCACACATATACACACACATACACACACACACACACTGTAATCGTGTGAGGTGATGGGTGTGTTAACAACCTTATCATGGGAATCATTTCACAACATATATGTGTATCAAATCATCTCACTGTATATCTGAAACTTATACAATGTAATATGTCAATTATATCTCAAGCTGGAAAAAAAAGTGAAGTAAAATTAAGTTGCCACAGAAAGCATATATATAAAGGGCATAGATATCCTTTTTAGTCTTTTTGGCCTTGCCTTGAGGCTGTGGCCTCAGTTCCCTGACCGGTGATTGAACCTGGGCTCTTGTCAGTGAAACCACGGAAGCCTAACCACTAGGCCAGGGAACTCATTTTGTTTTTGGCCGTACCGTGTGGCTTGCAGAATCTTAGTTCCCCAACCAGAGATCGAAACTGTAATTAGTCTAATGGAGGTGTAGCTGAAAAAAATCCCTATTTTAGTACATGTGAACGGATTTAATATATTTTAAAGATGATACTACTAAATGATGCGTTGTTTCTCACTCGGAAGTTAATTAAAGAAATAGATCTGCAGCCCCAGCAAATAGGTTGATACAGTGGATTTTGTCAGATAAGAAAAGTTTTAGAATGTGTCTTAGGATCAGGATGGATCTACAAGATACAATTCAACTCAGTAAAGATTTATCAAGCACCTACTTTATCCTAGGTATGCACTGGGTAGTGAAAATACATGAAAAGAGGATTAAATCATGTAAGCTTTTCTGTAATTATTAAGGCGCAAACAAGGATTAAAATACTTTGAAAAGATTTGATAAAGAAAGGTCACAGGAAGAAAATGGAGGAAAATAGGCAAGATATACTCACTGTAGACGAGAATCACATCACGTGGTTCCTATATTTTCTCTACTGCACCTAGCAGGGTGCTGAGCCCAGCAGTTAGACAACAAATACTTGTCAGACTCAGTTAACCAGAAAATTCAATTAATTAAAATACCCTTTCCCTTCCTATTTTCTCTTTTTTCCCTCTCGTCCCAGCATTCCAGCAATTTGAGACTTTATAAAACTACAAGGTGGTGGCATAAAGATTTAAACCTCTGCCAAGAAATCGTGTAAACTAAAACTAGTTAAGAGCCTCAGAAGTCAAATTTCAGCCTCCTGTGACATTTGGTACCTTTCATAATTACAGGCTCCATTCTCTCTAGTGCTCAAGTGTCTCCTCTGTAGAGCCCTAAGTGGTACCCTGGAAGCCTGAAAAAACCACCTGCTGCCAAAGCACCAGATGTGTGGCTAGGGACTAACTTAGGCCTTGGGAAGATCAGGCTCATTCTTTCTTTTACCAATTTTTTCCTTTCCATTTTTTTTTCCCAGTTGAGATGCTTCATTCTTTTATTTTTAAAAATATCTCACCAGCGGTGTTGACTTTAACAACCCTAGCCAAATGTGGCCAGTTCATAATTACATGGGAGATTTAGTGGAGATCAAGTGGAATCAAAGAGATCAGCTCAGAAAACGAAAAGCAAAGGGAAATGTATCTTGCAATGTCAACACGGGACCTTAGGATGAAACATGTTGCTTACAAGCAGAAAAAGAGTTAGGATTTTAAATCAAATTCCTTTTTAGTTAGTACACACTTTCTATGTTACCAGTACTGAGAGATTGTCTCTCTATACAAATTTCTTTAGGATGGCAAAATTTCTTTAACACTGATGAAAACAGATTTTATTGGAGTAGCCAGCAATTGTTCTGGATAATAAAATAGCTCTTAGAAGAATCATGCTAATGTTTCCCCTTGTTGAATATATGGACAAGAAGTATTATAAGTATGACTTTGGGGAAATTTAATTTAATTCAGTCAAATATGGCAGTGCCTTTGCCCTCATGGAGTTTAAGGTCTATGTTGAGAAACTGATAAGTAAATCATTAATAACAGTTCTGTGCAAGAAGGGCCTTGATGGGGTGTCCTGGGGGTTGGGACTGTGCAGGTGGGCAGTGTGGGGTTAGGGGAGGGTCAGAGAAGGTTTCCTGGAGAAGCTGATCCGTGAGTCAAAGTCTGAATAAGTGAGACTAAGTGAAGTGAAGAAAGGAAAGGAAGGGCATTTCTTTCAGTGACAAGGAATAAAGGTATGAAAGCCACAGTTTCTTTGAAGAAAATGAAGGTGACTTTGCCTTAAAATTTTGGGATTCACCTTCTGAGAAGGGATTGGGTGGTGATGCACCTTCTTGCTTCCTGAAGTTATTTGACGGCTTTCTTGGGGTTTTTGATCTGGTAGCTGCTTCCTCTACCAGAAATCCCTGGGCATGTGCATGTACTAACTGTGTGCTGGGCTGTGTCCACAGGAAGGTGGCAGATGAGTTCATGGGCATAACAATAGTTACCATTTATTAAGCATTTTCTATCTGCCAGGCAATAGGTGAAGCACTTTGTAAACATCTCAGTAACACCCAGAACAACCCGAGGTGTCACTCTCCCAAGGAAATAGTTAGCTCAGAAAGGTAATACTTATTTAAGGTCAAACTGGTGAAGAACAGGTTTTGGGTATGAGCTCAGGTGTGTCTTACTTCTGTCTTACCATACTACACGTGCGCTCTTAAGAACTAAGCTACTAAAAAAAAAAAAAAGAACTAAGCTACTTTGCTCTGTGAAGAATAAATCCTATGCAGTTAGTTATCCCACATTCATTTCTTTTTTTTTTTTATTGGAGTGTAGTTGCTTTACAATGTTGTGTTAGTTTCTGCTGTGCAACGAAGTGAATCAGCTCTATGTATACATATATCCCCTCCCTCTGGGACCTCCCTCCCACCCACCCCCCATCCCACCCATCTAGGTCACCACAGAGCACTGAGCTGAGCTCCCTGTGCTATACAGCAGGTTCCCACTAGCTATCAATTTTATACATGGTAGCGTGTATACGTCTTTTTCCCCTGTATTTTTAGTTTTAAGGTCATTTCCAATTTCAGAGCCATTTAAACAACCATCCTCACTTTTTCCTTTATGCACTAACCCCAGGTTTAGTACTTTGTGATAATGTGGTTAGTACCAAGTTCCCAAAAAATCAATCTGGTCTTTGTTTCAGAGTAATTAACTTATTAACAAGATGGCTATGGTTTGATATTAAAAAGTAATTAAAAAAAAAGAATGGATGATTATTTAACAATTTAATAGCCATTGGGCCCTTTGGATAATTCAGCTATTTTGTTCCAAGTTTTAGGAAAAATATGAATGAAGCAAGAAAGAAAAATAAAATTATGAGAATGGAAATCAGATTTATAATGATAGGATTTATATTTAGGTCCATGGACAGAGGAGAGGAATTAATGTGCAAATGGATAAAAAATCCCTATAAATTCTTCTGATGCTGACTTTATGTGGTTTTAGCTGACTCAACTAAAAGTATGGTTACTTTTCACATTCCTCTGCTAAAGTCATTAGACCTTTGACTAGAAGCAACATGTAGAAAAAGAGATTACTTGTCATCCATAAGCAATATCTATATTTTATTTGTTGAATTTTGAAGTGGGTCATCTAGAAATTCCATTGGCCACATATCACTCAACCAATCTTGCACTCAGCAAATTCAAATCATGTGTAGCCCTGGGTTGATTCTGTTGGGTAAGTATGGTATTGATAGATCTTTCAGGCAGTAGCTGAGGTGGGTGGCTAGAGAGGATGAAGATGAGTGAAAAAGGGGAGAGAGATGCAGAATATGCTTCTATCTCATCCCATGGAAACTTGTCCATGTGTGTCCTGCTTCACCTTCTCCATCACTTTTGTTTGTTTGTTTGAGGCTAATTTTTTTTTTTTTTCCGGTACGCGGGCCTCTCACTGTTGTGGCCTCTCCCGTTGCGGAGCACAGGCTCCGGACGTGCAGGCTCAGCGGCCATGGCTCACGGGCCCAGCCGCTTCATGGCATGTGGGATCTTCCCGGACCGGGGCACGAACCCGTGTCCCCTGCATCGGCAGGCGGACTCTCAACCACTGTGCCACCATGGAAGCCCCGAGGCTAATTTTTGTTTAATTATTCCTCTTTTTCATTTTCAGATACACTTGAGACCCTAGAAGAAATCCTGTCTAGCCTCCCGTAGATATCAGCAATGAGAGATTCTGTTCTATGCAGGTATGACTTCCCTCAAAGATGAAATGAGCATAGCCTCTGAAAAGTGATTAGCCTCTGTGCTGTCTCCAGCCAAGTCTCCTTCTCTTTATGATTTATCTCTGCCATCGTGGACATGGTGAACTTCCTCCTAAAGGGGCTGGGAAGTGGTAAGCTTACCTAAGGTATAAAAGGTGCATAGTATTTGCAAAGCAACAGATTTCTCCAGAATTTTATAGACAGCATTCCACGTGGTACACATGGGACACATGGGACGTGCCAGTGGAGACCAAAGCCAATGAGAATCTTTTAAGAGCCTCAGGACAAAAAAGCTGAGCCTGAGAAAACCAAAACTAATGTCAATTTCAAATGCAACCTTCAGGCTCATAGAATAAGGCAGCTTTGATTACACAAAACAAAGGCAAATATACCAGCTTTTACAAAATGATGTAGTGACTTTGTAGGATATTTAGGAAATTTATCACATCCTGCAAGACCTCTTGCAAGCTATTGGAAGGTTCTCATAGATGGTTTTCATTTACTCAACAAATATTTGAGTACCTAACATGTGCTGTGGGTATGGTATGCAAAGATGTTTTACTCGAGTATCACATAGTAGAATAAAGAAGACTGCGTTTTCGCCTGTTATGAATGTCCTCTCCATTAAAGGTAAGTGAGAAAATGACACTATTGAGTGTGTGGAAACTTTGATTAATTTATTCATTAAAAACACATCTTGTGCACCTACTATACGCCATGCATTGGAGGTTCAGTGCTCGGTAAAATAATACTCTTGCCCTTGAAGAATTCATAGTCCAGTGAGGGGACATTCACTTGAACCCTAACATTAGTATAGAATAAAGGCAGTCACAGAGCTATAGAGAAATGTACATGGGAGATCAGAGGAGAAAGGAGAATTAATTGGTCTCAGAGAGGAAAGGGGGATTAAGAAGGATGTGTGGATAGATGGGATTTGAGGATTAGAAAAAGTGTCAGAGGAGATGAAGGCATATGAGTCCCATATATTTAGGACCCATAAATATTCTCGTCTGGGTTTGTGGCTGCCCCAGATCTAATAAAGATATTCTTCTTTATCTGACAACAATTTAGGAATCAGAAAACACGCAGCCAGATCTACACAATTCTTTTTCTGTTTGGAGAATTAGGTTTCTCAATAATGTCAATAATAATTTATTGTTTTGCTTTGACCACAGGTGACCCTCAAGGGAAATGATGAGGTGTAGAGAAAGACTCTTAAGCTAGATGACCTGGATTCAAATCCTAGTCCTACCATTGCTAGTTGTGTGACTTTGTGATTCTCTAAGCCTCTTTCCTCATCCATAGAAAGGTGATAGCCATAGTGCCTACATCACATGGTTGTGGACTGCTAAAAGGGTTAAGTAAAATAATCCATTATTACTGTAGAGCTTGGCACATAGTAAATCTCAAAAAGCGTTACCTATTACTATACTAGGGAGTAGCAAATGGTTGTCTATGTAGAATCACATTTCCTGGAAGCATTTAAAATGGGATAAATTCTTTTAAGTCCAAAATGATTTACATCTCTTTCTGACAACTTCTTAGTTCTCATCATTGCTTCTGCTTTTTAAAAATCTCCCTGGTTGTAAATCAACTATACGCCTATAAAAATTTTAAAAAATCAATAAAAATCTCCCTGGCTTACATTTATTGTATAAATATCATTATAACATTGATAAAGGAAATAAAAGCCACAATAGCAACAAATCACCCTAATCTGTGCCTCACTTTCACTTTTCCACAATCTTTTTTTGGACCAAACGTTCTGTAAGTGAATAAATGAATAAATAAATGAATTGTGATCTCAACAGTTCTGTCTCAAAAAGAAGTATAAGGTATCATAAAAATCAGGCCCTAAGAACTAGGCTACATTTCTGTGTTTACCCCAAAAGCTGGGAATAACTGTAATATAAAATGATTTCCTGAATTTTAAAATATTTAAAAAGAAGTCCCATCACTATTTCCTGGTAGGAAAGGCAAAAATGGAAGATTGAGGGCAAAGTGATAAATTTGGAATGAGAAACTACAGCAATGACGTTAATACTAGCACCAAAACAGGTTTCCACGGAGTATAAAAAACAGTCCTTTGGCCACTAAAAGGCCATTTCCTTTTGGCATAAAATCATGACCTACTTAGCGGTCTTGTCAGGAGAGTGAGAATCATGATTATGAATGTGCAGATTCAGGTTCTGTGTTTCCCTGGTCGCAATGAACCCAGCTGGACGACAACTGAGGGGGTTAAACATAATCCCCTGAGCACACACTGAAGAGAAGGCAATACGAGTTCTCTATTTAAAATTCAGATACATTTTTTTTTTTTTTTTTTGCAGTACGTGTGCCTCTCACTGTTGTGGCCTCTCCCGTTGCGGAGCACAGGCTCCGGACGCGCAGGCTCAGCGGCCATGGCTCACGGGCCCAGCCGCTTCGCGGCATGTGGGATCTTCCCGGACTGGGGCACGAACCCGTGTCCCCTGCATCGGCAGGCGGACTCTCAACCACTGCACCACCAGGGAAGCCCCAGATACATAATTTTTAAAGATTTGTAAGTAGCCAGATACTTGTCTCACTTTAAGATAATATTAGTATTCATTTAAAATGTGTTATTTTAAGTTTTTCAACATGTCAGGTGAATTACAGAGGGATGTGGCTTAAACTTTAAGTGGCTTAGCTTATAAACAGCACAGAGCAAACTAGTAATTACCCTGAAGAAGAGCAAAGCCACTCATTAGAACGGCCCCAAATGTGTTTGAGGATTTCCTCCATAAGATTCATGAGAGTTTAAGTCTGGAAACTTGCTCCTTGGAGGAATACTGAAAAATAATTAACATCCATTTTAATCTCATGCCGTCTAATAGTATTCATGGTATATTTTTAACTGCAGCCAGGCCTAAACATAAACAACCAATTTAGAAAGTATAATTATATATGTGCTTATTCAGTGGTTAATCTATCACATAGCAGAGACAAAAAGACTGGGAATCTTCTAGATATTTCAACCACTCTGCATGTTCCAAGGATTCTAGAATTTCTTATTTTATTCAAGCACCACCTTGGAGTTGATATGCCTGGCCTTTTAGAAGGAGGGAGGTGCAGCTGGTAGTTCCATCTTTTACAAGGAAAACGAAGCCACTCTGTGAAGCTATAAATGACCCAGGGTCAGTGGTTTTCAACATTTGTTTTACTCTATTCCACCTTCCTCATTTCTGAGCATTTGGTACAATGAAGAGGTTAAGAGTGTGACCTCTGATATCACACCAGCTATGTGACTCTGGAAAACACATCATCTCAGTTTCTGCAGGTGTAAAAGGGGGGTAATAACAGTTCCTACCTCACAAAAATAATCCATGCATAGTGTCTGCACATGGCAAATGTTTTATAAATGCTAGTTATTATTATTATCTATTTTTTATTACCTGGTTTTCGGTGTCTTTTCTGTAGCATCTATCCATTTATTTACCCACCCATTAGCTATTAATTGAGCACCTGCTATGGACAGACACTGGGCCACATCAATAGCCTGAGGATGTTTTTATTTGAAGAAGGTCCTGAGAGAGACAAATATATATACCAGGTTGGTAAACCCTTCCCCAGCTGCTGAGAGTATTGGCTGCTAACAGCTCATCCCCAGACCCTTTCCTGGAGGACTGCTCTTGGCTGACGGGTGCTGCCTGGAAGCAGCCCCCATCCCCTGGGCCATCTCTGTGCAATCCTCTGTACGGAGCTGCTGGTGAGATCAGGCTGAGTCTGGACTGCTCCTGAAATTTTTAATTTGTATCTGCCTTCTTTCCCTGCCTTCTCCTGTTCCCCTCACTCAATGACAGGTGTATTCTGAGAGCAATCCCTCAACAGACCCTCTCAGAAGCTCTGCTGCTGCAGAGTACAACCCAAGACAAAACATGCCCATGTGCTATTCATATACAAATTTTGATAATGCAGCTTTCAAATAAATATACCAATAATGATTAACCATAAATTTCTAGAACTTCTTTAAAATACACAGATAAAAATAATCTACTGTTCTTCTAAAGCGATTGAACATGTACTTTTAAAGTATTCTTTAATTTAAGGCTTTACTCTGCCTTTTTTTAATCTTAGCTTTCTTAGAATTTCCTCACTTTTAAACTAAGAAATCATGCTGTAAAATGGATATAAAGTAAATAGAACAAAAATCTTATTTATGAATTTTTAAAAAACATTTTGGGGTTTGTTTTTTATTTCTTACATTCTTTCAAAACTGGAAAAAAGGGCTTCTTTTCTGGATGGGTTGGTGATTTTGATCATCTCTCTGGTTCAGTGTTTATTCCCATTGATATTTTGTCTTTTACTCTTTATGAGTGATCTGGGTTTGTCATTCTGTGTAGAAGTTGGTTGTTAGCTTCACAAATTCTGGGCTCTACACGCTCACCTAAGTGTCCAGTGTTACAGTTTTACCAACTGTTTAATGACAGCGGTAATGAGCCACCCAAGACACATACAGCAGTCTGGCAAAATACAAGTTTCACAAAGTGAAACGTGCTCTGGTCAAAACTTTCACATCTCTGTTTTATAAACTACGACAGATAATGAGGTTATGAATAATTATAGATGAGTGCGTGGTCTAGGCATTTCATCCTATTGGAGATCACGTTATATCAAAGAAGTTTTTTGTGAAGCTAAACATAACTGATTGTAACTGGGTATGATATTCAGACAGGAGCAGAATGCACTTCTTAATATTCTGCAAGTGTCCTTTCAAACAGCTAACTATCTTTTATAACTGGTGATCCTTCCCCAAACCACAGAATCACAGGGTTATATCAGACCTCGAGTGTCCCGCTGAGGCTCAATTCTCACTTGAATTCACAAAGACCCATGTTTGAGGTCTGCCTGCCATATAAATCATCCTGTTTTAAAAAAGAAGTTTAGAGGAACTGTGGTTTCAAAATAATGACAATTGTTAAAATAGTAATAATTTGCAATTATTTTACCTCCCCAATTTCACATTAATCACTTTATCAATTTCTTTAAAAAGGTAAAATTGTATTCATTTCCTCTATCTTCCTCTTTTCTGTAGTCTTCTCCCTTCTCACTGTGTCCTCCAGTCACTTTTCTGTACTTTACTTACATAATTCAGCATTTCTGCTGCACCAGGCAATCTCTGTGCTCCAGATGATGCCACTTTTTCTCTTTTCTTCTTTCGTATCAGTGAGGCCCAGAAATTCTTCTTGTGGTAGCCATAGATTCATCCAATTTCTTTCCCAGCATTTGGAACAAGAATTTGCAAATATCTTTCCCACATGTTTCAAAGTTGAACATTACCATTCCTTCCCCATCTCCGCCATTTTCTTCTCTCAGGAGGATGTGGTCTTGACTTTCACCAATATTGCATCACATCAAAATAATTCTACAGTGTCCCTCTGGACATCAGAAAATCATCCTTAGGCTATCTAGCTTAAATACATGGCAGGCCTCCAAATACAGTCCATTGCAACTCAGGCTTTGGTTTAGTCAAAGAAGTCAGTTACTGTAATCAATGCCATAAGCTTTACACATCCTTAATTATGCTATTCGGTTATCACTGAGCCTTCTATTTTCCAGGCAGGATAGTTCTCATTCCCCGAACTAGATCCTTTTCCTTCCAGTCCTCCAGTTCATCTCTACTTTCTGCCACATTCTCTGATCTTCTGAGTTTGCTTCCTTAATCTGTGGTCTGGGACTCAGCCTGTCTATTGAAACAGCAACTCTTCTGGTCACCCCATCAAAAACGTCTTGCTACTTGGCCATTCTCCTTTAGGCCAAGAGGAGAAAGCTCGAGGCTCAGATCAATCTTCTTTTTCTTTTTATTAAAATAGATCTCATCCTTCCCACACTTTGTTTTCAGTAATGCATGAGTTCTCTTAAGTGTCAGGTGTTATGTAGCTGACAAGATTTAAAAGTATTTCTCCCACATTTCATTCTAAATTATCACAGTTTCCCATACATGAGGAATGCTTACTGTGAAAAAAAAGGTAAGATGCAGAATATTCTACATGGATTTTGGGTTAGTCTGAGACAATAAAGATTTGGCAGCAAAGGCTGTACCTGAATGCTGAGGACAGCTTACAGAGAGAGAGAGAGAGAGGGAATGAACAAGAGAGCAAATGATAGGGGTGGTGATCACCCAGAAGAGAATACACAGTTTAATTTTCTCCCTAAATGTAGCATATAACAGGGACAGGGCATCTCTGATTCACTTTTCCTCCCCTTTAATGACAACCACCTGCTAATCTAGCAGCTTGACTTATGCCATAAAATATAGACATCACCACGGAGATCTTTGAGGCTGGTCTGAAGAGGCAATGAATGCCCAACCCTTATGATAGTCTGTGGGCAGAGTTATGGAAGATGAAAAACGTCATGGAGTGGAATAAGGGATTCAAACCTTGGGCTTGTTAAGGCCCCATTTATTTATACATATGACAATGGAACTTTTAAACAATGTGATTGTTAATGTGCCATTAGGTCAGAATGGATGAAGAATCAGCGATGCTTGTTCTTGTTTAAAATGGCAGGATAATCAGAAAATAAGTAGCTTGGAAATCAGTGTTAGAAAAAGTATCCAGGTGGTGGTTTTAGCAGCCAATTTTAACCTAGAAATAATGGTTTATCTTGCTTTAAGCAAACATTTAATGATGGAAAATCTAGTCTTAAGCAAAAGGTAAATGAGGGGATTATTATTTACTTTTCAAGCGACTTGATTTTTCCCTAAAAGTGCAACTAGGTCCTGCTAGTGCAACACCAGGTCCTGCAACACCAGGTCCTGCAAAAGTGCAACACCAGGTCCTGCTAATTCTCAGCAGAATGTAACTGATTTTGAACAAGATACAAGAGGCTCATTCTGGCTCCATTTTGCTAACAAACTTGCCTGTGATTTGGGATGTGTCTGGTTACATTTCTTTACCTATAAATGGAGACATTCTGGGTCCAGTCAGTAGTTTCCAACTTGCGAGTCTCCCTGGGGTTTCAGAAAGCAGTGATAAGCATCCATAAGTTACTTTTCTAGGTATTTTGTATTTCAGAATACAGTGGAGGTTGTACTTTTATTCACAAAAATTCTCAAAGAGCCAACTAACACCTTGAGTTTATTTGCTTGCCCTTGTTAACTTGGTAAAGTAACAGTAGTTAGCTTATGCTAGTCAAAGGCTCTGATTGGTTGTAATGACATTCTAGAAATTTCCAGTGACAGGATAAATTAATTTTATTTCTTTAAAATTTATTTTATTGAAGTATAGTTGATTTACAATGTTGTGTAATTTTTACACACATATTCTTTTTCATATTTTTTCCATTAGTTTATCACAGGATATTCAATATAGTGCCCTATGCTATAAAAATAATTTTCAAAGTTCCTTGGAGGTGTAAATATTGTGAATCTCTAAGCTTTTCCATCTGTAATATTCTAATATCTTTCCTTTCCATTGCCACAGCCATTGTTACAGTTAAAATCGCTCTCACCCCCTAACTGGAATATTGCAATAACTGCTTAACTCTTCGCCGACCTCTGGTCTGATCTCCTGATCGTAGCATCCCACATACCACCACCAGGCTGATCTTGCCTACGTCTTGCTCAAAAATGTTCAGGGACATGTTATTTCCTATGAAATAAAGTCCACACTTGGCATTGCCTCTCCAGATCGCTCCTTCAGAATTATTACCATTACACCCCCCTTTTAAAATATGAATTTTGGGACTTCCCTGATGGTCCAGTGATTAAGAATTTGCTTTCCAATGCAGGGAACGCAGGTTCGATTGCTGGTCAGGGAACTAAGATCCCACATGCTGCGGGACAACTAAGCCTGTGAGCCACAACTATTGAGCCTGCGCACTCTGGTGCCTGTGTGCCACAGCTAGAGAGCTCGCGTGTTGCAACGAAGGACCTCGCATGCCTCAGCAAAGATCCTGCGTGCTGCAACTAAGACCCAATGCAGCCAAATAAATAAATAAAAATTTAAAAACTATACAAATCTTACATTGCTGCCAAGCTGGCTTACTACTGGTATGGGCTAATTGTGTCCCCCAAATGCAAATATTGGAGCCCTGACCTTCAATACCTTAGATTGTGACTGTTTGGGGAGATAGGGCCTTTAAAGAGGTAAGCAATAAAAATGGGGTCATTAGGATGGGCTCTAATCCAATATCACTTATGTCCTTATAAGCAAAGGAGGTTTGGACACAGACAACACAGACAGAGGGAAGACCATGTGAGAAAAAAGCAAGAAGGTGGCTATCTTCCACCTAGAGAGAGGTCTCAGAAGAAAGCAAACCCACTGACACCCTGATCTTGGACTTCTGGCCTCCAGAATGTGGGAAAATAAATTTCTGTTGTGGAAGCCACCCGTTCTGTGGTATTTTGTTACGGCGGCCATAGCAAACTAATACACGATGGGTCTCACCATCACATCTGAGCTGCTTGCCTTTGCTCCCACTTGCCTCCTGTCATGCCCGTGGGAAAGGCCGCAGCACCCCTCCGCTCACTGCCTGCTTCTTCCCACTGCGCGACTCTGCCTCTCTTCTCTGTGAGCTGAAGGCCACGTCAGACCATCTCATCTCTGAAGTCCTGAGGCTTTCCAGTCCATTACTTTTATTTAGTACTGGGAATATGCTGCCTTACAGTGTTGTCATTCTGAATAAACCACAGACTCGTGGAAGGAATGGACTGTCTTACAGATCCTATATTCCTTCACAGAGCCTAAAATAATTGATTGGGCTTTACTAAAAGGGCTCGGAGATAACGAATATTGATTGATTTATAAAAACTAATCTACACGTATTGCCAGGAACACAGCTATTCTATTAAGCAAGGTTATGACTATTCCAAATCTTTTTTTTTTTTTTAATTTATTTATTTTTGTCTGCGTTGGGTCTTCGTTGCTGCGCGCGGGCTTTGTTTCTAGTTGCGGCGAGCCGGGGCTACTCTTCATTGTGGTGCGTGGGTGACTTCTCTTGTCATGAAGCACGGGCTCTAGGCGTGCGGGCTTCAGTAGTTGTGGTGCACAGGCTTCAGTAGTTGTGGTTCGCGGGCTCTAGAGCACAGGCTCAGTAGTTGAGGCGCACCGGCTTAGTTGCTCCATGGCAGGTGGGATCTTCGCAGACCAGGGCTCGAACCCGTGTCCCTTGCATTGGCAGCAGGTTCTTTTTTAATTTTTTTAAATTTAAAAAAAAATTATTTTTTAAATTTTATTTATTTTTTTATACAGCAGGTTCTTATCAGTTATCCATTTTATACATATTAGTGTATATATGTCAATCCCAATCTCCCAACTGGCAGGCAGGTTCTTAACCACTGCGCCACCAGGGAAGTCCCCAAATCATTTTTTAAGCTTAAAAATAATTAAATCAAAACAGTACATCCACAGAGTTAAAAAGAAAAAGAATATGTTATTGTAAGGCTTAGTGAAAAAGAGCACTCTACTTTTTCTTGCAGGTAAAACACATTTTTATTTTAGATGTTTCTTCTGGAAGTTATTGCAATTATGAATAATATAGTTATACTGCTATTTCTTGATTTATCAGTTTTAGGATTTATCTCTTACACCTCTTTGCACCTCTTTGTTGTTGTGATCTCTCGATAATATTAGATCACTTTTCCATTAAATAATTAATGCTTTCTTATGCATCTTGCTCCTGTCCTGTGGTGACACTATTTTCTCCTATTGCTCTGAAGATGTAACCAGAATATTATTAATGTTTTCTCTCATTTCCTGCATGTCTCCATTTCTTCCAGATTCATTATTTTCTATTGTTTATATTGCACCTGCTTTCATGCTGGAAACTCTCCTCAAAATTCTTTTTGGTCGGAGTATTTTTTAAAAAAATTTTAATGGAGTATAGTTGATTTACAGTGTTGTGTTACTTTCTGCTGTACAGCAAAGTGAATCAGTTATACATATACATATATCCACTCTTTCAGATTCTTTTCCCATATAGGTCATTACAGAGTATTGAGTATACAGTAGGTCCTGTGCTATACAGTAGGTCCTTATTAGTTATCTATTTTATAAATAGTAGTGTGTATATGTCAGTCCAAATCTCCCAATATATCCCTCCCCCACTTCTCCCCTGGTATGGTTGGCATATTCATGAGTGAGGCCATTTTGCCAAGAGACCTCTCAAACGTTAGAATATCCTTCACTGGGGCCCATTAGTTTCTCTCGAGAGGTGTGACTGATCTCTAGCCAGAGGAGAGGGTCTTGACCACTGATGCAGTGCACAGGGCAGGGCAAGGGGCCGTGGTCTAATGACCTTGTGGCCAGGCTCTCAATCCACTTTCAGCCTATATCTCACCTTGGCTGCTGTACTAGGTGTTATGGGCTGACTTGTGTCCCCCCAAATTCATATACTGAAGTCCTCATCCTCAGTACCTCAGAATGAGACTGCATTTAGAGATAGGGTCTTTAAAGAGGTAATCACATTAAAATGAGGTCATACAGGTGGGTCCTAATCCAGTATGGCTGGTCCTTATAAGAGGAGATTAGGACACAGATGACACAGAGGGAAGACCATGTGAAAACCCAGGGAGAAGACGGCCATCTGCAAGCCAAAGAGAGAGAGGTCTCAGAAGAAACCAAGCCTGTGGACACTTTGATCTCAGACGTCTAAGCCTCCAGACCTATGAGAAAATAAATTTCTGTTGTTTAAGCTGCCCAGTCTGTGGTACTTTGTTATGGCAGCCCTAGCAAACTAATATGCTTGGTGTGTTTCATCTTGAGCTTTTCCTGGTTTATTTCTGTGGAGAAGAGCTCTCAGAATTTCTCCCAGGGGGAGGAACATGGGAAACAATGTTCTGTTCATGGGAATCAGGTGGGAGGAGCCAGCTCTTTTTCAATAAATGTCTGTATTTGGTGCTGAGCTTATCTTTATGTTCTGCCATACCTGGTACATCCAAATCCTGAACCTTTCCAAGGCCTTGCTTTTTCTTGTTCATAACCTCCTTTTATACAATTTAAACTGTGACTTCCTTCTTTCCTGTTAAATCAGTCACTTGTATCCTTCCTGCCTTCTGTCTTACAAAAATTTATTGGACTTTCTTAGTCATGGATGGCCTCTCCTGTTATCATTGTCCTTGTACTTTGTACATTAAAAAAATCCTTCCTCATCACTTTACTGGACTCTTGAGACGGAGAGGAAATAAACAAGAGTAGGGCACTAATGTGACTCAAATCTTTACTTAAAGTTAAAAATTGGAAATAAAAGCCATTTTCAATTAGTTACTTAAAAGCAGGATTAAATGTAGTAATGGTTAAGTCTTACTTCTGATTAAAAATATTATTTACAATTGGATATTAAATTTTATGATTTCGTTGTATGGCTATATAGATAGTTTACTTAAGGATTTAAAATGGAATAAATAATAGTTATACCATGTAAAAAATAGGGCATAATGCTGAACCAAATTTGATCTCATTTATAAATAATAAAATTAATACAGCATAAATTACAAAACAACAAATATTTAGAGTAGTTTTATTGTAATATGAATTGACTTGTGTATTATAGCATTTTAATAATGTGCATTATTAGTACCAGGAATAAAGAGTATATTCACCAAAATCTGTTAATAGATTACTATGAAGCGGGGGAGATGCTCAGGACAGAGCAGTTTAGCTCTTCTGTCATGATATTTTGGATATTCCGTTTTCATAAAATTAAACTGAGATTTTACAATGTGTAAGTATGTGCTTCTGTTTTTGTTCCCCTCTATCTGACTCCTAATAATGGATATTTGGACCAAACTTTACCTAGTTAGGCTTCAAATTACTTCTGTTTATTAAGCAGCCACTAGACTTTATTTTCTCTTCTGAATTATGTGGCATTAAATAGGTCATTAAAGGATTCCGAGTTCCATTTCTTTACTGGTTGCCTTTTACAGGAATATGTGAAGTGCCAACATTTTTTGCATAAACAGTTGTTAAGGAAGGGGGGGGGTAAAATGGTGATAGCCGTTATGGATTCCTGAATGTGTGTATTATCTCTAACCCTCTCAGAGAATTACTGTTTGATTTCATATTTACGTTCTGTACAAGTCCTTGGCAAAACACTGCCTTTGCAAGTTAAAGTTAATTTTAAAAATTGCATTTTTCAAATGTTATAGAAAGATAAATACGGAGCTTTTCGACCTAAAACTGCAAATATTTCTTTGCCTTTATGACCCTTCTGAATGTGTTCACATAGTGTTTTCTCGGCATTTTTAAAAACATATATTCAATGTGTTATCACATTTTGCAATCATTTCTACTCTCACACACGGATCAGGTACCGTTCTTGGTGCTCAACATTTATCCACTCATTCAGCCCACTAACATATCTATGAAATAGGCACTATTTTCTCCTCATTTTACACATGAGGAAATTAAGGAACACTGAGTCTAAGAGTTTAACCCTACTGTTCAACACCTAGTAAGGGACAGACCTGCACCCACGCAATTCATTTCCACTAACCTATACTTCCTCTCACTCCATGACTACTGAATAATCCATAGTCCTGCTGTTCATCAATTTTTTATTATTATTAGTGCCATCATTACACACTTTTAGAAGAATTACTGAATAAAAGGGGTGTGCTCATTTTGACTGATGTTTTTCTACACTTTGAATTGGCTTCCATAGTTATCGTTGGGCATTGGCTACTTCTAGTTTTCCTTAAGAGTCAAACAGACTAGTCGAAAAAAGTTTCCTATTTCTTTTCTTCCTTGTTCTTCTCTTTCCCTTCCCTTTTCCTTTGTTTTCTCTTTTTCTTTTCCTATTTTTCCTTTGCATTCCTTCAGAGGCAGCATGGTGTGGTAGAAAGAACTTGGGTAAACCAAGATCTGAACCTCTCTGACCTCTCTGATTCATTTAACCTTTCTGGATCTCAGTTTCCTCATCTTTAAAACACAGACAGAAATATCTACCTGGAGTATTTTAGTAAGGATGGGAAATCATATCTATAAAGTGTCTGGTGCAGTGCTTACTCAAGTAAGTTCTCAGTAAGTGTAGTAGCTATAATTACTATTACATGGTCCTAGTAATATTGCTACATAAAATGGTAGGGTCATTTTGAAAGATCTTGTTACATAGTTTCAACTATTTCTCATAATGATTGTATAAAACTTACATGGCTGCCTGAAATGTATTAGTATAAACTACAGCTCTGTCAATGTAGAACTTCATTATTTTTGATAATTTAAGTAGTTGTGAGGTGGCACTGCACAGTTTGGTTAATCAATATTTCCTTGATTACCAGCCAAGTGTGAACATTTTTTTCCTAAATGGTATTTATTCATATCCATCTGTAAATACGGACTTGTTATTGTGCTTTTAGCTTTCTTTAAATGTGAAGTTTAGATGTGAATATAACTATCACATTCATGTTGGTTTCATTATATCTCTAGTATAACATATTTTAATAATAAAATTCATTTACTTATTATTTCTTATGTTGGTCCAAAGGTAAAAGCAAATATACTTACTTTCAGACTTGGAGCAATTATACCACTGCATTTTTTCCTGAAAAACCCATATATTTTGCTGTTTTGTTCAACTGGAGCTTACTGTAGCCTATGGCATAAAGTTTGAGTTACACTGATTTTTCTTTATATTGGCAACTGTTCATTCCACAGAGCATTATCACCATTTAAAAATACTTGATTTAACATACATCTATATTTTGCACTTTTCAATCATTTTATTAAGTTCTTTATATTTTGACATTACATTTTGATATCTTGATTGGATTTGAACTTTGAGTCTTCTTAAATATTACAGTCAGGAGCAAGGTATATGTTGGCTTTCACTCAAACTGTTCTTTATTTCTCCCATTAAGGCTTGGCGATTTTATCTGCTCAGTGTTGGAGAATATGTCATATTAGCTTAAGTAGAAGATATTTATTATTTTCGTTGATACAGTAAATGGGAACCCTTTTTTCTTTATTATTTCTCAGTTTTTGACCAGTCCCGTTACTAAATTTTCAATGCCTTTAATTTTTGTCAATTTGAGTACTATGTGTCTCGGCCTGTTCCTCCTTGGGTTTATCCTGCCTGGGACTCTCTGTGCTTCCTGGACTTGGGTGGTGGCTATTTCCTTTCCCATGTTAGGGAAGTTTTCGACTATAATCTTTTCAAATATTTTCTCGGGTCTTTTCTCTCCCTCTTCTCCTTCTGGGACCCCTATAGTGCGAATGTTGGCAACGTTTAATGTTGTCCCAGAGGTCTCTTAGGCTGTCTTCATTTCTTTTCATTCTTTTTTCTTTATTCTGTTCCGTGGCTGTGATTTCCACCATTCTCTCTTCTGGGTCACTAATCTGTTCTTCTGCCTCAGTTATTCTGCTACTGATTCCTTCTAGTGTATTTTTCATTTCAATAATTATATTGTTCATCTCTGTTTATTTGTTCTTTAATTCTTCTAGGTCTTTGTTAAACATTTCTTGCATCTTCTCAATCTTTGTCTCCATTCTATTTCCAAGGATCATCTTCACTATCATTATTCTGAATTCTTTTTCTGGAAGGCTGCCTATCTCCACTACATTTAGTTGTTTTTCTGAGGTTTTATCTTGTTCCTTCATCTGGGATATAATTCCCTGCCTTTTAATTTTGTCTATCTTTCTGTGATTGTGGTTTTCATTCTGCAGGCTGCAGGATTGTAGTTCTTCTTGCTTCTGCTGTGTGTCCTCTGGTGGATAACGCCATCTAAGAGGCTTGTGCAAGCTTCCTGATGGGAGGGACTGGTGGTGGGTAGAGCTGGGTGTTGCCCTGGTGCATAGAGCTCAGCAAAACTTTAATCTGCTTGTCTGCTGATGGGTGGGGCCGGGTCCCCTCCCTGTTGGTTGTTTGGCCTGAGGCGACCCAACACTGGAGCCTACAGGCTCTTTGGTGGGGCTAATGGTGGACTCCAGGAGGGCTCATTCCAGTGAGTATTTCCCAGAACTGCTGCTGCCAGTGTCCTTGTCCCCACGGTGAGCCACAGCCACCCCCTGCCTCTGCAGGAGACCCTCCAACACTAGCAGGTAGGTCTGGTTCAGTCTCCTATGGGGTCACTGCTCCTTCCCCTGGGTCCCAATGTGCACACTACATTGTGTGTGCCCTCCAAGAGTGGAGTCTCTGTTTCCACCAGTCCCGTTGAAGTACTGCAATCAAATCCCACTGGCCTTCAAAGTCTGATTCTCTGGGGATTCCTCCTTCCATTGCTGGACCCCCACGTTGGGAAGCCTGATGTGGGGCTCAGAACCTTCACACCAGTGGGTGGACTTCTGTGGTATAATTGTTCTCCAGTTTGTGAGTCACCCACGCAGTGGTTATAGGATTTGATTTTATGGTGATTGCGCCCTCCTACCACCTCATTGCGGCTTCTCCTTTGTCTTTGGATGTGGGGTGTCTTTTTCGGTGAGTTCCAGTGTCTTCCTGTCGATGGTTGTTCAGCAGTTAGTTGTGATTCCAGTGTTCTCGCAAGGAGTGAGCACACATCCTTTTACTCTGTCATCTTGACCCAATCCTCCTACTAAATTTTCTAACAGCTTGTTGTAGACTATGTTGTGTCCTCCCCCTAAAGATATATGTTGAAGCTCTAACCCCCCAGTGTGATTATATTTGGAGACAGGGCCTTTAGGGAAGTAACGAAGGTTAAATGAGGTCATAAGGGTGGGGACCTAATCTGATAGAACTAGTGTCCTTATGAGATGAAGAAGAGACGTCAGAGCTTCTCTCTCTCTGCCACGTGAAGACATAAAGAGAAGGAAGCCCTCTAAAAGCCAGAAACAGAAGTCTCAAAAGAAACCCAAGCCTGATGTCACCCTGATCTTGAACTTCTAGCCTCCAAAACTGTGAGAAAATAAATTTCTGTTGTTAAAGCCACATGGTCTGTGGTATTTTGTTACAGCAACCCAAGCAGACTAATATATAGCTTTTAGTTTAGTACCCTGGATTTTCTAGCTATGAATAGTTTGCAATGGTGATATTTGTCCTCTCTTTATTTCTCTATTGATCCCCCTTTTTTGAACTTATTACAATGGCAGGAATCCAATAATGCAGAAAGCTCAAGTACAAGAAAGTGAACTCTTGTTTTGTTTGGAAATGTCTGAAATATGTCTTTGTTAAGTATAGTGACTTAATTTTAAGTAAATCTTATTATAAAAGAATCATTTCATGCTTAAATTTTTACTTTTCAAAAAATCCAGGCAGATGTACATTTCTATTAAATGTCTTTTTGAGGAATCTATTCATAAACTCATCATGAGTTTTTAAAATCATGCTGTTGATATTTATCATAATAATGGTTTTTCTCATATGGTACTACATTGTGTTCTAGGGGTAAGCTTAATTTAGTTATGGCAGTCAAACTGATGAACATATTCATTCATTCTCTTTGCATTTCTTTTATTAGGCTTATCAGTGAGTTGTCTGCACAAGAGGTTACTTTTAGCAATAAACTTAGCCAAATTTAGGTTCCAGATGACAGGTACCTCAAGAATCCTGTGATACTGGCTGCAGAAGTGTTACTGTTACTGTTAACAATAACATCATACCATGTAGGGTTTGAGGGCTGGAAGATCCCTTAGAGAACATCTAGTATCCAATGTTAACTCTTGGTTAACAGTTGAAGAAACTGAGGCCCCAAAATGTGAATGACTTACTCAAGAGCCCACAGATGGTTGGTGGCATAAGCTAGAATCAAACCATATAAAAACTGTGTTGTAAGCTCTTAGAAGGGATAGCAATATTGAAATCAAATAGTCATTGCCATCATTCTCCCCAGTCTTACATTTTGTGCACAATTTCTAAGCACAGACAGAGGAATAACTAAAGGATTAGGAAATCGGTCTTACAATAAAATTTAAGAGGAATTGGTTCATCTAATTTATGGGGGGAAACATTGAAAGGTCTTAATATCATCTTCATGCAAAAAAAAAATTCTTAATGAAAGGAATGCTTGAAAATCTGTTTCACAAAAGTTCACAGAGGAACTGCTGGGTGAAAACTGCTGCCTGAGATGCCCAGGCAGTGTGGCAATGGCCTTCAACGTGCACAGCGTCTCCCTGCACTGAGAGGTGGGGGAAGGTGCCATGTGTACATGGTGAGGGAGGCCTGGCGAACAGTCCCTGAAAGTTAATCATTGGGTTTAAGTTTTTTTCTCATTAAACTATTACTATTTTCTAGAGTTTAGCTGAATACAATAGGGAATGCTGAGTGCTCTAGGTAATAACGATAGGAGAATATTGGTAATGAAGAGACAGAGTTACCTGGGAACCCCAAAAGTTTATGGACTTTTGTTTATGAGCTGAAGAAGGATGGTTCAGGATTCCTATTTCAGAATTCTGTTAAGCAAACCTCTGAAGTAATCCTGTTGAGTGCTCAGTAAAGACATATTTTATAACCGCCTGTTTGTGTATCTGTCTCACCCTCTTGTACACGAAGTCTTTGAAAGCAGGGACTCTGGGCTGTTCTTTGCAGCCTCTGGTGCTGAGCACAGTGCCTTGCACAAACTCGCCTGGAGTTAAACATTGGCTGAAGAAACAAATGGACAACTGGAATCTGGGCTAAACTGAATATCTTGTTTAAGAAAGAGAGAATTTTATTAATGTTCCGAGAGGACTTGAACCTTAAAGCATTAATAACATTAAATTGAAAAGTGAAGTTAAGATTTTAGTTTCACCTCTTCCACGTCCCCTCCTTGGTCTAAATTCCAGTCACAGTAAACCTGCTGTTTCCTGACCATGCCATGCTTTTGCCTCCATGCTCTCTCTGCCTAGACTGCCTTGGTCTCCACTCTTCGCCCAGCTAAATCCTATTTTCCTTCATGGCTCGGCTCAGAGACACCTCCTCTTGGAGATTTTCCCTGACCTTCTTAGAGGGCCCAGTCTCCGTGGCACACTTCTATCTTGACAGTGCTTGGTACTCAGTACTGTGGGGTTACCTGTCTGTCCCCACCACCAGTTAGTGCGTTCCTTGAGGGAAGGGTTGTGTCTTAACCATGTTTGTGCCCCGTGCTTAGCACAGTGCCTGGTACAGCAGAGGTGATCAATACATGCATGTTGATTGAATGAAGACGTGTGCTCACAATTTTCCATTGGGGTTTAACACAGTGTGTTATATATAGCAACTATTTGAGAAGCTGAATGAACATCCTCCAGATACATACAGGAGGGAGAGGGTAGAGCCCAAATGGCTGGAAATACAGGCTCTGGAGTCGTGGCTGGTGCTAGACCTGCTCTTGCACTCACTAGTTCTGTGACCTTAGGCAGTCATGTACCTTCTCTAAACCTTAGTTTCTAGTGTGTAAAGCCAGGGATACCAATACTGCTCACAATGGCATGGGGATTTGGGAGGACTGGCTGTGAAATGCTCAGTACGGTATCAGATGCTTGGCAAGTGCTCTTAAAAGTGAGCTCTTAACTATATGGTTACCAAAGGGGAAAGGGGGTGGGGAACAAACTGGGAATTTGGGATTAACAGATACACACCACTGTATATAAAATAGATAAACAAGGACCCACTGTATAGCACAGGGGACTATATTCAATATCTTGTAATAACCTATAACGGACAAGAATCTGAAAAAGAATATATGTATATGTAAAACTGAATCACTTTGCTGATTCATTACACCTGAAACATTGTAAATCAACTACAATTAAAATCAATTTTTTTTTTTAGGGCTTCCCTGGTGGCGCAGCGGTTGAGAGGCCGCCTGCCGATGCAGGGGACACGGGTTCGTGTCCTGGTCCGGGAAGATCCCACATGCCGCGGAGCGGCTGGGCCCGTGAGCCATGGCCGCTGAGCCTGTGCGTCCGGAGCCTGTGCTCCGCAACGGGAGAGGCCACAACAGTGAGAGGCCCGCGTACCGCAAAGAAAAAAAAAAATTTTTTTTTAAACTGAGCTGTTATGATGAAGTGAAGACCTGAGAGCTCTAGGCTCGGGTTTTGCACGTTACTGCACTTTCCTTCCAGCCTCCAGGGTTGAGGTGCGGTGTCCTCAGCAGTTCCTTTTTTTCTTCTTCTTCCGGTTTTATTGAGATATAATTGACACCCAGCACTGGATAATGTTCTCAGCAGTTCTTTTCACCGCCCCAGCCCTGCTGGGGAAGATGCCAATAGGAGCTGCACCTGGCAGCCATCACACGTCAGCTGGCCTATGCAGTGCATATGCCTTCTGAACAGTTTCCAGCACTCTACTCTGTGGGCTCAGTGCAAACCTTCAGGATGCTGTCATTAATAATTATTAGTTCCTTGGAACCCTGCAAGCTGTTGACATGCTACAGAAACAGAAAACCCACAGGGGAGAGTCAAGTATGTTTTAGACTCCTTTGGCTTTCAAGGCCTGTGTGAAATGCATACTTTAAGCACTGACCCAGATCAGTTATTTATGAGTTTTAGGTTCTTGTCACGTACAAGTTATAATCTGGAAAATGCCATGCAACAAAAACCTGGGGAGCAAACAGCACTGTCCACAAAGTCTACTGTCTCCCTTGTTTCTGTCCCAACATTTATCTTCTTTTCAAATTTCAACTTGGACATCTTGCCTATTCGTTAAACACAGATATACCTGCCTCAGCCCACGTGTGCTAGCCACAGGGTTAAGGAAACCACTAATTAAATCATAAATTCAGGACATAGAACATGCTCCTCCATCCTCAAATTTACTACATTTGCAGGTCTCTTACTCACCATGAAGATTATTTGAATCACTAGAAACAAAGGACCCTAAATGGCCCTTTAAGAGTGTGCAGAATACAGCCCTCGGGAATCTCTGATGCTAATCTGTTGGACTCATAAATCCAAAGGACAAATTATCATCCTGTTACCTGCTGTCAGCAGAGAAAGGAAGCAAGAAACCTGAAGCTTCTCCCTTTCAGGGGTCTGTGATAATGATGGTGATTAATGCACTCTGCAAACCACAGTGAGCAGGTCTCCAGAGGAGGTGCCAAAGATGCCAACTGCACCCATTGCGGGGGGGGGGGGCACTTACGCACAGGGAGACAGTCTGAAGCTTCCTGCCAGGGCTCACCCAGAGCTAGGGATCTCTGCCATACACTGATCCCTCCTACTTAATCACTGGTCCTTCTCATGCTGGATCACCCTAGACCCACCAAGGTCAAAAGGCACATGACATGTTTGCACCACAGGACCGTGGGACAATGCTGCATTAGTGGTTAGGACTGGAGAACAAAATTAAGAAACATGATTTTACAGAATGAATGCAGTGTGTTCTCTCTTGTGCCCGCTGTGGTGTGTTTTTGCCCAGACTTCCCAAGCCTGTGAAAGCAGGTCCCCCATCCAGATGAGCAGCTGGAATAATAACCCGCCTCAAACAATGTTTATTGTACCTCTTTTCTGTTCAAACCTATGGCAGTTTGCTGTCCTAAGATATCTAAGCCTCCCCTCAGTCTAGAGAGTCTAAGTACTTCTGTCACTTTAGTTGCATCAACCCTAGTCCTTGTAGCCTTTGCAGCTCCATTATCCTCCCTGGAGAGCTTCCTCAGTTTTGCATACTTTTTCACATACACTCACTTCAGTTCATATGATGACGTCTCCCCGGTTTCTTCATCAATGCAACCTTGTTTTAGTATACACCTTTAATTAATCAGGCACCTTCAAACACTATTATGCTGTTTCACGTGTAGTGTAAGGCTCTTATGATCGTATATTCCTACCTTTCATCTTTTATGCTCCTGCATTTTACAGTTTACATTGTTGTACATCTTACTTTTAAATATGCTATAAACACAAATTACACGCCTATTGATTTTACTTTATTTACTGATTTATTTATTTTTGGCCGTACCACATGGCTTGTGGGATCTTAGTTCCCCGACCAGGGACTGAACCCGGACACTCGGCAGTGAAGGCACAGAGTCCTAACCACTGGACAGCCGGGGAATTCCCTGATTTTACTTTAGACAGTTTTCTTTTCAAGTAATTAAAAAATAAGAAAAAATAAGTTTTCCTTTAACTTTTCTTGAATTGTAGGTCTGCTGGCAATGAATTCTCTCAGTTTTGTATTTGTCTGAGGAAGTCTTCATTTCTTCATTTTTGACAGGTATTTTCACTGGTACAGAATTCTTTGTTGACCTTTTTATTTTTGTTTCAGCACTTTGAAGATGTAACTTCATTATCTTCTGGCTTCTAAGTCTTCTGAGAAGAAGTGTGTTGTGATTCTTATCTTTGTTCCTCCGTATACAACATGTCTTTTATTCTCTGGCTGCCTTCAAGATTTTCTCTTGGTCTCTTGTTTGCAGCAGTTTGATTATTATATGCTTAGACGTTGTGTTTGTTTTGGTATTTACACTGCTTGGTGTTCTCTGAGCTTCTTGTATCTGTGGTTTGGTGTCCATCATTAATTTCTGGAAAATTATTTCTTCAATTTAAATTAAATTTAAATTGTTTTGCTCTATTCTCTTTCCTTCCTCTTCTGGGATTCAAGTAACATGTATGTTAGATTATTTGGTATGCTCAGTTCTGTGGGCTTTTTGTCTGTTTTTCCCTGTTTTTCTCCTCTGTGTTTCACTTTGGGTAACTTCTATTGAACTACCTTGCAGATTTCTGATACTTTCCTTGGCTGTGTTGAATAAAGCTGTTTCATAATTTTTATTAAAAGAATGTAATAAAACAACATAAGTGTTATTAAGGAAGAGGTATTCACAAGTTGCTAGAGAAACACAGAGGAGGAAAGTTTCACCGAGATTGTGACATTCAAGTTAAATCTTAAAGAATGAGTAGGAATTCTCCAAGGGTAAAAGGTGTGCAAAGTAGCATCTTTTACAAAAGCACAGAGGTATAAAACTGTATTCCCCACTTAAGGAACCACTAGTATTTCGGCAGAGTCAGAAAGGAACATGGTAGAGTAGTCCCAAGTTCATGCTAAGGAATCCTCATTTTATTCAAGAGGTAACAGGAAAGCAATGAAGGATTTTAAGCAGTTGAGTGACATGACCACACATGTCACCCACGAAGCATGTGCTTATTGTCTGGAAGGGATTGGGTTGGAAAAAGGGAAATTGGTAGGTTATTGTAGAAATGCCAGCAAGAAGGAAAGGGAGTGGGTGGAGGGCCTAAATGATAGCTGTAGCAGTAGGAATAAAGAGGAGGGGCCAACCCAAAGAGATACCTAGGGATTAGGATGATGAGAACTTGGTCACTGATTAGAGGGTGGCCTAGAGAGACTGAGGCTCCTTAGGAGATGGTATTAACATTTTTTTGAGGTAAGGATGTAGGGTAGAAGCAGGGTTGGGGAAGGGCAGAAACTGTAAATTCAGTCTTGGACGGACTGTGTTAAACTGTCCATGGGACATCCAAATAGAGAGGACCCCAGTATCGAGGAGCCTGATGTATGGACTTGGAGCTGCCGCAGAGTATGAGGAGAAGAGGTGGTGGTGGGGGGGGGTCAAGAGAGAAACCAAGAATGACAACACAAAGTCTGCGAGGAGAATCAGCCTACAAAAGATGAGGAGAGGATGTTCTTCGTACTTCTGGGGCAAGTGACTGTCACATTACTTTGAACACTCAGGTAGAGTGATGTAATTGCTTACTTCAGCTTTACTACAGAGCCATGTTATTTAATGGTATCACTTAATGAAAGTGGGACTTCTGTTTATTTCTCATTTTATCCAAATCCCTTTGTACATTGGCTGACATTGTGCAACCTCTCTAGTAAACACACCACCAAAAAGCTAATGGTTCTTTTGGGAAATCAAAGAGGAAAAAAAAAAATCAAAGAGAAGACCCACAGGAACACCTACACACACCATTGATTAAACCAGTAATAATTTTAAAAGATGGGGTTTTTTCCTGGCATTGAGTGCACTGAAGTTTTCACTTTTTAGCTTGGTTTTACATCAACTGTAGACATGGCAGGCTCCCTTTCCCCAGTCGCTTGGAAGTGAGCATCCTCAGAGCCTGCCTCAAACTGCTCGCCCTCCCTCTTGATTTGTACTAAGTAAGTAGGAGGAGAGAGGCAGGGAGCCTGAACCGTGTGCCTGTAGACTGTAAGTCAAATTATAGTCATGTTGCCTAATTATCGTTCAGTGTCTGGAGTTTCAAGTGACATAAACCAGTGGTGCCTTCTTTGAGTTTTCAGGCAGCGCCAGAAGTCTGAGGCTGTGGCGAATATGTTAAAGCACTGAAGCACGACCTTTACTGCTACTTTTTTTCATAAGAAACTGAAAAACATTAAAAAAATTACACATTAGCTGTTACACAAATCTCTAATAACTTAAGCACCTAGCTCTTTGGTATTTTACAATATATTTGCATTCACATTCTTTCACTTGAGCATAACAGCAACCTAGTGAAATAGATATTAACATGATTTGTCCATTTCCAAAGATGAGAAAACAGAGGTTCAGAAATTAAGTCATTAGGTCACACATATACCAAGCGGCAGGGTTGAGAATCAAACCCGGCTTCCAAACTCCAAACCATGATCCTTTCCTTATACGGCATTGTCTCTTGTATGGAACCAGCACTTTGAATCTGTTTGATTACTGCAGTCTCTCTGAATAGCTACATTCTATTGTGTGGGCATAGGGAAAAAGTAGCCAGTGCAACATTAAGATGATCCAGTGGGATACAGTTTCCCAGCCCTACAGGTTATCTGCTGTACAATATCCCCAGACAGGGACCTAGGAAGCACAGCAGGGACCCTGAAGAACAGCTGCAAATTCAGTGCATCAAAATATTTGTGACTTACAGAGACTGAAAAACAACAGCAACTTTTCTCACATTGAGCAAAACATGAGGAGAATACAGATGGGACACAGAGCATCAACACTCTAGGGAAGTCCAGTTCTAAGACGGTTACTTCTCATTTCCACTTGCTCTAGTATTTCTTTCTAGGCATGGATGGCAGATCTCAGCAGGCAAACTGTCATCTCGTTTCCTGCCTTTATGGCTGGAGCTACTAGGCATCCAAAACACTCTGATAGAGCTTGAATTGCTCACCTGCCTCAGTGCAGCATCAAGGGGGGGCTACCGATCAAGTTTTGCATGCCAGACAAAAAGCTTCAGCATTCCTGCTTTACATCAATGATCTGAACTGCCTTGTGTTACACTGCAGCACTGTGAGCACAAGGTGTTTTTTTTGAGGAACACAGGCTCCGGACGCGCAGGCTCAGCAGCCATGGCTCACGGGCCCAGCCGCTCCGCGGCATGTGGGATCTTCCCGGACAGGGGCACAAACCCGCGTCCCCTGCATCGGCAGGCGGACTCTCAACCAGTGCGCCACCAGGGAAGCCCAGCACAAGGTTTTGACCCAGCTTGAGTCTCTAGAGCTGTGTGGTCTTGGCCAAGTACTTTCAAGTCTCTCTCTCTCGCCTCAGTTTCCTCATCTCTAAGTTGAGGCTAATAATACCTTAAAGTATACCGTTATTGAGAGGACTAAATGAAATAATAAATATGAGTCACTTAGCTCACTGCTTGGCACGTAATAAGCACAGAGTAAATAGTGATCCTGTTATTGATGTTATATAACTCATGTCAAAGGAATTCATTTATTCATTTTATGAATTAATAAGAATGCACTTACGAATACTGTTAAAATTGAGGAATCAGAGAAACTTAGTGAACATTAAACTAATCTATTAACAGCTTTTTCAATGTAACTTTTAGGTTTCTCTATTATATGTAAAACAAACTTGTACTTACAGAAAATAAAGCATATTTGGAAGGAATATTGTTAAACCTCATACCTTTTGGTTTCCTTCTCTTGGGAAAAAGCATTAACTCAATTGGCATCAAAGAACTGAATTGAAATGTAACAGGGAATTTAAACTCAAAAGGAAATTCTTTTTTTTTTTTTTTTTTTTTTTTTGCGGTACGCGTGCCTCTCACTGTTGTGGCCTCTCCCGTTGCGGAGCACAGGCTCCAGACGCGCAGGCTCAGCGGCCATGGCTCATGGGCCCAGCCGCTCCGCGGCATGTGGGATCTTCCCGGACCAGGGCATGAACCCGTGTTCCCTGCATCGGCAGGCGGACTCTCAACCACTGAGCCACCAGGGAAGCCCAGTCCCCGTATTTTCATGCCTGTTACTGTGAAAGGGAAATGGCATGCATTTCTCTCTGTGTTGTGCAATTTGTGTTCTTAGAATTTTTTAAAACACTTTTCTAAAATTTCATAGGAAACATTAAAAAAATCCAGTAGTATTATTCAAGGTCAGGTAAGTGACAGTGATTAAAAATGTGTGAAGAGAGTGGGTTATTATTTGTGACTTATCAGAGATAAGCACATGCTAACAGAGCATGCTGCATTAGTAAGGATTAGGTATAATAACAACAAACAAAATCACAAGCGGATTGAGAGATCCAAAGGTTCAGATGAGTGCATGCCTTCATGGAGGATGGCAGGTCTCCCCCTCACAGGTCATTTCTGAGAGGGTCAAGCAGCCTGAGCAGAACTAGTTAAATCAAGGAATTCTGTCACTTCAATCCCTCTTCCTTCTCCCAGGATGGAACTTTCCAAGGAGTGTTGATAAGCACCAAATTTTTTTTTTAACATCTTTATTGGAGTATAATTGCTTTACAATGGTGTGTTAGTTTCTGCTTTATAACAAAGTGAATCAGTTATACATATACATATGTTCCCATATCTCTTCCCTCTTGCGTCTCCCTCCCTCCCACCCTCCCTATCCCACCCTTCTAAGTGGTCACAAAGTACCGAGCTGATCTCCCTGTGCTATGTGACTGCTTCCCACTAGCTATCTATTTTATGTTTGGTAGTGTATATATGTCCATGCCACTCTCTCACTTTGTCAAAGCTTCCCCTTCCCCTTCCCCCTCCCCCTGTCCTCAAGTCCATTCTCTAGTAGGTCTGTGTCTTTATTCCCATCTTGCCCCTAGATTCTTCATGACCATTTTTTCCCCTTATATTCCATATATATGTGTTAGCATATGGTATTTGTTTTTCTCTTTCTGACTTACTTCACTCTGTATGACAGACTCTAGGTCTATCCACCTCACTACAAATAACTCAACTTCATTTCTTTTTATGGCTGAGTAATATTCCATTGTATATATGTGTCACATCTTCTTTATCCATTCATCTGTTGATGGATGCCTAGGTTGCTTCCATGTCCTGGCTATTGTAAATAGAGCTGCAATGAACATTGTGGTACATGACTCTTTTTGAATTTTGGTTTTCTCAGGGTATATGCCTGGGTGTGGGATTGCTGGGTCATATGGTAGTTCTATGTTCAGTTTTTTAAGGAGCCTCCATACTGTTCTCCCTAGTGGCTGTATCAATTTACATTCCCACCAGCAGTGCAAGAGGGTTCCCTTTTCTCCACACCCTCTCCAGCATTTACTGTTTGTAGATTTTTTGATGATGGCCATTCTGACCATAAGCATCAAAATTTAACAACTAAAAATTGTCTTCCCTTTCCCTCTATTATTCTCTAGTTTGCACACTAAATATGGAGTCGTGAAATAATGGAGACTTTAATGTATCAAACATTTATTCCGTGTTAGGCTCCTAACATTAAGAGGCTCCTAAATGTTAAGTCCTCCTAATAATCCTGTGGAGTAGGAGTTATTACTTCTATTTTATAGAGAAGCAAGCTGACCCCAGAGAAAGGTGAGCTGCTCTAATGTCATGCGGGTGGTAAATGACAGAGCTACTGTCAGAACACAGGACTGCCTGACTTGAGAGCCCATATTCTTTGCAACCAAACTTTCAGGTTGATTCTCAAATGCCTGAGGGGTGAGAATAAAATGAATCAGGCCAGGGCACTCCAGGCAGAAAAGGCTTACTAGCAGACCTAAAAGTATCATTGAATTGACTTCCAAACTCGTTGCTTTTGCTGCCTCCTTAGAAACCTTTCCAAATAGCACCTCCAAGTCTATAAAATATAAGATGTTCCATCTGGACATCTCTAGTCTTCAAGGAAAATTTTAAGGTTGGGCCCCTGTCGCCTCTTTCCTATCTAGACAGACTAGCCAGCTGCTGGACAAGCTAGGGCTGTTCTTTTAAGTAAGCCACATACATATGTTCTTGGAAGGCTGTCAATAATGCCAGGAAGGGCTCCTGGTTATGTGAGAACTATAGTTAGGAATAAAAGCACATTATCATGAATCAGAGCCTAAGCAGAATTCTGACTGCAAGAGAGAAGCCCTGAACTGTGTGAAGACATGTGAATGGAAAAAGAGTGTGGATATTTATAGTCTCCCCATGCCCACATCCTCTCTTGTTCTGCATGGGATGGAGTTAGCAGGTAATGAAAAGTGACATCCAGCCACGCACACATGATTTAAAGAAAACAAAAAGAATAAAAAGGCAGATTGGGACTTCTGTGGTGGCACAGTGGTTAAGAATCCGCCTGCCAATGCAGGGGACACGGGTTCGAGCCCTGGCCCGGGCAGATCCCACATGCTGCGGAGCAACTAAGCCTGTGCGCCACAACTACTGAAGCCCATGCGCGTGCTCTGCAATAAGAGAAGCCACTGCAATGAGAAGCCCGCGCACTGCAACAAAGACCCAACGCAGCCAAAAAAAACAAAACCAACCAAACAAAAAAAGGCGGATTGGTAGAAAGGAAGACTTTAGAGAGTAGTTGTGGAACAAAGTATGGCAGTCATTGTTAACTTCAGGATAGCAACAGACAGCCAGAAGGATCCTGGAGGTACTTGCCTGTTTGAGAAGGCACTGGACTTTTTTGAAGCAATGCCCGGTTGGGAGGGAGGGTCCCGAGCCTGGTTCCCTGGCTGCTGGCCCTGCACTGCGAGGCAGGCTTGCTGAGCTGGACTGGCCAGGGCTGGAGGCTGGCTCACTCCTACACGAGGTGAGGTAAAATATTCCCTTTCTTCTACTCACTGTGGCTTTCCAAAAGTACTAAATGGGAGGATAACCAAGAGAAGGAATGCCTTCAGTGTTTCTATATCAATCTATGGTCTGTGAAAGAATTTCAATCTAAATCGGCTATAAAATGGAAAATCTCCTGCCTGTGCCCTCAGGAAGACAAAACTTAAGGACTGAAAGACCCATTTCCCTGTAAATGCCCAATTTATAGAAAACTGATAATATTGGAATTTTCTTTAATGACAGAGATTTGGTCAGGGGTTGCCTCATATTCACCCTTGGGAAGATTTACTCATGGTTTCCAGAGGCATGAACAAGAACTGATCTAGGTCAGGTGGTCTCACAAAATAAGCTGAATGAGCTTTGTAGGACTTGCATTGGTTTTGTCTGCTCTGGAAATTTTCAAAGCTGGTCTTGGTTTGGTTTTGATTTTAAGTCTCTAATTGAACTCTCCCCTCCTAACATTCTCTGCCCATAAATACAGCCTACCCCAAACCATCAACGGACTCGCCTGTATTCCTCTGCTATTCCCGAATGAACTCATCTTTTTAACAATTTTGTGCTTGCCTTTTATTTAGGTTGACATGTCCCTTTTGACAATCTAGATCCATCTGAAGTTTTAAAACCCCATTCACTAAGACAGAGTAAATTATTCAGTTATCATACATGGAGCTGAAAAATAAATTGTAATCCAAATTCCCCCCAGTCTGTTTGCAATTTCCTTTGCTTGGTGTGAAGGTTTACTTTTGAGATAGGCTGTAAGGTGTGAGGGTGCCTGAGAATTTGTGAGAGAGATCATGTAGGGGATGATTTGTTAGAGGCTGAAAGGGAGAATTTGATTCCTTTCAGTTTTGAGATTTGTGGCTTAATCACTTTTCAGTGACTTTTGGAAAAAAGTGTCGGGCAGCCAATCCCACTCCTGGACTTCTCCTCAGGGCTGGAGGTGAAGTGTGAAAACAAAAGCAGTGTACATGTTGCCTGGGACAGGTGTGAGCAGGTTTGAAGCAGCTGGGCGGGACCAGAGCTGTGAAGAAGGCATCTACCTCATCTCTGGTCCCAGGCTTGTGTCACTTCAGCCTGTCTACAAGGGCAGAAACATGCCTCTGAGAAAAGTGTCTCTCAACAGCACCGGATGCTGTTTTGGGAAGAAAAGTAATGCTGGGAAATTACGTGGCTTTCTCAAAGCTGATGTAATTGCTACGTCACAGCAATAGTAAGTGCCATATTGGAAACGGCAGGTGCTGGCAGTGACTTTAAAGTTGTATTTTGGAAGAGCATGGCTGTACTCTCAACTCCAAAACTTGTCCATTTTCCTTTAATAATTTATAATGAATTTATCCTGAATGCTTTTCAAAATGCTTCTTGAAACTACTTAAATGTTTACTAAATTTAAAAGTAATAATGACACGTGAAGTAAAATATCAATACTCTTTCCTTGTAATACAAGTAATTCGAATACTACAGATTCTTATTTTTATCTGCATTTACCATTTTCATATACTGTATATTATACAAAAGGCAGTATAGTCCCATTTTGTCCTCAAACAAATAGATGGGGGAGGTCAAAATTAATATAGCTCTAATGTTTAATTGATACAGGAGATACAAAGATTTATGTGTGATAACAGACTACAATGATAAGAGAAGACTGTACTAACTTGAATAATTTGGGAGCGCCTACAACACTACAAAAGAGATGTTTATATTACTTATTTGAAGAAGAAAATTAGAGAAAATAAAAGTAATCTGTTTTTATTGAAAAAAACAATTTGCTAACATAACACTTCCTTAGAAATTTAGATTGTTATTTGTGTTTTAAAAGTAGATCTTGCTAAACATATATTTTTTTGAATAAATTTGAGGTTGTGTATTAGAGAGAGAACAAGCTTTGGAATTAGATAGATCTTGGTTTAAAATCTGTATCTGTATCATATCCTGATTAAGAAAGGTTATTTAACCTCTCTGAGCCTCAGCTTTCTTGTTGTAGAATAGATGACAAAACCTCCTTTGAATAAGGTTTTGAATAAGGATGAAAATGAGCACCATTTCAGTGAACCAGGCATTTGGTAGTCTGGTACAAACTGCAAATAGTGTAGGTTGTTTAAGGAGTGATATATGACCACATTTGATTGTTAAATGGAGCTGGATTATTAACTTAATATTTTATATATATATATATATCTTTAAAGATGTATATATAACTATTAAACTATTATCACATTATTCAATCAGGAGAAAAAAGAACCCTCTATAATATACCTTGCAAGTTCTCCTGAGAATATTTAATTTTGGAACCAAAGGCCAACAGACGGTAACTGAGGAGTCTTGGCCTTTCTGAAGTTGATGCTACTACTCACAGACAGATCATTGACTTTTTTCAATGATGGGTGTGGGCTAATATGCATTAATTGTAATTATTCAAGAAATTTAAAAAAGCATTAAGCTCTCCACTTGGAAAGTATATAAGCCAAAAGTTAATTTTAAATCACTGAGTGATTTACCAGCATTTTAGCCCAGTGACAATACCTTGTCATTATAACTTGACCTTAGTGAAGAGAGAGATTTTAGACTGAAAATAGTCCACAAGTTAAAACCACATGTTCTTTCCTGATAATTTAACTCCAAGACATATGGTTTATGTTCACACATGCATCCAAAGCAGAGTGTCAAAAATAAAGTAACTAAGAACAGATAACTTGATACCAAACTTTTTGGGACTCACAGTGAAAATAAAACTTTGTAATCATTATTCCTGGGGTAGAGGTAGAAGCGGGTGATAGAAAGAGGATTGGCTTTGCAGCTAGGCAGACACAGAAGGAACTCTGGCTCTGCCACTCACTTGCTATATGAACTTGGGCAAATTCCTTAATCTGTAAATATTACAATCTTATCCACATTACAGTTAAAGATCGTTAAACAGATGAGAGATAATAATGACAACCAAAACCAAAAATAGCAATAGCATATTCAAATTACAGAGGCTTACAACGTGCTAGGTACTGGACTAAATGTTTTATATACTTTTAATCTGTATAGAAGTTCTCTGGAGATAGCGCTAGCCTAGTTCACAGATGAACAAATGGAGGCTTAAGGAGGCTAAGTAGGATCTTAACCTCTCTGACTCCAAACCTTGGTTATTTTGTCTGCTTCCAAAGGTACAGAAAAGACTTAGCACCGGTACATAAAGTCTGTGACATCCTTGAAAAATAGTAGCTGTGATGATAATGATCCTATTTCCATTATATGGTTTTTGGAAAAAAACTGTTTATAAAAACAACATTTATGTATAATGTTTGGCAATAAAAAAGTACTACAAAAAAGATAACAAGAAACGTCTTGTAAAATTATCACCTAGAGGTATCCAAAATTAAGATTTTGCTGTATTTCCTTCAAGATTAAAAAAAGTATAATGTCACAAGATAGTTTAAAATTTTGCACATTTCTATGGTACTAAAAGTCTTTGAAAACATGACTCCATGTTTATAAACATTTCATTGTTTTAATGTGCCACGATTGAGTAGTTCTCCTATTGTTGGACTTTATTCCCTTTTTTTGCTCTTGTAAATTTGTTAATCCATTCAACAAATGCTTATTGAACATGTACTATGTACCATGTACTATTATAGGCATTATGAAATAACAATGAATAAAGTATACAAAAAAATTGCTGCCTTCATGGAGCTTACAATCTAATAGGGAGAGGTAGACAATGAATAAAATAAATTGAATGGCATATTAGAAGGTAATAAAAGTCCTGGAGAAAAATAAAGCAGATAAAGGGGATAGAGAGTGCGGGTGAAAAGATGTTGCAATTTTGAATAATGGGTCAAGTAAGATCTCAAAGAGAAGGTAACATCTGAACAAAGACTTGAAGGCTGTAAGAAGCAAGGCATGTGGATATCAGGGAGGAGCGCCCCAGGGATAGGGAACAACAAAAGTAAGGCCCTGTGGCAGAACTGTGCCTGCAGCATTCTGAGAACATTAGCGAGTACAGTGAGTGAAATGAATAAACAAAGAGGAAAGAAGGAGGCTTGAGGTCAGAGCGATAACAGGACACCACAGCAGATATAAGACCACACGGGTAAAGACTTTGGTATTTACTCTGAGATGAGATGCTGTTAAAGGATTTGAACAGGGGAATGACATAAGCTAATTAGCTTTTTAAAATGTTTCCTTGGGCTGCTACGTGACTAGCCTTCAGGGGACACAGAAGCAAGAAGACCAGTTAGGAGGCTATCATGATAATCCAGGAGAGAGATGGTGTATCCTGGGCTAGGGTGGTAGTGATGGAGGTCCTGAGAAACAGAAGAATTTTGATATACTTTGAATGAAGAGCCAGTACGATTTGTTGGCAGACGGGAGAGGAGTCAAAGATTATGAAGTTTTTTGCTTAAGCTACCACAGAAGGATAGAGGTGGCATCAGCTGAAGACTGGAACAGAGCGGGGTTGGGGGGGGGGTGTGGTGGGAGATCAGGAAGCCGGAGGTCAGTTAAGTCTGAGATGCCTATTAGACACCCAGATGGAGATGTCAAGTGGGCAGTTGGGTAGGGGAGCCCAGAGTTCAAGGAAGAGGTTGAACTTGGAGGTATAAATTTGGAAGTCAGCAGTGTATAGAGAATTTATAGATATGAGGGTGGATGAAATCACCAAGGAAGCAAATATATCTTTGATGAATATTCTTCTTCATAAATAGTTATGCTTATCTACGGTCATTTCACCAGAACACATTTCTAGGAGTGAAATTATTGAGTCAAAAGGCATGTCATTGCCAAGGCTCTTGATATATGTTGCCAAATTACTTTTCAAAGTGGCAACAGTTTATATTATCAGCCAACGCTGAGTACTATATTTTAAATAATCTCTTTTAATTTGACACATAGAAATAGAGTTTTATAGAAAACAAAGTTATGGTTACCAAAAGGGAAAGGTGGGGTTGGACGGATAAGTTAGGAGTTTGGGACTGGCAGATCCAAGTTGCTATATATAAAATAGATAAACAACAAGTCCTATGGTACAGCATAGGGAACTATACTCAATATCTTGTAATAAACTGTAATGGAAAAGAATCTGGAAAAAAAAATATGACTGAATCACTTTGCTGTACACCAGAAAGTGACCAACATTGTAAATCAACTACGCTTCAATAACAAAAACAAAAACAGTCTTACTGTTGATTTGAGTTTTCTGATGACTAGTGAAGTAAAAAGTTTTTACAATGTGTTTGTTGATCATTTTTATTTCTTCTGTGCATTGGCTAATGGCCTGCTCAGAGTAAGACTTCTGTTGGAGTACTTTTTAAAACTTTTGTAATTTGCATAATTTATAGCTTTATTATTTTAGTTAATTATTTCTAACCCTTTGTTTTTATGTATAGGATAATTACAAGCTAAGAAGAGGGATCAGATTGATGCCAAAGTGGCCTTTCCAGGGGCTCATGAGTTGTGACATTTTATTGGCTTGGGAAGATAATGGTGGCTGTGATATTGTGATTTATAATAAGAAATACTTATGTGATCTTAGTTCCTATTTCCAGAACAGAGTTCCTAAAACCCTTAGAATTTCCTAACTAATGAGAATGATAAAGAACAAATGTCTTTTGTTCTGTTAATGAGGTGACTTTTGCATCTCCGAGCTCAGGATGGGGGCTGGTGGCCCAAAGAACCTACCCCGTGATTAGAGGGCTGGAACTTCCAGTCCCACCCCCTACCTCCCACCAGGGAGGGCAGAGGAGTAGAGCTGGATACTGAGTTCAGTCACCAATGGCCAGTGATTTAATCAATCATGCCTCTGTAGTGAAGTCTCCATAAATACACAAAAGAAGAGAGAGGGTTTGGAAAGCTTCTGGGCTGGTGAACACATGGAGATCTGGGGAGAGTGCTGTGCTCATAGCCATGCCTCATGCCCTTTCTCTGTAAGTGTTTCTTCTAACTGGCTGTTCCTGAGTTATATCCTTTTATAATAAGCCAGTAATCTAGTAAGTTAATTGTTTCTCTAAGTTTTGTGAGTCGCTCTAGTAAATTAATTGCACCCAAGGTAGGGGTCAATGGAACCTCCAAGCTATAGTTAGTAGGTCAGAAGCACAGACCTGGCTTCTGAAGTGGGGATGGTGGGGGACAGTCTTGTGGGACTAAGTCCTTAACCAGTAGAATCTGATGCAATTTCCGAACAGACAGTCAGAATTGAGTTGAATTGTAGGACACCCAGCTAGCATCAGAGAATTGCTTATTGCTGTGGGGATGCCCTCACCCACCCACCACATATACATGTTGGAACTGTATCTTGAACTTTTAGCAGTTTTAAAGTATTAAAGTATTGAACCACAATTGGAGAAGCATATATAATACAGCCATTATTAAATACACATAATAAACAGAAAAGTCAAAACAACACAGAAGTTTCTTAAAAAGTAAAACACTGTGCTCACTGAAATGAAATTACCTGAAAACTAGAACTATTGCTAATATTGCTAAAGGGTGAGTAGCAAACATTTTAAGTAAACTATTTTTTAGTCTAATAATACACGGCAGGGAAGAAAATAATAACAGCGAACATTTACATAGTACTTATTACATGCCTAGTGATGTTTTAAGAACTTTATTGATACTGCCTCATTCTTTCAACAACTCTATGAGGTAGGCAGCAGTTAGAAACTCCTTTTATATAGGAGGAATTTGAACCCCAGATAGGTTAAGTAACCTGCCCAAGATGCCCCAGTAGAACCCAGAGTCTAACACACACAGTCTGGGTCAAGAACCCAGACTGTTTCAGTTGCCTGATAAATATTATTTCATGTATGCTTTTTTTTTTTTAAGTTTTATGGAGTATAGTTGATTTACAGTGTTGTGTTAGTTTCAGGTGTGCAGCAAAGTGAATCAGTTACACATATATATATTTCATGTACTCTTGATAGCGACCTTCAGAGGTAGATTTACCTGCTCATTCTAGAGATGGAGAAACTAGATGCAGGACTTGCTCAGGTCTTGCGTGTAGGGAGTGATACAGGCTGGATTTGACCCAGGACACTTTGAGACCATGCAGTTGGGGTTCCTTCCATTAATACAACACTGTCTCCCAGAAAATAGGTAAGAGCTGAACTGTGCAGTACACATGTTAAGTGGTAAAGGAATTCAGAAACAGAGGAGACTGACAGAGGCTGGAATAGTCAGGGAAAAGAGGTGAAATAACCAGGGACAAAAGACAGGATCTGAAAGGAAGAACGGAAGAGAAAGGGCAACTTAGGCAAGAGGGCCGAAGGCTGGAGGATGAATTGGGACGGCCTGTGTGGGGAATGTTCAGGAGATTTCGTACTGGTTCGTGGGCTTTTATTGTCTGTCCTGTTCTTCTGGTAATTGTCTTCTGGATTTTATTTTGACACATATTAATTATGTGGCTTCCTGTCTCTTCCCCTGAATAGATTCTCTTCCTGTGAGTTGCTACCAAGCTGTAGTCTCTAAAAAGCAGGGAACTTGTTCAGTTTTGATTCCTAGCCTATAAGGACTTAACATATATTTGTTGAAATTGGTTGAATTGCTGGTTTGGACCTGTTCTAGACTTTTAGATAAGGCTTCTTACATTCATGGGGTCGTGTCAGCCTCTTCCTTTCAACCATGTCCCTTCCACCAGCATTGAAACTCACTCAAGTCTCCCCTCTCTGAAACAAAAGCAATGGATGTAAAACAAAAGCAACAACTGTTTCCTCAGCTACACTCTTCCGTCTAACTACTGCTTTATTTTTCTCTTTTCCCCCACAGTCAAATGCCTTGAGTTTCTGACACCTGCCTATCCAGCTCTCTTCTCACCTCCCACTTATTCCACTGCTTACTCCTATCTGGTGTCTACTCCAAACGAGCAATGGACAATAAAATTCTCTAACTACCCTCCAATTTATAACAGGAACGGGTTTTTATCAGTCCTCATCTTACTTGACTTCCCACAGAAGCAACTTTGGACAGTTGATGCCTCTCATCCTGGAGCACTTTTAATTTAGGTATGGTATAGGTATGGTACTCGGTTCTCCTTTTCTCCCCCATCTTTGACTACTTTCCCTTCCCCTCCTTGCCTCATCTTCCTCTACCAGCCTTCAGATGTTGCTTTTAATTAAGACTCTATTGCTCTTTATGTAATCTAATCACCACCAACAATACATACTTATTGAATTAATGAATGGTCAAACAACCTAGTGCCTTCCTTGGGCTGAGCCCTAAGAAAATCCATTTCTTTCTCCTTCTGCTGACTGTTTCATTTAACTTTTTTCCTATGCTATTCCTGCATTTTCTACATCTTGCTAAACTCTCTATTTGGTCCCTTTCCCAATTTATCCCTGAGCCTCAGCTAATCCAAGATCTATCCCTTGGTCTGTTAATTCAATTCCTGGCTCTGACAAAGTTATTTAACTTTGGACAACTTTGATAGCATGAATTCCCAGTAGACTTCATGGAGAGAGAAAAAACACTGCCGCTGAATTTGACAGTTGTTTGACATACCATGAAACCAAATAAATAATTTGAAGGAAAGCTAGTGAATCATCTGGGGAGAGGTTCTGTAGAGTTCAAGGAAGCTTAGTATGTACTTTTCCCTCATGGAAAATATTGCACTGGTTTCCTGTAGATATCATATTGCTGTGTTTTGTTTATTTGAGCTGAATTCTCCCACTTCTTATTTATTTAAACTGGTTGACAATGTTATTTTTGATCTTTGAGCGTATGAGTTCTTAGTAATTTTCTTTTTTCTAGATTATCAACAGGATACATATTATAGTAGAAAAATTTGTAGAAAAGGAGAAGAAAAAAGATAAAAATCATTCTTAATTCCACCTTTCAGACATAACCAAACATGCGAATTTTCCATAGTAACATAATTATGTAAAAATACCCCTTATATGCTTCTGGCAAAAAAAATAGTTTAGATTTTTTTTCTGTAACATAAAATAACAGAATCTTAAGAAGCTTTCTTGTTTTATAATTCTTTTTTTTTTTTTTTTTTAGTCCAGGGGTCTTTCTCTATAAAATACTAGTTTTAATTTAAACAAATCATTATAAATGATCTGAGTTTACAAAAATAGACCTTTTCTTTCCTTTTTTTCTTTCTTTCTTTTTTTTTTTTTTCCAAGATGGGCTGGAAATTTACTATTCAACTGGCAAATCACATTAATGGGGGTAAAATTATAATTATGTCTGAGGTAAGAAAAAAATAATTCTCTGAAGCATGACTCATTTTAAAATTGAAAGAGCCAAGGATAGAAGGAATTCAAGATCTGAGAACTCTTTTTAAATAATTAGGCTAAGTTCTACTCATAGTCAAAAGAAGAGCTTAACCCTCTGCTTTTCTCTAATGTTTTCATATTTTAGCTTCATTTCTTGGACCAGACTGTGAACTCTCTGGGGTCAGGAGCTGTGTTAAGTCTTTTCTGGATCCCCACAGTGGTTTGCAGAGTGCTCTGTAAATGCATAATAAATATGGGCTTTTTGACGTCTCAAATCATATGGATCAGAGTAAATAATAATCTCATTTGTGTGCTCTACAAGTGACTTACAAAGGACCCTCACATCTTTTCTAATCTGGACTTCATGTCAATTCTCTGAAGTAGGTACACTAGGTTATCATTACTATTACGGCTTTAAAAGGAAAAATAAATATCTTGCAAACATGTTCATGATATAATTTTTTTTTTTTTTTTTGTGGTACTCGGGCCTCTCACTGCCGTGGCCTCTCCCGTTGCAGAGCACAGGCTCCGGACGCGCAGGCTCAGCGGCCATGGCTCACGGGCCCAGCCACTCCGCGGCATGTGGGATCTTCCCGGACCGGGGCACGAACCTGTGTCCCCTGCATCGGCAGGCGGACTCTCAACCACTGCACCACCAGGGAAGCCCCATCATATAATTTTAAGTTAAAAAATGTTTAATGTATAGCACAATATGATTGCAGCTACCATACTATCAAAATATCATAGAAAAACACTGCATGGAAAAGACCCAAAATGTTAACAGCGTTTTTTTCTGGGTTGCAGAATAATGCATGCTTTTTATTTTCTCCTTAAAATTGTCTGCATTCTTTACCCCCAGCACCTACTCACATGTAGGCATACACACACACACACACACACACCCTCTCCACAAATATCACTTGTTTTCAAAAGGAGGATTAAAATTTTTACATAAAAAGAATTAAAAACAGAAGTAAACAGACTCCATTTTTAATCCTCTGGATTGAAACTTGAAAGCTGCTCATCCTTCAGGCAGCTCTGCTTGCCAATGTTGAGAAGGAAAAGGATAGAAAATAACAGCATGCATCTGCCAAGACAGATTTGTGGTTGACATTTCTTCTGAAAAATGTCTCCATTAAAATAAGTAGCTGTTGGTGTTGTCTCCTGATTTAGTCATTTTGAAAAGTAATGAGTGGTTTTCAGAAGTGGATTTCTGCTTTCCCATGGAATCCATCACTTTGAATGGATATACCTTAGACATTATGAGCACATGCTGAATTTATCACCGGGTGTAGTCATCTTCCTAAAACATACTTGCATGATGTTGTTCAGCACAGTGAAGTGCTCAACAAATGTAAGCTATTATTCATTATGAATATTTTGGACATATTTTTATTAGACTTTTTCTAAGTGTTTTAGAGCTCGGACTATGGATTACACTAATAACTGCAGATGTCATTTATTTAACCACCCATGTGATATGAGTCCTTTATTCATATTATTTCTAACCTTAATTAATCTTGCAAGTCAGTTAACTCCAGCCCCATTTTACAGATGAGGACACTCCAGTTCAGAGGAGTTAAGAAACTTGCCAGGATTCAAACCCTGGTCTTTGTGACTTCAAAGCCAGCCTTTGGGGACTTCCCTGGTGGTCCAGTGGTTAAGAATCCGTGCTTCCACTGCAGGGGGCATGGGTTTGGTCCCTGGTCAGGGAACTAAGATCCCGCATGCCGCGCGGTGTGGCCAAAAAAAAAAAAAAAAAAAAGCCAGCCTTTGGCCCATGATACCACACTATGTTTTGCTGAATGTCATATTTATCATTGAGTTCCTTGTAGTATTTTCCTAGCACGGGGTTCCTTTGAATATATTAGAAATTGAGCAGGGTTTTTGAATGATACAGGCATGAACAAATGTATGGAACCAGCAGCCCTACCCATCGTTCTTGGTGTCTGAGACCATTCTCAGGGAGGGAGAAAGGGGAAAGAAATCAAGGAAGAGATTTGCTTCCAAGTGAAAGCAAGCTTGGAAGAAGAAAAGAGAGAAGAAAGAAATCAACATCAAGAGTCTATAAAATAGCTTCTGAAGGGCTTTTACAGCTGGTGAGAGGTTTGGCAACGCTTCTTCCAGCTGGGTTCAATTTTTTTAGTTCATCATTTCACAGGAGCTGCAACAGGTACCTTTAAAAAATGTCTCTGGATCACAGGAATTTTTCTCTTGTCATAAATCTGATGTAATAAAAGAATCAAGATAAGAAAGTAGCACAGCACATGTGGTTGCTATAGCATTAATAATATTTCTGGCCAGTGCAGTGGCAATACCATCCAAATAATAATAACAGCCATGCCTGATTAGTGCTTTCTCTCTGCTGGGCACTGTATTGAATGCTTTAATTACCTTTTCTCCCTTAATCTTCACAGCCTACCTAGGAGGTATGTAATATGAGATTCAGTTTTCCAATGTCATAACCGAGGACCTGAGAGTTTCTGTAACTTGTGCAAGGCCAAGAGCTGGTTAGAGGCCTACAACCATGATCGGTTTGCCTCTGAGTTTTTAATCACTGGCCTTGTTTTTCTCTGTTGATAAATGGTGCTGTTTTCACTTGTCTGGCCATGTTCATCTTTTTCTCTTTATGTCTCCAATCCAGTATGTGATTAGGGTGTTGGTTTAAATCTATGTTTCATTCAGTAAATATTTATTGAGCATCTACTACATGCCAGACAGTGTTCTAGGAGTTTGGGATATTAGTGATAAAGAAATCACTCAAAATACTTTCCCTCATGGAACTTTTGCTTCAAACATTGCATATTCTTTCTGAAATTTGCATTATTTGAAGAATTCTAATTTACCTTATGAGAGTGTGGAACAACAAAAACAAAAAACATCAAAATGTGATGTGCAGTTTAAGAGTTAAATTTTGAATCAAGAGACCTAACACTTAAAAGGAAAACAAAGCATGTTTAGGGCAATGTAAAGACTAGAATTCTTTTCTTTTTTTTTGGCTGCATGGCTTGTGGGATTTTAGTTCCCCGAACAGGGATCGAACCTCGGTCCCTGGCAGTGAGAACACAGAGTCCTAACCACTGGACTGCCAGGGAATTCCTGTAGGATACTTAAAAGATGTAACCTAGGATTAACCGCAAAGATGCGAAAAAAGGTTTTCAAGGTGAAAGGTGTTGTTTGGCTTTGTTTTTGCTCCCTCCCCCCATATATGGACTTATGGGCTCCAAGTTAGGTGCTAGAAATAAAATATTGAAGACAACAGTAAAGTGATACAAAAGAAAGTAGACAGTGAAATTATAAAGACAGTAGAATTATAGTTGAAAGATACTAGAATCATAAAGAAGTAGAATTATAAAATAGGGTAGTAACTGTCATGATAGGAATCAAAAGGGGTGTTGGAGATCTCACAGGTGGAGCCATCTGTCCCAGACAGAGTGGATTCCCAGAGGAAGCCATCTCGAATGTAACAGCCCAGCGAGGTCAACGCGGTGGCAAAGATGATCAGAACTGCAGGGAGAGAGAAAAGCTCGGGCAACAGCCCCCAGCTCAAGAGAATGCAGTGTGTGAGCAGCTACAAGTAGGAGAAAATAATTTGAGCCAACTGAAGTTTCCTATGATTTTTCTCTTCTCTTCCAGTTTTAAAGCAGAGCTATCATTTCACAGAGCATGGAGTAGACCAGTGCCATTATGGAATTGTCTACCCATACAATTTTAGGAAATTAATTAGTTGGTATTGTTAATAACAAATTTCAGTGTTTTAGAAATTCAGATGGAATTGATGAAATGAAAACGCAATCAGAAGCTGCAGTCATCCAACATTGCTAAGAGGATTGCACCCGAGCTTTAAGATCTTCTGAGAGAGAGAGGGTTTAGTTGGAAATTACTACTGAATTCAGTTGTAAGGGATCATATAATCTTTTGCGACTTCTGTCAGAATGAATTTATCATGAACATATGAACTCTAAAGCCGTGGTAGAAAAACTAAAAATAAACATTATCAAGTATGTATCAAATGATGGCCATGTCTGTATTCACATTTTTAAGCAGAAGTTTCAGGATAGAAGAAAAATCACATTTCCCATTGCATAACAATCTCAATATTTTCAAACTAAATTTTCAGGTAAGAAACAAGATTCTTGGGACTTCCCTGGTGGTCCAGTGCATAAGACTCTGTGCTCCCAATGCAGGGGGCCCAGGTTTGATCCCTGGTCGGGGAACTAGATCCCGCATGCACGCTGCAATTAAGAGCCGGCATGCCGCAACTAAGAAGCAACTAAATTGGGAGATTGGGATTGACATACATACACTATTGATACGATGTATAAAATAATTAACTAATGAGAACCTACTGTATAGCACTGGGAACTCTACTCAATGCTCTGGGTGACCTAAATGGGAAGGAAATCCAAAAAAGAGGAGATATATGTATACATATTACTGATTCACTCTGCTGTACAGTAGAAACTAAAAATATGGTGAAGCAACTATACTCCGATTAAATTTTTTTAAATAAATAAATTTAAAAAAAAAAGAAGCAGCTAAGAAGTCCCCATGCCACAACTAAAAATCCCTCATGCTGCAATTAAGACCCGGCTCAGCCAAAATAAATAAATGGATAATAAAATAAGTAAATAAATATTTAGAAAAAGAAAGAAGACTCTTAAAAAAAATCCATTGTTTCTTTTTTTCTTCCTTGATCCTGAATTTGACAGCAACTGTAGAAATTGTTTGAGGCAATACTTAGTATTTTCTGAGAAATCTCTCAAGGTTGCTGACACCTTCAAGTAACCTGTGAATTGGCAATGGTTAGAGGCCAGACCATAGGGGAAAGCATGAATTTTTGAAAACTTGAGTTTAAAACACTACTGAAAAGCTACTTATCCAATCCAAATGAATGAAGTCTAAACAAGGTCTTGTTACCACTAAACTTATTAGAACTAACTCATTCAATGCAACTCATAACTTAACGCATTAATTCAACAAATATTGATATTTTAAAGCACTCTGTGTATCTGGCGCTGCTCTGGCTGCACAGCCCCTGCTAAGCTGGTTACTGAAGAGAACAGCTACGACTTAGGCACACCCAGGTTTCTTTTCTACAGACGTCCTTTTAAATTCAGGGTTGTGTTGCTACTTCATATAGAAGATCTGAAGGCCAGAAATCAATGTCTTCATTAATATTTGAGTACCCCCTATTAACTAGAAATCTCAAAACAATTGCTTAAAAAGAAATTGATGAATGAGTAGATTTTTAAGTTTATTTGATACTGTGCGCAATTAAATTCCTAAATTAGGGAAGGGGCAATCAACAAGAAATTAGAATGGTTAATACAAAATTTCTTTCACTTCCTCACTCCTTCCCTGGCTGTTCAGCCTTTGATTCAGTCTTTTCTGTCCACCTCTTTCTGTTTCCAATCCTGAACTTGGTAATGACCAGGACTCCTCACTCAGTAATTTCAAATGTCTGATTACTTCCTTGAATGCGTGGAGTAAGGTCCACAGATTGTCCAGAGTGTTCGGACTTCATTCTGTCCCACAGGAGTTACCATGGAGAAGGCAGAGACAATTTGCTCCACCTTGCAGCCCTTTGTGCATCCTTCTATCATCATAATGGTCAGATGCTTTGAGGCCACTCATTTATCCCCTCTCTCCCCCTTTCCACCTGAGCTCCTTCAGAGCAGGGGCATGTCTGCATATCTGTCTATGCCTCACCTGCTAGGTCAGGGTAAATGAGGTGGAGGCACCACCCTTGGGACTGAGGCTTCCAGAGGCTGGCTAGGTGAGAGGCAGGATGAGAGGGGAGCCAGTCATAGCAGATGAGACAACAGCACGTGCTGAGTCTGAAGGGTGATGCAGGGCAGACCAGAGACGGAAGAGTAATGTCAGAGTGAGACACAAAGTGGGTGAGGCAAGAGTCAGGTTGTACAGTTTAGGATTTATCTGAGAAAGGATAGCAAAGCTCTTGTCTTTACCCGAAATCAGCTAAGTTAGCTATAACACCTGGCACATCCAAGGCATTAAATAATTTTAATACCTACCTAACAGGGTTGAGTGATTAAAAGTGGTAAAGATTAAAAGAGGTAACGAGCTGGCATAGCATTTGATCTAGTATGTTAGTCCTTCTCCATTTCTCCTAGAATTAGATTTCTCAGTCAATAACATCTTGTCATTCCCATTACTATGGCTTTATCAATATCTTTCCTGACTGTTTTTTTTTTTTTTTTTTCGGTACGCGGGCCTCTCACTGTTGTGGCCTCTCCCATTGCGGAGCACAGGCTCCGGACGCGCAGGCTCAGCGGCCATGGCTCACGGGCCCAGCTCCGTGGCATGTGGGATCCTCCCGGACCAGGGCACGAACCCGTGTCCCCTGCATCGGCAGGCGGACTCTCAACCACTGCGCCACCAGGGAAGTCCCTTTCCTGACTGTTTTGAGAGGGAGGTTAACTCTTTTCACGGCTGCAAGTCTGGCTCAATCCCTTGTTATTAACCGAGTGGACTCTGTGAGACAGGACCTATTTCAAACCTCAGCACCCTCATTTACTGGCTCTGGCATTTATGGTATGTTCCTGAACATCTCTGAACCTGTTCCTTTCATTAAACTTTAAGGGCGATTGTGACACTTGGATATAAAGCGGATAAAGGTCCTGGAATATTAAAAGTACTTACTGAAATGTAGCTATTACGAAGCAGAGACACCTTCTACTCAAACTATTTTAGACAGAATTCGTAGCAAATGTATTTCCCAATATCTTTTTAAACCAAGAAAATGGAATTTTTTTTAAACCTTGTAGTGGTTATTGCAGGTTGGTTTATTTAACATTTATCTTAACTCTTTTCCTTTGCTTTCCTCTACATCAGAGGCTGGGGAGCTAAATAATTCATTTCCCAGCCTCTCTTGAAGGCAGCGGGAAACCTGTGACCTCGTTCTGACTGATGAGACCTAAGTGTGAGTCAATGAGGGAGAGAGAGGGGATTTATGGGAAAGCTCTTGCTTTCTTAGCAAAGGGTAATAGATATGGTTACCCAGCCTTTTGCCCTAACCTCTTTGTCCTATTCGGAATTCTGGATTTGATGACTAGAGCAGCAGCAGCCATTTTGCTACAATGAAGAAACACGTCAAAGAGGGTGGAACAGAAAGATAGAAGGAGCATGGTTCCTTGATGACACCATTAAGTCACTGTACTAGCCTTAGATCATCCATCTCTGTACTTATTTTTACACAAGTCAAATAAACCTGTTTGTTTAAGCCATAGCTATTCAGCTATTCTGTTACTTGTAATCAAACATATCATTAACAGGTACAAACCTTATATTTTTGATTATAACTGACTACTGTGCAGTGGTTTAATGGAACTATGTCCTCATATCTGTAAAATGTATAGGGCTCTCTGCCATGAAAATTAATGGCTCCAAATATATCTGTAAGTATTTACTAAATTTATTAATTTATTTACTCAATGAGTTATTTTGAAACAACTATTTGTGGAAAGAATAATTGGAAATTCAATGGACCCTGCTGTCTCTTTGCTTGGATTTTCATGTCACTTTACAATGCTTTAGCTAATCACAATCCTTAGTACATTAGTTTTCTTTTCCCACCCTCTTTTCTTTCAACTTTGGCATGAATGCTGTCCAAATAAGAAATCAAAATAATTAAATTGGTAAAATGGATGTTACATCTCATATGCAGGTGATTTATGCGTGCTATTCTTCCTCAAGCATTTTTTTGGTTACTCCCACATTTGCGGTTGGTTCCAGACGGTTGTAGGTTCTGCCCCATGGAGAAGTAAAACCCTGTGGCACCCACAGTCACCATCCCAGCTTAGGTCCTTATCAAATCCCTTCCAGATGCTTTCTCCATTCAATGTTTTACACACAGCTATGAGCTTATATTTCCAGTTGTGTCATTCCCTTGCTCAGAGCCTTTAAAGCTCACCCCTGCCCATAGAACAACCCTTCCTCCTTAGCTGAGCACTTCAGGGCCTTCCTCATTTTGATCTCAGCACATCTGTCCCCCCTACCTTTCTAATTCTCACTACTTCGTCATATACCCTCCCCACCTTGTGTCTGTTCATGTCTGCTTATAATGCCCTTCCTTTCCATTTCTGGGTTCTCTTCCCCAACCCACAAGCGCCAATGTTTCTAGGAAAGCCTTTCTTAATCTTTCCAGGAGTAAGTCACTTCCCTGACCCTGACTCTTCCTGGCCTATTACACCTCTGTGTGTGACACTTACCCCCTCCTGTACTATATTCAAGTTATTTATGTTTATGTTATTGCCTGCACACAAACTCCTTGAAGGCAGATCTACCTCCATATCATCTTTCTATTCTCTACAGTGCCTGATGTGGTCCCTTTGTTTGACATGCGATAGGCCCTCAATAAAACTGTTTGAATAGATGACTATAAAAGGACTGTCATAATGGGGAAGATGAATTATAAAACTCCAAGTAGATAAGGATAGGGTTTTGCCTGAAGCAGAACTGCAGCCATGGTTTTACATTTGATTTGTAGAACTGAGCAAGATCAGAAATGATGGGTAGTGTAGATAAAAAAAAATACAAGGCCCGGGCTTCCCTGGTGGCACAGTGGTTGAGAGTCCGCCTGCCAGTGCAGGGGACACGGGTTCGTGCCCTGGTCCGGGAAGATCCCACATGTCGCGGAGCGGCTGGGCCCGTGAGACATGGCCGCTGAGCCTGCGCATCCGGAGCCTGTGCTCCGTGACGGGAGGGGCCGCAGAAGTGAGAGGCCCGCATACCGCAAAAAAATATATATATATACAAGGCCCAATAACTGGCCATTCCCAGTAAAATTTTCTTCTTGTAATGTGTGCTCAGATTAATCAATTTTATGAATTATCTTAATTATTTTACATCTGTTATCTAGTAATATTACTTTTTGAAAAACCTCTCAGTGTAATGCACCAACAGAATTAATTTTCTCTTTTATTCTTTCCAAAGAAACATAAATGAAGCGATTACAGCCGAATAGAGGTGCTTATCAAATGATAAATGCCTGGAGAAAGCAGTAATGGGCTTTCTCTTCAAGATCCAGAGTGCATAAGTGCCCTGTTTCAATGAAGGGACAACAGAGCAATCACAGGTGCTGCCTCTGGGGTCAGCGCTCTGCGTCTGGGCCAAGGCTCTACTGCTTTTATGGGATCCTGGACCAGCTACACTTTGGTGTGCTTCAGCTTTCTCATTTACGAAATGGAGATGATAATAATATCAGACTCATGGAGATCTGGTGAGGATTAAGGACCTACCACATGTGAAGCATTTTGAATAGTACCAAGCACATATTAAGCACTTATATGTTGTTAGCTATTGCTTTTTGACACCATCTATTCATAATATGTTCTTGTATTTTGCTCACTGGTAAGTCTTAAATGCCTGTTCTTTTTCTTTTCTTTTGTCTTCTTTTTTATTTTTGGTCACTTAATTTAGCTACAGTGTCTCTATTTAAAAATATCGATCAATCCCAATTAGTTTCGTCTGAAACAGAAAGAATTTAGTCCAAGAACTTTACAAAAAATATTATTTTCTTACTCATGTTTCTGATAAGTCTCAGTATAAAATATTAAAATAAATTAAGATCTAATTCTGGAAGTGTGGAATGTTCACTGACACTATTTTTTTTTTTAATTTAATCAATCTATTTATTTTTGGCTGTGTTGGGTCTTCGTTGCTGTGCACGGGCTTTCTCTAGTTGTGGCGAGCAGGGCCTGCTCTTTGTCGCGGTGCATGGGCTTATTGCGGTGGTCTCTCTCATTGCGGAGCACGGGCTCTAGGAGCATGGGCTTCAGTAGATGTGGCACGTGGGCTCAGTAGTTGTGGCTCGTGGGCTTAGTTGCTCCACGGCATGTGGGATCTTCCTGGACCAGAGCTCGAACCTGTGTCCCCTGCATTGGCAGGCGGATTCTTAACCACTGAGCCGCCAGGGAAGCCCTTGCTGACACTATTATCATAATTATTGTTCTGATCAGAGAGCTTCTCCTGGAGAAGTGACCAGCTGAAAATGTGTGTGTGTGTGTGTATGTGTGTGTGCGCGTGTGCGTGTGTGTGTGCGTGTGTACATTTTCCTGTCAGGAACTGGAGTTGAAACAAGAGTTTACAAGAAGCTGTTGGTGTGACATGACATTCAGCTACCAACTATCTACTAATCTGCTTTATTTTACTTAAAAAAAAAAATTATAAATAAAGACAAGCTATTGTAGAAGGCAGCCCCAGGCCTTAAACTAAAGTATTCTTAGGTAGACTTGTCAATAATAGTTCTTGGAATTGGGATTTTCTTAATGTGAATTTTCCACATGTGTTCACTTGAATATTACCTTGATTTTATCCATACTACTTATTTCATGGTTATCATGAAAAGACCCTAGTTTATACTTTAGCTGATTAAAGAGTAGTGCGTAGAGCTTTTTGGACTCTGTTTCATGGGTATTTGTCATAATAAAATCAGCAGAAAAATATCTTATATCCCTTTGGGGATGGAACCATGTTCATTCTTTAAGTTCGTCCTCATTTTCCCTGTAAACATCTGTATGAAACATCACAATGAGTATATTGCATTTGTTGGTGTGAGAGCTCTTCTCATCAGGCACCGACGATAGGTTCGCCATGTGGTTGGCATCAATTTCCCACTTTGAAAGGAGCTACATTCTCTGAGCCATTTAGTTTGCTCTCTGACAGTGGAGTATGGATAGGTCTGATACTGAGTGAGCTTTGGGTATGGAAAAGTTGTGGGTCAGAGTGCTTGCTTGTTACTAAGACAGAACGACAGGATTAGCTGTAAATACAGTATCTGCTTGTTCTCCCTTTTGTTTTGATGCTGTTTAGGAACCAGCGTAATTTGCCCCCGAATGTGGATGTTACTTTGCTACAAGTAGGTTGCCACTTTATGAGCAAATAGCGTTCTCTCGGTGCTTTTATTTTCCTTTCTATATATAAAAGATCCGAGAATGAAACTGGTATCGTAATCGTCTTTTAGTTTTTAGAGCCCACAATAATGACAGTTATGAAAGTAATCAGATTCACTTTTCAATATAGTTCTGGATATTTTAAAGCCAGGATACAAAGGTCTGTGTCACTAGGTAAATTAAATGGGTCCCACTGACTAACCCACAGAGATAGTACCCTCCTAAAGTAGGCCATGGTACTTTTTCTAGGGCAGCACTGTCTTGCCAGCTTTGCACACAGTAGGATTTGATAAATGCCTGTTGCCCAGACAGTGTGATTTCTTATAAGCTGCTCTTAAGTCAAGCCAAAAATGGATATTTCTCATGTTTCTTTGGGGTGCTTCACATTGAGGCTCTATCAGTATTAGGTTTGATGCCAGAAAGTACTGTCAACTAGATTTAAAATACTTTGAATTTAAAAATTTATTTATTTATTTATTTATTTTTACAGTAGGTCCTTGTTGGTTATCTACTTTATTTTTTAAATATATTTTTCCTTTGTCTTTTTAAAAATATTTATTTATTTATTTCATTATTTATTTAGGCTGCACCAGGTCTTAGTTGCAGCACGTGGGATCTTTAGTTGTGGCAAGCATGTGGGATCTAGTTCCCTGACCAGGGATCGAACCCGGCCCCCTGCATTGGGAGCGCAGAGTCTTATGCTCTGGACCACCAGGGAAGTTGCATGGTTATCTATTTTAAATATAGCAGTGTGTGCACGTCAATCCCAAACTTTCAATCTATCCCTCCCGCCCACTCCCCCTCAGTAACCATAAGTTCATTCTCTACATCTGTGAGTCTGTTCTGTTTTGGAAATAATTTCATCTGTATGAAAAAGTACTTTGAATTTAAAACAATTCAGAGGGCCATATATCCGGGTGCACGTATATACCACCATCACCCAAGCAAATATCTTACAGAATACCCCCATAGCCTTTCCTATTTATTAACCTTTGAAAACCTCTCCCTGGCTATTTTCTATCTTAGTTACTAAATCCACCAAATAGGAATTAGTGGGGGCTTTTGGTTATGTAACAATGAATGCTTAAACAGCATATAATCAGTGATGTTATATAAAGGAAATATAGCCTCATTATGTTACGTATTACAAATTTATCAACCTCAAGCATTGGGATGCAATAAGAGAATTTTCCTCCTAGTAATTTTAGGAGTATGGGTTTGTCTGAGTAAACTGTTATCGGGTATTTTCATTGCCTTTCTTCTGTTTATGTGGGCTGCTGAATTTACTGAGGGCTTGTGCTGTTTAGATTTCTTTCCTACCACCCCATGCAGTGATGCTAGTGGAGATGGCGATAATTAACCAATGGCTGTGCACTAGGAGTTTAGGAATAAGTGTACTTGTATTTAAAATCTTAGTGTTGATGCCTATGAAAACTGAAGTTAATTAAGAAATAATTATTCAGCAGTTCTGTCTAAATTAACTTTTACCATTCCTGTTTATTTTCTCTCTGGCTAGGAGTGCCTGGTGGGATGGGAATTACATAGTTTCAGTGGTAAATTTGAAATACATCATGGGCGCATTCTCAAATTTGAAGGAAGTCATAGGGGCAGATTAAGCAAATGTAGTGCTAATGGGGTTATCTGGGGGCTCAGGGACAATGCCTGGTGAATCACTAATAGTGTGGTTTTGACAAGGACATGTTTTCTATGCCAGGGGTTCCCCAGAACTGATGCCAGTTTATGATATGATATTTTGTTATGATAACAAAATGACAAAAATAAGGCAAATGTTGCAAATTTTTCTTACAGTCAAACAGATTTGTTTAGAGACTTTATTTGGAGCTACGTTATTCCTAATTTTTTTGTGCTAAAAATATCCCTTTCAAACAATGGCAATAATAGATTTTTTTTTCCTTTCTAATGCCCTCATTAAGTAAAATTTTTTAAAAAGTTAACTTGGGAAATGCAAATTAAAACAAGATACTACTACAGACCTACTAGGATGGCCAAAATCTGGAACACTGACAACACCAAATGTGTTACTGCTGAGAATGCAAAATGGCACAGTCACTTTGGAAGACAGTTCAGCAGTTTCTTTCAAAAGTACACTTACTCTTACCAGCAAACATGCTCCTTGGTATTTATTGAAATGAACTGAAACTTATGTCCGCACAAAAATCTGTACATGGATATTTACAGCAGCTTTATTCATAATTGCAAATACTTGGAAGCCACCAAGATGCCCTTCAGTAGGTGAATAGATAAACTGTGGTATATATAGACAATGGAATGTTATTTAGTGCTCCAAAAAAATGAGCTATCAAGCCATTGGAGGAAACTAAAATGAAAGAAGCCAATCTGAAAAGGCTATATAGATTCCAACTATATGACATTTTGGAAAAGGTAAAACTATGAAGACAGTAAAAAGATCAGTGGTTGCCATGAGCCAGGCTGGGGGATGTGGATGGGTGAGGGATGAACAAGCAGAGCACAGAGGTATTTAAGGGCAGTGAAAATACTCCATATGATATTGTAATGATGGGTACATGTCACTGTACATTTGTCCAAAAGCATAGCATGTACCACACCAAGTGTGAACCCTAAGGTAAACTATGGACTTTGAGAGATTATGATGTGTCAATATAGGTCCATTAACTGTAACAAATATAACACTCTGGTGGAGGATGTTGATAATGGGGGAGCCCATGCATGTGTAGGGGCAGGAAGAATACAAGAAATCTCTGTATCCTCCTTTCAGTTTTGCTGTGGGCCTAAAACAGCTCTAAAAAAATAAAGTCTTAAAAAAAAAAAAACAACTTCATCTTAGCCCCATTAAAATTTTTTTCCCGATCTATTAATTACTGCAATTAGGGAATCACTGGCCTACGTGGCCTTGTTATATGCTAAGATGGTTTATAATTAGTCCCTCACCTGCTTCCCTAGGAAAATTGGTGTTGGTGAACAAGAAATAATCCTGTCTTAACATCTTTCACATTTCCTGGCTGAAGAGATCCAGTCAGTTAAGCAGAGTCCTATGACTCTAGCTTACTTCTCATTTTTAAGTTATGCTTCTCTTGCTTCCTCCTATAAAAAGTCCAGAAGAAAAATGACCATCAGCTTACTTCACAGTCTAAAACTAAATGCGGACCTTCACTGACTGTCATCCACATTAGGTAGCATTTGTTCAATGTACATGAGTGTGCAACCATTTCCCTGGTAAGTTGAGTGTTGTTCCAGCTGAGTGGACTATCCAATGGCACATACATTCTGGAAAATAATAACATAAACACTACATCTTACCCTATTATTTTTCAAGCATCTAAAAAGACCCTTTTCTTAAAAATATAAACAAAACAGCATATATTTTTTAAAGAGTTCATCAAGCTTGTAAAGACTTGAACTGTTTCAACTAATAATATTTCTTTTTTTTTTTCTTGGCCATGCTGCACGGCTTGTGGAATTTTAAGTTCCCTGACCAGGGATCGAACAAGGGCCCTCCACAGTGAGAGCACAAGAGTATTAACCACTGGACCACCAGGGAATTCCCACTATTTCTTTAAAAAGGGTTCCACCTTGTGAAGATGACTAAAACAAAAACTAAATAAAATAAAATAAAGATAAAAAATTATCTCTAAGCAGACATATTATTGGGGTTTTTATACAGTTTCACGAAATCCAAGAGCTCCAAAATGTCATGAGACATAGCTTACTCAGTAAGACCAAATAAGTAGCTTTCCTAGTCCCAGGAATACTAAAACAAACTTCAAAGAAAAACTTCTGATAAACTTTGGGAAGTCACAGCAACCTAATCTTTAATTAGGAGCAAAAAGCTGTAAAAGACATGATGAGAATTCATACTTGCATGGATGACTGTATATAGACAAGTATTAGAAAAGAATAAAAGTGAAGCAGTCCATGTGATGGGAACCATGTCAATAAGATACAGTATTCAGGCAACAGCCTGTTTTCCTGGCTATTTTGATTAGGTTTTCTCTTCAAACTGGATTTGTTCTTCAGTCAAATCTGCCAACCGATACAGTTAATGTTGAAGTGATAAAGAAAAAAGAATGGGTTGACATCTGTTACAATTCAGCTACCATATTGACACATACCCATTATATAGCTTGATTACACGGGTGATAAAGAAGTCAAAGAAAACACTGGGAAAATTTTCTAACTGATTAACAGACACTTTTAAAGAAAAAAAAGAGAATTTGGAGAAAAGTTTTTAAAATCTAAATTCTTCATTTTGCACTTATCTATGGGAGAAAAGGCAACAGAGTACCCTCCAAGAGCGCGGATTTGTTAGTGGTGATTGTAGGTTCCAAAAATGGTCATTAGAGGTGGAAGGAAGAAAAAGGAGGAAATACGAAAATTACAAAATAATTTCAATCACTTATATTTCACTTACAACATTCCTGGCACCGTTCTAAGCACTTGATAACACTTACTCCACACAATTACACTGAGGTAGGACCGATAATTATACCCACTGCATGGGTCGGGCATCTGAGTCACAGACAAGATAAGTAACCTTCAGGAGGTCACACGGGTGGTAGGTGATGCAGCAGGAATCTGGACCAGGCAATGTGGCTACATGGTGCATCCGAACCACGACCTCTGCGCTGCCATCGTCTGCCAGGCTACATGCATTGTCTCATTTCACCCATACAACATTATGTGGTCGGTAACATCTCCAAGTTATAGATAGAGACTGAGTCATGGAGCACCATGAATTTATTAAACGGCAGTGGAGCTGAGATTCCAGGTGAAGCGTTTCAGACTCTAAATCCCTAGGGAAGAGGAGCCCCAAGATAAAGTTTCTCACCTGGACTGAGAGGTATGTGGTCTCTGTGGTCTTTAAGAACCTCACACCAAAATCAATGATGAATCCTACTCGCGGGTGGAGAGAGTCTGTTCTACTCACTACGGGGCATTCCTGTAGTGCAGGACATATGTGTGAGGCCCCCCTGCACATTCTCCTTTACAGCAGTCATCACACTTGATAACTCATTGTTTAATATCTGTTTCCCCATAGACTGCAAGCTCTGTTCATTTACTGGCAACATACTGTGTACCAGAGAGGCACTGTTCTAGGAGTTTGAAGTGTGTCAGGAAATAAAATAAAGATCCTTACCTTTTGTTTATTTAGCATTGCACCCCTAGCACCTAGCAGAGGGTCTGGCACCCACTGGTTCTCAATAAATATTTACTGAATGAATAAATGAATCAATTAGGAGGGGCAGGTAGAAGCAAAAGAAAAAAATTACAGAGAAAAGGAAATATTTGGGTTTAATCTATTAACTCCCAGATTTTTATTAAAATCTTAATATGTTTTTGATTAATCAGGATAACCGTTTTAATAATTTAACGCATCTTTAAAAGCAGAAATGCTACCAAGTATATTTTAATTCCCAGAGCGACCTATGATCCAGGTTCTGAAGGAGGACATGTGCTTCAGGACACTGCACTCACTCTTTTGTCAGACTAAAATTTCCAGTGACATTTCCCAGAGCTTAGCCTGTGTTTGTGTTCGATTTTCAAAAGGTGACTTTTGAAAGTCACCTTTCAAGTCACCTTTTGCAAGTCTTCTCCCAGTAATTAGAGGCATTTATCTTAAAGCTCATCGGGGTTTAGCAGGGAGGTTACAGGCTGTCATCCGCATTGTTATTGACTCCCTCAATTAGAGGCAATGGCATTTCACCTCCATGCAAAATATTAGTAGATTAACAGTCCCCACTCTGCATTCATTTGGGAAATATCTTCTGCTTGTGATGATGAACGTGACAAGCAGGGAGTAATCAGAGACACTCTGGTAATACCTTTAAGCTTTGCAAACATCAGTTAAAACTCTGGCTCTGCAGCTTGCAGTTGGGCTTTGGTCTGTAGGGTAAATTTCTATTTTTATGACATGACACAGAAGTCAGCATTGCTAATTTCCAGGAGAAACAAGCAACAACCCCAACAAAAAAGAGCCAGAGAAACATCCACCCTGATTTTCTTGAATCTTTCATGTCACTCAATGTCTCTTTTAGACCATAAATGGACTCTGGCATTGTGGACAACTTTCATGTCAGATTTATAATTCTCTGACATGACAACTTTGACTCAAAGGGCAAATTCTAATAAATATTTCTTTATAGTGATAAAAAGACTGCAAAGAGATTATTATTCAAATGCCGTTGACTGTCTCTTTCAATCTAAGGGCATTTTAGGCTAATGAAGAGATTTTTAACACAGTAAATTGTTAGGTCATAGGAGCTCTGTGGATGGGCTTCAGTAGATTTACCTAAAATTTATGGAAAGCATCTTATGTGCATTTTATTGGGATGGGCATGTATCCCTTTCATCAGATTCTCCACAGCTTGTAGCCCCATTAGACAAGAATCTCTGGTCTCGTGAGAAGAGCTAAGGGCTGAAGGGAGGGTTATGCCGAGGTCTGCTACCACCACGGAGCACCCCAAGCTGCTTTGGTTTTAGTGTCTTCTTCTGCAAAATGCCTCAGCTGGCCAACGATCCTCTGCCTCCTCTATTCCATAATTGAATCTCTGATGTGTGGGGACCATAAATTTAGCTAAGTTTTCACCTTCAGCTTCCTGTATTCTAATAACCGTACTAACCAGTGATTCAGCTTCATCCTTCTTTGGCACATTCAGTATCATTAACTACAAAACAAACTATTTATGAACAAAGTTAATATTTGCATTGTATCGATGGAGGAGAAAGATCGATGCCTTCCATTTTGAGACAATATCACTTCTTTATGACAAGTCAAACGCTTAATAACTTTTTGGGCCATCAAAATCTCATTTTTTTATGTGGTAACCTATGATAAAGTCTAACTTACAATTTAAGTCTAATAGAACACTGTATCAATTCTGTTTATAAGCCTATCAATTTTATTAGGTTTTCAAAGACAGAAGAGTTGAGAAACTGGGCCAATATTGCTTAAAATGATCAAAAAATTATTTAAAAATACTTTAAAATTTGGGGGCCACAGAATTCTAGCCAAGGTTAAAATTTATCATTTTTTGTAAAATCAATTAAACTAAAGTGAAAGTGCTTTTACCATCATGGCTTAATAAAGGCAAATCAGTTCAAAATTACCAATTATTTTTCATTGGATCTCCACCCAAGAGAAGTCACTTTTTTAAGGTAAAAGTATTTCTAAATGAGAAGAACATAGGATAATTAGAAATCTGAAAGATCACTCTTGTACTAGACATGTAAAGTATATCTAACTTACTGTCATGATGAGCCCCTTTTCCTGGAAGTATTTAACCAATGGAGCAGCGTTCTGCTTGAAGTTCATTAGTCTCCTTTGGGTAGCTTTCAAATTGTCATCAGGCCGCCCCTGTTGCTCTGCACGCTTCAGTAATCTTTCTTTGAGCCTCTGATTGGTACAGGCCAGGAACACCACCAAGTCGGGAGTACAGATCTGTGGAGAGCATCAAACAAGTAGACAGGCATTCAACATACCAACCAATGTGAGTGTGGGCAGTGGCATTTCTCTCTTCTGGGTCTGTGGAAGCTGCCATATTTTTGACCCTCTATGTTTTTGCCAGCATATTTCCAGGGCTACGGCTCCACACAAGGCCAGGAGGAGCTATTGCTATTACAGTCCATGTAAATGGTATACTTCAACTCACAGAGTCGTGTACAGTGGCCCTCCAAATTTCTAGAAAATACTTTTTGCCTGTTCTCAAATAAGTTTTCAAATTTCAAGTTAAGATCAATATAGGCCAAACTCTGCCAAAGGTAGATGTGACCTGTTTAGAGGGGAAATGACTATTGAGCTACAGATATTCTCTACAGTAAACAAGTACTGCTGCTATTATTACTATGTGCTGCCCTTTTAAAAGTATGTACTGTATGCCAGGCCCAGTGCTAAGTTATTTCCTTATGCTGTTGCTAAACTTTACAACAATCTGCAAGGTAAATATTATCTCCATTTTAAAGATGAGCAAACTGAGGCTCTGAGAAATTAAGTACTTGTCTGAGGTCACATGGTCAGTAAGGTCAAAGGTGATACTTGAACCCAGGTCTGTCTGGTCTATGGTCTGTGTTCCCTCCACTGCTACAAAGAATCAAATGGCTCAAAGGCCTTCATAAATTTCTGAAAATACCAAGGAATAACATGAAAAGAACCTATGAACTAAACAGTTTTTATTTAACTCAATTAGAACTAGTAATGTATGTAAAAGATAACATGATCATTTAAAGTGAATGTATTTTCTTGTTGGAAATGGGACAAGAGAAAGAGGCAGTTTTGCATAGTGCTTTAAAGAAATGATCTCCAAAAATTTTTTATTGTATCCTCACATTAGTAAATTATTTGAACATCTACCTCAATAAATATATACTTATTAAATTATAAATTATGCATGAATGTATGATAGCCATGTACTACCATGCTAATATATTGTATGTATTACATATGTACATACATACATATGTATGTATGTAATATATAGTATAATCGTATGTATGTTGTAAAATACACACAGAAGTACAATTTTAAAAGGATGACATATGATAATCATAATTTTAACATTTTCTTCCCACACTACAGTGGTTTGCCTTGTGCACTCTTGAGACCACTGGTTAGAAAATGGACCCTGGAGTCTGGGAAACATGGATTACAGTTCTTGCCCTGGGATTTATCAGCTGAGCTATGGGCATATGGCTTAACTTTACTAAGCCTCCATATCTTCATCTGTCAAAAGAGATACATGAACCTCCTCCCTGAGTTATTATAAAGGTTAAATAAGATCAGCACAAACTTGATCAATGGTAGGTGCTCAACGAATTTTAGCCATGTTTACTATCTCTTGGTTTTCATGATTCTGTATTGTCCTGGTTCTCATTTAACTTTTTGTTCTGTATTTTTTTTCCTCTTTGCTCAAATTTTTTTCCTTAAAAATGTAACACTCACAAATAATGATGTTTATGAGCCTTAGATAATGTTTTCTTTTGTTTTTCCCTCTCCAGGTCCTTATTCTCTCAGCTCCCTTCCACTGTTCTGGTTTCAACCACCTATCTTTTGTTGACGGATTCCAAATGTACATTTTCAGCACTGACTTTCAACAGCACTTATATCCTATATTATCAAATGCTTATATGACGGCTCTACCCGAAAGTCTTCTTTTTTTTAAGTTTTTTTGATGTGGATCATTTTTAAAGTCTTTATTGAATTTGTTACAATATCGCTTCTGTTTTTATGTTTTGGTTTTTTGGCCGTGAGGCATGTGGGATCTTAGCTCCCCAACCAGGGATTGAACCCACACCCCCTGCACTGGAAGGCGAAGCCTTAACCACTGGACTGCCAGGGAAGTCCCTGAAAGTCTTAATATTACGTGTGACTCAGCAAGGCCAGATCAGTTCCAGCACCTTTTTACCTGAATGAAATTCCCACCTTGCTTATATGTGTATTTGTTTATTTATTTATTTTTATGGTAGCAACACTACTTTCCTGAATCTCTCAACTAGAAGTCTTTTTTAAAACTTTTTTTTAATTGAATGAAAGATTATTCTTTTAAAAAAATTAATTTATTTATTTATTTTTGGCTGCGTTGGGTCTTTGTTGCTGTGCGCAGGCTTTCTCTAGTTGTGGTGAGTAGGTACGGGAGCTACTCTTCGCTCTAATGCGTAGGTTTCTCATTGCAGTTGCGGAGCACAGGCTCTAGGCACACGGGCTTCAGTAGTTGTGGCTTGTGGGCTCTAGAGAGCAGGCTTAGTATTTGTGGTGCTCAGGCTTAGTTGCTCTGTGGCATGTGGGATCTTCCCGGACCGGGGCTCGAACCTGTGTTCCCTGCATTGGCAGGTGGATTCTTAACCACTGTGCCACCAAGGAAGCCCTGAATGAAAGATTCTTTAAATTCTATAGTGTTTTACAATTTTCAAAAGTTTCACAAATGTGATTTCATATAATCCCATAATAACTCCTTTTAAAATTCCCTACTCTTATATTGCCCCTCCCCCCTTCCCCCTGGTAACCACTAGCTTGTTCTCTATATCTGTGAGTCTGCTTCTTTTTTGTTTTATTCCCTAGTTTGTTGTATTTTTAAGATTCCACATATAAGTGATATCATATAGCATTTGCCTTTCTCTGTCTGACTTATTTCACTTAGCATAATGCCCTCCAAGTCTATCCATGTTGCTGCAAGTGGCATATACACCACATCTTCATCCATTCATCTGCTGACGGACATTTAGGTTACTTCCCTACCTTGGCAACTATAAATAGCGCTGCTATGAACATTGTATCTTTTTGAATTCTCAGCTAGAAATCTTAATATCATTTATAACCCTTATCAAAACTTCAATCTCTCAGAGCTATCACCATGGACTGTGGAGTTTGGTCTTGAAACACTATTCAGATTCCCCTTCCCCCAGTTCCCACTGCCACTGTGTAAGCACAGGCACATACTTGCATAAGTGATTAAGAGCATGAATTTTAGAATCAGATCATCCTGATTTTATATCTAGAATCTGCTATTAGTCATTTGTCCTTGGGCAAAAGGTTCAATATCTCTGAAATTCAGTTTTCTCAACTATTTTTCCCTTCCCATCTCAGTAGTTTAATATGTCTCATAAAACACTTTTAAGTAGCTTTTGAGAACCCTTAACAATTTATAAAATCACTTTGTAATTTTTGTGTGATGTATGGTAAAGAGATTATCTGAAGTTAAAACTTTTATACTATCAAATATTATAATGCAAAATTCAAATTAAATAAAATCTTTGGTAATATTCAGTCTTACCCAACATAACAAATGACATCCTTTTAAATTTACTTTGAATAGCATATAAGGGAGAAGACAATTTTTGACAAATAAATTAAAATGACAGGGCTTCCCTGGTGGTGCAGTGGTTAAGAATCTGCGGGGCAATGCAGGAGACACGGGTTTGAGCCCTGGTCTGGGAAGATCCCACATGCCGTGGAGCAACTAAGCCCGTGCGCCACAACTGCTGAGCCCATGCACCACAACTACTGAAGGCCGCGCGCCTAGAGCCCATGCTCCTCAACAAGAGAAGCTACCACAATAGAAGCCCTCGTATCACAAGAAAGAGTAGCCGCTGCTTGCCGCAACTAGAGAAAGCCCGTGCGAAGCAGCAAAGACCCAACACAGCCAAAAATAAATAAATAAAAATAAATTTATTACAAAAAAATTAAAATGACATTATATTGTTCTTGGTTTGGTCATATTGTATATTAAAATACAGAAAAAACTTCAACTACTAGCTCAGTGTTGAATGCAGGTAAAACTTGCATTTAGAAATTCTTGCATTTTGCGTTTAAACAAATTAAATGCTTTACTTTAATACATTTTGTGTTTTGTTTCACACTGCAATGTATGTGCTTCTCCCTACTTAACACAATGAGGTTATGGGGAGACTTAAATATGTAATCATCACTATGTTTTGTCTTTTAGAATTGGCTTTTGAAATTAGCTTGAAATTTATAAAAGACTTTTTTACACTTTGAATAAAACTGCATTTTGTTTATTTTAATTAATAGACTTAAAAAAAAGCAGTTATAAGTTTATAGGAAACGAGTAGAATATCTAAGATATTTGTTGTTGCTGTTGTTTCTTTAATTTCTCCCAATACTTTTTATTGCAGAGCTCTGTAGTTTTCTATGTAATGTTCTTGCCCATTTAAAAATTATTCCTATGTATTTGACATTTATTTTTATTTTTTAATATATTTTTTATATCTAAGATTTTTGATCAATGAATGCAACTTCAGGTCTGATATAGATGACTTTGAAGTGAATCTGCAAAGCTATTTAATTTTATAATTGTAATTAACTTGCTGTCTTTTCTTGGTATAAACTAAATAGCATATAACCAGTGATACAAAAAATTAAAACGTGGAACAGGCAAGATCTCCATGGCAGCTGGGATAACCAGCTGACTGCTCAACAGTGATCTCAGCCACAAGTATGCTCACCTGATTCCTAGTCACCCCCGCATATGCCCACTCATTAGGACCCTTGTTCTCCAACAGTGCTCAATTTTAAAAGAAAAATTTTAATTGTTTATGGTTTTTTCCCCCAAAAATGTAAAATAGAAGTAGACACCATTCTTTCCCAGAAGATGTGAAGCACCTAGAAAGTTTTCATGAAATTCACTCATGAAACATTGAAAAGTATCACCAAACAAAGTGTATCCTTGGCATACCTTTTCTTAGCCTATGTTCTCAAAATGTATTTGCTGATTGAATGAATGAGTGAGTAAATAAATAAATGAGAACAAAGACCAAGATACCACTTTTGTCTACATGGAAGTAAACTTCCCAATTGTTGATATTTTTTCTCCCATTGGATCAACTAAATCAATCTTTTTTTCCCTGTCATTACATGGACAAGTCAATCTTCCTCTATCCATTTTCTCAAAGTCCCTTATCTGAATGATTACTCTGTTAAAAAGAACCTATGACCATCTTTGATTAGCAAAGATGTATTATTCACAGTATAAGGCTACTAAGTGAGCTTATTTTAGTGAGCTCTCTTCTTAACTGTCAGTGCTTTTGACTGCCATATTCTTTATGAAGACATGTTAAAAGGCCTACACTCCATAGTTCAGATCACTGTCAGAAACCAAGAAGCAAAGTATGAAAAAAAAAAAAAAAACCACAAAGAGAGAAGATCACAGTTGGAACAAAAACTGGAATCACATAAATAAGAGATGAGAAAATCTTGGAGGTTATCTAGCCCAAATTAATGCCAAACTTGTAATCATCTCTACAATCTCTTGACAAGTGATTTTTAAACTTGAACCTTTAAACTTGAATGTTCTTTGTGAGCATTTCTTGTGATGCCTCACTACTTTTGAGGCAGCCCCTTTCATTACTGGATAACTCTAATAACTGGGAAGTTCTTTCTAATACTGGGCTAAAATTTTCTTTCTTAATTCTGCCTATAGGGAAAATGTAAAAGAAATCATTTCTTTCACCCATTAAGCATTTATTGAATATACACCATTATTGCAGAGGCTAGACTAGATCAAAAAAGGAAAAAGGATAGATACCTGGACTTCACTATCATTTAACATGGAGATAATTTCTGGGCAAAGCTCTTAATGGACTATGGGGCTGAGGGGACAAAAACTGGAATATGGGGCCCACCACGGAGGAGGAGCTGTAGAAACTACTACTGCTGCTCCCAACTTAGGTTCCTGGTTGGAATCCTAAAGGGCTATACCATCAGAGTTTGCGTGAATCAGCCTTCACAGGACTAAATTCCTTTAGAATCATCCCATATCCTCATTATACTAAATGTGTTAATAGCCAATTAGGCATTGAAAACAGAATTAGTGAACTAAAAGTTCGGGAGAAAATATCCAGAGTGAAGCAAGGGGGAGAGAGGGGTAGGAAAAGTACAGAAAAGAGCAACAGAGACATATGAGACAATGCTTAGAAAATTCTAGAAGAAGAAGAGAGAAAATGAAGAAGCAGTGTTTGAAAATGTAATAGCTAAGAATTTTCCAAACTCATAAATAATATCAAGTCCCAGATTCAAGAAGCATAAAAACCAAGAAGAAAAAACTCAGATCTAAGCATATCATAGTAAAACTGCTGAAAGCCTAGACAGACAAAAAAAAAAAAATCTTTAAAGAAGCCAGAAAAAAGAAATGATTGATTACCTTCAGAGGAGCAATAACAAGACAGCTAAATTTGCCAAAGAAACAATGAAAGCCAGAAAACGATGAAATGACATCTTTAAAGTGCCAATAAAAAATAACTGCCCATCTAGGTTTCAATATCCAATCAAAATATCTTTCAAAAGCTAAAAGTAAATACAGATATTTTCAAACAAACAAACACTGAGAGAATTCTCATCAGAAATTCTACTCTAATGGAAATATTAAAGAATATTCTTCTGGTAGAAGAAAAATGATCCAAGATAGAAATCTGGCCCAGAGGAATGAATGAAGAGCAATGACATGATAACTCTGTGGGTGAACCTAAATGAAGATTGACCATATAAAAAATATTAAAAGTATCTTGTGGTACTTAAAACAGAGATGAGTCATGAGGCAGGTAAATGAAGTTCAATCTTTCTAAGGTCTTGCTTAGGAAGTGGTAAAAGTACTGATTTCTATGAGACATGAATAAGTTAATGATGCATGTCATAATCTGTAGAACAGGAATCAGCGAACTTTTTTTGTAAAGGGTCAGACAGCAAACATTTTAGGTTTTTCAGGCCATGTGGTCTTGTAGCATCAAAGCAGCCATAGGCAGGAAAGCAGGAGTGGGGACTGGGGAGAATGCAGAGGAGGGGTCAAACCAGTGCAAAGGTGCAGTGTTGGGTTAGTCACTGTGATGGAGGCTGGGATGCCATGCTGCTGGCTCTTCTAAAGGGACATGTGTGAGGAGCCTCTATTTATCAGAGCCTGTCCCCTGCTGGTCAAAAGTACCCCCTTGGCACACTGCCTCCTTCACACTTTCACAATGTGTATATCTCAGGGCAGGAAGTCAGTGAGTTGCTGTCCTGGGCAGCATTACATGGGTGCAAAACTGGTCACAGCAGCAAAGGTCAAATAAAAGGTGGGCTGAGAGAATATAAGGTAGGGCATCAGAGGTGCTAGATACAGCAGTACACTTGAAATATAAAGACACAGAAATGCTAAAAGTAAAGGGATGGGAAAAACATACCATGGAAACATTAACCAATAGAAAGCTGGTAAAACCATACAAATATCAAATCCAATTAAAAATGGGCAAAGGAAAAAAAATATCAATTGAAAGTATCCACTAGGAAAGTGGGTCTTGAAAGTTCTCATCATGAGGAAAAATTTTTATAACTATGTATGGTGATGGACATTAACTAGACTTACTCTGGTGATCATTTTGCAGTATATACAAATATGGAATCATTAGGTTGTAGACCTGAAACTAATATAATTGTAATTAATATAATTATTCCTCAATACATTTTCTAAATTAATAAAATGCCTAACAATCCATTTTCTACAAAATAAAGGGCAAAGGACTTGAACAGACATTTCTCATTAGAGGACATACAAATGGCCAACAGGTACAAAAAAAATGTGCTCAGAATCACTAATCATCAGGGAAGTGCAAATCAAAACCACAACGGGGGAATTCCTTGGCAGTCCAGCGGTTAGGGCTTGGCGTTTTCACTGCTGGGGCCCAGGTTCAATCCCTGGTTGGGGAACTAAGATCTCTCAAGCTGTGCAGTGCGGCAAAAATACCCCCCAAAACAAACAACAACAACAACAACAGAACACAATGAGATATCACCTCACACCTGTTAGAAGGGCCATTATCAAAAGACAAAAGATAAGTGTTGGCGAGGATGTGAGGAAAAGGGAACCCTTGTGCACTGTTGGTGGGAATGTAAATTGGTTCAGCGATGATGGAAAACAGCATGGAGATCCCTCAAAAAAAATTTAAAATAGAACTACCTCAATTCAGTAATCCCACTTCTGGGTATATATCCAAAGGAAATAAAATCAGTACCTCAAAGAGATATCTGCACTCCCTTGATCACTGCAGCATTATTTACAATAGCCAAGATATGGAAACAACCTAAAAGTCCCTTGATGAATGAATAGGTAAAGAAAATTAGTATTATATATATATATGTATATATATATATATATATATATATATATATATACACACACACAAAGAGCTAAATATTCAGCCTTAAACAAGCAGGAAAACCTGCCATTTGTGACAACATGGATGAACCTATAAGACATTATGTTAAGTGTAATAAGCCAGACACAGAAAAATAAATATTGCATGATCTCACTTTTATGTGGAGTCTAACGCAGTCAAATCCACAAAAGCAGAGAGTAGAATGGTTGTTGTCAGCCGCTGGGTGGAGGGGAGATGGGGAGATGTTGGTCAAAGGGTGCAAGGTATCAGTTATGCAAGATGAATAAGTTCTGGAGATCTAATGTACAGCAGTGTGACCACAGATAATTAATAGTACTGTATTGTGTACTTGAACTTTGCTTAGAGGGTAGATCTCAAATGTTCTCATCACAAAAAAAATTTTTTTTAAAAAGAAGAAAGCTGTAACTGTGTGAAGTGTGGCTATGTTAGTGAGCTGGATTGTGGTGACTACTTCACAATGTATATATATACCAAAACGTCAAATTGTATGCCTTAAACATATGCAATTTTTATTTGCCAATTATACCTCAATAAAGGTGAAAAAAAAATCAGACAAAGTAGTCGACTTTAAGGAGAGAAATATTACTAGAGGTAAAGAGTGTCATTTCATTATGATAAAAGATTTAATTATCCAGGAAGGCATAATAACTCTTAATTTGCATTACCCAATAACATATGCTCAAAGTATACTGAACTTGGACAGGACTAAAACTAGAAAGTTACAAATCCACAGTCAGAGTGGGAGATTTTCATAAATCTTTCCAAATAACTGATAGAACAAGTGGCAAAAAAGTCAATATGGAAAAAAATCAGTAAGGTTATAGAAGAGTTTAATACAATTAGCAAATTGATATATATTTATAAACTATAACCATCAAGTTGAACACAAAAATTTTAAAATACAGACAGAAAATTTAAGAAAGTTGACCATATTCTGAGCCATAAAGGAAATCTAAACAAATTTCAAATGATCACACAGATTATCTTTAATGACTACAATGGAAATAAACTTTGCATAAATAATAAAAATATAAATAGAAAATCCATGTTTGGAAATTAAGCAATACATTTCAATATAATTCCTGGGTCAAAGAAATCACAATGGAAGTAAAAATATTTTTAATTAAATTATGATCAAATTATATATAACATTCCAAAACTTGTGGGATGTAGCTATATCCATAGTTACAGGGACATTTAGTGCCTTAAATGAATATATTAGGGGAAAAAAGAAAGGTTGAAATTAGTGATCTAAGCATCCATCTCAAAATGGTTAAAAAAAAAAGAAGAAAAAAAAAATCAGACCTTTTAGGTCTACTAAAAAAGGAAAAATATAAGAGCATAAATTAAATTACATACATAGTTAAAATGCATAATAAACACATTATAGCTAAGGGTTCATTCTTTGAAAACACTAATAAAATCGATAATCCCTGGTGAAACTAATCAAGGAAAAGAAAAGGCAAAATATTGAGAATAAAAAGGAAGGTACCCCTAAATATCGTACAGCGATTAAGATGATAAAATAGGATATTAAGAAACACTTCATGAAAACAAATTGGAAAATATATATGAAATGGACAGATTTCTAGAAAAACACAACTCTCCCAAAAAAAAAAAAAAAAAAAAAGAATAACCAGAAAACCAGAATGGCTCTTTATTTATGGAAGATATTAAATCCACAGTTCAAAACTCTTGCACAAAGAAAACTCTGAATCCAGATGGCTTCACTAGTGAATTGTATCAGACACCAATCTAACAGAAACCCTTCTACTAAATATAAAGAAATACTTCCCAATTCATTTTATTAGGCCTGCATAATCTTTGAATCCAAAGCCTGACAAGGACATTGAAAGAAAGAAAAGTTATAGGTCAATCTCACTCATGAACGCAAGCAAATATTCTAAGTAAAACATTAGCAAATGAATCCATCAATGTATAAAAAGGATTATATACACCATGACCAATTCACGTTTATTCCATGAATGAAAAATGTGTTTACCTTTCAAAAATCAAGCACTGTTATTTACCAAATCAACAGAATAAAAAAGAAAAAAAAATCATATGATCATCTTAAATATGAAAAAAGCACTTTGTAAAACTTAACATCCCTTCACGATAAATACTCTTATCAAACCAGGAATTCAAGAGAATATCCTTAATCTGATAAATAATAAATACATAGAAGTTACAGCAGGCATCATACTTAACTGGGAAATGCTGAAACCTTCCCTCTGAGATGAAATAAAGATGCCCATTATCATTATTTCTAGTCAACACTGTAATGGAGATTTTAGACAGTAAATTAAGACATGAAAAAAAAAACCCCCACAGGATTGAAAGGAAAGAAATATAATAGTCATTTGAGATAATATGATTGTATGTGTAAAAAATCCAAAAGAATTTAAAAGCCATAAGAGTAAATATGCAAATTCAGTATGGTCTCTGCCTAGAAGGACAGTATACAAAAATCAATTTTATTTCTATATACTAAGAACAAACAATTTAAAATGAAATTAAAATGCTAGTTAAATAATAAAAAAATCATTTAATTGCCTAGGGGAAAATCTAGTGAAAAATGGTACAAGAATACTACACAGACCTTGGCAGAAATTAAAGATTTAAATAAAATGAGGTATATGCCATATTCATGAAGGGAACACAATATCACAGTGTCATTCTTCCCAAATTGATCTATAGATTTAATGTAATCTTTAAATTCCAGCAGGGTATTTTTTGTGTATGTGTGTATGGGAATTGAAAAATTGACTCTGAAATTTATTTGGAAATTCAGACGGTCAAGAATAGCCAAGGCAATCTTCAAGACAATCTTGAAAAAAAAGAATAAAGTGATAGAACTTACTGCCAGATAGTGTGACTTATTACAAATCTACAGTAATTAATACACTGTGGTATTGGTTTTAAGGAAGACCAGTAAACCACTGGAACTGAGAGAGAACTCAGAATCAGATCCACTGCCCAAATATATGATTTACAACAAAGGTGGTTTTGCAGTGCAGTGAGGAAAGCACGGTCTTTTCAATACATGGTTCTGGGTCAATTGGATGTTCATATGGAAAACAATGACTCTTGACTCCCTATGTTATAAGATATGCAAAGATTCATTCCAAATGGATTTTCAGATCTAAATGTGAAAAGTAAAATGATAAAGATTTGAGAAGGTGACATATAAGAAAATAGCTTCTAGACCTTAGGGAAGACAAGGATTTCTTAAATAGAGCCTAAAACACCCTAACCATAACAGAAAAGTTTGATGAATTGGATGGCTTTAAAATTAAAAAACACTAATATATTTATTAAAATAGACTAGTAAGAGAATGAAAATGTCAGTTGCATAGTGGAAGAAGATATTTGCAACACATATAATCAACAAAAGGCTTGTTTTGAAAACATGAAAAGAAATCTTACAAATTAATAAGAGAAGGAGAAAACAACAGAAAAATGGGCAAGAAACTTGATCAGGTATTTTTATAAAAGAGGATATCCAAATGACTAATGAATTGAAAAGGTGCCAACATCATTAATAATCCAGGGAATGCAAATTGAAATACGTACCCACCAGAATGGCTAAAGTTAAGAAAGAAGACCAACAATATCAAATGTTAGCAAGAATATATAACGGTTGGAGCAAGTTTGTGATAATTCATCAAACAGCACGCTCAAAACCTGTGTACCTACTATGTGCTAGATTCTATTCTATACACCAAAGACTAACAATGACCACAAATCAGGTATGTCCTTTCCCTGGTTGAGCTTATGGCCCGCTGGAGGAGACAAATTTTAATCAAAGAATTGCACAGATAAATATAAATCTATAACTGTGGTAAGTAGCTCCTACTATGAGAATATTATAATAGGGAGATCCAACCTTATCATGGAGATTATGGAAGGCTCCTATGAGGAACTGACAATTGAGCTGAAATCTGAAGATAATAAAGGATTAACTAGAGAAAGAAGGAGAGGAAAGAGTAGTCTTTCCAAAAGACCAGAAATTCATAGAGAAGAGCCAGCATGTGGGCCTAAGAGCAATGCAACACCCAAATTTTGCATGAAGTTTGCAGCTCACAAGATGAGAATCTTTTAGACATCATCCTCCTAGAGAGGAGACCATCTAAACAGGTAGGCAATTTTTTTTTCCAGGATAGGGGAAGCAATTAATGTCTTGATTGGGAATCTCTCCAAATTAAGTTTGACATGTACAAGTAGAAAATTCTAGACACAGGAACAGATGAACTGGGACCCTGGCAAATATGAAGTTCTGTCATCTGTTTTCTTGGTCTGCTCTCTTTTCCCAATTAACATGCATGGGCTCTGCACCACACAACTTGGTTATAAACTCCACGACTTGAGCTATTACATTAAGACGCTTGGGTTTACAGAAAAGGACAAGAAGTAGGATAATGTGAATCTCTAAGGAAAACAAGTTCAAGACTCTTCTTCCATTCTTCCTCATCCTCTTCACTTTTGAGGAGAAAGGTGTGGCCAAAGTTGGTCAGAGCAAGACTTTTCACTGAGCTACAGTCTTAGGTAGGGGCATGGTTTCTCTCACTTAAGATCCTCTCTTTTACTTCCAAGAGGTTGAGAAGTAATACCCATGTCTCTTTCTCTTTGTTGCTCTTTTTTTTTTTTTTGAACTTGCTTCTTTCTAGTGCAGCTAGTGAGATCGGCTGGACTTAATTGTCAGAAGGCTTGCATTGGGCACCTCTAAACACTGGCACAATTTATGGCTTCCTGGCTCTACTTCCTGTCTTCTCCTCCAATGGCATTCTCTGGATGAACATTTCTGTGGCGACACTGTGACAGTCTGAGATTTAGTGGGTGGGATTAGGGTTGGAGGAGGTCTCCTGGCCTGATTTGGTCCTAGGCTCTAAGCTGCTGATAGCCTAGAGGAAAGGAATCCTCCATGTGGTTCAGATGGTACTCTTGGGCTCCACTGGGTTTAAAGACAAAGTTTCACAGTAAAAGAATAAACATTTCTTGGGCTTCCCTGGTGGCGCAGTGGTTGAGAGTCCGCCTGCCGATGCAGGGGACATGGGTTCGTGCTCCGGTCCGGGAAGATCCCACATGCCGCCGAGCGGCTAGGCCCGTGAGCCATGGCCGCTGAGCCTGCGTGTCCGGAGCCTGTGCTCCGCAATGGGAGAGGCCACAACAGTGAGAGGCCCGCGTACCAAAAAAAAAAAAAAAAAAAAGAATATACATTTCTTTTGCTGTTAGTTGTTGTCCCTGCACGTATTTGATTTAGGGATCGTGGTGGAGGACTAGTAGACTAAGGATAGGTTTGCTCGTTCCCCAAATATCATTTTAATCTCTCATATTTCCAATGATCAGTACAGAGTATTAGGCTTTGATTAGGAAGAGGAATAAGACATTTTCTCTGACCTTAAGGAGCTACAGTTTAGTAGTTGAGATGAAACAATACTTATAATACTATATGACTAGCACAATGTTTAAAAAAATATGAGAATAAAGAGGAGGGCCTCTTCCATATGGCTATTCTTATAATACTGGATGTCAGTTAAAATATTCTCCCTAAGCGTTCTTTTTTACAAGAAAACTGCCATTCCAGATTTCCATTACTGTTACAATTGCGTGAAATCACAGGAATTAAATGAAATTTGTTTCACTGAGGCAAACTCTGATAACAACGTGCAGAAGACGCTACAGCTGTTACTGAGAGAGTAGTTGTTACGCCAGCTGCCCTTGCATGGGCATCCTTGGAAACTTGCTAGAAATGCAAATTCATGAGCTCCACTCCCTTCTGCTGAATCAAAAGCTCTGGAGACGGGACCCAGGAAGCTATGTTTTAACCTTTGCTTTATATTATAAGAAACACTGTATACAGACATGAGTGCTTGAAACAGTAACTTAATGAAGTTGTAGACTCTTTAAAAGTAAAATAAAAACAATAAAAATCCTAAGTGGATCAATATGATTAAGTACAAAAATGAAAGAAAGTAATCGTTTTGTTTCACTTAGGGAGAAAGCTAGTATGTGAAACTTTATTTTTTATAGTTTGGGCGTTTCTCATTGAAAAACTCTATTCTCTCTATTTCCATGGCCCATGGTAATCTCTTACAGTCCAATGCATATTGCTTCCACTACTTTAGTTAAATAGTTATCTACGTTACTCTGTCTTTTCATAATTTGTCACACGTCAAATTAATGATATCCGCTGAACAGAGTATATCATTAATGGTTTCAAAAAAAATCATTAGTTTATGAAAAGTACATTTCTGTGGTTTGATTTTTATGGTGCAAATCTTCATTTCAATAAAAGCAATTGGAGTACATTAAACTGCCAAGATGGAGGAATTTAATGAAGAGGAAAAGAATAAGGTTTTATTTAATATATACCAGGATGACAATATGGAAATGAATGTAAATTTATAATGCTATTTTTTCCAAGATACTTTTTCCCCAGCACTAATTTGATTATGCAGGCATCTACTTCATTCATTTATTTATTCATTCACTTAATATTTACTAGGATCCTATCGGGAGCCAGAAATTGAAGTTCTGGAAAGGTAAACCAAGACTAGATGGGCTGGTATTGCTTTCCATGCTAAGCAGTTGGGGTTATATCTTATAAACATGGAAGTAACACGTTTTATTTTGTGCCTTAGAATGAATGCCAATGGTAGTGCAGGGGGCAGATTGGATAGGGGGAGACTGAAGGCAAGCAGATCAACTAATGGAAGAGCTAATGAACCTGAACTGTCTACAATGATGTGCCCCTTATGAATAGAGGTCAAATAAAGTACAGTGTAAAACACGATCATTATTCTTAATACTGTCTGTATAGATGTGCTTGATTTTAATGATCATTTAGGAAATAGGAGAAATCAGTAGTGCCAGCATTAGGCAAACGACCCTGAAATAAAACAAAAAGACCTTCTGACATTGGAGGGGAGAGTGGAATGAAGACAAATGGGTAGAGTCTAAAAATACAACAGCTGTTCTTACACCTGTGGGATGAGCCATTCCTGCCTGGTTCGTAGTGGTCGGTTTCTGCACTCTTCATTACTACTGCATGTGACACAGGACTGATTAGACCACAGAAAACAGTATCTATTAAGAAAGCAGTCAAACAGCTGTATGATGATGTTGGCTGATGTTGCCAGACCCAGCCAAGAAAATCACCATAGAGACAGACCTTGAAGTGGAAGATCTCAGCATGTGGCTATTGCTCACCCTTAGCCAACTTCTAAACCAGCGCCTCTCTATAACTTGCCTCTTTACAAACATTTAATATATAAATCCATAATACTGACAATAGGAATAACTATCCAAGAGATCCTGTCATTGGTATGTGGGCATAAACCCCATTTATATTGTCCACTACATTCTAAATTCATGGAAGCAAAGAAGAGAGGGAAGGATTCTTAATGATCATGTGGTCCAAATCCCTGTCTGGTTTACTGCATAGCAATCAGTTTTCCAAAAAAAAAAAAACAACTGTTAGAGCTAAATACAGGGTATATTTTTGGTTGCAGCAAATAAGATAAAATATATTCATTTTATAAAGCAAGAACAGTGCAGTTTCTCCCTGACTTACCGATTTTAGACAACTGGATTTTATGGTTTGAGACATACTGCATCCATTCAAAGGAAGTATTAGAAAAGTGACTCAGAAATTAAAGCAAAAAGCATATTTTTGAATCTTTTAAAAGCATTTCTTGGAGGAAAATGAAATTCAAGAGTATATTAAGTGCTAACTGATATGGGAATGTAAAGTAGATAAGATATTATGTGATAGTTCCATTAATACTCCATGCGCAGACTTACTGAGTGGAATACAGGCTGAAAATTCACCACTAAAAGCCATTATTGAAGATTTCTATTTGAAGTTTAGATGGAAATACTTTTTTGCCCTTCAGCTTTGGTATCAGTCCAAAGAAAAATCTGGTATCTTTTTCTCAAGTGTAAGTTATCTTCATACATGTGGCTTGAAAGAAGCTAATACTTCAAAAGAAGATGCATGCTGATAGAGGGAACTTACCTCAACATAATAAAGGCCGTATATGACAAACCCACAGCCAACATCATTCTCAATGGTGAAAAACTGAAACCATTTCCACTAAGATCAGGAGCAAGACAAGGTTGCCCACTCTCACCACTATTATTCAACATACTTTTGGAAGCTTTAGCCACAGCAATCAGAGAAGAAAAAGAAATAAAAGGAATCCAAATCGGAAAAGAAGTAAAGTTGTCACTGTTTGCAGATGACATGATACTATACCTAGAGAATCCTAAAGACACTACCAGAAAACTACTAGTGCTAATCAATGAATTTGGTAAAGTAGCAGGATACAAAATTAATGCACAGAAATCTCTTGCATTCCTATACACTAATGATGAAAAATCTGAAAGAGAAATTAAGGAAACACTCCCATTTACCACTGCAACAAAAAGAATAAAATACCTAGGAATAAACCTACCTAAGGAGACAAAAGACCTGTATGCTGAAAACTATAAAACACTGATGAAAGAAATTAAAGATGATACAAACAGATGGAGAGATATACCACGTTCTTGGATTGGAAGAATCAACATTGTGAAAATGACTCTACTACCCAAAGCAATCTACAGATTCAATGCAATCCTTATCAAACTACCAAGGGCATTTTTCACAGAACTAGAACAAAAAATTTCACAATTTGTATGGAAACACAAAAGACCCCAAATAGCCAAAGCAATCTTGAGAAAGAAAAACGGAGCTGGAGGAATCAGGCTCCCTGACTTAAGACTATACTACAAAGCTACAGTAATCAAGACAGTATGGTACTGGCACAAAAACAGAAAGATAGATCAATGGAACAATATCAAAAGCCCAGAGATAAACCCATGCATATATGGTCACCTTATTTTTAATAAAGGAGGCAAGAATATACAATGGAGAAAAGACAGCCTCTTCAATAAGTGGTGCTGGGAAAACTCAACAGCTACATGTAAAAGAATGAAATTAGAACACTCCCTAACACCATACACAAAAATAAACTCAAAACGGATTAAAGGCCAAAATGTAAGGCTAGACACTATAAAACTCTTAGAGGAAAACATAGGCAGAACAGTCTATGACATAAATCCCAGCAAGATCCCTTTCGACCCACCTCCTAGAGAAATGGAAATAAAAAAAATAATAAACAAATGGGACCTAATGAAACTTCAAAGCTTTTGCACAGCAAAGGAAACCATAAACAAGATGAAAGACAACCCTCAGAATGGGAGAAAATATTTGCAAATGAAGCAACTGACAAAGGACTAATTTCCAAAATTTATAAGCAGCTCATGCAGCTCAATATTCAAAAAACAAACAACCCAGTCCAAAAATGGACAGAAGACCTAAATAGACATTTCTCCAAAGAAGATATACAGACAGCCAACAAACACATGAAAGAATGCTCAGCATCACTAATCATTAGAGAAATGCAAATCAAAACTACAATGGGGTATCACCTCACACCAGTCAGAATGGCCATCATCAAAAAATCTACAAGCAATAAATGCTGGAGAGGGTGTGGAGAAAAGCGAACCCTCTTGCACTGTTGGTAGGAATGTAAATTGATACAGCCACTATGGAGGTTCCTTAAAAAACTAAAAATAGAACTACCATATGACCCAGCAATCCCACTACTGGGCATATACCCTGAGAAAACCATAATTCAAAAAGAGTCATGTACCACAATGTTCATTGCAGCTCTATTTACAATAGCCAGGACATAGAAGCAACCTAAGTGTCCATCAACAGATGAATGGATAAAGAAGATGTGGCATATATATATACAATGGAACACTACTCAGCCATAAAAAGAAACGAAATTGAGTTATTTGTAGTGAGGTGGATGGACCTAGAGTCTGTCATACAGAGTGAAGTATGTCAGAAAGAGAAAAATACTATATGCTAACACGTATATATGGAATCTAAAAAAACAAGAAAAAAATATATGGTTATGAAGAACCTAGGGTCAGGTCAGGAATAATGATGCAGATGTAGAGAATGGACTTGAGGACATGGGGCGGGGGAAGGGTAAGCTGAGACGAGGTGAGAGAGTAACATTGACATATATACACTACCAAATGTAAAATAGATGGCTAGTGGGAAGCAGCCACATAGCACAGGGAGATCAACTCAGTACTTTGTGACCACCTAGAAGGGTGGGATAGGGAGGGTGGGAGGGAGACGCAAGAAGGAGGAGATATGGGGATATATGTATATGTATAACTGATTCACTTTGTTATAAAGCAGAAACTAACACACCACTGTAAAGCAATTATACTCCAATAAAGAGGTTAAAAAAAAAAAAAGAGCATGCTGAATACAGTTCTCTTTCACACTTATCTATGTTGATTGCTTAGCATTTACTTAAACACAAAGGCTGTCTCCAAGGAAATTTAGAAAAGACTATTAAGTTATTAGTAGGTGGAGGAGGGGGGATGGTATTTCCCTCTCTTCCTTAGGCATTACATTCTCTCTCTGCTTAGCTTATTTTAGAGTAACTCTTCTGATTCATATAGATAATGATGGAAAATACTTTACACTCATATCCTCAGACAATCTTTGAGGCATTAAGTAAGACCCAAATTCCAGTCAGAATTTGAGAAAATATCTTTAGAACATCTTGTTTTTAAGATTTTCTCGGACATCATAAGTATGAGAACCACTAAGGAAGATTCCTTCATTCTTCCACTCATTCAATCTGTAAGTGTTTATTAACTATTTTAATATGTTCCCACAGTGGTTAACTAGATCCCTCTTTTTTCATTCATTTCTTTTTGTTTTTTACGCTGATAAGCGGAGTTCTAGCACTACTTGGAAATGCATTTATAGGTGTTCAGTTCAACATATATTGAGCATCTGCTATGAGCCAACTACCATACTGGATGAAGGAGATGCAGAAGGGGCAACACATGGTGCTTGCCCACGAGGATCTCCCAATCCCAATGTGGAAGCAGACATAAGGTATTATTTCAATACAATGGAAATTCCACTATGTTGGAATACAGTTCCAAAATGAAATCCAGGGGCAGGGCACAGCAGAGACACAGAACAGGGCCTGGAGTTGTGAAGCTTGTGGCCCATGTGAATACCAAATGACTAAAAGGGATATCTTCTTTCGCCAGAAACTTTCCAGGGCTCCACTTTTCCTGGGTAAGTGTGTAGAGAGAGGAAGAAATGAAGAAATTATATCCAAGTCTATGTTTGGTAAGCAAAACTGGATCTATGAGAAATCCTGCTGATATAATGAAATTCCTCTTCTATCACTTATTCATTCACTTAGTGAGATCTTGTTGAATACTACCAAGCACCAGAAGTATAATAGTTGCATTTTGTATTAATAACGTATCTCATAATCTGGCCTCCAGCTCTAACTTGCTCTGATGTAACAGAATGTGATGAACTCAAGGTTTATTTTAGAAGTTGATGGCCTGGTAGCCATGGTTACATCCAGAGTACTGAGCTAAGCTGAGAGACTACCCAATGAAGTGACCAGCACTATATGTGAAATCAGGAGTCTTTCTGACAACCAGGAGTAGTCTCTGTGGGTATCCCCATCCTATCCCCTGCTCCTTAAATGCAACCCCACTTCTAGGAGGTGGGTAAAGGATATGTTTTTTTCCTTTAAAGATCTAATAAATGGGCTTAGTAGATTCAGTGTTTTAGAACATCTGGGATGGGAATTCAAAGTGTTATAATCTCAAGTCTATACACCTCAGATATGGCCCATCTGGAAGCTTTCTATCTGGAACGGGCAGAGTTTCATCATTGCTAATGATCATAGCACTCCGGATTCAGCTTCAACATCTTTCTCAACATAGCAGGCCAGGGAGCCATTACCATTTGAATATAGTACACCAGATGAAATATTTTTGTCACTGCTGGTTTATACACATTAGTGAGGTGGCTCCATAAGCCATACATAAAAATTAGTTTCAATCTCATTCTATAGTCACAATGAGTAACACACACACACACACACAAGCAATACAATTAACTAGATTTTCAATGCTAAGTAGTGGTGGAGAGAAGACGGTTTTTTAAAAAATTAAAACCAAGGAAGTTTTTCCCAGAATGGTTGATTTCCACTTTCAATATTCTACTCAGCCGTTTCAGCAGGCTGATCTTTAGCTTAATTTCCCATTAGTAACTGAGTGATTTTCCAAGGCTCTAGAAGACAACAGCCATTGTAAAAATGGGTCTTTTCAAACTGTCCTGGTGCCACTGAGCTGAAACCAGGCTTTTGAGTCTTTTTTGGCCACAGCAACTGTCTTCATCTTGGCCTTTCTGCTCTAACAGGGAGCCAGAGCGCTGAAATATAATAACTGTAACAGGATATTTTTATTCATTTAGTGTTTTGAAATGTATGAGTGATTTGGGAAGAAACAAATCTGAGCTGGAAACACGTTCCAAATATTTCTCTCCCTCCTATCTATCTGTCTATTTATCTACCTATCCCTGTGTATGTATACACATACATGCACATGTATACATACACACAGCTGAAAGAATAATATATATTAGAATACTTGGTAGTTCAAATACAACATACTTGGGTGAGTTTTCAGAAGGCTCATTATTAAATTTTAATAGAAAGCAAAGAAGCATGGATATGAAAAGGCCCACCAGAGATTTTAAACTATTATCCTTTTATTATCACCTACTCATTTCCTCACTCATTCAGTAAATATTGAGTGTTCAGTGTGTGCAAAAATAAAATTAAAGAATTTCCAAAAATTTCTAGACAAGAAGAATCAATGGTTGGTTCTAATAACTTGCTTTAATGCTTAACAATTGGTACTTTTAAAGAGGTTTTCATTATATGTAATTCAAAATTATTCTCTTAAATACAAATACATTTACTCGGCAGAGAAGAATCAGACAATATACTATTGATAAAACTCTTAGACATGCTTGAAAAACAGTTATGCGGAAATGACTATGAAGACAAACAACGATTTTGAAGTAAACATCACAGAACTAATAAAGCTAAATGTGCTTTCTCCTTCAAAATAGATCCTTTGGGGAAGTAAAAAGTCATTTTAATATGTTGTCCACTGTTCAAAATGGTTTTGGGACTGCCTTTTGGATCTAAGTCTAAAGAGGTTCTTTTGCGGGGTACAACCCAGTCCTTTGAGACTAGACTTGACCTTTTCAATTGCTCAGGGAGACAATATAGTTGGGTGGAAAGAGCACTGGGCATAGAAGTGTGGGTTGCTTCTTCTAGCTCAAGAGTTACTCTGGCTTTCACATTAACTAGATTTATGAAATCCAGCCAGTCACTTAACCTCTCTGGGAACCAATTGTCTCATTTACAAAATGAGATTGGTACTACCAAGCTTTTTTAATTCAAAGATTCTTTTTAAAGGTTTTTAAAAAATGCTAAGAGTTTCCATGTAGTAAAAGCCGTACTTTTGCTGTCAGCTGATTGAGAAAGTGCTGATTTTGCCTGCTTTTGTCTGCCTCTGGGATGACTCAGAGCCCCAGAGGCAGAGATCACCAGTTATGATATGCAGGGTAAAGTAGCCTCTAAAATTTGTACTTCTGTGAATCTGTGTACTCATGGAGGATCTTATTTAAAGCACGAATGGGGAGATTTTTCTTTTTGGCCATGATTCACACACATACAAAAGAGAGAACTGAAGACTACACCAGATTAAATGCAATAATCAAGTGCTACTCACCACATTAGAAAATTAGTCACTACTACCTTTTTGATGCAAACAAACACAAGTGTGTTATCCTTTGTCCCATCCACATTTATAGAGTGGTACCAATGACTATGTATTTGAATAGAGATACCCTTCTAAGTCAATATTTTAATAAGGAATCATCATGGGAAGTTAAATAATAAGCCAGAGATGGCTCACCCTATTTTTATAATAAATAGAAATTTGCTGCTAATATATAGAACTACAATTGATTTGTACCTTGACCTTGTATTCTGTGACCTTGCTAAATTTATTAGTTTTGGTAGTCATTTTGTAGATTCCTTAGGATTTTCTTTGTAAACAATCATATCATACACACCTACCGACAGTTTTGCTTCTTCCTTTTCTATATTTATGCCTTTAATTTATTTTTCTTGTCTTAGCTATTATTAGAACCTCCAGTACAAAGTTTAATAGAACTGGTAAGAGTAGACATCTCTGCAGTTCCCAGTCTTAGGGAGAAAGCACTCAATATTTCATAATTAGGTATGATATTAGCTACTGGTTTTTTTATAGGTGCCCCTTATCGATTAAAAGAGTTCCTCCTAGGCTTCCCTGGTGGCGCAGTGGTTGAGAGTCCGCCTGCCGATGCAGGGGACACGGGTTCGTGCCCCGATCCGGGAAGATCCCACATGCCACGGAGCGGCTAGGCCCGTGAGCCATGGCCACTGAGCCTGCGCATCCGGAGCCTGTGCTCTGCAACAGGAGAGGCCACAACAGTGAGAGGCCCGCGTATCGCAAAAAAAAAAAAAAAAAGAGTTCCTCCTGGGACTTCCCTGGTGGTCCAGTGGCTAAGACTCCATGCTCCCAATGCAGGGGGCCTGGGTTTGATCCCTGGTCAGGGAACTAGATCCCATGTGCCGCAACTAAGAGTTTGCATGGTGAAACTAAAGATCCCACATGCCGCAACTAAAGATCCTGCATGCCGCAACTAAAGATCCCGCATGCCGCAACTAAAGATTCCGCGCGCTGCAACTAAGGCCCGGTGCGGCCACATAAATAAATAAATAAATATTAAATAAATAAATAAGTTCCTCCCTTCTATTCCCAATTTGCTGAGTTTTTTACATAAACCAATGCTGAATGTTGTCAAATGCTTTTTCTGCCATTTTGGCCAAAAAACATACTCTATAAGATTTCAAGCTTTTAAAATGTATTAAGACTTGTGCTATGGCCGAGTATAGAGGTTATCTTCATGAAGGTCCCTTGTGCATTTGAAAACAATGTCTACTGTGCAGTTGTTGGATATTGTATTCCAGTTATGTTTATTGTTCCTCAGATCTTCCAGGTCTTTACTGATGTTTTGTCTCGTTTTTATGTGAAATAACGAGAAAGGATTGTTAAAATTATCAAGTATGAGTGTGGATTTGTCTGTTTCTCACCTTATTTCTGTCAACTGTTTGATTCAAATATTCTGAAACATTTTTATTAGGTATATACACATTATAATTTTCCTATCTTTCTGATGAATTGACCTTTCTATCACTATGAAGTGTTCTCTTTATTTCTGTTAAGAGTTTTTGTCTTAGAGTCTACTTTACCTAATACCAATAAAGTCATTCCAGCTTTCTTTTTTTAAAAATTTTACTTATTTATTTATTTTTATTTTTGGCTGAGTCGGGTCTTCGTTGCTGTGCGTGGGCTTTCTCTAGTTGCGGTGAGCGGGGGCTACTGTTCGTTGCGGTGTGTGGGCTTCTCATTGTCGTGGCTTCTCTTGTTGAGGAGCACAGGCTCTAGGCGTGTGAGCTTCAGTAGTTGTGGCACGTGGGCTCAGTAGTTGTGGCTCGCGGGCTCTAGAGCTCAGGCTCAGTAGTTGTGGCGCACGGGCTTAGTTGCTCCGCAGCATGTGGGATCTTCCCAGGCCAGGGCTCGAACCCGTGTCCCTTGCATTGGCAGGCAGATTCTTAACCACTGCGCCACCAGGGAAGCCCCAGCTTTCTTATATTTAGTATTTTCAGGGTATATCTTTTTCTGTCCTTTATTTTCAACCTGTCTGTGCCTTTATTTTATTTATTTTTTTTGCAATACGCGGGCCTCTCACTGTTGTGGCCTCACCCGTTGCAGAGCACAGGCTCCGGACGCGCAGGCTCAGCGGCCATGGCTCACGGGCCCAGCCGCTCTGCAGCACATGGGATCTTCCCGGACCGGGGTACGAATCCGCGTCCCCTGCATCGGCAGGCACTCTCAACCACCGCGCCACCAGGGAAGCCCCTGTGCCTTTACTTTTAAAAAGCAACTATTATAAAACTAAAGTATGTTTGTTTCTACCCAAATAATGAAAATCCCAGTTGAATCTTTCTGTAAAGGTAGGAGTCCTTTTGTAATGTAAACAATGACCCTGTTTATTCTTCATAGAAATTCAGCATCTCTGACCTTATTTTCTCATAACACAGGGCACACTTGTGCACATATTTACTCTACACAGAATGTGATGTGCTTAGAGTCAGTGAGGCTAAATTGGTTGGATCTGAGAAGAGTACTGTGGGCTTCCAAAATATATGACAGCCAGTTTAATTTGAATTTATATTTTTGGTAATTACTGAGGAGACTCAAATTATAACTGCATCTGCATTTTCTCAAGGAACTGGCCTTTTCTATTAAAGACATTAAGGGAATTGGGCCTGAAAAATAAGGAAATACAGGAGTTCCTGTTTGAATGAATCACTGTGCAAAAAATACAAAATGTTAACATTGGGAAAGCCTTTTATCACTCATACTTATCAAGCATTCTGGGCAAATAAAACCAATGGGTGCTGGCATAAAAAATGAAGATATAGTTACAGAACAACGACTATATGCAGTAGCTCATTACAGGGCTGTGAGGATGACAAAAAGTAGATGCAAGACTCTCTGCCTTAATGAATTTGTAATTGTGCAGTATCTTTTCCCTTTGCCTCTCTTGCTCCACTCTCCACCGTTCTCTCACCAACTCTGGGCCCTGGCTGGCTGACTTTCTGGAATGAATCAACGGGTTCTGTCGCTCTGTGGTTTTCAGTTGGTTTGGGGCTGTGGTCAACATCAGGAGGAGATCAGAGGAAGGGAGGAGATGAAAGTCTGGATACCTGTTCCCTTGGTTCTGGTCCTCTGGGTTTATCATAAGCTGGCTACCTCTCTCTACTGAAGGTCAAGGCTTCGGTAAGGAAGCCTTCTTCATATATCTGTCTTTTCTCTGAGTTCAAGGAACTTTTTCCCCTTACTGCACTGTGAGCCTGGGGATGGTAACCGATCCCACTTTTACCAGCCTTGTGATATTGAACTATCCTTTGTAGTTTCCTTGTGTCCTATACATACCCTTTCAATAATTTTTAATAAAATTTTTCTGTTTAGCCTGTTTGCATGTTCTGTATCTTTCCTGTTGGAACCTGACTGACACAGAAATCTAAAGAACGAATAGTTATCAATTTAAGGTACTATATGATAAGTGCTATACAAATATTACAGACAGTAAAATATTTTGCTCAACGAGCTGACAGTAGAGAGAAATCTCCAAGACTTGGGATCCTAAGGGAAGGTGTCCGGGGGAGGGTAAGATTTGACAAACAGCAAAAAATGACTATCAAGGAGGGACAAATAATGAGACAGCAAGGGCAAAAAGTGTTCAAGAGATGGTAAGACAAGCCAAGTCCATCTCAGATCAGATTGCACGGGGCAGTGATTTCACAGAGACCCAAGAACCCTATGACACTAATACTGAGAACACAGCTTATGTGAAATTCCTCCCATTCTAAGGAATTTCTCTCCCACTCAAGAAAGCAAGTGTGAAGACTAGTGAAGATGACATTATTGGGATAACTGTGGGCTTATGCTCTAATTTCAGAACTTCAGTATTATTAGCAACAGCAGGCTTGCTTCATAACTATGGCAACATGCTATGGCTGAGAACCTTTGCTATGTGCTGTTAAACACTAAATCAATTTGCACTTCAGTGTGCTTAAGAATCAGCTTTGCTAAAGATTTTTAACTTGTTAACTTGCAGATTCTTGGGTTCCACTCACGAAAAATTCTAATCCAGTAATTCTGTGAAGGGACTTGAACAATGCACATTTTTTGGCAAGGCACGTACCTGATTCTGAAACAAACCATACAGGGAGAAACATGTTCGTGGATAGTAATTGGCATTAAAGGCTTTCGACCAGAAGAATGAATTAATGACAATGGTCTTTTAGAAAGATTAATCTGGTCACAGGACACAAGACAGACTGGATGTGGAGAGAATAAGGACCAGAAAGGTGGAAAAGTGAAGACAATAGATGGAAGTGAGCACGTAGCACGAAAAGACTAGGAAGAAAGGAAATGAAGGGAAGGGACAGATGTGAGCAAAGTGAAGAATGAGTAGGTATTTATTTACTGAGTGTCATGGTGTGGTGGTTTAAAACATGCTGACAAGTTTTTGGGTTTTTTTTTGACACTCTCCTAATTAAAAAAAAAACAGTGGATTCTAAGTTCCTGCTCCTTGAATATGGGAGAATTAGTGACTAATTTCTAACAAACAGAAAGTGATCAATGTGATGCATGACCTTTGAAGCTAGGGTAGAAAAAGTGATAGGGCTTCCTCTGGCTCTCTTGGGTGACATGCCTTTGGAGCCCTGAGCTACTGTGAAGTCCAGTCACCCTGAGACCTCCATGTGATGAGATAGGAAAAGATGCTTGAGGAACTCCAGCTGTTCCAGACCCCAGCTATTTGAGTCTTCCTCCCAAATCAAGCATCAGACACGTTAGTAAAGAAGCCTAACTCCAACTACCATTTAAATACGATGTCCTGAGAGATCGTGATATATATGTATACATATAGCTGATTCACTTTGTTATACAGCAGAAACTAACACACCATTGTAAAGCAATTATATTCCAATAAAGATGTTAAAAAAAAAAAAAAGCTTCAAGTCATTAATTCCAGGGGGAAAGCATCCACATTTTCTTTACTATTTTGCATGAGCATGCTAATGCTTAGAAAAAAATTTGTTAATTAAAATTAAATCACTCCCCTTTAGAAGCAAATCAAATTTGTCTCCCTTAGGAATAGGAAATCAAATTATGAATCTGTCAAGTCAATTCACTACGAAAGCAGGATGACAGCCCTCTGAGCATTTTTTATGTCCAAGCATTTTTTAAAACTGTGTTTATCTAGTTGAGAATTTTTCATATATCCAATCTCACTCACTCAAACTCAGAACTTAACTCTATTCTCAGACGTAGCCATGTTTCTTAAGTCCTCATCAATGGACTGTGAGAAGTGATGTGTGCTGCCTTGGGGTCTGGGACTCAAGCAGTTGAGCACATACCTTCTCCACTCTTCTCCCTCTTCCAACCACCTGGAAGTAACCATGGCAGCGACCTAGCTTTCACCACGCAGATGTCAACCATGTCCCAGGGAAGTGGTTATCAAAGTGTGCTCTCGAGACCCCTGGGGATTGCTGAGACCCTTTCAGGGAGGAAACGGATCAAAACTATTTTCATACTAACACTGAGAAACTGTGTGCCTTTTCACTCTCATTCTCTCACAGATGTACAGGAGTTTTCCAGGGGCTACATGAAGTGTGATATCATAGCAGCTGGACTGCAAAAGCAGACATAAGAACGCAGCTCTCTCATATTAAGCTAGAACTTAAAGGGATTTGTAAAAATGTAAAGCAATGTTTCTCATATCTTTTTTTTTTGTGTGTGGTACGCAGGCCTCTCACTGTTGTGGCCTCTCCCGCTGCGGAGCACAGGCTCCGGATGCGCAGGCTCAGCGGCCATGGCTCACGGGCCTAGCCGCTCCGCGGCACGTGGGATCCTCCCGGACCGGGGCACGAACCCACGTCCCCTGCATCGGCAGGCGGACTCTCAACCACTGCGCCACCAGGGAAGCCCTCTCATATCATTTTTTTTTTTTTTAGTTTTGGAAAACATGGTTGCTTTTCATAAAAATGTGTTATCTTTGTTAACCTGTATGGATTTATTGTAATTTTTAATGACAATATTTAAAGATTTCAGTTTTAATTTCTCATATGCTAAATATCAACAGATATAGTCCATGTACATGAAAGCTTTTTGAATTTTTTAATAATTTTTAAAAGTGTTAAAGAGTCTTATGACCTAAAAAAACTGAGAACCATTGCTCTAGGGGCTGGAAGAACGATAACTTGGAAAGAACCTGCATCTGTGAATGAATGTGAGGACTGAAGCTATGAATGAATGAGGGCCCTCATTCACGGAGAGGCTGTCACATACAAGAGAAATAAGTTACTGTGTTACTCCAGTGTACCACTGTCTTTTTATTATAGCATCTTGGCTTCACTCTAAAAAATACAGACAATAGTCATATGAGTAGGACACTACTACATCAAAAACTAAATTATATGGTATTGGTTTTCTTGGGCAATAAAGGTACAGATATTTTAGATTAGAAGTTGGTGACCCTTGTTATACCATTGCAAAATGATTGGTATAACTATTGTGATAACTTGGAAGACAGACCATGTTCTTATGGAGCCCATAGTTAGAGATGAAATGGCTAGAAAGAGCTAGAATGTTAGTATGTGTTGATGTTCTCTGTTGTGTTTGGCAACATATAACAAGAAAAAGATAAGCCCAAGAAAGAACTGACCAAATTGCAAGCAGATAAAGAAAAACGAAAGTATCTGGTAATTTAAGACCTTATAAGATTGAAAAAGCCAACTGCTTCTATATCTCTAGACAGCAGAATATATGGCTAGTGCTGTTCAAAGGACTCCCAATAACTACCCAACTCCTTCCAAAAGTAGGGACCCAGCCCTAAGGCAAAACCCAGACTAAGAATGTTGCCTTCCTACCCAAGCCTGTTGTTTTATATGGCCTCAAAGTAACTGCCATCAAGATGAGAAAACAAACAAAGCAGCTTAATATCTATTGATATGTCCAGAAAAGGACTTTGAGTGTAGTTACAGATACGTGGAACTACCTGCAAGCAAAAAGAGCAGAAGCCTACCAAATTTTTGAGAAAATGCAAAGCAACTATAAGCCTAGCCAGAAAAAGCTTGTGTATTTTTCACACTTAAAATACCTCCCCTAAGGAAGGCGAAGTCTCCAACACATCACTTTGATGTGACCCGTGACCATGCAGAATAGACAATAAGGAGAACTTCTCAGAGGGCCAGGGGACTCAGAAGAGAACAGGCAAAGAGTTACTCCTTGAGAGAGAAAATGGAGTTGCCAATGGGCTAAGCCAGGAAATCACTCCACTTTCAGGGCAGAGACCCTTGGCAATCCCTGCCTCACAGCATTTATTTGCTGTGGTTCAGGGACTACCATTTATATTGCCCAAATTCCCTTTTCTGAATAGAAGCCTCTATTTCCCTTCTTCTGGTATTACGCCTCCATTGCTTATTGTTGGCAGGGAGGTCAGATAACTTGATGTTTATAGGTGTCTGTGATGAGGAATCAAATCTGGACCGAACGGAGAGAACTGAATATCAATAAAGATTCTCGACTTTTGAACTAGATGATGGGGTTCTGGTCTGTGTTCTTTAGGGAGCGAGTGAGTACATTCTGTGTGGGAAGAAGGGAGCCTGGAGACATTTGGATGGTCAGAGGGGCAAACTTGGCGTAGAAGCTGCTAGTCAGTTCTCTCATCCTTCCACAGTAATAGAACTGGACTAAGTTTCCCAGCCTGCCTTGCAATTACAACACATCTAAATTCTCAACAACGTCATGTGAGCAGAAGTGATGGATGCCACTTCCAGATCTGGGACTTCAGACCTTCATGTTCTCTTCCCCTTGTGTGCCAGTTGGAACCCACAGGTGATGGCAACCCTGCTTCGATCAGACAGATGATGGCATGGCCTAGGAGGTGGCAGAACAACAACTTGGAAAAAACCTAAATGATCTCAAGGAGAAAAGCTGCCCAGTCAATCTGGACTGTTCATGTTGACATTTTTCCCTATGAGAAAAAAAAAATACACTTCTTTGTCCACTTAAGTGTTAGGTCTTTTTGTTACAATGGTCTTACCATCACTAGTGTATATGGCTGATGTCAGAAATCCATCTCTTCTTATGCTCTGGACCTGTGAGGAAGTCTTGGGGAAAAATTTCTGCCTGTGTGTTTATACATGTCCACATGTTCAGTAAAAAAAAAAAAAAGCTGGTTAAAGAAAAACTTTGAGGAGTGTGGTATAACAAAATATATATATTTAGTGTTCGTCCCTGATTCCTGACACAGAGCTTCTAAAACACTTGGAATTTCCTGAGTGATAGAAATGTCTTCTGTTGTTCGTAATTAGCACCTTCTGACTACACTTGAGTCTAAGCTAATGAGGTGACTCAGGGCAGGGCCACTGGATAGCCTCAGGATGGAGTTGGTTTGCTGGAAAGACCAAGCATGAGACGAGAAGGTGAGAACTTTCAGCCCCATTCCCCCGCCTCCACGGAGGGGAAGGGGATTTGAAGACTGGGTTATAAAAACTCTTCAGCAATGAAGTTTGGGGAGGTTTTGTGTTTGTGAACACACTGACGTGCTGGGAGGGAGGTGCACCCAGAGACGGCATGCAAGGTCCCTGCCATCGTCAACCCCATACCTTGCCCTACACACCTCTTCTATTTGGCTGTTCCTGAGTTGTATTCTTTTTTTTTTTTTCTGAGTTGTATTCTTTATAATAAACTGGTAAATGTAAATAAAGCATTTTCCTGATTTCTGTGAGTTGGTCTCGTGAATTATCAAATCTGTGGGGGATGCCATGGAAAGCTCCAAATTTACAGCTGTTTGGAGAGAATACAGGTGACCTTAGGACTTTTGAATGATGTCTGAAGCGGGGGGCAGTCATGTAGGACTGAGCCTTAACCTGCAGCGTCTGTGCTAACTCCAGATATTTAGTGTCAGAGTTGAATTCAATTCTTGGACATCTAGTTGGTGTCAGAGGACTGGAGAATTGGTGTGGAAACTCCCCACACATTTGGTGTCAGAAATGGTAGCCAAAAAAATGACATCACAGGAGCTTAAGCCTACATAGGGTGCGGAGTAATAGGCGCTGACCCTAACACTTTGCTTTACATAAACCCTGCAGCTTTGCCTCTGCGCTCTCCGAACTCCTGCAGCTCATCAAAGGCAGCACCAACTTCAGACACCACTGGACTGCCTGGGGGGGCAAGGACCTCTAGGCTGCTACAGTGGCAACCTAAGAAAATGTTACATTGGACATTTCTAGCCTCAGAAGTGTGGCTCAGAACAGTAAACGCAAGTGACTGTACATTCTACAGAAAGATACCAGACCATCTCATGGAACCTGCTAGCAGGTGTCCCCAAACTGATACCGTGACCCTTCACCCATTGTGGTGAAGGCCCATCACTCATGACCAGGCTATAGAAGAGAAGGTGGAGATTGATCAGGTGTGCAGAGAGAGCTGCTGGAGAGTCATGCATTTTCTGCCCCTTCCTCACTACTTGCCCCATTGCAACATAAGGAAGAATTTCAGGGTTCTGAGACAACACTTTAGGTTTCTGAGCCTGAATCAGGCCCAAGCTGAGGATAGCAGACATGTTAAACTGAATGAGAAACTGAAGTTTTGATTTATATTGGACTGGGCTTTTTTTTATTAAATTTTTTTCCAGCTTTACTGAGATATAATTGTGGACTGGGCTTTTTAATACCTAAAAATGAAACTATCTGTGACCAGGAAAACTCTAGGATCTGCCTGAGTTATTATCCAGGGGTGAAGCAAGAGACATAGCATGTTTGAAAAGCGATAGACAGAAAGAATCACTCAGCTTTTCTGCTTGTACTCGCCAAGTGCATTTCATTTGAAATGAAGTGTGGACCAGGTTTGCGTGTGAATTCCTGCCTGATTGGCTCTCATGCTTCCACTGTAGCCACGAATCACATGGAATGGCTGACATAGTACCCATTTTCAATAGCAATATCATCTGGCAGCAATAGCAAAAACAAAAAATGGATTTTTCTAGTTTTTCTCTCTTCAAGGCCAGAGCAATAAGAACCAAGCCCGTAAGCTGAGTAAGAAGAGGTTCTGGACTTGCTGTGGGAGGGAGAGATCTGAGGAGGGGAGAAAGATATTCCAGCACAGTAAGCATCCCCAAAACAGTTAATGTGAATATTCAAAGACAGCTTTCATGAAGCCATCTTTGGCCTTGAACTGCCTAACTCCACACTTCTTTTGTATGAGACATAAACTGACAACTTATTTGACTTAGTTCTCCTTGATATAATATCGGTCATATATTAAAGGCTTCTCTAAATAAGGAAAAGAAAAACAAGTTCGTAGAAAAATAGGCAAAGAAAAGCAGGCATTCACACAGGGAAGAAATACAAATGGTGAATAAGTATCTGAAAATATACTTAACCTCAGTAATAACTCAAGAAATATAAATATAAAAAGTGAAATACTGTTTCTTACTTAACAGGTTGGCAAGAATTTTAAATATGAATTATATCTGGTTGGAAAGGGTCTGGAGAAATATACTGCTATTCAACATCGATGGGACTATAACTTGGAAAATTCTTTTTGGAGGACAGTTTGGAAATAGCTATGAAAATTAAAACTGCATTTGTATATGAGCATGCACACATGTCCATGCCTGGGTGTGTAAAAGTGTAGTATATAGAAAAAGGCCTGGAAGGATATATAATAAGCTTAACACTATTTCTATGTCTCAGGAGAGGATGGGCAGTGGAATGGAAGAAGGGCATTAATGGACATTCACTTTTTACACCAGGACTTAAAATTTGTTATTTTTGTAATTAACATTTTTCAATGAAAAATTAGACACACTAGCTTTACAAAGATTAAACAGATATACAAAATATTTTAATTGATTTATTTCTCTTTCAAATAGATTATTGGGTATCGAGCAGGCATAGTCTACTCAAATTTGAGTAAACTTTGGCACACTGAACCCTGCCTTGTTATAGACAGGTGGTTTAGTGTTTCATACACTGGTGAAGAGGGCTTCCTTAGCTGTGAGTGTAGGGTGATATTTTACATCCCCAGGCAGTACTGAATAAGGCTTGTTTTAAGTGATTAAAGATTAAAAATACAATCTTAGGGAAAGTATTCTGAAGTAAAGGTTAGAGAGATGTGCATTTTTGTTAAAAAAATAATGAATTCTATTATTGGTTTTTATCTTTTCTTTTTGGCAGAGACTGCGTTCAGTTTTTAAGCATGTGTGCCAACGAAATGACCTTCTGCCAACCCAAATGAATGTACTTGTTCATTTTCAGATTAGAATTCATTCCAAATAAGAGCAAGTCTTCCAAGAAATATATATATATTTTTTTTAATCTCAAATATTTAAGCAAAAAAAAAACAAGGTCATTTAAAAGATAAGGAGACATTCTTACTTGGTCCTCAAAAGATAGAGCCTGGGCAACATCTCTGGGAAATCCATCGATAACAATGCCCAATTCCTCAGGCATTTGCATCAATTTTTGTTTTATCTCTGTAATTGTTGTTTCCTTTTTTAAGAAAAAAGATGAAAAACCACAGTTAAACTTATACTCACAAGTATAAAAATCTTTGCAGAATAGAAGCAAATTATACAACAGTACCTGAGGGGCCAATTCTCCAGTGGTAATTATTTTGGCAATAAGACTCCATTTCCTATTGCTGCTGGCACTGTGGATCTTCTTCCTTAATAATTCTCCCACAGAAATGTATTGAAATCCATAACGTTCAGCGATTTTCAAACTCTGAGTACCCTTTCCACTTCCTGGACCACCTATCATTTAGAACAGGCAAAATTGGGACCTTCTGATACAATAAGAAACACCCTTTCATACAACTATTATCTTCATCTTGAGATGCAGAGTCTAGACCAGTACCAGGGCAGAAACCATTCTACTTGTGGCATCTCAGTGCTACCTCTGAATGCAGAGAAGGTGTAGATTTAGCCGAGGGAAGGGTAGAATTGTCGTGATTGATTGTATTAGATGAAAGAGACATTTTTTCCCTTACCGATTTTAGTAAACTACTAGTTTTAAAAATTGAATAATGCAGTTGAAAGAAAGCGCTTCCGTTTTTCTGTGTAAACTCTAATACTTTTATCCTCTGTAATCAAAGAAGAATCTATGATATACAAAAAACAATGACTGCAATGGCAGAAATGTGTTACATCCGAACAAAGAGTTAATGTGCAGTTTCGTGAAACGTAAAAATTAGTTTTAACCAAAGCCACACCAATATTGACATGGCTTATTTAAATCTTTCTTTGAATTGTCTGTTCATCCATCTCCTTGCCTTATATCCTTTAAAATTCAAAAGAAGTTTTATGCAGTAAATACGCAGAGTGAATGGAAGAGATCTTTAAGGTAGAACAATTTCATAGAACTCATGATAGTTTTGATTTTGTGATACATTAGCATGAAATAATCAATATTTTGCAACATAAATCAATACCAATAATCAGTAACTGCCATTTATTTTTTAAAAGCATAAGCACTAAAAAATCATAAAATGTATGTCTCAGATTTTATTTCCAAATCATATTACATTATTTTAGTAAATTTATATTTCTAGACAACCTAGACTAACTGGAATCTAAAGTCTGAGCAAATTTCAAAATAAAGCACATAACAATCATCCCAGTGTGATTTGTTATTTGTTGGCAATTATAAAAATAAAATATTTTAAAATACTTAATCATAAATTATTGACTGTAGAAAAAATATTTTAAAAAGTCAATGATAATAAGTAATGAATTGTTTTTGGTGCTAGTCACTGAAACATAATTATAATTGGTTAAGCAATATTAAAAATAAAAATTCAATAGAAAAGTGAGTTGATGTTCTCTCTACTAATTCAATTTATCAAGTTTTTTGGGTGGTAGCAATCATTTTACATACCATTATTTAGTATATTTTAAGAAATTCTTGTTGCAAATAACATAAGCAAAAAAGAATGGTGTTTGCTTCGCTTTGTTCTGGATTTTGTAAGAAGAGTTCTGAGTGAGTGAACTTGGTTGGCTAGGGGTTATTTCCTCTTTAAAAATTTTAATGTGCATAATTCTAAGATCAACTAGTATACTGAGACCCTTTCCTTAACCTCAATCCCAAATAATGATCCTAATAAAACTGGTTTTTGCCTTTTCATTGCCTTATTAAACTTATGATAGAAATTTGTTTACATTTTTGACATTGTCTTTCTAAGAAACTCTAAATCCAACCCTATTAGACTTACCATTATAAATTACTACTGTATTAAATTCATTACTTCACAAATAAAAAGTTTTGGTTCCAAGTAGCTGCTCTTGGCCTATTAAGCCATGGGCAAACCATGGACTGGCTTGAAGACAAATAATTACATGATCAATGCCATCAACAAATTCAAACTAATTTGATCCCCGAAGAATGAAAGTTATCTTTCATATTTTCACACCTGATCTGACAAATCATCAAAATAAGAGAACATATTGAATTTTTAAAAATTCAGACATGCTAAGAAAGTTATGGCACCTTCAAGGAAAAACATTTTTTTGTCAATTAATGGAGGCATTAGCAGACAACAAAAAAATACGATTAGCACAATTGACAGAGAAGAGCATTAATTTATTGGATGAGTTTGATTACCAGAGCTTCCTAACAAACTAATCTTACTTTCTTCTCCCTGAAACCAGAGTAAGTTTAATTTTGCTATATTTATTTAATTCTACTACTTATAAATATTAGGATCCATCTAACTGTTAGATTTTATGATTATGCTAACATAAGAGAGATTCATTAATATCTGTGCCAAGAAGGTTACCTTTAAAAAAAAAAATCTGTATTGCCAGAAGGGAAATTTTGCTTATTTGGATGTGGATATCTGTACCTCTCCCACTCTTTTTCAGGTTGGAACTAATAAAAATTTGTAAGGTTCAGGTACAATTATTTTATAATTCCTCAAAAGTCATAAAATTGTCTCAATTTTCTCAGATAACCTCAGATTCACTTTTTCTGTTCTTCTCTTATCTCAGTCCTCTAAAAGTTATTTACACTCATTGGTTCTGTATCATTCTTGTAATACATAAAATGTTACAACACACAGTGTAAGTCTAAAACCAAAATCACACCCTTGGGAAGCAAGCTGATTTTACTGAGTAAAAAAGAACTGTGAAGTGTAGGAGATTTAAGCATTTATATCTTCTCCACAGATCTTAGTTTACTGAAATAGTTTAATCATTTTCATATAAAATTCACAATGCACAAAAAGTTCACATATATGTGCTGTTTTATACAAGAACAACTTGTTTTACACCTTTTTCATGGACAATCAAGCCTTCATTTGTTTATCCTGATAATAATCACCAATATTGTACTAACAGCAAGAAAAACAAAAATGAAAGAATATCTCATTTTAAAAAGGTGAAATAATTTCCAATTATTCTCCACCTGTAGCTCTATTTTTTAATGAAGCATTTCCTTTTCTTCTAGGTAAGAACCCCAAATTTTTAAGCACACACACAAAAATTCCACCTTCAAGAATAGATAGAGATTTATGGCATAATAGTGGCTGCCATAAACCATGAGAATATTTTGACTTTTAGAAAGCTGATTTCTGTACTCTCGTCTTACAATTATTTTTCTATAATATAACAATTCAGGGATAAACATATGTGCAATTTTATTTTCATTACACTTATAGATGTACAAATATCCCTCTAGACTGGTGAACTTAAATTCTTGTTCTAGTTTGGTGTGCTTATTTGCATGTTTTTTCCCCAGTTGCCATCATCGTTACATCTTCTGGGAGCAGTACTTCTTTGTTTGGGGGCTGTATACATTTGGCCCTCGGTTAACAGTTACTGGCTAGAATAGCTTTAACATCTTATGCTAGATTTTTGCTTTTGGTCATCTTTGTGAAAGCTGAGTCAAATTGGAAAGTGAGACAATGACTACAAATGTTTCATGTTGACAGGACTCTTCAAAATTTTATAGCTTTTGAGGAAGTTAGAATTTGCAAAAGTGGTCAAAAATGCATTCTGCAAAATTACTTAAGACATTTTCAATATCTAATCCTTCTGAAATGGCATCAGACTGATATTTTCATATTCAACATAAGATTCATAGTGGCAATTTAAAAAATTAACTATTATCCTTGTTATTTTCATTAATACTCAGGTGTTACGTGCTGTGTAAAACACTATTCTATTAGATTTGCTTGTCTAATAACAACAAACTTAGATTTTATCATTGGTGCCAGTCTGTCATAAGGAAGATTCATTTACATGAATCTTTACCAACATATTATTATTGTTGTTTATTTTTTGCTCTGAAGTTAATAGTGAATAAAAATACAATTTGTTGAATTAAAGGGAAAAAACACATCATGTTTAGAAAACTTCTAATGGATTCAGCTATCTACGTTAAAAATTAAGCAAATAAAAACCATAAGATGGTAAATCTTCATTTATTACAGAGAATTTCTACGACATTGTAATGAGATTCTATAAAAGTGCAATAAGCATTAGATTATATAATTATAACAATATATGTTTTATTGAAAAGTATGCTAAAAATATTTCCATCTACTGTCTCTCAAGCTTTTGTTTCCATTGTTTGTCAATATCCAACTATTTGCAAATATGATGTATAGTTGACATAATTTTTGAAATGTAAATATATAAACAAAGTGAGCAACAGTATGAAAATTTTGCTTTCTGTCCTCGTACCTATGACAAGAATGATTTTTGGTCGAGGTCTAGTAGGATCAAAGACCTCATACTCCTCAATTAACTCCGCAGTCTCTGAGAGGTCTGTGTCACTTTCTATGGAGAATTGATGGATTGGAGGGAGCCGATCATACCGTCGATAAGGAAAGTTTGAATTTTCAGGCATTACTGCAAAAGAGTAAGATAACTTTGAAACGGAAAAAAAAGCACAATAAAACATTTTTTTGCACTTAACCAATTAGTTGAAGAAATTTAAAAATGAAATGAGTCTGATTTTTTTCAACTGGAAGAAGACTCCTGTCTCCTTAAGTCGGCAGCAAACTTTTCCTTAAAGGGCCAGATAATCAACATTGTGGGTTTTGAGGAACAGAGAGTCTCATACTCCACTTAGCCAGGAAAACAGTTGTAGACAATAAATACACAAATGGGGACTTCCCTGGTGGCTCAGTGGTTAAGGATCCGCCTTCCAAGGCGTGGTACACGGGTTCAAGCCCTGGTCGGGAGGATCCCACATGCCGCGGAGCAACTAGGCCCATGTGCCACAACTACTGAGCCTGCGCTCTAGAGCCCACGAGCGACAGCTACTGAGCCTGCGTGCCACAGCTACTGAAGCCCGTGCACCTAGAGCCCGTGCTCCACTGCAAGAGAAGCTGCCACAATGAGAAGCCTGAGCACCGCAATGAAGAATAGCCCCCGCTCACCCAACTAGAGAAAGCCCGCACGCAGCAACGAAGACCCAACATGGCCAAGAATTAAATCAATCAATCAATCAATAAACAAATAAACAAATGGATGTGCTTGTGTTCCAATTAAACTTTGTTTATAAAAAACAGGCAGTGAGGGGCTTCCCTGGTGGCGCAGGGAAGAGAGTCCGCCTGCCGATGCAGGGGACACGGGCTCGTGCCCCGGTCTGGGAAGATCTCACATGCCGCAGAGTGGCTGGGCCCGTGAGCCATGGCCGCTGAGCCTGCGTCTCCAGAGCCTGTGCTCCGCAACGGGAGAGGCCACAGCAGTGAGAGGCCCGCGTACCGCAAAACAAAATAAAACAAAACAAAACAGGCAGTGAGCCAGACTTGGTCATGGGTCATAGTTTGCCAACCTCTGCCCTCGAGGAACCTTCTTAAGTACTGCCTAGTCTTGCTTGGTAGTTGGTATACATCCTAGTCACCGAAAATGGTGCTCCTAGAGTTTTGTAGCACACACCTTCACAACTTTCATAACCATATGCAGCTGCCGATCGAGGCAATGCTTATGCACAACGTGTTTCATTTATCCATAAATATAGATACGCAATCACTATGATCCAGGTGCTCTACTGTAGTCCAATGGAATGGCTTGGTGGCATAACGCACAAAAACTTAAGGTACTGTCACAAGACAGGTAAAGAGTAGCAAACAATTTCTATATTTGGAACATCTTTCAACATCGCTTAACTTTACATTCTCAATATTTATTATCTTTAATCTCCTTGATTTAAAAAGGTAACTATGAAGATTTAAATTTACATCTACAACAGCAATAAATCTTTGCTATTTATTGTCAGACATGTTAGTGTGTTGAGGATGGTTCAGTAGAAGAATACAATAAGAGGTAGTCCTGTCCCCACAGAGCTTACAGACTAGAGCTCACATGCTTATATCTGACAGCGGTATGCACACCAGGCAGGATAAGGGCTAAAATGAATGCCTCTTATGGTAAACACCATAGGAGTTCAATTGATGGGTAGATCCATTTGGGCAGGAGTGGTAGAAAAAGACTGCAAAAGAGGCAGGACTTGAACTTCGAAAGACTAGAACAGGTGATGAAAAGTGGAAAGTACTTCTCAGTTGGTAGAAACGAAACACAAAGACTCAGAATCTGAAATACAAATGACATGTTCAAATAGATCAGAGGACAGAGCCGGCAAGCCCAAGTGAGGCAGATGCTCTCTACCAGCTATTGCTGTTTGATTCATGGATCTTTCCTTCCTCATCCATGTGCTGGTATTCAAGGAGGCAAAGAGAAGGCCTAACTACCCAAAAAGCACCTGGCCTGCCATGAGTAATGTGGCTAAGCAGATTACTGGATTTTAGCACGGCAAAATACTCACATTTCCCTGGAGATCAGGTAGAACTTTCCATTCTCTGCTGATACAATAAATGAGGTCATTGACTACTGACTCATGGAACTCACTTTAATTCCACGAAAAGAGTGAAGTAGTCTACAGATGACAGTGGATATTCTTTTTTTTTTTTAATTTTATTTATTTTTGGCTGTGTTGGGTCTTCGTTGCTGTGTGCAGGCTTTCTCTAGTTGTGGCGAGCAGAGGTTACTCTTCACTGCAGTGTGCAGGCTTCTCACTGCAGTGGCTTCTCCTGTTGTGGAGCATGGGCTCTAGGCGCCCGGGCTTAGTAGTTGTGGCACGTGGGCTCAGTAGTTGCGGCACGTGGGCTCTAGAGCGCAGGCTCGGTAGTTGTGGTGCACGGGCTTAGCTGCTCCACAGCATGTGGGATCTTCTTGGACCAGGGATTGAACCGGTGTTCCCTGCATTGGCAGGCGGATTCTTATCCACTGCATCACCAGGGAAGTCCCGACAGTGGGTATTCTTTAGAAAATTCTGGGAAGAGCTATGTCAGGAAAGGCACTAACAACATTATCCAGTTCTGCCTTGAAATTGAACTGCTTCACCCAATGCAGGGCAAAACTCTAAGCATTATCATTGATTACCTTCTTCCCTCACTCTTCATATCTATTCCCATAGGCTTCTCTCCAAAGCATATCCCAAATGCACAAGTTTTTCTCCATCTCCACTACCACAACTCATCCCCAAGCCGCCATCATTTATCTGGACTACTGTAGACTCTACGAATTGCTTGCTTCTACACCACAGTTCATTGCTTGAAATGTTCTTTCCTTGTTGAGCCCATGGCTGACTGCTTCTTGTCATTCACACCTCAGCTTAAATGTCACCTCCTATAAGAGGACTTTACTGACCTTTTAATCTAGGGTAGCCAGCCAGTTAATTTCAAGGACATCACCCCTTATAATAATGTTCTGCACAGCACCTACCACTTCACCATTGTTTGTCCTCTCCCATTAGAATAAGTTCTATAACAGCAGGGACCTTTCCTATCTGGAACTTTGTATCCCTGGGAGCTAGAACTATGCTTGGCACAAAGTTAGTGTCCAATAAATACTTGCTGAACCAATAACAAAGAGAACAATCTTGCTGAAGTAGATGGTGCCCATGGAGAAAAGCCAGAAGATGGGTAGGTAGAGTGTGGCCACAACGTGGAGGGCCTTGATCACCAGGGTAAAGGGTTTAGCTTTAATCTGGTAGAAAGCCAGTGGAGGTTTCTGGTGGGTAGAGAAATAACATGATGAAATATGAAATATATTTTTTAGGAAAATTAACCTGGTGGTGGTTAGAATGGATTTGAGTAGGGAGAAACTAGGAGCAGAAAGGGTAGCAGCTAGGAGGCTGTTAAAGTAGTTCACAGGTAAGAGGTGAGGGCTTAGACTAGAGGGGAAGTAGGGGAAATGGAAATGAATGGTTGGATATGGAGGACATGATTCGGATTCAGATATGAGAGATGACAGAAGATGACAGCTCAAAAACAATTGCCAGGGGCTTCCCTGGTGGCGCAGTGGTTGAGAGTCCGCCTGCTGATGCAGGGGACATGGGTTCGTGCCCCAGTCTGGGAAGATCACACATGCCGCGGAGCGGCTGGGCCCGTGAGCCATGGCCGCTGAGCCTGCGCGTCCGGAGCCTGTGCTCCACAACTGGAGAGGCCACAACAGTGAGAGGCCCGCATACCGCAAAAAAAAACCCCAAAAAACAAAAAACAATTGCCAGGTGTCAAGTCTAAAACAATAAGGAACATATTGCATTTCATTCAGTATCTTTCTGCCCTGTCTTTTATGCTCCAGAAATACTGGGCTTCTCTCCTTCCTGTCTTTATCCTGGCTTCTTCCTCTATGTCAGAAATCTCTGTTCTCTGTTCCCTAGTATACTCTCAATCTCCTCCATCCTTCTCTAGTTGACACCTACTCACCTCTCCGTCTCTTAGTATTAGCATATCACTTCTTCCAGGAAGCCTACCCTGAACCCTGGCTTAGGTTGGATCCATCTCTCTGTTAATATGGTTAGTTCTATAGCATATGGTATTTTCTATAGCATCCATTGTGCTTCTAATTATATTTTTAACACCTGACTTCATCACTAGACTATAAGGGCAGGTGCCATGTTTGTTCATGAGGGCAGGTGCCATGTTTGTTATTTTTTGGTGGTTACATTCTTGGTCTTAAAAGAGTGTCTGACACATAGTAGTACTCAGTAAGTGGAGGAGGGCTGGTTTTGAAGCAAATATGATATGTTTGGTTTTGGACATGTTGAGTAAAGCTGACAACGAGATATTCCAGAAGAAAAGCTCTATGGACAGTTGGAGTTATGGGACTAAAACTCTTATTTGTGAGTAATTATTTGTTCAATTGTATACAAACGGTAGAAAAAAATGGATGCTCACCTCATATTTACGGTACAATGCTTTAAAGAACTGTCAGCTAATAATTTATCCTTGCTTTTATCATATTTTTACTTAGGAAAGTAATTTGCTTAAAAATTATTAAAATGTTCTATTTCACGGAATAATTTTTCATAATTATATATTAGCATGGTTATGTCAATATTTCAGCAAAAAAATGCATGAATCACTTTCTGTTTCTAGACATAATAATAGTGCTTACAGTTACAGGGAAGTTAGTAATTTTGTTGATTTTAATAAGCTATTCTGTAAATCATAGTGAAAAACCTACAAAGCACACACGTGCAAAGCATTTCATAAAATAATATTTTATTATTATAGGATTAATCAGTTTAGAAACCATTTTCTGTCTTTTAGCCTAAGTTCCAGATATTAAACAGTGTGATACAACATTCTTGTCACCATAGTATGTGAAAGGTTTTATATGATGATTAATTAAAAGATCTATGAGTTGGAATTCTGGTAAAGTACTAGCAGATATGGAAATTCTAAAATTAACTAGTGATTTCAGTTCTAATGAAAGTTAAATCTACATTTTCCATTCCTATTTTAGCCTATCCTGCTAGATCAAGAGTTCCAAACTGGTCATCTGTGGGGCCAATGTAGCCTCATAGATGTGCTTTGTTCAGCTAGACATTTTTCCAGAATTTGTGCTTGACTCCCTTTAGACAATGATTGTTCACTCTAGTTCTGTTCTCTAGTTTGACCACAGTCTCCACCATTCTCTGTTACATACTTGGCCTGCCTGGCTTCTACATATAATCAAGTCAAGTAACAGTATAAAACAGAAGCATTCAAATTTCATTTTGTTACAAAATGATCACTTTATATAACCAGCTTTTCGACTAAGTGAATGTCACATCCTCTTAGACTTAAATTTAAGAACATAAAAATATCTTAGACTAAATCCAGTAATACCTAAGGTTTGTTAGTGCTTTAAGGTTTAAAAAGAAACTCCCCATATTTATGTCACTTGATTTAACAAGGGCCTAGGGCATGTATTTAACATTGAGCCAGATTCTAACATATGATGACACCCTGGGAAGGAAGTTAGCCCTTTTGGGAAGGTGTATGAACCCTTCAAGCTCACAAAAATATCATTTTGTTCACTTAAGCAGTAATTTACCAAGTGGTGTGCTGCAGTGGTAACTGCTTAAAGGTTCTCTCTTGAGCACCCAAGCCTAAATCACCTAGTGGTGACCCTGCATTGACAGGGAAGGAGTCTTCTCCTCTCTGGTGATGTTTCTGAGACAACGTCATTTCTGCTTTTTCTCCCTGCTTGTGTTTCTTAAAAATTAACACACTCTGACTTTTCCCCACATCATGTTCAAATAAAATCTAAGTGGGTCATGACTAAGTAAGATAAAACAAACTAAGATTTATTTCCCCCTTGTATTTATTGCAAATAGAATTGTCTGCGCTTCAAATTCTGTCTGTATAACTGAAACTTTTCGTGGTACAATTTTTGAGAATGGCTTAAATTTTGAAAATAGAATGATTTGGGCCACTGGGAAAGAATTAATTGGTTTCCTCTGATTGGAACTGATTTCATTTTGCACATACTATTGTACTTCTCAATTTTATCTGGAGCTCAAAAGGCTGCTTGGCTGATTTTGAACTAATTTTGATAAGCACATATTTCAGAAAGCTGGAATACCATGAATCTCCTCTAGTGAATTCCAGTTCTTAGTTCCAAACTATCCCTAAAATTGTTAAACAAGTTTATGCATCCCATTTCTTTTGTAGCATCCAAATGCCTAATCTCATGCATTGCATTCAGTAGCTGCTAAATAAATCCTTCTTGAGTTAACTAGTATAAACTTTACATGCATTTATGCAGATGCATTAATATGAACTCTGAATTTAGAAACACAGTAATAAGTTAAATCTCTTCTGAGCTAATCAAAAAATGTTGTAGTTATACAATAACTATCAATTCTCTCTGTCAACTACTCATTTATTTGGAAAAGTCTAATTTGCAATTTTAAGAAAAATTTAGTTTGCTAATGTAATTCATTTTACAAAATAACGAAGTCAGGACTTCCCTGGTGGCGCAGTGGTTAAGAATCCGCCTGCCGATGCAGGGGACAAGGATTCGAGCCCTAGTCCGGGAAGATCCCACATGCCACAGAGCAACTAAGCCCGTGCGCCACAACTACTGACTCCGTATGCCACAACTACTGAAGCCCCCGTGCCTAGAGCCCGTGTTCCACAACAAGAGAAACCACAGCAATGAGAAGTCCGTGCACCGCAATGAAGACCCAACGTAGCCAAAAATAAATTAATTAATTAATTAAGAAGAATAAACAAAATTAATGAAGTCAGTAAAAAATTTCATTGAGCTTACAAAATTACATACAACGGTATGTAATTTTGTTTGTCTTATCATGGAGGTGATTAGAATTAGTAGCAGAGACAGAATAGTCACATTCCAGGGCCAAATATCCTTTTAGGTGCTGGGAAATCTACTAAATTAAATCATTGCCTACAGTTTGTATGATAGGTTTTAAAGAAAATTGGTCTAAGTATAAACTGTCTATTATTCTACGAATACATTACCATTTCTTAGAAAGGATCTCCGTGACTGCCCTCCATTGAGCGGAGGTAAGGTCTTCTTCTCCTGGCTTACAAATGAATCCCACTTCACCTTGTCACAGCCGCCTAGTTCCTTTACTTTCTGTAAACAACTTTCCAAGTACTCTACTGGGTCTTCAGGCTTAGAACACATCAGTCCATTCAAAAGGCTCTGAAATACAACACAATATGCCCACAGAAAATAGGTTTTTAAACCACCTTTGTCAAAATAGTGTATATCCCATCTTTAAATTCTGGGTTGTTTTGATTCTTTGCATTTAAAAAAAATAAACAATTAGAGTTGAAATTATGCTCTGATTGAATAATTAAAATACCCCCTTAAATTCTTGACCAATTAGTTTTCAGCTCAGCATTCTCTGTCTTTTAAACAATTAAGGCCAACTATACTGTTTAAAATAGAAGAACCTTATCAATATGAGATAAAGTGCAGTGTGTAAAAATGTCATGATTTATCTCATTCCTACCCTCCTTAAAGGCTCCAAGCCTCAGTTTCAGAGGATTTTTTTAAGGATTAAAAAATGTAAATATTTTGTAAATACAATGTATTTTACATAAATATAATGTATGTAAATATTTGTAAAGTACATATTAAGTGCCTGGAACATAGTAAATGATAAATGTTGGTGGTTGTAATCATCAGGGAGTCTCCCCTGAGCCCGCAGGTTGGCTTGTGGACCCAACAACCTTCCTTGGTGTTCATGATACCCAGAAAAGACTATCGTACCTGTCATTCATACTAAAACCACCAGTTTATGTGTTGGTCTCCCTCTTCTAACCTAGAAACTCTTCAACAATACAGTGTGGGTCTTATTTATTGCGCAATATCCAGCCTCTGACACTTTCCCTCACACATGGTAGGTACATACTGAACTGTTCTCTACTTAGAAAAAAAAAATTCACTCAAAACATAAAGACTGAGTTTAAATAAACACATTTGATATATAATAAATCACTACAATATCCATTGATATTACAGAGGAAAACCTGGTGTCTGATATTTCACAAGTATTAATTTCTAAAAATGCTATAGATTTGGAAATGCTGATTCCTGGGAACTGAACTGATGTGCAAAATATTTTCCTTTGGAGTATTTCATGGAAAAAGCATAGAGGATTATTATCACCATTATTAATGCACAAAACATACACCCTTTGAAAAGCTGACATCTTTCCTAAATACAGTATTTTATTTTCAAATTATTCTTGTGCAATTTGCTCTGAATGGTAGGCAGTTCCTACCAGGTACATTTGTTCTCTGAAATCCTAAATAACGTAGGTTAGAATGTTCAACCAGAGGAGTTCAACTGCAGAGGGAGCAGAAAAAACTAACCTGGGCATCCACACCCAGTTTGTATGTCAGGGTCTGTGCTACACACACACACAGATACACACACATTGCGTTTAACTCCTCGGATTCCTCCTACCTCAATGTAGCTAACTCTGTGGCAGGGCTTACTCTGTATCTTTGCATGCTTTAGCTTACCCAATGCACTTTCAGCCCTATGTGGCATTATTATCACCATTTATAGACTAGGAAATCCTGGCTCAGAGATGTTAGTGAGTTGATCTAGGTTACTCAGCTAGAAACTCGTAGGCCTAGGATTCCAAGTCAATGGTTTTGATTCCAAAACCCATATATTCCTCTCTCTACATCTTGCAAAAATATGATATGAGATTAAAGAAGTGCCAGATTTTCTGTGCCCCATACATAATCCAACTGCAATTCGAGTCACTCAAGATTAGGTTTTTAGTTTTTTGATCCCTATCATTGCCTAAAATGAGTGAACACACTCAAGGAAGATTTTATTTTTTACTGGAAAATATGGTTCCAGCCTCCCTAAACATATCTGACTCCACAAAGGGTACTGATTTTAGAAGGGGGAATGAGGTCCACTCCTTCATAGATAATTTAAATCCATTCTTCTAATAGTCAGCCAGAATCGGGGATCCAAAACAACCAGCAAACATTTTTTACTCGGTCTACTTGAGTCAACCCTTTGAGAACCTGAACAATCTAATTTGACTTGCCCCAGTATTCAAATTAATTGCCAAATCTTTGCTCTAAGGTACAGCGATACAAGATCAATATATACACCATAAGGTTAACTAGAGTTAAGAACTCATCAGGGGAAAGTGGTTTTTGTTTTAACATTTAATCTAAAAATGGAAACACATTTCAAACTTGAACCTACCAGAGATATCCCATTTAGCCCATATGATGTTTCAAGTCAGAAAGAAATCTGAAAAGGTCAGTTAGATACAGCTAGTTGCTTGACAATATGTAGATTCAATAATCAATCACTTGGTCTACAATGGTGTCTAGTATCCACAACTGTGCCCAATGTTTTGGGCTTGATAGATATCTAACTGCTAAACTTTGTATGCCTAGAAACTTTGTATACCTACATTGTGGTTTTGAGGGAGAAAATCTCCCTCAAACTTAAAGTGTTTGGTTTAAGTTTGGAAACTTAAAGCGTTTGGTTTAAGTTTGGAAACTTAAAGCATTTGGTTTTGCTGTCTACACTCATCACACGGAGAGCTGCCAAGTTTTACTTCTCTCTTGTGCTGTGCACAGCACAGATTCTTCTTACTGGAAGGATGGAGCTTTTGGAGGTCACCAGCAGTCTCCTTCCAGCTTCCCATTGCCTTGGATTGCATTTAAGTACACTGTATATCTGTATTTCACCTAAGCAAGTTGACTTCCCTTTCTGGGTGTGCACTATTTTAAAACATCCCATTCATATGCAGAAAAGCCAAGGAAAAGCATAGCACCTGAACAAAAATGCCTGCCATCACTTATTTGCACAGTGTAGATTTTCATACACAAGCTATCAAAATCCTCTGTGGTTACCAAGGGGGAAAAACAGTACTCACATTTATATAGAAAAAAAGGTGTACTATTAAAAAGCACTTTGCAATCAGATGGCCCTGCTGCAGATGTCTCTAATTACTCTTTTAGGGATGACATTGATCTCAATAGCAGTATTTATGACAAAACCCTGCAAGCTCTTCATCTCCATATTTAGTTTTTGAAAATTAAAAAAAAGAAAAGAAAAACTCTTAACGAGAATCCTGCATACCCCCAAGACCTGTCCTTATGCAACACCTCCTGATTATTTTCAAAGACTAGTAACACACTTGCTGGATTGGGGTTTCACATACTAGGCTTGTGCTCAGTGGGTGATTTACCTGGAAATCTTGTCTTCAGATGGACCTGAAACCGGTGGCTTATGGAGGTGAGAGGAAAATGGAGATCTGTAATTATGGCGGCCCATTTAAAGATAATTTGGGAAAACAGAGACAAGATTATTTTCCCAAGTAGTGTTATAAAATTCCTTTTAGCAGAACAAACCCCCCAAATAGGAGAACGAGCAACGCATAACTTTTAGTTTACTGTATCAGTCCACAGTCTATCACCTTTCAGAAATGGGGGAGCAGGTTTCAGAGGTCGCTCTATGAAGCTTGGCTCGCTTCCATTTTTTTTTTTTTTTTCCTTAACCTAAGTAAAAACACATAGGATTCAGGAACGTCCTAAAATTCAAATACGGAGAGAAGGAAAGGAAACAAGACGATCCGCGACGTAGCCTATGGTTTAGAACTAACCAAGGTTCTAGTTCATCCATCAAGCCTCCTCTCCCACATTCCCAAAGTGTTCCCCATTTCCCGGGTCTCTGGTGCAGATAATGCGGTCGGAAGACAGAGCAACAGGAGTCACGCCCGCCTCGCCACTCCCTCTCCGATTCGCCTTCTCTACATGGGTTGGTGAGGGCAGGCGAAAGCTATGGGCTGGGGAGGTGAGGAAGGAGAACCATCCCTTCCAAGGTGACGGGAAAACGTGCTCAGGAGCTCATTCACCGAAAGCGCAGAGCAGCGCTCGGTGAGAGCCACCCGGGAGGTAGCGCTGCACTTGATGGGTTTGGATTTGTTTTTTGCATTTTCATCCCTCTCCCCCAAGCTGTCCCTGTGGTGGACTGCTTTCGTCCTCACTTCCCCGTCAACGCGGGGGTCCCAACCCTCGGCGCGCGAAGGGACTCAGGCTCTCGATTCCCAGTTCCGAGTCCTTGCTGGCTGCTGGGCGCCAGCGTACCCACCTGGCCTGATCCTCGCCCCGGGAGAGCGCGGCCGGCCGCTGCCAGCAGCCCATCCTGGGGGTCCACATAGGAGGGATGCGCTGGGGGCAGCCTGCTTCCAGAACCCTGTTCGAAGACTGAAACTTGATTTTCGAGATGGAGGCTTCTGAGTCCAGCCTTCCGACAAGGACCCCGCAACCCGCCAGACAGGCAGCTACCCCTGGGCAAGCGGGCGAGCAAGCTTCCGCAAGCGCCTTCACTTCCGTGCCCCGCGTCGGCAAGGTGGGACGGCGAACGGCCTCTCACCCCGAGCCCCGGGGATGCCCTCCTCGACCCTCCCGTCCTCTCTGCCAGACCTAGCCCCCTACCTCGAAAAGCTGCGGGATTTCCCTCCGGGCCAGATACTCCTTGGCTTCGTTGGTGTTCATGGCTGTTCCGCGCGCGCCCTGGGGCGCAGGCGGGAGGCTCCCGGGCTGCGGCGATCAGGGCTGGGGCTGGCGGTGTCCGCACCGAGCACCGCGCAGCCCTCGCTCTCACGCGCAAATACGCGCTCGGCTCTGCCTACCCAGGCCGGGCCCCCCTCCGCCTCTCCGTGGCGACTGTGGTCTCAGAGCTCCCACCGCCCCCTCCTCGGTGCTGGTCCCCACGCCGGAGCTGCGGGCTCGGAGCCGCGGCTTCCCGGGCTCTAGGCTGCGCGGCCGCCAGCGGAGGGGCGGAGGGGGCGGAGGGAACGGAGGAAGGAGAACAGCGCGGCGAACGCCAGGCAGCAGCCCGCCCGCCTGCTTGTCCTGCTCGGCGCGCCGCGCTCTGAGCCTCCCGAACCCGGTATGCGGGCGGCGACGGCGGCGGCCAGTCACGCTGCTCGAGCGGAGCGTGGCGCGGGGGTGGGGAAGGGTGCGCGCGGGGGGCTTGCAGTCACGCCCCCCGTGTCACACCACTGCCTGGCGCGCTTCCCTGCGCGCGCCGCCCCCGGAACGCAGCAACCTGGGACCAGGTGGCCAAAGGAACAGAGTCGGGGTCTGTAGCAATGTGCGACCCTTTCACCTCTCCCGACCCCCCCCCCCACGAGTTACTCGTGCATGCCCGAGGAGCTCCCGGAAGAAACCTAATTGTCACAGAATTTATCATTTATTCCTAAGGTTACCGGTCCTTCATAACAGGGAGCTGGGAGTAAGGAGAAAAGGGGATTGAGGGTGTTGACTCCATCCCCTTAAGATAATTTTTAGATCTTGAGTATTTCTATCCTTCAGGAACGTTTTGCTAGCTGGTCTCGAATTTTTTTCCCTGTTAGTGTCACAAATCCTTACAGATTTCAGAATAAGGCCTTACAGTGAGGCTGAAATCTTCCCTAACAGAAGGATTAGTAAGTAATCAACTAGTTAATTATGTCTGTAGAGAGGAATGGGAAGGTGGAGGCGAGAAGTGGGTGGTGGTTGAGAGCCGGAGACGGCTTAAACTGGAAACATGCTTGGTAGGTGACTGGGCGCCACCGTTAATCCGATCAGAGGAGTGTGCTGTTGGTGGACCATGGGCCGTTGGAGCACCCTGGGGTGGATATGGGTTGATGTGATAAAGCAGCGTTACGGGTCAAGTATCTTCCCATTTCCCCCATTATGATGTCTTTTCATTGCCTGCTTGAAAATGGTCCATGCCACCCTGGGAACATGACCTCTAATTCCGTACAAGACCCAACACGTGGGAGGGCATGTCAGAGAAAGGAGGCTCTTGCCATCGGGGATCAGGCCAGGGAGAGAGGCAACACCGCCACTGCTTCCAGGAACCAGTGTCTGGGTGTCCATTTCAAGTTCATCTTTTGCAGATCTTTTCTTGGTTCTATTTCTTGTCACAGTAAAGACTGCTACTCATGCCTTCACTATAGCTGCAGTTTTGTTTTATCCAGGGAGGGAACTTAAGAATTAATTGAGTTTTGTAAAGTAAATGAAGTTTTCTGAACACTTGTGAAACCATGTGTCATATGGTAGCCTTAAATGAGGCAGGTGTTCCATAGAAATTGGTTTCTGCCCTCAGAATATGCCACATCATTTATAGTTCCAGCTTCTGACGTTCTTTACCTTGTGTAAGAGCAGGTTTTGACAGTAGTGAAGCATTGTCTGTTCCCTGTGCAACGATGCTTGATAACTACCAGGATCCATGGCCTGTAAGCTTACTTTATGAGCAGGCACAGCTGAGGCAAAGCACCTAGGACTGAAGAGGCCACTTTCTACTGGACCTTTCAAGGTCACCCTTTACAGACAAGAATCTGGCAGAGTACAGCTCACATCTTCTCTCCTAGGGAGGAACGAATCCTGAATGGATATATGATTCTAAGTGCACTTTAGTGTAGTCAGGCAAGGATAACAACTTGCTTGTATAAAGAGAGTGGATAATGAAGACTACATTGCACTAAATATTCTAAATAGCCTGAAAAAACATAGTAGCTGGAGATATGGCAGATTTTCAGGTAGCCTCATACACTGACAATCAGTGCTCTTTGGTGTGTTCCAGATGTACGAAAGAAGTAAGTATTCACAATTACTTTTGCAAAGGGAGTTGTAGCCTGTTATGGAAGGGCTATATGGGGAAAGTGTAATGCTTAAAAGCCAGGCTGATTGTTTGGAAGAGAGGCAATAGAAAGGACAAGGAACAACAAATACATTCTTGCCATGGGAAAGCTGGCTCATCTCTCCCTGATATGAAATTCTAAGGGTGGGTAAATAAAGGGTTTCTTTGTTTACTTGGGGATACATCGTTGCAAGGAATCAAGATGCTTACTGCATACCTAGCGTCTCCAGGCAGAATCTCTTCTGCTCCCACATTGGGAGAGTGTGCTGCGTTATACAGCAGTGAATAAGACATACATAATTCCTCTGTCAAGGAATATACATTCTCCTGGAGAGTGCATGTAAGAAGTCCAGATGGACCATAAGCAAATAAAAATGCAGAAACAACATAAGATAGTGATAAATGAACAGCAGATAAATAATTAACCCCTCTCCCACCAAAGACATAAGTGAGAACATATCAGAGTGATAAATGTAATGATGAAAATCAAACAGGCTTAACTGTTGATTTGATGTAAAAGGGTGGAGTCCAGATTCTTTGCTGGAAGTAGCAGAGCAAGTGGGAATGGTGATAACCTTTGAGGTGATAGCTAGAACTTTCCAAAGTTCTTGAGGAGGAGCCTCTTGGTGGGAATGTTTCTCTGGCTCACTGCTGACACACAGGCTATGTCTCAGCAAAGGGCTGAACCTTGCTCTGTCTCTATTAAGCAGCTGTCTCAGAGTAGAGACCATTGACTGCATCCGCTTGAGAAGGCTCAAGGACTCTGCACCCAGGGCAGCAACTTCCCAAACCCCACAGAGATGGTTGGAAGCCATGCTTAAATGCTCGTTCATTCCTAACAGATATTTATGCCATTTATAATTTAAATAGGGCAAGTTTAACCGCAGAAAATTTTACTGATAAAGTGTCAAATATTTCTCATGTTGCAGTTTCTCACCCCAGGAGACGAGTCTAACGGGATCTACCACAGGCCCTGGTATAGGTGATAGTAATGATGTCATGACAAATTTGGCCATAATACAAGGTAAAAATTCATTGAGTGTTATGAGTCAGGCATTGTGACAAGCACTTTATAAAGTATATTGCATATGCCATATTTAATTCTCAAATCAACCTGTGAGGTATGTATTACTTGCATTATGTAAATGAAATAACTGAGATTCAGAGAGCCTAATTCCAAGATTATACTAGTAGTTACTATCAGTCCAACTGCAAATCCCTATGCATCCTCATTCCTTAGAACTTCATCATCACCATGCCTTTCAATGTTACAAAGGCCTGCAACCTTCCATTCTTCCTTTCCTATTCCCTTCCTTCTTTTCTTTTTTTTTAGCAGATGTTATTTTGTATTTGAGGGGAAATGTGTTTCAAAACACAAGTACAACAACAAAACATGTATAAGAACAAGTTTATCTCTATAGATTTTCTAATTGTTTAACGTTCTTTTCTATTTGAAAGATTTTTCATGATTCAGAGGTTGAAAAGATAACACAACATTCCTATTTATTGAAATCTTGAGTGCTGAATTTCTCTCATTCTGCACAAAAACCCCCCAATATCTCCCTCCTAATTATTCTATTTCCCTCACTAATTGACAACCCACTGGGCTATTTGTATTTTCAGGGCCATTTGTAAATATTTTGTTTATCCAGAAAAAAATCTAAATACATAAGACTATCCATATTGTGTACATTGGCCTGATAAGTATACCCCTTATTTACAGGGTTTTTTTTAGAAGGTCTTTCTGAGGCTTTTACTTTTTTGTAAATGTGGAGTATACATACTGGTCTGTGAAATCTGGGGTAAATGCAGGATGAAATAATGATGTATAACACAACTCTTCAGCCAAAGCAGAATTTCCCTATGCTCTATTTCTTTTCTCCACACTGGCCGAGTAGCTGAGCCAGACACTTGGATTCTGGATCTCAAAGACCTCTAGGAATTTTTGGGTTAGTGGAGGTTAGAGGTAAGAGATTGAAAACTCTCCTACAATGTCTGAAAACTTTAGGAAAATTTCCAAGTATATAATTTATACACTAAGAATAGGAAAATCCTATATATTTATCTATTCATTAATATGTTCATTGATCAAACAATTATGAAATAACCTTGTATGATCCAGACCTGTGTCTAGAGCTACGAATACAAACAGCAAGACTAAAAGGTTCGCTGTCTAGTAGGGAGACATGGGCTTGTAGTAATTAAGCACAGGTAAACGTAATACTATGTTTTAATAATATGATAGAAGTAGATATGTGGAGGTAGGGGACACAAAGGTACATGACTCATATAAATATGTATACGGTAAAAAAAAAAGCACTTAGAACAGAACTCATACACACTACTGGGGGAATGTAAACTTGCACAACCACTTTAGAAAACTGGGAATAACTATTGAAGCTGATGTATTTTTATATTCACCAGAAGATATGTATTAGAATTTTCACAGAAGCACTATTTTAAATAGTCCTAAACTAAAATATACTCCAACGATCACCAACAAGTAGAACACATAAATTGTGTTAGATTCACAGCATGGAATACTATAAGCAATGAGGATCAGCAGTCTACAGCTACATGTAACAACATGGATGAGTCTCACAGGCATAATGTTGAGTAATCACCAGACACAAAATACCAGACACAGAATAATCACCAGACACAAAATACACAAGCTGTATGATTTCATTTATATAAAGAACAAAAACAGGCCAAAAAAATCTATGCTGTTAGAAATCAGGACAGTGGTTACCCATAGGAGAATGAAGTGACAGAGAGAGCTCAAGAAGGATTTAGGGGAAACTGCTCACGTTCTGCTCCTTGATTTGGGTGCAGGTTACACGGGTGTGCTCATCTTGTGAAAACGCATTCAGCTGTGCAAATAGAACGCGCACTTCTCTGTGTGTATATTAAACTTCAGTAAAGACATGTTGGAAAGTAAAAGATGGTGAAGTATGGGATTCAAACCCAAGACCATGTTAAATCCCATGCCCTCCTAACAGCTCCATGCTACTTTATCATTTAATAAGCAGATCAGAAGTGAATTTGCAATCCATGGCCCTTTGCTCGTGCCTTTATTATTGCACTTAGAGTCAAATTGCTGCACTCAACACTATGTTGTTTGTAAGTAATAATTTACTTACAGTTTAGTCTCTCTCACTCTAAGATTCTGAGCTTCTCATCAGTAGGACCATGTCCTAGAAATCTCTATTTTCTCAGTGCTTTGGACAATGTCTGGCTTAAAATAGATACACATGAATGCAGGAATGAACTATCTGTGTCTATATGTATAGAATGCTTAGGACTCAGCCAAAGAAATTTAGAAAGATATCCTAGCAGGAAAAAGTAAACTTTCTAATGTTTTTTAAAAACAAATAGGTTGAAACCTTTAAAAATTGCACCATGATGACTTGAAAGAGTTAATGCCATTTGTAGGGATTCCTGATTTACCATGTGGGAGTTTAGGTGCTGAGAAAATCTAACTCAGACAATGTTTTTGTAAGGTCTAGAAATATAATGGTTTATAAATACATGATTAAGCTACACAAATTAAAATGAAAACAGTGTTTTGTAATCATTCATTCAGTCAAATATTTCTTGAGTTCCTGGTATGTGCCAGGCACTGCTGTGCTTCTCAGCACATAGACAAATAAAATACATGCGTATAACATATATCTAGAAGGTGGAAACAATAAAATAATATTTTATAAATCATATATGTATTTTTTATATTTATAAATCATATAGGTTGTTAGAATGTGATAAATACCATGCGAAAAGAAAAAGCAGAGGAGAGTAAGGAGGGACAGAGGACAGTTTCAGTTTTTTTAAAAAAATTTATACAATTTTAAAGGTTATTTTTCATTTACAGTTATTACAAAATATTGGCTATACTCCCCATGTCGTACAATACATCCTTGAGCCTATCTTACACCCAATAGTTTGTACGTCCCATTTCCCTACCCTTATATCGCCCCTCCCCCCTGTAAGCACTAATTTGTTCTCTATATCTGTGAATTGCTTCTTTTATTTTTTATTCGCTAGTTGTTATATTTTTTAGATTCCATATACAAGCAATATCATACAGTTTTTATTTTTGTCTGACTTATTTCATTTAGCATAATGCCCTCCAAATCCATCCATTTGTTGCAAATGGCAAAATTTAGTTCTTTTTATGGCTGAGTAGTATTCCATTGTATCTATATCCCACATCTTCTTTATCCATTCATCTGTTGATGGATACTTAAGTTGCTTCCATATCTTGGCAATTGTAAATAATGGTGCTATGAACATTGGGGTGCATGTATCTTTTCGAATTAGTGTTTTTCAGATATATACCCAGGAGTGGAACTGCTGGGTCATATGGTAGTTCTATTTTTAGTTTTTTGAGAAAACGCCAACTGTTTCCCACAGTAGCTGCACCAATTTATATTCCCACCAACAGTGTACAAGCGTTCCCTTTTCTCCACATCCTCATAAACATTTGTTATTTGTAAACTTTTGATGATAGCCATTCTGATAGCTGTGAGGTGATATCTCATTGTGGTTTTGATTCGCATTTTCCCGATGATTAGCAATGTTGAGCATCTTTTCATGAGCCTGTGGCTGATTACAATTTTAAATAGAGTGGTGAAAGAAGGTGTCATGGAGAACATGACATTCCAGCAAAGATTTGAGAAGGTGATGGAGTTAACCCTGCCAGTATCTGGGGGAGCAGCCAGTTCAAATATCCTAGAGGGGAAGGATGCCTGACATGTTTTGGCAGCAGCAGGGGGGTGGGTTGACTGGAGCGGAGTGAAGGAGGGGAAGGGCAGAGGGGAATGCAGCCAAATCACGTAGGACCTTGTAAACCTAGTAAGTTCTTAGACTTTTCCTCTGAATGAAATGGGAAATTAGTGAAGGGTTTTGAGCCAAGACTAACATGATCTGACTTATATTAAAAATTTTTTTAAATTTTATATTGGAGTATAGTTAATTTACAATGTTTTATTAGTTTCAGGTGTATATATATCTATTCTTTTTCAGATTCTTTTCCCATATAGGTTATTACAGAATATTGAGTAGAGTTTCCTGTGCTATACAGTAGGTCCTTATTGTTTATCTGTTTTATATATAGCAGTGTGTATATGTTAATCACAAACTCCTAATTTATCCGTGCCCCCCCACCTTTCCCCTTTGGTAACCATAAGTTTGTTTTCCATCTGACTTAAATTTTTAAAAGGCACATCTGTCTGCTGGTTTAGGAAGAGGACAGAGGGCAAAGGTAGGAGCATGGAGAACAGTTGGGAGGCTATGTGATTCAGATGAGATGAAGTCAGTAGAGGTGACGAGAACTGGTTAGATTCTAGATATATTTTGAAGATAGAACAAACAGGACTTTTGGACAGATTGCATGTGGTATATGAGAGAAAGAGAAAACATCAAGGATGACTTCATGTTTTTTGGCTTGAGGGTAGTAGACTATTAACTAATTGGCCACAAGTAGCTTGCTAACTTAGAAAAGCAGATAGATGGAAGGGAATTTTGACTTGCTCTGAAGGAGGCCTGGCACATTGTGAGTTCTCTCTTCTACTCACTGACCAATTTTCTGTTTTCATACACAACCTCTGGCTTAAATGTGGCCATCTGAGCTCATGTTAGGTTAATGTACATGTCACAGGAAGTCAACCTCTTGTGCAAGTAGAAAAGAGGAATTTCCAGTTATTTCAGGAACATATTTGGAACTTAATGTTTTAGGATTTCAATGTCCATTCATTGGCATGACTATTTTACCTACCAATGGGAAATCTGTAATTCCCAAATCGGGTCTTCACCAGTCAACCTAACTTGGCTAAGATAAATACAAATAAGGAAACAACTTGAGCTCCAAGGAGCTTCTAAATTTAAATGCTCTAGCTAAAATACCTAGAGAAGCATTTTCATTTTGACTTAAATGAATATTCTGACAGAAGCTTTGAAGTAAAAGCTTTTTTGAGTCTCATAGAAGCCCCAGAGAAAAATAAATCCATGACATCAATTTATGTTTTTAAGTTTGTTTTCACAGAATGCAAAGAACACATTTGAGTTTTTATTATTCTTTTTTATCATTATGGAAAAATGGCAATTCTGTGAGCCTAGAGGCCTAAAATTTCTAAATCACACATATGTGTCAGAACCAGTATGCCCTTTTAAGTGTCTACATTTCTTACTTTTGTCTTTTTACTATATGCCTTATGAACAGTCTATTAGTAATGCATATATTAATCAGCTTGGGATGAGTAAGATATAATCTTTCCATCCAAGGAATGAAATGTGCTGTTTCTCAAGAGTCACAAGGCATTCATGTTGGTGTGCTAGAAATTTTTAAAACTTACCAGAATTTACCATCTGCTACTGTTTTTTAAAATCTTTTTCATTTAGTCACATTTTCTCTATTAACTGTTCTTCTATAATACAATTAATTAGCATTCACAGTGTTTTTCTAATTAGGTGAAATCATAAAACTAAATATCTAGTAGAGATAACATGGGCAGTGACTAATTTAAAGAGGTCCCTTCCCCGAATAAATCAACATTTTAGATTTTGCAAAGGAAAACTAATACTAAAGCATTTCTCCAATCGTGTCAGTCTCTCGTGCAAACATTTTAGTGGCTACCATTGTCTGCACTGTCCAATATGGTACACTAGCCACCTATGGCTATTTAAGTTTAACACATTATTAATAATAATTTTAAAACAATAAAATTAAAACTTTAGTTTCTCAGTTGAACTAGACACACTGCAAGTACTAAATAGTCATGTGTGGCTAGTGGTCACCATGTTTGGATGGAATTAGATATAAATGTAGATATAGATATAGAACATTTCTCTCATCACAGAAAATTCTTTTGGAAAGTGCTGGTGTAGAGAATAACTTGTAATTTTTTTATCGTGGAATTCCAAGCATTCCATTATTTCATTCCAGTTTACCTTACTAGGTATATCTTCCACTATACTGATCACATGTGACCTATGAATCCTATACTTTTGTATTTCTGAGCCCTTACTTATTTGATTCCCTCAGCTTATTATTAATTTCATCTGTTTTCCATTTAATGAAATATTCCCATAGCTACAAGGATCCAGTTAAATGTACCTTCTTCATAAAAGCCATCTATATTCAGCCCTGGTGGATTTAAGTAATTTCTTCCTTGCTGTTCTCTAGAATGTGCTTGTGCAGGTATCCCCTGGTTTTTGATAGTTCGCTTTACGTCACTTTGCTTTTATGAAAGACTTGCATTAGTACTTGTTTTCTCTAACCAAAAGAAATCCAAAGATTTTTGCTTTTACAAGAAAGGAGAAAATAAAAAATGACATTCAGCACTTGTTTTGTAGCTAGCGTTATAGAGGCAGCACATGACCTGTGCAGCAAGAGTGGTACCACCAAGCTCCTTCCCTGGGAACTGCGCTCAGCACCCCAGCATCAAGCTGCCATAGCTTTGAACTGTGTCTGTGAGCATCTGTGCTTTATCTTGATTTATTTATTATCTTTCAGTATCCTTTTTCTTTTTCATCGAATTATAATTGACCTACACTATTATGTTAGTTTCAGGTGTACAACATAGTGATTTGATATTTTTTACATTAAGAAATGATCACAATGTCTAGTTACCATTTGCCACCATGCAAAGTTATTGCAATATTATTGACTATAATCCCTATGCTCTACTTTACAACCCTGTGATTTATTTTTTAACTGGAAGTCTGTACCCCTTAATCTCCTTCACCTATTTTGCCTGTCCCCCCCCCCCACTCTCCCTTCTGGCAACCACCAGTTTGTTCTCTGTATCTATGAGTCTGTTCCTGTTTTGTTTTGTTTGTTCATTTGTTTTGTTTTTTAGATTCTACATATAAGTGAAATCGTACAGTATTTGTCATTCTCTGTCTGACTTATTTCACTAAGCATAATACCCTCTAGGTTCATCCATGTTGTTGCAAATGGTAAGATTTCATTCTTTTTTATGGCTGAGTAATATTCCATTGTATATATATATATACCACATCTTCTTTGTTATTCATCTATCAATGGATACTTAGGCTGCTTCCATATCTTAGCTATTGTATATAATGCTGCAACGAACAAGGGGTGCATACGTCTTTTTGAATTAGTGTTTTCATTTTCTCGAATAAACACCCGGAATTAGAATTGCTGGATCATATGGTAGCTCTATTTTTAATTTTTTGAGGAACCTCCATACTGTTTTCATAATGGCTGCACCAATTTGTATTCCCACCAACCATGCACAAGAGTTCCCTTTTCTCCACATTCTCACCAGCACTTGTTATTTCTTGTCTTTTTGATGATAGCCATATCTTGATTTTTTTGTGCATCTGTTAGCAAGATGTGTCCTAAGATACCTGCGTCTTTGCTTTACACAGTTTTGGCTTACAAATTACTTAATAGGAAAGGTCTACTTTCAGAAAGTGTGGAAAACCTGTATCTCTATTGTACCCTGTATAGGATTTATGTACTTTTGTTCCTATCATCTGCTCCAGCCCCCAAAGTATGTCTTCATGGTTGTACCACTATACAGCTCATCAGTGTCATGTACATGAAGAATACTCTAAAATGATGATTTGAGTAATTTATAATACATTTAAATATTACTTCTTCTTCAACCCCATTGTTTGATATGTTTTGAATTTGTAAATTTATTTGCTCCATTGTTTTTTAGGATGATCATTTTCAAACCCCATCTCCATTGACTAGCCTAGATTTGGGGGCGGGGGGGGGCAGTGGAGAGATTAACCATATCGAGTTATAAATACAAGTTTCTCTTCATGTCTGTAATTCGACACTTGAGCATTTCAACTGCCTTCTCTATTATCTCTCATGCCTATAGCTAGAAAACAGGATGCAATTTAAGCCAATCAAACAGAGTGTCTACTAATCCCTGATAATTGGTGCTATGGGCTAGGTGTCTTTTCATTCATCTGCCACTGGTCACTAGTTTTGCAGAATCACAATCATCAGAACAAAAAAAGGTTGTTATGACCTTGTTTCTGCCTTTCTGAAAAACTGTTGGCCATTACTACACTCCCATTTTTAAAGCAAAACAAAGCCTTTCACCGGTTAATCTATTATCAAATTATAAGCTCCAAATGTATTCCCAGAAGTCATCACTCCTCTCATCTCTAGAAAACACAGCACAAGACCATAGCACATTCCTTTTAGGGAAATTTTGAATTGTGTTTCTCTTGTCTTTCACAACAGTCTCACTTGTAATTTTTCAGAAATTGGCAGGTGTTATTTGTGAAGATTATTCATGCTAACGAAATGTTGAAAGTCCCAATGTTGGAACTGCCTTTGTGGAAAGAGAAGAGGAAGTTTTTGTCAATCTCTCTTATCCTGAGTACATGCCTTCAAAAGAAGGTGTTTCCTAACATGACCCTGGTGGCTTCGTGGTGACAGTCATCCTGATATCTTTGGACTTGATAGCTACCATTCAATATGAGTAGAAAGAGAAAGTATTCTTATGCTCACCCTGAAGTCAATGTATTCATTAAATGGCCTTTGAATTTATTACAAGCACATATCAACTTATCTATCTGCTGGCTACACCAATGACCTGTCAGCAGGTGTCTTCCACATCTGTTTATCTCCAGCCCTAGCCTCTCTCCTGGGCTCAGTTCTGCCATTAAAACAGGTTGCTAGATACTTATTCTTTCATTATTGTTCACATATATATGCCAGACACGGTGCTAGGATTTTGGGAAACAAAGACACAGCCAGTGTGGCAAAATGCTCATCGTGTCCACAGAGGAAAAGGCTACTAAACCAAAGATGACAATGCAGCAGAGGGTACTAGAGCAGAGTGGAAAGAGCATAGGCTGTGGAGTCCTAATTTCCACTCTTGTCTCTTTCTTACCCAGCTATCTGATACCCACAGGTTATTAACCAGTCTAAGCCTCAGTTTTCTCTATTACAAAAGTGAGAATATTATTCTTTAACTCACTGAGTTATTTGAGGCTTAATGGAGCCGGTAAGTGCAGAGTTGAAGCTCAGCCTAATTGGTTGCCTCCAGAGTCCATTTTGTTGCCTACTGAATTTCTTATTCTGTCTTTTAAGACCCTGATCTTAATTATCCACTGTTTCCTCTCCCACATTGTAAGCTCAAATTAAACTGATTCACTTCCTGTTCCTTGGATACATTTGCCTGATGCCTTTTTCCTTTGCTCAGGCTCTTCTTTCTGCCTGGAATAGCTCACCAATTCTGCACATCTAAATTCTTCCTGCTTCGGGGCTCTTGATGAAATATAATCCTCTTCATAAAGCTTTCCTTGGTTTCTGCAGCATGAAATGACTTGTTCCCATATAATCCTGTAGAATTCTGTTCTAACGTTTTTTAAATGTTGTTTTTATGAGATGTGATACATCGAATACTAGAATGAGAATGATCATTAATATCTATGCATTGAAGTATTATAACTGTGACAACAGTTTGTCATTTGAGCTTGTGGAAGACGTGGTGGAACAATCTTACCCCTGAAATAAAAAGAAACTAATGGAGTGTGGAATGCGGATGCTCCTCCTTCCCCATATTCAATCTTCAATTTGCCCTTGCTATTCTCACTCCACCACTTTAACTTCCCTCTCATTGTCTTCAGGAAGCCACTTCTATGTTTTAAAGTAAATTAGAAATGGTGGTAATAAACCAGACCTAAAAACCACCTCATATAGGTCTCTATGAGCCACTTCAAAGTGAAGTTGCTACCTTGATTCTTGGTAAATGTGGGTTTGCTGGCTGATTTTTCCTTGAACCATCTTTCAAAAGTCTTGAATTCTTGGAAAGAGCCCCTCATCCAACAAAGAGTAGGAACAAAATTAACTGTGAGTTCAATATGTTTTAAAGCTTAGTACTACATAATCATTTAAATACTCATTTGGGTAGTATTTCAGTCTCTCTTAGATAAACATATGTGGTCTCTCAGACAGCCTTTCCGTGCTTCTTTCCCTAAAACGGCCTTCATGTGATGAAGGTAGGGTGTGGCCTCGTTGGGGAGGTGCCAGGGAAGAGTCTGTCAGGCACCTGGTCCTCTGCTTCCCCTGGTCCCTGGGTGATGTCCTTTAGTTCAGCTGCTGCTTGATTTTGAGCTGCTGGAGCGATGATCTGAAACCTATTGCCTTGGGTGGGAGCCAGTCCTCCCTGTCTCATCTCAGGCAAGAAGAAAGAGACAAACATTCCTTTCTTGACCGCCCAGGGCTACTTGACTGATTTCATCTTTCTTGGAAGTAACCATTGTTCCCTTTTATGAATACTTCCACCCTGCTGTGGCAGAGTTAATTATTCCCTTTCTGTGGTTATCACCACTGGTCTGGCTTCTGATCTACTATCTCAGTGTGGAGTGAGTAGGGGATCCAACAGACCCCACAGATGAAGGATTCAGATCCCTAAAACTCCCCTTGGACACTGATGGTACCTTGTGAGACTGGGCCTGTTCAGCTGGAGGATTCCTGTTTAGCATCACGCTACATCTCTTTTCTGTGTGCGCCTCTTTGTCTCGTGCTGCAGCAGTCCCCAGCAAGTCTCTCCCTCACCCCATCTCATGGATGCTCTGCGGCATCCATGGGGAGGCCCCATCTGCTCACAGGTATCCGCTGTATCTCTCGGAAGTAGTGAACTTGCAGGGAGTAGTTCCTGCTCCCACCCACCCGGCCAACTACAGTCACAACACCTCTTCTCAGTGTTCCTTCCCTCCCTCCAATAGCCCTAGGACAAGTCAACAAGCCAAAAGTCAGCAAGCAACCACCAGGCTTGAGATGTCAGGCTGTTCTCCTACCAGCTACCCTGCAAATTTTCCCAAGGAGGGAAACTCTTGGGCTCCCTTCCCTCATCTTCAAGGAAGGAAACTATTTGAGCACCTCTCTTCCTTCCTCCATGATGAAAGGGAGGGAAAACCCCTAAAACACTCTAATTTCCCAGTTTCTCACCTCCTCATCTCTGTCTCATTGGTAAAAGTCATCAATCCAATTTTCCCCTCTCATGTGGGAACAAACCAGAAGTCTCTTGCTAAGAACTAGGATTTTTAAATTTTTAAAAAAATTTTAAGTTTTTTTTAATTGAAGTGTAGTTGCTGTACAATATTATATAAATTACAAGTGTACAATATAGTGATTCACAATTTTTAAAGTTATACTCCATTTATAGTTACTATAAAATATTGGCTTTATTTCCCATGTTGTACAATATGTCCTTGTAGCTTATTTTATACATAATAGTTTGTACCTCTTACTCCCCCACCCCTATATTGCCCCTCCCCACTGGTAGCCACTAGTTTGTTCTCTATATCTGTGAGTCTGCTTCTTTTTTGTTATACTCACTAGTTTGTTGTATTTTTTAGATTCCACTTATAAGTGATATCATACAGTATTTGTCTTTCTCCATCTGACTTATTTCACTTAACATAATACCCTCCAAACCCATCCATGTTGCTGCAAACGGCAAAAGTTCACTCTTTTTTTTATAGCTCAGTAGTATTCCATTGTACGTGTGTGTGTGTGTGTGTGTGTGTATACACATATATATACGTATATGTACATGCCACATCTTTGTTATCCATTCATCTGTTGATGGACACTTAGGTTGCTTCCATATCTGGCTACTGTAAATAATGTTGCTATGAACATTGGGATGCATGTGTCTTTTTGAATTAGTGGGGTTTTTTTAAGATATATACCCATGAGTGGAATTGCTGGGTCATATGGTAGTTCTATTTTCAGTTTTTTGAGAAACCACCAAACTGTTTCCCACAGTAGCTGCACCAGCAGTGTACACGGGTTCCCATTTCTCTACATCCTCATCAATATTTGCTGTTTGTGCTCTTTTTGATGATAGCCAAACTGACAGGTGTGAGGTGATATCTCGTTGTTTTGATTTGCATTTCCCTGATGATTAGCAATATTGAGCATCTTTTCATGTGCCTGTTGGCCATCTGCATTTCTTCTTTGGAAAAATGTCTACTTAGCTCTTCTGCCCATTTTTTAATTGGGCTGTTTGTTGAGTTGTATGATCTTTTTATATACGTTGGATATTAATCCCTTATTGGTCATATCACTTACAAATATTTTCTCCCGTTCAGTAGGTTGTCTTTCCATTTTGTCAGTGGTTCCCTGTGCTGTGCAAAAGATTTTAAGTTTAACTAAGTCCCATTTGTTTATTTTTGCTTTTACCTCCTTTACTTTCAGAGATAGATCCAAAAAAAAAATATGATTTATGCCAAAGAATGTTCTGGAACTGGGTTTTTTTCAAACTCAGCATTAAAGCATTTAGTAATTTTATTCTCAGAAAGATGTTATCTCTTTTGTAAGCCTTGCACTGTTTGTAACCTTCTGGAGCTAGAGAAGATTTCAGTTAATACTTCACACTGTCCTGTAATGATGCCTAGTATTTAGGATTTAAGACATTTCATTCATTTTACTTTAATTCTTAATGTAATTGTGGTTTGGTTTGGTTTTGCTTTTGTCCAGAAGATTCCCTACTTTATTTCTCTCTGTGTGGTGAAGTTCCCACTATAGTCACTGAGAGTCTGAAAATTTATTAAATGAATTCTTTCTGATAATTGTTACTGGTATAATTATTTAATGACTAATTTTAATCAGCTGCTCTTTGTACAAAACGTATTTTTTCACTATGATTCACTGAATCATAAAGTTCAGGCCTAAAAGGGACTTTAGATGTTAATTCACGCAAATCTCTTATTTTACAAATGAGGTTAAGTAATTTGGCTAGAGTTATATTGTTAGTTTATTAGTGGTTTGCTCAGGACTCCCTAGTCCTTTGGAGCACTTACAAATATTGAATTTGGAATTATTTGTATAATTTTTCATGTATAATCTGACTTACCCCACCCTCACTAAAATTAACACACTAAATTAAGCTCTGTCAGGGCAGGAACTGTCTATTTTGTTTTCTGCTGTATCCCCAATGCTTAGCACAGACTCTTGTATATAATAAGTGCATAATAAGTATCTGTTAGATAAAGGAATGAATAATGGATGGTTGGATTCAACAAACAGGTATGTAGATTCTACCATGATTTAGGTACTAGCGCTTGGTTTGGGAGTTGCAAAGGTGAATAAGACTGAGTCCAGAAAAGAGGCAGACACAGAAACCAAAGGCTACAGGAACCCCAAGGAATGATTCACTGTGGGAAATTGTGTTTCTTCTTCTCCTGGAATGGGAAGGCAGCCCTGGGTAATAGGGGCTGAGAGCCTCAGCCCTGGAGCCCTTCATGAGCACCTCCAGGATCCAAGACATAGATCTCCACTCAAGACCTTGTACATCATTGCCCCTTAGACAATCGCATATTGCGTTTCTGTTCTGTTTTATTCTAGAAGAGTGGCTCATAGTAAGTTAAAAATACACCAATGTGTCCACAATTTCAGCAGAACAGATGACTCACAGTTCAAATCACATGAAGGGAAATGATTATAAGTCAGCTGTGAACTTATCGGTTCCAGAGTAACTTAAGGCACTAGCCTGCCTAGTTCAATGAAGACACCGGTTCACAGTCACATGTAGAACTGATTTCCCAGGTCCCTTAGGATCCTTTTGATGTTGCCATCTGGTGCTGCAATAGTAGACAGATTATGTCATTGTCGGGTAGAGTTGTTTTTTCCATCGAGCAAAGTACCAAAGGAGAGAGATGAGATTCCTTCTCCCTGTCCTCACATTCAAACTTTTAGTCACAAGAAGTCAGGGGCCATGAAGAAGTGCTCTCTGGGGCTTCCCTGGTGGCGCAGTGGTTGAGAGTCCACCTGCCGATGCAGGGGACACGGGTTCGTGCCCCGGTCCGGGAAGATCCCACATGCCGCGGAGCGGCTGGGCCCGTGAGCCATGGCCGCTGAGCCTGTGCGTCCGGAGCCTGTGCTCCGCAACGGAAGAGGCCACAACAGTGAGAGGCCCGCGTACCGCAAAAAAAAAAAAAAAAAACAAGTGCTCTCTGTTCATATTAATCACTCAATGAATTATTACCAGAGTCTGTTCTAACCACTAGAGAGAAAGTGGTAAGTGCCACTGGCAAGGAAGGATAAACACTCTCCCCAGTGGCATCCGTTGTACCCATGCATTAGATCTGCCATCTCTCTTCCAGGAGGGTGCCCAGGTTGGGAACTACACCGTATGGCTGAGGTGGAAATGAAGATGCAGCAGCTGGATGTGAGTAGAGTTGACATAGAAAGCAGATTTGTAGAATTATATCACCAGTCCCTGACACTGTCATGGATCAGGTATTTCAAAATGAAATGCCTCAGATAGACATTCAACAGTGGGCAGTGGCCATCAGCAGATCGTTATACATGGGTCAGTTGAATAATATAGGCCTTCTATACAGAATAAAATAGTTCAGAATTTTGTTTAAATAAAGAGATCAGATAAGCAAGAAAAAATAGTATATAAAATCATAGAGAATGTAGGAAATATATAGCAGAGACATTGAATACAAAAAATCTTTTACTATTAACAGAAATAAAAAATTTTAAAGAACTTGGAAAGTTAAGAACAAAGTCTGTAACTGTCTCAAGGAAAAAAAAAACAAGAGGCAGTATTTATGCTATGAAGTTTGCAGCCTGGCTGATAAAGACATAAAATGACCAAGGTTTACCTATTACCCAGGGCTGCCTTCCCATTCCAGGAGAAGAAGAAACACAATTTCCCACAGTGAATCATTCCTTGGGGTTCCTGTAGCCTTTGGTTTCTGTGTCTGCCTCTTTTCTGGACTCAGTCTTATTCACCTTTGCAACTCCCAAACCAAGCGCTAGTACCTAAATCATGGTAGAATCTACATACCTGTTTGTTGAATCCAACCATCCATTATTCATTCCTTTATCTAACAGATACTTATTATGCACTTATTATATACAAGAGTCTGTGCTAAGCATTGGGGATACAGCAGAAAACAAAATAGACAGTTCCTGCCCTGACAGAGCTTAATTTAGTGTGTTAATTTTAGTGAGGGTGGGGTAAGTCAGATTATACATGAAAAATTATACAAATAATTCCAAATTCAATATTTGTAAGTGCTCCAAAGGACTAGGGAGTCCTGAGCAAACCACTAATAAACTAACAATATAACTCTAGCCAAATTACTTAACCTCATTTGTAAAATAAGAGATTTGCGTGAATTAACATCTAAAGTCCCTTTTAGGCCTGAACTTTATGATTCAGTGAATCATAGTGAAAAAATACGTTTTGTACAAAGAGCAGCTGATTAAAATTAGTCATTAAATAATTATACCAGTAACAATTATCAGAAAGAATTCATTTAATAAATTTTCAGACTTTCAGTGACTATAGTGGGAACTTCACCACACAGAGAGAAATAAAGTAGGGAATCTTCTGGACAAAAGCAAAACCAAACCAAACCACAATTACATTAAGAATTAAAGTAAAATGAATGAAATGTCTTAAATCCTAAATACTAGGCATCATTACAGGACAGTGTGAAGTATTAACTGAAATCTTCTCTAGCTCCAGAAGGTTACAAACAGTGCAAGGCTTACAAAAGAGATAACATCTTTCTGAGAATAAAATTACTAAATGCTTTAATGCTGAGTTTGAAAAAAACCCAGTTCCAGAACATTCTTTGGCATAAATCATATTTTTTTTTTGGATCTATCTCTGAAAGTAAAGGAGGTAAAAGCAAAAATAAACAAATGGGACTTAGTTAAACTTAAAATCTTTTGCACAGCACAGGGAACCACTGACAAAATGGAAAGACAACCTACTGAACGGGAGAAAATATTTGTAAGTGATATGACCAATAAGGGATTAATATCCAACGTATATAAAAAGATCATACAACTCAACAAACAGCCCAATTAAAAAATGGGCAGAAGAGCTAAGTAGACATTTTTCCAAAGAAGAAATGCAGATGGCCAACAGGCACATGAAAAGATGCTCAATATTGCTAATCATCAGGGAAATGCAAATCAAAACAACGAGATATCACCTCACACCTGTCAGTTTGGCTATCATCAAAAAGAGCACAAACAGCAAATATTGATGAGGATGTAGAGAAATGGGAACCCGTGTACACTGCTGGTGCAGCTACTGTGGGAAACAGTTTGGTGGTTTCTCAAAAAACTGAAAATAGAACTACCATATGACCCAGCAATTCCACTCATGGGTATATATCTTAAAAAAACCCCACTAATTCAAAAAGACACATGCATCCCAATGTTCATAGCAACATTATTTACAGTAGCCAGATATGGAAGCAACCTAAGTGTCCATCAACAGATGAATGGATAACAAAGATGTGGCATGTACATATACGTATATATATGTGTATACACACACACACACACACACACACACACACACGTACAATGGAATACTACTGAGCTATAAAAAAAAGAGTGAACTTTTGCCGTTTGCAGCAACATGGATGGGTTTGGAGGGTATTATGTTAAGTGAAATAAGTCAGATGGAGAAAGACAAATACTGTATGATATCACTTATAAGTGGAATCTAAAAAATACAACAAACTAGTGAGTATAACAAAAAAGAAGCAGACTCACAGATATAGAGAACAAACTAGTGGCTACCAGTGGGGAGGGGCAATATAGGGGTGGGGGAGTAAGAGGTACAAACTATTATGTATAAAATAAGCTACAAGGACATATTGTACAACATGGGAAATAAAGCCAATATTTTATAGTAACTATAAATGGAGTATAACTTTAAAAATTGTGAATCACTATATTGTACACTTGTAATTTATATAATATTGTACAGCAACTACACTTCAATTAAAAAAAACTTAAAATTTTTTTAAAAATTTAAAAATCCTAGTTCTTAGCAAGAGACTTCTGGTTTGTTCCCACATGAGAGGGGAAAATTGGATTGATGACTTTTACCAATGAGACAGAGATGAGGAGGTGAGAAACTGGGAAATTAGAGTGTTTTAGGGGTTTTCCCTCCCTTTCATCATGGAGGAAGGAAGAGAGGTGCTCAAATAGTTTCCTTCCTTGAAGATGAGGGAAGGGAGCCCAAGAGTTTCCCTCCTTGGGAAAATTTGCAGGGTAGCTGGTAGGAGAACAGCCTGACATCTCAAGCCTGGTGGTTGCTTGCTGACTTTTGGCTTGTTGACTTGTCCTAGGGCTATTGGAGGGAGGGAAGGAACACTGAGAAGAGGTGTTGTGACTGTAGTTGGCTGGGTGGGTGGGAGCAGGAACTACTCCCTGCAAGTTCACTACTTCCGAGAGATACAGCGGATACCTGTGAGCAGATGGGGCCTCCCCATGGATGCCGCAGAGCATCCATGAGATGGGGTGAGGGAGAGACTTGCTGGGGACTGCTGCAGCACGAGACAAAGAGGCGCACACAGAAAAGAGATGTAGCGTGATGCTAAACAGGAATCCTCCAGCTGAACAGGCCCAGTCTCACAAGGTACCATCAGTGTCCAAGGGGAGTTTTAGGGATCTGAATCCTTCATCTGTGGGGTCTGTTGGATCCCCTACTCACTCCACACTGAGATAGTAGATCAGAAGCCAGACCAGTGGTGATAACCACAGAAAGGGAATAATTAACTCTGCCACAGCAGGGTGGAAGTATTCATAAAAGGGAACAATGGTTACTTCCAAGAAAGATGAAATCAGTCAAGTAGCCCTGGGCGGTCAAGAAAGGAATGTTTGTCTCTTTCTTCTTGCCTGAGATGAGACAGGGAGGACTGGCTCCCACCCAAGGCAATAGGTTTCAGATCATCGCTCCAGCAGCTCAAAATCAAGCAGCAGCTGAACTAAAGGACATCACCCAGGGACCAGGGGAAGCAGAGGACCAGGTGCCTGACAGACTCTTCCCTGGCACCTCCCCAACGAGGCCACACCCTACCTTCATCACATGAAGGCCGTTTTAGGGAAAGAAGCACGGAAAGGCTGTCTGAGAGACCACATATGTTTATCTAAGAGAGACTGAAATACTACCCAAATGAGTATTTAAATGATTATGTAGTACTAAGCTTTAAAACATATTGAACTCACAGTTAATTTTGTTCCTACTCTTTGTTGGATGAGGGGCTCAAGGGAAATCAGGAATAGCTGTAACCAAAATAAAGAATTTACATTTACTTTATACACCTAAGTTTTCAAGTCTGGAGTCCTGACCTGACTCTGGATTCCTATACGCTATTATTGAGTGAAATAAATAATTGGATCACAAAAAGTCTGAAAATTTTGGTTCTTTTATAAAAGTAATGTATTGAGGAAGTAATGTAATATAGAAAAACCATCTATGACCAAACCTATTTTGATAAGAAACAGCACAGCTTCATTTCCCGGCTCTGCTGCTTATTAGGTGTGTGGCCTTGGGCACACCGCTTAATCTCTCTGACTTAATTTCTCCATCTTTAGAAAATGTAAAATAACAGCTATTGTGTTGGATTATTATGCTTAGGAGTAATGAATGTAGAGTTCAAGTACAGTCTCTGACACACAAACCATGCTAAACATTGACAATTGCCATTCTTATCATTATTATATGTTGTGATCTTCTTACATTTTCTATAACAGGGAAGCCAGAATTACTAGTCCCTCTTTACTATTTGCTTTAGATGAATCAAGCTTAAGAAATCTCTTAGCTAGTTCTCCTACTGTATAATATAGACAGCCTATGCTTACCAAAAGCCACACTGGGGGTTAAATTCTACTTGTTGTTGACATTACTTTGTAGTGTCTTTTAAGTTAAAATATATTTCTTCAATGAATCACAGGAAACTAAATGAGAGGGAGTTCCTGGGTGGTCCAGTGGTTAAGACTCTGCGCTTCCACTGCAAGGGGCATGGGTTTGATCCCTAGTCAGGGAACTAAGATCCTGTATGCTGCGAGGCGTGGCCAAAAAAAAAAAAAAAAGAAAGAAAGAAATGAGAATAAAATGTGAAAATTAACTTTAGAAATAAATGAAATTCTTGAGACTGGTTTTCTAGACAATAAAAATGGAGAGCCGAGAAATTTTTATTTGATCCTCAAAAGTAGCTAATTAGGTTATTTTCAGCCCCCAGTTCTTCCTTTTCAGAACTAGTAGGAATTATTTTGTTCTAAAACATCAAAAATTACTTTAGTTCTCTTTAAAGAGCTAAATAGGCACCTGTCTAGATGGAAAAGGCATAGAGAGAAACTATGAAAATGATAGATAACAAGTAAGTATTCCTAAAATAGCATAGTTTACTAGTTCTCTAAATGCATAAATAACAAAAGGTACAGAGATTTTCTGTCTTTGGCAATATCTTTTTCTTATTTATCCATTGCATTTCTCCATAGTAAAAAGGTGTTTAATAATATTCATTGAAAAAACCAACAGTGCAACATCTCTCAAGCTTCCTAATTCAAAATGACATAAAGTGTAAAAACATGACTAAAACCATTGAGATGAAAATAGAGAAGTTGTAGTGCATCCATCCATTTCTATAATCTAGGTATCTTTTATTGTTTAAATCAAACATTTGTGCTTTTGACTGAATTTCTTAGCTCTTGTCTCTATGATTAATCATAATGAAGAAATTAATTATTAGTTAATCACAATTGAATGCTGCACTGTTACTCCTAAGCCATATAATAATCCAATATCACACTTTTAATATCGCTTTAATGTTTTTGCTCCCTGTGGTTACAATTCCCGTCTACTCCATTTTAGCTGTCATACCTGGGTGCTCTGGGACACTAGTAAATTCAAATATTCTGTGTTGTTGGTCCCTCATCCTCACTCATCTATGAACACTAAACACCTCCTTCTTACAGGCTCTGTCTCCCCTTGTCTTTGTGCCATCTCGGGAAGGAGGAATTTTTTTTTTTTTTTTTTCGGTACACGGGCCTCTCACTGTTGTGGCCTCTCATGTTGCAGAGCACAGGCTCTGGACGCGCAGGCTCAGCGGCCATAGCTCACGGGCCCAGCCGCTCCGCGGCATGTGGGATCCTCCCGGACCGGGGCACGAACCCGTGTCCCCTGCATCAGCAGGCAGACTCTCAACCACTGCGCCACCAGGGAAGCCTGGGAAGGAGGATTTTATGAATTTTTCAAGTAGATGGAAAAGAAGTCAGGTGAAGTCCACAATTAGTTGTTGATTCACACTCCCAACATATGCATACGGAAGTTTCAAATTAAAATCAGGATGAACTTAGACGTGGCAGAATAATACATCCTAGTTTTCCTCTCACTTCATTGACTACTCCTTTTTTGTTACTTTTGTTGGTTCCTCTTCATCTTCCCAACTCTTAATTGTAGAGGGTACCAGGCCTCAGCCCTTGGACCCTTTTTTCTCGTTATGGATCCACTCGCATTATGACATCATCAAATCTCGTGGCTTTATATGCCATCAATAGGCTTAGTCTTCCCAAATTTATAATCCCAGCCTAGACTTTTCCTCAAGCTACAGAAACCCTTGTATATAATTTCCTACTTGATGATCCTACTCTAACTGGTAGTCTAACTGGTACCTCAAATTTAATATTGCAAAGCCAGCTAGCTGCCTGGTCATCCCTCTTCTGCCTGTCCTTTCAAAGTCTTCTCTACCTCAGTTAATGGTCACTCAATACTTTCAGTTGCTCAGGTCAGAAGCCTTGGGTCATCCTTGACTCTTATCTTTCTTTCATCTGCCACAAACTGTTTGCTGTGGCTTTACAACATACAGAATCCAAGCACTTCTCTCTGTCTTCATCACTACCACCTCAGTCCAAATGCCATCATTTCTCACCTGCATTATTGGAATAGCCTTCTCACAGTTCTCCCTACTACCATGCCCTGTGGCCTACCACTATTCTCAACACAGCAGCTAAAGTGATTCTGTTAAAAATTAAGTCCAATCATGTCATCCTTTGCCCAAAACCCTCCAGCGGCTTCCCATCACACTCAGAGAAAAAGTCAAAATTTTACAGTGGCCAAAAGCACTCTACACAGAGGACCTTCAAGATGGCAGAGGAGTAAGACATGGGGATCACCTTCCTCCCCACAAATACATCAAAAATACATCTACAAGTGGAATAACTCCTACAGAATACCTACTGAACACTGGCAGAAGACCTCAGACTTCCCAAAAGGCAAGAAAATCCCCACGTACCTGGGTAGGGCAAAAGAAAAAAGAAAAAAACAGAGGCAAAAGAATAGGGATGGGACCTGCACCAGTGGGAGGGAGCTGTGAAGCAGGAAAAGGTTCCACACACTAGGAAGCCCCTGCACTGGAAGAGATGGGAGGTGGGCTAGGGGGAAGCTTTGGAGCGACTGAGGAGAGCGCAGCAACAGGGGTGCAGAGGGCAAAGCGGACAGGTTCCTGCACAGAGGATCAACGTTGACCAGCACTCACCAGCCCGAGAGGCTTGTCTGCTCACCTGCCGGGGAGGATGGGGGCTGGGAGCTGAGGCTTGGGCTTTAGAGGTCTGATCCCAGGGAGAAGACTGGGGTTGGCTGCATGAACACAGCCTGAAGGGGGCTAGTGCACCACAGCTAGCCGGGAGGGAGTCCGAGAAAAAGTCTGGACCTGCCTAAGAGGCAAGAGACCATTGTTTCAGGGTGCGTGAGGAGAGAGGACTCAGAGCACCGCCTAAACGAGCTCCAGAGACAGGCGCAAGCCATGGCTATCAGTGCGGACACCAGAGACCAACATGAGACGCTAAGGCTGTTGCTGCAGCCACCTAGAAGCCTGTGTGCAAGAACAGGTCACTATCAACACCGCCCCTCACGGGAACCTGTGCAGCCCGCCACTGCCAGGGTCACTGCTGGCCTCGCTGCCACAGGCTTGCCCCGCATTACATACCCCTCCCTCCTCCCCGCCTCAGTGACCCAGAGCCCCCAATCAGATGCTACTTTAACCCCATCCTGCCTGGGCGGGAAATGACGCCTTCAGGTGACCTACATGCAGAGGCGGGGCCAAATCCAAAGCGGAGCCCCTGGGAGCTGTGAGAACAAAGAAGAGAAAGGGAAATTTCTCCCAGCAGCCTCAGGAGCAGTGGATTAAATCTCCACAATCAACTTGATGTACCCTGCATCTGTGGGATACCAAAATAGACAATGAATCATTCCAAAATTTAGGTGGTGGACTTTGGGAGCAACTGTAGACGTGGGGTTTGCTTTCTGCATCTAATTTGTTTCTGGTTTTATGTTTACCTTAGTTTAGTATTTAGAGCTTATTATCATTGATAGATTTGTTTATTGATTTGGTTGCTCTCTTCCTTTTTATTATATATATATATATTTGCCTTTTTCTCTTTTTGTGAGTGTGTATGTATATACTTCTTTGTGTGATTTTGTCTGTATAGCTTTGCTTTTACCATTTGGTCCTAGTGTTCTGTCTGTCCTTTTTGTTCTCTTATTTTTTTTTAGTGTAGTTTTTAGCACTTGTTATCATTGGTGGATTTGTTTATTGGTTTGGTTGCTCTCTTTTTCTTTTCTCTTTTTAAAAAATATTTTATTAATTTTTTAATAATATATTTTTTATTTTAATAACTTTATTTTATTTTTTCTTTCTTTCTTTTTTTCCTCCTTTTTCTTCTGAGCCATGTGGCTGACAGGATCCTGGTGCTCAGGTGGGGTGTCAGGCCTGAGCCTCTTAGGTGGGAGAGCTGACTTCAGGACATGGGACCACCAGAGACCTCCCAGCCCCATGTAATATCAAATGGTGAAAGCTCTTCCAGGGATCTGCATCTCAATGCTAAGACCCAGCTCAACTCAACGACCAGCAAGCCACAGTGCTAGACACCCCATACCAAACAACTAGCAAGACAGGAACACAACTCCACGCATTAGCAGAGATGCTGCCTTAAATTATAATAAGGTCACAGACACCCCAAAACACACCACCGGATGTGCTCCTGCCACCAGAAAGACAAGATCCAGCCTCATCCACCAGAACACAGGCACAGTCCCCTCCACCAGGAAGCAGACACAACCCACTGAAACAACCATACCCACTGGGGGCAGACACTAAAAATAACGGGAACTATGAACCTGCACCTGCGAAAAGGAGACCCCAAACACAGTAAGTAAAGCAAAATGAGAAGACAGAGAAATGTGCAGCAGAGGAAGGAGCAAGGTAAAAATGCACCAGATCAAACAAATGAAGAGGAAATAGGCAGTCTACCTGAAAAAGAACTCAGAGTAGTGATAGCAAAGATGATCCAAAATCTTGGAAATAGAGTGGAGAAAATACAAGAAATGTTTAACAAGATCCTAGAAGAACTAAAGAGCAAACAAACACTGATGAACAACAAAATAAATGAAATTAAAAATCCTCTAGAAGGAATCAATAGCAGAATAACTGAGGCAGAAGAACGGATAAGTGACCCCAAAGATAAAATAGTGGAAATAACTACTGCAGAGCAGAATAAAGAAAAAAGAATAAAAAGAATTGAGGACAGTCTCAGAGACCTCTGGGACAACATTAAAGGCACCAACATTCTAATTATAGGGGTCTCAGAGGAAGAGAAAAAGAAAGGGACTGAGAAAATATTTGAAGAGATTATAGTTGAAAACTTCCATAATATGGGAAAGGAAACAGGCACTCAAGTCCAGGAAGTCTAGAGAGTCCCATACAGAATAAATCTAAGGAAAAACACTCCAAGACACATATTAATCAAACTATCAAAAATTAAATACAAAGAAAAAAATGTTAAAAGCATCAAGGGAAAAGCAACAAATAACATACAAGGGAATCCCCATAGGTTAACAGCTGATTTCTCAGCAGAAATACTGCAGGCCAGAAGGGAGTGGCAGGACATATTTAAAGTGATGAAAGGGAAACACCTACAACCAAGATTACTCTACCTAGCAAGGATCTCATTCAGATTCGACGGAGAAATTAAAATCTTTACAGACAAGCAAAGGATAAGAGAATTCAGCACCACGAAACCAGCTTTGCAACAAATGCTAAAGGAACTTCTCTAGGCAGGAAACACAAGAGAAGGAAAAGACCTACAATAACAAACCCAAAACAAATAAGAAAATGGTAATAGGAACATACATATTGATAATTAGTTTTTTTTTTACATCTTTATTGGAGTATAATTGCTTTACAATGGTTTGTTAGTTTCTGCTTTATAACAAAGTGAATCAGTTATACATATACATATGTGCCCATATGTCTTCCCTCTTGCATCTCCCTCCCTCCCACTCTCCCTATCCCACCCCTCCAGGCTGTCACAAAGCACCGAGCTAATATCCCTGTGCCATGCGGCTGCTTCCCACTAGCAATCTATTTTACCTTTGGTAGTGTATATATGTCCATGCCACTCTCTCACTTCATCACAGCTTACCCTTCCCCCTCCCCATATCCTCAAGTCCATTCTCTAGTAGGTCTGTGTCTTTATTTCTGTCTTACCGCTATGTTCTTCATGACATTATTTTCCCTTAAATTCCATATATATATATGTTAGCATACTGTATTTGTCTTTCTCTTTCTGACTTACTTCACTCTGTATGACAGACTCTAGGTCCATCCACCTCATTACAAATAGCTCAATTTCATTTCATTTTATGGCTGAGTAATATTCCATTGTATATATGTGCCACAACTTCTTTATCCATTTATCTGTTGATGGACGCCTAGTTGCTTCCATGTCCTGGCTATTGCAAATAGAGCTGCAATGAACATTTTGGTACATGACTCTTTTTGAATTATGGTTTTCTCAGGGTATATGCCTAGTAGTGGGATTGCTGGGTCATATGGTAGTTCTATTTGTAGTTTTTTAAGGAACCTCCATACTGTTCTCCATAGTGGCTGAACCAATTCACATTCCCACCAGCAGTGCAAGAGTGTTCCCTTTTCTCCACACCCTCTCCAGCATTTATTGTTTCTAGATTTTTTGATGATGGCCATTCTGACTGGTGTGAGATGATATCTCATTGTAGTTTTGATTTGCATTTCTCTAATGATTAATGATGTTGAGCATTCTTTCATGTGTTTGTTGGCATTCTGTATATCTTCTTTGGAGAAATGTCTATTTAGGTCTTCTGCCCATTTTTGGATTGGGTTGTTTGTTTTTTTGTTATTGAGCTGCATGAGCTGCTTGTAAATTTTGGAGATTAATCCTTTGTCATTTGCTTCATTTGCAAATATTTTCTCCCATTCTGAGGGTTGTCTTTTGGTCTTGATTATGGTTTCCTTTGCTGTGCAAAAGCTTTGAAGTTTCATTAGGTCCCATTTGTTTATTTTCGTTTTTATTTCCATTACTCTAGGAGGTGGGTCAGAAAGGATCTTGCTGTGATTTATGTCATAGAGTGTTCTGCCTATGTTTTCCTCTAAGAGTTTGATAGTTTCTGGCCTTACATTTAGGTCTTTAATCCATTTTGAGCTTATTTTTGTGTATGGTGTTAGGGAGTGATCTAATCTCATACTTTTACATGTACCTGTCCAGTTTTCCCAGCACCATTTATTGAAGAGGCTGTCCTTTCTCCACTGTACATTCCTGCCACCTTTATCAAAGATAAGGTGTCCATATGTGCGTGGGTTTATCTCTGGGCTTTCTATCCTGTTCCATTGATCTATCTTTCTGTTTTTGTGCCAGTACCATACTGTCTTGATTACTGTAGCTTTGTAGTATAGTCTGAAGTCAGGGAGCCTGATTCCTCCAGCTCCTTTTTTCGTTCTCAAGATTGCTTTGGCTATTCGGGGTCTTTTGTGTTTCCATACAAATTGCGAAATTTTTTGTTCTAGTTCTGTGAAAAATGCCAGTGGTAGTTTGATAGGGATTGCATTGAATCTGTAGATTGCTTTGGGTAGTATAATCATTTTCACAATGTTGATTCTTCCCATCCAAGAACATGGTATATCTCTCCATCTATTTGTATCATCTTTAATTTCTTTCATCAGTGTCTTATAATTTTCTGCATACAGGTCTTTCGTCTCCTTAGGTAGGTTTATTCCTAGATATTTTATTCTTTTTGTTGCAATGGTAAATGGGAGTGTTTTCTTGATTTCACTTTCAGATTTTTCATCATTAATATATAGGAATGCCAGAGATTTCTGTGCATTAACTTTGTATCCTGATACTTTACCAAAATTGATTAGCTCTAGTAGTTTTCTGGTAGCATCTTTAGGATTCTCTATGTATAGTATCATGTCATCTGCAAACAGTGACAGCTTTACTTCTTCTTTTCTGATTTGGATACCTTTTATTTCCTTTTCTTCTCTGATTGCTGTGGCTAAAACTTCCAAAACTATGTTGAATAAGGGTGGTGAGACTGGGCAACCTGGTCTTGTTCCTGACCTTAGAGGAAATGCTTTCAGTTTTTCACAATTGAGGACGATGTTGGCTGTGGGTTTGTCATGTATGGCCTTTATTATGTTGAGGAAATTTCCCTCTATGCCTACTATCTGGAGGGTTTTTTATCATAAATCTGTGTTGAATTTTGTCAAAAGCTTTCTCTGCATCTATTGAGATGACCATATGGTTTTTCTCCTTCAATTTGTTAATATGGTGTATCACATTGATTGATTTGCGTATATTGAATAATGCTTGCATTCCTGGAATAAACCCCACTTGATCATGGTGTATGATCCTTTTAATGTGCTGTTGGATTCTGTTTGCTAGTATTTTGTTGAGGATTTTTGCATCTATGTTCATCAGTGATATTGGCCTGTAGTTTTCTTTCTTTGTGATGTCTTTGTCCGGCCTTGGTATCAGAGTGATGGTGGGCTCATAGAATGAGTTTGGGAGTGTTCCTCCGTCTGCTATATTTTGGAAGAGTTTGAGAAGGATAGGTGTTAGCTCTTCTCTAAATGTTTGATAGAATTCACCTGTGAAGCCATCTGGTCATGGGCTTTTGTTTGTTGGAAGACTTTTAATCACAGTTTCAATTTCAGTGCTTGTGATTGGTCTGTTCATATTTTCTATTTCTTCCTGCTTCAGTCTTGGCAGGTTGTGCATTTCTAAGAATTTGTCCATTTCTTCCAGGTTGTCCATTTTATTGGCATAGAGTTGCTTGTAGTAATCTCTCATGATATATTGTATTTCTGCAGTGTCAGTTGTTACTTCTCCTTTTTCATTTCTAATTCTATTGATTTGAGTCTTCTCCCTTTTTTTTCTTGATGAGTCTGGCTAATGGTTTATCAATTTTGTTTATCTTCTCAAAGAACCACCTTTTAGTTTTATTGATCTTTGCTATTGTTTCCTTCATTTCTTTTTCATTTATTTCTGATCTTATCTTTATGATTTTTATCCTTCTGCTAACTTTGGGGTTTTTTTGTTCTTTTTTCTCTAACTGCTTTAGGTGCAAGGTTAGGTTGTTTATTCGAGGTGTTTCCTGTTTCTTAAGGTAGGATTGTATTGCTATAAACTTCCCTCTTAGAACTGCTTTTCCTGCATCCCATAGGTTTTGGGTCATCGTGTCTCCATTGTCATTTGTTTCTAGGTATTTTTTGATTTCCTCTTTGATTTCTTCAGTGATCACTTCGTTATTAAGTAGTGTATTGTTTAGCCACCATGTGTTTGTATGTTTTACAGATCTTTTCTGGTAATTGATATCTAGTCTCATAGCATTGTGGTCGGAAAAGATACTTGGTACAATTTCAATTTTCTTTAATTTACCAAGGCTTGCTTTGTGACCCAAGATATGATCTATCCTGGAGAATGTTCCATGAGCACTTGAGAAAAATGTGTATTCTGTTGTTTTTGGATGGAATGTCTTATAAATATCAATTAAGTCCATCTTGTTTAATATATCATTTAAAGCTTGTGATTCCTTATTTATTTTCATTTTGGATGATCTGTCCATTGGTGATAGTGGGTTGTTAAGGTTCCCTACTATGAATGTGTTACTGTCGATTTCCCCTTTTATGGCTGTTAGTGTTTGCCTTATGTATTGAGGTGCTCCTATGTTAGGTGTATAAATATTTACAATTGTTATATCTTCTTCTTTGATTGATGCCTTGATCATTATGTAGTGTCCTTCTTTGTCTCTTCTAATAGTCTTTATTTTAAAGTCTATTTTGTCTGATATGAGAATTGCTACTCCAGCTTTCTTTTGGTTTCCATTTGCATGGAATATCTTTTTCTATCCCCTCACTTTCAGTCTGTACGTGTCTCTAGGTCTGAAGTGGGTCTCTTGTAGACAGCATATATATGGGTCTTTTTTTGTATCCATTCAGCCAGTCTGTGTCTTTTGGTGGGAGCATTTAATCCATTTACATTTAAGGTAATTATCAATATGTATGCTCCTATTCCCAGTTTCTTAATTGTTTTGGATTTGTTATTATAGGTCTTTTCCTTCTCTTGTGTTTCTTGCCTAGAGAAGATCCTTTAGCATTCTTTGTAAAGGTGGTTTGGTGGTGCTGAACTCTCAGCTTTTGCTTGTCTGTAAAGGTTTTAATTTCTCCACCAAATCTGAATAAGATCCTCACTGAGTAGAGTAATCTTGGTTGTAGGTTTTTCTCCTTCATCAGTTTAAATATGCCCTGCCAGTCCTTTCTGGCTTGCAGAGTTTCTGCTGAAAGGTCAGCTGTTAACCTTATGGGGATTCCCTTGTATGTTATTTGTTGCTTTTCCCTTGCTGCTTTTAATATGTTTTTTTTTGTGTTTAATTTTTGACAGTTTGATTAATATGTGTCTTGGCGTGGTTCTCCTTGGATTTATCCTGTATGGGACTCTGTGCTTCCTGGACTTGATTAACTATTTCCTTTCCCAGATCAGGGAAGTTTTCAACTATAATCTCTTCAAATATTTTCTCAGTCCCTTTCTTTTTCTCTTCTTCTTCTGAAACCCCTATAATTAGAATATTGGTGTGTTTAATGTTGTCCCAGAAGTCTCTGAGACTGTCCTCAGTTCTTTTCATTCTTTTTTCTTTATTCTGCTCTGCAGTAGTTATTTCCACTATTTTATCTTTGGGGTCACTTATCCGTTCTTCTGCCTCAGTTATTCTGCTATTGATCCCTTCTAGAGTATTTTTAATTTCATTTATTGTGTTGTTCATCGTTGCTTGTTTCATCTTTAGTTCTTCTAGGTCCTTGTTAAATGTTTCTTGCATTTTCTCTATTCTATTTCCAAGATTTTGGATCATCTTTACTATCATTATTCTGAATTCTTTTTCAGGTAGACTGCCTATTTCCTTTTCATTTGTTAGGTCTGGTGGGTTTTTACCTTGTTCCTTTATCTGCTGTGTGTTTTTCTGTCTTCTCATTTTGCTTATCTTACTGTGTTTGGTGTCTCCTTTTTGCAGGCTGCAGATTCGTAGTTACCAATGTTTTTGGTGTCTGTCCCCAGTGGCTAAAGTTGGTTCAGTGGGTTGTGTAGGCTTCCTGGTGGAGGGTGCTTGTGTTCTGGTGGATGAGGCTGGATCTTATCTTTCTGGTGGGCAGATCCACGTCTGGTGGTGTGTTTTGGGGTGTCTGTGGAATTTTTATGATTTTAGGCAGCCACTCTGCTAATGGGTGGGGTTGTGTTCCTGTCTTGCTAGTTGTTTGGCATAGGATGTCCAGCACTGTAGCTTGCTGGTCGTTGAGTGAAGCTGGGTGTTGGTGTTGAGATGGAGATCTCTGGGAGATTTTCGCCATTTGATATTATGTGGAGCTGGGAGGTCTCTTGTGACCAGTGTCCTGAAGTTGGCTCTCTCACCTCAGAGGCACAGCACTGACTCCTAGCTGCACAACCAAGAGCAGAGCCTTTCATCCACATGGCTCAGAATAAAAGTGAGAAAAAGTAGAAAGAAAGAAAATAAGAGGATAAAAGTAAATAAAATAAAGTATGGTAAAATAAAATAGCTACTAAAATAAAAAATAATTATTAAGAAGAAAAAAATTTTTTAAAAAGTAAGAAAGAAAAAAAAAAGGACGGATAGAACCCTAGGAGAAATGGTGAAAGCAAAGTTATACAGACAAAATCTCACACAGAAGCATACACATACACACACATAAAAAGAGGAAAAGGGGAAAAAAATCATAAATCTTACTCTCAAACTCCACCTCCTCAATTTGGGATGATTCGTTGTCTATTCAGGTATTCCACAGTTGCAGGGCACATCAAGTTGATTGTGGACATTTAATCTGCTGCTACTGAGGCTGCTGGGGGAGATTTCCCTTTCTCTTCTTTGTTCACACAGCTCCCGGGTTCGGCTTTGGATTTGGCCCCACCTCTGCATGTAGGTTTCCGGAGGACGTCTGTTCTTCGCTCAGACAGGACAGGGTTAAAGGAGCCGCTGATTCAGGGGCTCTGGCTCACTCAGTCCGGGGGGGACGGAGGAGGGGTATGGAGTGTGGGGCGAGCCTGTGGCGGCAGAGGCCAGCGTGACATTGCACCACCCTGAGGCGCACCGTGCTGCGTTCTCCCGGGGAAGTTGTCCGTGGATCCCGGGACCCTGGCAGTGGCGGGCTGCACAGGCTCCTGGGAGGGGAGGTGTGGATAGTGACCTGTGCTCGTACAGAGGCTTCTTGGTGGCGGCAGAAGCAGCCTTAGCGTCTCATGCCCGTCTCTGGGGTCTGGGCTTTTAGCCGCGGCTCACGCCTGTCTCTGGAGCTCCTTTAAGCAGCGCTCTTAATCCCCTCTCCTCCTGCACCAGGAAACAAAGAGGAAAGAAAAAGTCTCTTGCCTCTTCGGCAGGTCCAGACTCCCTCCGGGCTAGCCGTGGTGCACTAACCCCCTGCAGGCTGTGTTCACGCCGCCAACACCAGTCCTCTCCCGGTGCTCCGACTGAAGCCCGAGCCTCAACTCCCAGCCCTGCCCACCCCGGCGGGTGAGCAGACAAGCCTCTTGGCCTGGTGAGTGCCGGTCGGCCCTTATCCTCTGTGCGGGAATCTCCCCGCTTTGCCCTCCGCACCCCTGTTGCTGCGCTCTCCTCCGCGGCTCCAAAGCTTCCCCCTCCGCCACCTGCAGTCTCCGCCCGCGAAGGGGCTTCTAGTGTGTGGAAACCTTTCTTCCTTCACGGCTCCCTCCCACTGGTGCAGGTCCCATCCCTATTCTTTCGTCTCTGTTTATTCTTTTTTCTTTTGCCCTACCCAGGTACGTGGGGAGTTTCTTGCCTTTTGGGAGGTCTGAGGTCTTCTGCCGGCATTCAGCAGGTGTTCTGTAGGAGTTGCTCCATGTGTAGATGTATTTCTGATGTATCTGTGGGGACGAAGGTGATCTCCGTGTCTTACCCTTCTGCCATCTTCCCACTCTCCTTGATAATTACTTTAAGTGTGCAAGGATTAAATGCTCTACCCAAAAGACATAGACTGGCTGAATAGATAAAAAAAAAAAGACCTGTATATATGCTGTCTACAAGAGACCCACTTCAGACCTAGGGACACATACAGACTGAAAGTGAAGGGATGGATAAAGATATTCCATGCCAATGGAAACCAAAAGAAAGCTGGAGTAGCAATTCCCGTATCAGACAAAATAGACTTTAAAATAAAGACTATTAGAAGAGACCAAGAAGGACACTACATAATGATCAAGGGATCAATCAAAGAAGAAGATATAACAATTGTAAATATTTATGCACCCAACATAGGAGCACCTCAATACATAAGGCAAATACTAACAGCCATAAAGGGGAAATTGACAGTAACACAGTCATAGTAGGGGACTTTAACACTCCACTTTCACCAATGGACAGATAAAGCAAAATGTAAATAAATAAGGAAAGACAAGCTTTAAATGATATATTAAACAAGATGGACTTAATTGATATTTATAGGACATTCCATCCAAAAACAACAGAATACAATTTCTTCTCAAGTGCTCATGGACCGTTCTACAGGATAGATCATATCTAGGTGACAAATCAAGCCTCGGTAATTTAAGAAAATTGAAATCATATCAAATATCATTTGTGATCACAACACTATGAGACTAGATATCAATTACAGGAAAAAAAACGGTAAAAAATACAAGCACATTGAGGCTAAACAATAAACTACTAAATAACCAAGAGATCACTGAAGAAATCAGAGAGGAAATCAAAAAATACCTAGAAACGTATGACAATGAAAACACAATGACCCAAAACCTATGAGATGCAGCAAAAGAAGTTCTAAGAGGGAAGTTTACAGCAATACAATCCTACCTTAAGAAACAAGAAACATCTCAAATAAACAACCTAACCTTGCACCTAAAGCAGTTAGAGAAAGAAGAACAAAAGAACCCCAAAGTTAACAGAAGAAAAGAAATCATAAAGATCAGATAAGAAATAAATGAAAAAGAAATGAAGGAAATGATAGCAAAGATCAATAAAACTAAAAGCTGGTTCTTTGGGAAGATAAACAAAAGTGATAAACCATTAGCTAGACTCATTAAGAAAGAAAGAGAAAACTCAACTCAACAGAATTAGAAATGAAAAAGGAGAAGTAACAACTGATACTGCAGAAATACAAAGGACTATGAAAGATTACTACAAGCAACTCTATGCCAATAATATGGACAACTTGGAAGAAATGGACAAATTCTTAGAAAAGCTCAACCTCCTGAGACTGAACCAGGAATAGAAAATATAAACAGACCAGTCAGAAGCACTGAAATTGACACTGTGATTAAAAATCTTCCAACAAAAAAAAGCCCATGGCTTCACAGGCAAATTCTATCAAACATTTAGAGAAGAGCTAACTCCTATCCTTTTCAAACTCCTCCAAATTATAGCAAAGGGAGGAACACTCCCAAACTCATTCTGTGAGGCCACCATCACCCTGATACCAAAACCAGACTAAGATGTCACAAAGAAAGAAAACTACAGGTCAATATCACTGATAAACATAGATGCAAAAATCCTCAACAAAATACTAGCAAACAGAATCCAACAGCACATTAAAAGGATCATACACCATGATCAAGTGTGGCTTATCCCAGCAATGCAAAGATTCTTCAATATATGCAAATCAATCGATGTGATAAACCATATTAACAAATTGCAGGAGAAAAACCATATAATCATCTCAATAGATGCACAAAAAGCTTTTGACAAAATTCAACACCTGTTTATGATAAAAACCCTCCAGAAAGTAGGCGTAGAGGGAACTTACCTCAACATAATAAAGGCCATATATGACCCGCCCACAGCCAACATCATTCTCCATGGTGAAAAACTAAAACAATTTCCTCTAAGATCAGGAAAAAAGACAAGGTTGCCCACTCTCACCACTATTACTCGACATAGTTTTGGAAGTCTTAGCCACAGCAATCAGAGAAGAAAACTAAATAAAAGGAATCCAAATCGGAAAAGAAGTAAAGCTGTCACTGTTTGCAGATGACATGATACTATACATAGATATGCTACCAGAAAACCACTAGAGCTAAGTAATGAATTTGGTAAAGTAGCAGAATTCAGAATAATGCACAGAAATCTCTTGCATTCCTATACACTAACGATGAAAAATCTGAAAGAGAGATTAAAGAAATACTCCCATTTACTACTGCAACAAAAGGAATAAAATACCTAGGAATAACCCTACCTCAGGAGAAAAAAGATCTGTATGCAGAAAACTATAAGACACTGATGAAAGAAATTAAAGATGATACAAATAGATGGAGAGGTATACCATGTTCTTGGATTGGAAGAATCAACATTGTGAAAATGACTCTACTACCCAAAGCAATCTACAGATTCAATGCAATCCCTATCAAACTACCACTGGCATTTTTCACAGAACTAAAACAAAAAATTTCACAATTTGTATGGAAACACAAAAGACCCCAAATAGCCAAAGCAATCTTGAGAAAGAATAACAGAGCTGGAGGAATCAGGCTCCTGGACTTCAGACTATATTACAAATCTACAGTAATCACAACAGTGTGGTACTGCACAAGGACAGAAATATAGATCAATGGAACAGTAGAAAGCCCAGCGATAAACCCATGCGTGTAGGGTCACCTTATTTTTGATAAAGGAGGAAAGAATATACAATGGAGAAAAGACAGCCACTTCAATAATTGGTGCTGGGAAAACTGGACAACTACTGTAAAAGAATGAAATTAGAACACTCCCTAACACCATACACAAAAATAAACTCAAAATGGATAAAAGACCTAAATGTAAGTCCAGACACTATAAAACTCTTAGAGGAAAACATAGGCAGAACACTCTATGACATAAATCCCAGCAAGATCCTTTTTGACCCACCTCCTAGAGAAATGGAAATAAAAACAAAAATAAACAAATGGGACCTAATGAAACGTAATAGCTTTTGCACAGCAAAGGAAACCATAAACAAGATGAAGAGACAACACTCAGATTGGGAGAAAATATTTGCAAATGAAGCAACTGACAAAGGATTAATCTCCAAAATTTACAAGCAGCTCATGCAGCTCAATATGAAAAAAACAAACAACCCCATCCAAAAATGGGCAGAAGACCTAAATAAACATTTCTCGAAAGTAGATATACAGATTGCCAACAAACAGATGAAAGGATGCTCAACATCACTAATCATTAGAGAAATACAAATCAAAACTACAATGAGGTATCACCTCACACCAGTCAGAATGGCCATCATCAAAAAATCTAGAAACAATTAATGCTGGAGAGGGTGTGCAGAAAAGGGAACCCTCCTGCTCTGTTGGTGGGAATGTGAATTGGTACAGCCACCATAGAGAATAGTATGGAGGGATCTTAAAAACTCAAAATAGAACTACCATGTGACACAGCAATCCTACTACTGGGCATATACCTTGAGAAAACCATAATTCAAAAAGAGTCATGTACCACAATGTTCATTGCAGCTCTATTTACAATAGCCGGGACATGGAAGCAACTTAAGTGTCCATCAACAGATGAATAGATGTGGCACATATCTACGATGGAATCTTACTCATAAAAGGAACGAAACTGAGTTAATTGTAGTGAGGTGGGTGGATCTAGAGTCTGTCATACAGAGTGAAGTAAGAAAGAGAAAAACAAATACTGTATGCTAACACATATACATGTTATTAAAAAAAAAAAAGGTTCTGAAGAACCTAGGGGCAGGACAAGAATAAAGACACAGATGTAGAGAATGGACTTGAGGACACAGGGAGGGGGAAGGGTAAGCTGGGACAAAGTGAGAGAGTGGCATGGACATATATACACTACCAAATGTACAATAGATAGCTAGTGGGAAGCAGCCACATAACAGGGAGATCAGCTTGGTGCTTTGTGACCACCTAGAGGGGTGGGATAGGGAGGGTGGGAGGGAGATGCAAGAGGGAGGAGATATGGCGATATATGTAAATGTATAGCTGATTCACTTCGTTATAAAGCAGAAGCTAACACACCATTATAAAACAATTATACTCCAGTAAGGACGTAAAGAAAAAAAAAGCTGAGAAAAAAATGTAAATACTTGACTACAACAGTTGGCAAGTTATTTATTTAATTAAAAATCTGGTTGAATTTCGTGCTTAATATAGACAATAATTATTTTTAAACTAATAACGTTATCTGTTAATATCTTTGCAGTTTGATTTAGAAATTTCCTTGGAATGGATATTTTTTCCTCCACATTTTGCTACTAACTCAATGTTTTCAGATGCAATGAATGATGACACATTGTGTTTCATGTAGAGAATATTTTTAGCATTTCCAGCTTTAAAAAAGTATTTAAGCCACTTAAATTATTAACCATAGATGTCATATTTATCTGTCATTTTAGGTATTTTAAGTCACATTAGGAAAAAGATCTAATGCATTTCTAACTTTAATATCCCATTTTCTCACCACATTTTCTTATCCTTTTCCTCTTACCCTTGCCTTCCTGCTCTAATCCCTCCTCACTCAGCCTCCTAGCACTTTGTTGCACTGTACTTTTCTAGATCATTTCCCTATGATATTTCTAAATATTTGGAAAGGCAGTCTCATGCACACAGTCTTTCAGTCTCTTCTTGGTTGCATAAGAATGGGCCTGGGACCTGGAACATTTACTTATCAAGAGATAAAGTGCACCTGAAGCCTGTGTTAGACTTGTCACCTGTGTGGGAATATCTTTCCGTGTTTCACACCCAATGTGTACTCTTTTGTTCTGTTTAGTGTGTGTGTGTCATATGACACCTGACCAGCCCCACTGCTATATCTGTCCCCTGCAGGAAACTGATGAGGTCCTTCTGTTGCCGCACAAGAGGGGTTCATGCAGGCTGCTGAGAGGGACCCGCAGGCTATGGGAAACCATTGTGCACTCCTGAAGCTGATCTTGCCCTGTCTCTTTACGTGAGTAAAGCATCGTTCCTTCCAGTGCTTGACAGTGTTGTGTTTTCCTTGGAGACTTTGATAATAACATGCAGTGGGCAGAAGTGCTTGGACTTCTACTTCTGGTGACAGACAACAGATGCCACTTGCCTGACACCAAATCTTCAGTAAAAGTACTGCTTCTTTATTTTATTTTGCTTTCATGGAAATTACTGATAGGCTTGAACTTTGTGCCCAAGTGCAGTAGCTGAGTGGAGACATAGGAAGGATATAGAAAGGGCCCTGTACTCACACAAAGCTTGAAATTAAGGCGTCGAGTTTCCACAAATCCCCAAGGGAAAACGGCAGCCTCAACGGATACTGAGTTACAACAACTGCATTCTAATCTTGAAAGGTCAGTGAGAGAATCTACTCGTCAAGGGACCACTAAACATAGTATCTTCATTGTACTATAGCTACTACCATCTTTTTTTGAAATCCAAAAGACTGGGAACTATTGCCCTAGCCAGCAGTCCCCAATTCTATCAGACCCATAGATACTGTAACTTGTATACAAACTTCCCAAAAGTAAATATATATATGTTTATATATATACATATATATATATATATATATATAAAGTATAATATAAAGCAGGAGGAAAGGAAAGCAATTCATAATAAAATAACATGTTGAATAGAAACTAGCTAGCCAAAATTTTACTTTGAAAAACTTACAGTGAACTAGATCAAATCCATACACACATTTCTTTTTTCTTTACCTAATATTTATTTATTTATTTGGCTGCACCGGGTCTTAGTTGCGGCTCGCAAGGTCATTGTTGTGTCATGCAGGGTCTTCGTTGCGACGTGCGGGATCTTTAGTTGCAGCATGTGGGATCTTTTTTCAGTTGCAGCATGCGGGATCTAGTTCCCTGACCAAGGATTGAACTCCAGCTCCCTGCATTGGGAGCATGGAGTCTTAACCTCTGGACTACCAGGGAAGTCGCATACATACATTTCTTCATTTTTAATTCATAGAAAAAATCTCTTTAAAATTTTTGCACGCAAAGAGCATAGCTTAAGAGGGCAACTCTAGAGTCTGACTGCCAGGTTTTGAATCTTGATTCTGCTCTTTCCAGCAAGTTACTTAAGCTCTTTGGCAAGTTACTCAAGCTCTCAGTGTTTTACTTTCCTCATGTGAACAATGTGGATAGAATTAGTACTATCATAGGGAGTTCTGGAGAGCTTTCAATGAGTTAATGCATGTAAAGCATTTAGACCAGGCTCAATAAACACTAGCTCTTATTATTATTGTGAAATGGTTCGAATGAGTCCACTGGACATGCCAACACAGAGCAAAGTACATTTGCAAATGTTCTATAAAGATTTAACCTGTTTCTCCCTTAGATTAAACTACTTTGAAAATATATAAAATAAAAAGAATCTTTCTTCTGAAATTGAAGAGAGCTCTAGGCAAGGGCTCCGGAACAAGAAGGAGAGGAGCTCAGATTGTAAGGACATGTAAGCCGGTAAGCAGAAGCAATCCCTAAACATAGCTGGGAAGGATGTTTCTGAGCTCATAAACTTATAGACTCAAGATTTAAAATTCTCAAAAGGTATAGAAGTGAAAAAGTAAATTTGTGCTTTTTCACCCTCTATGCTAACACTTTATGCTGTTGCCAAGGGTTACTGTCATTAATAGTGTCTTATTTTTCTTTCCAGGAAGTATCTATAAATACAGAAGCATATATATATTTTTATTTTAAATAAAAGTTTCTCTCTGCTTGCCTCTGTGATACTATAGCATACCATAACACCTGGATGAAATTCCATCATGTTTGAGAGGAATTCACTGAGGATGGTTTGACTTACAATACAGAGTGTACAGCAGAGTTGAAAGTCACTTTGGAGAGTCTGTTGGGTCCATTCCAAAGCAGCAGGCAGTTATCCTCTAAAGCAAATGACATTGAAGTACAGGAACCTTGTGTGCTGCCAAGTGGGAAAGAAGCGCATATAGATTAAAACATCAAGGACACAGAAGCCAAACTTGGGTTTCAGACATGGATCCCAAATGGGAATCCACTCCAAACTGCAGCTGTTGATTTCTGATGAAGGACTTTATCATGTGAGAGGTTTTGGCAGTATCCTTTAGGATGAGTGGCAGCAGGGAATCTAATTATTTCATATTGGTAATGAATTTCTCAAGCCACCTGGGCAGGTTCACTGATTCTACACACATCCTTTCTTCCCTCACGTATGGTATTTTGTGGTAAACACAACAAATATATGAGTCTACTCTGTGCCAGCCATCATGTTAAGGGTAAGTTTATAAAAGTAACCAACACTTCGTCCTTGACCTCACAGAGTTCAAGTACAATTAAGAAGTTTCCACTAGTGGTCTGGAGGGTATGCCAGGTGTAACCCACTTCGAGCCTGAAGCTCTTAGCTGTAGGGAGGAAAGCACAGAGAGGGCATCCTTAGATACTATGGATACATTTTTAGAATAGTTCTTTATTCACAAATATTCATTTTTTCAACAAATATTTACTTAGTACAAATATTTGGTTGGTAAGCCCTGGTAAGTCGTTGTAAGGACATTGGCTTTTACTCTGGGTGGGATGGAAGGGATTAGAGTTTTTAGCAGAGGAGTGATGTGATCTGACTTACATGTTAACAGATTTACTATGGCTACTGCATGGAGAGTAGAGTTTAGAGAGAGAGGGGGCAGAAAAACCAGTTAGAGGGTTATTACAATGAGAGAGAGAGAGAGAGAGAGAGAGAGAGAGAGTGATGGTGGCTTGGACCAGGGTGTTGATGGCAGAGGTGGTAAAAATCAATTGTATCCATGGTATATTCTGAAGACATGTTTGATGATGGATTAGACTGAGTTTTGAGCATGTTGTCAATGGAGAGTTGGCTGTAACAGGGGTTAGGTTTTAAGCAAGCATATATGCTGTATGCTGGAATATGACGAAGTGAATATGAATGTAAGAGAATGGATTGTAATGATTTTTTAAAATTAATTAATTTATCTATTTTTGGCTGTGTTGGGTCTTCGTTGCTGTGCGCGGGCTTTCTCTAGTTGCATTGAGCGGGGGCTACTCTTTGCTGTGGTGCACAGGCTTCTCATTGCAGTGGCTTCTCTTGTTATGGAGCATGGGCTCTAGGTGAGTGGGCTTCAGTAGTTGTGGCATGCAGGCTCAGTAGTTGTGGCTCGCGGGCTCTAGAGCACAGGCTCAATAGTTGTGGCGCGTGGGCTTTGTTGCTCCACAGCATGTGGGATCTTCCTGGACCAGGGCTCGAACCCGTGTCCCCTGCATTGGCAGGCAGATTCTTAACCACTGCACCACCAGGGAAGCCTGGATTGTAATGGCTGAATGTGGAAGTCAAATTATTTGAAGAGGGACATGAGCACTTGAGATGAGGTGAGGAAAAGTGAGAAGGTGATAGAATCAATGAATCGTTGGTTTTGATATGATCAGAGATGTTTGAAGACAGGGTTCTAAAAGAGGGAGCTAGAAAAATAGGTGGTGGTGGGAAGTTAGAGGCTGGAAATTTAGATTATGGAAGGTTTTCAATTTTTGGTAACAACAAGGTCTAAGATATATCATAGGAATGAGTGGCTGATGTAAAGTGATGGACAAGATCACGGCGGAGAGGAGGTAAAGAATCATGGAGGAGGGGCTAGACTACTGGAAGGCTCATCCTCCTGGAGTTTGAAGTGACAGAGTGAAGACAGTAATTGTGTTGAAGAGAGGGATGTAAGCCAGGAATTAAAATTTGGTGGATGATTGCAACAGGAAGAGGTAAGGTGTAGTATAGACAGATGATTTGAGATTCAAAATCAGAGAATTTTAGAAAGGAAAGAAAGAGAATGACCTGGAGGTGAAGTAAGGAGGACACCTATCTTACATCTTATTTTACCTGCAAGGCCCAATATTTCCAGGTAAATGGAGGAAAAGCAGCTTGTATGTAGAGGATCCCAGGGACGAGCCAGGTTTACAATGAAGCAAGAAGGTGAAGGAAATGATGAGAGAAGGGACTGAGAAAATAAGAGAATCTGCTGATGACGATCCATGAGTTCCAGAGAGCACAGGGCTCCCTCCTCACTCCTGCCACTGGAAAAGCAGAGCCCTCTCAGCAGGCATGTTTCCCAGGTTTTGGTAAATCATGACTCTGTACTAGCAGAGTATGTATTCTTTTGGATTTTTGAAGTGGAAATGCCTTTTACATTTTAGGATAAGTACACTTTGTCTCTTCTAGGAAGGACCTAGATGTAGAACCAATCCATCTACCCACTATAGGTTTCCTGTAATGATCACCTGAAGGGATTCATCAGAAATAGAAAAGGGACCCATTTAGATTGATGATCTAGGCCCCTAGGACTAAGACTATTAAGCAAATATCCGGGAACAGAGACTTCCTGAACCTCTCCGTAAGTCTCCTGTTTGGTAAAGGAATTAACACAAAGGTAGAAGAGACCTGAGGCTCCTGGAATATTTTGTGGTGCAACACTGATAGATTTTTTTTTTATCCAGCAGAATTGCTGGATAAAAGTTCAGAGCCAGACTGTATTCATTACCTAGGTTTTGTTATGCTCACCACCTTGACCTCTGCAATGTGATTAGGGTGCCCGAGAAAGCCAGGATTGCATACATCTTAAATTGATCAAATCTGACAATGTTTGGCACTAAAGGAATATACTGCTTTTCTTTTCTTAATGGAGTTAGATTTTCTTTATAAGCCTTTTTTTTTGTAATAAAATAAATCATCACTACACTTCACTCACAACCCTCAGCTGGAATAATGTAATGGATTTTTAAAAGCACTTTCTTCCCTGATAATAACATTTGGGGGTAAAAATGGATCCTTTGTCCAAGTAATTTCAAAAGCATTTAATTGACTTGTATTTAGAAGATTCCATTTCTATGTTCTTAGAATAGAAGTCGAATGGTATTTGACATACTTAAACTGTACAGATTATATTTGATGTCCTTTATAGCTATCGTTAGAAGAGCAGTAGTGAAAATTGAATGGCTGTATCACTACTGCTTAATTATCTACAATGGAATAAAAAACTTACTTTTCTCTGACATCCATAACCTCATATATAACCCTTGTGGCACTATTACATATTGCTTACGTATGATTTTATTCTTAATTTTTAGCATTTTTGTGTCTTTTGGGGTCTGTATCAAAACTAGAATATTGTAATTATTCAAGGAGCAACATAGTCTTTAGGCCTATATATGTAGCAGGTGCAAATTCCACAGACACAAACAAGTAGGCCGTGCAAAAGATGATAACTCACTTTATTTTTCCATAATAAAATTTAATTTCTACTTCCAGCACTTGTTTCCACCTCATAGTAGAGAACTGTATCTTGTAACTTGAGGTAAACTCAGGTAAATATGGTAATTTCTAGTAATTTGGCTTTAAATGTAGCCCAGTTCAGAGCGCTCTCCCTCCTCTCCCTAGGATGGCATCTCATTTAAGGGGGGAGAGAGTGGGAGCAGGTGTTAGAGGGGTCATGTATAGCATTATGGCATTGAATAAGCAGAGAATTCTCCCCTGGAATCCTCTGAGGTGGCGGGTAATTGCTCATGTTGAAATATACTAGGTTCGCATCTGGTTTCCTGTTGGCACAGTTCACACAGAGGTCTGCAGATATGACCCTTTTGAAGGACTCTGAGACCCTTTGGTCCTCTGGCTGTTTGCTTTGTATATTTCATTCTCTGAATCAAGGAGAAGGTGTCCCCTCCCTTCCCCAGGGCTGTGAGCCACCCATAGCTGTCACTGGGCTTCTCTGTCCCACTGCCTTCCCCTTGTGTGGCCCAAGGCACTTCTTTGGGACGCTTTGTGACTCACGTGCAGAGCACGGTTGTGAAGCAGACACAAGCCTTGTCTAGAGACTCCCCTCAAGGTTCACATGGTGGGCCTGTTATCTACTACCTTCCCCAAGACTGGCTCTTGGATGGGCAGGAAAAAGGCCTATTGTGAGGACCTATCAGAGTCTAAGCTTTCTTCTTTCACTTGAAACTCTTCTCCCTAGAAGACGGTAAGTGGGTGTTACTTTGGCACTTTTTTGGAAGAAACATTAGGCCTCAATTTTTCTAAAGTGCAGCTTTTTTTTTTTTTTTTCAGTATGTGGGCCTCTTACTGTCTTACTGTTGTGGCCTCTCCTGTTGCAGATCACAGGCTCTGGACGCGCAGGCTCAGCGGCCATGGCTCACGGGCCCAGTCGCTCTGCGGCATGTGGGATCTTCCCGGACCCGGGCACTAACCCATGTCCCCTGCATCGGCAGGTGGACTCTCAACCACTGCGTCACCAGGGAAGCCCTACATTTTTTTTTTTTTTTAAGTGCATCTTTTTAAAACAAAAAAGTTTCAAGGGCCTACTTTGGAATTCAAAATATGAGTGTTGACCATTTCTACATTCCTGCTATCCTCTGGAGGCAATGGATGCCCTGACCAAGTAGGGGAGTTACTTATGTGAGGAAGTGCTGGGGAATGGACAGAGGAGAATGTAGAGAGGGCACAGACACACTGGCGAGAGCCTGAAGCTACTATCCCACAGCACTTACTCTCACCTGTGACCATCTCCATCCATATAGTCCTCTCTGGGTTCTGCGACATTAGTCTATTTTAATTTTCTTCCTACCTCTTTAGTTCATTCTTTTTTCTCCCTTTCTACTCTTGTCTCAAACCGAGAGGTTCTGGTTTTGGCTCTTGATTTTTCTCTCTTCTTAAACCTCTGACTCTTGGGAATTTCATGCATTCCAACACCTCCATCTGGTTCTATCTATACAAACAGGGCCTACCTCCAATCCCGACCTCCAATCTCACATTTCAGTGACCTTGAAGACACTTCTACTTGGACCTAACATCACCTCAAAATAACACGTCCAAATCCAAATTCTTCACCTTCACATCACCTTTTAAAACTAACCTTCGCTTTTCTCCCCATGTCTATTAATGGCATCCCCATTTTTGCATTCACAGTGTCCAAAACTCTCCCCCTTTTGACATCTAATAGTCAACAAATCTCGCGGATTCTTTCTTTGAAATATCTCTTATATTTGCAACCCCATTCACATTCTGCCTCTCACCACCAGACTGTGGCAGCTTATGTAACCTGACTTGAGAATTTCTTCAGCCTCACTTCCTCCTGCCATGTCTACCTCCTGTGGATCTCTCAGTTACTCTCACCTTGTTGTGACTCTACATCTTGGCTCTCATATTCCATATTGCTTTTTAGATGGATGAATAGATTTTGGATGTTCTAGTCTGGCTCTGTTTTTAGTGTCTTTCAGCATATCTGTTCTTCAATTTCGTGTGCCAGCCCTGCGCACTGTCTTGATTGATGAGGGATCCACTTGCTAGAGCCTAGTCATCTGACTTCTGCCTAACTGGGAAAGGGCTTCATATTAACTTGCCTTGCTGCCTGCAGTCTGCTGAACACTATTCTCAGGTTAATGGTAGTCTTATCCTGTCTCTTCCTTCCTTCCTCATCCTCAGGGATTCTTCATCACCTACAGGAGAAGATTCCAGCATGTGGAATCTTGCATTTAAACTCCTCCACATTCTATCATGAATCAGCTTTCTAGCTTTACTACTAACGACTGTCATAAAAGAACCCTTAGTCAGGCCCACTAAATAGATCCAATTACCATCTCTCTAGAACTTTTTTTGCTTCTGGACATCTGCAATTTTATTTGTGTCCTTCTGGGTATTTGAAATCCCTCCCCCACCTCCCCCACCCCCATCCCCAATTCATCTATGGAAAACGTACTCTTGTTTCAAATTTTAGCTTAAATTGCTTCTTGAAGCTTTCCTACCAGCTTACTGTATCTTTCCCTCTGGAAACACAAAACAATACCAGGAACTGAAATAATGAATCATTATAATCATATCAACAGATATATAAAATGTAAAGATATCTATATATAACAGTTGCATGTAAGTGATTTTACCCATGTTACCGCAATTGGATTAACCAGGCTCTGGATGGATTTCTGTGAAAAAAAGGAGAGATGATTTTTAATTGCTCTAGCAAAGATCATAATGACCTCTGAATCCCCAAATCTAACCCTTCTTCCCAGGCCTCTTCCTTCTTGATGTTTGTTGCATGTGTCCTCCCCAAGCCCCTACACCCCCAAATTCTCTCCCTATTGGTCCTTCTACTTCCACATTGATCACCCCCTTTCAGGCTGGTTTTCCATCTTTCTTTGCCTAAACCTGGTCTGCAGGTGCTCCCTGAGTGATATCACCACTGATTTCAAGGACCAGCTTATGACACAAATGTTGAAGTCTACCCTTGACTCTTCTACTAGTAAGCTCAGTCTAGACCTATGTTTTTGGCTTGGCAGCTCTGTAGATAATTCAAACTCTAAGTAACCCAAACTGAACTCACTATTACCCTCCATGACTCCAATTGCTCCTTCTTCTGTATATGCCTTTCGTGTTGGAAACAGCATCATCTCAGTCACCCATTCTGAGAGAATCCTCAGCGGCTACTCTCTCCTCTTCCCTCAACACCAATTCACTCCTCTCCTTGAAATTCTTCAGAGCATTTTGTAACACTCAGACTTATGTGCAAGTTTTACCATGGCCCTAAATGTGGTGTCTGCCTGATTCTCCAACCTCATCTCATGCCACTATTCTCCTTTTGCTGAACTCTAATAACTCGGATTTTCTACCTCATGGCTGGCCTATTAGGATTCTTTATATGCTAGCTTAAAGACCACCTTCTCAGAGTCACAACTGACCTAAGTAAAGTAACTCCCCTTGTATTATTTTCTATTAACTATCATTCTATTTCTTTCTTTCTTTGTTCTTAATATAAACCACAAATTTCTCTTCCACTGGCAAATAAGTTTCCTGAGAACAGGTGTCATGCCTACTTTTTCATTGTTTTAGCTGCAGGTGCTTGCCATGTGGTAGGAACTCACTCAAATTTTATTGAGTGAAAAAATCAGTCATCAAATTCTGTTGATTCTACCTTCAAAATGCCCCTTGAATACACCTTCCCTTTCCATTACTGCTTTTTCTCTAGCTAGACTCTTATTAATTGAGAAGCGATGAAGGATAGTGGTTAAATATACACGCTCAAGAGTAAGACATTTTGGGTTTGAATCCTAGCCTTAACACTTCCTACCCATGGACACTTTAAGCAAATTATTTAGCAACTGTATACCTAAGTTTAACTTCTGTAAAATGGAGATAATAGCATCTTCTTTATAGAGGTGTAATAAGAATATACATAAATAGGCAAATAATTAGCATATGAACATTATAAGCATTGTCTGTTAGCTATCACTACTTTTCTCATTTAAACTATTATTGTAGCCTCCTGTCTCTAGTATCTTTACCGCTGTCTTCCTAAAACATAAATTTGATTGTATTACTTTGCTACTTGGAAAAACACTTTTTTATAATGGCTGCGTACTGTCCACAGGATGAAACTCAGCACTTGGCATTGAGTCCAAAGTTCTTCACAGTCTAGCCCCATTTCTCATCAGTCAGACCCATGCTCCTACATTCCAGTTACTTGGGTTACTCATCCTTCCTCAAAAATTAACAGCATGAAAAAAAAAAAATTAACAGCATGCTTTTCCCCAGTTTGTATCTTGGATTGTGTCCTTACCTCTGCCTGGAATTTTCCTTGCCCCTTCCGATCAGGCAAATTCTTATTCTTTCCCCCCATCTCCGGACACCCAGTTCTAATATTGCCTGCTCAGTGAAACCCTCCCTGACTCTTCCTAATAATAATTATAGCAATACTAAAAATAATGACAGCTGTTAAACTTACTGAGTACTTATCACATGCAAGCTATAATGCTTCACATTATTATCTCATTTAATCTTTTTTTTTTTTTTTTTTTTTTTGTGGTACGCGGGCCTCTCACTGTTGTGGCCTCTCCCGTTGCTGAGCACAGGCTCCGGACGCGCAGGCTCAGCGGCCGTGGCTCACGGACCTAGCCGCTCCGCGGCATGTGGGATCTTCCCGGACCGGGACACGAACCTGTGTCCCCTGCATTGGCAGGCGGACTCTCAACCACTGCACCACCAGGGAAGCCCTCGTTTTATCGTTTTAATGACCTATGAGATAGGGCTAATGTTAGTCTCCATTATACAAATAGAAAAACTAGGCTTAGAGAAGTTAACTGGAATTAACGATTTCTCTACACTCCAGTAAGACTTTAATATACCTTCATCATAGCTCTAGAACCCTGTTACTCTATTGTTTATTCAAGTGGCTGCTCTTTGCCTCCCTTCCTACAGGATGAGCCCCTTGCAACTAAGAACTGTGCTATTTAACTTTGCATCTATGGGGCTTCCTGTGATGCCTGGCACATGGTACTTAGTCAGAAAATGTTTCTCTTGCCCGAATTGTGTCTTCACTAAGATCTCCAAGATCAGTTTTAGACAATTTTCTCTAATTAAGTCTAAACTTTCTTTTGAATCCTTGAGACTGGCTTAAAATGGCCTTATTAACTTTTTTTTTTTGAAATAATTATAAATCTCCTTTAAAGAAGGGATGAAGAAAACAAGAGAGCTACACGGGGACATTAAAATTTGTTTTACTTACTGGAAAAATCAATTTAGATTTCAAATGATAAAAAGTTCCAACTGTAAAAAGAAATGAAATGTAAGCAAAGCATTCATATTCATTTTGTGGTACAAACAAAAGGAGTAAAAATGCATGTTATTTTTTGCAGTATGCAGGCCTCTCACTGTTGTGGCCTCTTCCCTTGCGGAGCACAGGCTCCGGACGCACAGGCTCAGCGGCCATGGCTCACGGGCCCAGCCGCTCCGCGGCATGTGGGATCTTCCCGGACCGGGGCATGAACCCGTGTCCCCTAGCATCGGCAGGCGGACTCTCAACCACTGCGCCACCAGGGGAAGCCCTGCATTTTATTTTGATTAAATTTGTTCTCAGACCTCTACACCTTAATGATGCCCTTAAGAACTAAAGTAACTTTTACTTTGTATTTTTTGAAACAATAGGATGCAGCTATAGAAAGTTATTGACATCATAACCCTACATATCTTTCACTGATATGTACTTCTGTATTCAAAACAATTTATCTCTTATTGGCGAAGAAGATTTTGAAACCACACTCGGAAAGATTAGGCTTTTTCATCAGAACAGACAAATAAAATTCAAAATTCTATGAAAGATCTAATTTATGTGAAAATTTCATTTATTACCCCAAATATGCCACTACAGAGAGAGGTGTCTGGCAATGTGAAGTATAACTTAACTCTATTTTACTATTCCCATGGATAGAACTATTAGAAATACTAATTTGAATTTTGCAAAGATTTCATTGAAGTTATGGGAAAAACAAGAACATTGAAAATAATTAATTTTATTAATAAAGTAAAACTCAGGAAGGCACTGGGAGTACATTTTGCAGTGCAGTTACAAATCAAATTACCAGAATAATTTTTGACCCCTTAGACCCACAATTTGGTGTTCTATTGGGGCAGGCAGAGAACAAACTAGAGAACTTGCTGGAGACAGGGAATGGGGCTGACCATAATGGGTGGGAAGAAGGAAATGCTAATAACTATTAACTGAACACTCATCATGTATCAGACACTGAACTAGGGGCTTTAGCATACATATATACACAATATCTCATGAAGTACGCATTATTATTAGTTCCACTTAGTATATGAGGACTAAGTTTAGAAGAATTATATAACTTGACCAAAGAGACATAGCTAGTAATGTCTAGCCGAGACCAGGACTGACTCCAAGGGCTATATATATATATATTTTTAAAATAAATTTATTTATTTATTTATATTTATTTTTGGCTGTGTTGGGTCTTTGTTTCTGTGCAAGGGCTTTCTCCAGTTGCGGCGAGTGGGGGCCACTCTTCATTGTGGTGTGCGGGCCTCTTACTGTCGCGGCCTCTCCCGTTGCAGAGCACAGGCTCCAGACGCGCAGGCTCAGTAGTTGTGGCTCACGGGCTTAGCTGCTCCGCGGCATGTGGGATCTTCCCAGACCAGGGCTCGAACCCATGTCCCCTGCACTGGCAGGCAGACTGCCAACCACTGTGCCAGCAGGGAAGCCCCAAGGGCTATACTTTTAACCACTAGGCCATAACAGACTCAAGAGACCAAAAGATGGCCTCTAGAGGTTCTATGTTCAGCTTTAGCCTCCATAGATAGCAATTCATGTTGGTTATATTTAATATCATTAGGTTCAACAGAGGAAATTAAACAAATAGGATATTGAGAAAAGCATGCCTAGTCAAGACTGGTCACTGTTGGTCTTGGCGGCCTTGGAAGGGGCTCTACATCTAAAGTATGCTTCTTAGACAATAAGAAAATTAAATGCACAAATAGGAAGATTAAGGTGTACATACAGAATCATATAATTTTTGATGATAACTGCAGAAGCCTTACTGCCAAAACCATTATAAAGATGCAGTTTTTACAAAATTCACAAAAATCTCCAGAGGAGGTAGTTTACAAACTTCTTAAAAAACATTATGGTCATAAATTTCTTTCTGATGTCTAACCCAAATTTATGAAACTGAGATTAAAACCCTAATTTCCTTAGGTATAAATGATGATCATTTGCTCATCCATATACATTCAAGGAAGCTATACAAAATGCTGAGTTTAACTCTGCAGAGATGCAGTGACATTCGGGAATATTCAGGGTCATTACTTAAAATAATCTTTAGGCTGGTAAAATATTTTGTGAGTCTCAAAGAATTTCTTAATTGTTGATGAATCTGTCCAGTGTTAATATATATAGCTAATACTAAAGGTCTAGTAATGATTATTAACTTATAGATTATTCATGCCCTTTAACTTTTGTCCTGCTCCCTTTGGCTGACTGCCCCATACAACTGTTTTGCTTATTTGCAATTTAAATCTATCCATCTTGCTATTTGTTAGCTGATGTGGTTAAAAATATTTTTTAGTACTGTAGTTAAAATAACAGTTAATCAAAATAAAATTATATATCACACATAGAATCATCATTTAAAAATGTCCCTACTTTTTCTTACTAATAATAGACTCATTTTGCTTTCTTTAACATACCATGTTGTTTTCTTTTAGAATAATTCACTGAATTTGGTCCTCACCAATTGTCTTTTCTTGTTCTGTAAGAATAACATGGTCTGTACTTTTTATTGATGCATTTTATTTATTAAAAATTTTTTTTTATTGTGGTAAAAGTCACATAATATAAAACATACTATTTTAACCATATTTAACTGTACAGTTCAGTGACGCTAAGTACATTCACATTGTTGTGCAACTCTCACCATCATCCATCTCCTGAATTTTTCACCTTCTTAAACTGAAACTGTGTCTCCATTAAACACTAACTCCCCATTCCCCCTCCCCCGCTAACTCCCAGCCCCTGGCATCTACCAATGTACTTTCTGACTCCATGAATTTGACTATTCTAGGTACCTTGTATAAGTGGAATCAAACAGTATTTGTCTGCACCCAATGTATATTAGAATGCATTTTTAAGGTTAACTTAACAAATGTCCTGCAAACAGATTGTACCATCTTTTTATTTTTCCCTGTGCTATACAGTAGGCCTTTATTTCTTAGAGAATTTTCAGGTTCATAGCAAAATTGAATGGAAAGTAGAGTTCCCTTATATTTTCTGCTCCCTCCTCTGCACCACACACACAATCTTTTTCATTATCGACATTCTGTACCACAGTGGTATATTTGTTACAAGTGATGTAATTATATTAACACCTAAAGTCCATAGTTTACATTAGGGTTCACTATTGGTGCAGTACATTCTATGGGTTGGTCAAGTGTATTATGACATGTGTCCACACTGTAGTATCATATAGAATAGCTTCACTGCCCTAAAAATTCTCTGTGCTCTGCCTATTCATCTCTCCCTTCCCCCAATCGCTGGCAACTACTAATCTTTTAAAAGTCTCTATGGTTTTGCCTTTTTCAGAAAGTTGTATAGTTGGAAGCACATATTGATTGTATGTAGCTTTCACAAATTGGCTTTTCATTTAGTAATATACATTTAAGATTCCTCCATGTCTTTTTATGGCTTTATGGCCCATTTATTTTCAGTACTGAATAATATTCCACTGTGTGGATGTACCACAATTTATTTATCCATTCACCTACTGAAGGACATCTTGGTTGTTTCCAAGTTTTGGCAAAAATGAATAAACCTGCCATAAACATCCACATACAGGTTTTTGTGTGGACATAAGCCTTCAGCTCATTTGGGTAGATACTAGGGAGCACAACTGCTGGACTGTGTGGTAAAAGTACATTTAATTTTGCAAGAAACTGCCAAACTGCCTTCCAAAGTAATTGTACCATTTTGCATTCCCACCAGCAATGTGGGAGAGTTCCTGTTGCTCCACATCCTTGCTAGCATTTGGTGTTGTCAGTGTTTAGATTTTGGCCATTCTAATACATGTATAGTGGTATCTCGTTGTTTTAATTTGCATTTCTCTGATAACCTATGATGTGGATCATCTTTTCATATGCTTATTTGCCACCTGTATATCTTTTCTGGTGAAGTGTCTGTTCAGGTCTTTCATCCATTTTAAAATATGGTATTCATTTTCTTATTTTCTTTCTGTATTTTGGATAACAGACCTTTATCAGATGTGTCTTTTTAAAATATTTTCTCCTATCTTATATTTTTAATATAAAACTTTCCCATGATTTCTATAGTTATTCTTTCCCCCAGTTAGTATTCTTCATTATTTAAAATTTTTGAAATCTCATTTGTTCATATGTTTATTCAAAATACATTTATTGAGCATTTTTATTTAGTATGTCCTAGATCATGGGAATACAAGATGAAAAAGGCATGGTCCTTGACCTCAAAGATGCAATCAGTCCACCATAAGAGACAATAAAACTATTGCTACAATAGAAATACATGTAGGGTGTTATGGTAACAAGAGACAGTTGTGACTCTTCTGGGAAAAAATAAGGTTAAATGAATAATAACGATAGCAATAATATCTGAGGTTTATTTAGGAAGCTCTTAACTTTGTACCTGGCATTGTAGCCAAGAGTTTTATATACATCGTCGTATTTAAAGTTCACAGTAACTCTGTGAGGCATATATACTTTAATCTCATTAAATTAGGATTTCTGTTCAATGAAGGACAACATGAACCAAGGAGAAAAACCAATGACAGGAGGGGTAGAACATACCTGAAATGTCTAAAACCAATAAAGGATTAAATATCTGTACTTTGTAGGAACACCTGCAAATACACAAGGAAAAGATAGAAAACACAACTGTAAAATGGGCAAAGAATATGAATAGGTAATTTACAAAAGAGGAACTCTAAAAGGTTAACAAGTATATGAAGACATGCTCAAAAGTATCAGTATTCAGAGAAATGCAAATGCACATTAAAACAATGAGCTATCAGTTTACCCCTGTTAGAATGGGAAAAAAAGGAGAGAGAGAGAAATGACAAGTGGGGCACAGGAATCCTCATGCACTGTTCGTAGTGGTTTACATGGACCATCTATTTTGGAGAGAAATCTGGCTTTGCCGTGTGAAATTAAATATGTGTATCTTTTCCTCAGTGATTCTACTCCTCCTTCTTTGCTCACAGAATCCTAGCTTTTACTGAAAGCAGTTACCAGAGATCAGGGACAAACAGTGATTGACCTTGGTTACTATTAATCCTGTGCCCCTTTGTCACGTCTGGAAATAGGCATGTGACCAAGCCTTGGATAATCGCATGTAAGGCAAAGTCTGCTAGGAGGCCATTAAGATTGTCTTTCTTGATATGCAAGGATATGATATTTGGAGGATATATGCTACCGTGACAAACAAATCAGGATCCCAGAGTCAATAGACTGAGGTGGCAGAACAGGACTGTTGGTCTTTGAAGAAATCATTGAGTTTGCAAACCAACCTTGAAACCACCTTTCAGTGCACTGCTTGTCTTGCCAAGTAATTATATATCTTTGGTTTAAATCACTGTTAGTGGAAGTTTCTGTTGCTTTTGGGCAAAATTATCCTTACTAATGCAGTGCACAAATGTTTGTTGAGTGAATAAATACTGGTTGCTATAATCATCATAAAACAAACTGTTCTTAGTCTCTATTTCTACAATAAGAGAGGTTAAAGAAGAGGACAAAATAAAGAACGCAGCCAGCATAATACTAAAATATATTTGTTGGTTATGAAAATAGCTACATTAGAGCCTATATTTGTTTCCTAGAGCTGCCATAACAAATTACCACCAACTAGGTGGTGTAAAACAACAGAAAATTTCTCTCACAGTTCTGGAGTCTATAAGTTGGAAATCAAAGTGTTGGCAGGGCTATGTTTTCTGAAGGCTCTGGGGAAGCACAAATCCTTCCTTGCTTCTTGCTAGCCTTTGGTGGCTCCTAGCAATCCTTGGTTTTCCTTGGCTTTTAGTTGCCTTCCTCAACCACCTTACATGACTTTCTTCTCTCTGTGTGCTTTCCTCTTCTTATAAAGACATAAATAATTGGATTTAGGGGTCCACCCTAATCTAGTATGTTCTCATTTTGATCCTTATTTTTAAAAATTAATTAATTAATTTATTTATTTTTGGCTGTGTAGGGTCTTCATTGCTGCATGCGGGCATTCTCTAGTTGCGGTGAGCAAGGGCTACTCTTCGTTGCGGTGCGCGGGCTTCTCATTGCGGTGGTTTCTTTTGTTGCGGAGCATGGGCTCTAGGCACGCAGGTTCAGTAGTTGTGGCACGCGGGCTCAGGAGTTGTGGCTTGCAGGTTCCAGAGTGCAGGCTTAGTAGTTGAGGCGCAAGGGCTTAGCTGCTCCACGGCATGTCGGATCTTCCTGGACCAGGGCTCGAACCTGTGTCCCCTGCATTGGCAGGAGGATTCTTAACCACTGCGCCACCAGGGAAGCCCCTTGATCCTTATTTTGATTACATCTGCAATGACCCTCTTTTCAAATAAGGTCACATTCTGAGGTTCCAGGCGTTCAAGAATTTTGGGAGGACACTATTCAATCCACCACAGATCCAAAATACTTTATTTATTTCATCTAAAGCAAGAATATCTGAATTCTAAATCTTCCATTTTATTATCACATTGATATCTTTACTTTTAGTCTCTCCTATTTGTAATTTAGCTGATATAAATCTCTGCTGCAACTGAAATTTAACTTCTTATTGTGTCATTATTATTATAAGTCAATTCTACATTATGACACTTTTTTATTGAACATAGGCACATTTATGCTGATTCTAATTAAAGGACATTATTGCTCAAAATGTTACAGACATCTAAGTGTACTGAGAAGTAAGCAAGTAAACAAACAAAAAGGATCACTTAAAATTGGTAAGATTTTATTTAGAAATTTTGATGTCACAGTAGTTATTAATGAGGGCATATTTATTATAGAGATGTTATTTTCCCCTCTACCCATATGAAGGTAATCACAAATTATAGTTCGGAAAATTACTACTCATCTGGGAATTGTAACAGTTAGAAGATTTTAGTGTTGAGAAATTTGGAACTTTTGGTTTTTTTAATATCCAGTTATTTCATTTATGAAGTTAAGAAAAATTCCTTTAGTGATACCCTTTGTGTTGATTTCAAAATAATTTTTGCTCTTTGTTCCTTTCCTTGTGTTCCTTAATTTTGATCTGATAAAAATAGCACTGTGATGGGCAAAGAACCTGGGTTTTAATTCCCTCAAGGTCAATGTTAAGTGCATTTCACAGCTCTTCTTGATAGATTGACTATCAAAAGGTAATACATCTCATAGTTTCCTAATGTAAGCTCTGGACAAAGAAGCTATTTAACCATTATTTTATTTTACTCTTTTTGTCCAGTGGCTTCAATTTATTAACTTAAATATTTCAATTGACTGAAGTATATGAGAGAAAGAGGAAAATGTCTGTTCATTAAGCTAAATTTGGCTAAATCAAGCCATATGAGCAGACCATTTCTAGCACTGAGCAGCTGTGTTTCCAGATATAAAGAGAGGGAGGAGTGTTAGTTATTCCTTTAAAAAAAACACTAGAAGGACTCATTTTTTATAATAGTAAAAGTGATATGTGCTCTTTACAGAAAATTAAGAAAATTTTGTTTTCCACCTCTGTCTGGCAAATTTCCATTTATCCTTTAGTTTTAAGCTGAAGTTCCTCAGGAAAGCATCCCCTGACTAGGTTAGCCTGCCTTAGGACATGATGACATCACCTGTACTTCTCCTTTGTTGAACTTTTCAAAATATAATTAATAATTTGTGTAATTGCCTGTTCCCTACTACATCTAAATTCCACGAGGGCAGGGGTCATCTCTATTTTATTCTCATTTGCAATCTCAGTTCCTAGCACATTCTCCAGCACAGATAGATGAATAACTGTTGAGGGACTTCCCTGGTGGCGCAGTAGTTAAAAATCCGCCTGCCAATGGAGGGGACATGGGTGCGAGCCCTGGTCTGGGAAGATCCCACGTGCCACAGAGCAACTAAGCCCCTGAGCCACAACTACTAAGCCTGCACTCTAGAGCCCATGAGCCACAACTCCTGAGCCCGCATGCCACCACTACTGAGGCCCACACCCCTAGAGCCTCTGCTCCACAAGAGAAGCCACTGCAATGAGAAGTCCGTGCACCGTAATGAAGAGTAGGCCCCGATCACTGCAACTAGAGAAAGCCCGCGTGCAGCAATGAAGACCCAATGCAGCCAAATAAATTTTAAAAAAAGAATATTTTTTAAAAATATTCACTGTTCAACAGTTCATTCACTGTTGAGTGAATGAACAGGTACATGAATATTGAACATTCCCAATCTCAATACCCAGGACTGAAAACTGCTAACATTTTAGTAAGCTTCCTTCTTATTTTCATCTAATTTTTTACATGGTTGAGAGATTATTCCATATACAATTTATTTCACTTAATATTATCTAGTTTCTCTTTTAATGATTATTTATTTTTATTAAAGATGCTATACAAATCCATAATAAAACAAAAAAGTGTGAAGGATGGAGAGTAAAAGCCCTCTAAGACCCCAATCTTCATTCTCAGATCTCCAGAGGGCAATAACCACTGTTCACAGTTTAAATACCTACAGTATTTTCCTATTGCTGCTGTAACAAATTACTATGAACTCAGTGGCTTAAAACAATCAAGTTTATCATCTTCTAGTTCTGGAGGTCAGAAGTCCAAAATGAGTTGGTAGAGCTGAGTTTCTTTTGCAGGTACTGGGGGAGAATCCATTTTCTTGCCTTTGCCAGCTTCTTGTGAAACTACTCACGTTCCTCGGCTGGTGGCCCTTCATCACTCTGACTAATGTCTCTGTCATCACATCTCCTTTTCTTCTCTGATCCTCTTACCTTCTTCTTATAAGGACCCCTGTGATTATAAAGGCCCAACCCAGATAATTCAATATAATCTCCCCAACTCAAGATTCTCTCTTTTTTTTTTTTTTCAAGATTCTTAATCATATTTGCAAGTCCCTTTTGTCACTTTAGGTAAACACATTCACAGGCTCTAGGGAGCCATTATTTTGCCTACAACAGTACCTTTCTAGCAACTTTCTATAAAACACACAACTCCTCCCTCCCCTCCACACCACTCCAATATCTTCCTAAGAGAGGCGTTCAGAATGTCCCACACTTTACTAAACATGGTATAATTAAAGTATTTATTAAATGTCCTTGGGACTCCATAGAGTCTCAAAAGATGCTTAATGAATAAAAGCAATAAACAACTGGATAAAAATCAACTGAATAAAATCAGTTGCACTTGTAGGAAATTCTTAGCTCATGGAGAACTAAACTCTATCAATTGTCTTTGCACCAACAGAACCAGTGGCTTCTTGATTGACAAGGGAGCATTACACTACTCATAAGATACCAAGTTTTACATCACTAAAGTATTCAACATAACTTTCTGTCCAGGTCATAATGGAATTTTCATGACAACATAGGATTTCCAAAAATGAGACTTTGAAGGGCATTTGCTCTACTCTTGCACTGAAGCAATGTTACTCTGCGTTAGTTCTGAAGTTAATGAGAAGGTCATGAGTTGGAAACTGGTTACAGCCTAACAAACTATTATTTTTTTATTTCTAAGTTTTGAAACAAATACCTTTTATTTTTCTGATTTTTGTCCTGGAACAGGAAGAAATACCAAAAACATTTTAATGCTGAGGACTAAAACTCCAAATTGCAAGGTACAAGAAGGTTGGTGAGAAGTAAACAAAAGTAACTGTATACCATCATATGAAAAGCAAGTCACATACAGAATAAAATTTGTTCCTCTACTATATCTACTAATTTAAATCATGATGCTAATAATTATCAAATTACTACTAAGTATTTTCTAAGGATATAGTATATGTATAGGACTATATTCTAGGCTATATTCTAGTTCCTGATTGGGTTCACAAGAAATATAAAACCTAGATCTACCATATGTTCTTTTCTTCCTTTTTTAAACTGTGTTAAACATAATATAAAATCTACCATTTTTAAGTGTCCAGTTCAGTGGTGTTAAATACTTTCACATTGTTGTGCAGCCATCACCACCATCCATCCCCATAACACCATGTGTTCTTTTTTTTTTTTAACATCTTATTGGAGTATAATTGCTTTACAAGGTTGTGTTAGCTTCTGCTGTATAACAAAGTGAAACAGCTATAAAATTCAAAGAGTCATGTACCACAATGTTCACTGCAGCTCTATTTACAATAGCCAGGACATGGAAGTAACCTAAGGGTCCATTGACAAATGAATGGATAAAAAAGATGTGGCACATAAATACAATGGAATATTACTCAGCCATAAAAAGAAACGAAATTGAGTTATTTGTAGTGAGGTGGATGGACCTAGAGTCTGTCATACAGAGTGAAGTAAGTCAGAAAGAGAAAAACAAATACTGTATGCTAACACATATATATGGAATCTAAAAAAAACCAAAAACAAACTATTATTAAATGGCTCACTGGAAGGAGGGAAGAAAAGTATTTGAGGCCAAACTGAAATGGAATTTAAGATGGTGCAAAATTTAAAAAAAAAGTACTAGAAAATGATATAAATATACTGGAAAGAAATGTTTTTGCTTCATTTTAATTGATTTTTTCCATATGTATTTTATTGTGTATCTAATGTCTGTATCTAATTTTATTGAGTATTATCTTGCCCAAAGAAATATTTTGACTGTTGGATGTGAAATGTTTTCAGCAAATACTTGTGGTGCTGATTGTTGTAGCAAACAGATTTGCCTGTAGCAATTAAACTGTATAGTATAAACCACATTGCAAAATCTCTCTCAGGGGCCATGTTCTGATCCTGATTAAACTTATCCTCTCCACTCACCTCATTTTCTAACAAAATTTATTTAGTAGTCACAGAAGTACTTCTTATAATAAGTTAATGCAAGTCTGTCTTCCAAATTGCTCTGGGCAAATGTTTAAGCCAGACCTCACTTGTATATGAGTCCTAAACCTGGTCCACTTCCTGTGAGTCTTATGTTTAAAAAAAAGACACTACTATGCATTTAGTTGTTAGAGTCAAATATCCAAAAGTCATCTTTAAAATTGTCCTCTCTCCTACTTCCTAAATATAATCTATCATCATGTTCTGCTGGTTATAATCTTAAAATTCTTACTGGTTCTCTCCATTTTTCATCATCTTTACTCTTACCACTCTGGTCCAAGCTACCGTTGCCTGAACTGTAACAGCAGCTTCCCCAATGCTCTACCTGCAGCCATTCTCGTCTTTGGAGCCAGCATGATCTTTACCATTCTGAAGCTTTCCATGAACCTGACCCTCAAGGATTTGAAGGGAGCGGGCACCTGCTTAGCAATGCAGTTTCATCTTACAGCACTCTCTCTTTTGTTCTTGAACTGCAAGCACAATGTTATGAGTGATTAAAAAGCTCCTCTGATAAGGCAAGCTTCCATAGGTTCTTTGCAAGAGCTATTTCCTCTGCTTTGAAAGCTTCTCCCTCCCCTCCATCTTTGCTTCAATAACTCATTAATTTCAGTTCAGTCAATTTCCTCAGGGAAACCTAACCTGGTTTTTTCTTATAAGGTTTGGGTCCCCTACTAGGAACTCTCCTGTTAGACTTTTACATTTGCTTAAATGCTTCTACTATTAATGTCTTTCTCCCCTGGACTGTAAGCTCCATGAGGGCAAAGACTTGCTCAGTTTTTGCTCTCTCTTCTGTTGCCTGTGACTAGCACAATGCTTGGTACATAACTGGTGTTATAAATATCCACCGAGCAAATGAATAACACAATGGTGTTCTTGGTGCACAAAAGAGAAGAGAGAAAAAGAGAACAGAAAAGAAGATATGATAGGGTGTAGGTAAGAGGAGAGAGCAAGAATAAACACTGATCCAACACGAGAATCAATAGGGTCAATCTGATTTATTGTTTGATTGAAGAACAATAGTGAAAACAGCACGGATAGACGAAAATGCTAATTCAAAAAGACACGCACACCCTAATGTTCATAGCATCACTATTACAATAGCCGAGATATGGAAGCAACCAAAGTGCCCAGAAACAGACAAATGGATAAAGAAGATATGATATATATGTGTATACACACACACACACACACACACACACACAATGGAATACTACTCAGCCGTAAAATGAATGAAACTCTGACATTTGTAGCAATGTGAATGGACCTAGAGAATATTATGCTTAGTGAGTACATCAGATAGAGAAAGACAAATACTGTATACTACTTATATACTACTTATATGTGGAATCTAAAAAATGATATTTGGGTTGGCCAAAAAAGTTCATTCGGGTTTTCCATAACATCTTAAGGAAAACCCCAAATGAACTTTTTGGCCAACCCAATACAAACAAATGCATATAGCAAAATGAGAAACAGGCTCACAGATATAGAAAACAAGTTAGTGGTTACCAGAGGGGAGAGGAAAGGGAGGAGGGGCAAATCAGGAGTAAGGGATTAAGAGATACGAACCTCTACGTACAAAATACATAAGCAACAAGGATATATTGTATAGTGCAGGGAATTAATAGCCATTGTTTTGTAATAACTTTTAATGGAGTATAATCTGTAAAAATGCTGATTCACTATGCTGTGCACCTGAAACTAATATAATACTGTTAATCAACTATACGTCAATTTTAAAAAAAGGCTATTTAAAAACCCAGCATGGATAGACTTCATGGTTTACTTACTGTGAGGCTCAGGCATAAAAACTTTATTAGAGAAGCCATGAATACACGTGTATAGATGTGTGTAATTTTGATCTGATAATCAAATGCTTTTCTCTTTTAGTTGCTAAGTCAATTATTCATTTAATGAATAACTGAATTGAACTGTAGTCTAAATGCAGACTCTGGTTAACAACTTTTTTAAAAAAGATTGAGATAGAATGACATAAATATTGTATCAGTTTTAGGTGTACAACATAATGATTTGATATATGCATATACTGCAAAATGACTGCCACAATAAGTCTGGTTAACATCCATCATCATATAGTAACAATTTTTTTCTTGTGATGAAAACTTAAAAAAAAAATTAATTAATTATTTTTTGGCTGTGTTGGGTTTTCGTTGCTGCGTGTGGGCTTTCTCTAGTTGCGGTGAGCGGGGGGCTACTCTTCCTTGCAGTGCGCGGGCTTCTCATTGCGGTGGCTTCTCTAGTTGTGGAGCAAGGGGTCTAGGCACGTGGGCTCAGTAGTTGTGGCTCACGGGCTCTAGACCGCAGGCTCAGCAGTTGTGGTGCACGGGCTTATTTGCTCTGCGGCATGTGGAATCTTCCCGGACCAGGGCTTGAACCGTGTCCCCTGTATTGGCAGGCGGATTCTTAACCACTGCGCCACCAGGGAAGCCCGATGAGAACTTTTAAGATCTATTCTCTTAACAACTTTCAAGATCTATTCTCTTAACAACTTTCAAATATACAATACTGTATTGTTAATTACAGTCACCATTCCCAGGATTTATTTGTTTAAGTGGAAGTTTATACATTTTGAATGCCTTCACTCCTTTTGCCCATCCTCTGCCCTCTGCCTCTGGCACCACCGATCTGTTCTCTGTATCTGAGTATCGTTAACAATTCTAACCAAATTTTAAACTATGCTATTTCACATATTAACAGATTAAAAAATTATTATTTCCCACTTTGAGTAGTGTTTAAAACTGCTCATGTGTCCTACATTAAGGTCTGAAGCTGGCCACCCCATACTTGAAAATCAGTGGTTCAATGAAAAAAGAGGAATAGAAGTCTACTTCTTTCACATAACAATGAGTATTTACTCAAATCCAAGAGCTAATGACAGACTTAATGGAAAAGTGCTAAAGCCATTCTTTTAAAATTAAAATGAAACAAGAAAATCTTCTGCAATTAATATATTAATTAATATTAAGACGTAACATAAGCCATGAAAATGAAATATTGATCCAAGATACAAGAAATAATACTGGAAAGGAAGAGGCAAAAAGATAATTTGCAGATAACATTACTGTAAAACTAGGAAAGCCAAAACAATTTGTCAAGCAAAAGTTTTAAATAATTTTGAATATTAAGATAATTAAATAATTCTTATTAAAATAATGAAAAAGCAGTTGGACACAAAATATGACCTGCATCCCAACAATAACTGAACAGAATACATAATATTATAGATATTATTTATAATCATTTATATATGTATTTCCTACATAATGAAAAGGACATCCATTAAGAATAACAACAAATGTTAAAAATGCTTATGAAGTAGCTTAATTTAGTGACCTCTGACTTAGAGTTTTACTGAGAAATTTAAAAAAGCAGCCACAAATAAATGAAACTACCATATTCCTGAATGAGAGACTAAATATGATAAAGATGTCAGCTTCTCTCAAATTTATTAACAGATTTTTCATAATCCCATTGAAAAAACCCAAATAGTATTTTTTTTTAATAAATTGAAAGAAGGATTATAAAATTCAGTTGGAAAATTACCAGGCAAAATCATCAAAGAATTTCATGAAAAATGAAGTGTACTGAAACGGTTAGCCCTAATGGCCAAATATCAAAACATATTAAAAGCAACAATAATTAAAATAACATGGGGGGACTTCCCCGGAGTTGAGAGTCTGCCTTCCAATGCAGGGGATGCGGGTTCAATCTTGGTCGGGGAACTGGGATCCCACATGCTGTGGGGCAACTGAGCCTGTGAGCTGCAGCTATTGAGCCCATGCCACAACTAGAGAGCCTGTGTGCTGCAACTACAGAGCCCACATGCTCTGGAGTCTGTGCACCACAACTAGAGAGAAGCTTGCTCACCACAACTAGAGAGAAGCCTGCACCCCTCAATGAAAGATCCCATGTGCTATACCTAAGACCTGACCCAGCCAAAAATATAAATAAATAAATAAATATTAAAAAAAAAAAACCATGGTTCTGGCCCCAAATTAGACACCTATTTTAATTGAAGAGAACAGAGTCTAGAAATATTCTATTTCTTATAAGAATTTAATCCAAGAGACATCATGAGTCAATAAGAAAGGTAAGCATTATGTAGAAAATTATACTGGATAATTAAATACCAATTTTGATAAAAGTAGTGGTAGATCATTATAGCAATGGCTCCCACAGAATCATGTCTCCCTTTTCTACATCCTTGTGTCTCTGGGTGTGGGCACACCACAAAGTTTTGGGTGGGTTGTTATGCAGCAGTACCCAACATATTAAAACATCTTATAGAATATACCAAAATATATTCCAGATAGTTGAAGAGTTAAATATAAAATTAAAAGAAAATAAAATTTTGGTCTGAGACCTAAATGAACTTGAGGCATTCAGGTACAAGACATGGTGGTAGTGTGCTAACTTTCTTATCTTCACAAGGGAAAGCCTGAAATTTGACTACCTAACATTAAAGATATCAACAAAGTGCAAAAGCAAGAGAAACAAAATGGAAAGAGAGACAAGAGACTGGGAAAGCAATAGCATAAAATATGGCTAGGGTCAATGTCACTTCTTTATAAAGATATCGTTCAAACTCATATGTAAAACAAAGCTATGAACATATAATTTACATCAGAGGATGTACAGATATTTTATAAAACAATTACTATCTTGATAGTAATTAAAGAATTAGAACTATAACAACCTTGAGGTAACATTTTACCCCAAGGAATTTAGAAAAAAATGGTATAATTTGGTCTTAGGTTGTGTATTTTGATGGCACTGTAGATTTGTACACTTTGGAGAGAAACATCATTCATAGCCACTAAAACTTTTGTATCCTTTGACTCAACATTCCTACTCCAGGAAAATTATCCAAAGAAAGTAATTCGCAAGTGTAAAAAGCCAATACCCAAAGATACTCTTTACGATATTATTTTAATAGTAAACCGTTGAGACTTTGTATTGCCCCAAAAAAGGGCAATTACTTTGGCTGAGCATAAGAATTCCATGTTACCATTAAATGTTAAATTTATGAAGATTAGGAAGCAGCAAAAACACATGTTAATGTCATGCTAGATGCAAAGCAGAATTTAAATGCATATAACGAACATAATGGAATGAATACACATGATCTTATTAAATCCTCAGACTCTGAGATGTCTTAGCTCTATAATTACAGAAGAAACAAAAATTTCACTAATTTCTCAAGGTTCATACTTTTAATAGGTAATAGACCCCAAGCCTGTTAGCTGAAGCACTCACCCATCTTTTCATTTGTAATTGATCCAATTACTCATCTTTTTGTGCCCCAAAGCTTACTCTTCCCACCACATCATGCTTCATATAGTCAAAGTACTGGCAGCCCTATGCGAAAAAGGAAATAATTTCTTAAAGTTTATGGGTTCACACGTTTTTCTCTCTCACCTTTCAAAAAAGTTTTAAAATGTTACATCCATTTTACGATATAAAAATCAAAAATGTAGGGCTTCCCTGGTGGCGCAGTGGTTGAGAGTCCGCCTGCCGATGCAGGGGACACAGGTTCGTGCCCCGGTCCGGGAAGATCCCACATGCCGCGGAGCGGCTAGGCCCGTGAGCCATGGCCGCTGAGCCTGCGCGTCCGGAGCCTGTGCTCCGCAACGGGAGAGGCCACAACAGTGAGAGGCCCACGTACAACAACAACAACAACAACAACAAAAATGAAAAACGTAGTCAAAAATAAAGTACTCAAGTCCTTCACCTACTGTGCCCCACTTACCCGGGAAACTCAAGGTCTACGGAAGCGCGGGCTTCTAAAGGCGGGCGAGGGGCCAGGAGGCGGGGCAGGCGTCGCAAAGAAAAAAAAAAACCAAAACAAAAGTACGCAAAACCCTGCCCCGCGCTGCTTTACGGCACTCGCTCCGCCCCTCCAGGTGCGCGAGTCTGAAGCCGGCAAACATGGCTGACACCTGTTTTCTCGGCCAGGGTTTCTCTACCCTGGTAGGGTTATTGCTCTTGCCCTTCGGCAGCTTGGCCGCTAGTCAGATCGAGGTAGGAGTCAGGCCCTCTGAGCGACAGGGCCCTGGGGGGACAGCTGTGGCCTGGCTGTCAGCGCCCAGCAGATGTCCGATACACAGCCGCCGAGGGAAGCCTTCTGGAGTCACCCACCAGCCTCTTCCTAGGCTGACTGGGCTGTGGGGAGGGTGTCGCAGGGGACGGGATAGGACAGTGTCCGTCTGTTTCAGCCTTTTAAAATGGTTAATGAAAAGAATCAAGTCCTGGGGGCGGGGGAGGGCCTGATCCTTTGCTCCGACTAGCGTGCAGTCCCTAGCTGGTGAAAGGTCAGCGCATGAGTGCCGCACCTACTTTTCCCTGCTACCAAACTATAACGCTCTCCTTTAATAGGAGTCAGATGGATACGGTGTTTTATTTTTGGCTCACACTACGTTCTGGCGCGTTACAAAGCTTTTACTATCCCCTATAGTCTGACAATACCTTCGTCCAGTTCTGCAGCCTACATCTCTAGCATCATTTTTCAGAATATCCAGCTGGCTTAGGGGCCCAGATAGTCAGCAGACAGTTGAAAATTTGTGTCCAAAGTTTTATATTCTGCCTACCCCACCTCCTGTGGGGTTGCTTCTAAGCTAGAAACCTAGGGTTTAAAAAAATTAACTCCTCTCTTTATTTCACATTTTAATCATCACTAAATTCTATGTTCTGAACTTTTAAAATTGCTTTCACCTGTCCAGTTCGACTGGCTTAATGCAGGCCCTGGTCATTTCTTGCTTAGATTATTGCAATAACTTTATCTTTTTTCCTCTAGGCTTCCAAACTCCCTTACTTTAGTCTTCATCAAATGTAAACCTGATCAGGTTATTCTTCTGATTGAATCTTTTCAGTATTTTTTTCATTACATACAGAATAGAGTCTAAACATCATGATCTGGTCTCTAAGCAGAGACTTTTCCATTCTTCATATAGGACCCCATTCTCCCCACCATCTCAGACCTTGAGCTTAGACCAGCGGCTCAAAACTTTTTGAATACACATCCCTACCAGTTAAAAAGAAAGCATGCACTCCCTCTTTCTATTCATGAATTATTGCTAATTTATATATTCAGTATTTATAAAGCATATTGTTTAGATAATGTAAACTTAAATAGAAGTTCTATTTTCCTTATTTAGTAGGTTATTTTGTATACTTCATTTTGGATACCATTACTCTTTTTTGTAGTTACACAGTTGTGCTTTTTTACATTACCATATTTCATTCCTCCAGTTTCTTCTGTTTGCTTATTTACTAAATGCAGTAAAAGCTAACCTCTGTAGAATCTTTCCCTATCCTTTACTTTTGCCTTTACTGTTGTAATTTGTGCACTTAGCTAGTATAGCACTCGTCTCTTATAACCCATGTATTCTTTGTACTCTATTATTACATCATCTTTCACTTAGAGGACAATAGCTGCCTAATTGGTCTGGCTCAAGTCATTCTTTTTTCTTTCCAGTCTGTTCTCCAAGCTGCAGCCCGAGTAACTTTTAAATAACTTTTAAGTAACTTTTAAATATGCAAATCCGATCATGTCAAGAACTAAATCTTGATTATGACCCATAAACAAGGCCTTGCATTCTTTGGCTCCTGCCTACACCTCCAGTTCTCTCTCCCGCTCTCTCTTTTTCAAACTTCTAGTTGTGCTAATCTTTCAGTTTCTAGAAATTTTTAAGCTTCCTTCTGCCATTTGGGCTCATGTTCCCTCTGTCTGGAATTATCTTCCCTCTTCTCATTATCTTTTGGATCCTAACCAAATGTCACTTCTCTAGAGAAACCTTCCCTGACATCCCTGCCTGCCCTTCCCCCTCCCATTCCCTGATCAGGTTAGGTCCCCCTATTATACTCTTTTATGATACTGTATATCTTACCTTTATAGAATTTGTAGTTTGTCCTTATCTGCTTAATGTATGTCTATCAAATTGGATAGTAACCTCTTTGGAGGCAAGTACTAGCACTATTTTTGCCCATCATTGTATTCTGAGCACTGAACAGGGACTGGCACATGGTACCCAATGAATGTGATGAATGAATGAACGTTACATAGTAGTGTAATGTGTTTGCATGCTTGTCTTCTTTATTGAACTCTGGGATTCTTGAGAGAAAGCAGCATGCTTTTTAGTGACTTTTTTGCATCCCTGTACATTACATGGTACCTGGCACATAATAGGTGCTCCACTATGTGTAGAATGAATGAATAACTTTGCAGTGTCTATATTGTCTAAACAATCACAAAAGAGTTTTGCCATCTCAATTTTTTCACTGAAGTCTTAATGATGTGAGGATTTTGGAGCTGGAAGGGACATTAGAGGTTATCGGGTCAACTCCCATTTCTACATGAGGAAAATCAAGTCTACAGAGCTAAATGACTTAACTCCATTCTCACAGTCAGATCTTCAAATTCCTAAACCACTATAGCACATTGCTTTCTTTAGCATCTATGCAGCTGTTGAGAAAGTTTAAAAAGAAATATATATATATATGGCGCGCACACACACACACATATATGACGCACACACATATATGACACACACACACTGAGTGAATTTTTTATTTCATTCTTTCTGAAATTTTCTTGCCAGCTGAAAATTAAAACAGCTAATATTTGTTATACAATTACTATGTTCTAGTCACCATTCCTACATTCTGTGAGTCAGGTAATGTTATCATTTTATAGGTGGGGAAATGGAAGTACAAAGAAATTAAGCAGCTTTCCTAAGTTTATACAGCTAGTAAGTAGTAGGGTCCAGATTTGAATCCAGGCAGTCTGACTGTTCTAGTAATTCATACTGTTTAGGGGCAGATCTGAAATCATTATGGTTTATATTCACTATTATTTTAATATATAATAAAAGTCATATTCATTAGGTGTCTGGATGGTATTGGATGCTGAGGTTTTTAATATTCCATGATGGTAAATATAATTCAGACTTTAACAGATTAGCAAAATGGTACATGGAAGTATGCTAGAGAATGTGTTTAATCACATATATTGGTGAGTTAAAATAAAATAATAGGAAGCACTCAGCACAGAGTAGGAGCGAATATTGAATGAAATTTCGGCAGGAAGGGTATTAATATATGTGAATCAAGAAATGAAATGTCATTCACAATTTGAAGATTGAATAGAAAATGAGAAGCATGAGGAAGAGCTGACTGCATTTGAGATAAAATGTTTAAAAACAAAAATCCCCTCTTGCAGTAGCCTCCTGCTCCCCCCAAATAAAACTATTTTGTCTTTCATAAGGTCAGATACTAGAATATTTATAAACTTGCATAATGATGGCTTACTGTTATTACAACTGTAAAAACTCCGTGAATCGTAACTGTCCTTTATCAGTCTTTATTCTGGGAAATGTGACTTTCTTTTAAGCTTTTTGCTATTATTTGACTAATAGGATCAAGCGGAACAGTTCTTTAGAAGTGGCCATACGAACAACTGGGCGGTTTTGGTAAGTGTATTCTATAAAGGTATACCTTGTTGTTTACATTAGATGTGTATCTGAGAAATTTTGTGTGAATCTAATTCTTGAAAATAATTTATATCTTATAACAGAAATTATTTTCATTTGGCTATATTTAAATTGATCACATCAACTAATAATATCCTTTGTCTTCAGTGTGTCTGTCAAGTGGTGATGTGTAAATACATGGAAAAATAAATTAGGGATCCTATTGTGAAAGGGAGCATTTTATAAAGTGTAGAGTTATTTTAATGATGGAAACTAGTAATTGTATTTCTTGTCTGTAATATTTGTTTATAGATACTTTCTACTTTGGCTATTTTGTTTTTATTTGCTTTTTTTGTCTTTTTTTAATTTGTTTTTTTGTAAACATTTATGTTTACAAAAATAAATGATCATTGTAGAAAATTCAAATTATACAGAAAAGTTTAGAAGACAAATTAATTTTATGTTACTGTGATTAAATAGAATAGCAACGTGGGTTCATGACTCATTTTCTTGTTCTTCAGGAACAAAAACCTTTTATATGCTACTGCCTCATAAGAGATTTTATGAAGGAATTGAACAAAAGCTGCTCATGATAAGGAGATAGGTTTTCAGTGACCACTTAAATTGGGGAAAACTATGAGGAGGCAGGCCATGATCCACCAATTTGAGAAGATAACTTGCTCTATAGGAAACTAAGGGCACTTCCAATTAGTCTCTATAGGAATTCTTAAAAGAGGGAATAACTGCCTATGTGCGACAGCTAATTGCCAAAGGGCTCATCTTTTAGAATAGGAGCCTATTAGCTTATACTACACACACATTGAAGTCTTCCTTGTTCTGGGAAACCTTTAACTGAGCCCCTCTCTAATCTCAGCAACCTAGGTCTCAGATGAGAAATAGAAGGTGAAAAAGAATTACTTCTGAGTATTTGACAACTGCAGTTTTCATGTTTTGTGAAATATTTTACACATTAACTCAGACTTAGTAGAGTGAGACTTCAATAAATTGTACTTTCTTAAGTGGAAAATTATGAAATTTGACCAGGGCCAAGTTGAAAGTATAAAATGTACATTTCTTTAAATGTTATGTAGTTCAAATTAAAGGAAAAAAATATATATGTTTTTCCTCCCAGTTTGAATTAATTTTAATCTTGATTAGATGATCAGAGTTAAATGAAATGCCCCTTCGCTCTTGTAATATGATTGAGAAAACTTGCCACCAGAGGGAGATAGAAGGAAAATCAGATTCTATTTTAGTTTCAGGATCTGCTTTGAATAAAACATTTTTGTCTCTGTTTAATAAAAAATGTTACAAAGATAATCCATACTCATGGTTAAAAAAAATAATACTGATGGGTAGTGATTTTGTTTCTAGCTTTTTGGTTTTGATTTTTGCTAATGTAGGCAATATTATAGTGAAAGTGCTTGAACACATATTTTTACATGCTTATATGAGCTAAATAAAAAAATAAGTACATTTTCAAACTTGATATATGTTGCAAATTACCCTCTTAGAAGGCTTATATTAGTTCACATTCCCATAAATAGGATATGAGTGTTTTGTCCTCATATCTATAGTATTTGCCCTCATACTATTGGCAAGGGTATTGTCATACCCTTGCCAATAGTACAAATTGTCAGACTTTTGGATACTTATCAATTTATGTTTTTTTAAAATTGTTGTATAACTACTTTACAATGTTGTGTTAGTTTCTGCTGTACAACGAAGTGAATCAGCTATATGTATACACATATGCCCTCCCTCTTGGACCTCCCTCCCCCCAACACCCATCCGACCCATCTAAGTCATCACAGAGCACCAAGCTAAGCTCCCTGTGCTATACAGCAGGTCCCCACTAGCTAGCTATTTTACACATGATAGTGTATATATGTCAATCCTAATCTCCCAATTCATCCCACCCTCCCTTTCCCCCCGTGTCCACACATCCGTTCTCTACATCTGCGTCTCTATTCCTGCCCTGCAAATAGGTTCATCTGTACCATTTTTCTAGATTCCACATATATGTGTTAATATATGATATTTGTTTTTCTCTTTCTGACTTACTTCACTCTGTGTGACAGACTCTAGGTCCATCCACCTCACTACAGATGACTCAATTTCGTTTCTATTTATGGCTAAGATTCCATTGTATATATGTGCCACATCTTCTTTTGCCATTCATCTGTCTATGGACACTTAGGTTTCTTCCATGTCCTGGCTATTGTAAATAGAGCTGCAGTGAACATTGTGGTACATGACTCTTTTTGAATTATGGTTTTCTCAGGATATATGCCCAGTAATGGGATTGCTGGGTCATATGGTAGTTCTATTTTTAGTTTTTTAAGGAACCACCATACTGTTCTCCATAGTGGCTGTATCAATTTACATTCCCACCAACAGTGCAAGAGGGTTCCCGTTCTCCACACCCTCTCCAGCATTTATTGTTTGTAGATGTTTTGATGATGGCCATTCTGACTGGTGTGAGGTGATACCTCATTGTAGTTTTGATTTGCATTTCTCTAATAATTAGTGATGTTGAGCATCTTTTCATGTGCTTCTTGGCCACCTGTATGTCTTCTTTGGAGAAATGTCTATTTAGGTCTTCTGCCCATTTTTATATTGGGTTGTTTGTTTTTTTGATATTGAGCTGCATGAGTTGTTTGTAAATTTTCGAGATTACTCCTTTGTCGGTTGCTTTGATTGCAAATATTTTCTCCCATTCTGAGGGTTGTCTTTTTGTCTTGTTTGTGGTTTCCTTTGCTGTGCAAAAGCTTTGAAGTTTCATTAGGTCCCATTTGTTTATTTTTGTTTTTATTTCCATTTCTCTAGGAGGTGGGTCAAAAAGGATCTTGCTGTGATTTATGTCATAGAGTGTTCTGCCTATGTTTTCCTCTAAGAGTTTTATAGTGTCTAGCCTTACATTTTGGCCTTTAATCCATTTTGAGTTTATTTTTGTGTATGGTATTAGGTAGTGTTCTAATTTCATTCTTTTACATGTAGCTGTCCAGTTTTCCCAGCACCACTTATGAAGAGACTGTCTTTTCTCCATTGTATATTCTTGCCTCCTTTGTCATAGATTAGGTGACCATAGGTGCATGGGTTTATCTCTGGGTTTTCTATCCTGTACCATTGATCTATCTTTCTGTTTTTGTACCAGTACCGTACTATCTTGATTACTGTAGATTTGTAGTATAGTCTGAAGTCAGGGAGTTTGATTCCTCCAGCTCCATTTTTCTTTCTCAAGATTGCTTTGGCTATTTGGGGTCTTTTGTGTTTCCATACAAATTGTAAAATTTTTTGTTCTAATTCTGTGAAAAATGCCATTGGTAATTTGATAGGGATTGCACTGAATCTGTAGATTGCTTTGGGTAGTATAGTCATTTTCACAATATTGATTATTCCAATCCAAGAACATGGTATATCTCTTCATCTGTTTTTGTCATGTTTGGTTTCTTTCATCAGTGTTTTATATTTTTCAGAGTACAGGGCTTTTGCCTCCTTAGGTAGGTTTATGCCTAGGTATTTTATTCTTTTTGTTGTGATGGTAAATGGGATAGTTTCCATAATTTCTTTTTCTGATCTTTCACTGTTAGTGTATAGGAATGCAAGATATTTCTGTGCATTAATTTTGCATCCTGCAACTTTACCAAATTCACTGATTAGCTCTAGTGGTTTTCTGGTGGCATCTTTGTGATTTTCTATATATAGTATCATGTCATCTGCAAACAGTGACAGTTTTCCTTCTTCTTTTCCAATTTATATTCCTTTTATTTCTTTTTCTTCTCTGACTGCCATGCCTAGGACTTCCAAAACTATGTTGAATAATAGTGGTGAGAGTGGACATCCTTGTCTTTTTCCTGATCTTAGAGCAGATGCTTTCAGTTTTTCACCATTGAGAATGATGTTTGCTGTGGGTTTGTCATATATGGCCTTTATTATGTTGAGGTAGGTTCCCTCTGTGCCCACTTTCTGGAGAGTTTTTATCATAAATGGGTGTTGAGTTTTTTCAAAAGATTTTTCTGCATCTATTGAGATGATCATTTGGTTTTATTCTTTAATTTGTTAATATGGTGTATCACATTGATTGACTTGCAGATATTGAAGAATCCTTGCATCCCTGGGATAAATCCCAGTTGATCATGGTGTATGATCCTTTTAATATGTTGTTGGATTCTGTTTGCTAGTATTTTGTTGAGGTTTTTGCATCTATGTTCATCAGTGATATTGGTCTGTAATTTTCTTTTTTTTTTAGTATCTTTGTCTGGTTTTGGTATCAGGGTGATGGTGGCCTCATAGAACTTGTTTGGAAGTGTTCCTCCCTCTGCAATTTTTTGGAAGAGTTTGAGAAGGATAGGTGTCAGCTCTTCTCTAAATGTTTGATAGAATGCTCCTGTGAAGTCATCTGGTCCTGGACTTTTGTTTGTTGGAAGATTTTTAATTACATTTTCAATTTCATTACTTGTGATTGGTATATTTATATTTTCTATTTCTCTCTGGTTCAGTCTCTGGAGATTGTGCTTTTCTAAGGATTTGTCCATTTCTTCCAGGTTGTCCATTTTATTGGCATATAGTTGCTTGTAGTAATCTGTCACGATCCTTTGTATTTTTGCAGTGTCAGTTGTAATTTCTTCTTTTCCGTTTCCAATTTTATTGATTTGAATCCTCTTCCTTTTTTTCTTGATGAGTCTGGCTAAAGGTTTATCAATTTTGTTTATCTTGTCAAAGAACCAACTTTTAGTTTTATTTATCTTTGCTATTGTTTTCTTCACTTCTATTTTATTTAGTTCTTGTCTGATCTCTATGATTTCTTTCCTTCTACTACCTTTGGGATTTACTTTGTTCTTCTTCCCAACTTGCTTTAGGTATAAGGTTAGATTGTTTATTTGAGATTTTTCTTGTTTCTTGTAGTGAGATTGAATTGCTATAAATTTCCCTCTTAGAACTGCTTTTGCTGCATCCCATAGGTTTTGGGTCCTCGTGTTTTCGCAGTTATTTGTTTCTATGTATTTTCTGATTTCCTCTTTGATTCCTCAGTCATCTCTTGGTTATTTAGTAGCGTATTGTTTAGCCTCCATGTGTTTGTGTTTTTAACAGTTTTTTTTCCTGCAGTTAATTTCTAATCTCATAGCGTTGTGGTCAGAAAAGATGCTCGATACTATTTCAGTTTTCTTAAATTTACTGAGGCTTCATTTGTTACCCAAGATGCAGTCTATCCTGGAGAATGTTCTGTGTGCATTTGAGAAGAAATTGTATTCTGCTGCTTTTGGGTGGAATGTCATATAAATATCAATTAAGTCTGTCTGGTCTGTTGTGTCATTTAAAGCTTCTGTTTCCTTATTTATTTTCTGTCTGGATGATCTGTCCATTGGTGTAAGTGGGGTGTTAAAGTCCCCCACTATTATTGTGTTAGTATTGATTTCCCCTTTTATGGCTGTTAGCATCTGCCTTATGTATTGAGTTGCTCCTATGTTGGGTGCATAAATATTTATAATTATATCTTCTTGGATTGATCCCTTGATCATTATGTATTGTCCTTCCTTATCTCTTGTAACAGTCTTTATTTTAAAGTCTGTTTTATCTGATATGAGTATTGCTACTCCAGCTTTCTTTTGATTTCCATTTGCATGGAATATGTTTTTCCATCCCCTCACTTTCAGTCTGTGTGTCCCTAGGTGTGAGGTGGGTCTCTTGTAGAGACATATATATGGGTCTTGTTTTTGTATCCATTTTGTATCCATGTCTTTTGGTTGGAGCATTTAATCCATTTACATTCAAGGCAGTTATCGATATGTATGTTACTATTACCATTTTCTTGTTTTGGGTTTGTTTGTGGGTCTTTTTCTTCTCTCGTGTTTCCTGCCTATAGAAGTTCCTTTAGCATTTGTTGTAAAGCTGGTTTGGTGGTGCTGAATTCTCTTAGCTTTTGCTTGTCTGTATAGCTTTTTTTTCTCCATCGAATCTGAATGAGATCCTTGCTGGGTAGAGTAATCTTGATGGTAGGTTTTTCCCTTTCATCACTTTAAATATGTCCTGCCACTCCCTTCTGGTCTGCAGAATTTCTGCTGAAAGATCAGCTGATAACCTTATGGGGATTCCCTTGTATGTTATTTGTTGCTTTTCCCTTGCTGCTTTCAATATTTTTTCTTTGTATTGAATTTTTGATAGTGTAATTAATATGTGTCTTGGAGGGTTTCTCCTTGGATTTATCCTGTATGGGACTCTCTGTGCTTCCTGGACTTGATTGACTATTTCCTTTCCCATGTTAGGGAAGTTTTCAACTATAATCTCTTCAAATATTTTCTCAGAGCTTTCTCTTTCTCTTCTTCTTGGACCCCTATATTTCGACCCTTGATGCGTTTAATGTTGTCCCAGAAGTCTCTGAGACTGTCCTCATTTCTTTTCATTCTTTTTTCTTTATTCTGCTCCTTGGCAGTTATTGCCACTATTCTATCTTCCAGCTTACTTATTTGTTCTGCTTCAGTTATTCTGCTATTGATCCCTTCTAGTGTATTTTCCATTTCAGTGATTGTGTTGTTCATCACTGTTTGTTCTTTAGTTCTTCTAGGTCCTTGTTAAACATTTCTTGTATTTTCTTAATCCGTGCCGTCATTCTGTTTCTGAGATTTTGGATCATCTTTACTATCATTACCCTGAATTTTTTTTCACGTAGGTTGCCTATTTCCTCTTCATTTATTTGGTCTTGTAGGTTACCTTGCTTCTTCATTTGTAACATATATTTTTGTCATCTCATTTTTTTTTTTTTTTTTTGATGAGTGCTGCTGTGTTCCTTTGTTGCTGGTCATTTGGTGTGAGGCATCCAGCACTGGAGTTTGCAGGCAGTTGGGTGGAGCTGGGTCTTGGTGCCAAGATGAGGACCTCCAGGAGAGCTCACACTGATTAATATTCCCTGGGGTCTGAGGTTCTCTCGTAGTCCAGTGGTTTGGACTTGGCACTCCCACCACAGGAGATCAGGCCTGACCTCTGGCCCAATAATGCAGGGATTCCTCCTGTCCCCTTAGGTGTCTGAGGTCCTCCACTAGCGCCTGGTAGGTGCCCTAGATGTGAGGAGACACGAACTCTGCGTCCTCCTACTCTGCCATCTTGACTCCAGTCAGAAGTTCCCTTGCTCACCAGTGAAAGCCAATGCTCAGAGTTCATTGCAGTCCCTGGACCCGCTTCTCAATCATCCTCAGCACAGGACTCTAGGCAGCCACTCAGCATGAGCTGAAAGCCATTTACCATCCTCACAGTGGCTGGAAATCTGCTTAGGGAAGCCTTCAGCCCAACAGAAACATCACAAACCTGTTTTCTTATATTATGACAGAAGCTGAGCATCTTTAAGAGTTTTATTGTCTATTTTTAATACTTTTGTTATGAAATGCTTGCTCTCATCCTTTGCCCATTTTTCAAAATTGGGCTGTTCATCTTTTTCTTATTGGGTTATAATTATTTCAAGTTTTCCATTTCTGTTAGGATTTTATGGTACATATTTTTTTATGTAGTCAAGAATTTTAGTCTTCTCCTTTTTGGATTCCAGGTTGAAAATTCAGTTTAATAAAAAAATCTTGTGGTTCCGTCCTGTTTACAGGGGCAAGAACATTTGTGGTATTCTCAAAACTGTCATTACACTTACTATCAGCAGAACAGTGTGGTAGGAGGTAGGAGGATACTTAGTGGATAGATATATTACCAACTGATCCCAGTCTCTGGTTTCTCCTTTGGAATGAGCGTTCGAGAGGGTGACTTTTGAGGCATGGCATTAGATTTTCCTAGTATCTTTGTTATCTTTTTTAAGGATCAGTTTGTCTTTAAGTGTAAAACTTGTTGAAATCGTTTCTAGTTTTCTGTTCCGTTCAACAGCTTCTTTATAATGCATTCCCTTATGTGCATATAAACCTGTTTTCTATGCTTTGTTTTAGTCTCTCTCTTATGTTTTTCACAACTAAAATTAGGAAGCAATCCAGAGTGAAAGGAATATTATATAACCCAATGTAGTTAATATTCTTTTCTATTCTGTGAAGAGATTATGGGCATTGTCTTTGGTTCTAAAGAATTTAATATTTTAGAAATAGGAACATTATAGAATCATAAATTGAGAGTAACTAAGTTGGTTCAGTATTTGATTAAATTCCCCAAATATTTGTTTTCTGTTAAGCTGAATCTTTTTTTGACTAGTGATGAAAGACCTTTTTCTAGAGAGATTGGTTTTATTGACCATTCTTTATGTGCTTTGCTGTTTCTAGTCCTGATTATGACATACTCTTTTTTTAGGCATCTCTACATCCTACTTAAAGAGAAGTAATTCTGTAACTCTGTAGCTTATTTTGATTCCTAAAAATAATATATTTTTTTTATTACTTTAGGTATGTACATCCCGATTCTGGTTTAATTATCGACATGTTGCAAATACTCTTTCTGTTTATAGAAGCGTCAAGAGGCTAGGTATTCCTGACAGGTAAGTATTCTTAATAAAGCTTAACTCTGATCCTCAGTGAAAATCACCTTTAGATGATATTATATTTGTTTTTTTGTGTTGCTTTTGAAAAACATAAAGAAACCTAATTTGAAATTATTTTGTTGTTGTTAGAGCATAACTATCATGTATAAAATAGTTCTTACTTAAGAGCATAATGGCAAATTATATAAAACAACAATCAACACTAAGGTAAAAAGATTTGATAAAGTATAATTGTTCAGTGTCATTTATTTAATTATTCAGTGCTTCAGTCTGGGTTTAATTTTAGGCAACAGAAGGCAATTCTGACCGATTCAAGTAGAAAAGGTATTTAATGAAAGCATATTGATTAGTTTACCAAATTGCTGGGAAGGCTGAGGCCTTAAAGAGTCAGGAACAAGAGAGACTACGTAACAGAAAAGACATATCTAAAAATCATGGCATAAAACCAGTCCAGTGATAGGAATGCACCTTGAATTGCTGATGGCTAGACTCAGCTACCACATTACTGCTACCGTTGCCTTTGGAAACTTAATGTTGCTTCTGTGGCCTGCTGCCAAAATCTGACCTTTGCCGTCCCAGCTTCTTACTGTCTCTAGCTCTTAATTTAGAGTCCTTGGTGGGAATGTCATGTTGGCAGAATATAGATTAAGTGCCCATGTCCATGCTGCAGGGGTGACAAGAAGAATGACTATGTGGCATTGTTAGCTTCTCTATAAGGAGGGGGGGCTCTACCTTCTGTGAAGACTCATAAAGTGGTATATTCCCTAATTATATGAGGGAGCTCAAGTACTAAGCAGAACTCCCACACCTCCACCCCTAAATACCTGTCCTCTACATTTGGTTTGTCAGATATGATAGATCTGTTTTTTGCTACTTCCAAAGCAGTTATAGAAGAAATTGCAGTCAGTTCAGTTACTTAGGTTTGATTTACTTAGTCCTGTGTTCCTCTCTACCTGTGAGGTAGTGTGGAAAGAGCTTTGCAGTTAAACAGATCTGAGTTTGAAATCTGGATTTAGTGGTGATTTTGGTTAATCATTTCGTGATACTAAGCCTATTTCCTTAGCTATTACATGGTAGTGGTACTACCTTCTTTGCAGGATTTAGGTACTTACAGTAAAGTGACTAGAGATATGTATAAAGTGCTGCAGGAGAAGAAAGGAAGCAGGGCATGATTCAGGAAACAAAGTTATCTTACAGTCTATGTCAATAGATCATTTTAGCCTAAGAAGCTGACAACTATAGCCTTGGAGCTGTAATTTAATTCCTGTATTTCATCTGGAAGTTAAGGCATCTTGGTAATACCATTTTTAAAATGTACATTAAAGTAAGTCTGAGAAAGGATGATTTGTTATATCAAATTTAAGAACTATTCTTGTAATTAGCTGATTACTGTTATTTGTTAATTAGTTCTCAAATAGGTGTATGTGGTTAGTCTGTTGATTTTTAACTGCTATTGCTTCTATACCCAATGTGCTCCTTCAGGGAATTACTATGCATGGTTTGGCAGTAGGTTTCACTTTGGTAAATGAGTCTTTGTCCTGTCTATAAGTCATGAGGATATGTTTAAATGATTTAAGTAAGATTTAGAAGGACTTTTTAGAAATAGAATATAACTGTAGGATATATTTTATATATAATAATTAGTAAGTTTGTCCTTAGGTTTCTGAAGAATATTCTTTGAAAGCTTATTCCTGTTTCAAATGCTTTCCTGTCTACATCTCTGGTTATGAAGTCTTTGTTGGAGAATGAATTGGGGATTGAAACAGTTGATGATTTAAAACATTTACTACTTAATAAAAAGCGATCAATAGAATAGATTCTATTTGGCTTTTAGTCTATTATCGTGAATACTCCTCTTCTTGGTGACTTATCTCACTTTACCCCTACCTGGAATTAAGTATAAAAATATAATTGTAAGTAAATTTTAATCAGAAAGTAATAAACTATTATGAAATAACAGTTTGGAAACTTAAAATCATTGAGTGGTTTTCAGTTTTAAAGCTTGAATTTCAAAATACAGTTTGAATTTATTTTATACATTATGGAACATTTTCAAGTTAAAACAGTATTATCCTAGCTTCTGACGTATATCACAGCTTCTCAGGCTGTGTATCTTGAGAAAAATGAGTGGTCACTGCATTGAATAAAAATTATGAGTAGAACTCTGTTTTGTTCTGTTTTACCTTATTTGCTTTTTAAAAGGAGCATTTTACTTTGTCTTGCAATGCAAAGTATTTGCATTTAGTTTTTCCATATACTTCAGTAAGAAACTAGTTCATGTCAGAAATCATTTACCAAAACACATGACACAGATGATTGCCTTTTATTGTGGAAGTTCACATCAATTCCTTAGATCCTGTTTGAAATGTCACATAAATTGTGTCAGTACTCTTGTTCTGATTTCATTTTGATTTTCTGTCTGTATTTCACCTACTCCAACCATACTGAGCTATTCTCTTTGCCTGGAATGGTTGTCTATACTTCTAGCTCACTGCCAGCAAAACCTGGCCGTGATTCTGAATCACTCAAGGTACATGTTAAAAATACTGATTTCTCGGCTTCACCCCTGGAGATTCTAATTCACTAAATCTGAAGTGAGTCCTAGACATCAACTCTATATGTGGTTCTGGTGCACAGTCAAGTTAGGAAGCACAGCTGTAACTTTTACCTGACCTTCCAAATTCACTTTAGTACTTCAAAAAAATATTCTTGACCTCCCTGTTTGCTTTTATGGTATCCTTTGTCTGTACTTTGATTATAACATGGTTATACTAATTATAGTATGTCTCCCTCATTAGATAAACTCCTTGAAGGGAACAAGAATTATATTTTATTTCACTTTGTACTTCTAGCATCTAGCACAGTACTTGGCACATAGTAGTGCTCAGTAGGTATTGGATAAATAAACTTGTGACTTGGAAATACTTTAACCAGTTAGGCAAAACAAACACAAGTCTGTACTTTAAAAACATTTCTGTCTTCTAAAGTGTGTTAGTCTAGTTTTTAGCAAATGTTAATGTTATAAAAGACTTTTTAATACATAAGTTGTCAGAATTTTATAATACTGTATCAAAATATTGATTCAGAGAGGGGATCTTAATGGTTATGGGGGAAAATAAAAAGACGTGCTCATAAGTGGTTCATAATTACCCTCCACCTTATCTATTATCCTTTTCATACATAGGTTCCATGGAGTTCAGGTGTCTTGCACTTTGTGCCCATGCTTTCTGTAACCTTACCCACCCTCAGAGATTTTGTTTTTCTTTGCCTGGTTTTAGCTTCCTGAAACATTTCACTATTTTTAGGAAATTTTATGTCCTCAAATACTTGTTTTGGACTAAATCCCTGTTTTGCTACCTCCAGTACGCTTTAAATGCTTAAGATGAGGAAGCAAAAAGGCATTAAGCAGGGCTTAGGTTCTAAAGTCAGTATGTGAAGCAAAAATTTAGCTAAAATTTTTCTTGTGAAGTTTCTTAAATAGCACATAAAGCACAATATAGTATTATCTTTCATCAAGTCTAACATAGCAGTTTTAGAGCAGTGCTAGAGCAAATTACTATTTTCTTTTTCTTTGGTGGAACATTTGATGAAGTGGTTCACTTAGGATTAAGGGACATGTTTTATGAAAAATAGCCATATCTTTAACACTAGAATTGTGATGCTCATGCTGTGAGAGGCACATGGGAATTGAGACTGAGGGAATGTAGAATTGTAGCTCCCATCTCATCTCATGTTTACTTTGGGGAATAAATGCATTGAGTAGTAGGGTGGATGAAGTCTGTCTTTCCTTTTATTTTTTTTGGCTCAATGCATAAGAATTAAGTTTATGGAGTTAAATGTGTATATAATTTTTCTTAAAATATGATTTAGCTCTGCTACGAGTTGGGTGGATATGAGTTTTTGTAACGATCCCTATCTGATAAACTATTTCTATAGTTAAATCCAGTAGCTTTTCTTTTTTTTAAATTTTTTTTATTGAAGTAGAGTTGATTTACAATGTTGTGTTAATTTCTGCTGTACAGCAAAGCGACTCATTGATGGTCCAGTAGCTTTTCTGACACTATTTTTTCCCTTACTCTGTATTTTAATCGTTATGTGAGATTAATATTCTTAATTTAAACCTTTATTCATCTCCCCTTACTCATAAACTCTTAAGGTATGCAAAATAAAGTTCAAATCCCTTATGCTGGAACTCAAGGCTTTTGCAGTCTGTCCATATCTAATATTCTGATCATTTAATTTCAATTCCTTATGCTCTAGCCAATACCTTCTTATAAGTCTCTGTTTTGGCCTCTGTCATTGCCTTACACTGGTCCTTCCGTCTACAGTTTTTTCCTTCCACCCTCCTTTCTAGTTTTCCTATGCCCAAATTCACTTCATACATTCCCTAACGCTTTCTCAGTCCTTCTTGCATAAATATTTTATTTGTACTTCTATCATGGCACTTTTTTGTATGTATTGATCTTATTTCTTCAAGGTAGGTTCTGATACTATATTTATATTTCTCCCAGTACATTCTGTAATATATTGTGCAGAGTTGAATGAATGAATGAATGAATAGTATGCTAAAGATCCCTAGTTAAGTGGAACCTAATTGGTCTAGATTAGAAAGGAAATATATATGAATATTGCTTATTTATAGTCTCTTTAGATCTTTATTCTTTTTTTTTTTTTTGCGGTACGCGGGCCTCTCACTGTTGTGGCCTCTCCTGTTGCGGAGCACAGGCTCTGGACGCGCAGGCTCAGCGGCCATGGCTCACGCCGCTCCGCGGCATGTGGGATCTTCCCGGACTGGGGCACGAACCCATGTCCCCTTCATCGGCAGGCGGACTCTAAACCACTGCGCCACCAGGGAAGCCCTAGATCTTTATTCTTAAGCTGCACTGAGCTAAAAGTGCCCTATAGTAGATTTTATAAACTATTCCCTGACTCCTACTTTTGGGATCCATGGGTGGGGTGATCTCACCAGGGAAATTCAGATTCATTTCTTTCTATGAGAAGTCTATAGAGTCTTGCCGAAGACACGTTATTCCCTATCTTCCTACTGTTTAAGTTCCCTCAGAATGCACTTTTGAGTTTTTGGTCTCTTATTCTTTTTAACTTCTTTCTCAAGCAGTAAATATTAGAATTAGAAATGTGAATTCTGGTAATGTTGTAAATTAAAAAAAAAAGTCACTAACTGCCTGTTATTGTTGTTTTAAAAATCAGATTGGTCATATAGCTTTTGACAGTTTTTATTTATTTATTTTTTACATCTTTATTGGAGTATAATTGCTCCACAATGGTGTGCTAGCTTCTGCCCTACAACAAAGTGAATCAGCCATACACACACATATGTTCCCATATCTCTTCCCTCCTGCGTCTTCCCCCCTCCTACCCTCCCCATCCCACCCCTCCAGGCGGTCACAAAGCACTGAGCTGATCTCCCTGTGCCATGCGACTGCCTCCCACCAGCCATCCATCCCACATTTGGTAGCGTATATATGTCCATGCCACCCTCTCGCTTTTTGACAGTTATTTTTTATTCTGCTGTGGATTTGATCTTATACATAAGAAGATATTGTGTACGGTGGAACATTAATAAGATACTTCAGGAATTTTCTTGTATAATTTCTCATTAAAACAATATGGAGAAGGGCATGGTTATTACGGTTCATTGGAGATGCTTTTGACTTTCTGATAAGGTCAGCCAAAATGGACCCCTACTTTTGGCCTCCTCCTCCATCCCCCCTGCAACACACATTCACTATCCACTGTCCACCATAATTCAGATACTGTGTTAGGGATTTTATAAAGAATTATTTATTCCTTGAGCTTTTATGAGAGAATCCCCTCCCCCCCTTTTTACATATTAAAAATGGTTACTCAGAATGGTTAAATGACTTGCTTAAGGTACATTAAAGGCACTGTTAAATAATAGAACCAGAATTTGAATTCAGGTGTTTGGACTTTATGGCTGAAGCATTTCAATTATTTCACAGCTATCTCCTCCCTAAGAAATTACAACAGGTAATATTTATGTAATATTTACAATTAGAGAATTCTTTTAATAACATGATCTCATGTTATTCTTATGACAGTCCTATAGAGGTTGGTAAAATTATGCACACTGATCATTTAATACCTTATTTAATTAAAAAGTGTATATCTACATGTTGAATGTGGTGCTTGTGAAAATCATTCATATTAATTGAATAATATAAGGAGCACCTTCCCATTTTCCTATATTTTCCATAGTTTTTACTATTTTCTAAGTCTTCATGATTTCATGCTTCATGTACTTCATGCTTCTGTACTTCAGCAGCTTTGTAGCTGTTTATTCCCTGTCTCTAGTCTCTTTCCCCCTCCAGCCCATCCTACACACAGCTGTCAGAATTATCTTTCTCAGACACTGCTTTTATCTTTTAACTCCCACGATTAAGAACCTGCAGTGACTGTTGTTTCTCTAAAACAATCTAAAAATTTCAACCAGTGTTCAGTCTTTACTGCTTTGTTAATTACAACTTACTATGTTCATTTGTTGATTTGTTATGATGTTTACTACATAATATTTATTCACTCCTATTTCTATTTTTTTTTAACCATTCATCCCACTTAGAACACTTAGAATATCCTCTGTGCTGTCCTTTCCTACCCATATAGCTTTCTTTCCTTTGTGTCACTATGTAGAACTTTGCAGAGTACCCTGTACATGGAGGTTACTGAGTGATATTTTTTAAACCATTACAGTTAGTTTATAAAATTTTCTCAATAATTAAATATATAGTTAAAACTTTATTACTATTTTTATTTTATGATTTCACCTCCTTTTTTGTGAACAAAAGAACTAGAACAGTAATAAATATGCTTTGTAAATGATTTGTGATATATTATCATAGTTATTGTCAAGATAATATTAACTCATGCCTTTGAGTGTTCTGCTTCTTGTCTTCTGTCATTTCCCAACAGTTTTTTTTTCTCATATACTTTGTAAAACTACAAATAATAGTGTTTGAATATAGATACTTACGTATTCTGAGCAGTCTGTCATTTTATTCTCACGTTGGCAGCTGATCTGTCTGCCACTCCACGTGATATTCTTGGTGAAGTGCATAATATCTTGAATAGGTAAACGTTTAGAATAGTTAAGAAGCTGAAATGTGCTCTGAGGAGGAGAATAGTGACAATGCTAAAAGGAGCATTTTGGCCACTGCTATCATTCTTTTATGTTTAGATAATAAGATCCATATTGAAGACTAAGGAGACCATTAAGGGTTTTATGGAGCAAAGGGGAAATTTCTTTATTGATTTGTAAATAGATAGAAGGGTTTTGGGCTGTTGAAGAAGTGAGAGATGCTTATTTTTCATCAATACCACAACGTCTTCATTCCTGACACTATCTTCATATCTGGGAATTTGATTTCCTTGACTTTGGTCTTCTTTTGAATTGTCTTGGGGTCTTGTTCTTCCATATTAAGTTTACAATCAGCTTGTCAAGTTCTTAAAATCCTTTTGGGATTTTCATTTGCATTGCAGTGAGTTTTAGATTAATTTAGAGAGAATGGGCTTCTTTATGGCATTTTATCATTCAATTTTATCATTCAATTTATGAATAAGGTATATGTACATTTAATTATGTGTTTAACATCTTTCAACTAAGCTTTGTAATTTTGTTTTTGTTTTTTTAAAACATATTGGCTTTTTAAAAAAAATAAATTTATTTATTTATTTATTTATTTTTGGCCGTGTTGGGTTTTCATTGCTGCGTGCAGGCTTTCTCTAGTTGCAGCGAGCAGGGGCTACTCTTTGTTGCAGTGTGTGGGCTTCTCACTGGGGTGGCTTCTCTTGTCACGGAGCACGGGCTGTAGGCACGCAGGCTTCAGTAGTTGTGGCATGCAGGCCCAGTAGTTGTGGCTTGCGGGCTGTAGAGCACAGGCTCAGTAATTGTGGCACACGGGCTTAGTTGCTCCGCGGCATGTGGGATCTTCCCAGACCAGGGCTCGAACCCGTGTCCCCTGCATTGGCAGGTGGATTCTTAACCACTGCACCACCAGGGAAGTCCAAGCTTTATAATTTTTAGTTTTTGGTAGAATTTTTAGTTGTCATATTGTTTTGGTTGATACTGTAAGTGGTACCTTTTAAAAATACATTTTCTTACTTCTGATGCACATGCAGTTGGTTTTTGTGTATTGTTCTAGCAATACTGAACTCACTGAACTCTTATTAATTTTAATAATTTGACTGTAAATTCTCTTTTGGTAGCCATAAAATCTAAATGACAGTTTTCTTCCTTTAAAATCTTTGTACCATAAATTTTTTTTTATTCTTCATAAGTTTTTCATATTTGAAAATTTGGGGAAAAAAATTGTCTTTAAAGACCTCAAAATTAGTAGTCCGGGGAAATCCTTTATTTTACACATGAGAAAAATGTGTTTCTGAGAGGTAAAGTGACGTTTAAGGTCAACAACTGTGTGGTGGCAGACCTAATGCTAGAATCCTTGTATAATGATTATATTATATTGTGTTGCCCAATTCATCAGTAGAAATAAGTGAAATATTGAAGAAAAAGGATAAATGAAAGCAATTAATTAAAAATAAGTATAACTGTTGATACATCTTAGGACGTTGATGTTTGCAGGATAACTCAGTATACTGGATTTACTATTGTAAATAGTAATCTAATAACCTTACCAAAATTACAGTAGCTTGTCTTCAGAGCTTTCTCCTATGGTAAGCTTTCTCTAGAGCTGTCCATCTATTTTAGTTTGAAAATAACTCAGAAAATTATTTTTATTTTCACATTGGCCCTCCAATAGAGTGCACCTGTTGGCATCTTATGTCAAGTTTTTATGTCAGAATGTGCAATAACTTGATTTCCTAAGTATTTGTGATGGCCTTGTTAAATAGTCTTGCTGAATGATTATTTTAAAATCAATTATAAACCAATTTAAGATTCAGTGGCTTCCAAGGATTGTGTTGTAAATGTAAATAAATCACAATTTAGATTGGAGGCATTTAGCATAGTGTTTAAGAGTTCAAGCTCTTAAACTGTCTCTATTTGCTGATGACATACTATTATGTATAGAAAACGCTAAAGAGACTCCACCAAAAAATTGTTAGAACTAATAAACAAAATCAGTAAAATTGCAGGATACAAAATCAATATATGAAAATTTCTTATGCCTCTACTAATAACGAACTATCAGAAAGAGAAATTAAGAAAACAGTTCCATCAAGAACAATAAAATACCTAGGAATAAATTTAACCAAGGAGGTAAAAGACCTGTATGCTGAAAGCTATAAGACATTAATGAAAGAAACTGAAGAATACACAAATAAGTGGAAAGATAGTCTGTGTAAGAATTAATACTGTTAAAATGTCTGTACTACCTAAAGCAGTGTGTACTACCCAAGTGTCTGTACTACCGAGTGTAATCCATATCAAAATTCCAATGGCATTTTTCACAGAAATAGAAAAAACAACCCTAAAGTTTGTATAAAACCACAAAAGACCCCAAATAGCCAAAGCAGTCTTGAGAAAGAAGAAAAAAGCTGGGGGCATCACATGCCCTGATTTCAAACTATATTAAAAGCCATAATAATCAAAGCAGTATAGTATTGCATAAAAACAGATGCATAGATCAATGGAACAGAATAGAGAGCCCAGAAATAAATCCACACATATATGATCAGTTAGTTTACGACAGAGGAGCTAAAAATATACAATGGGGAAAGGACAGTCTCTTCAATAAATGGTGTTGGGAAAACTAAACAGCTACATGTAAAAGATTGAAATTAGAACATTTTCTCACACCATATATAAAAATAAACTTAAAATGGATTAAAGACTTGAACGTAAGACCTGAAACCATAAAACTCCTAGAGGAAAACACTGGCAGTAAGCTGTTTGATGTTGGTCTTGGTGATGATTTTTTGGATTTGACGTCAAAACCAAAGGCAACAAAAGCAAAAATCAACAAGTGGGACTACATCAAACTAAAAAGCTTCTGTACAAAAGGAAACCATCCACAAAATGAAAAGGCAGTCTACTGAATAGGAGAAAATATTTGCAAATCATATGTCTGATAAGGGGTTAGTGATCAAAATATATAAAGAACTTGTAAACTCAATAGCAAAAAACCAAACAATCCAATCAAAAATGAGCAGAGGATCTGAATAGACATTTTCCAAAGAAGACATACGGCTGGCCAATAAGTACATGAAAAGGTGCTTAACGTCACTAAGCATCAGGGAAATGCAAAGAAAACCACAATGAGATATTATTGTAAATAATCTAGAGATGATTTAAAGCACAGGGAGGATATTGCTGTGTAGGTTAACACGCAAATACCAAGTCATTTTATATAAAGAACTAGAACATCTGTGGATGTTCATAGGGATTTCTGGAACCAACCCCCTGCAGATACCCAGGAACAACTGTATTGGGGAACCAATAAAAGGATCCTGATACGTTTGATGTCATATAACTTTGGGTAGGTGCTAGGTTGGTCTGAGAAATACGAAGGAAGAAAGACAGTTGGTGGGGTTGGGATACACACTAATTTAATTTACTTCTTTTCCTTTCTTCTTCCTTTTCTCCTTTCCTTCTTCCTCCTTCCCTTTTCCAGCCAACAAAATATGTATTGAGAGCATATGGTGTTTAGAATACACTTGCCAATTTTTGTAATTTCAACTGATGTGGGGATACAAGGAAGAGAAAAGGGTAGAGGAGTGAACTATAACTTCCATGAAAAACCTAAGTGCTTGGCTGGTGACAGTGGGAGTGACCTCAAAATAAGTCAGACTCAACTTGACATTTCAACATGGAAAGTGGTAATAATAATAAGTATTTCTAAGAAATTTCTGAGAACTTCTAGTGGAGAATTGATACAAGCAATGTTGTAATTCTCTGTCATGTTATATCTGACTCAGGGATGTTAAAAGGATAAGTGAAATTAACATTTGTGAACATAATTTGATTTCTTTGTAGAAAAGATATTTCACAGAGTTTTATATTAATGATTTCTAAGAATTTGACCTGAGCATGAGTGGGAGATTACTCAATTCAGTAAAAGGTACCCTGACATTAAATCCTTATTCCTACCCATTAACTTATATTTAATTATATCCATCTCCAAGGCTTCAAATCATGAAATTCAGATATGTTATTTCAGAAAGTAAAACCCATATTAATCAGAACTTAATTTACCTAAACTGTCAGTTTTTTTCTACCATACTGGAAGCAAAGGACAATCAACTAAAATCATATTAGGGAGCTTGTTCTACAAATATATTTTCAGATTTATTCTGGACAAGTAAAAGCTAACTTAATATTCTGTACTTTTTCTATCTATTGTGTTATATTTAATAATAGATATTCAAATGTTAGCTTTGATATACTGATAAAGATTTTTATTTAGTAGATTGATTATACTTATACAAGAAAGTAGTTTAGATATTGTCTTTTTTTTTCCATTTCATTATTTATTTAGATGTTTAGCTCTCGCACTAGGTTTTTGCAAACTGGTGAACACTGACAAATTATTTGTCTCACAGAACTATAACTACATATTACAAGAGAATATAAGTATGTGGTCAAACTAACATTAATGTACATCACCATTTGATCAGTTTCATAATAAACTATCAAGTATCCAAGTATTGAGTTACACAGCTCAAAAGGCATAGAAAAATTAGATGTCTGCTCAGTTCACTAGCAGAAACCCACTTTAAAAAAAAAACTATTTATTTATTTATTTTTGGCTGCGTTGGGTCTTCACTGCTGTGCACAGGAGTTATTTAGTTGGGGCAAGCAGGGACTACTCTTCGTTGCAGTGCTTGGGCTTCTCATTGTGGTGGCTTCTCTTGTTGCGGAGCACAGGCTCAGTATTTGTGGCACATGGGCTTAGTTGCTCCGTGGCATGTGGGATCTTCCCAGACCAGGGATTGAACCCTTGTCCCCTGCATTGGCAGGCGGACTCTTAACCACTGCGCCACCAGGGACGTCCCCACTTCTTTTTTTTAAAAGGGAGGTTGGGAAGAGAAGAAATAAAAGCACATTTCAAACAAAAATAATAGCTGGTAAACAACTTCCAGTAGGTATGGAAAAATAACAAGAATTTCAAATATTTTATGACTAAGAATTAGCTACAATAACAAAACATCTTTATCTTTAAAAAATATTTACTAAATCAAAGAGCATATTCTACATATTCTATACAAGGTAAAGGCAGTATCTTACTAGAAATATTTAATAGCCCTCTCCTGTTCCTTTTTAGGCTCTTCCTGTTAAGTGGCACACAAAAGTACAAACATTAAAATAATTGTAAAGTTTTTTTGCTTGGAGATGTTAAAGATATACTTCTATATACAATGTAGCTTTTCAAAATGCAGATTTTCCATAACAGCACAAATGATATTTATAGAAAGATATTAAATAACACCATATGACTTGGTAAAAAATTTAACAAAAATCAATGGTTATGCAAACCTGATGTATACTGGTATGAATGTGGGCAAATGTAAATGTAAAGTGAGCAAGGAAATAACTATATAGGCCCTGCTTTCAATGTAAGAAATGACTGAAGCAGTAAACCACATAAGATCTAGAGTATTCTTAGTTCCTAGGGTTTTAGTTCTATATGATAATAAAAAACATACAAGTGTTACACTGGATATCTTGGTACCTAATCTTCCTAAATTTCTTATGCATTGAAAAGATTCTGGCATGGGAATAGATTTAAAGACTTATAACTCAGTACTGCATGAGTTCAGGAACTGGAACAAATGATAAACAAATTTGAAATGCTGAACAGCAAGAATCTTTTGCTAAGTGTCCGAATACATTGATCGTAACCTAAACATAGAAGTTCTGTCAAGCAGGTAAACTGGTAAAATTGCTTTTCAATACTCTTGTAAAAGCTTCATTAGACTTGTTCACTGAGCCAACTTCTTGGCTAACATGTGCAACAAATTAGGTCCTGTTTGAAGTTCTACTTCCAAGACAACAGCATCAGACACCTCAGTTTTATTGACCATTGAAGTCTTTGCAGCACATTGAGAATGGTACTTCTCTAAGTACAAAAGTTGCTTGATGTTAAAATCTCCATGCTGCTTTTGTTTTCTGACCTGTACTGCATCTTCCTGTTTCATTCTGCCTTCTATTAATGCTAGGGCAACAAGCAGTGGAGCTGTTCCAAGGCTTGCAACACGGTGAACAGCAGTATAGTAACCAGGTTCTTCATAAAACTTGATTTCACAAGACGTAACTAGCCATCAACAATAAGGTTGGATGGTGGTGCACCTTCATGAAAAGGCCAGTCAAGAACATGGATGCCTTCTTTTTCCATAAGAGCAGTGTCGTCGTACATTGCTTCACATACTCTTACTATTGTGGTAATCCATATTTCTTAAGTTTCTCAATAACTTTGTTCAAGGTCTCTTTGGTTGGATTGTGTATAATAAGAAAAATGTTTTTGTATGTGCCTTCAGTGGGAGTTGGGCAGTTCATGCAAGACATGTTAATTTAGTCAAAAAATACTCATTAGGGCTATGAAAGAATTAAACAAATTGAATACAGAAATGATGTAAAGAAACTTCAGCTTATTCCACTTGAAATTCTCAGTGCTTTGAGTATGAAGTTGGGAATAATGGGGAATGAGATGAACCTCCTAAGAAGAAGAAAGTCTTCAATCTTCAATCCTGTAATACTGAGCAACAGAGAGGAAGTGTTTTGAGGCTCACCCTGTCTAGGTCAGAACTGGAAAATGCTCTGTGGATTTCAGTTCAACACTTTTGTGTCCAAGTAACTGCTCTTATGCGGCTTCTTGGTGGAGGTGGTAATGAATTTCTACAGCTCTCATGTCCTCATAAAGGTCATGCTGTGCTTGGCAGTAATCTTCACTGACCTTCAGAAACTCCGTAAATGTGTGATGACAGAAAGGATTATGTTTACTCATTGAAAACTGTGGCCTAATCATGCAGTGGGTACCAAAGTGGCAGCGACACAGGCAGCTGCGGTTGCAGCTGCAGGGCGGGGCTCCGTGGTGGTCGGTTGCTGGGTGGAGACAGTGCAGGTGTTGACAGGCAGCAGGCAGGTATTGGGTTTTGAAAAATAGTTGAAATCAGAACGTTCCATTCCCCAAGCATTCTTTGTCTGATTTTATCATTATTAAAAGAAGACTTTGGGAATATTTTTCAGTTTTTTTAAAGGTGAAAACAGACTTAAAATCTGTAGCTCTAAAATTAAATGATTTGCATATTTAAAGTTTTAAAAATATTTGTAATGAAGTTTAAAGGATAAATTTCATTGAGTCATGAACAATGGAAATACTGAAATGAGATTTTTATGAGGAAGGTGATGTCCCCTTAATATTTGTTGATGCGAGTATAGAAATGATTACAGATTTTCTTTTGGCTCTGCTCACTATTTGGGAGTGAAAGTGGAGTGAAAGGCAATGTATTCCATTCTGCCAAAGAATGTAGTAATGGGTGGAAAGTGTGTGGACTTTGAAATCAAATCTCATCTCTTCTGCTTACTAGTCATGCAGCTTTGGGCAAGTGATCTGCCCTCGCTGAATTTCCTTATCTTTAGAATGGAGACAATAATAGTCTTCACGGGATTGTTGTGATTTAGTGAGAATTAAGTATCTGAAAAGACTGCAGCACAATGCCTGTCACACAGTAAACTCAACAAATATTTGTTTCCATCATCTTGTCATCTTACCTTGTTTCCATTTTTCCATAGCTTCTAATCTTATGTTTTTATAATCTTATTGAAATATGAAATCCAAAGTGATAACTTGGGTAAAATAGTAAGTGTACAATTTAATATGGAATGGTTAAATCAAATTTATGTCAGTTAACACCATTATAATGCTTTAAAAATTGTTGAAATATATTAAATTGAGATTTATTATCTTCCAGTTAATTATCCTTTTGTCTGTCATAGTCTCCATTTATATTTTTCCTCTTTAATTTTTGTCCTAGCTGACTTTTTGATCGAATTGAAGAACAGAAGTGGTAGTAAAATACTCTTCACTATCCGTGTTGTGTCTCTGTATTTTATTCTTTGCCAAATAGATTTTAAAAAACTGATAAAAAGTGATACCTCAGAAGCATAGCCATCCAAGTCTTCTTAAAGAAAAGAATATCTGAACTTAATTCTTAAGAATATCTTTCTTAGTGCCCAGAGAAATTAAGAGGACCTTTTCATTTACTTGCTATTCGAGAATAGAAATGTACCAGAGAAGGCTTATTAATGATGGTTGCATATATTTTTCATGCAAAATGTGCAGTTCAGGCATTGTGGTCAAGTCCTAGGAAACTTTGTAGCATCCTAGTGAGGTTACATATAGACTGCTAAAATCTACTGATGTTAAGCAAGATTCCAATATACTTGTCATAAAAGTAGATGAGTTGGGGAGACTGATTAAGTCAGTACAGACCATTACTGGAAAAATAACAAAAGTAAAATTTTTGTTAAACATGAGAATATGTGAAAGATTGCATATATTGATTTCCATTATGATGGATTGTATACAATATATCCAATTGTATCCTGTGTCTTTTGACAAAAAGTAGGTTATACTAGATCAGTGGATGCAATATTCTTTTTTTTTCTTTTATTAACTTTATTAACTGAATGTTGCCAGTGAATTTAAAATGTTATTTTTTCTGAACAACTAAATACAGAACTCAATACCTTTAATTGTACTTCGAATTAACTGCATTTGATCCAGTACTTTAACTTTTACAAACTGCTTCATAACACTCTACTCAGGTTATTTCTGTTTCATTAGTATGTCATTTATTGCACAAAGCTTAATATTATGCTTTATTTATTTATCACACATTCCTCTGATAAAAATAGACAAATAATTTCTAGAGGGAATGGTAAGGTAAGAAAGTTTTATCTAATACTGATGACTGTTTTTCCAGGAAACCATTAGCATCTAATGCTATTACAGCTAGAATAAAAAAACAAATTTAGTGGACCCCAATAAATGCACCTTTGGGTCATGCCAGTCTTATTATTATGCACATTTTACACTGAATTTAACCATTCACTAGGAAACCAAAATGGAAACTTTTGAGTACAAGCAATTTTTTAGCTTTTCCTTATTACTAATTCATCGTTATTGCTATTAGAATAGTAATATTAGTACACCTTTTCAAATACGCCAATTTAAAACATTTGTAAAAAAAGCCTTTTAGTTTTCTCTTTTAAAAATTGGAACACCATCTACCCCCAATTTCCTATATATATGCCTTTTAAAAATATTTTGCCAGTTATTTTCCCCTATCTAGAGCTTATTTTCTTTCTTCCTTTTTTTAAATTAACATCTTTATTGGAGTATAATTGCTTTACAATGTTGTGTTAGTTTCTGCTGTATAACAGAGTGAATTAGCTATATGTATACATATATCCCCATAGCCCCTCCCTCTTGCGTCTCCCTCCCACCCTCCCTATCCCACCCCTCTAGGTGGTCACAAAACACTGAGCTGATCTCCCTGTGCTATGCAGCTGCTTCCCACTAGCTATCTATTTTACATTTGTTAGTGTATATATGTCAGTGCTACTCTCTCACTTCGTTCCAGCTTACCCTTCCCCCTCCTTGTGTCCTCAAGTCATTCTCTACGTCTGCATCTTTATTCCTGTCCTGTCCTGCCCCTAGGTTCTTCAGAACCAGTTTTTTTTAGATTCCAGATATATGTATTAGCATACGGTATTTGTTTTTCTCTTTCTAACTTACTTCACTCTGTATGACAGTCTCTGGGTCCACGCACCTCACTACAAATAACTCAATTTCGTTTCTTTTTATGCCTGAGTAATGTTCCATTGTATATATGTGCCACATCTTCTTTATCCATTCATCTGTCGATGGACACTTAGGTTGCTTCCATGTCCTGGCTATTGTAAATAGAGCTACAATGAACATTGTGGTAATGACTCTTTTTGAATTATGGTTTTCTTAGGGTATATGCCCAGTGGTGGGATTGCTGGGTCGTATGGTAGTTCTATTTGTAGTTTTTTAAGGAACCTCCATACTGTTCTCCATAGTGGCTGTATCAAGTTACATTCCACCATCATTGCAAGACGATTCCCTTTTCTCCACACACCCTCTCCAGCATTTATTGTTTGTAGATTTTTTGATGATGGCCATTCTGACAGGTGTGAGGTGATACCTCATTGTAGTTTTTTTTTTTTTTTTTTTTTTTGCGGTACGCAGGCCTCTCACTGTTGTGGCCTCTCCCATTGCGGAGCACAGGCGCCGGATGCGCAGGCTCAGCGGCCATGGCTCATGGGTCTAGCCGCTCCGCGGCATGTGGGATCTTCCCGGACTGGGGCATGAACCCGTGTCCCCTGCATCGGTAGGCGGACTCTCAACCACTGCGCCACCAGGGAAGCCCCTCATTGTAGTTTTGACTTGCATTTCTCTAATGATTAGTGATGTTGAGCATTCTTTCATGTGTTTGTTGGCGATCTGTATATCTCCTTTGGAGAAATGTCTGTTTAGGTCTTCTGCCCATTTTTGAATTGAGTTGTTTGTTTTTTTGATATTGAGCTGCATGAGCTGCTTGTAAATTTTGGAGATTAATCCTTTGTCAGTTGCTTTGTTTGCAAATATTTTCTTGCATTCTGAGGATTGTCTTTTCGTATTGTTTATGGTTTCCTTTGCTGTGTAAAAGCTTTGAAGTTTCATTAGGTCCCATTTGTTTATTTTTGGTTTGATTTCCATTTCTCTAGGAGGTGGGTCAAAAAGGATCTTGCTCTGATTTATGTCATAGAGTGTTCTGCCTATGTTTTCCTCTAAGAGTGTTATAGTGTTTGGTCTTACATTTAGGTCTTTAATCCATTTTGAGTTTATTTTTGTGTATGGTGTTAGGGAGTGTTCTAATTTCATTCTTTTGCATGTAGCTGTCCAGTTTTCCCAGCACCACTTATTGAAGAGGCTGTCTTTTCTCCATTGTATATTCTTGCCTCCTTTATCAAAAATAAGGTGACCATATGTGCGTGTGTTTATCTCTGGGTTTTCTATCCTGTACCATTGATCTATATTTCTGTTTTTGTGCCAGCACCATATTGTCTTGATTACTTTAGCTTTGTAGTATAGTCTGAAGTCAGGGAGCCTGATTCCTCCAGCTCCGTTTTTCATTCTCAAGATTGCTTTGGCTATGTGGGGTCTTTTGTGTTTCCATACAAATTGTGAAACTTTTTGTTCTAGTTCTGTTAAAAATACCATTGGTAGTTTGATAGGGATTGCATTGAAACTGTAGATTGCTTTGGGTAGTATAATCATTTTCACAATGTTGATTCTTCCGGTCCAAGAACATGGTATATCTCTCCATCTGTTTGTATCATCTTTAATTTCTTTCATCAGTGTCTTATAGTTTTCTGCATACAGGTCTTTTGTCTCCTTAGGTAGGTATATTCCTAGGTATTTTATTCTTTTTGTTGCAGTGGTAGATGGGAGTTTTCCTTAATTTCTCTTTCAGATTTTTCATTGTTAGTGTATCAGAATGCAAGAGATTTCTGTACATTAATTTTGTATCATGCTACTTTACCAAATTCTTGATTAGCTCCAGTAGTTTTCTGGTAGCATCTTTAGGATTCTCTATGTATAGTATCATGTCATCTGCAAACAGTGACAGCTTACTTCTTTTCCGATTTGATTCCTTTTATTTCTTTTTCTTCCCTGATTGCTGTGCCTAAAACTTCCAAACCGTGTTGAATAATAGTGGTGAGAGTGGGTAAACTTGTCTTGTTCCTGATCTTAGAGGAAATGGTTTTGGTTTTGCGCCATTGAGAACGATGTTGGCTGTGGGTTTGTCATATATGGCCTTTATTATGTTGAGGTAGGTTCCCTCTATGCCCATTTTCTGGAGAGTTTTTATAATAAATGGGTGTTGAATTTTGTCAAAAGCTTTTTCTGCATCTATTGAGATTATCATGTGGTTTTTATGCTTCAGTTTGTTAATACGGTGTATCACATTGATTGATTTGCGTATATTGAAGAATCCTTGTGTTCTTGGTGTGAACCCCACTTGATCATGGTCTATGATCCTTTTAATGTGCTGTTGGGTTCTGTTTGCTAGTATTTTGTTGAGGATATTTGCATCTATGTTCATCAGTGATATTGGCCTGTAGTTTTCCATCTTGTTTAATGTGTCATTCAAAGCTTGTGTTTCCTTGTTGATTTTCATTTTGGGTGATATGTCCATTGGTGAAAGTGGGGTATTAAAGTCCCATATTATTTCTGTGTTACTGTCGATTTCCACTTTTATGGTTTTTGGCATTTGCCTTATGTATTGAGGTGCTCCTCTGTTGGGTGCATAAATATTTACAATTGTTATATCTTCTTCCTGGATCGATCCCTTGATCATTATGTAGTGTCCTTTTTTGTCTCTTATAATAGTCTTTATTTTAAAGTCTATTTTGTCTGATATGAGAAGTGCTACTCCAGCTTTCTTTTGATCTCCGTTTGCATGGAGTATCTTTTTCCATCCCCTCACTTTCAGTCTGTATGTGTCCCTAGGTGTGAGGTGGGTCTCTTGTAGAGACATATATATGGGTCTTGTTTTTGTATCCATTCAGCCAGTCTGTGTATTTTGTTTGGAGCATTTAATCCATTTACATTTAAGGTAATTATTGATATGTATGTTCCTGTTACCATTTTCTTAATTGTTTTGGGTTTGTTTTTGTAGGTCTTTTCCTTCTATTGTGTTTCCTCCCTAGAGAAGTTCCTTTAGCATTTATTATAAAGTTGGTTTGGTGGTGCTGAATTCTCTTAACTTTTGCTTGTCTGTAAAGGTTTTAATTTCTCCGTCAAATCTGAATGAGATCTTTGCTGGGTAAAGTAATCTTGTTTGTAGGATTTTCCCTTTCGTCACTTTAAATATGTCCTGCCACTCCCTTCTGGCTTGCAGAGTTTCTGCTGAAAGATCAGCTGATAACGTTATGGGGATTCCCTTGTATGTTATTTGTTGCTTTTCCCTTGCTGCTTTCAATATTTTTTCTTTGTATTGAATTTTTGATAGTGTAATTAATATGTGTCTTGGAGGGTTTCTCCTTGGATTTATCCTGTATGGGACTCTCTGTGCTTCCTGGACTTGATTGACTATTTCCTTTCCCATGTTAGGGAAGTTTTTGACTATAATCTCTTCAAATATATCCTCAGTCCCTTTATTTTGCTCTTCTTCTTCTGGGACCCCTGTAATTCGAATGTTGGTGCCTTTAATGTTGTCCCAGAGGCTGTCCTCATTTCTTTTCATTCTCTTTTCTTTATTCTGCTCTGTGGTAGTTATTTCCACTATTTTATCTTCCAGGTCACTTATCTGTTCTCCTGCCTCAGTTATTCTGCTATTGATTCCTTGTAGAGAATTTTTAAATTCATTTATTTTTTTGTTCATCATTGTTTGTCAGCTCTCTAGTTCTTCTAGGTCCTTTTAAACGTTTCTTGTATTTTCTCCATTCTATTTCCAAGATTTTGGATCATCTTTACTATCATTACTCTGAATTCTTTTTCAGGTAGACTGCTTATTTCCTCTTCAGTCGTTTGGTCTGGTGGGTTTTTACCTTGCTCCTGCATCTGCTTCACATTTCTTTGTCTTCTCATTTTGTTTAACTTACCGTGTTTGGGGTCTCCTTTTCACAGGCTGCAGGTTCGTAGTTCCTGTTGTTTTTGTCATCTGTCCCTGTTGGCTAAGGTTGTTTCAGTGGTTTGTGTAGGCTTCCTGGTGGAGGGGACTGGTGCCTGTGTTCCTGTGGGTCGGGCTGGATCTTGTCTTACTGGTGGGCAGGGCCGTGTCCAGTGGTGTTTTTTGGGGTGTCTGTGACCTTATTATGATTTTAGGCAGCCTCTCTCCTAATGGGTGGGCTTGTGTTCCTGTCTTGCTAGTTGTTTGGCATGGGGCGTCCAGCTCTGGAGCTTGCTGGCTTTGGGTGGAGCTGGGTCTTAGCTTTGAGACAGGGATATCTGGGAGAGCTCTCACCGGTTGCTATTATGTGGGGCCGAGAGGTCTCTGGTGGACCAGCGTCCTGAATTCTGTTCTCCCACCTCAGAGGCTCAGGCCTGATCCCTGGCTGGAACACCTGTACCCTGTCAGTCACATGGTAATCATTCTTTCCAGTGGTGGACCAACAGTGAGACAGGGAGAGTGGTTTGTCCAAGCTAAAATCCAGCTGGAGGAGGTCATGGAGAGGACATAACGGCTGGTTGAACAGGGAAGTGGACGCAGGCAGTTCCGTGACTTGACTGTTGGGTTAGTGGAGGCGCCTTCCCCACAGCAACATTCGTTATTTTGACCATTTCTGTGAGCCATCCGATGGCTCGAACCATCGTTATTTTGACCATTTCTGTGAGCCATCCATCTCGAACTCTGTGAGTTCGAGAAATATAATAACTTGTAGTTTTGCTAATATAATGCACAGATTTGAATTTCAAGCCTTGAAGCTGGTGTGCTTGACTAAGTCAGTAAACTAAATAGTTAGTGGGAAGGTGAGCAATGGAAAACAGGAAAAAAGAGATGGAAAACTTGTCTACACAATACTAATTTTAGCTCTGATAAGAGAAGGGAAGGAGTGGATGGGGCACCTCTGCTGCTTACCTCCTCCTCCATTATAGGAAGAGTGGTTAATATTGGGCAGTGTTTGGAAGCAGAGATAAGAGCAATCAGGACTTATGTGTAGGCTATAGGTTCAGGTGCAGATGGCTGAGAGTGAAAATGGCAGGCTTGGTGGCTGAAAAGATGTTGGTGAGAGAAGGGCCAGTAGCAGGATGTAATCCCAATGCCTTTCTGTAAGAAGAGAGTCAGGGGCTTTAGAGAATTAATTGGAGAATGTCTAGAACATTAGCCTCTGTATCTCTTTGATGTTCTGTTCTCTGATTTTTGCATTTAAATGGACAGTTAAATTTTTCAGTTATACCTTACTACTTTTAAAGGAGAAATTACATACCCTAGTGCTGTTCTTCAATTTAAGAGTTTGCTATGGTCTCTGGATGGTTCCATTTAGAATTTCAAGGGCCTATTTTATGTTAGTTATTTGCCATAAATATTGAACAGCAATAATGAGTGCATGCATTTAACTTAATTATCTGAGTTGATTAAATTATCAATATAAAACAAAACACACCATTAAATTCTTTCAAATTCCAGTTCACATAGTGTCAGGGTAATGCAGAATTACTAAAAACAAAGGTTCATGTCACACAAAATGGGTTTGACTTCAAACTCCACTACTTACTAGCTGTGTGACCTGGGACATGTTACTTAACTTCTTTGTGCCTCAGTTTCATAACCTGTAAAACAGGTATGATAATAATATGTATCTTGGAAATAATGTATGAGATAATGCCTGTAATGTGCTTATTTTATTAGTGCAATGCTGGAGATATACCAAGTGCTCAATAAATGTTATTTATTATTGTATTATACTAAACCCCATCTGACTTACATATATGAGCCTATAGCTACCTAGCTCAACCCTTATGTAACATGTCTGTTGCTGTTGACTGTCTCTGCAGTGCAGTTTTTTGAGTTTTATTTCTAATAATATAAGGGCAGAATACCTGGTATCATATAGTCTTATAATGCCAAATATTTACAATTTGGCAAATTGAAAGTAATTCACAAAGTCTTGATGGTCCAACACCTGTGACTAGCAGATTTGTTATGATTAGTTTTGTAGAGCATTGGTGGCGAGATTTGTTAACTTGGCGATTCCTCAAGACATGGAAGAAAAGGAAGAAGAAAAGCCAAAAGTAAATTACTCTGGCATCAAGCTAACAATTATATAACAAAATTTGTTGAATTTGCTTGGTCCCGTAGTCATTAGATTGCTGCAGAAGAGGTAACCCACAGAGCATTCTGAATAATTTATGTCAGGAAAAAAAAGTAACACTTATGAGCAGAAACTCAGAGATTTAAGAGAGCATCAAAGATCTCTGTGATCCTCAAATCCTCAGTTGCTTTAATTTCAACTACTATTCTAGATGATGATATTGAAGATAAGCTTGGTGTAGGTTGCTAAAGATGCTCTAAGGTAGTATTATCTGATTAGTAGCGTGGTTAAAGAATGTATAGCAATTTTAAGTGAATGGTTTAAAAACATTTTCACCAATACAGTAATTTATTTAAATTTCATTTAGTGAAAAATTTTTCTTATGGCAATACCAGCCTGTTATAAATGAAAAGTTATGCTTTTTGAAACGTCATACTCTAATGGTCTAGAGCAGTGAAAGATTATTTATTTAAAATGTTTTTTTTTTTTTTTTTTTTTTTTTTACCCATTGGTTACTGGTTCCTGACTGGGCCAAGGAAGAATTTCAGGGAGGAGGGTAAAGAATGGCCGAGCAGCCCTGATACAGGGCTTACCTGTTCCTTCAATGTTAGACAAACATAATAATGGGAAAGTATTTATTTCAGACCATTTTCCACTCACATATGTTTCTAGAACTGGGTTTCATGCCTTCTTTTTTGAGAGGTTTTAAAATTTCTTTTTCATTTTGATGATCTTTAAAATCTATTTAAGCATGATCAGGGTATTCTATTAGATCAGACACCAAATAGTGGTAAGGGAAGAAAATTTTAGCAGTTTCTTTATGTTTCTTTTTTTTAATCTATAAAAGAATGAAGTTGTGCTTCACTAATATTTATTATATATATTTGAAATAGCAAATACATATGACTTACAAATCAGTAGATATATATATATACATGTGTGTCCTCACATTTTTTTTAACTAACAGGAGTGAGTGTATGATTTAAACAGTGTGGAAACTACTTATATAAATAACCACTGTATTTGTTTCAAACCCAGTTTGAACTTTATACAATTTCAGTGCTCACCTTTTGGTTTTGTGCTGAGAGGCCATACCATATGCTTTGTTGTGTGATGTAGGTTTTGCTGGGCCTTGAGTAAAGTGTGAGAGTTGAGTCATCACACATGGTAGTATAGGATTGCCAAACTGTAAGAATATCATATTCTTCTATCAATTGGATATATTTGAGGGATTTTTGTCTTAATTTTAATAAGATAACAAAGCAACTTGCTATCATTATTTATAGGAATGTAGTAGTGTGTCTTCAATGTAGCTTTTTTTTTGTCTTGATTCTAGCAGTGATTGTTTGATACCCACTCAGTGAAGACTTAAATAACTGCTGTGATGTTAACCTGATATTCAGGTGAAAAAGGCACTTTAAGGAGATAACAAGTTAGATCTCATGTAACTGGTGTCCAAAGAGTGTTTGTTGGCAAAAGCCTTAGTTAAATGTAAGATCTGATTATCCTGAACAGTAAACAAAGCATGGAAATTATGAATGGCATTTTGTGCAACATACTTTTGTGAACAGATATATTCGATATCATAAAATTAAATAGTAGTGTGGATGTCAAAATATAGACAAAATTGAAGTGTAGAGCCAGGCCTGAAGTTAACCTCTTTCTCCTGTTAAATACAACAGCAGTCATTTAATTTCAGCAAAGTAACATCATCCTTCAAATGGAATTAATGTTCTTAGAATATTATTAGTTTAGTAGTTTTATTAGAATCTACTTTATAATTTTGTATTTATTTTTAGTTTTGTAAGAAATATAAGCCTAAGGAGTTTATTTTCATGTATATATTTAAGTATCATTTTACAAATAATTTTATGCTTGGGCCAGGTGAAAGGGGTTTTTTTCTCCAGAAAAGAGTTCTGAACTTTCAGAAACAGTGCATTAGAATATGTGGTTGAATTTCTAAACCTTTGAAAATTCAGTCTGTTTTCTGTCCTGTTTTTTATTTATTATCTACAGATATAATGAATTTTTTTTTAATTTATTTTTTTTTGTGGTACGCGGGCCTCTCACTGTTGTGGCCTCTCCCGTTGCGGAGCACAGGCTCCGGATGTGCAGGCTCAGCGGCCATGGCTCATGGGCGCAGCCGCTCTGCGGCATGTGGGATCTTCCCGGACCGGGGCACGAACCCGTGCCCCCTGCATCGGCAGGAGGACTCTCAACCACTGCGCCACCAGGGAAGCCCGATAATGAATTTTTTTATGATATATTGATTATGTTAACCAAAGGTTATAGTGTTGATTGAATTTATAATTTTAAGCTGAAGCGACTACTTCTTTATGAAATTGACATTGTATAGATATTAAGTAATCATTTCATTTCAAGGAATGAAATTAACCTTCAACCAAAAACATGACCTAAAGGAATATTTTTATTTTTATATTGAGATTTATAGGTCAGTTCATTCTTGTTTAATAGTGGCTTATAACAGGAAAGATATGATTGATAATAACAATATAAATCATTTTAAGTTATTAAAATGAGAAGATATATTTTCCATTTTAAGAGGAATAACTTTCACCATTCTGTGAGTATGAATCAGTAACAGCTGAAGATCTGATCTTTGAATGTGGCAGTGTTGGAACCCTTTCAAAATAGAAACCTAGCCAATTTTCAAGAAAAATCACAGTGTTTCAGTTCTGAACTTTAATGTATTTGGACCATATGCGGCAGAACATTTTCTTCTTGCTATCTCTTGCCAAACTAATTACATATGCCACATTAATTTTTCCCTTATGTTTGGGAAGCTCAAGTATATTGTAGAATAAAGAATTGCCTGATTCATGTTCACCAGTTTTAATGGAAAGATCAAGATGAGAAGCATTTAATTAAAGAGAGACTTTGTAATTTTCTCTCAAAGAAAATAAAAGCAAAAATGAAAATGTTTCATTCACTTAATGAATGTTTATTGAATACCTACTATATGCCAAGCTGTATTACTAAGCCTGAGTGATACAGTGGTGAACAGGACAGATAAAAGCCCCTGCCCTCAGAGAGATGCTCATATTCTAATGGGAGGGGGTAGTGGGAGAAGATGGGGATTTCAGATTCGTAAATGACCTATAGGAAAGAAAACTTGAAGTGAGAATAGAGTACCTTAGCTGAGATTTGAATGATATGAAGATTTGGGAGGAGAGAAGTCTAAATTTGGTCAGTAGCCCCTGAATTGGGAAAGGCTTGGCATATTCCTGGAACAGTATGGAAGTAGCATCGTGAACATGGGTGCTAGGGGCTGAAGTTAGAGAGACAGACAGAGACCACATTGAGCCTTTTAGACCATGTAAGGAATTTCTGTTTTCCTCTAATTATAATGGGGAGTTCTTGAATGGTTTTAAGTGAGAAAGTTTAGTGATTTGACTTGTTTAAGGAAGGTCACTCTGGTGGCTATAAGGGGAATGAACCATGGGAGGGTGAGAGTGGAAGTGGGAAGCCAGGTGGGAGCTAATCCAGCACCTAGTCCAGCATCATCTAGAGATGATGGTGGCTGGTGTCAGGGAGATGGAGTGGAGCCAGTGAAGAATGACTGCATTGGAGATGTGTTCCTGTGGTACAGTGATTACACTTGCTGATGGATTGCATGTTTTCATACTTAAGCATTTGAGATTCTGAAAAGTAGATTCTTTGGAATGTCATAGTTTAACTCAGTAAGTCTTGAGAGTTTCAAATATTATTAAAATTGAAAAAAATGTTTTGGGAGGACAGTGTAGCTCCTTCATCTTAGCTTCCTTTTGCTATATGGCATAAAGTATACTCTGTTGGGAAAAAAAATTAAGTTAGTTAATTTCAAGTTCTGCGGATAAGTTCATGACAGATTGTTCTAATTTCTCGACTTTAAAACTTATACTACATAAAGATATGAAAAAAATAATTAAAGCTCTTTTAAATATGTCCTCAATAATTATTTTGAGTTAATTTTAATAAAGAAAGAATGAAGATAATTACCATATTATATAAATAGAATATATTTGTTTTTACCTTTCTGGTTTTATTTAAATAGTACACTATATTTACTGAAATTTTTTTTTCCTAGTCACATTGTTCTGATGCTTGCAGATGATATGGCATGCAACCCTAGAAATCCTAAACCAGCTACAGTGTTTAGTCACAAGAATATGGAATTAAATGTGTATGGAGATGATGTGGAAGTGGATTATAGAAGTTATGAGGTAAATTGTTTAGTTTAGCAACATTTTTGAAATATTTTCACTTTTAAGCTTTAAAATAGTGGTAGAATAAAATAATCTTATTCTTTTTCTTTAAACTTTGTACATGATTGTCACTGAAACCTTGCTATAATTCTGTTTCTGGAGTTCATATTAAGGAAACAATATATGAGTAAAACTGTCACAGCATAAATATTTCATATATGTATCTAGGATAGAACAACTTTATCTTGGCTTCTATATTAGAGTATTTTATTGATGTTTAATGTATCAACATTCTTTTATAGTAAGTATATTCTTTGTTTTTCATATTTGATCTAAAATTTCAAGTTTTATATTTTTAGTAAGTATATTGTGAAAATACTAAAGTGACTAACACTACTTAGAGGTAATCACTTTTAATATGCTTCCAGTGTTTTTAGCATGTATGATTAAAAATAAAAATGTAAATTTGGAAAAATGGCATTATACTATATTTTCTCCCTTTGAAACTTCATTTTAAATTTAATAAATTGTATGTTTAAAATTTGAAGTCTTCCTTGATGAAGTCTTCCTCAATAATCCTTCCCCTTTTACCAAGTTTACCAAAAGTAAGACACAATTTCCCATGTTCCCAGACCTGTTTTGAAGCAATTTAAAAAGAATATCTTTTCCCAGGCTGTAAGCTGCTTGAGAACATGGCCTGTATCTTACACCTAGAGAGTTCCTGTAACCTTCTGAAGGCACTCAAAAATGTTTGTTCAACAGTTAAATGTTTATGAATGTTGGACTTTTTCTTGTTTATTTAGTCATTATAAAATGTAGACCAAATACTTCCCTTCCTTGTTAGCCAACAAGAAGTCCTGTTAAAGAAAAACACTTAGCATTTTGCTGTCTTCTGGGAAAAATGTAAACCAAATAGCTTACATACACACACACACACACACACACACACTTACATACTCATGATCTAGGGAAAAGTCGAACAAGAAAGCTGGATTGATTTTCTGCTTTTTAAATTTAGATCTGTATAGTATAACTTCAAATTAGCATTATACTCCCAAGACCTTAAATATCTTTCAAAGAATCCCAGATGTCCAGAAATTCCTGGTTGGGAAATCTGGTTTACAGTGTTATGAATTTTTTACATGTTAAAGATACCCCTAATGAAATTTAAGTAACAAAATACATTAAAAAATCAAAGATGCATAATTTGGGAATTATTTATGGATCTATCCTTATGGTTTTATTTTTATAATTTATTATGGACCTGTCTTTCACTGTTAATCTAGAATTGACTAAGTAGTTGCACATATTAATTGCAATGGTTATAATGTTGTTGAATTTATTTATGTTTCTATATCTTGTTTCTTCCCAGAGAACTGCCTGTGAAGACAGACTGATAATCTTTAAGTTTTTGGCAATATTTTGTATAGTATTTGAATTTTTAAATGTATAATTAACCTATTTTTCCCCAAGGTAGTTTTTATTTGTTAGTTTTTAGTATTTTTTAAAAAATGGAAACAAAGTTAGTTTGAGGTATACATTTAACTAAATATATTTTAATTGAGTTATATTTCTCTTCAGGTTTTATTTTCAGTTTATGCTGAGTAATACATAGAGAAAGAAGAAGGAATATTTTTGAAAGTAAAAAACAATTATCAGGTTTCCCTCAATTCTATTTCATCTGATTTTTCACTTATTTTTCAGGTAACTGTGGAAAATTTTTTACGGGTATTAACTGGGAGGATTCCATCTAGTACGCCTCGGTCAAAACGTCTTCTTTCTGATGATAGGAGTAATATTCTTATTTATATGACAGGTAATTTCATAATTTAGATATTTAATGATAGCATATGTTGCAACTCTTTTCAAAAAGGAATTTGTGTGGAAAGAAATTTAAACATCTTAAATTATTTTGGTTCAAGTAGTTTGATAGTTTGTTATGAAGTTCTCTTTTCTCATAATGTATAAAAACTTGAAACGATATTTTAGAACAGTGTATTACTCATCAACTGATGATAAAACAGGTGCAGAATGATTCTTAGATGTCATACAGCAAGACAGTGACCCCCTACTTAGTGGTCTTCTTTTCTTTATCATGTTGCATTTATTTACAGCTTTTAAAATACAATCAATTTATAAACTTTCTAAATTAACCCAGCAAGTTAATGAAGTCAGAAAAATTTTCATTTTAGTTTATCTGACATTTACAAGAAATTTTAAAGTTTTTGTGGCAAATAGGATGAAGTACAGTCTTGTAGCTTGGCTTTATTTGATGTACTAAACAAAAGGTTTTACAACATTTTTTTCTGAGTCTGTTGATCCTCTTTCAGGATAGCTCCAGGTATGGGAGAAATTCCAGTATCTAAGAAAGAATTGGCAAACCCTGGCCCATGGAAGGGCTACTGTTTTGGAAGTAAAGTTTTATTAGAACATAGTTGTAACCATTTGTTTTGTGTATTGTCTGTGGCTGCTTTTACATTACAGTGGTAGAGTCCAGGAGTTGCAACAGAGACCATATGGCTCACAAGTCTAAAACATTTACCACATGGCCCTTTACAGAAAAAGCTTGCCAACCCGTGTAAGAGAACGGGAAGGTTGATAATTATGATAATATGATAATAAAAACGGTAATAGCTAATATTTATTGAGGCTTACTATACATCACGCAGTATTCTTAATCATTGTGTATATTAGTTCATTTCATCCTCACAACAATCTAAAGATTTAGGTGCCGATTTTCAGGGCTGTCATATATGGTTGTGTGGGTTGTGCACTGCATATAAGTGTCTGGCTCGGGTGGTGAGTGGGAGCTGAGATCTAGTATATGTTTACATTTACTCAGCTGTGTTCCCTGCTATAAAGTTGTGTCTAATGGGAGAGAGAAATATTCCTCTTCCCTTAACCCACCCTAAGGCATAGCCACTAACCACTTTTGAGCTTACAGGACTGCTTATATTCAGTGGGAGCACTGAAACACACAGATTTTTCTACTTTGTTACCCAGTGGGAAGTACCTTTTGAAAATCTGCACAAAGGATGTATATAGACACGCTAATGATGACCTTACTGATACACTTCTTACTTTACATCTGAGGAAACTGAGGCATAGAAAGGTTAAGTTACTTGCCTAAAATAACACAGTCATTAAGTAGTAAAGCTAGTGTTTGTATCCAGGCAGACTGGCTCTATCATGCATTCTAAATGTCATAATCTTCTGGTCAACTCTCATGGGACAGTGGTTGATGATTGTGAAAACATCAAGTTTTAGGTGAGAACTACACTTCCTATTGATATAGCATTTCAAGTATATACTGTGAATAGTGCTAGCTTACCATGGGACTAGCTAGTGTCTTCAACTCCTTTCTCACCCAAAATGTTTGCCTGGTATTGGAGAAATTTTTATCTATGGAAACTCATTTCTGACATAATAATGGAGCCAGTGAAAAAAGTATAAATGTGTTTTTCTAAAACTGAATGATAGAAAATCTTTTAAATATATATTATATCTACTATTTTGTACATAGTCTATCATTATTCTCTTTAATTGGTATAGCAGAAAATTAAATTTATTTGTTTTTACAGTACTTTTTATTTTAGAGTATAAAATAACAAGTGATATTAAAATATTGCCATGAATGAAGTGAATGTTTATATCTGGATGTGTGCAGTTTGCATTAAAAACAGTGTCTGTTTGATCTTTCTGACTCTTCCTATAAGGACATGGTGGAAACGGTTTCTTGAAATTTCAAGATTCTGAAGAAATTACCAACATAGAACTTGCAGATGCTTTTGAACAAATGTGGCAAAAAAGACGGTAATTGACAAATGACTACTTTTCATAAGATAAATTAGTACCTAATTTTTCCATGGTTAGTAGATTTATAAATCTTATGAGATCTAAACTTATTTTAATAAGTTATTTCTTCTACTCTAGATTTATGTTTGTTATTTCTATTGAACTGAACTATTTTTAATTTTTTTAGAAATTGTACATTGTAGCAGTAGTTTTATTATATTTTACAGAAGTATGAACTGAATTCTTTTTAGAAGAAAAATTTGGGTTTCTTAAAGAGCATGGAAAGAAATTCACCTGTTAAGATCATGTCTCTTGTTTTTGCTCATCCTGTTTGGAGGAAATAAGAATCCCACCAACCACGTTCCCCATTATTTAGGGGGATTGTGAACATATATTTATTTTTCATCTTGTACTTATTCTTTTTGTACAATCTTGGGCCCTCCAAGTGATAGGAATACATTATTTCTTCTTTGGAAAAAAGATGCTGAAATTAGGATTAGTATAAAATTTGTAGCAACTCACATTAAGGATGATATATTGTTAGTAATCTGTGGTAAGCACCCTTTTAGTTGAAAGTTGTCATATGAACTTAAGTGAATTTAAAGTAGCGATTGAACTGCTTTTAAATTAATTACCCTCAATAAATACTTATTGCTTACCTTCTGAGCATGTGGCACAGAGGGGAATATGATGCTTATTGTGCCTTCAAAGTTTTTAAAATCTAGTAGAAAAGAGAAATGTGTACACAACTCTGCTACAAATTAAATATTCTAAATTCTGAATTATAGGCATAAGGAGAATGTATAGAAGTGTTGAAGAGGAAGCTTTTGCTTGGTACTGGTTTTATCTTATTCATAGCTTACATTTATTGAAGGTATACTAGGTGCTGGGCACTGTTATATAATGTGTTGCTCTGTTTAATTTTAATAACACCATGAGGCAGATATTGTTATTATTCCCATTTTTACAAATATGTAAATTGAGGCACAGATAGATTAAATAACTTGCCAAACTTTATACAGCTCATAAGTGCCAGTACTAGAATTCACATCCAAGTGGGCCTGTTCCAGAGCTTACTCTCTTAATTGTTTTACTGTACTGCCTCTCATAACCTTAGATGTTTATGATCCCCAGGGGTGTCCACAGATTTTTGTCTCAGAACAAATGTGTCATATTAATCGTGCCTTCTATCCCTTGCTTAGATAATATTAAGATTCCATGCTTTCTTTTTTAGGTGTAGTGTTAGCTGTTTACTTAGATCCAATGTCTGAGAGAAGCCTCTGAGAAAATGTTATTTGCTCCCTGCTTTCACCTTCACCAACTAGGCAGCTTAAATATAGAGCTGATTTTGTTATTCTTTCACTTTAAAAAAGCCTTTAATGGCTTCTTCAAACTTACAGGTTAAGATCCAAACTTTGTACAGGATACTTTACAGGTTGACCCTGCCTTACCTTTTTGAAATGAATTTCTCTCCATTTTACCAAATTAACTCCAAATCCAAGCTACATGATACAATTCCTTTTTCCTAAACATTTATACTTTTTTACATTTAGATGCCTTAATATAGGCTTTTTCCTCTGCTGGAATGTGCTATTCCTCTCTTTGTTAAATAATATAACACTCACCCCTCACTGCCCTTGTCAGACATCACCTTTCCCTGACCTGCCTTTCCTTACAGTTTCCTCTGTTTCTTTCTCAGTGCTCTTGGAGCACTTTGACTGTTAGACTCTAAGCTCTGTGAGGGCAAGGACTATTGTATCCCCAGCTTAGTGTCAGGCACATTGTAGGCCTTCAATAAAATTTGTAACACTCATCACATTCTGATTTAGTTATATGTTTATGTGTCTGTCTTCCAGTTAGATTTTAAGATCTTTGAGTATGGTGACTAAGTCATATATATATTTTTTCTGAATCTAGCTCAGTTTCTAGGACTGTGTGGGTGCCAGATAATGTTTTTTTGAATTGAACATGTGTTTGAATTCTGAATCTTCTGGCATAGATAAGGGAGGGGGAAGAAGTTGGGGCAGCCACTTTATGGCACAACTACTGCACTCTATTGAGGTGGTTCCCCTGGACAGGTTATACCTTTAATATTTCTAATATTAAATTTGTATTGGGAATTCTATCAAAAAATGTCAAATTTTTAGCTAATGAAATGACTAAGATATGGCTTAAACATCTTAGGGAAGTATTGTAAAATGTTAATGTATGTTTAACAGCATGGTTCATGTCAAAGATATTATCACTTTTCTTTCAGCTACAATGAGCTATTGTTTATTATTGATACTTGTCAAGGAGCATCCATGTATGAGAGATTTTATTCTCCTAACATAATGGCTTTAGCTAGTAGCCAAGTGGGAGAAGATTCACTCTCGGTAAGTGCATTTTTTCTTTCCCGTTTGTAAATGGCATTATCTTTGGAATGTGTAGCTATTTCTAGGATCACTTATATGCTTTATAAATATATCTGTTATTTCTTATTCTTAGAATTCTTTATATCTTAGAAGGAAATTTTGATTATATTTAAAATATTTTGTTGTAATGTGATGATCCTATCTATTAGACATACACCTTTTTTTCCTTTGCTTTTTTTTATAGCATCAACCTGATCCTGCAATTGGAGTCCATCTTATGGATAGATACACATTTTATGTCTTAGAATTTTTGGAGGAAATTAATCCAGCTAGCCAAACTAATATGAATGATCTTGTAAGTATTTGCTTGATTTGATTATAGCACAATAGCTATGCTAACCTTAATGTAATAAGTGAAGTCTGTTATTCCTCGACTTCTAGGGTACTCTTCCATATGCTGAATGGTGGCCTTTTAAAGTGTTTTGAATCTCCCATTACAGTAGTATCTCTTTCTTTACTACAAGAGGCCTAAAACCTTAGCCTAGTTAACTTGCTATTCCTTGAGGTATTTTGCTATTGTCATTCATTTGCTCATGTTTTTTTTTCCCTACCAGAAATCTCCTTTTTTAGATTCACATATTGAAATTCTACCTATTCTTTGGGAGTCAAATCAGATCCTACCTCCTCCAGGAGATCTTCTCATAGTCTTCTTGTTGGAATTTATGTAAAATAAGTAAAGCTACTCAGAGCTTTATTTTTTTTTTTTTTATGCCATTTGTCACAGTCTGTCTTTTTTTGGACTTACTAATTGAGTGTAAATGTTTTTCTCACTTAATGGGAAGTTCTTGAAGGAGAGAGGCCTCCTCTTACATATTTTTGTGCACCCTACAACTTCTAGTACCATGTTTTGATGTGGCCTGTTGAATTTAGTTCAACTTTTTTTCCTGAATTTTCTGCACTGATTGTCTCTTTTAAAATAAATCTACTTTGAAGTTGCTATCAAAAGTAAGCATAATAAAAAGCTTGAAATAGCAGTTCTAGACTGGATAGTTACCTTGAATTAATGACTTTCATTCTTTTTTCATTAATTTATATCTTAATTCATTCACAAATATTTCTTTTTTTTGCTAAGTGACAGGCACTGGCTGTACTCTAAGTGACAGGCACTGGCTGTACTCTAGAGATAGAGGCAGATACTGTCCCTGCTTTCATGGAGCTTTGGAATGAATGGGAGCCTGAGTAGATAGGGTTCTGGACTCTAGTATTTCATAAACCAAGCAGCTTTGTATTGATCTCTTTTATTATATAGAAACCTTTCAGGTAGATTTCTATTTATTAAAGAGGTTCAACTCTAAAATTCTGAAAACCACTGCTTTAAGCTATCAATTTGATAACATCAAACTACATACTACATTTTGAAGTTTTGAAAGGGAATAACTGCCAACTAGGAATTCTGTAACCTGCAGGGTTATCATTCAGAATTGAAGGAGAGATTAGGAGTTTTCCAGATAAGCAAAACTAAAAGAGTTCATCACAATTTGACAAGAAATGTTAAAGGGACTTCTCTAAGCTAGAAAGAAAAGATACTAATCAATAGTAAGATAACATATTAAATTAAAAATCTCACTGAAAAAGGTAAATAAGAAGGTAGTGGGTTAATCATTTATAAAGTCAGTACAAAGGGTAAAAGACAAAAGTCATAAAATTAATTAAAAATACAATACGTAGTTAAGGGATATATAAAATGAGTAGATGTAAAATGTTATCAAAAACGTGTTGGGGAAGTAAAATATAAAGCTTCGGAATGTGTTCAAAATTAAGTTACTATAAACTTAAAGGAGATCGTTATATATGTAGGATGTTATGTGTGACCTATGGTAACCACAAACAAAAAACCTTTAGTAAATACACAAAAGTAAATGAAAAAGGAATTTAAAATAACGGTAAAGAAAACAGTCAAACAACAAGGGAAGAAAGAAAGAGAAGAATTAAGGAACAGAGATGAACTACAGAAACAGTGAGAAAACAATTAACAAAATGGCAGTAAGTAAATACCTATCAATAATTACTATAAATGCAAATGGACTAAATTCTCCAATCAAAGGACATAGGGTGGCTGAATGGATTAAAAAAAACAAGACCCTTCTCAATGCTCCTTACAAGACACTCACTTCAAACCTTAAGACACTCACAGTCTGAAAGTGAATGGATGGAAAAAGATATACCATGAAAATGAAAAGGAAAAGGAAACTGGGGTAGTAATAGACTTCCAAACAAATACTGTAACAAGGGCATTACATAATATAAAGGGGTCAGTCCAACAGTCCAACAAGAGGATATAACATTTGTAAACATTTGTGCACCCAACATGGCACCACTTAAATATATAAATCAAATAGTAATAGAAATAAAGGGAGAAATAGACAGTAATACAATAACAGTAGAGGACTTAATACCCCACTTAATATCAATGGATAGATCATCCAGACAGAAAATCAACAAGAAACATTGGCCTTAAAAGACACCTTATATCAGATTGACTAAATAGATACATACAGAACATTCCATCCAAAATAAAAACAGCAAAATACACATTCAAGTGTACATGGAACATTCTGCAGAATAGACCACATGTTAGGCTACGGACCAAGTCTCAGTAAATTTAAGAAGTCTTAATAAATTTGAGCATCTTTTCTGATCACAACTGTATGAAACCAGAAATCAGTTATAAAAAGAAAACTGGAAAAAAACACAAAACATGTGGAGACTAAACAACATGCTGTTAAACAATCAGTGGGTTATCAAAGAAATCACAAAATACCTTGAGACAAATGCAAATGGAAACACAACATTCCAAAATCTTTGGGATGCTGCTAGCGAAAGCAGTTTCTAAGAGGGAAGTTCATATTAATACTGACCTACCTCAAGAAACAAGAAAACTCTTAACCATCTAACTCATTTAAAGGAACTAGAAAAAGAAGAACAAACAAAGCCCGAAGTTAGTAGAAAGAAGGAAATAATAAAGATCAGAGCAGAAGTAAATGAAATAACAGCTAAAAAGACAATAGATCAATGAAACTAAGAGCTGGTTCCTTGAAAGATAAACAAAATTGGCAAATCTTTAGCCAGACAGACTCATCAAGGAAAAATGAGCCCAAATAAGTAAAATCAGAAATGAAGGAGGAGAAATTACAGTCAATATCACAGAAATAAAAAAGATCATAAGAGACTATTATGAACATTATATGCCAACAAATTAGACAATCTAGAATTGGATAAATTCCTAGAAACATGCAGTCTTCCAAGACTAAATCATGAGGAATTAGAAAATCTGAATAGACCAATTACTAGTAATGAAATTAAATCAGTAATCCAAAAAAAAGAAAAAACGCCAGCAAACAAAAAGTCCAGGTCTAGGTGGCTTCATAGGTGATTCTGCCAAACATTTAAAGAAGGTAATACCCATCCTTGTCAAATTATTCCAAATAAAATAATACACACTTTGGATAATACACACTTCTTCAGTTTGAGAAGAAAGAAAGAACACTTCCAAAGTCATTTTATGAGACTAGCATTACCCTGACACCAAAACAAAAGAATTGATGCTACAAAAAAAGAAAATTATTGGTCAATATCCCTGATGAATATAGATGCAAAAATCCTCAACAAAATATTAGCAAACCAAATTCAACAATACATTAAAAGAATCATGCAGCATGATCAAGTGGGATTCATTCCAGGGATGCAAGTTTGGTTTAACACCTGAAAATCAATAATGTGATATACCACATTAACAAAATGACTGGTTTAAATCATATGATCATTTCAATAGATGCAGAAAAAGCATTTGACAATTTAACATCCATTTATGATAAAAACTCTTTACAAAGTTGGTATAGAGGGAATATACCTCAATATAATAAAGGCCATATATGACAAACTCACAGCTAACATTATACTCAGCAGTGAAAAACTGAGAAAGCTTTTTCCTCTAAGATTAGGAACAATACAGGGATGCCCACTCTTGCCACTTTTATCCATAGTGTTGGAAGTCTTAGCCACAGAAATAAGTCAAAAAACTGAGTTATTTGTAGTGAGGTGGATGGACCTAGTCTGTCATACAGAGTGAAGTAAGTCAGAAAGAGAAAAATAATACCGTATGCTAACACATCTATATGGAATCTAAAAAAAAATGGATGAACCTAGGGGCAGGACAGGAATAAAGACACAGACATAGAAAATGGACTTGAGGACATGGGGAGGGGGAAGGGTAAGGTGGGATGAACTGAGAGAGTAACGTTGACAGATATACACTACCAAATGTAAAATAGATAGCTAGTGGGAAGCAGCTGCATAGCACAGGGAGATCAGCTCGGTGCTTTGTGGCCACCTAGAGGGGTGGGATAAGGAGTGGGGGAGGGAGATGCAAGAGGGAGGGGATATGGGGATATACGTATGCATGTAGCTGATTCACTTTGTTTTACAGAAGAAACTAACACAACACTGTAAAGCAATTACACGCCAATAAAGATGTTAAAAAAAAAAAAGAAATTATCAGGAAAAGAAATAAAAGGCATCCAAACTGGAAAGGAAGAAGTAGCAAAACTGTCACTATTTGCAGATGGCATAGTACAGAAATCCCTAAAGACTACCAAAAAAACTATTAGAACTAATAATGAATTCAGTTAAGTTGTAAAATACAAAATTAATATACAAAAATTGGCTGAATTTCTGTACACTAATAATGAACTATCAGAAAGAGAAGTGATGAGAACAATCCCTCTTACAATTGTATAAAAAAGAATAAAATACCTAGAGATGGATTTAACCAAGGAGATGAAAGACCTGTATTCTGAAAACTCTAAGCATTGATGAAAGAAACTGAAGATGACACAAATAAGTAGAATAAATCCATGCTTCTGATTTAGAAGAATTAATATTGCTAAAATGTCCATATTTTCCAAAGCAATCTACAAATTTCATGTAATCCATATCAAAATAATAAAGACCTTTTTTTAATAGAACTAGAACAAATAATCCTAAATTTTGTATGGAAGCACTGAAGACCCCAAATAGCTAAAGCAATCTTGAGAAAGAAGAACAAAGCTGGAGATATCATATGCCCTGATTTCAAACTATGCTACTGAGCTATAGTAATCAAAACAAGTGTGGTACTGGGAGCACCCTTCTAGTTGCTAGATGGGATGCTGCCTGCCCAATTCATGAATCATCTAATAAAGCCAAATACATCTTCAAATTTACTTGGTTGACTTTTACTTTTTAACGGATGGGTGGCAGTGATGAGATTTGAAGTGAACTTGGGATGGCTTTCAAGGAGCAGGAAACACAGGCATGGCACCCTATGAACCCTTTTCAGTTCACTGTCTTTCTTGCTGTTTCCAAGGGCCATTGGTAAGTTCCTTTTGGTTGAGCTCTGTTCTTTTTGTGTTCGAGCTCCTCATCTAATTAGCTTTCCACAGTTCATTGTTTTGAGTGGAAAACTCCAGTCCCTTGATTCTGTCTCCACATTTGGAACTATGATGGTTTAATATGCACCTCCCCATTTGTTTGGAATCCTTTCCCAGATTCCCTGTTGAGAGCTACTAGCTATAGCTGCAGTTCTCCTTTTGCTTGGAATCAGTCTGCAGTACTCATTCTTTGAGGTCTGCTCGTTCAGTCCTTTCCCCAGTCTCTCTCTCTCTCTCTCTCTCTCTCTCTCCCTTTTAGTTACCATGGGTTTCTGTTAATGTGCACACGAAGTAAAGCCCATTGCTAATGGGAATTTCAGAAGCTAAAAAGTTGCAAAGTTTGGTGGGTACCAGACGTTTAAAAGTTATTAGAGTGCTCATCACCCCACCCAAAGAGTCTCATGTTAGGATAAGTTGGTCACAGAATGGGTTAGACTGACATCTAGGTCACTCACCAACCTCAAGAAAACTTCCATGCAATAATGTACATTGTAAAACACCGCATAATCCCCAACCCTGCCACAAGTACCTCTTAGGTATTAGTTTGACTGAGAAAACCAAAGGCCTAGCTAGAAGAAACATGATCCTTTATGCACAAATAGTTGAGCACACTGCCTTCCATCACATCTGCTTAGTTTATATTTAAGAACTGTGAATCCTGGAAGCTGCAGTTATTTAACAAAATGGCAAAGTTTTACTAAAATCAACCTAGAATTACATTGGCCATTATGAGGAATGTTCCAAATAGGTAAGATCACTTAAAAACAAGGGCTCCCAAGTTAAATAAACCAAATGGAATACCTATTTTAATTAGTATGCAGAAGTCTCCAAAAGCTTTCAAAATTCCAAAATAACTTCATTAAAAGATTCGTTGCAAAATCCAATGAAAAATTAAAGATACAAAAGATATCTAAAACAATGCCTAGGCCTCCCCATTTCACCTTCTTGGGGGTTCATTATTAAAACACTTGCCCAGAGATCAATGTTTCAGCTGTTATCAGCTGGGACACTGGAAAAGAGATTGTTCTCAAGGCTCTGTGCAAATTCTTCAACATCAACTTAAACTCCCATATGGGCCCCTCACAGAGTTGATGATACAGATTTTTTGGATAAACTGCTAAATTATTCCCTTAAACACTTAGGGAACTGAAATTATTCAGAGTCTGGTAAGAATTTAGACCTTATACCTGAAGCTAGATATACCCAGAAGAAAAGAAACATTCCAACAATAGGTAGATGGGTGTCATTCCTTTTTGCCAATCCCCAAACCTCCTCTCTTCATCTCAAAATACTTGTAGATATTGGGACTTTGGAAATAGAATTGTTCTGTACTTAATCTGTGTCTTTGTGATGTAGATTTCCTATCTCTATATTCTCTGAGACTTAAGAGCCATTCTTTGAAATGCAATTGTTTCTTATCAGAGAAAAAAAAAAAAGGGAAGAAAAATTTGGAAATTTGGCAGATGAAAAAAAATCTTAAGTGTCTTCTCCACAAATATTGGTAACTATGAGATCTCTCTTTGCATCTGTGTGTACCTCCTTATGTACGTTGTAGATATGTGGTGGTGTTTGTTTTTAACTTCTAGATGGTACTGCAGAATTATTTCGTAGAAGAACTCTATTTAGTTGGTTTGAAGACAAGCTTGTAACGATTGTGTTACCGAGTGCAAGCACGCTCTGCTCGCCGCACAACAGGCCAATAAATCGGGAGACAAGGTGTTGAGGCAAGGAATATGACTTTATTCAGAAAGGCAGCAGACCGAGAAGGTGGTGGACTAAGGTCCCCAATAAAAACATCTTATTGGGGTCTGGATGCCAGTTTCTTTTATAGAATCAGAGAGGGAAGTAAAGTAAGAAGGCAGAATAGAGAGGGAGAGGCGGGGAGGAAGTAAAGTAAAAAGGGCCATCAGTCTTGCAAAAACATCTCCTGGAATGGCCAGCCTCCAGGAGGGCATGTGTTAATTTCTTCTTTCATGCAGCCATTCGCAGGTGGGTAGGGTTCCCTGCGGCAGGCCATTATGTATGATTATAATAACAAAAGCAAGGAAAAGCAAAGGCTAAAGTCAAAGAAACAGAGCCAATGTGGAGTCAAAATGGGCATTCCAAAGTTGTCAGAAATACAACAGAAACTAACTGAAATGCTTTTTAAAATTATGTGATCTAAGATATCTTTTGTAAATAAAAGCTAGTTTAAGGTTGTTGGTTTAATTAAAGCAGAGATGTCTTTAGAGTTATCAGCACTAAATATAATACTTTTATTTTACCTAGGCTTGCAAGGAAAATAGCTGGATATGATGAAGTTTTCATAAGTAATCTAAATAATTGTTAAGAGCAAGTATTAAATAAATATAAGTAGGATAAAAAGTTCTTAGTTGAACTTTTCAAATTAATTTCCCAAATCTTTTCAGTAACCTGAAACCTTAAAGTTTTGCTAAGATTAAGTGCTAGAAATTTATTGAATATCTAGATCTCCCCAAATAAGAAAAAATACTGAGCCATTAATTATTGAACATAGGTTTATCTACTTTTGGTTTCTTATTATAGAGAAGCTAAAGATAAATTTGGGTTTATTAGTAAGCGTGTGTCGAGTGAAAAAAATGTGCAACCAAAAGTTGAGAATTATGTTTTGTTTGGCAGACAAAATTGAGGACTTAAGCCCAGGATGTAGCTTCTCAGATAGCTCTGAGGGACTGTTATGAAGAGGTAAGGGAGGAACCAGATTTTATGAGTTTTTGCAAGGAAGACCAGGTAGTCAGAATATCAAAAGATTACTGTTGGACTTCCCTGGTGGCGCAGTGGTTGAGAGTCCGCCTGCCGATGCAGGGGACATGGGTTCGTGTCCCGGTCCGGGAAGATCCCACATGCCGCGGAGCGGCTGGGCCCGTGAGCCATGGCCGCTTGGCCTGCGCGTCCGGAGCCTGTGCTCCGCGGCGGGAGAGGCCACAGCAGTGAGAGGCCCGTGTACCGCAAAAAAAAAAAAAAAAAAAAAAAAAGATTACTGTTAATTAAATAAAACCAGACATCTCAAATTAATGAATTTAGCACTTTTCTATGTATGGGAAGATGCAAGAGTCTGGGCTCATTGAAATCATTCCTTTGATATGCATCATAGCTGTCTAGGGCCAGTATCCTGGGCTTTCCCATCCTGAGTCCCTTCAGGGTGCACCTTTGGGAGCAGCTGTAGTGGCTCGACGGCTGCAACATCCTTTGTTTACTGATATGGCAGGCAACATTATTCATTCACACTTGTTTGGTGCCATGCTGAGAAATTTTCTATGAGAAAGCACATGTTTCTAGAAATTATAAAAAAGTATTTATAAGTTTGCCAAGCTGTAATGCTAGGGTAAGAGATAGTCCACAATTGTTTACTTCCTAAATTTTCACTAGAAATTAAGGTTTTTAAAGGTTAAAAATTCTAATTATGCAAGTAAAGCTATTAGAAACGATATGGGAGACATCTCCATAGGCAGGGAAAAGCAGGATGTGTTTTTGGCTAAGAAAAAGTATGAGGAATAAAGATGCATTTGTGTTAAGGGAAATGAGGATAATTTTGTCTTAACTAGAACTTCTGGTTATGAAGGACAAACTAAACGTATATAAAAGGTTGAGAGAGAGAATTTTACCTTGTCTAATCAAGCTGGCTGAAATTGAATTGTTTATAAAGGTTTTAAAAATTAACCTTTATTATCAATAGTGTACTTCAAACTAGAACTTAATTTTTTTCATCTGCTAAGTAGACAATATTGTTTCATATTGATCTGTGATCCTGTTTCTTCAAGTGTCCAAACCTTTTGATATCTTTGACAGACTTCCCAAAATCAGATTCTAAAACTGAAGTCTTTTGACCTCAATTAACTTTCAAGTTTTTCAGAGGGTGCCTGGAACATCTCAAAGGATGTATTTCCTCTCCTTATAAAAAGGAAGATGTTAAACTGATTAGGCTTGTTTCATACTTTAAGTTACATGGGAAACATTGTCTAATAAGTAGGAACAAGCCTTCTTTATGCTGTGTCTGTATAGGTATGTATTATAAGTGTTCCAGAAATTGCATGAAATTCTTGAAAGTCTGATATATCCGGGTGTATTATATTGTCTGTCATCAAAATTGAGACTTACACCAAAGGACTGAACCTCAGTATTAGGGAGTTGCCCTAGCCGACTTTCATGCAAAGGCAGCAGCAATAGAGGCTTATAAAGATGGTGGCACATGTGGATGAAGTCCATTCTGCTTCTGCAAAACATGACCCTCTCATTGCCAGACTTTTGCCATCCTGATGTCATTGTAACATGGCAACAGTTTGTTCCTGAATCAGAGAAATTAAGGTGGGTAAATAATGGCTGTAAACTGAATGACCAGTCAGGGCTATGGGAGAACCTAGACAGCGTTTGGTTCTTCCTGGCAAACGTTTTTCTTTTTTTGCATTCTTTTGCCCACCCACCAGTGCATTTAAGAATAACAATTTTTGTCCCTAGAGGTGGTCTCAGACCTCCTCTCTCTCGTCTCCTTTAGCACCTACAACTGGACTTCATTCATTTGCCACTTAGTATGGGTTATCGGTATGTTCTTGTTATTGTATGTATGTTTCCCGGATGGGTTGAAGCCTTCCCCTGCTGCAAGGCCAGTACTCTCACCGTGGCAAAGAAACTGTTAGAAAATGTGTTTCCCACCTGGGGTATACCTTCCACAATCTCCAGTGATTGAGGCACACACTTCGCTGGGAAAATCATACGGTCTTTAACGAAAGCCTTGCAAATTTCTTGGAATTATTATTGTCCCTATCACTCTCAATCATCAGGCAAGGTTGAGAGAACTAACGGAAAAAACTGGATTCAAGCAGAACAAGAATTAATAACATGGGACTGAATGAACTGATAAGGATGATTTTAATTTTTATGACTGTGTTTAAAATATTGCGGGTTCTTTAATGTTTTTTCCAGATTTAAAGAAATCTTTTCTCTTAAGCTATCAACAATTTGGTAATATATACCTTTGTGAACAAAAATGAAACATTTACTTTTTCTCCCTATCTGATCCCCCAAATTCAGAAACTCTTAGTGAATATTCTTATTTGCATGTTCCTTGTAACAGGACACAATTAGAAACATGGGCTATATTACCAAGGCTTTGACTGGAATGTGTACATAGACTCAGACATGACCAGACAGCTGCAAGAAACCACGTGGAAAAATCAAGCTGGTACTTTGCTTACAAAGTTCCAGCAAAGCAATCTTAAAAAAGAACTTACATGGTCAGTCACTATTCTTGCTGTACCTCTATAAAAATCAGGCCAAGTTTAATACAGACAAATTAGTTTTACTGTGATTATCTCTGGTTTAAAAAAATGGGATAATCATAGAGAGAAAAATTATGTTTGCACCTTTGTAGATATTAGATTCTAGTCCTGTTAACTGTCTTTGTGGTCAAAGATTCCTCTAGTTTCCTCAGATATCTGACTGTGACTTACCCAATTAACATTTCCAGCTTTTTCTCACCCTTCTGATTTGGAATCACTAAGAACAAAGGCAGCCCTTGAGCCCCATTGGAAGGGACCTTACCAAGTGTTCCTGACCACTGACACTGCTGCAAAACTAAAAGGTTTTGAGGCTTGGGTGCACATCTCACAGCCAAGGAGGATTCCACCTGGCATCTGGTCCTGTACTAATGCTGGAGACCCCTGAATCAAACTGACAAGGAAGAGAAGTAGCTGACATTGATGTAGACTGCTTCTGCCCAAGATAACGGATCAAGACTTCATACTTTAACTAAAGCCTTTTCCTCTTTGCTTTCTTACCTTTACTCTGGAATTGACCTGGAAAGATAACGCCATCATCCGTATCTCCCAGGCCATTGCTTAGAGGGGTAACCTCTCAAATTTAGAACAACTTTTTATTTCAGGTTAGGAGAAAATCTGACTGACCCTTGGCTTGAATGGGCAAGTGCAACAACACTTGCAAATGAATCCATTAACAGTGCCACCTAAGTGGAAGTAGTTTGTGCCCTGACAGGATTTGTCTTAGTCAGTGATGGTTATTCTTCCTTGGGCCTATGAATGCCTAGATGGCTGGTATATAACCAGGCAGTACCTATTAGGTAATCTAACTGTGCCCCTAACTGTTCTAGAAAGGACCTACCAGGAGGCATTCGTAATTCAGAATCGCTTCCTTTGGCAGGGTCAGTTTCCCTGATTAGGAGTAAATACAAATGAGAATATGATCAGAAGCCTCTTCTTAACTCTTGAAAGTATTGCAGAACCCACTGCTAAAGCATTAGCTGCCCAGCAAAGATCCTTAGACTCTGTGGCTAGAGTTGTTCTTGATTATAGAATAGTCCTTGATTATCTTTTAGCTGAACCAGGAGGTGTCTGTACTGTGGCCACCAACAGGATTGACATTTCAGTCACTGAGCAAACCACTTGGCTTAAAAGGGTGACTCCTTCAACCGGGTCTTTCTTTGATTGGTTTGGGTCTTGGGGACCTGACTCTGAAGTGCCTTCCAAGTACTGGGATTATCCTGCTTATAATAATCATAATAATCCCCCTGGCAGATCATATTCTCTCAAAAGCTTTCAATTCATGTGCGCAGCTGCTAACTGCCAGGCAAATGATCTCCTAAGACTGGAAGGTCAGAAATGAAATGAAGAGAATGACCAACTTAAAATTTATGAACCTGGAACCATGATCTGTGGATGTTATGGGAATTAAGCAAAAAACGTTTTGGGCGCTCTCTATCCCCCATCCCCCTAGAGGCAATCTGCATGATAAAACCCTTGTCATTTCCTCCCCCTACACCCCCCAAAGGAAGCCTGGCCTAACAAAATCTTTTCTTTTGCTAATAGCTCCCCGACTTTCCTCCTATAAAACCTATTTTGTACAACTCCTCAGAGCACCCTTCTAGTTGCTAGATGGGATGCTGCCTGATTCATGAATTGGCCTGTTAAAGCCAATTAGATTTTCAAATTAAAAAAATAATAATCATATGGTACTGTACAAAAACAGACACATAGAACAATGGAACAGAATAGATAGCCTGGAAATAAAGGCATGCTTGCTTATATGGTCAGTTAATACACAACAAAGGAGGTAAGAATATAAAATAGGGGAAAACACTCTCATGCACCCCAGTGTTCATAGCAACATTATTAACAATAGCCAAGATAGGGAAGCAACCATAAGTCTCCATCAATAGATGAGTGTGTAAAGTTGTGCTATATATACAATGGAATATTACTCAGCCTTAGAAAAGAATGAAATTCTGCCATTTGCAGCAACATGGATGGACCTAGAGGGTATTATGCTCAGTGAAATAAGTCAGAAAAAGACAAATACTGTATGCTATCAACTATATGTGGAATATAAAGAAAAAACACAGAAGTAGACATACAGAGAACAAATAGATGGTTGTCAGAGGGGTAGGTGAGTGGGGACACGGGTGAAATAGATAAAGAGGATTAACAAGTACAAACTTCCAGTTAAAAGTAAATAAGTCATGGCAAAGTAATGTACAGCATAGGGAATATAGCCAATAATATTGTAATAACTTTGTATGGTGACAGATTGTAAGTAGACTTGTCATGGTGATCATTTTGTGATGTATAAAAAAATCATGGGCTTCCCTGGTGGCGCAGTGGTTGAGAGTCCGCTTGCCGATGCAGGGGACACAGATTGGTGCCCCGGTCCGGGAAGATCCCACATGCCGCGGAGCAGCTAGGCCCGTGAGCCATGGCCGCTGAGCCTGCCCGTCCGGAGCCTGTGCTCCGCAACGGGAGAGGCCACAACAGTGAGACGCCCGCGTACGGCAAAAAAAAAAAAAAAAAATCAAATCACTATGTGGTACGTCTGAAACTAATATAATTGTTTCAATTATAATTCAATTTTTTTTAAAGTGGAAGTTTTTTGTTTTTGTTTTTAGCAGCAAAGAATATAATACTTATTTAGTGTTTGCCAAGCTCATTCAACTGCTTTTCTTTTCCTGCTTGCTTCAGCTAGTACCTAATAAAGCTGACCAAGTTGCTCATACAGGAATACCTTTGATATACCTCGAACTTTAATTTTATCTTGTTTATTTTATCTTTTATTTTGTCTATTCAGCCTTCTGTCTGTTTTGTCCTTGTTTGACATTTAACTTTCTTGATCTTCCCCCACCCTTTTTTCCTTCTTTGCTTCTTAATTTATATCCTGAACTCTTCTTTGTATTTCCTGTTATTGCTTTCCTGAACCTGGAAGGCAGTATGATGTTAGACCAATTAATCTCTTTGAGCCTTAGTTTGAAGGAGAGATAATAATTTTTGTATACCTCAAAGTTATTGGTAAGCTTAAATGGGAATATCTGCAAAGTGCTTAACACAGTGCTTGGAACACTGTTTCATATATAGTTGCTGTGCCCTTCCCCATCTCTACGGTCGTGTTGGTGATTATACCTACGCAGATAGTCTTGTCCCTACAAGTGGGCAAGTGCTGTGGGCTCTGGGTCCTTACTAGTGGGCTTGTAATGGTTTCCTTCATATATGCTGGGCTTCTGCCAGATTGAGTCCTTTGCCTTAACATGTCTCTGCAGCTGCTCCTTTATTAGGAATGTTATTTCCAATCTAGTCTTCCTTTTCCTTCAGAAAATAGCTAAAGCCCCACTCCTTTTTTCTTATCCTCAAACACTAAGAAGTTTATCTTTTTCTGAATTAGAGCCTGTCCCTTTTTTTTCTACCTTGTTATGTTTATTCATCTCTGACTAGACTTAAAGCCTTGAGGAGAGGACCCAAGTCTCATCAATTTTTGTATCCCCTATGGAAGGTAACCATATGAAGTGTGTATAATAGACACTTTTTATGCTTTGCTGAGTGAATGAACATGTGTCTGGGGTTAGCAGACACTTGGTCCTGTCCAAAACGTCCATACGACATTTGGCCCATGCCAAAAGGTCCTTGAAATTTGGTCTTGTCCAAATGTTCATGAGCATATTTGGTTCATGCCAAATGGTTTTGGACAGGACCAAATATCAAGGACCTTTTGGCATGGACCAAATGTCCTGCAAAGGTCCTTGGTAATGCACTGATATGGAATATCAGGAATAAGATTAACATAAAAAATATTGCGAGATCTGTGTAGTGGTGAAGTTGTAGTTTTCAGACTATTCTCTGGAGCACTATAGTGTATGAGGTGCTTTGGGTTTGTAATTTTTATCATGGATAAACTAAGAAAGTTACTTGATTTATAGAATGGTTTTTGTAGATTCACAGCAGGAGGATGAGGGGGATAGCTAGTGAACAGGCTACACTTAACTTCCTGCAATCCAGAGCAGCTCTTGTTTCATCTTTTTTACATATTGAGCCTACTACGTAATATTTTATTTGAATTTAAAGTTTGAATGAAGGGTCATGATTACAAAATGTTTAGAAAATGCTCTGGTAGAGCATTCCACTGAGATGGATGTAGTTACAGAAAAAAAGCAATTCTCTTGTCATAGTGTTGCCTATGAGTTCTCATAAATAAGTGTTCAAAATAAACTTTGTAGCAAATGATTTAAAAAAGTGAATGTTTTTTCGTTGCCTTGCCAGCTTCCTGTTTTATTGATAACCTATTCTAATGTCTGTAAAGCTTCTTAAAGTGTCAAGCATTACGATAGCAATGAAACTTTAATCTTTAGAACCAGTAGTTTCTTTAGGTTGGGAGAGCTTTGAAAATATATTACAGTCTACTATATTGTATTAATGGATTTAATAAAAGTATGAATATGTAAGCATGTGTATTTATTATTGTTGTACATATTTTTTTCAGTTTCAGGTATGCCCCAAAAGTCTATGTGTGTCTACTCCTGGACATCGCACTGATCTTTTTCAGAGGGATCCTAAAAATGTACTGATAACTGATTTCTTTGGAAGTGTACGGAAAGTGGAAATTACAACAGAGACTATTAGTTTGCAGCCAGATTCAGGAATCATGGAAAGCAGGTATTCATCTTAAATTTTTATTTGAATAGAGTATTCTAGTCTCATGATTTGTAAACTTTTATGTAACATTATATTAAGAGATGAAAGTTAGTATTTATAAAGAAAATCACACATTTCTACCCATTCTTTACTTTATGTAGCCCCTATGCTTTTCAGATTAATGGGCAGAAACTCTAAATATCAGTGGGAAGCTAAGATCTTGATTAGGGTTATGTTGTAGCTCCAAAATACGTTTGTAGAAGTATGAGTTCAGGCTTGGTTTAAAAAGGACTAAAACAGGGACTTCACTGGTGGCACAGTGGTTGAGAGTCCGCCTGCCAATGCAGGGGACACGGGTTCGTGCCCCGGTCTGGGAAGATCCCATATGCCGCGAAGTGGCTGGGCCTGTGAGCCATGGCCGCTGGGCCTGCGTGTCCGGAGCCTGTGCTTCGCAACGGGAGAGGCCACAACAGTGAGAGCCCTTGTACCGCAAAAAAAAAAAAAAGGGACTAAAACTTACACAACAATAATTGACTGTCTCAGAGCCATACTTTTCTGTCAGTAGAGGTATATATGATGGTTCAGAAGACCTTCATGATGGGGCAGGTATGTGAATGTTTCAAACATTATTAATACTCTCTAACAATGTGTAGGTTGTCACCTATTGCAGTAGAAGGTGTTAAATGACGTGACACTGAATAGGGAAGTTGGCAGCTGGGCATTTAGAGTATAATAGGGCCCTAGGAATCTGGTAGATGCAAGGCAGATAAACATATAAAGGGGAAGTGAGTGTCAAAAGAATATAGGTGCCAAATGTATACTTCAAACTGTAACACAATGCTTGCATTTTCAGAATTTCTCTGGGCTCCAGCAATCTGATTAGTTCTCTGCCACGTGTTTTGGTTCATAGAGTCTGGGTGGTTTGTGAGCCTGGTTCAGTCCTATCTCTGGCTTTTGCCTAGTGTTGTATTCTATTAATCTTCAAAAGTTTATCTTTAGGATTTCTTTGGGGGCTCTTAGTTATTGATTAGGGAAGAGAATGAGAGAGAGAGGTATAAGCCAAGTACTCCCCTCTTGGGGAATGGACTGTGTGTGTGTGAGTAGTGAGTGTGCGCGTGCATGTGTGTGTGTGAGAGAGAGAGAGAGAGAGAGAGAGAGATTGCGAGAGACTGCTTGATTTGGGGTACGTGAATTTAGAAGTATTTATAATGTTCTGCTTGTTTTCTTTTCTGTAAACATTTTTAAAGGCACAATACTTTGTTGGGATTAAATAGTGTCTCAGTTAATAGCCACTTTCTTGAACTATATAGACGTATATTTTCCTAGCCATTAAACTTTGTTATTTGGGATTGTTTAATGCTGTCTATTGGAAACTCATACTCCAGGGAACTTTTCTGGATTGTCAAACGGCGGCATATAAAGTACTTTTAATTTTGAAAATTTAAAAGATTTATGATTGAGCTTGTGAATGTTTTAGAAATAAATTAAAAAACTAGCAGTAAATTATTCCTTATGAAGATTTGAAATTGATATTATTATTATTTCCTATTATGCATATTCAAAGTGTTGGATTTTTTCTTTTTCAATTTCCTGCATCTGTTGGCTTAAAAAATATTTTCTTGAGACAGCAGGTGATACCCTCAACAATATCACTTTTATTTATTATTTAAAATTTCAAATTACTTTTGTAAAATAGCTAAATTATACCTTAATACTTAGCAGCTGAAATTGAGCTACTATATGTTTTTTTACCAAATTCATTTTGTAATTTCCCTTGAAGTTAAGCCTGTAAGATACAAGATATACCTTCTCTTAATCGTCTGAATATTGCATTAATTTCCTTTAGAGATAAGGACTATCTTTATACTTCTGTGTTATTTTCTGTTCTATCCACTTAACACAATATTAAATACATAATAATTGTACAATAAAAATGATTTCAGTGGAATTCTACTAAGTTTTATTTTATGTTCTGGAAAGATGAAATTTTTGTCTCATAAAGTATCTCCATGTATTAGTTCAAAAGCAAAAATTGTTGGTGCTGATAATTATCTTCATTTATCTATAATCAAGGAGAAAATTATATTAAGCATCAAAGCCAGATACTAGGCACTGTGTTTTGTTTTTGTTTTTTAAGTTATTTTATATTGGAGTATAGTTGATTAACAATGTTGTGTTAGTTTCAGGTGTACAGCAATGAGCAGACATTGTTGAATTAGAGCACCCTCTAGTGTTTATAAATAAATTTTATTTAGAACATTGCTTACAGACGGTTTCATAATTACTGATATTTGTTATCCAGTTAATTTAGGAAGATTAAGTTCCCAACATGTTCCAGGAATGGATGATAGAAATATTATCTCATTATATATAGGTGCTATTTATGTGCAAATATGAATGGCAATTGGATGTTTGTTTAGAGAAAAGTATTATATATTCTTGAGAGATCAGCTATCACAAAAAACTATTTTATTAAGGAAATTATGGGCTTGAATGTATATGTATTTTTTGAGATCTTAGGTTAAAAACATCAATACAGTTACTGTTATTAAAATTGGCAGTTAAACTTTTAAGAATACTGCTTTCTACATATATTAAGAAAATAACAACTCATTTGTCCAGATTGTCCATATTTCATATTTTGTGTATTAAACTAAAGTCAGATATGATGGAGAGCATTAGTACATAAAATTGACTGAAGTAGCTGTATGAAATAATTGGTGTTTTGTATGTCTTCTGACATATACATGAGTAAGGTACAGTCATATAAATACTTATATTGAGTAAGGTCATATCCTTACAGTCATATCCTTAGTAACAACAGTTGTTTCAGCGTGTGTTTTACTTATTGTGTTTTTAATTTATTTACAAGAACAAATGAGGTAAAATAAGGACTGATTGCAATAAGCTTGGCTTATATAACTTAATTCTAAACAGCTTTATCTGAGTGTATATAGGTTGACTTTTGATAAATATGCAAACAGCCTGCCCTCAAAGAGTTGGACTTTCTGGAATATAGTAATAAGTCCATGTCAGCGTTACTCAGAGTACCAGAGTACCCTAACTATTGATATATAGGGAAAATAGCCTTTAGCTTGAGAATGTAAAAATACAGGCACCAAAATGTAGAAGTGTAAATTCTGTAGGCATTACCTAAGAAAAAAATGGAATCTGGGACAATATGAACTGTAAATGCTCAACATTTTTCTTGGTTGTTAGATGACATCTTACCTAGTCTGACTTTTGCTTTAGGCTCTAAATTGAGGCACTTGATTCTATCTATTTTTTTGTTGTAATTTTATTCTGTTATACTAGAATTTCTTTCTCTCTTTAGGCAGTCTTTAGCAACTGAAAATTTTGAATCTAGCAGGAAATTTGAGGATGGACTCTTTTCTTACAGATTTCTTATAGGTAGAGGGGTGAAAATGGGCTAACAAGGTCAGTCTGTATTTTGAACACCACAGTCGGACTCTTTCAGGAGCTCGGTAAGGAAGTCCCCACCTTATATAGGAGATCAAAGATCAGACAGTTGTTGTCACAGAGATTAGATTTTGAGCCTTTTCCATGTGCTTCATGCTTTATATAACATATTATCTAGGACGGTTGGATTGTAAATAGTAGACTCCAACATAAGCTAGCATTATTTCCTTAAAGATATTTATATGTAGGTATTCTGTGTTTTATGGAACCCAAGGGCAGGCCTCAGTAAGGGACTGGAATCAGGAACCAGAAATCAGTCAGAAATGTGGGCAGTACTCCCTCTGTCTCCCTGTTCTAGTCTTTTCTTTCTCTGCTGCTCCGAATGTAGGGGATAGAATGTGTACACACTACTCTTCTGGAGATTTATATCTGTTCTGTTCATGATAAAGCCCAGATACAGAATTAACTTGCTCATTCTCCATTTTAAGCTCCCCAGAGGGCTTCTTGATTAGCCCAGCTTGAGTACTGACCCAGCTGGGCAGTAGTGGGGTCATTTAACACAAAGTCATAGCTACTGGGGGACCCATCCCATGTGTATAAGAGGAACCCTCCAAAAGGAAATTGGGAGCTATGCAGATACCCTCAAGGAAAAATTACATTAATCCCATTTAATTCACATAATTGCTTTATGAGGCAGGTGTAATTTTCCCATTAAATAGATGAGTAAAGTGAGGCTGAGAAAGGTTTAAGAAACCTGCCTAAAGTCCACATCTAACAAATGGTGAAATCAAGATATGAATCCAGGAATGCTTCCTACCTCTAAAATATATATATATTATTTTATTGTTTTATATAATTTACGCTGAGTTGCTTTCTTTTAAAAGTATATAAAATATACATGATAGCACAATGAATTATCAGAAAGCAACTACTCAAATAACCATCAGAGAAAGAATTAGAACAATGTTGGTACCCTAGAAGGTTCCCCAACCCTTACACCCCTTCTCAATCTCTACCCTCTCACTCCCCCTCAAAGTTAACAGTGATCCTGTCTCTTATGGAGTTTACTTTCTTGCTCTTCATCTTAGTTACATCACCTAAACGTGTATCCCTAAACGTTATGTTTTGTTGCTCTTGCTAGTACTATGTTTTTTTGTTTTTTTTTTTTTGAGTTTAGTAAAAGTTTTAGTATATAGTTCTGAGTTTTGACAAATGCATACACTTGGATCATCACCATTGCTAATCCATCACTACAGAAATTTTCCTTATGCTCCCTTTTCTCCAATCTCTCCCTCATATCCCACTGATCTGTTTTCTGTCCCCACAATTTTGCATTTTCCAGAATGTCGTATAGATAGAATCATATATTCTGTACTCTTTTGAGTCTGGCTTCTTTTACTGCCATAAAGCATGTCAGATTCATATCTGTTGTCACATGTATCAGTAGTTGGTTCTCTTTTATTGCTGTATCTCACCAATTGGAGGACATTTGTTTTTGCCCCCTAGTTTTTGACAATTAAATAAAGCCACTATAAATGCATACAAATATAAGTTTTCATTTCACTTGAATAAATATAGCTAAGAGTAGTTTTGCTGCGTCATATGGAAGTGCATGTTTAACTTTATAAGAAACTTCCAAACTATTTGCTATAGTCACTCTACCATTTACATTTCCACAAATAGTTGTTCCACATCCTTAATTACACTTGGTATTGTCTTTTTAATTTTAGCTATTCTAATAGGCATGTAGTAATATCTCATTATGATTTTAATTTGCATACCCCTGATTGCTAAGGACATTGAACATCATTTCATGTACTTATTGGTTATTCATACATGTTTCATGAAGTGCCTATTCAAGTGTTTTGCTCATTTTTTAAAAATTGGGTTGTTTTCTTACTGAATTGTAAGATTTCTTTATATATTCTGGGTATAAGTCCTTTGTCAGATATATGTAATCCAAATATTTTTTCTTAGTCTTTGGCCTGCCTCCTATCATAGTCTTTTTATTTTTTTTTTACTATGTCATAATATTGACATTCAGTCCAGTAATCCTCCACTGTAACAGCTCCTTTACTTTGCAGTGAAAATTGATTTGTATATTTTTTGCCTGAGTCCTTGTGGGATTTTTTTTTTTTATTCAAACAGAAAGTCACAAAAATTATAATATCCTCATCGGTTCACTCAATCCCATGTAATTAATTTTTTTTTCATCTTGATCTTTTGTTAGCACTTTTATGAATTCATCACTTTTCCATTAGAGTTCTGAAAATGCTTATTCATTCAGTTCAGCAGTATAGTCAGTTACCAGAAACCTGTACTTGTCAGAGTCTTTTCCATGAATTCCTTGAAGATGAAACCCTTTTATAGGAACATTTTTGTGAAAGCATCAGAGTACACCAGGAACTGTTTGTAAATGAAAAAACACTTAAAAATGACCACGGTTAAAGATTTGATGAAAGTTCATAATAATGCAATTGACAAGTAAATTTAGTTATTTCTGAGATATACATTTTAAAGTAATAACTAGAATTATGACTTATAACGTTACACCAGAAAATATAACATTTTTAGAAATTTCAAGTAATGTCTGAAACATTTATATTAACATATTTCCATATAAAAACCCAAAGAAAGTTTAGTATTAGTTGTTTTTTTTGTTTGTTTTTTGTTCTTTTATACTGCAGGTTCTTATTAGTCATCAGTTTTATACACATCAGTGTATACATGTCAATCCCAATCGCCCAATTCAGCACACCACCATCCCCACCCCACCGCAGTTTTCCCCCCTTGGTGTCCATACGTTTGTTCTCTACATCTGTGTCTCAACTTCTGCCCTGAAAACCAGTTCATCTGTACCATTTTTCTAGGTTCCACATACATGCGTTAATATACAATATTTGTTTTTCTCTTTCTGACTTACTTCACTCTGTATGACAGTCTCTAGATCCATCCACATCTCAACAAATGACTCAATTTCGTTCCCTTTTATGGCTGAGTAATATTTCATTGTGTATATATACCACAACTTCTTTATCCATTCGTCTGTCGATGGGCATTTAGGCTTTTTCCATGACCTGACTATTGTAAATAGTGCTGCAATGAACATTGGGGTGCATGTGTCTTTTTGAATTATGGTTTTCTCTGGGTATATGCCCAGTAGTGGGATTGCTGGATCATATGGTAATTCTATTTTTAGTTTTTTAAGAAAACTCCATACTGTTCCCCATAGTGGCTGTATCAATTTACATTCCCACCAACAGTGCAAGAGGCTTCCCTTTTCTCCACACCCATGCCAGCATTTGTTGTTTGTAGATTTTCTGATAATGCCCATTCTAACTGGTGTGAGGTGATACCTCATTGTAGTTTTGATTTGCATTTCTCTAATAATTAGTGATGTTGAGCAGCTTTTCATGTACTTCTTGGCCATCTGTATGTCTTCTTGGAGAAATGTCTACTTAGGTCTTATGCCCATTTTTGGATTGGGTTGTTTGTTTCTTTAATATTGAGCTGCATGAGCTGTTTATATATTTTGGAGATTAATCCTTTGTCCGTTGATTCATTTGTGAATATTTTCTCCCATTCTGAGTGTTGTCTTTTCGTATTCTTTATGGTTTCCTTTGCTGTCCAAAAGCTTTGAAGTTTTGTTAGGTCCCATTTGTTTATTTTTGTTTTTATTTCCATTACTCTAGGAAGTGGATCAAAAAAGATCTTGCTGTGATTTATGTCAAACAGTGTTCTTCCTGTGTTTTCCTCTAAGAGTTTTATAGTGTCTGGTCTTACATTTAGGTCTCAAATCCATTTTGAGTTTATTTTTGTTTATGGTGTTAGGGAGTGTTCTACCTTCATTCTTTTACATGTAGCTGTCCACTTTTCCCAGCACCACTTATTGAAGAGACTGTCTTTTCTCCATTTATATCTTTGCCTCCTTTGTCATAGATTAGTTGACCATAGGTGCATGGGTTTATCTCTGGGCTTTCTATCTTGTTCCATTCATCTATGTTTTTGTTTTTGTGCCAGTGCCATATTGTCTTGATTACTGTAGCTTTGTAGTATAGTCTGAAATCAGGGAGTCTGATTCCTCCAGCTCTTTTTTTTTCCCTCAAGACTGCTTTGGCTATTCAGGGTCTTTTGTGTCTCCATACAAATTTTGAGATGATTTGTTCTAGTTCTGTAAAAAATGCCATTGGGAATTAGATAGGGATTGCTTTGAATCTGTAGATTGCTTTAGGTAGTATAGTCATTTTCACAATATTGATTCTTCCAATCCAAGAACATGGTATATCTCTCCATCTGTTGGTGTCATCTTTAATTTCTTTCATCAGTGTCTTATAGTTTTCTTCATACAGGTCTTTTGCTTCCCTAGGTAGGTTTATTCCTAGGTATTTTATCCTTTTTGTTGCAATGGTAAAATGGGAGTGTTTCCATAATTTCTCTTTCAGATTTTTCATCATTAGTGTATAGGAATGCCAGAGATTTCTGTGCATTAATTTTATATCCTGCAACTTTACCAACTTCATTGATTAGCTCTAGTAATTTTCTGGTGGCATCTTTAGGATTCTCTATGTATAGTATCATGTCATCTGCAAACAGTGACAGTTTTACTTGTTCTTTTCCAATTTGTATTCCTTTTATTTATTTTTCTTTTCTGATTGCTGTGGCTAGGACTTCCAAAACTACGTTGAATAATAGTGGTGAGAGTGGGCAACCTTGTCTTGCTCCTGATCTTAGAGGAAATGCTTTCAGTTTTTCACCATTGAGAATGATGTTTGCTGTGGGTTTGTCATATATGGCCTTTATTATGTTGAGGTAGGTTCCCTTTATGCCCACTTTCTGGAGAGTTTTTATCATAAATGGGTGTTGAATTTTGTCAAAAGTTTTTTCTGCATCTATTGAGATGATCATATGGTTTTTATTCTTCAATTTGTTAATGTGGTGTATCACATTGATTGACTTGCGGATATTGAAGAATCCTTGCATCCCTGGCATAAATCCCTCTTGATCATGGTGTATGATCCTTTTAATGTGTTGTTGGATTCTGTTTGCTAGTATTTTGTTGAGGACTTTTGCATCTATATTCATCAGTGATATTGGTCTGTAATTTTCTTTTTTTTTAGTATCTTTGTCTGGTTTTGGTATCAGGGTGATGGTGGCCTCATAGAATGAGTTTGGGGGTGTTACTTCCTCCGCAATTTTTGGAAGAGTTTGAGAAGGATGGGTGTTAGCTCTTCTCTAAATGTTTGATAGAATTCGCCTGTGAAGCCATCTGGTCCTGGGCTTTTGTTTGTGGGAAGATTTTTAATCACAGTCTCAATTTCAGTACTTGTGACTGGTCTGTTTATATTTTCTATTTCTTCCTGGTTCACTCTCGGGAGGTTGTACTTTTCTAAGAATTTGTCCATTTCTTCCAGGTTGTCCATTTTATTGGCATAGAGTTGCTTGTAGTAGTCTCTTAGCATGCTTTGTATTTCTGCGGTGTCTGTTGTAACTTCTCCTTTTTCATTTCTAATTTTATTGATTTGAGTCCTCTCCCTCTTTTTCTTGATGAGTCTGGCTAATGCTTTATCAATTTTGTTTATCTTCTCAAAGAACCAGCTTTTAGTTTTATTCTTTGCTATTGTTTTCTTTATTTCTATTTCATTTATTTCTGTTCTGATCTTTATGATTTCTTTCCTTCTGCTAACTTTGGGTTTTGTTTGTTCTTCTTTCTCTAGTTCCTTTAGGTGTAAGGTTAGATTGTTTTCATGGGATTTTTCTTGTTTCTTGAGGTAGGCTTGTATACCTATAAACTTCCCTCTTAGAACTGCTTTTGCTGCATACCATAGGTTTTGGATCGTCATGTTTTCATTGTCATTAGTCTCTAGGTATTTTTTGATTTTCCTCTTTGATTTCTTCAGTGATCTCTTGGTTATTTAGTAATGTATTGTTTAGCCTCCATGTGTTTGTGTTTTTTACATTTTTTTCCCTGTAATTCATTTCTAATCTCAGCGTTGTGGTCAGAAAAGATGCTTGATATGATTTCAATTTTCTTAAATTTACTGAAGCTTGATTTGTGACCCAAGATGTGATCTATCCTGGAGAATGTTCCGTGAGTACTTGAGAAGAAACTGTAATCTGCTGTTTTTGGGTGCAATGTCCTATAAATATCAATTAAATCTACGTGGTCTATTGTATCATTTAAAGCTTCTGTTTTCTTATTTATTTACATTTCATATGATCTGTCCATTGTTGTAAGTGAGGTGTTAAAGTCCCCCACTATTATTGTGTTAACTGTTGATTTCCTCTTTTATAGCTGTTAGCAGTTGCCTTATGTATTGAGGTGCTTCTATGTTGGGTGCATGTATATTTATAATTGTTATATCTTCTTCTTGGATTGATCCCTTGATCATTATGTAGTGTCCTTCCTTGTCTCTTGTAACATTCTTTATTTTAAAGTCTATTTTATCTGATATGAGTATAGCTTCTCCAGCTTTCTTTTGATTTCCCTTTGCATGGAATATCTTTTTCCATCCCCCCACTTTCAATCTGTATGTGTCCCTAGGTCTGAAGTGGGTCTCTTATAGACAGCATATATATGGGTCTTGTTTTTGTATCCATTCAGCAAGCCTGTGTCTTTTGGTTGGAGCATTTAATCCATTCACGTTTAAGGTAATTATCGATATGTATGTTCCATGACCATTTTCTTAATTGTTTTGGTTTGTTTTTGTAGCTTATTTTCTTCTCTTGTGTTTCCCACTTAGAGAAGTTCCTTTAGCATTTGTTGTAGAGCTGGTTTGGTAGTGCTGAATTCTCTTAGCCTTTGCTTGTCTGTAAAGCTTTTGATTTCTCCATCAAATCTGAATGAGATCCTTGCCGGGTAGAGTAATCTTGGTTATAGGTTCTTCCCTTTCCTTTCTTTAAGTATATCATGCCACTCCCTTCTGGCTTGTAGAGTTTCTGCTGAGAAATCAGCTATTAACCTTATGGGAGTTCGCTTGTATGTTATTTTTCGTTTTTCCCTTGCTGCTTTCAATAATTTTTCTTTGTCTTTAATTTTTGCCAATTTGATTACTATGTGTCTTGACGTGTTTCTCCTTGGGTTTATCGTGTATGGGACTCGCTGCGCTTCCTGGACTTGGGTGGCTATTTCCTTTCCTTTCCCATGTTAGGGAAGTTTTCAACTATAATCTCTTCAAATATTTTCTCGGGTCCTTTCTGTCTCTCTTCTTCTTCTGGGACTCCTATAATGCAAATGTTGTTGCATTTAATGTTGTCCCAGAGGTCTCTTAGACTGTTTTCATTTCTTTTCATTCTTTTCTCTTTATTCTGTTCCGTAGCAGTGAATTCCACCATTCTGTCTTCCAGGTCACTTATCCGTTCTTCTGCCTCATTTATTCTGCTATTGATTCTTCTAGTGTAGTTTTCATTTCAGTTATTGTATTGTTCATCTCTGTTTGTTTGTTCTTTAATTCTTCTAGGTCTTTGTTAAACATTTCTTGCATCTTCTCGATCTTTGCCTCCATTATTTTTCTGAGGTCCTGGATCATCTTCAGTATCATTATTCTGAATTCTTTTTCTGGAAGGTTGCCTATCTCCACTTCATTTAGTTGTTTTTCTGAGGTTTTATCTTGTTCCTTCATCTGGTACATAGCCCTCTGCCTTTTCATCTTGTCTCTCTTTCTGTGAATGTGGATTTTGTTCCACAGGCTGCAGGGTTGTAGTTCTTCTTGCTTCTGCTCTCTGCCCTCTGGTGGATGAGGCTAAGAGGCTTGATGGGAGGGACTGGTGGTGGGTAGAGCTGACTGTTTCTCTGGTGGGCAGAGCTCAGTAAAACTTTAATCCACTTGACTGTTGATGGGTGGGGCTGCGTTCCCTCCCTGTTGCTTGTTTGGCCTGAGGCAACCCAACACTGGAGCCTACCTGGGCTCCTTGGTGGGGCTAATGACAGACTCTGGGAGGGCTCACACCAAGGAGCACCTCCCAGAACTTCTGCTGCCAGTGTCCCCGTACCCAGGGTGAGCCACAGCCACCCCCCCCACCTCTGCAGGTTACCCTCCAACACCAGCAGGTAGGTCTGGTGGGGTCACTGCTCCTTCCCCTGGGTCCTGATGCACACACTACTTTGTGTGTGCCCTCCAAGAGTGGAGTCTCTGTTTCCCCCAGTCCTGTCGAAGTCCTGCAATCAATTCCCACTAGGCTTCAAAGTCTGATTCTTTAGGAATTCCTCCTCCCGTTGCTGGACCCCAGGTTGGGAAGTCTGACGTGGGGCTCAGAACCTTCACTCCAGTGGGTGAACTTCTGTGGTATAAGTGTTCTCCAGTCTGTGAGTCACCCACCCAGCAGTTATGGGATTTGATTTTACTGTGATTGTGCCCCTTCTACCATCTCATTGTGGCTTCTCCTTTGTCTTTGGATGTGGGGTATCTTTTTTGGTGAGCTCCAGTGTCTTCCTGTCGATGAATGTCCAGCAGCTAGTTGTGATTCTGGTGCTCTCGCAAGAGGGAGTGAGAGCACATCCTTCTACTCCGCCATCTTGGTTCCTCTCCCTTGCCTGTCATATTCTTAATGTCTTTTTTTGACGAGCAGGAGATTTAATATTGATGAAGTTCATTTATCACTTTTTCTTTATGCTTAATGCCTTTTGTACAAGGATTTTTAGGCTAAATCAAGGTCATAAAGACTTTCCTTTATTTTCTTCTAGAAGTTTTATACTTTTACCTTTTAAATTTAGACCTATGATTTATTTTGAATTAATTTTTGAGTATAGTGTTAGGTAGGGGTTGAGGTTCATTTTTTTTCCATATGGATATCTAGTTATTGCAGCACCATATATTGAAAAGATTGAATTTCTTATTGCATTATGTTGGTGCCTTTGTCAAAAATCACATGACCATGTGTATATGTGTGGGTCTGTTTCTGGATTGTACTCTGTTGCATTGAACTGTGTCTCATTTATACCAGTATTGCACTGTCTTGATTATTTTAGAATTATAATAAGTCTTGAAATAAGATTGTATAAGTCCTACAAATCAATTTTTCTTTTTTAAAGGTTCTTTTGAATATTCTAGATCCTTTGTTTCCATATAAATTTTAGAATCAGCCTGTCTATTTCTAAAAAACAAAAACCTACTGGAATTTTTATTGGAATTGGATTGACTCCATGTATTAATTTGTATAGACAAATTGTTAAGGAGTATAGACACCTTAACAAAATTGTGTCCTCTATCCATGAACGTATCTCTACATTTATCTAGATCTCCTATAATTTCTCTCTGCATTGTTTTATAGTTTTCAGTGTAGAGGTCTTCCACACTTTTCATTAAATTTGTTCCTAAGTATTTTTCTTTTTCATGCTAGTTTTTAAGTGATATTTAAAAATTTTTAAGAATTTTTTTAAAGTATTTTTAAGTGATATTTTAAAAATTTATTTTCCATTTGTTGCTCAAATATAGAAGTACAATTAATTTTTATATTGACTGTATTCTGGGATTTTTATTGATTCTGGTATTGATCAACTCAATCACAACCAAAATCCCAGCAGGCTTTTTTCTGTAGAGACTGACAGACTGATTCTAAACTTGATATGGAAATGTAAAAGACCTACTATAGTATTTATCATTTATCATTGAACATATGAATTCTAGTCTCTATTTATAATGTTTACTAAGAAATTAACTCGAATTTAAATGTACAAGTTGAAACATGTGTTTTGAAATTGGCCAAAATAGATTGTGAGGAATGTGAAACTTTGTGATCAAACAATTCGCTGAAAATTGTTCATAGTAAGTTGATATGATTATGAAACTTTATGAACCAAAGACTTGTCAAAATGGCTCAAACAGTAGTTGATAGGATTTCTCTCTTACTATTCTACATATTTTTCAAAGTGATTAATTTACTCATTGGCATAATTCTATTTTACCTTAGGCATGTTATTTGGCCATTTTTTTTTTCTTTTGCGGTACGGAGGCCTCTCACTGTTGTGGCCTCTCCCATTGTGGAGCACAGGTTTCGGATGCGCAGTCTCAGCGGCCATGACTCATGGGCCCAGCCGCTCCACGGCGTGTGGGATCTTCCTGGACCGGGGCACGAACCCGTGTCCCCTGCATCGGCAGGCGGACTCTCAACCACTGCGCCACCAGGGAAGCCCCTGTGACTCTTTTAATCTCCTCACTAATTGTAATATTGTTGCCTTGTCCCACTAAATTAAGGTTTAATGTCCTAAATGAGTTAAATCAACTTAATGTCTATTATCTGATGTTATAGAGGGTATTACAGAATAATAATCAAAGGCAGGGTCATTGGAATCAGTCTGCTTCTGAATTCAGAGCCTCTGCCATTTACTAGCTGTGTGCCTCAGGCAAACCACTTGATTTCTTTGATTCTCAGTTTCTTCATCTGTAAAACTGGAATAATCATTCCACTTTATAAGGTTATTAAGAGAATTAAACTGCATTTTGCTCATAAATCTCTTCTAGAAGTGCTCAAATACAGTAAAGTGCTCAATAAATGTTAACATTATTGAGAGAATATATCACATGTACTGATAAACATTATTGCTAGAATTCTATTTTTAGTGTATTTTTTGTCATTTGTAAAAACTATTCTGCTTTTGTTAATCTAGTATTAGAAAGGAGGGATTTTATATCTGGAGGTTTGTCATTTGGAGAAGTGCTGTAAAGAATTGGGAAATTGTGTTTTACCAGAAGGTGGCAGTAGAATTACATATTTGTACATATGGAACTTGGGTTTTTTTAATGCTATAGATTGGGGTAGGTTGTACTTTCAAATAAATCACGGTATTTGTTTCTTTAGACCATTGACAGGAGGAAAAGACTTGATATTGAATTGTCAGTTTAAAAAAGTATGGTAAAAAAAAAAAAGTATGGTAAAAAAATTCTCTCTGTATGTAAGTTGCCTTGCTTTAATAAACCTAGTTATATGGAATTTTGGCTATAAACTAGGTAAATCTACAGGATCTTTCTGAATTGCTACTTTTCTGGCATATTTTTAGGAATTAATTTATATGTTATAAAGTACTTAATAAATTAAAGGGTCAGAAAAAATCTTAAGATGTTTGTGAAGATTATGATTAATAATAAGGATAAAACAGTTCTTATTTATAATTTATCAGTGGGGAAAAACTGGATTCAGTTTTTTAACAATTGATTTATATACAGCACTTTAGGATTGAAGCTGTTAAGTAAAGCAAGAGGCAGAAGACATTTACATTAATAATATAAATCTGTAATCCCATTTCAAAAATTGCCACTTTTGTTGAAATCATGGTATACCTTGTTACATGGTTTCCAAATATTCTACAGGTGAGGTATTGCCTAATTGTCCCTTCTGGTGCTACATGGAACCTTTAAGGCAGTCTTACATAGGTAGAAAGAGTATGGAGATGAATGGACTTGTATTCAAGTTTTGGTTTGGTTCCTGGCTTTACGTCTTAAAGCACATTACTTTATCTGTAGAAGGGTGATCTACCTTCAGAGTTATTTTGAGGATTGGGGATAATGTATATAAAATGAGCATACTTTGTTAATGACTTTTTAAGAGCGTACCATGTAAAACTCATCACAGCCATACTGATGTCTCTTCTCCAGTGCAAAATATACAGTGGAAGTGTTGCCATCTTTATTTGATGTACTATAGCTCTGTTTATATAGCTTGATTTGCATTTTTACCTGCCATGCCACATTTTGCCCATATGACAGGAATTATTGTCAGGTTGGCCTTCCTATACTTACTCACGTAGTTGATTTTTTAAAAACTCTATTTTAGACTGTACTGTATGCTTATTTCATTGTGTTTTTATCTTACCAATAATTATAAGTACTAGTTCATTATTGCAGTCTATTAGTCTTTCAGTATACTTATTCTGATATCATAATATTAGTATATCTGTAGGTTTTATTGTGGGGGAAAAATGAAACTGGTAAGGGACAGAGCCATGAGGTCTTTACTAGCAATATCCTCATGATTGATAGCAATTTTGTGGCACAGCTATTAAGTTTATTAGACTACTGTGATTTTTCTCAGGGGTATTGGATGATTTGACATTTCATGACAATTTTTTTTTTTTTTTTTTGCGGTACGCGGGCCTCTCACTGCTGTGGCCTCTCCCGTTGTGGAGCACAGGCTCCGGACGCACAGGCTCAGCGGCCATGGCTCACGGGCCCAGCCGCTCAATGGCATGTGGGATCTTCCCGGACCAGGGCACGAGCCCGTGTCCCCTGCATCGGCAGGCGGACTCTCAACCACTGCGCCATGAGGGAAGCCTGACAATTTTTTTTTTAAATAAAGCCAAACTATACCTAAAAACTGCAAGTAAAGTCATTTATGTGATTTTTCATTAAATTGGTATAACTTAGTAAATATTATTTAAAGTATTTTTTTGTAAATGTAATAGATTTCCTACAAAGTGGCAAAAAATTAAGAATGCTTATTTCAAAATTGATTTTCTCATAAAAATGAAAAGCAGGAGACTTAAAAAAAATCGTTTGGTTTTTTATTGTGTTCTGGGAATATAAATAGTACTTTAATATTTATGTGAGAAAGGAAACATATTATATTTCTTCATGAAACAAACATTTATGGACAATTTTCATTTGAGCTACAGATTAATTAATCTATTCAACGTTGACTAACTCTATTATTCTTCATCTTTGTTTCAAATTCATGTATATGAAGTTCTTGTCTTATTCAGTAATATTCCAGACTTTGCACTTTCTTTAGTTTGATGAAATTGTCATATATTATTCTGAAAGTACTTTCACTAAGAGAAGGATGCAAGTTGATATTGTTAGGGAATATCTTTTTTCAGTGAAATTGGTCAACCTCATTTTAACTTCAATATTAAGAGCCTTTCTTTGTTCTTCATCTGATGGAATCAGTTTCTAATGTTAATATTTTCTAGTATGATTTCTCAAAAGTGAAAAACAAATGAAAATTAATGAAATACAAGAGTTCAGAGGATATGATCTCAGAATATCTGAATTTGTCACATGATAACTAAGTGTAGATGCTGGCTGAGAATTACTTTGCACCACACTGAGTAGTGGATAGATATAGTTGAAATGGTCTGAACGACTTTGCCAGTGGTGAGCAATTTAAACTAGGTTGTATTAAAATTAGTGCTATATATAATTTTTTTTTTTTTTTTTTGTGGCACGTGGGCCTCTCACTGTTGTGGCCTCTCCCATTGCGGAGCACAGGCTCCGGATGCACAGGCTCAGTGGCCATGGCTCACAGGCCTCGCCGCTCCACGGCATGTGGGATCCTCCCGGACCAGGGCACGAACCCATGTCCCCTGCATCGGCAGGTGGACTCTCAACCACTGCGCCACCAGGGAAGCCCTATATATAATTTTTAATATGTTTATTTTGTTATACCAAATATATGTGTATTAAGAGTATGATCTTGAGAGATGGAGTAGGAACATAGTATTTTAGATTTCTATTAGATAATTTAAGGATTGCATGCTTTAGGAAGAGTATTTTGCACTTTTGCTTTAAGGTACTGAGATAGGTAACAATGAGTTATATGATTAGACATAAATTATCAGTATAGGCAATCTCTGGCTTGGAGATGTTAACCCCAGTTTCTGTTGCTTGCAGTAGGAGTTGTAATTGCTCTAATTGCTTTGCATAAACATGATGTATACATTTAAAATCTTATATTCAACGTTAGGGAAAGCTCTAACTTATGCTTTAAAAATTAACTGATATTCATAATGATTTCTATTTAGTGTGCTAAAACACTGTAATACATATCATCTAAATCAATGAAAATGATTAAAATACATCTTGTATGCTTTTAATGTTAAGCGTAGTTTTTTTTTTCCCTAACTCTTAGAAAATTAGGCACAATAAAACCTTGAGTATCCAGAAATTAGGTAACTTCTAATAATAAAGAATACATGAAAGTTGCCAATGAGTTGGCTCTGAATATGAGAAATTACATTTTTACCTTAGATGTAGAAACACAATCTGACTTCAAAGGCCTTTGGCATTCATAGTTTGAAATTTCATCAGAAGGAAACATTTCTCAATAAAAGAATACCCTATAATATTCAGAAATAGATATAACATTGTACTTTTCCCAGGACAAGAAATTAATATAAATGAGTTAGAGAGGTGGTTTGAAGTTAACAGTAAGGAACAATCATTTGACTTCACTTTCGGAATTGTTGCTGACTAGATGTTTCTGAAAAACTCCTCTGTTATAAAAAACCTAGAAGCTCTATAAATTACAAAAAAAATCACTTTTAAATACATAACTGAGCTACCAAGAAAGTAGTTGTGTGGAGACAAGCACCATTGTTTGATGAATGGCATTTCTGGCTTTTCCCAGATTGAACTAGAACTGTTGTCACCTCCTTATTAAAGAAAAGAGGCTCACAGGTTCTACTTCCCATGTTTTTAGATAGTCACAGCTGGTGTTCCAAACATGCACATTCCCTAAACAGCTGGCAACAAGTTCAGATTCTTTGTCTCCCTTTGCAAGGCCTGCTTAGCCTTACTATAAAAAGACTATCAGTGGGCTGGGTTGCTTTCCTAGAGCCAATCCATGATGTGTCCAGTGCACCTTAATCCAAACATGCCTTTTCAGAGGACCATGTGCTCTATCCTGCTGCAGGCTTTTTTATCTGTGAGGCAGAAAGTATTTGCAGGAGCCCACTGCTAAACAGTGGCTCTCAGTAGAAAGCTCCACTTTCTTCAATGATAGGGAAATCTCTTGGAGAAAACTTTAGATTTAAGGAGCTAAAATCCAAGTGGTAAGTAAACATAGAAGGCAGGGCTCCCTATAATTACTGCTATAGAAATCTAGAATTCTCAGTTACCATTGTTTTGTGTGAGGGTCAAGACAAAAGGCTGCGGGTCCATTTGTGGATAGGTGGGCTTAAGAAAATAACTGTCAGCTTAAAATTGATTACCCAGCTAAACTATCGTTAAAGAATGAACAAAAATAAGGACATTTTCACATATAAAAAAGCTGAGAGTATTTTGAATCAGTACATGCTTACTTAACATCTAAAGGGATCACTTCTTGAAGAAAGCAAAGGAGCCAGGAGAGAGAGATCTGATTACAAATTAGTGAAAATGTGAGTAAATTTAAGCAAAAACTGAGTATATTTTATAATTATGATAGTAGTGATGATGATAATTATTTGAGGGAGTAAGATAACTCAAAGTACTAATGTTTTTAATAGCAATATTATGTAGAAAGGAGAAGTCATTGGTTTTAAAGAATTCTGAGGGTTTTTTTTGATGGGGGGAAGAAGAGTAAGTTTTAGTAGCTATGGACAGTAAGGTAAGTATGCATTTTACATTTTAAGAAGGACCACTGAATGACTAGAAACAGAAGAAATAAGATAAAAAAAACAGTGCAGGAGAAAAAATGGAATTAGAAAACATCAGTGAGGTGGCAGCAAAGGAGTGAAGGTGAAACAGAAAAAACAGGAAGAGTAGAAATTGCAAAGTAAGAAGACAAATAATTATGTTGCTTACAACAGTAAATTTAAGTGAATTAATCTTAGTTTAAAACAGAGATCATCAAATTAGGATAAAAAGAAATCTAACTACAGACAGAAAACCTAATGACATTGCATACTGAAAATCAAAAGATTACCAGATAACTGCTAACAAAAAGAAAGCTTGTATAGTTATATTAATATTAGATAAAATAGACTTCAGGAAAGGGTATTACTAAGCATAATGAGGGCAACTAATGGTCAAAGGTTTAACTCATCAGGAAGATAAAAGCATGTTAAGCTTTTAATTACCTAATAACATAGCCACAATATATATTTTTTTAATTTATATACTTAAAAAAGAGTTTGATAAATTCACAATTATAGTAGAAGATTTCAGTGTCACATCAGAAATTGCTAAAAGATTCCCCCAAATGTTCTGAAATTGAAGATATGAGCAACACGATTCAGTGATGGATCCCACAATTAGAGAATAAACATTCTTCTCAAGCCCAAACATAATGATTTAAAAAAATTGACTCATAGTTGGCCAAAAAGCACATCTTAACAACTGTGAAGTGTTTGTAATCTTATGGAGCATTTTTTTCTGATCACAATATAATTGTTAAAATCAATAACAAAAAAAGTTTATTTTATGTATTTTATTGTTTAAAATATATATGTGTGGAAAGTTAAAAACACACTTTGAGTTATTCTTGGAATAAATAAAAATAACAATGGAAATTTAAAAAATACTTAGAATTGAGTGATAATGAAAAAAAATTTTTTAAATATCTTACTTTTATTTTTAAAAATTTATTTATTTTTGGCTGCATTGGTCTTTGTTGCTGCATGCAGGCTTTCTCTAGTTGCGGTGAGCGGGGGCTACTCTTCGTTGTGGTGTGCAGGCTTCTCATTGCAGTGGCTTCTCTTGTTGTGGAGCGTGGGCTCTAGGCGTGTGAGCTTCAGTAGTTGTGGCATGCAGGCTCAGTAGTTGTGGCTCATGGGCTCTAGAGTGCAGGCTGAGTAGTTGTTGCACACTGGCTTAGTTGCTCTGCAGCATGTGGGATGTTCCCGGACCAGGGCTCAAACCTGTGTCCCCTGCATTGGCAGGCAGATTCTTAACCACTGCGCCACCAGGGAAGTCCTGAAAATTTTAAATATCAAAAGTAGTAGGATATAGTTTCTGATTCTGGAATGATGAAATAATTTGCAATAGATTTATGATCCCACTAAGAACAATTGGAAAAGCCAGACAAAAATAACATTTTTAAAGATTTCAGAAGCAATGTGGACTAAGAAGGTAAAAATCTAGATTTGGGAGAACTTCTCAGAGATGAACTGAAAATCTATAGCCACTTTTCCACTGAGTTAATTTACTGATTCTGGGAGTAAGCCAAAGGTTGAGAATCTGGGTTTGGTGCAGGCAGTGGGTCATGCATTGCTTGTGGATAGAGAAATCAGCAAAAATTTTGGTGATTGTGTGAGGCTAGAGTGGCACAATTGTCACTCAAATCAGAAATCAGTTTCCCTTTCAAGGTATTTGCCTCAATCCCATGACCAGTTTCCTTTTCAAAATATTTGCCAAATTCTAAAGCTAAAGGAAAGCTAACTGCTAAGCAGAAAACTTCTGAAAACAAGAGCTGAATTTACTAGTCTTGCAATTTCTGAAGTGATAGAGATCTTCAGGATGTGAGTCTGAAGAATATGCCAGGTCAGAGTTGACAGTCCTGGAGATGGTGGTGAACTGACACTGACATTTTCCAGCTACTTTCCCTTTGGATACACTTGCTGATTCTGAGTGCAGCAAGAGCAAAGATCAGCACACTATAGCCCATGGGCCAGGTCTGGCCTGCTGCCTGTTTTGTAAATAAAGTTTTTTTGGAAAACAGCCAGAATCATTCCTTTATTCATTTACATATTGTCTGTGGCTGCTTTCATGCTATAATGGCAGAGTTGACTACTTGTGATAAAGACTATTCCGCCAGAAAGCCTAAAATAGTTACTATCTGGCCCTTTACAGAAAGACGTTGTTCACCTCTGTATTAGAGGAATCTGGGCTTGACCTCTGATAGAGGGTCACTAATGAGGACAGAGTGACCAGTACAGCTTGTGGCAATTCACTGGGGCTGGAGTGCCTAATTCTGAAGCTATGCAGGACAACAGGACAAAGGTCTAAGCCAGAAACCTCTGAAAAGCATAGTGGAGTTTTCTGCGTTCTGTCTGTTTTGAGGGGACAAAGACCTGCCAGTCTTCAATTTAAAATCTTGAAGGGCCTCACCATAAGAATAGGGTTAAATTAAAGATTGAATTGTAAGGCAGTCTTAATTCAGCTCAGTCCCTGATTGAATGGAAGTGATCAGGACCACCACTCTCTAAGTGCCTAGCAGAATATTTAGATGGATCTTCTCAGATGGAAAAGTATTGTCAGTAGGTTTTTTTTTTCCTTTAAACAATTGTGCGCTGTGTCCTGTACACAATCAATAAAAAATTACTTGGTGCATAAAAGGGAGAACATTATGACTCTATTACCAAGAGAAAAACATAAACAAAACAGAATATAGAAGCAGACCTAGAAGTGATTCAGAACTTGGAGTTAGTAGAAAATAGCCTTAAAATACCTATTTTTAATATGTTCAAGAAAATAGGGAAAAAAATTCTTGAAAACAGATGAAAAGTTAGGGAATTCACCAGAGAATATGAGTATGTCTAAAACATTGAAGTGAACATTCTAGAATTGAAAAATATAACATCTGAATTGAAGAACTCAATGAATGGCTTAACATCAAATTGGATACATCAGAAAACAGCATTAGTGTACTTAAGGCAATTCGATAGAAAAAAATCCAAGCTGAAGCACAGAAAGAAAGAAAAGAAGGAAGGAAGGAAGGAAGGAAGGAAGGAGAATAAGGGATGTTATTAGATTCAGTAAAATGATGTAATGTGTGTAAATAGTGTCTTAAACTAGAGGACAGATTGAAAATAAGGAAGCAACAATACATAAAGAGATAATGAGCAAAACTAATGAAACATATTAAACACATCAGATTCAATTAATTCTACTAATCCCAAGCAGGCTGAATATGAAGGAAACCACATCATAGTCAAAATGCTGGAAAATCATAGACAAAGAGAAAAATCTTAAAAGCCCACCAGAGAAGAAAATGCACAGTACCTTTAATACTGACATAAACAGTGGAAGCCATAAAACAGTAGAATGACATGTTTAAAGTGCTGAAAGAAAGAAAACTTCTAACCTATAATTCTATACACAGCAAAAATATCTTCCAAAAATGAAGGTGAAATAAAGATGTTTTCAGACAAACAAAACAATTTGTTGCCAGTGCACCTGAACTAAAATAAAAACTAAATGGAGTTCTTCAGCCAGAAATAAAATGATCCTAATGGGAAGCACAGAAATTCAGTAAGGGATGAAGAGAACCAGAATAGGCATATGTATCATTTAAGATAATTGAATATTAATGGGACAAAACCCAAAAATAATCTCATGTTGAGTTAAACAATATTTGTATAATTAAAATATATTACAACAACAGTGCAAAAGGCAGAGTTAGGATAAATGGAATCAAAGTGTTGCAAAATACTGTTCTTATTGGAGAAACGATAAATGTGATACATTTGATTAGATTAACAAATCAAAGTTTGATGTTATAATGTCCAAGGTAACCACTATAATAATGGTAAATATGTGTGTAATTACCATGTTAATAGAGAAAAAAAGGATTAATAAAGTATTTGGTTAATTCAAAAGAAAAAGGAACATCAAATAGATGGGAAATAGAAAATAGGTAATAATAATAAATCCAGTTGTATCAGTGACTAAATTAAATATAATTAGACCAGATACCCTCTGTGAAAGAGTAAGGTCGTCACACTAAATTCAAAACAAAACCCCAAAATGTGCTGTTTACATGATGCATTTTCTATATAAGGCTATAAAAATCACTTGGAATGTGGCTGAAGTAATACTTACCAGGGATTTAGGAAAAAAGTAAGTAAAAGAAATAAATTAAGCCTTCAAGTAAAAGAATTTGCTTTTTTATCAATTGTAGAAAATACGTACCTTCTGTCAACAAACTTCAAACAGCAGTAGGCTTAGATAATTTTTACCTGTGACATTTACCAAACATGTGGAGCTGACATACGAACTGAATAGACAAAGAAAGCATGCTCCCTAACTCATTTGGTGGAACTAGTTGATTTTGAAGCCAAAACTAGACAAGGAGATTATGAAAAACTAATAGAGCCAACCTCTTTATGATCACAGATATACAAATCTTAAATAAAATCCAAATCAAATCCAGTAATGTAAAAATAAAAATACTTCATGACCAAATAGAAGTTATCTTAAAATTGCAGGAATGATTTAGGGTTAGAAAATATATTAATGTATTTCATCATATCACTACATTAAATGAGAAATATTTTGTAATTGTTTCAGTAGATGAGAGAAAGCATCTGATTAAAATTTATCAATCATTAATGATGGGGCTTCCCTGGTGGCGCGGTGGTTGGGAGTCTGCCTGCCGATGCGGGGGACACGGGTTCGTGCCCCGGTCCGGGAGGATCCCACATGCCGCGGAGCGGCTGGGCCCGTGAGCCATGGCCGCTGAGCCTGCGCGTCCGGATCCTGTGCTCCACAACGGGAGAGGCCACAGCAGTGAGAGGCCCGCGTACCGCAAAAAAAAAAAAATCATTAATGATGAAAAAAAGCAACATGGCTTAGCAAACTAGAAATAAAAGAGAGCTGCCTTGACTTAATAAAGGCCATGTATCTAAAGTGAGCAGAAAACATTATACTTTAGGGTGAATCTTTAGCAGCATCTCAATGAAAGTCAGACAAGATAAGGATGCATATTATATTTCCATCTATTCATCATTGCACAAGAAGTTCCAACTAATGTGAGAAGACAAGGGAAAAATAGGAGGCATAAGAACCAGGAAGAGGCAAATTTTCCCTGTTTTTTTACAGACCGTGTAATAGGAAATCTAAGAGAATCTACCATTTAATAATTATTAAACTTAATAAGAGTTGGGAAATAGGAGTGGGGAAAGATGTCATACAAAACATAGCTAAGAAGAGATTAATAAAAATTACTGCAACAAAATTAAAATACCATATATAGTAAAAAAAAAACAAAACAAAGTTAAAAGAGAAACTCTGGGTGAAATTATTTGCAACATGTATGTCAAAGAATTTCTATCCAAATTATATAACTCTGCACATTGATTTTTTTTTTTTTTTTTAAAGACAACCCAATAGAAAAATGACCAAAGGAAATGCAGTTTGGAAAAGAAGAAAGACTCATGTCCAGTGACCATTCAAGTATATTTTTAAAAGGGAAATGGAAATTAAAACAATGAGATACTGTTTCTTGTAGAAAGTTAAGTGGCGATGAGGGAAATGGGAACTTACACATTTCTGGTGGCAGTATAAATTGATGCAGCCCCTTTGGATAGTAATTTGGTTGTTACTAGCAAAATTTAAAATGTGCGTAATAACTTATGACCCTGCAAATCCACTTTTAAATAATTACTCTAGAACAGGGGTTGGCAAACTTCTGCTGTAAAAGGCCGGCTAGTAAACATTTTAGCCGTTGTAGGTCAAATGACCTCAGTTGCAAACACTCTTGCTACTGTAGTGCAGAAGAAGTCATGGATAATACATTAACAAATGAATGGGCTCAAGTAAAACTTTATTTACAGACACTGAAATTTGGGTTTTATATAAGTTTCATTTGTTATGAAATATTATTCTCCCTTTGATTTGTTTTTGCAACCATTAAAAAAATGTAAAAACCATTCTTAGCTTACTGGACATACAGAAACAGATGATAGGCCAGATTTGGCCTGTGGGCTATGGTTTGCCTGTTATAGAGCATCTCTTGCACATGTAGACAAAGTAGCCTGGAAGGATATTTTTTGCAACACTATTTTTAATAATAAATAAATGAAAGCAGATATCCATCCATAATGGAATGTTTAAATAAAATGGAGCATTTTCATATTATACCATATAGCTATTATCAGTAATGAGCTAGATTGGTAATCATATTGAGATGCTTGGATCTCAAAAACATATTAAATGAAAAAAAAAAACAAGTGGCTGAATTATATGTATTATTTATTTATTTTTTGCTGGGCCTTTTTTCCCCTTACAGTTTTATTGAAATATAATTGACATACAGCACTGTGTACATTTAAGGCATAATGATTTTACTTTACCACAATGTTTAGTGAGCATCCATCATCTCATAAAGATAGAAAAGAATAGATAAAGAAAAAATATGTTTTTCTTTGTGATGAGAACTCTTAGGATTTACTCTCCTGACTTTCACATATAACGTATAGCAGTGTTAACTAGAGGTTAACAGAGGTTTGTTAACTAGAGGTTTATACCTTTTGAGCACCTTTATCCAATTCCCCCACTCTCTACCCCAGCCTCTGGTAATCACCAATCTGATCACTTTTTCTATGAGTCTGAAGTATAATTGACCTATAAGACTATGTTAATTCCTGGTATACAACATAGTGATTTGATATCTCTATACATTACAAAATGATCACCACGATTAGTCTGTTTACCATCTGTCACCATACAAAGATATTACATTGTTATTGACTATATTTCCCACACTGTACATTTAATCCCTGTGGCTCATTTACTTTGTAACCGGAAGTTTGTACCTCTTAATCTCCCTCACCTATTTCGCTCATCCCCCCACCTCCTCCCCTCTGGCAACCACCTGTTTGTTCTCTGTATCTGTGACTCTGTTTTGTTATGTTTGTTTATTTGTTTTATTTTTTAGATTCCCTATGTAAGTGAAATCATACAGTATTTGTTTTTCTCTGACTTATTTTCTTAGCATAATACCTTCCAGCTTCATCCATGTTGTTGCAAAATGGCAAGATTTTATTCTTTTTTATTTGGCTGAGTAATATTCTATTATGTGTGTGTGTATACACACACACACACACACACACGTACACTCCCCCCCCATCTTCTTTGTCCATTCATCTATTGATGGACACTTAGGTCGTTTCCATATCTTGGCCATTGTAAATAATGCTGCAGTGAACATAGAGATGCATATATCTTTTCAAATTAGTGTTTTTGTTTTCTTCCGATGAATACCCAGAAGTGGAATTGCTGGATTGTGTGGTAGTTCTACTTTCAGTTTTTTTGAGGCACCTCCATACTGTTTTCCACAGTGGCTGTACCAATTTACACTCCCACCAACAGTGCACCAGGGTTTCCTCTTCTCCACATACTCGCCAGCACTTGTTATTTGTTGTCTTTTTGATAATAGCCATTCTGACAGGTGTGAGGTGATATCTCATTGTGGTTTTGAGTTGGCTTTACCTGATGATTAGTGATGTTTAGCATATTTTCATGTGTCTGTTGGCTCTCTGTATGCCTCTGGAAAAATGTCTATTCAGGTCCTCTGCCCATTTTTTAATCAGGTTGTTTGTTTTTTTGATGTTGAATTATGTGAGTTCTTTGTCAATTTTGTATGTATTTACATATTTTCATTGTTTATATTTGTATATAGAATATAATTTATTAATGAAACTGTTTATGAGTATTCTACATATTTTTCATGTATACATAGATGTATATGTAAGCAAAATAAAATGACTAAACAACACACATATATAACTTGTTACATGTACCTACTAGATTGCCTAATACAGGGTAAGTGCTCAGTAAAGTTGACAGGTTTTCCTTTGACTACCCACTGTTCTTTTAGAATTATCTGACTCTACACAGATAATTCCTTATATATACACATTTGCTGGTTTGGGAAACTTTCGGAAAGCCTGCCTACAACCTCTACCAGACAAGAGATCCTTCAGTGAGAACTAGAGCTTGGTTTTCTGGGATTTTATTATATTCACTTTATTGAATTGCTTGAGAGATATTCTTTCTTAACTGGTATGTGCATCTTTATACCTCACTGCAAGCTGATGGTAAATAAGATGTATTTCAACAGTTGGGCCATAAGTTAATGTAACATTAATTCTCTTGGGAGTTAACTTTCTGTTCTCTATCTCAAATTATGTCTAATTTCCCCAGCTCATCATCTTTCTTGTGCTTCTTCAAAGTAGATAATAGCCAAGGTTATGTTTTAATACCTTTGCTTACAAATTTTTAGTTTGACAGTTAGAAGAACGGCGATGCTATGAGTTTGGGAGGGGAATCTCATTTCAAGGAAGATGATGCGTTAGATTGTTGTCTCATTTCTATATAACCTGTCTTCACAAAAATAATCTTTGGTGACACTTGGGACATTTTTTGAGTTGTAATAGTATTTTTTGTATGTCTCTATTGACCAATAAATTTGTTTTTTTCCCTTAGAGTGTCTTTAAACTTTCAGGAATGTCATAGGGTTGCAGGTTTGTCAACTATATCTTACACTACAATATGTGTTGTCAATTAGATGAATGCTTGGACATTTTTTTTAATGCAGTTTAGGAGTGGAAATTTTTCTATCCTTGTTTTTCCCCAGCAAGTTTATATTAAATTAACTGGTTTTTTTTTAATATACTTTTAGTTTCAAATAATTCTTTTAAGCTATCAAGTTCAAGAAGTAACACTAATGTTGGCTCTCCTCCTATTTTTGATATGTTTAGAGAATTCGTTCCTAATGACTTTGGATTACACTACATCATGTGTCTTGAATTATTTGTTGATGTTCTTAATTTTTAGTTTGTATTTGGCATAGTGCAATGTGTCTGTCTTCCTGTTCTTTTTGTTGGGTATATTTCTAGTGTTTGAAAAGATGCTTTGGTCTTCTGCCCACAGTAGGCTAGGTCATTTTATCATGAATAATCTAATCTCAATATGGCAATATGGAATAAAAACTTCATCTGTTTCTGAATCAGAGATGACCTTCTATATGGGTACCATAAATAATTTTACAGTATTATTTTAGGAGTGCTTGGACAGCACAGAGGAGGAAGATTTTTGAGGGCACTGAGCATATATGAAAGAGTAAAAACACAAAAGAAACGAGCGTTTGTAAAGACTAACTTCACAGGTTTCAGAATTTTGCCAGCAGTATTTTATTTACTTGTGCAGAGGATTTGCATTTTGATTTAAGACGGTAGCATCACTGTATTGGATCCAGAATCCTTCCATAGTATAAGCAAATTCCATTCCATTTATTACTGTTTTCTTCAAAAGCACAGTTTTTTAAAAAAGAAACAGTAAAGTAAGAAAAGGAATATACAGCCTTTTGCATGCAGAAACTACTCTCTTGTTAAATTATTTAAGTAGTGTTTCTTAGTGAAGGATCTTGGAAAGATAGAAAAAGTACATCCTTTTAGGAAAAATTCAGAATGTTAAATGAAAGGAATAATGGGTGGCTTTAAGAAAGAGAACTTTATGATTTTGCAGGAGAAAAATTCAGATTCCCTTAGGATGGCAGACATATATAAATTGAAATTAACATTGGTAGTTTTCTCAGTTTCTGAATTATGCTGTAAACATGGACTACTTGATCAGAGCTGTAGCTACTGAAGATAGAAGAGATGGGGCTTAGAAAGTGTGGGTGACTTAGGTGACAGTCTTGGGAAATTAATTCTGACGGAATGGAAGATACCTTGCAAGGAGGGAGGGCGTGTCCCTTGGATGCTTGGTAGTAAAGGGAAAGAAAGAAGCAGCTGAAGATAAAGGACCAAGGGAAATAAGAAAAATGGAAAAACAAGAAAAAGACAAATTCTGTTCCCACCACTACCACAAAAAGTACCATTTATTAAAGAATCTACACTTCATTGTAGCCACAGAGGAGGGTGCTATTGAACTGAGAGAAACCTAGTAAGCCAACTTATCTCCGTTCTTCCCCTCTTCACAAGATAGCTTACTATTGCTGATTCTAAAAAAAACCAGTGCAAATAATCTTCAACTGAAAAAGAAGCCAGCATCCATACAGAGTTACTATAAGAAAACAGAAAATTAAAACCAAATCTTCTCAGCACACACATAGAATGAAAGGAAAAATAAAAAGAAAGAAAAGAAAAGCCACAAAAAAAGAAAAACTAAGACACAATACTTGAACATGAATAACCTCTATTAAACAAGCAATTGCATTATGAAAGGACACCATGAATCAGACACTCCAAAACTCACAATTGAAATGGACAATGAACAGGAGGATGTATGAAATAGGAGCTGACTGAACTCTGGAAAGGAAATCAACAAAAAAACTCAAAAATCATTTCAGAAATGAAAACTAAATTACAAGGTGCCCAAGGAAAGATAGATATTACCAGAAGTTCAGTAAGAGACATAAAGAATAGAAATGAAAAGGTCAAGAAAGTGAAATTGAAATAAGACAGATAAAAAGATCAGAGAGAAAAGTGATAGAGAAAATCCAATATATTTAGTTCAAGAACTTGAACTAGAAAAACAAATGGAAAATAAACAAATAATATTTAAAATTATAATAAAACAAACTTTTCTAAAATAAAAGGAGATGTGAATTTCCATATTGAAAGAGCTTCTATATGCCTGGAGGAACTGATTGATCTAGAATAATTGACTCTTAGCTATATCCTATATCCTACTATTAGACCTTAAAATAAAAGGAAAAGACCACCAGAGCCTCCAAGCCAAAAAATACTTTTATTGTTAAAATAAATTAAAAATGAAAATAATTAAAGTGGAAAGAAAATCAGTTTGACATCATACCTTTTAGAAACATTATGGCAAGAAAATGATGGACATTTTCAAGAAATTCAAAATGAGTAATTTAATTTGTTGTGGGACATTGAATAAGTAAAAAACTCCAAAGTCTGTAGTGATACCCAAGATTATTTGTGAATTACACTTTGAGTGCATTTTTAAAAAAAATCCTGCAGAGGTAGACCTTCAAGATGACGGAGGAGTGAGACGTGGGGGTCGCCTTCCTCCCCACAAACACATCAGAAATACATCTACATGTTGAACAGCTCCAACAGAACACCTACTGAACGTTGGCAGAAGACCTTAGGCCTCCCAAAAGGCAAGAAACTCCCCACATATCTGGGTAGGGCAAAAGAAAAAAGAAAAAACAGGGACAAAAGAATAGGGACAGGACCTGCACCTCTGGGAGGGAGCTGTGAAGGAGGAAAGGTTTCCACACACTAGGAAGCCCCTTCGCGGGCGGAGACTGCAAGTGGCTTCAGAGCTACGGAGGAGAGCGCAGCAACAGGGGTGTGGAGGGCAAAGCGGAGAGATTCCCGCACAGAGGATCGGGGCCGACCAGCAATCACCAGACCAAGAGGCTTGTTTGCTCACCCGCCCGGGAGGGTGGGGGCTGGGAGCTGAGGCTTGGGCTTCAGTCGGATCCCAGGGAGAGGACTGGGGTTGGCTGTGTGAACACAGCCTGAAGGGGGTTAGTGCGCCACGGCTAGCCAGGAGGGAGTCCGGGAAAAAGTCTGGAGCTGCCAAAGAGACAAGAGACTTTTTCTTGCCTCTTTGTTTCCTGGTGCGCGAGGAGAGGGGATTAAGAGCGCTGCTTTAAAGGAGCTCCAGAGACGGGCACGAGACGCGGCTATCAGCGCAGACCCCAGAGACGGGCATGGGACGCTAAGGCTGCTGCTGCAGCCACCAAGAAGCCTGTGTGCGAGCACAGGTCACTATCCACACCTCCCCTCCCGGGATCCTGTGCAGCCCGCCACTGCCAGGGTCCCGTGATCCAGGAACAACATCCCTGGGAGAACGCACGGCGTGCCTCAGGCTGGTGCAACATCACATTGGCTTCTGCTGCCGCAGGCTCGCCGCTCATCTGTACCCCTCCCTCACCCCGGCCTGAGTGAGCCAGAGCCCCCAAATCAGCTGCTCCTTTAACCCCGTCCGAAGAACAGACGCCCTCAGGCGACCTACACACAGAGGCGGGGCCAAATCCGAAGCCGAACCCGGGAGCTGTGCGAACAAAGAAGAGAAAGGGAAATTTCTCCCAGCAGCCTCAGGAGCAGCGGATTAAATCTCCACAATCAACTTAATGTACCCTGCATCTGTGGAATACCTGAATAGACAATGAATCATCCCAAATTGAGGAGGTGGACTTTGGGAGCAACGATATATATATCTTTTTCCTTTTTCTCTTTTTGTCAGTGTGTATGTTTATGCTTCTTTGTGTGACTTTGTCTGTATAACTTTGCTTTTACCATTTGTCCTAGGGTTCTGTCTTTTTTTTAGTATAGTTTTTAGTGCTTGTTGTCATTGGTGGATTTGTTTTTTCGTTTGGTTGCTCTCTTCTTTCTTTTTTTTCTTTTATTAATTTTTAAATTTTTAATAATTATTTTTTATTTTAATAACTTTTCCTTCCTTCCTTCCCTCCTTCCTTCCTTCCTTCCTTCCTTTCTTCCTTCCTTCCTTCCTTCCTTCCTTCCTTCCTTCCTTCCTTCCTTCCTTCCTTCCTTCCTTTCTTCCTTCCTCTCTTTCCTTCTCTCTTTTCTTCTGAGCCGTGTGGCTGACAGGGTCTTGGTGCTCCGGCAAGGTGTCAAGCCTGAGCCTCTGAGGTGGGAGAGCTGAGTTCAGGACATTGGTCTACCAGAGACCTCCCGGCTCCAAGTAATATTAAATGGCTAAAGCTCTCCCAGAGATCTCCATCTCAGTGCAAAGACCCAGCTCCATTCAATGAACAGCAAGCTACAGTGCTGGACACCCTGTGCCAGACAACTAGCAAGACAGGAACATGACCACACCCATTAGCAGAGAGGCTGCCTGAAATCATAATCGGTTCACAGACACCCCAAAACACACCACGTGGACCTGCCCACCAGAAAGACAAGATCCAGCCTCATCCACCAGAACACAGGCACCAGTCCCCTCTACCAGGAAGCCTACACAACACACTGAACCAACCTTAGGCTCTGGAGGCAGACACCAAAAACAACAGGAACTACTAACCTGCAGTCTGTGAAAAGGAGACCCCAAACACAGTAAGTTAAACAAAATGAGAAGACAGAGAAATGTGCAGCAGATGAAGGAGCAAGGTAAAAACCCACCAGACCAAACAAATGAAGAGGAAATAGGCAGTCTACCTGAAAAAGAACTCAGAGTGATGATAGTAAGGATGATCCAAAATCTTGGAAATAGAATGGAGAAAATACAAGAAAAGTTTAAAAGAACCTAGAAGAACTAAAGAGCCAACAAACAATGATGAACAACACAATAAATGAAATTAAAAATTCTCTAGAAGGAATCAGTAGCAGAATAACTGAGGCAGAGAACGGATAAGTGACCTGGAAGATAAAATAGTGGACATAACTACTGTAGAGCAGAATAAAGAAAAAAGAATGAAAAGAATTGAGGACAGTCTCAGAGACCTCTAGGACAACATAAATGCACCAACATTTGAATTATAAGGGTCCCAGAAGAAGAAGAGAAAAAGAAAGGGCCTGAGAAAATATTTGAAGAGATTATAGTTGAAAACTTCCCTAATATGAGAAAGGAAATAGTTAAACAAGTCCGCGAAGCACAGAGTCCCATACAGGATAAATCCAAGGAGAAGCACGCAAAGACACATATTAATCAAACTCTCAAAAATTAAATACAAAAAAAAATATTAAAAGCAGCAAGGGAGAAACAACAAATAACTTATGAGGGAATCCCCATAAGGTTATCAGCTGATCTTTAAGCAGAAACTCTGCAAGCCAGAAGGGAGTGGCAGGACATATTTAGAGTGATGAAAGGGAAGAACCTACAAACCAAGATTACTCTACCCAGCAAGGATCTCATTCAGATTTGATGGAGAAATTAAAACTTTTACAGACAAGCAAAAGCTAAGAGAATTCACCATCAAACCAGCTTTACAACAAATGCTCAGGGAACTTCTCTAGGCAGGAAACACAAGAGAAGGAAAAGACCTACAATAACAAACCCCAAACAATTAATAAAATAGCAATAGGAATATACATATCAATAACTACCTTACATGTAAATGGGTTAAATGCTTCAACCAAAAGACATAGACTGGCTGAATGGACACAAAAACAAGACCCGTATATATGCTGTCTACAAGAGAGCCAGTTCAGACCTAGGGACACATGCATTCTGCAAGTGAGGGGATGGAAAAAGATTGTCCATGCAGATGGAAATCAAAAGAAAGCTGGAGTAGCAATTCTCATATCAGACAAAATTGACTTTAAAATAAAGACTATTACAAGAGACAAAGAAGGACACAACATAATGATCAAGGGATCAATCCAAGAATATATAACAACTGTAAATATTTATGCACCCAACATAGGAGCACCTCAATACATAAGGCAAATGCTAACAGCCATAAAAGGGGAAATTGACAGGAACACAATCATAGTAGGGACCTTTAACACCCCACTTTCACCAATGGACAGATCATCCAAAATGAAAATAAAAAAGGAAACACAAGCTTTAAATGATACATTAAACAAGATGGACTTAATTTATTTTTAGGACATTCCATCCAAAAACAACAATACACTTTCTTCTGAAGTGCTCATGGAACCTTCTCCAGGATAAATCGTATCTTGGGTCACAAATCAAGCCCTGGTAAATTTAAGACAATTGAAATCATATCAAGTATCTTTTCTGACCACAATGGTATGAGACTAGATATCAATTACTGGAAAAAAATCTGTAAAGTAGTTGTTACAAAAAATTTCAAGCTCATTCATTTTCCTCATTTTCTTTTGTTTTATTTTTTCTGAACCATTTGAAAGTAAGTTGCAGATATCATGACAGTTCACATCTAAACACTTCAGTATGCATCAACCAAGAATAGGTCTGAAATTTTTCTTTTCTTTTTTTGGTCACACACAGCTTGAGGGATCTTAGTTCCCCAAAAAGGGACCAAACCCAGCCCCAGCAGTGAAAGTGCTGAGTCCTAACCACTGGACCGCTAGGGAATTCCTTTTAAAATTTTCTAAACAACTGCAAGACTTTTTTTTTGAAAACATTTTTATTGGAGTATAATTGCTTTACAATGGTGTGTTAGTTTCTGCTTTATAACAAAGTGAGTCAGCTATACATATACATATATCCCCATATCTCTTCCCTCTTGCGTCTCCCTCCCTCCCACCCTCCCACCCTCCCTATCCCACTCCTCTAGGTGGTCACAAAGCACCGAGCTGATCTCCCTGTGCTATGTGGCTGCTTCCCACTAGCTATCTATTTTACATTTGATAGTGTTATATATGTCCATGCCACTCTCTCACTTTGTCCCAGCTTACCCTTCCCCCTCCCTGTGTCCTCAAGTCCATTCTCTACGTCTGTATATTTATTCCTGTCCTGCCCCTAGGTTCTTCAGAACCATTTTTTTTTTTTTTAGATTCCATATATATGTGTTAGCATATGGTATTTGTTTTTCTCTTTCTGACTTACTTCACTCTGTATGACAGACTCTAGGTCCAGCCACCTCACTATAAATAACTCAATTTCGTTTCTTTTTCTGGCTGAATAATATTCCACTGTATATATGTGCCACATCTTCTTTATCCATTTGTCTGTCGAAGGACACTTAGGTAGCTTCCATGTCCTGGCTATTGTAAATAGAGCTGCAATGAACACTGTGGTACATGACTCTTTTTGAATTATGGTTTTCTCAGGTTATATGCTCAGTAGTGGGATTGCTGGGTCGTATGGTAGTTCTATTTTTAGTTTTTTAAGGAACCTCCATAGTGTTCTCCATAGTGGCTGTATCAATTTACATTCCCACCAACAGTGAAAAGGGTTCGCTTTTCTCCAACCTTCTCCAGCATTTAGTGTTTGTAGATTTTTTGAGGATGGCCATTCTTACTGGTGTGAGGTGATACCTCATTGTAATTTTGATTTGCATTTCTCTAATGATTAGTGATGTTGAGCATGCTTTCATGTGTTTGTTGGCAATCTGTATATCTTCTTTGGAGAAATGTGTATTTAGGTCTTCTGCCCATTTTTGGTTTGGGTTGTTTGTTTTTTTTGATATTGAGCTGCATGAGCTGCTTGAAAATTTTGGAGATTAATCCTTTGTCAGTTGCTTCATTTGCAAATATTTTCTCCCATTCTGAGGGTTCTATTTTCGTCTTGTTTATGGTTTCCTTTGCTGTGCAAAAACTTTTAAGTTTCATTAGGTTCCTGTAATATATTTTTGATACAAATCTTTTCAAGTATATGATTTACAAAAATTTTCTCCCATTTTTGGGTTTTTTTCACTTTCTTGGTAGTGTCCTTTGAAGCACAAAAATTTTTAATTTTGATAATATTCAATATATCTATTTTCCTTTTGTTGCTTGGTATATGTTTTATATACCTAAAAATGTAGAGAGACTTTTTAAATGTACATTGTGAACTATTTAAAAATAATGTGGGTTTTTGGGTCAATGAATATTTATTTTATTTTTAATTGTGGTAATATATACTGTATTAGTTTGCCAGGGCTGCCATAACAAAGTACCACAGACTGAGTGGCTTAAGCAACGGAAATTTATTTCCTCACAATTATGGAATCTAGAAGTCCAAGGTCAAGGTGCTGGCAGGATTGTTTTCTTATAAGGCCTCTCTTGTTGGCTTATAGATGGTCAAATCTTCTCCTGGTGTCTTCACATGGTCTTTACTTTGTCTTTCTCTGTGTCCTAGTTTCTTATAAGGACACTGTCATATTGGGTTAGGACCTACCCTAATGACCTCATTTAACCTTAATCATCTTTTTAAAGATCCTGTCTCCAATTACAGTCACATTCTGAGGTACTCAACATTAGGGCTTCAACGTATGAATTTTGAGGAGACACAGTTCAGCCCACAGCCTATACAAAACATAAAATTGACCATTTAAACCCTTTTAAAGTATGCAGTTCAGTGGCATTAAGTATGTTAACATTATCCTGTAACCATCACCACCAACTATCTCCAGAATTTTTATCACCTTTTAATACTGAAATTGTACCCATTAAACAGTAATTCCCCTTTCTCCCCTCCTTTGCCCCTGGAAACCACTGTTCTACTTTCTGTCTATATAAAACAATGTTTTAAGACAGTTTTTTCCATCATTAGTGAGAGTCTTCAAAGTTCCCCCAAATTAATTATTTTTATGCTAATCTGCAAAGTATGCACAAACTTTTACCTAGCTAAGAGGTTTCTTATACTCTTATATACAAAATTTTGTCCTTATTTGTATATCTGCCTTTTTACTGGGAGAGATTCCAGATTTCTCATCATCAGATTTCTTAACTACAGCCCTGGAGACTTATACTAGTCTTGTTTTATTATTTTTCAAGATAATTCAATGTTTCAATTTTTAAATTTGATTTTAAGTTGATAAGGTGATGTGTAGTTTACAGGAATAAAAGGTAAGTGAAAGTTTAAATGTGTTTCGGTCTTATTGTTTTGTAATCTAATGAATCTAATGTTTATTTGCTATTTTGAAAAGGGTCAATACTTTTTTCAGAATATTTTTTCTAATTCTCTTCATTTGGGGAGATTTTATTTTTTGTTCCTACTCTGCACTTTACTGTTTTATACCCTGTTATGTATGTGTTGTATCAACTCTGCATCTCATTGTAAATATAGATATTAAAGAAAATATTTTCCATGTAGAATCACCTCCCAGAATTATTGTTGTCTTTGCTTTATTCATACATTCATTCAGCAAACATTTATTGAGTATAATATGGTAAACATTGGATATACAAAGAAGAATAAGACATAATTTTTGTCTTCAAGGAGGTAAAAAATGTACCTAGATGCGTCTAAATAAATTATTATATTTGAAAGAAGAGTAAAGAAAGAAGGAGTTGTGGTTGGTCCAAACAGGAAACACAGTGGAGAAACTCAGAATCATGGAGATGCCAAGCCCATGGGCAGGTGACCACTAGTTGGAATGGCTGAAACTGTTGACTTGGACGTACAGAAGGAGTTGCTGGAGATGAGGCTTGAATGGTTGGAGCCAGGTTTTGAAGACCTTTATTTAAATACTATGATAAAAAGCATATGCAGTGAACATGGAGTTCTTAAACATTTTTAAGTCTCAGAGTGAAAAACAGGATCTGAGACTATTAGGTGATGTTAGCTACTCTTATTAAATAGTAATTAAATGCAATCTGAATGTATTCATGGTTATGTCATTTAAAAATTGTCATTAGGTGTTTTTTCATAGATTACTGACAAATACTGCTTAATTCAGAATCTCATATTGATATATATTTTTAATATATTTCATATTTGGCATATTTAAACATTTGGCATATTTAAAAATAATATTTACCTTGGCTTTGTGTTTCTTAATTTTTTTCCAGCTATAAGAAAGACCTGATGGATGAGGAACTAATGGAACCTCTGAAATATGCTGAACAACTTCCTGTAGCTCAGATAATACACCAGGTTTGCTTTCCATTTTGTTCTTTTGAAAGAAACAATAATTTTAAATCTCTGAAAAGTAATTGCTTTTGTTAGGTTTTTCAGAATCAGTGTGCTATAGCTGAAAGGCATTCCAGGCCACCTAGCCCTATTTAGACTCCACCTATTACAGTTGGAAATCTCATTCAAAGCACAATATTAAAAGGCTACTTGCTGTGTAACAGTAGAATTCTTGCTTATATAAAATACAGGGTAGAATCAGAATTATCTTTTGCGCATTACTTAACAACAAGTGTTAATTTCAGAGAACGCTCATTTGCACCATTGTATATGGTACTTGTTAGTTACAAAGAAAAAGTTGAAAAAATATCATTTGGTATAATTTTTTTGAGTAGCTAAAATGAAAAAGCAGTCTCTCCCTACTTCCTCTGCCCCACCCCATTATCAACTCTTGTAAAGTATAATTCTAAATGTCATGTGGGTAATTTTTTCATTTCCAATTTTAATGACTCTATCATCCCTTTTACATAACTGTAATCTTAAAGAAGGCAGTGTGGTAAGTTTTTAAACTTAGATTTGGTACCGTAATTTTGACAGCATATAAAGTCTGCCCTGCTGGACTAGAATCGAAGAATTTTAAAAGTGATCTGTTGGTGAGAGTTATGGCCTTTAGACTTACCAGGTTTTTCGGAGGCTATAGATTATGGGAAATATTAAAAGCCCTTAAATGTCAGAATTTTCATGAATGTTAATTATTATTATGTTTTTCCTTATGTCTTTGCCAATCAAAATAATTTTTATTTAGCAGATATGGATTGATTAGAAGTTCCAGGTTGAGTTTATTAAAAGAAACAGGCTTTTACTTTAAAATGTTGGCTATGTAGTTCTTTTCATTGACATTAACATTGAATATTAAAATTCTATGAGAAATTACCAAAAATGGTAAGAAATTTGCCCCTTTTGGTAGCCTATCTGTGGTTGGTAATCAGGTCCAGTTATATGTCAGGAATTCCCTGGTGTTGTCAGAGCTTAAATGACCTAACAGCCTGCAAATGTCACATTTAAAATTCTGTCTTCATGCCTGACTCTCAGCATGAATGAATTAAACAACAGAGCAGGCAGCAAGTCAGTATGTTCTTAATAGTCAGAGTGAGCAATGAAACAGTTTGTGGTTTGTTCAGAATAGGTAAATAGAATCTGCCCAGAACAGTTCACCTAGAATAAAATCTGAAATAGGAAACAAGAGTTAACCTTTAAGATGGTTGACCAGATGAAATGTCAGTCATATTTTTACAGCTTGAATGAACCAATAAACTATGGTTTATGTAAGAGCTGCGTTTTGCTATTATATACTATATAAATTCAAAGATGAAAATCTTTGACCCTGGTGAAAATTTTTATGATGATATTCTTGGCATTATAAGAAGCTATATTAATTTTAACACTGAATTATTAAACATTATAATGAAATTTTTGTAGTAACTGAATTTATAAAATTTTAATTTTAAGATACATGATAGGAATTTATTTTCTTTTTATTGAATAAAATTAATTTTGTTCTCAGGAGGTAATAAGGAAAGATCATTGTTAAACCAGACTCTTATAATCTGTTCCTCTTGTTATGTCCCTTTATTGACAGTACTACAACTTTGGAACTGTTACCATTGTCTATCCAAGTGATGTTTAAGAAACATATGAGTTATGTTGCTAGAAGTTTACTTATAAGTGGATTATTTGAAAGTGGTCTTCCCCCTAAGAGAATAGTAATAATACATGTAATAATTAGGTTCAGCCAATCCCACAAAACTTTTAAACATGTAATATATTTAAATTACAGCATTATTGTGGTATATATCTAAGCTCCACCTATAATAATAGTATGTTTTTATACTATAACTATTTTTTCTTCTAATCTTGAATCATGCTTTACCTATGCCTGTTTTGGAGCATGTGTCATTTTTATTTGAAATAATGTTATTTATTCACATGTCTTATAGATATCTTATATTTGATTGTCTTTCTGGATGTCCTTGGTTTCTTGATATTCTTTTCAGCATCTAGCCTTGTGCCATGTATGTATATATCTGAATGGATGGATATGTATATTTAATGGTATAGTGAGAGCCAGATTATCTCTTTTCCCTACTACCCAGCCATCAGAAGCTGGGGCCTCTCACTGGTGGTACAGTTTAGGAGCTGAAGGAGAGAAGGAACAGGGTCAGGGGCTGTAACATGAGGAGCAACTTGAGAAATAGCAGAGAGAGAGGAATGTATCTCAGTCATTTGAGTAATTAATTTCTTGTGTATGTTACTTAAACTGCATTTTACAGTGAGGAGGTAGGCAAGATTTCAGTATTACCATTTCATATTGCCAAATTATTTACCTCTTTTTAGGGGTCCTAGCAACATGATTGCACATCTAGGAAACCCAAGACACTCAAGTTACAAACAGTAGAATTAATAAGAGAATCTGGTGAGATAGCCAGATATAAGATGAATAAAACTGGTAGCTTCTCTATATATGCAATAACTACACAGGATGGAAATGGGAAAAATGTTCTTTTTTTTTAAAAATAAATTTATTTATTTATTTATGGCTGCGTTGGGTCTTTGTTGCTGTGCACAGGGTTTCTCTAGTTGTGGTGAGCGGGGGCTATTCTTAATTGCGGTGTGCTGGCTTCTCATTGCGGTGGCTTCTCTTGTTGAGGAGCACGGGCTCTAGGTGCGCGGGCTTCAGTAGTTGTGGCATGCAGACTTAGTAGTTGTGGCTCGCGGGCTGTAGAGCGCAGGCTCAGTAGTTGTTGTGCAGGGGCTTAGGTGCTCTGCGGCATGTGGGATCTTCCCGGACCAGGGCTTGAACCCGTGTTCCCTGCATTGGCAGGCCGATTCTTAACCACTGCGCCACCAAGGGAGTCCCAAGATGGGAAAAATTTTCTTTCACAATGAAAGGATCTATAAAATACTTAGGAGTAAATTTATCAAGTAAACCATAGCCCCTGTAGTGTAAGAATTGTGGAAACATACCATGTTTCATAAGCAGAAAGTTATACCAAATATTTGATGGGGCAGGGAACTTAATATCATAAAAGTATCATTTCTCCCAAATTAGCAGTTCTAATTAGAATAGAAGCAAGTTTTTTTTTTAATGTTAGAAAACAAAAATGACCACATAGTTCATGTGGAAGAACAAATATCTAGTAATAGCCAAAGAAGGTATATAAAAAGAGAGAAAACACAGCCACTAGAATTATATAGTTATGTATGGACAAAGGAATAGACAAATGGATTAATGGAATACAATGAAAGGGTGGATTTCAAACTTTATTTATTACAATTGACAATGAGAAATACATTTTACATACATAATGACCCTTGATATATGTGTTTGTATGTGTATGTTAAAAATCAGAAATAAAAGTATTATGAAACATTAGCCCTTATTACATATGATACACACTATTTTCTTTTTCTATTTTTTAAATGGCAAATAAAACATACTAAATTGATTTCAAAAGCAACAAATATTCCTGATCCGTGGCTTGACAAACACTAGAACAGAGAATCCAGAGAAAAAAATTTATTGTTTGATCATTAGATATATGATTAAGATGATTTGTATTTCAGTAAGAAAACAGTTACACTTCTATTTCCTACTATGTAATACAAAGTAAATTTTGTGTAAAGACTTAAAGTAAAATAAATAAATAAAATATTTAGAAGAAAGTTTAGGCAACTGCATTTTTAATCTAGGAGTAGGGAAGAATTTCTTAAAGAACACACAAATGCGGAAGATATGTTCAGCACCATAAAAATTCAATATTTTATATAACACAAGATACCACAATGTTAAAAGACTAATGTTAGAATCAAGACAAAATGTTTACAAAGAAACAATAGTAAATTGGTTAATATCTAAAATATACACAGAATTCTTAGAAGTTTATAAAAAACAACTCAGAAAAAAAAAGAGATGAAAAACAGTTTAGAAAAAAAAAAACAGATGAAAAGCAGTTCCGAAAAAAAAAAAAACAGAGAGATGAAAAGCAGTTCAGAAAAGAGCAAACTTGAATGAAAAGAAAGCCTAAAACTCAGTAAGGAAGTGCACATTACCAATTCAGTAAAATTATTATATGCCCTTCAAATTGGCAGAAATTAAAATCACACTTTGGAAAACAGTTTGGCAGTTCCTCAAAAGGTTAAACATAGATTTACCATGTGACCCATTGATTCCAACCTAAGTATATAAAAACATGCATCCACACAGAAACTTGTACATGAATGATCATCACAACATTATTCATAATAGCCAATAATTGGAAACAACACAAGTGTCCATCAACTAATGGATGAATAAAATATAGTACATCCATACAGTGGACCATTATTCAGTGATAAAAGGGAATGAAGTACCGATACATACTACAACATGGTGAACCTTGAAAACAAACAGTGTGTTAAGTTAAAGTCTGTCATAAAAGACCACACATTGTATGGTTCAATTTGTGTGAAATGTCCAGAATAGGCAAATCTACAGAGACAGAAAGTAGATTAGTGATTGTCTAAGACTAGGATGAGGTGGGGGAATGAGGAATGACTTCTAAATGGGTATAGGGTTTCTTTTTTTTGAGTGATAAAAATGTTCTAAACTTGGTGGTGATCATTGTGTAGCTCTGTGAATATACTAAAACGATTGAACTGTACACTTTAAAAGGGTGAATTTCATAGTGTATGAATTATATTTCAATCAAAATGTTTTAAAAATTAAAATCACCCATTTCTGGCAGAGATGCTAGGAGAAAGATACTTGTATACCTTGTTGGTAGATATCTGAATTATTCCTACCTTTTTAAAAGGCCATCTTGCAACATCTACTCACATTTAATATATATACCCTTCAACCCAGTGGTTCCACTTGTGAGAATATAGCCCATAGTGTTAATATATGAATAAAAGTACTAACATATAAGAATCTCAGTGCAATGATAATTTATAGCAGCATTACTTGTGGCCACAACAAATTGGAAACGGTGTGAATGCCCCTCAACACAGTTGATATATAGTGCGTACGATTTTCAGAAGCCACAAATCAGTAGAGCAAATACATGTTTTTCCATATTTTCTTATAATTGCACTTTTTTTTTTATCAACTAACCTCTTATCCCTCCTCCTCTTTCTGCCTAATGGTAGAAAATGTAGTCACTTACACCTAGTATTTTCTCCCTCTTCCACTCCTTCCTGGGATGATGGAATCACAGCTTAGGTAGTAGGGGGTAGTTGACATGGCTTCATGGCACTGAGAGATTCATGGTGTTCCTCCACTGAGATATACTGTAATATTGTATAGTTTTGGATTGGCATCTACCTCTTCTGATAATTGCTGAGTTGGCCATGTGCACGGCACATCTGTTAATATTTTACACACCATCTCTTCACATAGTTGCATAGCTCTAGTAATGTTGGAGGAAGAGAACAGAGTACGCAATGAGAAAGGCCAGCTTCTCATTTGCTGTCATTCCTTCTCTATCCACTTCCTCTATTCTCTATCCTCTTCTGTCTTCTGACTTTCTCACTTTTCTTTCTTGTCCCTTTCCCCCATTTTCCTCTATTTTGTTCTCATAAGCTAAAGTTATATGAATTCTTCCCCCATGTTGGTGAGTGTTGTTAGTATTTTCATTGGAAAGTGAATTAAGTACAGTGTCTGATACATAGTACACACTGGATAAATATGGAGACCTTTGTTGAGTTTAGGCTCTGGCATGCTGACAGAAAAGAGAGTTAAGAGTTCTCTAAAGGTCACAAAGAGCTTGTGGCAGACCTGTTTATGATACTCAGGTTCCTTTCATAGCCAACAGTGGTGGCGTTTATTAAACATCTCGGAGGAGGTGTGCAGATCATAGGGTTCATTATACTAACAATTCAGGCAACCTAGTGGTCTTGCAGCAACACAGCAAAAGCATAAACTGCATGGAAAGGCATAACTTGCAGCTACTGTTGAAGGGAGCATCACTTCACATGAAAGTACAACTATTCCTTTTAAGGATTCATCAAGTTAGGACGTAGAATATTACTGGGAAGGCAGGTACAGAACTATCTTACTGAGACAGGTACAGAGAGAAGTGTATTATTTTCCCATATAAGTAATTTTACGTTTACTTCAGACATGTTAATTTTAAAATTAAGCCACTTTAAAAAAATAGCTTAAATTTACTCTTAAGATTTGAAATATGTGACTATACTGTGGTCTTTTGTGGTAAGTTGGTAGTTTTTCTTCTTTGTGAAAAGAATTGCATGCAGATGGGTCAGAAAACTTTTCCCTTTTTTTTAATTAGTAGGCTCATTTTACTTTAATTTGTAAACATAAAAAGTTGATAAGCACCATGTAGAGTTTATTGAATTATAAATGGTGACAACTAGGGATTTAAAAAAATAACCAGACACAAGTCTTTTAAAAAAAGAAATTAGTATGTAGTTAAGAGTAGTATATTAGTCTCAAATACAGATGTTACTTAAACTTCCTTTTTAAAAAATTAAAATATTTTAGAAATGTACTGAAAAATGAAAAGGTCAGTAATGAATGTATAATTTATCATAACAGTTTTCCTTTAGTGTCATCTAGTTAAGCATGTGTTTTATTTTTTAAAATTTTGTGTCAAGAATCAATTTTAGTTAGCTCTGGCAGATATTAAAATGTTTAGGCTTGTACTGTTTAGATATACAAAGTGCCACTGATACAAAAATGTAGGTAAGTCTTATGTGCAGAATAGATAGTACAAATCATCTAGCTAGCCTAGAAACCCCGGTATGTATATGGATTATATAAATGATAAAGATCACATCACAGATCAGTGAGAAATTAAAGGATTATTCAGTAAATAATGCTGGGACAACTAATTAAGTATTTGCAGGGGGCAGGGAAGACTTGATTCTTGCTTTATAACATGTGGAAAAAAGTAAATTTTAATTGGATTATAGATCACTGCAAAAAATGGAAAATATCAAAACTATACATTGGTAAATATTTGTTGGAAAGGAATTTCTAAGCATGAAAATAATGGCAAAAACTTCAAGGAAAATTGATATATTTTACTTTGTACAAATGTAAAACTTACGTACATCAAAAGAAAAAGGCAAATATCAAAGTGGAAAACTATTTTCCTCACAGAATTAACATCTTTACATATAAAGAGCTTTTACAAAGAGATAAGGAAAAAACTTAACTCTTCAATGGAAAAGGAGCAAAGAACATATACAGACATGCCTCAAAAGTTGAAATAAAGATGGCTAATAAACTGATGAAAACATGTTAATATTCATTAATGATTTAAGAATTATTCATTTCAACCATAAAGTACCATTTTAAAAAATCTCTTAGATTAACAAAGATATGAAAAGTATTAATACTCACTAAAAACAAAACACATACACTGCTGGAGAGGAGTGTAAATTAGTACAAAGTGAGGACAGTGTGGTAATTTGTACCAAAATTTGTAAATATGTTTATGAACTATTTAGACATGACTGATTGAATACACATTTATTCTCCTTCCTGAAAAGCCCTACTAAAGTGACAGTAAAGACATAAAAATATATAAATCCCATAAGACAAAGAAAATGGAAGAGGAAAGAATAGCAGAAAAATTGGAAGAAGAAATTGGAAGAAACATGGAAGAAGAAAAATAGTTGAAAAATTGGAAGAAGAAAAATAGTTGAACAAATGGTAGCCAACTTGGCAGAGTGGACAAGCTGCACCCTAACTTCCATCATGGGGGAGATCTGTAAGAACAAGCCATTTGTACTGCAGAACCTTGGGAAAGCAGGCACCAGGCACCTCAAAGGTTGCGTGCAAAGAGAACTCCCAGTGTCCTTCTCCTGTTTAGTTCTCAAAACACTGGCATCCAGGCTTATATTCTATCAGGCAGAAGATTGGAGAATTCCTCCCTGAGGATACTAGTCCAATAGAAAAATATTGTGCATTTTGACATTTGCAGGACCCCAGTTTTATAGCCAAGTCCCAGTCTGTTCACCCCACTGGTAAGCCCAGTGGTTGATAAGTGCTGTTAATACATAAAGATCTTATGATCAGTGTTTTATTTCCTACTCTTAACTATGAAGATACAACCAAGGATCATTAAACTTTCGGGGAGTGTCTTCATTATGAAAGACAAAGCTCAAAATAAGCAAATGGAAAAAGTGAGGTTCTCCCCGCCCTTTTCCCCTAAACTAACACATTTAGTTAGACTGACCAAGATTATAGAAGAAAAAAATTAACAAACTCAAGAATGAAGAGGGGGCATCATTAGAACCCTTTCAGAAATCAAAAGGATTATAAGTAAAGGTTATGAAGACCTTTATCCAACAAATTAGACAACTTAGGTGAAATGGACAAATTCCTAGAAACATTCAAATGTTAAAACTGATTCAAAAAGAAATAGAAAAGCTAAATAGACTTTTATCAAGTTAAGCAATTGAATTTGTAAATTAAAATTTTACCACAAAGAAGGGTCTGGCCTCTGATGGCATCACTGGAGAATTCTATCAAACATTTAAGTAAAAAATGATACAGAGTCTCAGAAAATTGAGGAGGAGAAAACACTTCCCAACTTATTTTATGAGGTTAGTATACCCTGATATCAAAGACATCACGAGAGAAGAAAACCACAGATCAACATCCCTCGCGAACATAGGCACAAAACCATAACAGTGTTGGCAACAGGAACAAGAGACAACTTGTATATGATCAAATATCTAGTCTGTGGCAAAGCCAAGATTTGAACCTGAGCATTTTAGCACTGGAGGCTTTGCTCTTATATACTGGACTGCGCTGTGCTATGAAAGCAGCAAAGATATGGTGTGAACTCTGTAAGTATGAACTGAATTTAAACCTCCAATGTGTCTGTCTGTTCTTGGTCCTGATGATTATTGTGCTCATTTGTGAAATTAAACTTATCTTACTATCTCAGCCTGTTCCTATATTAAACAAGCATAAATATGCATGATTTAAACATCTTGATTAGAGATTTTTTAGTAGATGCGTTCCTGGGATTTAAGATATGTGAGAGATTCATTCTGGGTATCAACATCATGAAACAATTTTATCTTCTTTATTAATTCAAGACCCTTTACTAAGGCAAAGGCTAGGTGTAAACAAAGGCACAAACCGGTGTATGCTTTAAAAAACTTTAACGTACTCAAGTGAATATTTTGTCTTGACAGAGATATATTATCCACTTTTTCCCCACTGTGTTCTTATCCATATTCCATGCTTTTCCTGGATCCCCCAGTTTCAGTTATATGGCTTCTTACAAATCCTTTAATATTTTAATAAGATTAGTAGATTGTAAAATCTATATTTTTTAATGCATCTCTGCAGGGTACATGGTGATGATATAATGTAACCTATTCTCTTTCATTCACACAAGCTGCCCAAAAGATTACTATAGAGCTATGTGTCCATTAAAGATTCAGTTTACTGGAAAGAAGTACTGGAGTGTGTCCCATCAGGCCTTGGCTTATAACATGGAAGGTTATCTTGCAAAATTTTGTTTCATCTATGCTTTGTTTTTCCTTTTTAATCCTAGAGGTAATTTTTTTTTTTTCTAGTACAACCAGTCCATATAGTTCCTGGTATGTCCATTGTTTTGCTTTAGGGTACTCTTGGCATTTGAATGGGACCATTTTTTCATTGTACAAGACTGGTCTGTGCATCACAGGATTTTTGGCATCCCTGGTCCTTCCAAACACTGGTTGCCATTAGTACTCCTCACTCATTCATTGTGATACCATACCAAACAATGCACTCACCTTTTCTGAATTCCTCCCCTCCCATGGAGGGCAGTACTACCTCAGGTTGAGTACCACGGCAGGTATTACTTGCAGTGTTTGCCTATAGAACCATTTATCTGTATGGTCCAGTCTCTTAATCTTATAATGTAATATTTAAAAATATGTATAATTGAGAACCTCTTCTCACTTTTCTACATTCTGAGATGTTTTCTTGGATGCTGCAATTCTAGCTTCTGTCATTGTGACATGGATTTGGACAATTTTTCAGTTCTTCTGTCCTCGTTTGTGATAGTTCTTCATCTTATTTTACTCTAGCTATTTTGGCATTTTTATGTTTTTCTATTCTAGTAATGCCTACCTAAACTTTACTAAAGGTTGACTGAAATGTCTATCAAGTAGAAAATTTCTGACACTTTCTTTTTAAAAATGTGCCTATTGAATTATCAATACCTGGAAACTCATCAAAAGGCTGAATCCATAGTACTCTCCCTGCCTAGGGACTGACAAAGATTGCTTTAAATTCTTATAGAGCTTTCTCTAATTGTAGACTTTAAAACTGAAGTCTAGTGAAAAATAACATACTGCGTTTTTATTTTCATTCAAATTATAAGGCAAGTAATGAAAATTAAACTATTTGAAGGTCATGTGCTACTCCTTTAATATCAACTGGGATATAATTTTAGATTCATATAAATTAATCTCAGCTTTCATATTATGACAGTCACTTCCAAAAATGTCACTTTTCGAGGAATAAATGAAACTGTAAAGCTATTTGAAAATAGTGATCAATATTTCAATACTGATATTTCATCAACTTTATGTAAGTTTGAAAACTTCTGTCCATCTATAAATTTGTCATCATAGTTTCTGATATATTAAATTTCTATATTAGAAATGAAAAGTTTGAGCCTCATTAGTCATTAAGTATTCCAGAATAAAAACAAACAGATACGAGTTTTCACCAAGTTTGTAAAGATTTTAAAAATGAGAATAGTTGATGTCGGTGAAGGGGCAGTGAGGTGAGCATGCTCATAAGTTGCTGATGGGAATGTAAGTTAATACAGCCTTTAGGAAAAGTAGTTTGTTAGTGTGTTTGTGTTTATAGCTAATAATAGTAATTCCACCTCTAGGATTTTATTCAGAAGAAGGAATTAGAATAGGACAGAAAGATTTATGTTTAAATCTGTTATGTTCTATTAGCATTTCTTAGGACACAGCATAATGTAATAGGGTGGACTGGGATTGAATCCAGGCTTCACCATTTAATAACTGTCTGGTCTTGGGAAAGCCTCTTAATCTTTCTTTTGCAAATTATACATTGGAAATATGATGATGATGATAATGATGATGACAATGACAACAGTAGCAACAGTGAAGACATTGACAGATTCATCTGGGTTAAATACTGCTGAATAAATCTAATTAGGTCCCTTACCAATTTTCCATAGCAGATGTTCCAAATATTTGCTATAGTCTTTATGCCTCTGCCTCACTTCCATCCCCTTTCATGTTCAGCTTATGACCTAGCCTCCCAAGTCTTGAGGAAATTAGGTGAAAACACCTTCAGTATACCTTCCCCATACCTTCAAACTTATTTGTATCGTCATGAGTCTTTATCTTTTTTGTTCATCTCAAAGGAAGAAGTGTGTGAATTGTATCAGAGATAACCTTACTTACCCTATTAGGAACGTCGTTCCATCAGTTATGCCTTTCTCTCGTCTTTACACTCTCCACTGCTGACTTAGATGTTTTTAGTCCTTAAAAAAGTCTTCCTCGATCCTGCTATAACTGAGCTCAACAATGGAGAAACAAACAGCCCATATTAAAAATGAGCAAAGGGCTTGAATAGACATCAGTCAATAGGGAAATGCAAATCAGAACCACAATGAGATAACTTCTTCATACCCATTAGGATGACTATTATCAAAAAAACAGAAAATGACAAGTGCTGGAGAGGATGTGGAGAAATTGGAACCCTTGTGAACTGCTAGTGGAAATGTAAAATGGTATAGCCACCATGGAAAACAGTGTGGTGGTTCCTCAAAAAATTAAAACAGTTACCAATTCCATTTCTGAGTACACAGCCCAAAGAATTAAAAGCAGGGATTTGAACAGATATTTGTAACCCATTGTCTATAGCAGCATTGTTCATAATAGCCAAAAGGTAGAAACAACCCAAATGTCCATTGACAAATAAGTGGATAAATAAAATGTGGCATATACGTACAATGAGATATTATTTAGCCTTAAAAAGGAAAGAAATTCTGAAACATGCTGAACCTTGAAGATTTTATACTAAGTGAAATAAACTAGACACAAAAGTACAAATATTGTATGATTCCACTTATATGAGGTACCAGGAATAGTCAAATTCACAGACACAGGAAGTAGAACAGTGATTTCCAGGAGCTGAGGGAGGAGGGACCTGGAGAGTTATTGTTTAATGGGTATAGTTTTAGTTTGGGAAAATGAAAATGTTCTGGAGATAGATGGTGGTGATGGTTGCACAATGTGAGTTTACTTAAAGCCACTGAACTGTACACCTAAAAATGGTTAAAATGGTAAATTTTATGTATATTTTACCACAATAAAAAAAGTAAACTAACTCTCTTCATTTCTTCACTCCCATTTTTTTCCTCAATCTACTTTATTCTAGTTTGTACTCCAGCAAATGCTCTGTATCTGTTCTTGCAAAATGTACTAAAATGTCCTAATTTTCACATCATCTTAATTTTTTACTTATTTGTGATATTTAGCTCTCTGAAACCTTTTTACTTTGCTCTTAGACCATCACTGTATACTGGTTTTCCTTCAATCTCTCTGATCAATTCCTTTGAAAATCTTTTGCTTTTATCTTCCTAGACCTATCTCTAGGATTTTGTGTCTTTTACAAATTCTTACTGGACAGGCACTCCCTACTGTTCAATCTACCATGATGTTTTTCAAATATTACTTACATGTAAGTAACCCCCAAATATCTTCATCTCCTTTGAGTTACAGAACAATATTTTATTGCCTATAAGATAGCTCAACCTGGATCTCCAACACATTGTCTAAAACAGAATTCACCCCTTTCCTAAATGGTTCTTCTATTATGTTTTATACCTTAATGCCACTGTATCTTCAGTAATACTAGCTCAGAATCTTGGGCTTTTTTTTTTCTCTGTCTCTCCTCCCTCCATCTCTCCGTTCTTCTCTCCCTCCTTCTCTCCTTCCCTCTCTCCTTCCCTTCTCCTTCCTCTCACAATATTCATATATAATTAGTTTTTAGTTTCTGTTTAATCTGTCCCTTAAAGGTATCTCAAATCCATCTACTCCTTTCCATATTTTGGGGGCACCTGCAAACAAGTATAAAACATCATATTTCACAGTTAATCATAATCATCATCATCAGAAAATAATTATTACCATTGAAAAAGTTATCGTTCCCATTTTATGCATAGATGAACTGGGGTTCAAAATGGTTTAAGTAACTTGCCTAAGATCTTCCATCTTGTAAGTGGCAAAGCCAGAATTTGGATATAGGTCTGTTTGACTTCAAAGCCCTTCCTCTTAACAATATATAGTTCCTCTTACCAACATTGTAAAGTTCTTATAAAGGAACTTTGTTTGCAGGAAATTTGATGAATGAGGTGTCAACAGATGTAATGCATGCTATGTTTAATTGCAACCATATTTTGGAAGAACTGAATGTCAACAGAGTTCGTTCAGTATTCAGCACCTGAGTATCGATTTATTTAGAAACTGGCCTAAAGAGAGTCACCCTCTTTACAGTTCTATTCCTGATTTCCTTCCCATCCCAGTTGTTCTTGGCTACCAAGTGAGGGCTTAAGACAAGGTAGAGATCTGAGGGGATGTGGGTTAAAAGCAGTAGGAGAATGTGCTTAAGATTAACTTTACTCATTTAAAATTGTACCTGTAGTTGACTCACTTGAATCAAGAGAAAAGTTTCTTCTATGTAGTCACCTAATCTGAGGATCTATATTTAGTTCAGAGAGTTCAGCAACATTAAGGATTTTTATAGACTTTTGTGAACTATCCTGTTAATGTAACAACCATTTATAACATGATTTTCAAAAAATCTTCCATAAAACTGATGATAAAATATAATCAGTTATAATATAATTCATATCCTGTTTGCCTGTATAATTCTTTATCTTTTCACCACTGAAGGCAGCTTGATAGATGATAGTGGTTTGTCCAAAGTTGTAAGAAAATGAGTGTCAGAGAGCCTGAATGATCTCTAATTTGTGTGAGTGGACCTTGAATACTTGAGAATTAGCTACATACAACTAAAATAAACAATCAGCAATTAAATCAACTAGACAAATACACATTTCTTTCACAAGTCAAAGTAATTTAGAGTTCATCACATTTAGGAAGCGAACATCCCTAATGAATATTAGTCATTTGACCCTTTGTATTGCTTTGAATATTAAGATCTTGGTAGTAATTAACCTTATTCCCTTTGCATTACAGCTTTATCATCTTAGTTACTAAGACAGAAGGCTTTCAGAAGAGTTTTTGGTTCTTTATAGAAAATAAAATTTTTTTCTTTTTCTTTTAAAACATTTTGTATAAATAGTAAAGTCTTGTTGCATATATTTTATAATGGATTTTTATTTTATTAACAGACCATGATATAATAGCAGTTCTAAATTGGATTTTTGTCGTTTAAAATTCATTTGTAATTTTGTAAATGTGCCAGATATAAAGAATGTCTTCATTTTCTGTATTCCATTATATCAAAATGAATCACATAGCTTCTGGTGTATTCTTAGATTTTTCTAAGTTTGTCTTAACAACGTGTAGACCATAGTATTAGGGGCATAAGTGTGCTTTGATGGTAGATTGTTGGTGTTTTGAATAAATGTTGGCTTTCTGGGTGTTGAGGCAAAAAGTACTGGAAGTGAGGAGATGGGCCATTTTCCACCTTCAAGAAATGGAAAAGTGATGTGCTCCTTGGCTAGTTCCCTACTTTTCCGATAGAAATCTGTACATAGGAAGAAAAGGTACATTATACAGTGAAGAAAATAGAACCAGATCACTCATGCCCAATGTATCCTGTGCTTCTAGTAGGAAGGTTTTTAATTTACAGTAGAATAAGGTAAATGAACATTTTAGTTAAAGAAAAAAGTGAGGGAAATATGTTGTTGCTTTTATTAACAGGCAGTTATGTGCCTATCCTGATAAACTTGACAGCAGTTCAACTCAAGGATCCACTGAAAGCAGTACTAGAAGTACCATGGCAAAAGGAGAAAATGAAACACAAGAGAATCTGTATACCCATTAGGATGACTATTATCAAAAAAATTCAGAAACTGGCTGTTTGGATATAGACATAAAAATACAGTGCCCTTCAGCTTAATGCTGTGTACTTGGCAAGTAGTTAGATACTGACTAGCAACAGATAGAAATAGTGTAACTAGGAGTTATTTAATCTGTCATCTAAATTGACCTGAAATCACCTGAATGTGCTTTCCGATAAGGGTTGAGATTATCATTCACTTTAAAACTGATGTATTCGGGCATCCCTGGTGGTGCAGTGGTTGAGGGTCCGCCTGCCGATGCAGGGGACACGGGTTCGTGCCCCGGTCCGGGAAGATCCCACATGTAGCGGAGCGGCTGGGCCCGTGAGCCATGGCCGCTGAGCCTGCGTGTCCGGAGCCTGTGCTCCACAACGGGAGAGGCCACAACGGTGAGAGGCCTGCGTACCGCCAGAAAAAAAAACAAAAAACAAAAAACTGATATATTCATGGCAAAAAAGTCATATTTTATATTAAAGGAATCAATATCTTTAGTTACACATTTGTAACATTCAAGATTAACTTTCATTTCATAGTACTAATCATGTTTGGTGGGTAATTAGTGTAGTATATTTCAATTATAATTTCTGATAACATTTACATAAGCACAGGTTTCTTTCAAAGATTATTTTTACTTTGGTTTATATTCAGATGTAGTTACCAGTGCCTGATCAAGGCATTCAGTTGTTTGATTTTGTTTGTGTTTCTTTTTTTATTTACCAGTTCTATCTGCAAGGTTATTAATACCTTGTGAAAACAGAATAATATCCATTTTACCTAATATTGGTTAACTAAGAGATTTCTAGTTTAAAATGTGCCAATAGATGTTTAACTTTGTAGAATAAACATGTTTACTTTTAGATAGTGTTATTAAATCTATAACATTGCTAGAGTGAGATGTAATAATTATAAATGGATATGTTAGGCACTAATTATATATTTTGTTCTGCTAAATAGCTATATCTGTTATACCTAAAAGTGTTAAAGTTTGTGATAGAGTAGATTCAACTGACATTTTAACAATTAATTTTTAAGAGTTTCAGACTTACTTTACTTCTTTCCTGGTACATGTCGGCTGTTTCTCCCAAAAATAAAATAGTAATTGTAACAACTATAAACCTTAGCCTGCTGTCTTCAACTAGTATAGAAGTAGAAAAGGACTGTTTCAGAACACTATCATTTATTAAGCCATTTAGAGGGCCTTTATCCATGGGAAAGATCATTACAAGTAGAGTATGGGAATAATAATTATAAGATTTCTTTTTGTTTGTGAATATGTCAAGCATTTTTATAATGACTACCATGGCTAAAAGTGACTGTTTTTGTTAAAAATACTTTGTCAAACTTTAGATAATTTATTGTAAAAGAAATTTAGTTTAAAATCTTTTTAGGTATAAGCAGATGATGTTCAAAAATTAATTTGACTGAAATTAACTAATTTCTCTGAATAATGTCCATTTAAACACAAAGATAAGCTTCCTGATTTGTTCTTCAGACTATATATTTCAAAAGAGAAGGTGCCAATGAACACTTAAAAGCACTGTAATGATTCTTTTGGGAGACCCACATTACAGACGTTATAAAAATTCTGCCTAAAAATATGGAGTTGGAATTTACCTTTTCCTTAAACAGGAAAATAACAAAAGCCCATTATAGTAATTTTCAATTTTTTTCCTCAACTATTTACCCATTTAGAAATAGTTGTACAGCTGGAGGCAAGCATTATTCATTGTTGGTGAATTAGTGGGGGTTTTGTCTTTTTTGTTTTTTAGGTACAGAATAAAATGTAATTTAAATGTACTTTTTGTGATAATTAAGTTGTTGACATTTTTCATATCAGAGTGAGAAACTTTTCCTCATGGTTTGAAATCATAAAGTAATGTAAGAGTGTGCTGATTTCTCACTGCTTTCTTAGAATCATGTATGTTATCTCAATGTTAGAAAATCTTCTAGACTTTTAAAAATCTATCCAATCCTTGCATCTCTTAGATGGCATCTCACCAAAATGTTGTCCACTCAATCATGGAAAAGTCCTCTCATGCTCCTCAGAGCAACCTGTTCTTTCTTTGAACTGCCTGTTGGAAATTTTTCTTAAATCTAATTGGAAACAGTCTCATACTTTCCACTCCTTCATTTTAGTTCTAGCACTAAAGGCTACATAAAACAAGTCTGGTCCTGGTTGCATCTGCCAACCATCATCAAATATTTGAAAGGTTATTACTTTTCTCCTCACTTTCCAAGATTCTGTCTTCAGGAAGACATTGCGGTGTAGTGGAAAGACCATGGTATTTCGAATGAGTCAGGACTAGGTTCAAACCAAGGTTGGCTAATTAATAGTTTTGTTACCTTGGGCGATTTACTTACCTCTTTTACTCTAGCTCTTATCTGAAAGATGGGGTTAATACTTTCAATGAAGAATTGTTACAAGATAGTGTATATAGAACACCTGGCACATTCTTGACACTGAACAAATGTTGGTTCTTGACAAATGTTGACTCTCTTCTTCCTCTCCCCTTGCCACCTTCCCTCATCCATATTTAAGAGGACGTATTTAAGAGCATAATTTTTTATTGAGGCAGAGAATACATTAAAATAAAGAAACAATAGGATTCACTTAGTTACTCACTGACTAATGGGGAGGAGAGAATAGGTCAAAACTACACCTTTCCCTGTATCCATTAAGTTTGGTTGAATAAACAAGCTGGTGAAACGGGGTATACATGTAGAAAAATTCATTTAATAAGAACACAACTAGATGTTATACATAAATAATCAGAAATTTTTGGAGTGTGCACGTTTCATTCTTTTTCTGTAAAAGATACAAATGGCAAGCAAACAAAGCAGTAAAAGGAATCTATGCACAAAATACACAATTTCTTGTATATATCATATTTCTATATACAGTTTAAATTCATATTCATACTTGTAGCCATGGGATTTAAATGTGCTTAACTGTGAGTTTCCCATGTAATATGTTTCTGAAGCACTAGTTCTACAGTATGTTAGTAGTTAATAGGTTAAAAAGAGGGTTTCATGGTATAAGTTAGTGAAATGCTTAAATAAAAATTACATGTTTCTTTACTCTGGGACTTGAAATCATCTTTAATAAACTGATATGTGTTGTGAGGATATCAGAGATTTGAAACACCATTTTATCCTCTTTTGAGGACATGCTTTATTCTTATGATTTATTTTATCAATGTAAATAATATAAAAGCACAGACTGAAGAAAATCACTATACAGTTAGAGGATGAAAAATCTTCCTTCTGCTCTCTTAGGTTCTGTGGCTGGGCTTGAGAATTAAACTGACATAAGACAGATTAACAGGAGAAAAACAGAAATTTTATTTAATATTTTTATGTACATATGGGAGTCTTCATAAGGAAAGTGAAGACCCAAAGAAGCAGGTAGGACTGAGAGCTTATATACTTTAATAAAGAAGCAATAAATTTGTGGGAAAGTGATGAGACAGAGGGACTTGGGCTAGGGAGGCAGTAAATTGTGGGAAAGTGATTAAGAAAATATATGGGGGAAACTAATGGAAGATAAGGGTTATTTTAGTAGGTTGGTTTGTATAGATTCATTTTGGTGTTGACTCCCAGTCTCCAGTAATGAGAATGTTCTTCCCTTCCTGGTACAGAGAGGGTACCTCTCTCATAGGAAATTTTATGATCTGCTTTTTGGTAGAAAGGTGGAGGTCAGAGAGCTCTTCCTGCAACTCCTGTTTCTCAAGTGCCTTCAGTTCAAAATAATATGCCAGAATGGCATAGCTTGGGGTAGCATGTTCTGAACCCATTCAACAGCAATTCTTTAGAGCATGGATTGGCAAACCATGGCTCATGGGTCAAATCAACCCACCACCTGTTTTTGTAAATAAAGTTTTATTGGGACATAGCCAAGCCCATTCATTTGCATATTGTCTACAGTTAATATTGTACTTTGAGGCAGAGTTGAGGAGGCAGAGTTGAATACTTAGAAGAAAGATTCTGTGGCCTGCAAAGCCTAAAATATTGATATTTACTCTCTGGCCCTCTATAGAGAAATGAAAAAAGATTCCTGCTCTAAAACCTTGAAATGCTTTCTCAGAAACATGCATATTTAGAAACATGACTAATTTATAAAACTACTGCATGTACCTTAATTTTATTTAAGAAGTAAGGATTTATCTACTTTTCTGTATAAACATAAATGAAATGATTTTTCATGACCTACAAATGTAAGTACAAAGGAACCTATGTTAATATACATTACTACTTTTACAAGTAAGAATAACCATATTTACAAGCCCCTTAGCTCAAATGGCTTGTACATAGTAGGCATTGAGGAAATATTTGTTGAATTTATTATTGACAATAAATCTAGAAAAATATAAGACAAAAAATATAGTACAAAGGGATTCTTCTAGCTTTAAAATAAAAGATCATTTCTGAATTTTGAAATACCTGTCAACCTATTAGGAAAATATGTTTTACTTACATTTTTCATGTGTAGAGAATAGATATATACACATTAAAACTGCAGAGAATGATGAGATAGTATCTTTAAATCTGTATATGTTAGTATGCACTTAAATATCCCTTGCTACATGAATTACAAAAAAAGGGTAAATCCTAGTACTTTTTAACGTAACCATTTATATGTAGAAATATAAATTAGAGCATATGTGTGTGGAAGTATTTCTTGCTTTAAATGATCAAATTTGCAGTGGTTACAAAGACATCTCAAACTGCAGGCATGTGCCAGTGTAAAGTGGAGACTGATATATTTAAAGATGCATTCCATGTGTGCTGTATCTGCTACTTGACCATGAATAGCTAGGAGGGCAGTACTCAGGAGAGCCAGCATTTCTGGGCATGTGCCTTGTACCCATTTAGTCTCTTGTTGATATACCAACCTTTCTTCCCCAGTTCTACCCCTAAATCCTAACACCAACTGCCTCCAATATGTGCTCTATAGCTCATTAGTCTTGTGCTTATTTTAATTGCCCCATAATATCCGTGAGGTTAAAGGAGTTGCCTGGAGGAGAAGTCTGGACCCATTCCCAGAGGAATTGTGCAGTTTAGTAGCATTTTTGTAATGGTTAAGAGCACTGACTTTGAAATCAGACTAAACCATGTTTCAGTCCTAGCGAAACCACTTACTAAAGCTTCTAGCTTGTGACTAGTCAGGTTACTCAATCAGTTTTCTCATGTTTGAAATAAGATAATGATAATTATGTCACAGTGCCATTGTAAGGATTAAGTTAGATAATATATATGGAGGTCTTACAAAGGAGTAAGCACTTTGTACAGCACTCCATAAATGATAATCATGATTATGGGTAGTGGTGGTAGTTTTGTAACAATTGTTAACTTTCCTTATCCGTAAAACAGGGTAATAATATTATCTACCTTAAAGGCAATGCATTGACACATTTAAAATTCTTAAAATAATGCATGGCATATGATAAACATTTAAAAAGTGTTAACCATTATCATCTGCAGTCTCTGCTTGACTCTTGGGTTCTTCCCTCAGGCATTCTTATCAGTACAGATCTCTTGTTTTACAGGCTGACTGGAAATCCCTTTCCTCTTTCTATATTCTCTCCTTTCCAAATCAGTTAGAGATGTGGAAATTTTTATAGACCCTACAGAAATATGTGTCCTTTTAACTCTGGCTTAAAATTGGATAATATGGTAATTTGTATCTTGCAAGGTATAACTTGTCAAATTTATTGCCATAAAGTTCTTTTTATATCCTCTTATTACCTTTCGAATGTCTGTGTAATCTATAGTGATATTCCCTCTTTCATTATTCTCTGTTTTTTTCTTTTAATCAGTTTTGTCAGAAGTTTATCAATTTTATTGAACTTTCAAAGAAGCAGTTTTGGGTTGTTGATATTTTTCTCTTTTTTGTTTTGTTTTGTCTTTTATTGAATTTCACTTTTTAATTTTCTTTTTTCTGCTTACTTGGGTTTCATTTGCTCTTCTTTTTCAGATTTCTTCAGGTGGAATCTTAGATTACTGATTTTAGAAATTTCTTCTTAGAAATTTTAGAAATTTATTCTTTTCTAATATAAGCACACAAAGCTATACATATCTCTGTAAGCATGTTTTATGGACATGCCCCACATTTTGAAGTGTACGAATATCGCCTGCCATTTTGGCTGCCCACCATCAAGCCCTCAGCCTCTGCAGCCACCCCTGACAGTGCACCCTGAGGGGAACTCAGGACAGAGAAAAACAGGGTACTGGCGCTAGATAGTTAAGGTGCATATCAAAGGAATAATTTCAGTAAGCCCAGACTCTTGCATCTTTCCATACATAGAAAAGTGCTAAATTCATTAACTTGAGATGTCTGGTTTTTTGAATATAACTAGCAGTAAGTAATCTTTTGATGTTGGACTCCTGAGTTTGTTTCTTTTTCTTTTTTTTTCCAAAACTGCTATATATCCTGATACATTCTGGCTCCTACCCTGCCTCTTCGGAGCAGTCCCTCTGAGCTCTCTGAGAGGCTGTATCCCAGGCTTAAGTCCTTAGTAAGTCTGCTGAATAAAACGTAATATTCAGTTTTTAGGCTTTGCATTCTTTTCAGTTGACAAGTATATTTTCATTTTCATTTTTATTCAGTTCAAAATATTTTTTAATATCCCTTGTGATTTCTTCTTGGGTTATTCAGAAATGTGTTGTTTAATTTCCAAGTACTTGAGGATTTTTCCAATTTATCTTTTCTGTTACTGATTTCTAGTTGAATTTCCACTGTGTGGAGTACTCTGTGTGATTTCAACCCTTTTAAATTTATTGAGACATGTGTTATAGACCAGAAATTGGTCTATCATGGTGAATGTTCCATGTGTGCTTATAGAGCATGTGTATTCTATTGTCATTGGGTGGAGTGAAATAAATATATCAATTACATCAAATTTGTTGATAATGTTCAAATTTTCTATATTCTTACTGATTTTTTTACTTATTAATTCTGAGATTGTGCTGAAATATACAATTATAATTTTTCCTTTCAGTTCTTTCAGTTTTTGATATGTGTATTTGAAGCTTTAAGTACATACACATTTAGAATTGGTATGTCTTTTTGATGAATCAATCCCTTTATTTATATGAGAAGTTCCTTTTTATCCCTATAATATTCAATGGTCTAAAGTCTACTTTGTTCTGACATTAATATGGCCTGCCCAGGTTTCTTTTTCCATGGTATTTCTTTTTCCATTTGGATGCTTTTAACTTATCTGTTTTGAATTTAAAGTAGTTTCTTATAGGTAGAATATCATTGAGTTTTATGTTTTTATTCAACTTGACAATCTTTGCCTTTTAATTGGAATGTTAAGGTCTTTTCCCTTAATGTAATTATCAGTATTTAAATTGGATTTAAATCTGGTTGGATTTAGATCTACTATATTGCTGTTTGTTTTATACTTGCTCCATCTGTTTTCAATTCCTTTTCTTTTTCTGTTTTCTATTATTTTGTATGATCCCATTTTAACTCCACTTTTGGTTTATTAAGTGAATCCACTTTGTTGTTGTTACTCTAGGATTTATAATATGTATCTTTAATTTAATAAGTCTACTTTAAATAATATTATTCTGTGTATAACATAAGAACTTTATAATGATATTTTCTCAATTCCTCCCTTCCATCCTTTGTACTGTAGTTGTTATACGTTTTGTTCCTACATATTTATGAACCCCACAATACATTATTATCATTTTTGCTTTAAGCAGTCAATTATCTTTTAAGGAAATTTTAAAATGAGGAAAATGTTTTTATATTTGTTTACCAGTTTACCATTTCGATCTCTCCTCTCTCATTTGTGGAAGTCTGTATTTCCGTCTGGTATAATTTTCATTCTGCCTGAAGAACTTCTCTTAACATTTCTTGTATTATAGGTCTGCTATAGGTATACCTTGTAGTATAGGTATTTGGTATACTACCTTGTAGTATAAGTCTGCTGCAGTATACATCTGTTGAATTCTCAAAGCTTTTGTTTTACTGGAAGTTTATTTCATGTTCATCCTTGAAAGATTTTTTCACTTGTCAGATTTTCCCTAGAATTCTAGATTAACAGTTGTTTTCTTTCTGTACTTTAAAGATGTCTTTCCATTGTCTTCTGGTCTCCATGGTTGCTGACAGCACATCTTCAATCATTCTTACCTTTGTTGCTCTGTAGCAGGGGTCAATACACTTTTTCTTAAAGGACCAGATAGTAAATAGTTTAGGTTTGTGGGTCATCTGGTCTTCTTTACAACTACTGAACTTTGGTGTAGTGTGAAAGCAGCAATAGACAATATGTAAATGAATGAGTGTGGCTGTGTTCTCATAAAACTTTATTTGTAAAATCATGTGACTGGCTCATCTGCTGTAGTTTGTTGAACTCTGCTCTGTAAGAACAAATCTCTTTTTATCTGATCTCTTTTAAGGTGTTCTCTCTATCACTGTTTTTCAGCGTTTTGATTATGATGTTCCTTTGTGTGGCTTTCTCTGTGTTTCTTATGTTGGTGTTGAGCTTTGTGGATTTGGTGGTATATAGGTTTTTTGTTTGTTTGTTTGTTTGTTTTTACCAACATACACAATGATTTTATACACATCCATGGATAGTACTAACATTTATAACCATTCACATACACATGTATGTTTGGTTTATAGTTTTTATGAAATCTGGAAAAAATTTCACTCATGTTACATATTTTTGATAATGTTCAAATTTCTATATTCTTCCTGAATTTTTTTAAAATCAGCCCCTCACTGATTTTTTTTACTTATTAATTCTGAGAATGTGACCTTGCTTAATATTATGCCCACAATAGGCATATCTTAGGCTCTGTTTATTCTTTTCTCTTTCTTTCCTTCATTTTGAGTACTTCTACTGCTATCTTAATAGTTCTCTGTTACTTCTTCTGTAGTGTCTAATCTACTGTTAATTTCATCCAGTTTATCTTTCATTTTATATATATTTTTCATCTCTAGAAATCCTATAATGGGGCTTATTTAAATATTCTATTTCTCTCCTCATATGTTCATGTTTTCCTTTACATCCCATTTATAATAGCTGTCCTAAGATCCCTGTCTACTAAATCCATCATCTTTTTCATTTATGTGTCTATTTCAATTGATTAATTTTTCTCCTGGCTTTGGCTGATATTTTCCTCCTTCCCATGTCTTTTTAAAAAATTGGATGCTAGCTATTTTAATTTTTTGTTGTTGTTGGCTGTTGCATTTTGGATTTTTGTTTTATTCATGTAGCGAGTGTTGGATTTTGTTCTAGGATCAGTTTGATTTCGCTAAGGATTGCTTTTAAGTTGTTTTAGGCAGGTCCAGAGTAGTCTTTTTTGGGGGGTTGGTGATAGCCCCACTGTTTCTGATTTATTCTGATTTAGCCCCACTATAAGCTGGGACAGGGTGCTCTGCATATTATGAGTATTGGGAATTGTTTGGCCTGTTGCTTTTGGTGTTTTGTTTTGTTTTTCTGTACGATCTTCTTGTTATGCATATACAGATTAGAACTCTGCCAAAGATTTAAGGAAATCTCTCTGCAGTTCTCTGGAGCTCTCTGTGGAGCCCGCTTTTCTGCAATAGTCTACCCTGAAAATTCTAGCCAACAAAACCTCCTTGAATTCTAATCTGTGTCTCTTCAACTCTTCAATACTGCCTGGCTCCCTTGGGGGTTCTGTCCTTGTGCTGCAGCTTGGAAATGGCCTCCAGGCAATAAGCTTGAGCAATTGAAGGACTCATCTTATTTGTTTCCATTCTTTCAAGGATCAGAAAACTGCTGCAAATTGTCCAGTATCTGAAAACCATTGTTTCCTACCTTTTGAATGATTATCTAGTTGTTCAGAAAGGCAGATAATTCCTGTAGCGTTTAATCCTACATAGGCAGAAGCAAAACTCTGATCACCTCTTAACAGACACAGATAGATACTATTGATAAATGAACCTTTATTATGTATTTGTGGGAACAGTGGGTTCATTCTCTTAGTTAAGAACTAAAAACTAGATTCATTTATTTCAAACTTCAAATTGTTTTACACATTTTTTTTAATTTACACCTGTTCACTCAACATCCAGAGTATTTATTTAGTTCAATAACACCTATTTTATATTTATTTATTATTATTATTTTTTTTGCAGTACACGGTCCCCTCACTGTTGTGGCCTCTTCTGCTGTGGAGCACAGGCTCCGGACGCACAGGCTTAGCGGCCATGGCCCACGGGCCCAGCCGCTCCGCGGCATGTGGGATCTTCCCAGACCTGGGCACGAACCCGTGTCCCCTGCATTGGCAGGCGGACTCCCAACCACTGCACCACCAGGGAAGCTCCCACATTTTTAAATGAATATTTTTTTAACTTCTCACTAGGGAGTCTTGAAAGAGACTGTGTCGTTATTTGATTAATGCAGTTCTTATTTTTTTCCTTAAGTCATAAAACCAAGATGTAAATTGGTACTTAATATTTATATTTGAATATTTTACATTTCTTATTTTCAAGAAGAAAATAATATATAACTAAAACAAATTGATTATTGTATTCAAAGCTTATGAGACCTTGATAAGGTTCAGAAATGGATAAAGTATCACAAGCAGATCAAAATGTCGCAGAATCACACCTGTAAATTAACTATAGTGTAAGATATAAACCAAATATCATCAGTGCCCTGAGAAGAAGAAAGTAATTCTTACCGAAGTATGAGAACAGGCTTCACCTGGAGGTGATATTTGATCAAGGTCTTAGAGAATAAATAGGTATGAAAGAGTAGGAGGAATTAGTCTAGAATATTTCATTCTCTTATTTTTTTTAAACATGTAAAGTTAATATCGTAATAAGGTTTTCCACTCAAGGAACAGTTATCAGATGTAATAAATAGTTTCATTTCAAGATTTGTTTGTTAATTAGTTTTCTATAGGTGTGTAACAAACAAATTTAAAAGCATTTATTATCTCACAGTTTCCATGTCTCAGGAGTCCAGGCACAGCTTAGCTTAATCCTGTGCTTAGGGTCTAACAAGGCTTCAATCAAGGTGTTAACCAGGACTGCAGTCTCATCTGAGGCTCAGAATTTTCTTCCAAGTGTACTGATCATTGTCAGAATTCAGCTTTTCATGTCATAGAACTGACTGTGAGGCAGGTCCTCAGCTCCTAGAGATTGCCTGCCATTCCCTGTCTGTGGTCCATTCTACAGCGTGGCTGTGTGATTCTTAAACACCAACAGGAGAGTGCCTCAGCTACTTCTAATATATCTGTCTCTCTCTCTCTCTTTTTTTTAAATTTATTTATTTTTGGCTGCGTTGGGTCTTTGTTGCTGCATGTGGGCTGTCTCTAGTTGCGGCGAGCGGGGCTGCTCTTCATTGCGGTGCGCAGGCTTCTCATTGCGGTGGCTTCTCTTGTTGCGGACCACTGGCAGTAGGCGCCCGGGCTTCAGTAGTTGTGCCATGTGTGCTTAGTAGTTGTGGCTCGCGGGCTCCAGAGCGCAGGCTCAGCAGTTGTGGCGGGCTTAGTTGCTCTGCGGTACGTGGGATCTTCCCAGACCAGGCCTGAACCCGTGTCCCCTGCATTGGCAGGCGGATTCTTAATCACTGTGTCACCAAGGAAGTCCCTATCTGCCTCTCTTGACTTATGTCTCTGATATCTAGACCCTCTTTTAAAGGGCTCACCTGATTGAGTCAGCCCCTTCCCCCAGGATAATCTCCTTTTTGATTAACTGAAAGTCACTGATTTAGGGACCTTAATAACATCTGCATAATCCCTTTGTCTTTGCTATGTAATGTAACCTAGTCAAAGGAGTGATACCCCATCATATTCACAAGTCCTGTCCACGCTCAAAGGGAAGGAATTATACAGGATATGTACGCCAGGGAGAGGAAATCTTGGGGGCTGTCTTAGAATTCTGCTGACCACAGTTTGATTTATACTATTAGTATACTTTGAAGACTACAAGTTTTATTTTATAGAGAGGATGTGGATAGACTGGAAATACTAATAAACTACAACTGATTAAACAGTTGAAAACAAATAAATTATTTTCTAAAGTAATTGTCACCTCAGTAGATTGGGTTTTTTTGTTCTTTCCTTAAATAATTTAACTGATCTGATACACTCATTATATTTTAAGAAAAGAATCTCATTGAAACGTTGTAAAATTTCCATTTGCTTCCCAATAAACATGTACAATTTTTAAAATCCTCAGTTTTTTCTTTTTACATAATTTTAATACTTTGATCTATTCTCTGTTAATTATTTTGAAGTTCTATGGTAATGTTCTCCTAGCAACATGAAAGGGGAGACTGAACACTGTTCACAGTTGGCAGTGCAGTGTTGCTAAGCTACCTGTCTTTTTAATTTGAAATATTAGGCATTTCAATAATAGGTAGCCCTTAAGCTTTTAAGTGTTTGCTCATGACACATTACAGTGTTTATGTATACTTTTCACCTCTGTATTATAGCTATTATTGTGAAAGCTTAAGAAAAAAAGAAGAGTGTATTTAATAGCAGTCAGTAGAGTACCTTAACTACATAAAATTAGTCATTTTATGAGAAGCTCTAATATGGACACAAATGAAATTATAAGCTATACTTTAATAAGAACTTACCTCAAATGCAGGTGTACTACAAAATGCAGTAATTATACCAATATTTCATTTGATTTTAAGTAAAATCATTGTAGAATACCTAAAATATTACCTATAGTTGTTTTAAAACTGGCAGTATTGTTATGCTCTAGGAATATCATTAAATACATACTGAAAAAGGATTTTATTATATTATGTTGCTGTCATGCTATTCACATTACTTTTTCTTAAAGTAGGATATCAAGTACTAAACGGTATCATTGCAGAACATCTCCTAATTTGTAAAAGATGAATATATGAAGATTCTTCTAGGTGGACTCTTTTAATGAAAGTTTTTCCTCTATATTCCCCTTACCCCATAAAAATAATTAAATAAATACATGTCCATTGTAGAAAATAGCTTCAAAAGTATAGATAAGTATAGAGAAGAGTTTCAAACGACCTCTAATCCTCCTTCCCCCAGAGAAACACTATTCAGACTTTAGCATATTTCCTTTCTTTGAATATTGCTATAGAAATAAAGATCATATTTCATACTCAATTTGCATCTTTTATTTTCTTATTACAGTATAAGCATCTTTCCAAATCATTAAAATTGAAAACATTTTTGATGACTAATTATGTGGATGTACAGTATTTCTCATTATATAGTTTCCTGTTTTTATTATGTAAGTAACAGTGATAAGAAAATCTTTGTGCAAAACCTTTGTCAGCATTTCTGAATTCCTTACTATAGATTCTAGCTAGGACTGTAACAGATTCTAGGAATGAAAAAATATGAACATTTCAAAGACTTCTGAACATGTAAATAGATTACTTTCCCTGAAAAGTTTACCATCCTTATTAACATTTACTAGCTTAGTTTTAAAAAGAGGAAGAGGACTTCCCTGGTGGCGCAGTGGTTGAGAGTCCGCCTGCCGATGCAGGGGCCACGGGTTCGTGCCCCGGTCCGGGAGGGTCCCACATGCCGCGGAGTGGCTGGGTCCGTGGGCCATGGCCACTGAGCCTGCGCGTCTGGAGCCTGTGCTCTCCCGAAAGAGGAAGAAATAGTTCATATATTACTTTTAACTTTTTTTATGATCAAAAAATTGTATTTTTTCAAGTGTTTATTAGCCATCTGTAATTATTATTTTGTGAGAATTTCCATTTCCCTGTAACATTTGTTGATATATCCATGTGTCTTTTACTGATTTTTGGGAGATCTTCAAGTACTGAATTTATTCCCCTTTCTGTCATATTTTCCCGTGTATTTGCCTTTTAATTTGATTTATACACTTTGTAAAATACAGATCTTTCAAAAAGTTCTTTTAAAAATCTCTCCACCATTTCTTTTTATTTCTATTTGTTGCTTTTAGACTTATAAATCCCTTTACTGTGTAGATTCTCCTACATTTGATCTCCTTTTACCATATTCACCTGTGGGTGGTTGCTGGGTAAACTCCCAGAGGCATCGCATTGTCTCAAATCCCAGCATGCAACTGGACATTCACAGAGTGAACCTCCCGGCCCTGATGCTTGCTATTCCCAAACTGCATCGTTTCTTTCATCAGGGTTCCCTAAGCGCCAGGGGTTTGGCAGTGAACAAAGCAGATGCAGATCTCCTTCTGTCACCTTCCCCCTGCTAGCTAGGCTGGAGCATCACTCTTTTCCCACTGCCTGGCTTTTCTCATAACCGTGACTTTGCTCCATGTGCCACTGTTTGGGTGTTGTCTCCTCCTCTCCATCAACTCAGATATGACACCTTGTTCAAGGGCCAGCTCATCCAAGAAGTCCTTCCTGAGTAGCCACCCACCTGACAGTCCCTTAGCTTGCAGGCCCTTTGACTCATGTGTTCTGCTCTCCACAGTGAGCTCCTTTGTAACTACTCTCCACTGGTACCATTAAAGTAGCTACCATTGTGATGGATCCCTGGGTGCCAGTTTACAAAAGTAATTAAAAATTTTTTTTTACATCTAATATTTTTACATCTAATTCTTAACCATGCGAAGTGTATTTTGATTTATAGTGTTGGGTTAGAAACAAAACTGATTTTTTTTAAATGTTAATCCATTGCTAGAGCACCAGTAAGAATATTTCCTTGCCCATTGATTTGTGATAGTTCTTTTATAATATACCAAATTCGTGGATACTGGGCTGATTGCCTACTCTCTGTTCTGTTTCATTGATCTTTTCTATTTTGCATCAGAACAGCATTATAGATTAGCTTTATCATATCCTTTTTGATATTTGGGACTGTTTACCCCTCTATAGAGTAATGCAGATTTTTACCATACATCTTGTGCTGTGGGTATTCCTGGATATTTTATGTTTTTTACTGCTATTGTGAATTGATTTTTTTTCTATTCTGTTTTCCGATTCTTTTTTTTTTTTTTTTTTTGGCGGTACGGGAGCCTCTCACTGTTGTGGCCTCTCCCGTTGCGGAGCACAGGCTCCGGACGCGCAGGCTCAGCAGTCATGGCTCACGGGCCCAGCCACTCTGCGGCATGTGGGATCTTCCCGGACCGGGGCACGAACCCGTGTCCCCTGCATCGGCAGGCGGACTCTCAACCACTGCGCCACCAGGGAAGCCCCCGATTCATTTTTACTGGCACATTGGAAGGGTATTTTTTTTTATATTTATCTTAAATCTGAACTCTTTATTCTCAATAATTCTGAGTTGATTTGTAGAGTTTGTTTGTATCTAATTATAAAATCTGCAAATACGAAAATTTACTTCTTCCATGAAGTTATATCTGGATTGGCTGGAAATTACAGAGTGATATTAACTAATAATATTAATAGTGGGTATTTTTATCACACAAAAAAAACAGTGGTCAACTTTCTATTGAAAATAAAATTATAGTTAAAAACAAATCATCTTTAGTTATCCTAGATTAGATTAATTGCTTTGCAAATTTACCATGTGTAAGATACATCAAGATTCTGGGAGATATTCATTTCTCTAGCAGAGGGTTGGGTGGGGGGGCAACATCTGATTAATACTAATTGCCAACTAACTTCAAAAGGAAAGGAACTAGACTTGAGATAGAGATTTCAGGGACTTACCTGGTGGTGCAGTGGTTAGGAATCCGCCTGCCAATGCAGGGGACACGGGTTCGAGCCCTGGACTGGGACGATCCCACGTGCTGTGGAGCAACTAAGTCCATGCGCCACAACTACTGAGCCCACGCACCACAGCTACTGAAGCCTGCGCGCTTAGAGCCCGTGCTCAACAAGAGAAGCCACCGCAATGAGAAGCCTGCGCACCTCAAGGAAGAGTAGCCCCCGCTCACCGCAACTAGAGAAAGCGTGCGCACAGCAATGAAGACCCAACACAGCCAAAAATAAATTTAAAATAAATAAAAAAATAAATAAAACAGGGTTAAAAAAAAAAAAGATTGTAGTTTGGAGGGGAAAGGGCTAGAGAGAAGTGAGGTGAGTTAGCCTCTAGATTCCCCCACTTTATCTCCTCGGGAGCAATTCCTAGCATGGTGGCAAGTGGAGTCAGCCTCTTTCCAAGAAGACTACGAGAGAGCTAGAAGTGAGCATAACTGCAGCTCCCTTAAAGTGAGGGATGGGTAGCAAAGAACATTCACAAAATTTACCTCTAGAAGACACTATAGCATGACTTCTACAGAGTCTGGCTATACATACTGTTCAGGCGTGACAGGCGTTTGTTGAAGTCATTACTTTGTGAAATTTAGCCCAGATGAGTGAATGGGGCTGGATTTCTTATTCTAGGAGGACCCAAGGGGATTATCTTGACAGACCTCCCTCACTTCAACAAAGTTCATGGTCAACAAGGAGTTGCTTAGCTACCCTTCATACTGTTTTTATATATACCATTGTTGCAGAAACCTGAAGCTACAAGTATGTAGGTGGAAACTTTATTTTCTTATGATAATAAAGGATCAGGGTTTTTCCTTCTATATTGATTGTCACCTCAGTGGATATATTCCATAGCTTTTGATGGATAACAAACCACTCCAAAACTTAGTAGCTTAGAGCATCAACCATTTATTTGGCTCATAATTCTGAAGGTTGGCAATTTAGGCTGAGTTTAGCTGGGCAATTCTGTTCTTAGCTCCCTCCTGAGTCTGTGGTCAACCTTGGGTTGGTTAGGCGATTCTGCTTCTGGAAGTTGGCTAGTTGCTGACTGGAAGACTTGACTTCTTCTCCATATGGTGTCTGTACCTCCAGAATCCTTGCCTAGGTTTTTTGTCATGGTGGTAGCAGAGGTCTAAGAGAGAGCAGAAGCAGGCAAAGAAGGCCTCTTGAAGCTAGCGTTGGAATTAGGACACTGTTGCTTTTGTTCCGTTCTGTTGGCCAAAAGAAGTCACAAGGCCAGCTGATTCACAGAGGAAGGACATAGAGTCTACCTCTTGATGAGAGCTGCCATAAAGCAACATGTTCCAAAGGGTATGGACACAGGGAAATATGGGGAATTGGGACCATTTTTTTTTGCCATCAGTCTACCACAGTTTGGTGAATGAAGGACTCAGAGATGTGCTTCAGACACTATCTTTGTTGTCAATATAGATTTTAATTTTGCTGTTACAAATTGTATCAGTGCCCTTTTTATCTCAACCTATTGTCCTTGTACCTTGTATTATTTTTCTCTTTATACTATTCATTTGGTTTTGGCTTCTTGTGCATTTTTATTCAAGTCCATGTCAAATAAAATTTTTCTAAAATTATCTTTTGGTTCTTTATTAAATCTATTCAGAGACATGTTCTCTCTGTCTTCAGGATATTTCTTCTTCATGTGTGGGAGTATTTTTACTCATGGACCTCATCATGTTTTTTTCCCTTTTTGTTAGAGTTCTGTTAGTATGTGCCAACAGAGCATGTGGACGTTTCTCACTGTCTGCTTAGATTTGAATGCCTTTTCAGATCCTCATCTGAAGAATAGTTGTTAGACATTCCCCAGTGACTGGCAACCAGTCATCAAATGTGGTTTTGCTAAACTAAACTAGGATCATCTGCCACCATGCTATGTATGCCTGGTTTTTGGACAGTTTAAAAAGGTGAAGTATGTGGAAAAACCATATTTCTTAACATATGTTATTAAAAGAATTTTTCCTGTATTTTCCCTTATTTGCAGAAATTTTCATTTGGATATTGAGCCTTCTCAGATGCAGTAAACCATTCTTAGATGCAGTAAACCCTACCTTCTCACATGCTCTTTACTAGGAATTGTACTTAAATGGATGTAGAAAGAAGTGTGCCACTGGTCAGTTGGGAATGAGTTGCACTACTCTGGCTGCCTCATAAAGCCATCCTCTACTACGGCAACACTGCCTCTCTTAAACAGCAGGCAGAAAAAGGGAGAGAGCTAAAGTCCCTTTCTCAGCTGACAGAATTACTGTGTTTCACAGAGCAAAGCAATCCTTTGTACCCTGTGTGCTATTCAGAAAACTGGGCCACCATTAATTTGTTTCTAGACCTGGTTTCTGGACTTACAGATAGTGAAATTGAGGGTTCTTATCAGAGGTTAAATTAATTTTGGTAGAGTGAACTCTTGTCTCTTTCTGTGCCTTTTTCTGTGCCTTTCCTGAGAAGATGGCAGCAGCTGCACTGGCAGGTCTCTACGTGGATGCCATGCTAAGCTAAGAGTCCAAACTGTATTTAATTAATAATTCATTTTCCATTTTTTGTTAATCAAATATATGTAATGAATATCCAATAAAAAATATAGCAACCACAAATAATAGTTTTTGAAAGGGTGAGATTTGCTACTTTTGTTAGCTTGTACAGTGTTGTAATATGAATAAATACATCACTCCATAATAATTTTGGAGTAATAACATATATTTCCTAGTCCTCCATTATTGCCTTCAAAGTTTGCTGTTGGCAAACCACAGCTCTAGCACTTTGCTTTTCTCTCTTGTCGTCTCCTGGGCATCAGTGGTCTAAATGTGGGACATGTTTGGCTGAAGGCTCAGGAAGCAGTGCCTCCAGAATTCTCTGAAACAGTTTTTGGAATAACAGATCGAAATAGCTATCTTTGAGGAAATGATAGTTACTTCTAAAGGAGCTCTAGTTGTCTTATCTCTGGCAACTATTTCTGGCTGCTAAGTTTAAGACGTAATGGTATGAACTACCAATGTTTGACTAGTAGAAAATAAACAGGACAAAAACTGAGCAATAGTTAATCATGTTTAGTTCACTCACTTGTTTTTTCATATCACATGCTTATGATACTTACCTTACCTATCTTTAATATAACTATGTTTTATATTAATTATTATAGATTTTCCACTGGAATTAAGATTTTTCACAATGTTGCACAACGTTCCAAGAGCTTATAAACCATCTGAAATGGTTTGAGAACCACTGAGCTTATCATCTTGTAAGATACTAGAGGGAAGGTACTTTTGTCATCATCGTCATCACACATGATCAGAAGCCATTGTAGACTTGAGTAGAAAGTAACATGAGGAAACATTGGACTTAATCCTTGGGGTGTTTGGGGAGTTTTCTGGAATGAGTGGTGGAGGGTGAGAGTAGACATGGCAGTGAGAGTGGAACGTAACCACTGTAAACAACATTGTCAGTTCAGTTCATATTAAGCATTTGATTAAAAACTCCTAAAACTCTAGCATTATTGATCCAGATGAAAATATTAAGGTGGATTTCTCTTCTGTTAGTTTGATAAGTTAATTTTGAATTGATGAAAGTTGTACAAATTAAAATTTTAAAAATCATATTTTTTTTCAAACATTCTTCCTCATAACTGGCAAACACAGATGAAAGTCATCTAAAAAGTACTTTGAGTTTCATATTATTATTTTTCTAGGTAGGAACATGTAATTATAGGATACGTTTTCAAAACTACATCATTGCAGTAACTACACATTTATTCATTCCTAGGCGGTATGTGTTACTATGCCCTAATTTTACAGATTCAGAAATTCAGAGTGGCGTAGTGGCTTGGCAGCCTTTAAGCATCAAAACTAAACTTTGAATCCAAGGCAGATGATGCTAAATCCCATGCTCTTTGAACCACACCACAACATGCCTTGGTTTGTAAATTATTTATTTAATTTCTTAAATAACAAAAGTAATATATGCTCAAGGCAAACATTACCTAAATGCATACATTATGTATGGCAAGTATATATTATACAGATATATATTTGTATTTTGGAAAGATGTGTCTAGCAGCGCTATGGTTGACAGATGGAAAAGAGGGAACCTTGGAGGAAGAGAAACTAGTTAGGAAACTATTTCAGTAATCCTGACAAGAAATGATAACAGCCTCCCTCCCTCCTTCCTTCCTTTCCATGTGATGATTTGAGGATTGAGTGAAGAGCATTAGGTGTCCTGCTTATGTAGGGGAAAAACCAAAGTATAAGATGTGGAAACCTCTAAGAGATTTATGAGCCTTTCTGGGATCTAGTTTACATGGTGACTAAAGCAAATTTCAGATTACAGTTTCTTTTCACTTTTGTCTATTCTAAAATAGGATTCTTATAACTGTCCTTACTATCTTGGCTAGTAATTCAGGAAGTAGAACTCATAAAGAGATCATAGTCACAGACCTTCAGTTTCAGGGTCATAATGTAGCTGTTGAAATGACAGCTAAATGGGGAAGACTGGTCTGCCTCTCTTTGCTGGCCAAAGAAACACACAAGACACTTGGCTGGATGTTGAAGGGTAAGGAATGGAGAAGGGCATGTAAAATGGACTCAGCCAGACCTTGTCCCTGGAAGTTTTCAGGGAGATAAATGATAAAGGTAACTCTAATAGTAGGTAGGAGTAAAAGTAGAAGGGGCTACAGATTCAAAGAAAAGAATTTATCATCCAGGAAAATCTGGAGGAGTTGGCATTTGAGTTAGTGAACTTTGAATAGGAAGAATAGAATGAGGAGCATTCTACCTCAAGGGAGTAATATGACCAAACTCACTGGCCCCCCCAAATATTTGTTGAATATCTGAATAAATGGAATCAGGTAGCATTGTTGTTCCACCAACTTACTCGGTATAATGTAGTGTCTCCTATATGCCAGGCACTGTGGCAGGTAGGTGCTAGGACTATAACAAGATGACCCTCATAGACAGTCATCCTCTAATAGGAGAGACAAGTAAAACAAACTAATGACTATATAAATTCAAAGTGAAAAAGGACTGTTAGGCTACTGAATAACTTGGGTGAAAAGACATGTTGGATAGGGTAGTCAAGGAAGGCCCCTCTGAGGGAACAAAATGTCATTTGAAACTGATCTTTTTAAGAACCACTTTGAGATATTTACCCTGTTTCAAGTCTTTACCATTGTTGCTTTCCAAATACAGTCCTCCAGGACTGGTTCCAGGACCCCTGCAGATACCAAAGTCCGTGGATGCTCATGTCCCTTATGTAAAATGGTGTAGTGTTCGCATATAACCTAAGACGTCCTCCCTAGACACTTTAAATCATCTCTAGATTACTTATAATACCTAATACAATGTAAGCGCTATGTAAATAGTTGTAAATATAATGTAAATCCTGTGTAAATAGTTTCTGGTGTGTGACAAATTTAAAATTGCTTTTTGGAACTTTCTGGAATTTTTTTCCCAATATTTTCATTCCATATTTGGTTGAATCTGTGTGTGGAACCTGCAGATAGGGAAGGCTGACAGTACATTTAATTTGTCTAAATTACTCCCCCTGAAAGTACAACCTGTGAATTTCCTATTTTCCATCAGTATTTATTTTATATTTATTTATTTATTTGTTGACTTATTTACCTGTTGTTAAATTTATAATGTCATCCTTGTTTTGCAGAAACCAAAGCTGAAAGATTGGCATCCTCCTGGGGGTTTTATTCTGGGATTGTGGGCACTCATTATCATGGTTTTCTTCAAAACTTATGGAATCAAGCATATGAAGTTCATTTTCTAGATGCGATGATGTATGAAGAACACTACATGGAAGACTACAACCTTGGATAAAAGTTCATGTCAATATATATATATATTTTAACATCTTTATTGGAGTAAAATTGCTTTACAATGGTGTGTTAGTTTCTGCTTTATAACAAAGTGGATCAGTTATACATATACTTATGTTCCCATATATCTTCCCTCTTGCGTCTCCCTCCCACCCTCCCTATCCCACCCCTCCAGGCGGCCACAAAGCACCGAGCTGATATCCCTGTGCTATGCGGCATGTCAATATATTTTTAAAAATGCATTGCTCTTGTGTGATTTGGCAGAAAGCATAAGGAAGCTAAATTTGAAAGAACTATTGGTTTTATAACTTAGAAATAATTGTTAATGCAAGTGCTAAATGACACTAAATATATTTGTTTTTCATTTTGTATTATTAGAATATTGGGACAAAGAGATCAGAATACACTCACTGACTCTTTTTGAAAATAAGAATTTCCCCTTGTTTTATCCCCTTTTCATTTGGAAAAGAAAAAAATGTGAAGACATTAAATTCTCACTAGCAAGGGAAACTTTTGTTAGTATTTTTGTATACGTTCTCCCAGTCTTTTTCACACTTTTTTTCTAAAATAGAGAGCATATAGAACATACCATTTTATAACCTTATGTGTCATTTTGCAGTATGTTGTCAACCCCTTCCCTCTCCTTGGATATTCTTCAAGAACACGTGAATGGCTGCACACTATCCATTTCATGATTGTACAGTAATTTATTTAACATTCTTCTATAATTAGACCACTTACTTTGTTCCCCAAATTTTCTTTTGGTTCATTCTTTAATGTGTTAATATTTTGTCAGCTATTCTTGGAATTCTGCAGCTAAAATGCCAAGTAGATATGAATAATCAGTTTCTTAATCTGTGGTACTGACAGCCTCCAGGCCCTTATTTACTGTCAGTTTATCTGGAAAATTTAAGATCTTGGGGAAGTTCACATACTGATTGCTCAAGAGAAACAAACCTAATCATTTTTCATTTCTAAGCATTCTGTGCTCCTCTAGAATTGATCACCTCCTCTTCTGTTTCCACGCTGAAAGAGATGTTGTTTCGTTCTGTTTAAGGTAAACCTTGCCCACTGGCTGGATCTACACTTTTTCTGGGACAATCCCGTAAAACGGATGGGCTGTAGGAAAAATTCATACTTGTGGCCCTGTCTTCGTGTCTGACTGATGTATCACATAAGGCAGTAAGCTCTTTTCTGGTCTCTGACAAGATGCAAGGGCTTATATCCCCATCACTGATTTTTTTCATCTTGCCAGCCATCTTCATATCTATCTCATAACTGTAAGTGGTATTGAGATTGTGCTTTGCTATCAGCCCCAGATATTGCTTTTTCACATATAAGCGGTAAAAAAAAAGTGAAAGTTGAGTATTCATGTCCCGTGGGATACTTTTTTGTATTTTATCTGTTTTATCCAGGAACTTCGTGCTAATCTTTATTCACTATGAAGATATGTTTTGTAAATTGTAGGAAACATTCAGAAGACAACCCTTCCTCTACAATAAAACCTCTTAAAATTAATAGTCCTTAGACTCTGTTTTCCTTTTAGCACTTAAAATATTACCCTTTAATTATATGCAAAATGGTCATGCTTTTCACAGGCAAAGGATTAACTGTTATCTCTCAGAACAAATGACACTGAGGCTTTTTGCCAGCTCTGAATCTTCATTTTAATTGATCTTTTTACTGCTGCACTAGATAAAAGAAGAAGGACAATTTTTATCTGATTATATGGAGAAGCATCTTTTTGTACATAGAAAGGGGGAAAAACAAACTTAAATTCGAATAGCTGGATCGTAGTAGTGCTAAGAGACAAAAAAAGGTTGACCATGTAAACACTTACATAAGGTCATGGACACTCTGGTGGCCGGGAGCTACTTAGAGTAGTAAAGGAAATATGATTGTTCTTGAGCCAATGTCATTTAGTTTGAGTATAATGAAACATACCCTGATGGTAAAGACTACTGGAAAGTAAAAGGATTCCTCTTCAGAGATTGTAGAAGGTGCCCTTCTTAGTTAAAACCAAACTGGGAAAAGTAATACTGGGTATAATATACAGTATTAATTTTATTCCAGACAAATTTCATAGGGCAATTATTTCTTTCTGTTTCATTATTGAATTTTCAGAATATAGTTAAAGCAAAAAGCTTGAAATATGTTAAAGGTTTAGCTCATAACCATAATCTTTTTACATAAAGTATATTCTGCCTTCAGTAATAAGTAAATCCTCTGCATATGTTAACTGGGTAACATCGTAAGTGTAATTAAATGGCCCAGACTTTAAATGATAACATAAAAGCACATCCTAAATATATTTTCCTTGAGCCACAAAGAGCTGAACAACTGAAAGGTGTTTTCCTTTTGCCTTTCTCACAGTGTTATCGTAAGGATCAGATGAGCTAATGATATGACTACACACTTTGGAAATTGTGAATATTTGGTGGTGGTGTTTTTCTTTTTTCTGCCTAGGAAGATACCAATGGGGAAGTTAATGGTGCCAGGGTCCCACTTATTTACCTTTCTAAGCTACTCAGTGTGATTCCCATTCTCTTCGGTGTTCTTTTTCTCCTCCCCTGCAGTGTCTTCTATATTCCTTGTCCCTTCAGGGAGACAAGGAATATAGATAAATGGATCCCAGCAGACATGTCCTGACCTTTTGGGGGAGGGACAGGGCATAATGATGCCCTTCTGCAAAGGCAGCCTGCGTGAGAAAAAGAAACCAAATGATGTGGATTTTAAAATTATGAAAGACATTCATTTACAGTTTATGAAAGGGAAATGTAGTTTGGAAGCAAAGCTGATTAAATTGGATCAAGAAAAATTGGAATTAAATACAAAAAATAATGAATGCATTTATGGTTTCAATTTTTATATATCCTCAGCTAGTTGAAAATGATGATTCCCACAACAAGCATAACTCAGCTTGTTTCTGCTTACTGAGTATTTTCTACTATGGTATATGTTGACAACATTTCTTACCTTATGTATGTTGTACAGCAGAGTTACAGTTACTGTGGGAATCATAATTTGAAATTTTGACTTATGTGTTTCTGTAATGTTTACAATAAATGTTGCATTAACATAGAACTTCTTTTCATTGATTTTACCAAAATTAAATTCATCTATAGCAGATATACTGTTTTAACTTATGAAAGAAACATTTTATAAACATACCACAAGGTATGGCTGTAAGATGAGATCAGTCTCCATTTCACTTTATGGAATCAGCCCCATTACTTCACTGTCACATTTCCTGCCTGAGTGCATTACCTGCTCATGTACCTGATGCGTAAATGTGAAAGTCTTTCAGTTCATGGACAATACACCTTAGTAATAACCGGTCTTTTTCCTTTTAGTGCAAAATTTTACTGTTTCGGAAATGTGCTATGAAATATTTGTTATAAATTAACTGAGTAGACCCCTGAATAACGGGATTGATATAGATGAAGGTGTGACCAAGAAACTCATTATTAAAAATTCGTTTACTCCACACTTGGAAAGGTGGTCACTGTCATTCTTGTTTCACTTGGGCTGCTTGCAGCCTCAGAGACTTGAGAGGACTTTCAGATGTGCCCGATGTATATACCCAGAGTTTACCGGGCTCATATGATATGACCCTCTTCTCATGATGGAAGTACCAGCTCTGACTGTGCTAGAATCTCAGGGACAGCTGGCAGTAGCAATGTAGGTCACTTTCTTCGGGGTCATTAAATAAGGTCATAAATGTAAAGCACATCATACAATACCTGGCACATGGGAGAGGTTCAGCCTTTTGTTCTTTGCTGGGCAGGGCTCTACCTAGCTCTTGTTTTTAACCTCCACTCAGGTTACTCTTTAAAGAACCATTAGCCTTGGTGCTCCTGGGCTGTCCTGTCCCCTTTGGTTTTCAGCAGTTGTCATTTTGAGGTAACAGTTTCTTTTCACTTTCAACGCTGTCCGACAGTTTCAATCCACAGGTTCTCTTCCCTCTCTTTTCGGTTTTTCCATTTTAGATAGGCTGAGGCTTTTCTCCATCTTCCCTCAGCCTTAGGTTTTTATTATCTTCTCTCTATGACTTATCCACTCTCTTGGAAACAAATATAGCATGATTATTGGGCAGTCTAGCCTCACCCCAGGCCCCAGATGTCTGGATAATTACCCTGTCTGAATTTCTCTTTATTCCTCTGTCACACTGGGTACTGCATTTCCAGGAGAAGACCTCCTCCTCTCCCCCCAACCATGTTAGTCAGAACTTTTAAAGTTTCGAATGATAGAAAGCCAACTAGAAAAAATTTAGGCCAAAAAAGGAATTTGCTGGAGAATATTAGGATATCTTACAAACTTGCGGGAAGGGGGTCTGGTGTGAGCCTCACCAGGGGCTGGCATGGCACCTGGATATTCTTTTCTGCATGTCTCCTTTTGGCTTTCTCACGTGACTGGTGACTCCAGAGCCTGATATCCTGTGCTTCATCACAAGAGAGAGGAAAGTTACTTTCTTCCTTTATTTCCAGTTCTGAAAGTCTTGGGGACGAACTGATTAACCTTGTTAATCCTATAAGCACATAAGGACCTCTGGTGGCAAACTCCTGTCTAGTAGGGTCCCTGCCAGAGAAGGGAGAGATCACAGGAGCCAGGCAGTCACCCTTACTACTACTTTCTACTAACTTGCTATTCAGTGGGTGGTCTGTGGAGCTGCAGCATCACCCTGGAGCTCGCTAGAAATGCAGAATGTCAGGCCCCACCCTAGACCTGCTGAACCAGAATCTGCATTGTACAAGATCCCCAGGTAATTCACACGCACATGAAAGTAGGAGAGGCACTGATCTATACCTTCTACTAGCTAGCTCAATTTTATCTCTTAAAAAGGAGGTTGTAAAAGATTGCAAATACTCACTTGTAAAACAAACAGCCATGGGTAGCATATTTTATGGGTTAATTGACTCTTTAACATTCTTTTTCTTAACTTTTTATTTTATATTGGAGTATAGTTGATTAACAATGTTCTGTTAGTTTCAGGTGTACAGCAAAGTGATTCAGTTATACATATACACGTATCTATTTTTTTCAAATTCTTCTCCCATTTAGGTTGTTACATAATATTGAGAAGATCTCCCTGTGCTATACACTAGGTCCTTGTTGGTTATCCACTCTTTAGCATTATTCTTGACTCTATTAGACCTTTTAAGGCTGTAGACCACTCTCATTCTCATTTTTTTTTCCTTCTGAGGCTTTTTCAAAATGTTGAATGCTTAAATGGGCATCTAATTAGCACTTACTGTATGTAGTGTCTGCAGTTTCTTTGACACGACTGTCATCAGGAGTGTGAGTCTAAATTCCCCTTCCCTGAATATAGGCTGGCCTTAGTGACTTAATTCTAATAAATAGAATGTGGCGGAATAATACTGCGTGACTTCAAGGCTAGGCCATAAAAGGTAATACAGCATCTGCCTGGCTCTCTTTCTCAGGATACTTCTCTTGGAACCCAGCCACCGTGCCCTGAGGAAACCCAAGCCACTTGGAGAAGCCAGGCATGTTTATTTTGGCTATTACCTTGGCAAGGTCCCAGCCAATAGCCAACATCAACTTCCAGACACATGGGGGAGAGAGCCTCCAGATGTTTCCTGATGGCAACCGCGGGAGAGACCCGCAAGTGAGAGCCACCCAGTTCTGGTTCACTCCCAGAACCGTGAGAGATAATAATGTGAAAAAAATTGTTATTTTTACCTCAGTATGTTCAGGATGGTTTGTTGTACAGGGATAGTTACTGAAACACTGTGTTAATACCTACCCACTTTAGTAGATGCTAGGAGAGATTACAAAGAAACAGAATTCTTTTTTCAAGATTTACAAATCAATTCTTGAGACACATGTGAAAGGATGAAATAACTGTATAGCAGAAAATGACAAGTGCCATGTAAGAGCTATAGAATAGGGGGTTTAAAAAGAAACTTCTAACTTTAATTGCTAAAGAGATGCATTGTTCATATTGTATTTATTCTCGGGAACAGAGAAGACTTCAAGAAGGAAATTAAATTTGAGCAATCAGATTAGATTTCTCTTGTTTTCCCTCCTTTTCCCATTATTGCTCTTTCGGAATTGTAATTTTTCTTCAGTCCTGTTCCACCAACTCAGACTTTCCTATCGTCAGAAGATTTTGCTTTGTAATCTGAAAATTAAAATGGGGGAAGTGAACTAGCTTAACTTCCTTCTCTACCTCTACAAATTTGCCTCTCTTTCCCCCCCCCCACCCATTCCTACCCCAACCCCTTTGGTCTTAGAGATTGAGTTATTGACTCCATCCTTCTTCTGGGATATTGCTTACTCATCAACTCACCTTTCTTCTTGCCCTGCAACCTCCCTTTGCATAGAAGTGCTTTCCCTTACATTTTGTAAGATGTTCAAGCTTTCTCATCTGAAAGACTCCTCAAAATTCTATGTCCCCCTTTAAATGCTAATATAGAAATGCTATATAGAGCTCTTTTCTACTTCATTCTGTAGCTTATTATTTTGAATGAATGAGCGACATTCTCTAACTTGGCTTCCTTGCCTTGTATTCATTTGTGAACCTTTCTGTGAATCTATCTTCTGCTCCCACCACTCGCCTGAAACTATTTTCTTACTGATATCAATGATCTATTTGCCAAATCAGATGGAATTTTACTGCCTGTATCTTTTTCTTTTTAAATCTCTCCTTAATATGTAATAATTGTTGATTACTCCCGGTTTTAGAAACATTTTCTCCTCTGCCTTGTGGTACTGCTGTCTCCCCAGGTTTTCTTCACTTGGCCTCTCCTTTTCAGTCTCCAACAAGTGCTTCTCTTTGACAGCGCACCCCGGATGTTCTGCAGAGTTCTGTCCTCGCACTCTTCAAATTTAACACTGTCCCTGAATCTTTTCATCCCCACCTGTGGTTTCCGCTATTACCTCTACAGCACTGGGCAGCCAAATTTGTATATCCCAGGATCTCTCTTGAGTTCCAGAAGCACCCCCTTCTACCTGAAAACACAGGAATCTCAAACTTAGTGTACCCCAAACTGAACTTACCATATTTCATCACACCTCATTGCCCGGCTCTTCCTTTTCTATTTTCTTTTTCTTATTTTATATTCTGAATCTTCTCTAGATGGGCACAGATAGTGAAGACATCTGTGGCCCATGTAAATGTTCACCACAGCATTTACTACACACGAGGCTTCTAATAATCAGGTGAGTGAAATGACATGCTCTGTGGGTGTCAGTTAGCCTCTTTTGCCAGACATTCCAGTGCTTGCCAGTGGGCCCATGAAGAAAAGTCGTTGTGTGGGATGGAGACTATGCAGGGGCTCAGCAAGCTGGATTTCTCCTTACCAAGGCTGATCTGGCTAATGCCTCAGCTGACAGCCTAATCTACCAGTAGCAGAAACCTTCATTAAAACTCAGGCAGTAACCAGGTTGATGCCTCCATTCCCCAGGAGGGGGCCAGTCGGCTGACTGGTAGTAGGTTGATTATATTGACCATCATAGAGTGGGCAGAAATTCATTTGCACTGCAATAGATGCATCTTCTGAGTATGGATTTGCATTTCCTGCTCTTAAAGCTTTCTCCAGCATCAACCATCTGTGAACTCACAGAAATCCTTATCCACCCTCATGGCATTCTGCACAGTATTGAGTCAGATCAAGGAACTCATTTCACAGCAGCTAAATGTGGCAGCGAGCTTATGCCCATGAAATTAATCAAACTTACCACATACCCCATAGGACACAACACTCTGAAAAGAGGGAACTCTATCTACAGACTTTAAATCAGAGACCATTGCATGGCATTATTTCCCCCATAGCCAGAATGCATAAAACTGGGAACAAGAGTGGAAATGTGAGCAACTCCTCTCACTATTACACCTAACAGTACATTTCCAGAACCTTTGCTTCCTGTCCTGGCAACTTTGAGCTTTGCTAGTATGGTGGTCTTAGGTGCAAAGAGAAGAATATTTTCCTCAAGGGATATAACAGTGGTTCTATTGAATTTGAAGAGAGGATTGCCACCTGGCCATTTGGGGCTCTTTATATCACTGAACCAACATGCCAAAAATAAGGAGTTACTCAACGGCTGGAGTGATTGATCCCAGTTACCAAAGGGAAGTTGAGTAGCTGCTACACTGAAGGCAAGAACAACTAAGTGGCAAGAGGATTTTCTAGGGTGCCTCTTACTAGTTCCATGACCAATAGCAAAGGTTAATGGAAACCCGAAACAATCATTAAAAGGCAGGATGATTGAGGACTCACTCTTCTGAATGAAGGTTTGGGTCACTCCACCAGATAATGAACTGACCATCTCAGCTTCTGGCCGAGAGCAAGGGAAGTACGCAATAGGCAGGGGAAGGTAGGAAGCCATAGGTATCAACTATGGCCCATGGCCAACTGCTGAAATGTAGTAGTTTTGTGTATTTTCTCTTTGCCTGTTACATGTTTGTGTGTGTATGCTATTTCTCTCTCTTCTCTCTCTTTTCCCCCACTTTTATGCACATTGGAGGGGCTTAACCTTACAATATAATCTTTAGGTAAGAAAATATTTAATGGGACCGTGATGGAATTTGAGGAGTAATTAATGTAGCCAGCAGTGCACACAGCAGCAGCTGGGGCTGTGTATCTCCTTATTTTGGTGAAGAGTGAGAATTTCTTCACTTGTAAGAAGAATAACAACATCCTATTAGATGGAAACATAGAGTTGTGTCGCTGTACAGAGCTCACATGTGTGGAAGAGTGAATGCAGGAGCTGACCAGGCAAAGGACTGTACTGTTCCAATTACCAATTCATTGTCTCAGCTGAACCCTTTAAGGCTAATTTCCCCATTATAGTGAACACGATGCTAAGTTTTGTCAGTAGAGGGTGCTGGGGAGGCATTGCAAGAAGAAGGAGCTTCTCTTCCTGTTCCTGGTGTAGTCCTCCCATAGGTCTCCTGCAGTGTGCGTGTGTGTGTGTGTGCACGCGTGCGTGCGCATTCACCAGCACACATGTGTTTCCTGCAGTGCCCAGTGGTTGGCAGCACAGAGCACCTTCCTGTGGGCAGCTTCATAGCAGAGGGTAGCCAGCAAAGCACCTCCGCATGAGTTGCTGCCCCAGGCAAGTTGCCTCTGGCTGCTTTGCAGTGGGGCACCTATGGAGGGCACCTTCCCATAGTGTACCTCCTTGGGCATCTCCATCATGGGTGCTGCTGGCAAGGGCACCTCCTCTGGACAACTTTCCCCACACCCTTTGAGGGGAGTTTTCAGTAAATTCGAAGGTGTGGCTCCTCTGTGAGTATAGATTTCCCTAGCAGTCCAGAGAGCAGCTTTCCAGCAAGTTCCACTGAGACAACACCTCAGTGAACGTCTCCACCATCCAATGAGCCCTGCTGCACCCTCTCCAACAATGTCTGGATCTCAGTCCTGGGAGGGGTGGCTTCTCCCTTGGGTCCTCTGCCTCAACCTGAGTTGTGGTGGCCGCTCCTGATACCAGCCATTCCTCTATTCTTTAGAGTTCTCTTTCTCACTAGCAAATTCCCCCTTGCTCAAATGCCTTGATCAAATTACTATGTGATTCCTGTCTTCTGATTGCACTTTGACTGATATACCTCCTCACAGAAAGCAGATGGCACTAAATGGTGAAATTCTTGGCCACAGTCATTCAGATTGTTCAGATTATGCCTCTGCGTTCAAGGGAAAGTCCTCCTCCCTCCCAGAGAGATGGACAAAGGATTGGAGCCCCTTCTTACACCTCCCCCTAAATCTGAACTTCCACTGAGGGTTAACAGATGGAAGGAATAACTCCTTCTGACAGTCTGGCAGCCAGATCTGGCCCAGGAGATGCACAGACCTATCAGACACGTGGAAGCCATTCAGCGAGGGTCTCGTTGACTTTGTTTTAAAAATGCTGGATTCTTCCGGCTCTAGGCAGCTTCTCCTTGCCCCTTGTAATGAGTACAGGAAATGAAAAGATTCAGGCAACAGGATTTCTTGTAACCCTGCCAGGAAAGGAGATGGATCAAAAGAGAATAAAGCATGTTAGAGGCAGACTGCTGCAGGAAATATTCTTGTTTGGTTATTAAAGTGCTCACAGATTAATAAGGCTGCATAGCGCAGTGGTTAAGAGTCAGCTTTGCATTTCTGTCGCTTGTCAGCCTGATAAATGCACATAATACAAGGAACAGAATAATTAAAATTACAAATAAGGAAATACACTTATAAATCAATAAAACCAAAGGTGAAAAATTGAGGCTGAAATATGAGAAACCAAATAAAAGGAATATACATTATACATTAAACAGGTTAAAACACAAAACCGGAAGCTCAGAAATTACAAAGTCTAACTAGGGAAAATGAAATCAAAGAATTAAAATTCTAGATGTGAAAATCAGAACCTTAGAATTTCAAGGATATAGTTGTGAATAAAGTTAAAGTAGAAAAAGGAAACATGTTTTAAAGTGAAAACAATGGAGGGGAGAATTAAATGGAATATAAAGAGTAAGCCCGGTAGCTGAAACAATTTATTCTAAAAGTTTAAAATAAAGCTAAAACTAGTCAAAGGAATATAACATTCTCTAAGTGCTAAGTATTTAGAGAACAAAACAAACTGAAAATAAATATAGAAGACAAGAGATGAACAATTTAAAACATGAGAAGAGCAAACTTTTTTTTTTTTAAAGCAAATTACCTGCTTTTAAGAGACACCTGGCTTTTGTTATTGTTATTTTGCAGATACTCAAGCAGCCACAAAATGCAGTAGATTGTGTCTGTAACTTTGATTCCCAAGGTCAGGTTCTTTGTAGAGCATCCCTTGGGGTTCCTTTAGACTGAAAGCTAAAGGTAGCAAGCAGTTCAGAAGGGAAAGGCTCCTGGCTCCTGTGTCTACATGGCTTGAGTCCCTTGAAGAGTTGGGCATGGAAACAGGTTAGAAAGATACACACCCCTGGCTTGGCCAGCCCTGTTTTCGGTTTGGCTCTCTGATCTGTTGCCTCGAAGCCAAGCAATCATTCAACAAATACATTTCCCACCTACATAGCTCTCAGCGCTGAGGTAATCATGGACCCTCCTTTCTTCCCTTCACATTGCTGGCTGCAGGTCAGACAATTGTACTGTTTTGTAGTATTTCTGGCCTCAGTTTGAAAGCAAATCAGTGGATTTCAAACTTTTGGGCTACCACGCACAGTAAGAATACATGTCATATTGTGACTACGCATATATGTGTTTATATCTATATGACTAAAAAGTTTTACAGAATATGTACCCTCTCTAATGTCATACACTATTATCTTTATTTTTTGTATTCTGTATTATAGAATTGTCTCAGCTGGGAGCCAGATCAATGGTTTTCAAAAATATTTTGCTTCTATCTGCATTAAGAAAGAAATTTCACACTGTGATCTGATGCACATACATGTGTGTGCATCTATATAACTGAAAGAAAAGTTTTACAAAATGATACTGACTCTTCATATAAAGCACCTATTAATTTCCTATTCTATTGATGGCTTATGAGCCATATACGGCTATATTTGCATCTCCAAACTTCCTGCCAAGCGGACTCAATGAGAGTGTGGAGAACCCCAGCCAAGGAAAATGCCCCACAGGGTGGTAGAATTATTACAAACATCCTTGCACTGACAATGCACTTTACTGCTCCCTGGTGCCAATCTAATCTTTACATTGTGTGAATGACATAGCCTCAGTCTTGAAGCCTGTCTGGTAAGTTAGAAATGTCTTTATTCTGTCTCGTTTATTTACAGTTGTGGATGGGGAGCCAGATGAAGAGAGCTCCAGGAGAGCTTCTAGAAGGTATCATGAATGGAGAGCATAGGTCGAATACAGGTTTTTTGAAAAGGACAACAAATCCAACACAACTATGCTAAAATAGAAAATAGAATTTATCAATATTTACATAACAATGTCCAGGAGAGATTTGTCTTCAGGCTCAGCTTGATCCAGTACTCAATGACATTCTAAGATCTATCACTCGTATCTGTTTCCCCTGTGATGGCTTCACTCCCAAGGTGATTCTTCTTGTGGTAGCAAATATGGCCTTATCAGTCTCAGGCTCTAAAGCATTATGAGCTGGGGGGAAGAGTTGTATCCCTGCATAGGGTCATGTTCCCATCCCTGAACCAATTCTTGTGTCTGAGGTACAGGATACGCCAGTAGGTTTAAGCCAGTCAGGGCCTACCCCTGGAGCTGTGTATAGAGCTAACCAGATGGTTAATGGTGGAGAGATTGACTTTCCAAAGAAAATACAGGGAACCTTCGCCCCAAAGGTAGGGAAATGGAAGCTGGGCTGCCAATGGCAGATGCTTACTCCATTGAGCCTTTGAAGGCAGTGTGGAAACAGGGAAAAGAGTTGTGGTGAGGAAGGCTTGTCAACAGATGGGGGCACAGGGGGAGAAGGGTCAGCACTCGAGGTGCAAGGAGCAGCCTGGGCGAAGCCTGGAGCCACCTTAAGTCACCTGAGGTAGCTGGAGCTTCAGGACACACGTGAAGGAGCTGTGAGGGAGGAGACTAGAGCTCAAAAGGCAGACAGTGGGTTCTGAATCCAGGCTACGGAATGAGGATTAAATCTGGCAGCTAGTCAGAATTCAGAAGAAGGTTCTGAGTGAGGTGAGTACTTTATGAGACTTATCTTGCACTGGCAGAATGAATGGGAGAAAGGCAACCCTGGAAGGCCAGGGCGGTCCAGGCAAGAGCTAAATGAACGTGAACACAGAGCAGTGAGCATGGAGACAGAGGAACTGATGCAAAAGCTCTGTGCTCCTTTATCTCCTAACCTGAAATGAACTTTCAGTTCTGTTGACTTATGCAAAGGAGGGAGACATCCTTTAATATTTAATTGGCTTCAAATAAAGATCAAATAATTCCTGAAAACTTTACTTTTCAAAAGGGAAGAAACTACCCTTCGATGGAAAAAATAAGCCAGTGCTCATATAACTCAATACACATGTCTATCCCATCAAATGGTTAAACTACTTTGCAATAAACAAGACAGAACAAAGATATTTCTAACTCACCAGACAGGCTCTAGAGACCTCCCTGGGACCTTCTGAACAGAGTTCCTCTCCTCCCTATCCCATAGAACCTTGGGTCCAGCTGTCTTGTATCTGCATCACGTATGTGCGTGTTCTACCACCCATGGATTATGAGCAGGACAGAAGCCTCTTCGTGTTGACTGAAATCACTTCTCTTACCCTCTCTCCATTCCTTTCCCAAGCACCTCTGCTTGGACCCAAGCATCGTGATAGATGCTGGAGATACGGAGATGAGTTCCAGCTAGTCCTGAACCTGAGGAGGCTCCAGTCTAGTGTGAGAAGTGAGATATTTAACCAATACTGGGAGACACATCTATGCAGAATACAGTGGGAGAAGAGGTCAGCTCCACATGGTGAGATCAAGAAATGCTCCATCAGAGGCAACATGTGATATGAGTCTTAAAAGACTAGCAGCAGGGGAAGATGGGCAGGAGAGAGGAAAAGCACTGAGTGGTAAGCACTCAGTCGGGCAGGGAGGTGTTCTAATGTGGAGGAGGCCATAAGAACTTTGACCTCATGGGTGTCTACAGAAATATGTACCCATTTCTCTTAGAGCACTTTCAGAGCACTTCCCTGCCATGCTGGGACTGAGTTATCATGGACAGGAGCCTTTCATATATTCTTATTTAGTTCTTACTACAACACTGTATAATAGATACAATAAGAGGAGCCCCAGTTTTACAGAAAACAGAGGTTTTAGCAAAGTGGTAGAGAGGCACACAGCTGGGAAGGGAGTAGAGGATGGGTTTTCAAACAGTCCTGGCTTCCAGGCCTTTTGCACCACGAGGGCATACAGCCACTGCCCGCTGTCTGCTTGCAGTGACTGTCCTTTTGGAGTTGAATCAGGTTGGAGAACTGGAGCTCCCCCTTCTGCCCTCAGCTAAGTCACTTCTTTATTTCACTTGCCAGAATCAGTCCAACAGTGTTGTTGTTGTTTTTTTAAATTGAAGTATAGTTGATTTACAATGTTGTATTAATTTCATGTGTACAGAAAAGTGATTCTATTCTTTTTCAGATTCTTTTCCATTATAGGATATTACAAGATTTTGAGTATAGTTCCCTGTGCTATACAGTAGGTCCTTGTTCCTTATCTATTTTATATATAGCAGTGTGTATATGTTAATCCCAAACTTCTAATTTATCCCACCCCCCTCCTTTCTCCTTTGGTACCCTAAGTTTGTTTTCTATGTCCATGGGTTTATTTCTGTTTTGTCAATAACTTCATTTGTATCTTTCTTTTTGGTTCCACACATAAGTGATATCATATGATATTTGTCTTTCTCTCTCTTACTTAGTATGATAATCTCTAGATCCATCTATGTTGCTGAAAATGGCATTATTTCACTCATTTTTATGTCAGCCCAACAGTTTTGACACTTGCTTGAAGAAGAAGCCAGTTATAGATAGACAGACAGAATAAACTGCACACACACACACCAACACACACATTTGGCATAACATGGTGATGGTTAATCTAAAATGAAAGACTATCTGGTGTTAAGAGTACAGGTTTATTTTTACTAAAATAAGGCAAACAAGATTCATTTCTCTCTACATTATAGCCACTTACAATTATATTGAAAACAAGGAGTAATCTTGTAGAAATTGAAACACTGATACTTAAAGTTATTTTGATGTTTTTCTTTAAAAAATAATTCTCAGCAGAAGAAAACACTTTTAACATTCCTTGAACCCCATAAAGCATTGCTTTACTCACATAACTTCCATGCTTAAACTTCAGTGATACACTGCTAACATCACCAAGTCACACTTCCAGCTTGGAACTCAAGGCTGGCAGTAATTTCACTGAAATCTATGTTTCTAGTTTTATTTCCAGGCTTCTTGTAGGTTCTTCCTTTTTGTCCATGCTCACTTCTGTCTACTTACGTTTAGATTTTACCTTTAGTCCTGCCTCCTCAGTGGTACCTGTTGCTATTGACAGGGCTGTCTGTGCTGAAAATACTCAATAGGAATCTGAAGACTTCTGAGGACTGAGGTCCCAATCTGGCACATTGTGGGAGCATATCCCTTGCCGTAGACAGTGAACTGTCTACGAACTTCTCTCACCCTGTGGGTGAGCCTGGCTGGAGTTGCTTCCCCTTGTAGACCTCTTATTTGATGCAGAACAGAAAGCTCTAGTCTCATGGAGGGCTTAGCTGGATAGACAATTTGGCATCTGTCAAACTCACACCATGTTACTACCTCAAAGAAGGGTAAGAAGTGATAGTGAAAAGGTAAGGCATAAGGAAAATCAAGGTAGCCCTTCCCAACATCTTGTTTTATTCGATCCCTTATTAAAGATGCCAAGCCAGATCCTCATATCTCTCTTGAAATCCAGGGAAGGAAGGAAGCAGACATGTGGGTCCAAGAGGTGGAAGGATGTGTTTGTGACACAAGGAAAAAAGGAAGCTGAAAACCAGAGCAGAACACTGCAGGGAAGGGTTACGCTGTAAATCAGCCAAGAGTCACAGAAAAGAACTTTGAAAATTCTTTGAAGCAAGAACTTAAGAGAGGGAATACAGGGGTCACCAGGTGCCAACTTGATTTGTTTTTAGGTTTAGCCAGGGGGGATGATACAGGCACTGTTTCTATTTTAGCAACATGTTTGTTAAAGCCTTCCGCTTGTAAAACGGCCGTGAAATATGTGCTGGATTGAAGTTACAAACACCAGGCAGGTCAGTTCTATCCATATTAGCAGCTTTCTCTTATCTATCCTACAGGGAAGCCTTGCCGGAAAACCATCTCCTGACTAATATGCTTATCAATTTTACACTTAGCACAGGCAATAAGAGATTAAATGTGTACAAGATGACAAAATTAAAATGGTCTTGACAGGCTGACACCAGTAAGATTAAATTTAACATAGATAAATGTTAAGTTCTTTATTTAGGTTAATTGTTTCTTCCCCTGAGGTTGAAATGGTTTGGCATACAGGATTACAGGAAGATGCTATTGTAGTTTGTCCTATGACAACTTGCCCATTTTAAAATCCATTAAAATTAAAAAAAATTCCATATATAATTATTTTATATTTTGATTCTGATAATTCAAATATTCAAGGTCTTGTTTGTTATTTCTGTTGAATCTCCCTAATGCTGGCATATTTCCTTGGGTATTTTGTGATTTTGTATAGATTATACAGATACATGCTTGATAAGGAGTCTACATAGGAATGTTCCCCCAAAAGTATATGAACAGAAATATGGGTTTGGGCCCAAGTATTTGCTCTGAATTGGTCAGATGGTCTGGGTTGGACTGGATTAAATAACAGATTAGACAAGATAAGAGAATATTAACAAATCGGACACTGGAAATGAAGAACTTAATTAGAATGTGGCATATAAAGACAAGGAGATGAAAAATGTGAAAGAATGATTAAGAGCACAGGGAATAAAATATATGATCTGTTATGTATCTAACCCGAGTCCAAAAAAGGAGACCAGAGGGAATGCAGGAGAGGCAATAGGTGAAGAGAAAATGACTAATCATTTTCCAGAATTGATAAAAGATGTCAATATATACATGTAGGAAGGAACTTGTATATCTAGCAAAATAAAGAAAATCTGTATCTAGACATATTATAATAAAACTTCACAACCACAAAAACATAAACAAGACTGAATAAGCAGCCAGAGACCATACAACAGAATAAAGTGAAAAACAGAAGACTTTTCAGTGGCAATATAAATCAGGAGACAATTGAACAGTATCTTCAAAGAAGTGAGAGAATATCACTTTTAACTTAGAATTGTGTATCCAGAAAAGCAAGGATGAGATAAAGACATTTTCAAGCATGTAAATCTGATATTATTTCCTTACAAATAAATCTTCACCAATGGAACTTCTAAAGTATGTCACTTAAGAGTAATAGAGATCGGACCTTCAAGATGGCAGAAGAGTAAGACGTGGAGATCACCTTCCTCCCCACAAATACATCAAAAATACATCTACATGTGGAACAACTCCTACAGAACACCTACTGAACACTGGAAGAAGACCTCAGACTTCCCAAAAGGCAAGAAACTCCCCACGTACCTGGGTAGGGCAAAAGAAAAAAGAAAAAACAGAGACAAAAGAATAGAGATGGGACCTGCACCTCTGGGAGGGAGCTGTGAAGGAGGAAAAGTTTCCACACACTAGGAAGCCCCTTCACTGGTGGAGACAGGGGGTGGGCAGGGGGGAAGCTTTGGAGCCATGGAGGAGAGCACAGCAACAGGGGTGCGGAGGGCAAAGTGGAGAGATTCCTGCACAGAGGATTGGTGCCAACTAGCACTCACCAGCCTGAGAGGCTTGTCTGCTCAACCACCAGGGCGGGTTGGGGCTGGGAGCTGGGGCTCGGGCTTCGGAGGTTGGATCCCAGGGAGAGGACTGGGATCGGCTGCGTGAACACAGCCTGAAGGGGCTAGTGCGCCACAGCTAGCCGGGAGGGAGTCCAGGAAAAGTCTGGAACTGCCTAAGAGGCAAGAGACCATTGTTTCAGGGTGCACGAGGAGAGGGGATTCAGAGCACCACCTAAATGAGCTTCAGAGGCGGGCGTGAGCCATGGCTATCAGTGCGGACCCCATAGATGGGCATGAAATGCTAAGGCTGCTGCTGCAGCCACCAAGAAGCCTGTATGCAAGCATAGGTCACTATCTACACCTCCCCTCCCAGAAGCCTGTGCAGCCCACCACTGCCAGGGTCCCGTGATCCAGGGAAAACTTCCCAGGAAGAACACATGGCGTGCCTCAGGCTGTTGCAACGTCACACTGGCCTCTGGCACCACAGTCTCACCCCACATTCCGTACCTCACCCCCGTCCTGAGTGAGCCAGACCCCCCTAATCAGCTGCTCCTTTAACCCCCTCATGTCTGGGCAAAGAACAGACGCCCTCAGGCAACCCTACATGCAGAGGCGGGGCCAAATCCAAAGCTGAACCCCGGGAGCTGTGCGAACAGAGAAGAGAATGGGAAATTTCTCCCAGCAGCCTCAATCAGCTTGATGTACGCTGCATCTGTGGAATACCTGAATAGACAACAAATTATCCCAAAATTGAAGCGGTGGACTTTGGGAGAAACTGTAGACTTGGGGTTTGCTATATGTGACTGGCTAGTTTCTGATTTACATATTTATCTTAGTTTAGTTTTTAGCACTCGTTATCATTCGTGGGCTTGTTTATTTGTTTGGTTGCTCTCTTTTTTTTTTTATTTTAATATTTAAAAAAATATTTTATTGGGCTTCCCTGGTGGTGCAGTGGTTGAGAGTCCGCCTGTTGAGGCAGGGGACACAGGTTCGTGCCCCAGTCCGGGAAGATCCCACATGCTGTGGAGTGGCTGGGCCCGTGAGCCAGGGCCACTGAGCCTGCGCTTCCTGAGCCTGTGCTCTGCAACGGGAGAGGCCACAACAGTGAGAGGCCTGCGTACCGCAAAAAAAAAAAAAAAAAAAAAAAAAATTAATTTTGATAACTTTATTTTCTCTTCTTTCTTTCTTTTTTTTCTCCCTTTTCTTCTGAGCCATGCGGCTGACAGGGTCTTGGTGCTCCAGCCGGGTGTCAGGCCTGAGCCTCTGAGGTGGAACAGCCGAGTTCAGGACATTGGACCACAAGAGACCTCCCAGCCCCAAGTAATATCAATTGGTGAAAGCTCTCCCAGAGATCTCCGTCTCAATGCTAACACACGACTCCACTCAACAACCAGCAAGCTCCAGTGCTGGACACACCATGACAAACAACTAACAGGACAGGAACACAACCCCATCCATTAGCAGAGAGGCTGCCTAAATTATAATAAGGTCACAGACACCCCAAAACACACCACTGGACATGGTCCTGCCCACCAGAAAGACAAGATCCAGCCTCATCCACCAGAACACAGGCACCAGTCCCCTCTACCAGGAAGCCTACACAACACACTGAACAAACCTTAGGCTCTGGAGGCAGACACCAAAAACAACAGGAACTACTAACCTGCAGTCTGTGAAAAGGAGACCCCAAACACAGTAAGTTAAACAAAATGAGAAGACAGAGAAATGTGCAGCAGATGAAGGAGCAAGGTAAAAACCCACCAGACCAAACAAGTGAAGAGGAAATAGGCAGTCTACCTGAAAAAGAACTCAGAGTGATGATAGTAAGGATGATCCAAAATCTTGGAAATAGAATGGAGAAAATACAAGAAAAGTTTAAAAGAACCTAGAAGAACTAAAGAGCCAACAAACAATGATGAACAACACAATAAATGAAATTAAAAATTCTCTAGAAGGAATCAGTAGCAGAATAACTGAGGCAGAGAACGGATAAGTGACCTGGAAGATAAAATAGTGGACATAACTACTGTAGAGCAGAATAAAGAAAAAAGAATGAAAAGAATTGAGGACAGTCTCAGAGACCTCTAGGACAACATAAATGCACCAACATTTGAATTATAAGGGTCCCAGAAGAAGAAGAGAAAAAGAAAGGGCCTGAGAAAATATTTGAAGAGATTATAGTTGAAAACTTCCCTAATATGGGAAAGGAAATAGTCAATCAAGTCCAGGAAGCGCAGAGAGTCCCATAAAGGATAAATCCAAGGAGAAACACACCAAGACACATATTAATCAAACTACCAAAAATTAAATACAAAATATTAAAAGCAGCAAGGGAAAAAACAGCAAATAACATACAAGGGAATCCCCATAAGGTTAACAGCTGATCTTTCAGCAGAAACTCTGCAAGCCAGAAGGGAGTGGCAGGACATTTTTAAAGTGATGAAAGAGAAGAACCTACAACAAAGATTACTCTACCCAACAAGTATCTCATTCAGATATGATGGAGATATTAAAACCTTTACAAACAAGCAAAAGCTAAGAGAATTCAGCATCACCAAACCAGCTCTACAACAAATGCTAAGGGAACTTCTCTAGGCAGGAAACACAAGAGAAGGAAACAACCTGCAATAACAAACCCAATGCAATTAAGAAAATGGTAATAGGAACATAAGTGTAAATGGATTAAATGCTCCAAACAAAAGACACAGACTGGTTGAATGAATAGAAAAACAAGACCCATATATATGCTATCTACAGGACACCCACTTCAGACCTAGGGAAACATACAGACTGAAAGTGAGGGGATGGAAAAAGATATTCCATGCAAATGGAAATCAAAAGAAAGCTGGAGTACCACTTCTCATATCAGACAGAATAGACTTTAAAGTAAAGACTATTAGAAGAGACAAAGAAGGGCACTACATAATGATCAAGGGATCAATTGAAGAAGATATAACAATTGTAAATATTTATGCACCCAACAGAGGAGCACCTCAATACATAAGGCAAATGCTAACAGCTATAAAAGAGGCAATTGACAGTAAAACAATAATATTTGGGGACATTAACACCCCACTTTCACCAATGGACAGATCAACCAAAATGAAAATAATAAAGGAAACACAAACTTGAAATGACACATTAAACTAGATGGCCTTAATTGATATTTGTAGGACATTCCATCCAAAACAACAGAATACACTTTCTTCTCCAGTGCTCATGGAACATTTTCCAGGATACATCATATCTTGGGTCACAAATCAAGCCTTGGTAAATTTAAGAAAATTGAAATTGTATCAAGCATCTTTTCCAACCACAATGCTGTGAGACTAGATATCAGTTACAGGAAGAAAACCATAAAAAATAAAAACACATGGAGGCTAAAAAATACACTACTAAATAACCAAGAGATCACTGAAGAAATCAAAGAGGAAATAAAACAATACCTAGAAATAAATGACAATGAAAACACGATGACCCAAAACCTATGGTATGCATCAAAAGCAGTTCTAAGAGGGAAGTTTATAGCAATACAATCCTACCTCAGGAAACAAGAAACATCTCAAATAAACAACCTAATGTTACACCTAAAGCAATTAGTGAAAGAAGAACAAAACCCCCCCCAAAGTTAGCAGAAGGAAAGAAATCATAAAGATCAGACTGGAAATAAATGAAAAAGAAGAAAACAATAGCAAAGATCAATAAAACTAAAAGCTGGTTCTTTGCGAAAATAAACAAAATTGATAAACCATTAGCCAGACTCAAGAAAAAAAGGAGAAGACTCAAATCAACAGAATTAGAAATGAAAAAGAAATAACAACTGACACTGCAGAAATACAAAGGATCATGAAAGATTACTACAAGCAACTATATGCCAATAAAATGGGCAACCTGGAAGAAATGGACAAATTCTTAGAAAAGCACAAACTTCCGAGACTTAACCAGGAAGAACTAGAAAATATAAACAGACCAATCACAAGCACTGAAATTGAAACTGTGATTAAAAATCTTCCAACAAACAAAAGCCCAGGACCAGAAGGCTTCACAGGCGAATTCTATCAAACATTTAGAGAAGAGCTAACACCTTTGCTTCTCAATCTCTTCCAAAATATAGCAGAGGGAGGAACACTCCCAAACTCATTCTACGAGGCCACCATCACCCTGATACAAAAACCAGACAAGAATGTCACACAAAAAGAAAACTAAGGCCCATATCACTGAGGAACATAGATGCAAAAATCCTCAACAAAATACTAGCAAACAGAATCCAGCAGCACATTAAAAGGATCATACACCATGATCAACTTGGGTTTATCCCAGGAAGGCAAGGATTCTTTGATATATACAAATCAATCAATGTGATACAACATATTAATAAATTGAAGGAGAAAAACCATATGATCATCTCAGTAGATGCCAAAAAAGCTTTTGACAAAATTCAACACCCATTTATGATAAAAACTCTCTAGAAAGTAGGCATAGAGGGAACTTACATTCATATAATAAAGGCCATATATGACAAAGCCACAGCTAACATCCTTCTCAATGGTGAAAAACTGAAACCATTTTCTCTAATATCAGGAACAAGACAATGTTGCCCACTCTCACCACCATTATTCAACATAGTTTCGGAAGTTTTAGCCACAGCAATCAGAGAAGAAAAAGAAATAAAAGGAATCCAAATCAGAAAAGAAGAAGTAACACTGTCACTGTTTGCAGATGGCATGATACTATACATAGAGAATCCTAAAGATGCTACCAGAAAACTACTAGAGCTAATCAATGAATTTGGTAAAAGCATGATACAAAATTAATGCACAGAAATCTCTTGCATTCCTATACACTAATGATGAAAAATCTGAAAGAGAAATTAAAGAAACACTCCCATTTACCATTGCAATGAAAAGAATAAAATACCTGGGAATAAACCTACCTAAGGAGACAAAAGACCCATATGCAGAAAACCATATGACACTGATGAAAGAAATTAAAGATGATACAAACAGATGCAGAGATATACCATGTTCTTGGATTGGAAAAATCAACATTGTGAAAATGACTGTACTACCCAAAGCGATCTACAGATTCAATATAATCCCTATCAAACTACCAATGGAATTTCTCACGAACTAGAACAAGAAATTTCACAATTTGTATGGAAACATAAAAGACCCCAAATAGTGACAGCAATCTTGAGAAAGAAAAACGGAGCTGGAGGAATCAGGCTCCCAGGCTTCAGACTATACTACAAAGTTACTGTAATCAAGACAGTATGGTACTGGCACAAAGAACAGAAATATAGATCAATGGAACAGGATAGAAAGCCCAGAGATAAACCCATGCAGATATGGTCACTTTATCTTTGATAAAGGAGGCAAGAATATACAATGGAGAAAAGACAGCCTCTTCAATAAGTGGTGCTGGGAAAACTGGACAGCTACATGTAAAAGAATGAAATTAGAACACTCCCTAACACCATACACAAAAATAAACTCAAAATGGATTAAAGACCTAAATGTAAGGCCAGACACTATAAAACTCTTAGAGGAAAACAGGCAGAACACTCTATGACATACATCACAGCAAGATCTTTGTTGACCCACCTCCTAGAGAAAGGAACATAAAAACAAAAATAAACAAATGGGACCTAATGAAACTTAAAAGCTTTTGCACAGCAATGAAACCATAAACAAGACCAAAAGACAACCCTTAGAATGCGAGAAAATATTTGCAAATGAAGCAACTGGCAAAGGATTAATCTCCAAAATATACAAGCAGCCCATGCAGCTCAGTATCAAACAAACAAACAAACAACCCAATCCAAAAATGCGCAGAAGACCCAAATAGACATTTCTCCAAAGAAGATATACAGATTGCCAATAAACACATGAAAGCATGCTCAACATCACTAATCATTAGCGAAATGCAAATCAAAACTACAATGAGGTATCACCTCACACCAGTCAGAATGAACATCATCAAAAAATCTACAAACAGTAAATGCTGGAGAGGGTGTGGAGAAAAGGGAACCCTCTTGCACTGTTGGTGGGAATGTAAATTGATACAGCCGCTGTGGAGAACAGTATGGAGGTTGCTTAAAAAACTAAAAATAAAACTACCATATGACCCAGCATTCCCACTACTGGGCATATCCCCAGAGAAAACCATAATTTAAAAAGTGTCATGTACCACAATGTTCATTGCAGCAGTATTTAGAATAGCCAGGACATGGAAGCAACCTAAGTGTCCATTGACAGATGAATGGATAAAGAAGATGTGGCACATATATGCAATGGAATCTTACTGAGCCACAGAGAGAAATGGAATTGAGTTATTTGTAGTGAGGTGGATGGATCTAGAGTCTGTCATACAGTGAAGTAAGTCAGAAAGAGTAAAACAAATACCATATGCTATCACATATATATGGGATCTAAAAAAAAAAAAAGGTTCTGAAGAACCTAGGGGCAGGACAGGAATAAAGACGCAGATGTGGAGAATGGACTTGAGGACACGGGGAGGGGGAAGGGTAAGCTGAGACAGTGATAGAGTGGCATTGACATATATACACTACCAAATGTAAAATAGATAGCTAGTGGAAAGCAGTCACATAGCACAGGGAGATCAGCTTCGTGCTTTGTGACCGCCTAGAGGGGTGGGAAAGGTAGAGTGGGAGGGAGACACAAGAGGGTGGGAATATGGGGATATATGTATATGTATAGCTGTTTCACTTTGTTGTACAGCAGAAACTAACACAACTATGTAAAGCAATTATACTCCAATAAAGATGTTAAAATAAATAAATAAACGTTAAATAAAAGAAGAATAGGGCTTCCCTGGTGGCGCAGTGGTTGAGAGTCCGCCTACCAATGCAGGGGACGTGGGTTCGTGTCCGGGTCCGGGAGGATCCCACATGCTGTGGAGCGGCTGGGCCCGTGAGCCATGGCCGCTGAACCTGTGAGTCCGGAGCCTGTGCTCCGCAACGGGAGAGGCCACAGCAATGAGAGACCCGTGTACTGCAAAAAAAGAAAAGAATAATAGAAAGAAACCCATAGAAAATTTCTGATATGCATTAAGAAATATAGAGCAAAGAAACAAGTAAAACGTATAAATGTAAGCAGGTATGTATTTTTAGATTTTTAATATATTTAAACTGTATATATTATATATAAAATAAAAAATAACTTCTAATGTGTGGAATTGAAAATCAGATGGAAATATACTCTATGTAGGAATTTTATCATTGAGAATCAGAATTCTAAGTTCCTTGATTATTCAGGCAAGGAGAGGAAATCTACAGATATTGATTTATCATAGAATTTTTAAAGTTGTTTTATATATACATATGTATATATATATATGATAAAATTTCAACAGTGACCATTAACAGAAAGAATATATAACTTCCAAACTGATAGAAAAAGAAAAGTCAAATAATAACAATCACAGTCAGCTGAGACAAAAGGACAGTATAGGAACAAAAAACTGAGAAAAAGAAGAATGAATGGAAATTGCAAAGTAAGATTATTGTAACAAGTCTAAATATATTATTCATCCTCTCAAATTGGAAATGAACTCAACTCTCTCATAAAAGTCAGATTAGAGAAAGAAAAAGTTTTATTGTTTATGAGAAATGCCTAAAATATAAAGACATGAAATACTGAAAATAACAGAATGAAAAAAGATATTCCTAGAAAATAATAACTAAAAGAACACGAGGTAGCTATTTTAATGGCAGAAAAATACAGACTTTAAGGAAAAAGCAATACTGTATTGGGAATAAAAGTGGTTAATACCAAATGATAAACATTAATTTCACCAGGAAGATTAAACAATCATAAAGTTGTATACACCTCAAAACAGCTAAAGCAAAATATTTGTAGACTTATAGGAGGAAATTCAATATTATATTGGAAGACTTTAAAATACTTCTCTATCATTGTTTGACTACACAGACTAAACAATCAACTATAGCTGTTTTTAAGAGAAATGATTTAAATAAAAAGACATAAATAATTGAAATTAAAAGAATGTAAAAAGGGTAGAAAAGAATATAAAAATACAAACATTAATAAAATAAAAGCAAATATAGCTATACTACTAACAGGCAAAATGGACTTTAAGGAGTGAGGTATTACTACTAACGATAGCGAGGGATATTCCATAATGACAAAAGGATCACGTCAACAGGGAGATATAAGATCCTAAATACATATGTAGCTAATATGTACATTTTCAAAATACATAAGGCAAAAATTTACAGTCTAAAAGAAGAAGTAGACAAATTTGCAATGATAGTTACAGATTTCAATACATCCCTCTTAGTAACTGATAGAACAGCAGAGGAAAAAAGTTAGTAAGTATAAAAACGATTTAGACCACACTAGTAATGAACTTGACTTAATTGACTTAAAGAATACTGTACACAACCATAGCAGAATACACATTTTTTTGATCATGGAACTTTGATCAAAATAGACAATATTTTGGACCATAAAACAATTCTCACTAAATTTCAAATAAGAATTGAAATCATGCAGTGTATGATTTTTGACCACAGTGGAACTGAATTAGAAAATAATAATTAGAACATTTCTAGAAAATTCCTAAGTATTTGGAAATTACACAACACATATATGAATGACTCATGAATTTAAAAAAATCACAATAGAACTTAGAAAATATTTTGAAGTGGATGATAATGAAAATTCAACATACTAAAACTTGTGAGATGCTCCTAAAGCAAAATTTAGAGAAAATTTTATAGCTCTAAATTTATATGTTAGGCAAAACAAGAAGAATGGTTGAAAAACAACAATCTAACCTACTTCAAGAAAATAGAACAAGCATAGCCAATTCAACTGAAGAAAGGAGAAAGAAGAAGATAATAAAGATAAAATATTCAAGGATATATTAAGCAAATGTACAATAAAGACAAAAAGCCCTGGCAAATTAGAATGAGAAAAAAGAGATATACCAGATATCCTAAAGAAATTAAAAAAAAATCATCTTATGAGAAACTTTATTCAATTTAGATAAAATGGACAAATATACTAAAAAACACAATTTACCAAAATTGACACAATAGGAAAGAGAAAAATCTGAATATCGTCACACAGAAAATCACAGTTCCAAGTGGCTTCAATTCTTCCAGACACTTATGGAAGAAATAATGCCAATATCACACAAACTTTTCTAGAAAATAGAAAAAGAACAAACACTTCTGAATTCATTAATGACACCAGTGTAACCTTTATAGCAAAACCTGACAAAGCTAATACAAGAAAAATTACAGGTCAAGCTATCTCATGAACACTGATGTAAAAATTCTCAACAAAATATTAGCACTCAAATACAATAAGGATATGACATCACAAAGTGTATTCCAGTAATTCAAGTTGGTTTGAACTTTTGAAAATCAATGTACTTTAGCACAATTACAGAATAAGGAAGAAAATCTATATGATCATCTCAGTAAATACAGAATAAACATTTATTTCAGTCCAAGACACTAAAATAAAAAATCTTAGCAAACTAGGAATAGAAGGGAACCCCCAAGATCAGCTCAGTGCTTTGTGTCCACCTAGAGGGGTGGGATAGGGAGGGGGGAGGGAGATGCAAGAGGGAGGGGATATGGGGATATATGTTTATGTATAGCTGATTCACTTTGTTATACAGCAGAAACTAACACACCATTGTAAAACAGTCATACTCCAATAAAGATGTTAAAAAAAAAAAGGGAACCCCTTCCATCTGATAAAGTTTATATATCTACCAAAAGCCTACAGTGAGCATCATTATTTTTGGTTTATATTAAATAATATTAAACAATTTTCCCTGAAGTTGGGAAGAAAATAAAAATGACCACTCTTATTACTTCTAACCAACACTAGACCAGAAGTCTTACTCAGTATAATAAGAAAATAAAAGAAATAAGATGGAAAAGAAAGAAATAAAACTGTCAGTATTCACAGAATTATGATTGTACATGAAGAAAATCCAAAAAATCTACAAACAAACTTTCAAAATCACTGAGTTCATTTAGCTCTAATGCTGAATATAAGATCACTATACAAAACACAGTTGTATTCTATATAGTAATAACAAATAAGTAGAAGATTAAATTGAAAACAAAATCATTTGTAATAGCACCAAACAAACCCATCAAATATCTAGGAATAGATATAAGAAAAGATGTGGATGACCTCTATAGAGAAAACTTTGTGCTCAAGAACTGAAGACTTGATTTCGTTAAAATGTCATTCCTCTCCAAACTGTCCATAGAATCAGTGCAATCTCAATAGGAATCCCAGCAGGTTTTATTAAATATGGAAACTGATACTCTGATTCTATAATTTTATGTGGAAATACAAAGTGCCAAGAATAGCTAAAGAATATTGAAGAAGATGAGTAAGCTAGATACCTTCCACTTCTAGATATCAAGACTTGTGAAGTTATAATAATTAAGATAATGTGACAATGGTGCAAGAATACAAAATGGTACAGAATTCAGAGTCAAGAAACAATCCAGCATATATATGATAACCTGATTTACCACCAAAGCACCAGTGAAGAAAGGGTGGTATTTACAATAAATGGTGCTGTGTCAACTGTATTTTCTTAAGGAGAAAAAAAAAAAGAACCTTGAACCCTACCTCATAGTATATCCCCAAGTCAATTTGAGATGGATCATATATACAATATGGAAAGGAGAGAAAAAACAAAGCTAGAAGAAAACATAAGCAGTTACCTTCATGACCTTGGACACAAATAATACTATATGAAATACTTATAAATTGAAATTAAAATTATTAAAATTAAAAACGTTTAGTCATCAAAATATACCATTAAGACACGAAAAGGCAAACCACACACTGCAATATATATAACAAAGGACTTGAATCTAGACTAAAGAATTCCCATAAACAAGAAAAAACCGTGACAACCCAACTAAAAGAATGGACAAAAAGCATACTGCTTACGTTTTCTTCTAGGAATTTTATGGTTTCTGGTCTTACATTTAGGTCTTTAATGCATTTTGAGTTTAGTTTTGTGTATGTTGTGAGAAAATGTTCTAATTTCAATCTTTTACATGTAGCTGTTTAGTTTTCCCAGCACCAATTATTGAAGAGACTGTCTTTTCCCCATTGTCTATTCTTGCCTCTTTTGTCATAGATTAATTGACCATATGTGTGTGAATTTATTTCTGGGCTCTCTGTTTTTCTTTGCCAGTATCATAATGTTGTGATTATTGTAACTTTGTAGTATAGTCTGAAGTCAGGGAGCATGGTAACTCCTGCTTTGTTCTTTTTTTCTCAAGATTGCTTTGGCTATTTGGGGTCTTTTGTGGTTCTAGACAAATTTTAGGATTATTTGTTCTAGTCATGTGAAAAATGTCATGAGTATTTTCATAGGGATTGCATTAAATCTGTAGATTGCTTTGGGTAATGACATTTTAACTATGTTAATTCTTCCAGTCCATGAGCACAGGATAACTTTCCATTTATTTATATCATCTTAATTTCCTTCATCAATGTCTTAAAGTTTTCAGAGTATAGGTCTTTCACTTCCTCGGTTAAATTTATTCTTAGGTAATTTATTTTTTTTGCTAAGATTGTAAATGGTATTGTTTTCTTGATTTCTCTTTCTGATAGTGCACAGAAATGCAACAAATTTCTGCATATTAATCTTGTATCCTGCAACTTTACTGAATTCGTTTATTAGTTCTAATAGTTTTTGGTAGAGTGTTTGGGTTTTCTATGTATAGTATCATGTCATCTGCAAATAGTGACAGTTTTACTTCTTCCTTTCCAATTCGGATGCAGTATGCTCTTTGAAATAAGGCTTAGCAATATTTGTTTGGATCTGTCTCCTCGGGCAGGGGAAACAAAAGCAAAAATAAACAAATGGGACCTAATCAAACTTAAAAGCTTTTACACAGTGAAGGAAACTATTAATAAAATGTAAAAGCAACCTATAGAATGGGAGAAGATATTTGCAAATGATATGTCTGATAAGGGGTCAATATTCAAAATGTATAAAGAATTTATACAACCCAATATCAAAAAAACAAGCATCCTAATTAAAAAATGGGCAGAGGACCTGAATAGGCATTTTTCCAAAGAAGACATGCAGATGGCCAACAAGCACATGAAAGATCCTCAACATCATTAATCATCAGGGAAATGCAAATCAAAACCACAACGAGACATGATCTCACACCTATGAGAATGATTATCATCAAAAAGACAAGAAATAATTGATGATGACATGGAGAAAAGAGAAACTGTTGGTGGGAATGCAAATTGTTACAGCCACTATGCAAAACAGTATAGAGTTTCCTCAAAAAATTAAAAATAGAACTACCATATGACCCAGCAATTCTACTTCTGGGTATATATCTGAAGAAAATTAAAGCACTAATTTGAAAGGATATATACACCCCAATGTTCTTAGTAGCATTATTTATAATAACCACAATATGGAAGCAACCTAATTATCTATCAACAGATGAATGGATAAAGAAGATGTGGTATATATATATATATATATATATATATATATATACATATATACGATGGAATATTACTCAACCATAAAAAAGAATGAAATTCTGCCATTTGCAACAATATGGATGGACCTAGAGGGTATTATTCTTAGTGAGATAAGTCAGATGGAGAAAGACAAATACTGTATGTTTTCACTTATATGTGGAATCAAAAAAATAAAACAAATGAACTAACATAACAAAAGAGAAACAGATTTACAGATACAGAGAACAAACTAGTAGTTACCAGTTGGAGAGTAGTGGGGGAGGGGTAAAATAGGTGATGGTGATTAAAAGGTACAAACTACTAGGTATAAAATAAACAAGTTACAAGGTGTATTGTATGGCACAGGGAGTATAGCTAATATTTTATAATTACTTTATATGGAGTGCAATTTGTAAAAATATTGAATCAATATGTTGTACACCTGAAACTAATATAATATTGTAAGTCAATCATACTTCAGTATAATAAATAAATAAATAAAAATTTAAAAAATTAAAAGAATGGGCAAAAGCTTTGAACAGGCATGTCACAAAAGAGGATATGCAAATGGCCAATAAGCATATAAAAAGGTGCTCAAAATCATTATTCATCAAGGATATATGCACAGGAAACTATATTCAACATCTTATAATAACCTATAATGGAAAAGAATCTGAAAAATAACATACAGATACACACACACACACACACACACACACACGTATATAAGTGAATCACTTTGCTGTAAGCCAGGAACTAACACAATATTATAAATCAACTACATGTCAATAAAAAATAAAAAAATATATATATATATCCAGTTATATATATAACCAGTTAACAATCACACTTGACTTTTTGCCTAGACTGTCAGTTTCACTCTTCCTGTTATATCCAATAATAAATTTATTAAAATTTAAACAACAAAAGGGTATATGAATCTAAACCCATAATGATTTACCACTATCTAGCCAGAAAAAGGGTTACATTCCTAAGGACTGACAATACCTTGCGCTGGTAAGTATGTGAAGCAACTGGAGCTCTCAGTTACTGCTGGTGGGAGTGGAAACTGGAGCAACTATCTTGGAAATCTGTATCTACTAAGGCCAAGCACAGGTGAATCCTGTGACTGAGCAAATCCATTCTTTGCCGTGTACCTAGTAGAAATGAGCACCATGTCCGTCAAAATACATATACAAGAATTTTCATAGTAGCTAAATTTGTAGTAGCCCCAAACTGGAAACAACCCCAAAGACCACCAACGTTAGAATTTGTAATTCTAGTGCAAAGTGATACTATGCAGCGACAAAAACAAAACTACTACCCATATGCATCAACGGGGATGAATCTTACAAACATAATTTTCACTGAAAGAATCCAGACACACAGGAAGTACATTATATACCATGTAATTCATTTACATAAAACTTTAAAACACCCAAAATAAATCTACATTGATGGAAGTCAGAAAGGGTTATCCTTGACCGGGAGATTAACTGGAAAAGAGCATGAGTGAGCCTTCTGGGGTGCTGGAAATGTGCTAACCTGTGATCTGGGTAGTGGTTAGATGGGTGTACAGATATATAACATTTCATCAGTCTGTATACATAAAATCTGTGTACTGTATTGAATAAAAATGCCTCAGTAAAAACTAGTGACTTAAAAAAAAGAATAAGCAAACATCCCTCAGGAAGAAGAATAAAGTGAAGGGGAACTTGCCCTACAAGATATCAAGACTTATTATAAAGTTATAGTAATTAAGACTGTGTGGTATTAGTACAGGGGTAGACTGGTTAGAATGGAACAGAAAACAGCATAGAAATAAATCCCCACATATATGGAAATTTGACTGTAGATCACTAGAGAAGAATGAATTCTTCAGCAAATAGTGCTGGGATGGTTAGTATTTATATAAGACGAAAAATATTTTTTCTACAAAAAATAAATCCCTGTCACATGAAAGACAAAAGCTTTGAAATTTTTAAGAATAAGATATAGGAAGATACTTATTGACCAGGAACAGTGGAAGATTTTTTAAGTAAAGTATAAGACGCTCTAATGACATAAGGAAAGATAGAAAACATGACTACATTGAAATTAAAAACTTCTGTTCATTGAAAGACACCATAGAGAAAAAGAAAAGACAAGACAGAAATTGGAAGAAGATATTTGCAACACATATAATCAACAAAAATACAGTATATGGAATATACTAAGAATTTTTTAAAAGAAAAAAGGAAGGGAACCCAGCAGAAAAGGGTGTGAAGATGAATAGCCATTTCATAGAGAGGTAATACTAATGGAGAAGAAAAAATGCTAAACCTTATAAGGAATCAAGAAAATACAAGAGGACAATGAGATATAATTTACACGTACCAAATGGGCAAACATTTACAGTCTGAAAATACCAAGTCAAGTGTTAGCAAGGATGTGGACAACCAGTGTTAGGAATATAAAGTGTCAAAGCACTTTGGAAAACAATCTGGCAATACCATGCACATGTGAACAACTATAGCCCAGGAATGTTATTCCTAGATATATACTCTGTATAAAAATTCTTGCACGCATGTACTAAAAGAACTTTCCAGAATGTTCATAAAAGCATTAGCAACAAACTGAAAACCCAAATGTCTACTTAAAGAATGGATAGAAATAAATTATGGTATATTTACACAATGGCATTATACAATCTTGAGAATAAACTAGAGTTACACACAAAGAAAATGGATGACTCTTGGGGAAAAAAGTTCAGAAGACTGTACACAATGTTGTAACAGTTTTATAATGTTTATTAATATTTAAAACAAAAACCATTTTATTTGTTGATATATCTGTATGTAATAAAACTATTTATAAAGCAAGAGAAGGGGAAATCGAAAATCCAAGATGATAGAAGGAACACTCAGGTAGCTTCAGGGGTCGTGGTAATATTCTCCTTATGTTTGCTTCATAATTTATAGATTTGCCACTTATTATTTGGTATTTCTCAAATATTACATATATTATGAATATGATGTAATAGAACCTGATAAATATTCTGATAGAAATTGCTACCTATACGGTTAAGTTTCTGCCAGGAAGTACATGATGACTGAAGGCAGAGACTCCAGAGGGTCTGTCTACCCTGCGGTGTCTAACCTGACTTTCCCACTTACTAGCTGCATGACCTAGTAAGTTACTGAAAGTTGGGAAAGTTACTGAAGTTCCCTGTGTCTCAGTTTTCACATCTGTAAAAGGGGAACAATGAAAGAATCTATTTGCTTATTGGGGTCATGGTGAGGATGAAATGCCTTTATAAATGTAAAGCACTTAGAAGAGCGCTTGGTCCATGGCAAGCCGTGTCTGCTCTCATCTTCATCACTCCGGGGGCTGGGTATGCAACCTGTCCTAGTCTCAGCTTACTTATTTTCACAGTGGCATCATAGGATTATTGTGGAATACAATGTTGTGTTAGTTTCTGCTGTACAACGAAGTGAATCAGCTATATATATACATATATCCCCTCCCTCTGGGAACTCCCTCCCATCCCCTGCCCCATCCCACTCATCTAGGTCACCACAGAGCACTGATCTGAGCTCCCTGCACTATACAGCAGGTTCCCACCAGCTACCTGTTTTACACATGGTAGTGCACATATGTCAGTCCCAATCTCCCAGTTCATCCCACCCACACCCCCGTGTCCACATGTCCATTGCCTGCATCTGCGTCTCTATTCCTGCCCTGCAAATAAAGCAACTATACACCAATAAAAAAAATAAACAAATATAAAGAAAATGACATTGTGCAAAGTACTCATTAGTCAGTAGATAAAATATAATTGTATACATTTTGACTCAGTGTCATGGATTTCCTATATTTGTTTTTTTTCTTTTTTTACTATTTTAACTATTAAAAATTCTTTTTAATTTTTATTGGAGTATAGTTGATTTAAAATGTTGTGTTAGTTTCTGCTATACAACAAAGTGAATCTGTTATACATATTCATATACCCACACTTCTTTAGATTATTTTCCCATATAGGTCATTACAGAAAATTAAGAAGAGTTGCCTGTGCTATAGTAGGTCTTTTTAGTGATCTATTTTATATACAGTAGTGTGTATATGTCAATTCCAATCTCCTAACTTGTCCCTCCCCTATATTTGGTTTTGAAATTAAAGACTAGTCATGTGGTAAAGAGCTAAAGATTCTAATCCTTAAGATGATTTATGTAGTGAGCAATGACATTCTTTTATGTGTAGTTAGACATGGTATATATCAATACTAGCTTTTTACTAACATTCCTGTTGGGATTCAGTTTGAAATCCTGGCATAATGTCTTTCTTAATATTTCATTAAATTACATTTTGCGATCATAATACCTCTGAAAATATGGGGAAATCTATAATCCTATCCACTCAGAAATAAGCACTCTTCTCAGTTTCATGTAGCCCTTTTCCTATGTTCTAAAAAATGAAATCAAGATCACACAATTAAATAAATATGTGGAAGAGCAGACAATGAAGGGAAAAGAACCCCAGAGTGTCCACATGTTCAAGAGGTAATAGTTATGGTTTCTGTAGAAGCCCCCACCAGCAGCTACTCACCCTTCCTGACTATGCCATCTTACCCTCTCCTGCAACCAGGTGGTCATCGGACACCAGGTGCTGGCCAGGTGGTGACTCAGGAGCCTGGGATGCTCCGCCTGAGGATACTCTTTCTCAAGAGTTCTCCTTACCCCTCAGGTTCTCATAGAGATGAAACAATTTTAGATGATCTTCATGGAAACAAAAGGTTTTTTGAGGGGGAGGTATTTTATTTTTAAGATAAATATATGCTTAATTTTTATAGACCCTCAGTAACCACAGTTGGATTCTCAGCAGCTTAAGTAAGCTGTCAAGTTTAAGGCAAGCTATACTCATCTCATTTTAGCCTCCCTTTTATAGTTGAACCACAGAAGTCAGAGCCCAAGATGCCTTTCCACTTTTTCGTGTGGTATAGCATTTGTCAAGATTAAATTTAATTTGTGCTAAGAGCAGCTTGCTAACAGCGAGAGCACAAAGCTTGCTGAACTTCACTTTGTGTGTGCAGAGCAGCCAGCATAGCAAACCTAATGAAATCAGCAATATTATTCTACCAAATCTAGCTCAGTTCTGTTGATTAAAAATATTATAGGTTTAAGGACTGACCCTATAAAAAACCATTTAAAATTTAACTATTTCATCACCTATTCTGTCTCTTGTACTTTTTACATGGAAGAATATATACCAATTACCAATCCAGTGGGCCAACGTTAAGAGGTCATCATCAACAACAGACATTTATTGAGTGCCTATTGTGTGCAAGGCACTGTGCTAGGCATGGGGCTACAAAGACAAAGGAGAAACAGTCCCTGCTCTCAAAGAGCTTACAATCTAATTAGACTAACAGGACACGTACATAAAAAGACAAAGGACAATCCAAGGTAGCATATAATATTAGGGCACTGAGTGGAAACAAACAGGATTGCAGCCTTTTTTTGCATTTCTATGGTGGCTCAATACCCTGAGTAGGTGGGGATCAGGGAGCTAGAATAAAGGGGTTACTCCTATTCATTTATAAGCCTTGTAGACACTCTCTCACCTCTTCCCACTCCAAAATGTCTTATGGCATGTGCTAGAACCTCGGCAGTTGGTTCACTTTTATCCCAAAGGCTTTAGTATTATAGTTCTCATTGAAGTGGCCTTTTGATAGGGTGACACACTGTCCTGGCTTTCCTGGGACTGTCCTGGTTTTGGTACAGAAAGTCCATATTTTGGAACTCCTCCCCTTGCCTCCTCCCTTGGCCATGGGGAAACCAGGATGGTACTTCTGAAAAACCTTGTCCTGTAGACCTCCCAACCTACTACGGCTATTGCTCTGGTAGGACCCATCCCAAATCTGTTCCCCAGGTAGTTCTCTAGTTTAAAAACCTATAAGAAAGACCTTAAGAGACACCAAAGACTGCTGGTTTAAGAGTACACTGTAGACAAAAGACAGCAGGAGAGAATGATGGCAAAGACAGAATGAGGTTTAAGAGAGAAGCAATGAGGATAGAAGAAATGGTTGGGTCAGGAACGAAAGATGTAAGTGTGGTAACATCACCTCCTAACACTTCAGAGACAGAGTGGGAACACAGACCCTTCTTTCAGAGTGGGTCTGTTTAACAACCTGAATCATCATGCCAGTGGAATACAGGGTATATTTCTAAAGTGAGGCCGCTCCTACATAAGGGCAAATATTTGGGCCTATTAAATCGGTACACATGCATTTAAATAACACTCTCAGTCCTGATAGAATTTCAACATTTTCCTTCCTTCTAAATACCTTTACCTTCTAAATCAATAATTTTAATTTTTGAGGTGAGTTTTATTTCAAAATGAGGTTATAGCCTTCCATTTTAATGTAATTCAAAAAGATCAGTAATGGAGAGAACTTCAGAAAACAAAGGTAATCTGTCTTGAGAGCTCTTGTTTGTAATCTGATACACATATCTGGTAGGAACCTAAGGGTTCCAAGAGACCTCACAGAAATTTCTCTTTTAAGTACAGTACTTTGTGTTTTGCTTTCATTTGTTTTTTGGAGAAAAGCTCTAACTCTGCAATCTTAGGACCTTGGAAGTTCCTGCATCACTCTGGCTGTATGTCTAGCCCTTAGGAGCACATACCAGGGTTAGTGAAGCACAGGGACTTAGTTATCAAATACCCATTAACCGTAATGGAAATCACACAGCGAAGTCCTCACACAGCGAAGTCCCCACATATTCAGTGTGCTGCGAGGGAAGCAGCACACTGAATATTTACCTCTTAATGTTCTTTTAATGTATGCTTTCTTGGGTGAATATTTACTGGAGAATATTACAGGCAAGATTCCTCCTTTTATGGGCCATTTGAAGTGATTGATTTTGCCTGTGCATTCCTGTACCGTTGCTCATAATGGCTATGGCCTCTGCCAAATGTTCTTGCGTTGAAATAACAGATGCTGGGGATGGGCCAGCCGTAGCTTTGTGTTACTGGGGTCTTGAAAGCTGAGAGGACTGATGACACAGCTGGGGAGAGAGGAGAAAGGTATGTAACATAATAAGTATGATGTAGGCTTCCAACACAGTTGGATATTGAAATCACTGAGGTCTGTAACCATGGCTGTAGTCTTTTATATGAGTTGATTTTAATGGTGTTGCATCGTGTTAAGACTGATAGTCATGAAATGATATTGGCAAGAGAAGAATTCAGTTGCCCACAGCCAGTTCCAGCAGCACAGTCTATCAGAGTTCTAGGTATTTTCTTTAAATGCTGTAATAAAACCACTGTCCAAGTGATAATTTCTTACATATTTTTACCATAGTTTTAAAAATATAAATTCACATATCCTAGCCACGTGTAGATTTAAAATATTTCCCAATGAAGCCAGGAATTTCAGAATTCCTTTGCTTTACACTCTTTTGAGTATCTGAGAGAGAAAAGTTACAAAAAGATGGAGCTATCATATGATCTTAAAAAACAAAACAAAAACAAAACCCCTAAAACCTGAGGATAATACAGACATTTGAGATATTATTTGATTAGGTAATATAGCTGCATCTTTGCATGTCCCAGTATGCCTTAAAAATAAAACTTGTTAAAGGAGCTACTTACATCTGAGCAAAATAATCTCTTCAAGTGATGGGAAAGGTGGCCTATGAATCATTTATGTAAAATTCTTATGATTTTTTATAAGTTCATAAAGTACTGTTTGTCCAGAGTCCATGCTGTAGAAGAGATTGTGCTGGAATAGAATCCTATTGTTTCTTTAAAAAACTGAGACAATTTAAAGGACACATTCCAGTATGTTTTGGACAGACATTTCCATTGTATTGGCTTTTTACAGCTCACGCCGCACCACGAAAATACCAACTTTATTTTTGCTAAATAAACATCTGGACTGTGTTTGCATCTCAATAACAGTACTCCATATAATTAATAGTACTAGTTAATGCAAAGGAATGGAATCTCAGTACTAATTAAGGAAAGGGAAAAGAGGTGGTAATGTGAGAAACCTTCTTTAATCTCAAACCAGGTCATGTTTTGTAAAACAATGTCAGTCTCCATACATAGTATTTGCTGGTGCCTTCAAATTTGGCATTAGAGAAATTAATGCCTCCTAAGCCATGTGTAAAGAAAACATTGGTATATTTTTTTAAAGGCTATTTTTGAACAATATTACTTGTGTAAATGAAAATCTTTCACACTAGCTGATCTTGGCTCGGAATAAAAATAAGTCCTTTATACTTCTGAAGACGAGGGAACGGCAGTGAATATAATGTAAGATTTGCAGGAAGTGAATCTGAATAGTTCATAGGATAAATGAGTCGTATGATGGGGAATCTCCTTGTATTCTCTTCTCCGCACAAACTCACAGAAATGCAGTTCCTTGCTCTTGTAGTCAGGGAATAGCATGAAAGATTCCCCCCACCCCCCCTTAGAATAGCATGGAAGTTCTCTCTCTTTCTCTCTCTCTGGTGCAAGAAGCACCAGAGAAGCAGGGGATGGATTTTGGCCAATGGGTTCCGTGGAGGAGGTATGTTTTTAACCACAAGAGGGAGATAGGTAGTAGGGGGATATAAAAGACCCCCTAAAATAAGGCTCCTGCTACTGTGGGAGCCCCAGCATTCCAAGTGCAAAGTCCTCATGTGGGTCAACAAGAGGCTCGTTGAGAGAATTTCAGATCTGGAATGAAACTTAAGAGGTCTGCTGGTACAGTGACATCATTCTCCAGAAGAGGAAACTAGGGCTTTAGTGAAGTAACCTACATCAATTATTACTAAAGCAAACTGTCTTTAAGTTTCTCTTGTTGGTATCTTTTTTGTTTGAACGACGCAGTTTTTGGTTTTCAATGTTGTCATTTGGAGCATTTCTGCATATTGGAAAATGTCATAGCTGTTCTTGAAGACTGAGGGTTCAAAAAATGCAATGCAACGTTTCCAAGCCAAATATCGTCGCATGCTAACGATGAGCATTGGGAACACCGCAACTCATCTCCCAGTTCTGGGCCTTTTCCAACCATCACTCAGGATTAAAGAATTAGGAAGGATAAATTACCACATAATCATAATCTATAAAAATACTGGCCGAGAACACACTAAAAAACTCTCAATAAATAAATATTGGGCATTTGCTTATGAAAGTCAGTGAAGATACACTCTTCAGAAATCATGTCCATACTTTCAGGCTGCTTTATACAAATCACACATACAGAGTCCAACAAACGGCAAAGGTTCAGGTTAGGATACAATTTGATAGAAAAATGACTTTTGACGTGGTATTTCTACAAAGGAATACAATTAATGTTGAGTTCCTAATGTCTCAGTTTCGAAGGCAATACTTAAAGAGATCCAAAATGTTTTTAGCCGTGGCAACATCATTTAGATGAGAGTTCAGCCCCTACAGTAACCCCTTTTGAAAGGGACGACACTCATTAGGATGTATTCATTCTGGAATTTTCCCTTACAAACCAACTGCACTGCTGTGTAGTCACGCCTCGGAGGCACCTGTACATGGTACTTCTTGAGAACTGAAGCTACCCCGGCGACCCATTCTGTTCCTCTTTCGTGTCTCGTGTTTCAAGAAGTTCAGTGGCCTGATGTCTGATACAGTGGGTTCTTGGGATATCCATCTGGCCACACACATTCCTCAGAACACAGGTTTATTCCCAGGATGACTTATAGCAAGTGATTCTGGTTTCCAGTCTGGTTGAAAAAAGTGAATATTGAATGTCTGTGCCCAGTTCTTAAAGACTCGTTTCTCTGTGATAAAGCGGTGATGACTGCCCTTCCGTCCTCGCTCGTGGGAGAGGTACATCGTACATTCATCAGGTCCAAGAGGTTCGTAATAGTGGTAAGGTACTGAAGGGTGATTGGGATCCCTGTAGGAGGAAAACGAGATAACTGATTAAAGCCAAAAAAAAAAAAAATTCCTTTCACAGATTTAAGTAAGATGTTATCTTTAATAAGCCGATAAACACAAACCATACTTTCAAGTTAAATGAATTCAACAAACGGTTTTGCTGATGTTTAAGCAATATGCACGTGAAGAGGATCTGAGGCTGTGAAATAAACTCAGCGACCATCATTATCAAACAGCAAGATTAAACGTGAGCCTGTAGGATGTTCAGGCTTTTGGGATTTGGAAACTACGTAGTCCTAAGAGCCAGCTATAGTTATGATTTCCACTCTTGCCCCACACAGTCTGTTTAGCACAAACAGCTATGAAGGTATTTACAAAACAAAAACACATCATCCTCCTTCCCCAGCCCAGCCCCACTCCAAACCCTCCAGGGGCTTCCACTGCCACTAAGAGCGTGGCCTACAGGGTGTTCCGTGATCTGGCTCCTCTCCAGAGCCTTCTCCTAATCCACTTGACCTTGCCTGCTATGCTCCCGCCTTACTGGCCTCTCCGGTGGTCATCTCGACCAAGCTGGTCCCTCGCCTGAGGCCTTGGTTATTGAGGGCAGTCACCTGGCTGGAACGTTCTCCCATCAGCTCACTCCTTCTCACTGCTGGGGATCAATGCAAATGTATCCTCCTCGGAGAGGGCTTACCTGATGCCTGCCCCTTCTCTCTATCTCACTTGCATTTATTTCCCTTGTGGCATTAATCATTCTCTGGAACTGCTGTCGTTGTTTACTTGCTTATTGTCTGTTCATGAGAGCAGGCCTTTGTCTTGTTCTTAGCAGGCGCTCAATAACTATTTTTTGAAGTTCTGTTGTTGAAAGAAATTTATATGGAGTTAGCAGCTAAACGGCAGGCCTCTAAAGACAATTCTTCCTCCAGGTATGGAAAGTGGATGATCCAAGTTTGATCGCACGGGAGAAACTCAGCAGGCACGACGCCACCATTTTTCTCTTGCTGTTTTAGACGGACAATGTACTTAAACCTAGAGTCTCTACATTGAGAAAGTCCAAATCTTCAACCCCTGCTGTGTAGCCCGAGAGTCCCCACATTTTTCGGTCTCTATATCCCTGTCTCCGCCTCATAGGAGAAACACTGGCTCATTTGTTCAAGGTAATGTGAACAGGATTAACATGTGGTGGTGGTGAGCGCCCTGATGTAGGGTTACTAAAATATCTCACCCCCAAAGAGGTCTGGTCTCAGACTGGGTTCCATTCCACCCCACCTCTTCTGTCTTGAAGTCTAAATGATAAGAGCAGTCAAGATATCCCAGCAGATAAACCTTCCTACCTTCACCTACACTCACCAAGCGGCCTTGTTGCAAGACTAAGCTCTTCTTGGTCTCTTCTTAGCACTTCTCTTAAAAAGTGTCCCAGCTTCCTGCAAACCACCTTACAGCGTTTGATGCCCTGGGGTCTCCCTCCCAGCACTCAGCTTTGCTCTAAGTACAGTAACTTGGTTTCCCAGAGATGCTCATCCTGCTAGATACCTATTCGTTTTCTTCAGAAGAGATCAATACACAAATGGCTTTTAGAGTAGCAAGTTTTCTGGGGTCAGGGATCGAAGTCTTTTATCAAGAGGGGTGTCGAGTTCATGGCTCTGAAGACAATAAACCTTTGAGCTTCCTCTCCTGAGGTTAAAGTTCTTCCAGGAAGAGAGATTTACTTTTGTCGTGCAGCATTTAAACATTCCTCATCCTGGGTTGGATGCTGCGCTGAGTTAATAGTTTGCATCTCTATTATGCCTGTGTCAGAAGTATCTCTATGTTCTATAGTGAGACATCAGATCCCGTCCTGTCCAGTTATTATAGAGTTTGCTTATTTACTTACCCTAGAAATTGAAACCCCTTAAAATTTTAATAGAAGGTATTTTCAATATAGAAAGTGCATGGTAGGAAAAATTCAAGTTGGAACGGACCACTATGAAGAAACAAAATAAAAAAAAGAGAAATAGAAATTTGTGGGACAAGTCTCCCCAGATTCATATGGCATAATCTGGGGAACCGTGCTAAATTCATGTTGCCATGGTAAACTTGGGGTTAAGCTTTTATTCCAGTACGGATCATGTTTTAAATCTGATTCATCTAAGTTTTGGACATATTATTGGCATCAATCTGACTAAAGAGGCAATCAGGTTTCTAAAAATATCATGAGATTGATTTGACACCTAGGCATAGAGGGAAATTGGAAACCAGATAAAGGATGCTATAGGATCAATTTCCTTATTCAGGAAGACCATCTCCTTGAATGAAAATGTATCTGGCTCCACACTGCTCTCCTAAAGGGAGAATTAAATTTACATATTTGGTTCTGATGGTTTCAAAGGTGTCCAAATAACTGAGGGTTGTCTCCATGCTTTAAACCTTTGTCCAAATGGCAGAAAAGGGCTTGATGGGACTTAGAAGGCAGAGCCGAAGCAACTGCAGGGACAGCTCTGCTGTAGGTTGTCAGCCTGCCATCAGGTGTCATCCACTGTGCCGTTCAGAAAGCCCTTCTTTCAGAAAGTTCAAGCTTATAACTCCTTAAGCCTTTTTTCCCAAGCCTGACTTTCTAAAGTTTGCCATAGTTTTTTTCCCCTCCACCTGATCCAAATGAAAACAGCGATAAAAATCAGCAGACTTTCCACATCAGGAGGCTACTACTGTAAAAGAGAGGATTCTGGAGCTCAGGTTGCTGTCTGGGGTCAGGGGATGCTCAGGGAGAGAAGGTGCAGGGGTGCGGGCTGTGTGGGCATGATAATCACAGAGCCAGTTCCCTAAGTGGCAGCAGCCTCTCATCAGCCCTCCAGGGGCCAGTGAGGGAACAAATCCTGCAGAATAATGTGAAGAAGGATTGTTTTTTCTCTACAGAGAAAGCAGGTAGGGAGAATGAAAGAACTACCATGTAGTGCACAGGTATTAAAGAAATACCATGGCCTATGTTCCACCTCCATAGAGTCTGGTTTAATTGATTTGGAGAGGGTCCCAGGCATAGGTATTTTAAAAAGTGCCTTAGGTTTGAGTATCAAAATAAATAATGGCAGTATTGGATTATAAGTCCCATAAAATAAAACTGAATAAATATCCATGAGTCCATGATGATTTCAATAAATTACTGAATAAATAAATAAATGAAATACAGAATAATTCCAATTAATAATCTAGAAAGAATGAGGGAATAGAAAATCACCATTAGAACAATGCAGTAATTGTTGCAGGCAAGATGCACAGATGAATGGAATATGAGAGAGGAAAAGCATGAGGAGAAATAGGTTATTTGCATAAAGTCCCCCCAATGTATTTATTAATGATAGAGGGAAAAATTGTAACTTTACAGTGAGTAAACCTGGCAGACACCACCTTCACCAAGTGACCAAGGTTAACATTGCCAGTAATAAGACATTTTGACATCATGTACCTCTTGATATGAAATGCTATTGCTTCTGTGGTATCCTTCTCAGTAATGCATAGCCTCAATCTAATAATTAGAAACTATCACACAAATCCAAAGTGATGGACATCCTACAATGACCAGAATTCTTCAAATGTGTCGGAGTCATGAAAGATAAGGAAAGACTGAGGAACAGTCACAGACTGGAGGAGACTAATGAGACATGATAAGAAAATGCAAAGGGATCCTGGATTGGGTTCTGCAGGAGAAAAATGACATCAGTAGGAAAAATGGTGAAGTGTGGATAAAGTTTGAAATTTATTTAAGAGTACTGTACCGGTGTTAATTTCTTAGTTTTGATAATTTTGATAATTGGACCAAAATGGTAACATTAGGGGAAGCTGGGTGAAGGGTATACAGGAACTCTCTGTACAGTTTTTGCAACATTTTCTGTAAGTCTAAAACTTTTTCGAAACAAAAAAATTTAAAAAGGTAACAATGTTATAAAGTTCTGTAGGAGATTCTAATATGCAGCCAGGTTTAAGAAGGCTGATTTAGTTAAATACCTGCTAAGCCTCAGTGCTTAGCTTATATTAGCTCCTTTATTCTCCATCAGGCGTCTAAGGTTAAGTATCACTACTCCGTGTGATGGGTGAGCATCTGGCACCCAGGGTGAGAATCCGGCGCCCAGGGTGAGAGTCCTGCACCTGGTTTAAGCACACAGCCTCACTCATGGGCCATCCAAGATTCTAGACTTGACTCACATAGCGCTCAGTACTCCACATGGACTAACATTTAATCCTCACGTCGCCCTAGTGAGAGAGGTACTGTTATTACCTCTGTTTTACAAATGAGAAAACTCATACCCAGAGAAATTGAAGAAGTTTCAGGGCCCAGATCTCAACCAAAGCTGTACTCTTAAGAGTGAGGCTCTGTGTCTTGGAAAAATTCCTGTGCCACCAGGTGGCTGTCTGCACTAATGGCACCCCAGGTTCCCACTGGGTTGGCACCACATGGTTGAGAGCAACTCTGTCCTTGCTGCATTCTCCCAAGCACCCACCTACAGAGGTGCCCCGTGCCTGGTGGGCACTGTGCAGCGGGTCAGGGTGCGAAGCACAGGCCTCATGCTCATTTACAATTCTGCCCACTGATATGTTATCAATGGCAGCAGGAGTTGGTGACGTGCCATTTTAAATCTTCTAAAGCTAGGCTGTGCAATTGGAAAGAAACCTTGTATCATTAACAGGTAAGGGTGGATATTTCCATTTCCGGGTATGATCTAGGTTGACCCTGATCTCCCAGTTTGGGCTGGACAATCTAGAAGACTACAAAGATCCCGATGAAAGAATGGTGCTTTTGCCTCTCTTGAGAGCTCTCAGATACTCTCTCCAAACACACTTTTATTCTTGGCATGGTATACAGTACCATATAGCAGGTAGTCAGGAACTGTTTGAGGAATAGTGTTGAATCAGTAGCTGTCAAGTACCTCGGTTGTTCGGAAACTGGCTTGCACTGGGGGTCTTGGGGACAGTACGGAGCATTCAGAAGGAAATGTTCCCCTAACAGGCCTTCCTACACAGCTGCTTCAGGCCCGGGAGGCCCCATGAACCACCTTTATTCTGTTGCCTCCATTTCTTGTTTTTACAGCCTCTTTTGGAAGGAAACTGCCACCCACCTTGGAAGCCAGTGAAATAATACTTGTGTTTCTGGGGCACAAAAAGTGCCGAGAGCCTGCAGCTGCCCACCCGTCATGGGTCAAAGGCCCAAGTGAGTCGCCTGAACCCCATATCCACACCCAACCGCTCAGGCAGCTCAGGTGGTGCCATAACGTCTCATAACAGATGCACTGTAGCCATGGGAGAGAGGAAGGTAATGAAAACACCCAGTGACCAGTAAGTTGGTTAAATTATAGCAAAGATAGAAGAAGAAATTATGGCAAAGTTAAGCATCTATGAAAAAAAAAGTACAACAATGTATTTTAAGTTCACTTCATAAAATGTGAACCACGTGGATGCATTATATTCCATACCCGTCCTCTGTGAGCATCTGATGCTACAGGGTAGACTGTTGCCAAGTAGGAACTTGCCCTGTAATGCTGGCAGCTTTATTAATGTTCACTAGCTAATAACTCGAGCAGAATCAACTCTGATATTCACGATACCTTTGAGATGTCCTTCACATTATGGATAAGATATTAATTTAGTTCCATGACAGTGATTACTCTGAGTCGTTACTCTGCTAATTAATCCTCAAGAAATGATGGGTAACAGAGAGTTGTAAACTTGGTAATGTGTTAAGTATGACCAGAAATATGACTGTTGGATAGAATTTAAATGCTTGGCCCATTATTATCACAAATAATTTACAATGGGAAATGAGATTAAAAATACTCACCATCACTTAGTTTGGAAAGCAATGATAACAGAGCTTTGCCATTGCAATTTATAGTCCATCTAGAGAGAATGGATTTGCCTTCCCATATGGATACGGCATGATTTAAAGGTCTATGTCCCCATAATAATATATTTTGAGGCTGTCTCTGGTGTGACACGACATTAATTTTCTCTGGCTTTCTGAACACTGATGAGCCCGGAGTCCAGTGATAGAGGCAGGATGGAGACTGATGCCTCATGCCTGAGGACCCAGTGCTGGCCTTGGCTGGGAATGATACAGGCAGCCACCATGACTTCTTTGGACCCTTGAAATCGGTACTTGCCACTGGCTACTTATACTCTTCACTCACCTGGCACTTTTGATCTCGGAATAAATATAGAATCAGTCTTCTAAACACCGTCAAGGAAAGGAAGGTTTTTATTTATTCGTTGAGTTAATCAATACTGAATACGTACTACGTGCCAGACACAATGGCAAGAGCTAGGGACACAAACGTGGCTTGAGACAGGACCCCTTCCCTTGAGGAGATTACAGGCTGATGAAGGAGATGGATATGTCACTTAGTTAGCTGAGGCAGAGGGGAAGGTGGCAGAGGCCCCAGTAGGGGTCCAGGTGGGGTCTGACTCAGATAGGAAGGCAAGGAAAGCTTGGAGGAAGAGGACCTCCAAAGCAGTGGAGGGAGGGGTTAAGAGTGTTAGCTCTTGAGCCCTGAAGACCTGAATTCAAATCCCAGCTCCATCACTTACCTGCCCCACGACTTTGGCCAGTTGTTTCATGTCCTCAAGCTTCATATGTAAAATGGCGATAATAATAATGTTGATCTCCTGGGATTATCATAAAGGTTCCATGAAACGGCACCCGTACTCGTACTCAGCACAGCACCAGCATGTGGTATGTGCAGAAAAACTATCAGCCATTAATATCACGGTGAAGAACCGGTAGCGATCAGCCAGATTAAGAAGGAGGGGCTGGGTGTTCCGAGATGAGGGCAAAGGGACAGGTGTGTGCAGGGTGAGCTCCTTCTTGAGTTCCTCAGCACGGCTAAAACAAGTCTGTGAGTAGAGGAGACGAGACTAAGGTGGCTGCAGAGGTCAGGTCCTGAGGACTTGTGTGCTAAGCTAGGGAGCGTGAACTTTCTTCTAAAAGCTGTGGGGACCTACGGAGGGCTTTAAGTGACAGAGTCAGACTTGCGGTTTATCCAACAGCACAGTGGTGTTTGGAGAGGAAAGAGAAAGACCAGAGTTGGGGAGAGCGGTCAGGAGGCTACTGCAGCGCCAGATTAAGGAGGAAACGGTTGCACGCCAGTCACGTGACTTTTAGTCAGCGTTAGATTCTGCCAGGTTTCGAATAGCATGTCCTTCATCTGCCACCATGGCCATTTATACATTCACTGTTTCCATTTGTGGTGTTAAATATGAACGTGGGGTTATTCGTCTCCCTAAGGAGTCCATGTGCTTAGTAGTTTAGAGGCTACTGGAAATCTTCTTGCCAATGAATGATTCCTGGAAGTAAAACTGGCCCTTTGGGTGGGAGGGATGAGAAGGCCAGACCTCCAGGAGAGCTGGATGGAAAATTACAGCTCCAGGCTTGTAGGAGTGAACCCACCCACACGTCTTAGAAGTCAGGCACTCATGGATTGCTCAGCTGTCTGCTCCCAGGATATAATTTAGTCCCCTACCGCACCTCCCTATATATCCCAGCATATAGCAGCTGACATTCCCTTTGGGTCACTGCCACGCTAAGCTGATGGAAATGACTGCAGAAGTAGTCCAGCGTTTGGTCCTCCTGTGCCTTGGTTTCCTTGGCAGGGAGAAGGTGATGACTCTATTCTCCTTAAAAGTGTGTGAGAGTGTGATTTAGATTGGAAAGCGGCATGACCGTATCTTAGACCAGAGGTCCTCAAGGCTGTCAATGTTCTTATTTGCCATGGGACCCTTTGTGATATGAGAGCCCATAGGTAAAACAGGGAGAAGTTCATCTGCTGCCGATGAAGTGGCGCAGGAGGGAGCAATGTTCTTTCATCTTAGCTCCTTGCCCTTGTTCCACTGGATCAGGTCAGGAGAAAGCCAGAGCTGGATGTTTCAATAAAGCCCTGCACATCAGAGACTACGACAGGCAGAACGTGAATATTTTCTCCCACAGGAACCTTGGGAACCTTCTGTCCCTTATGACTGAATTGTGTCCAAGTGACACGCAGGAGACTGAAGGCGGGAACCCTGTCTCATTCATCTTTGATTATGTCCCTAAGTGCCCAACATAAGTTAGGTTAATGAATCAAAGTCTCTGTGATTTGTTTAGTAAATGACTTCTTTTGAGGGTCCTAGCTGTATCTCAAAGTCTGGAAAGGTTAATTTACCCAAAAAGGGCAGTTGGCTCTCCTTTGGTTTGCTGAACCCTGGCCCCATGTGCCTAACTCTTCATTCCAGTGAGAGACTGGGCATAAAGAAGCCACAGAATGGGGGGTGTCTGCTGTGAGCAGCCCGTGGGGTGTCCTGCAAGGAGCTGGAGGGAAAGTGGGACCCAATTCACATGGGAGCCTTTCGTGTCCTTGGCCCTCCCTGTCAACCAAGCACCATTCATTAGTGCTCGCCAGACAGCTCCTTAAAATGTGCTCATGGGTGCATACCCGCTGATGAGTGAGCCCTTTCTCCTCGTAAATTTATCCACGCTTAATGTACACCAGCACTGTGTCAAGAATTCCTCATCTATTATGTCGTGGAATTATCATATAACCCCGTGAGGTAAGTACTAATGTCATGATCATCTGTACACATGGAAACTACGGCTTCTGAGCCGGTCATTAAGTAACCTGCCCACGGTAACTAAGGCTCAGTGAGGTTGAATAATTTTCTCAAGGCCACATAGCTTCTGACCTTGAGAAATATGGCTCATTTTCGGTCATATAAACACCCTTTGACTACAGCACGAGAGAGAGAGGACAGGGCCATTCATTCACTCAGTATGTATGGAGCATCTGCTATAGGTCAGGACGGTACTGATCTACTGTCCTGTGCACCATGGCTCCAACAGTGATCCCAACACACAAAAGTCTCTGCCCTCGAGGTGTGTATATTCTGGTGGACTCAACCAGCATGAGGTCTGTCATCTCACAAAAGCTTCCCTACCACTTTTGGCCCCGGTGATAGCTTATCTCCCTAAGTCCTACAGCTCATGACACATGTACCCTGCTGGCCTTAGAGTTCTTAGCTTCTTTCAAAATCAAGACAAAGGGAGAATGATCAGACTAGTAGCTGGATTAACTTATAAGTTGCTTTTTCATTTTCTGGTGGTGATACTGTTTGCAAGAGTCATTTTGACTCCAAGTGGCTTAGCTGTGCTTGTTAGATTTCTGTGTGGGTAACGCTTATCATAAGCCTCCAGGAAGCAAGAGCTGTGGCCTGTTCATTGAACCCCTCCCAAAATTCTTGGTACCTTTCAGGGCAATTCTCAAGGGCTTAGGATAATATTAATAATTATTTTATATATTTTATGTATAATATTAAAGTATTAGTAACACTAATGTTATTAATAATCTTTCCTGAGCACTAACTGTGTGCTGGGCACTGTGTCAAACGTTCTACTGCCATGATCCCATTTAATCCTCACCATGACCTGTTTGCTTTATTATTATTTTCTTATGCCCATTTTGCAGATGAGGACAGCAAGGTTCAAGGTAGGAACTGGGTGCCTGGTGGTTCAGCCCATGTGTCCTGGACGTGAAGATGAAAGGAACCTGGGAATCAATCTTTACTGCTCCTTCCTTTCTTACCCTTCCTAAACAGGCATCAGGACTGAAGAGGGTGCCGTCACCAGCCTAACCCTCTGCACCAGAGGATGCCCAGAACACTTCTTCACTCTCTCTGATAGGACACTGGGGTTAGGGATCCTTCTGATGAGTCCTGGCCAAAATCATCTTATGAGAACAACTGTTGAACCTTTGGGATGGTGGCTGAGGAACAGAAATTCAGAGCGGCTGCCAACATACGGTGCACGGACGGTATCTTGACTTCCTTGCTAGTGTCATCGTATAAATTATTCCCATCCTAAGTGCACCAAGCCGTGATGAACTAAATCTGAGTAAGAGAAATGACAGGTTAACTTGCCTTTCATTTGTTTTCCATAATAAGTGCAATATTTCCTTGAACACTTTAAGTCATTAACATTTCAATTTATTCATGCTCTTTTTCTCTGGTGCCCTAATGGCAATATTACATAATTATATCTGCCATCTAACCATCAGCTTTGATGGCTCTTTGCATGCCCAAAGGGGCCACTGCCACTGCCTTTGTTAGCCTGTTGGTTTGAGGAGGCAGTTGGCTTTTTTGCACCATCTTACCTACTTTTTTGCACAGAGGTTGTTAAAGGGGAAAACAAGGCCAGTGCATTAAGTGACGAGGAACTGGGTGAGGGTCCAAGCTCACTCTGGCCATGTACTAGGCGCTGTTCCAAGCACTTTACATGTATTCACTTATTTAATCCACCTCCAATCCTCTGAGGCAGAGTCTATTATTATCATCACATCCACTTCTAATGGCGAGGAAGCTGAGACACAGAGAGAATGAGTGACCTACTCAAGGTCGCACTAGGTTAGTAAGTGGCAGGGCTGGGCTTTGAACCTGTGCCGTCTGCGTCCAAACTCCACCCACTTCCTTACTACATCATGTCTTCCCTGGGGATGCATGAGTCCAGGCAGATTTCAAAGGCCTGCTCTGTCCACCCCTTTCCTTCTCCCCTGTGACCTGACTCTTACATATAAACTAGTACTGCTGCTGTGTGGTCTTTGGATTAAAAAGGGTGGGAGAAAAGTGGCAAAGTGATAATGGCACAATTAAGTATGCTTCATCATTCTTGCATCAAACCTCCAAATGGTAGACTTTGCCTAAAGGCTCACAGACATTGAGAAGTTGTTAGGTTTAAAACACATGAAGGTATAAGCAAGCATAAATTTTAATGAACAAGTTTAAAATGCCCTCCCACCCCAGATCTTACCTTTTAAAGATCACGACTGAGGCCATGTGCAGGTCAGCAGGCATGCCTGAAGACTAGGAAACTTTCTGATTTTATTGGCATCGCTCCTTTAGGTTACAGGTGAATTTCAATTGGCCTTCCACAAATCAGGCCCTGAATATTTCTCAGTGTGTCTGTTAGTACACACCAAACTCTACCTGGGCACATGCCAGGGGGTAACTTAAGGTAGCAACAGAAATTATTATTACATCAAAATAATTATGCCTGTGCTTTTGGTCTTAGAAACACAAACCGAGGCTACTGATGTGGAAAGGGAAAGGGACTAAGAGAAATATTTTAATTTTGGAAAACAGGCCTTAACCATCAAAGAAATTGCCCTCTTTAATTCATTAAAAATTACCACATTCTTTTCAAATGAGAATAAAACTAATATATATATTTTTAATGAATGAATGAATGAATTTATTTATTTTGGGCTGCGTTGGGTCTTTGTTGCTGTGCACGGGCTTTCTCTAGTTGTGGTGAGCGGGGGCTACTCTTCATTGCAGTGCGCGGCTTCTCATCGCGGTGGCTTCCCTTATTGCGGAGCACGGGCTCTAGGCACGCGGGCCTCAGTAGTTGTGGCTCACAGGCTCTAGAGCTCAGGCTCAGTAGTTGTGGCTTACAGGCTTAGTTCTCCGCGGCATGTGGGATCTTCTCGGAGCAGGGATTGAACCCGTGTTCCCTGCATTGGCAGGCGGATTCTTAACCACTGCACCACCAGGGAAGTCCCCAGAACGAATATTTCTTAATGCTTGTTCATTGTTAATATTATGCCAATTACTGCATTACTTTTGGTTGATAAATATTCAGAGGATAAATGAAGCCCACAAGATGGATTAATTCTCCAGCAGTACAAACAAAAACTTTCAATATTTTATATCACATAATTAAATGCCGTTTGCTTAGAACCAGGACTTGGGACATGTTAATTAATTGCTTCAAGAGACAGTAAGACATGTTTCATGGTTGATAGTTGGAATCAGATATTTATAAACACTGCACAACACTGCTGATGAATTACATTTGCAGAATAAATCCTACCTGCAGAAGTCTGGGGGCACCATGCCATAAACATTGATCCTGTCACAGAGCTCCAGGGCAATCGTCATTGTGAACCAGCCAGTGCTGAGCCAAGTGTTGGAGATCTTCCTGGAAGGAACAACAGTTAAGTGTGAAAGCTGGTAAAATAATCATTATACCCACTCCATCTTAAATCTTTTCTGGAACAAGGCTGACTATAAACACACACACTCTCTCTCTCTCTCCATTTGGTAAACTCTCTCTCTCACTCTCTCTCTATCTGCTAAAGCTGGAACTTTAGCAGATAGAAATCTGTTACTCATACCACCATATTCCATGATAATATGATAAATGATGTCAGTACTCCATCATGGTGGATTCTCAAGGGACTTCTACATAGTCAAAGATGATGATCAATGTTTCAATGTTTAAGTGCGAATTATTACCACTCAATTTCTTGTAAGATGACAATCCTCGTGTGTCGGCTCTTTATTAAACTAGAATACTTGACTAGCTATAAGTATTCTTTTTTGCTCCACGCAGGGTGGATAACAAAGAGCTTACTAAATGTGAATAAACACAGTTGCCTTTATCTATCAGTTGATCAACTGATTGACCAAATGATCTTAGGGTAGAACCTTGCCTTCGACTAGACTAATTAACACCAACATCGTGACTGAATGTCTTTCCTTAGAAGGAGTACATTCATTTGGGAATGGGCTAATGACCAGAGGAAAAGGGACACAGGGATGCTTATGTTTAATTGAGCATTTGCTTTATTTTACCTCAGAACAGTCCGAGCCCTGTGAAAATTTTTATTAAATGACCAAAAATGGACAGAATTTAAGGAATAAATCGGTGGGTTCCAACATTCATTCATTTGCCCATTCAAACATCTGTATTGAGCCCCAGCCACACACCAAGTCTAAGGGTAATCGTGGAGACACAGCATCAAGATCTAATTTGACTTGTGAGGATGACTCGGTCCACCATGCTATGCTGCTGTGGATATTGATTTCAATTCTTTGGGGGTTGCTGCATTTACTTTTTTTTTTCAGTGCTTGTGGCATGCATCATTAGCCAGTTTCAAACACCTTATCCCCAAGGTCAGACTGTCTGACTCTGCCCAGCCATAGCACCGTATGTGATGTGAATGAAAGAGCCGCAGGAAAGCTTTTCTACTTGCACTGCATAGCACCCCTCTTTGAAAAGGAAGAGTTTTTGTTAAGCAGTTTGCATTATTTCCATTTCACATAAGGATTAACAACCAAAAAAGGCATTTTAAGATGTCTTTTGTTTTGTCACCTACCTGACAGGAATGGGTAATTTAGCCATTCCTGAGTTCGTGGCTTCAACTTTCTAGTTCTTAACTCCTTTACTCATTTTTATTTTCCATTCCATTGTATCCAGATCCAGTAATATCCCAGGAAGTACATTTAAAACATTCTCAAGATGGAAATAGCATGGATTTGTATCTTACTAGTTTCTGTTATTCACCAGCTAAATGACCTGGGGCAGGTTATTGCTGTTCTTTGAACCTTGATTTCTTATCTAGAAAGCAAGCATGGGAAGCTCTATCTTCCTGTGCTATTTCGAGGACTAAAGGAGAGAACATCATAAAAAGTTATCTAGTCTGGTGTGTTGATACATCAAGATCCCTTCCTCGCCTCTTGGTTGCTAGGCTGGAGCAAATGAAATAATAATTCAACCATTACTCCCAGTGCTTTTTAGCACACACAAAACAACTGATATCTTCCAACACTGCTACTGGCTCTTGTGTAGGAGCCATCATCAGTAGTCAGGGCAGTACAGTAAGTCCCTTACATACGAACTTTCAAGTTGCAAACTTTCAAAGATGTGAACGTGCGTTCGCATGTCCAATCACATAAGTTAGTTCCCGTGTCTGGCATACATAGTCACATGCGTGCATCCTCTACAAGTGGTTGTGCTTTTGTGCAATTTACTGTACAGTACTGTAGTACAGTATCTTTATTACAAGCCCAGGATGTCATCTATGATGAGGAAAAAAGAGCTACTACCCAGATATCACTGGATTTTTTTTTTCAAGAGGGTAGATAGAATTGAATCCAGCAAGGGAATGGAACTTGTGCCATCAACATCAGGCGTGAGTGACACTGCTGCTTGCCCTCCATCTCCTGTTGCTGACGATCCTTCAGCTCTATCATCTCCCACCTCCTCTCCCTCCTCCAGTCAGTAAGTCTTCTTGCCTGTTCACTCGATGCCAGCTCCTGTATGCCAGCTGTTGTACTGTACTTTTCAAGGTACGGTACTGTAAGGTTAAAAACTTTTTTTATTTTTTGTTTGTTTTTTTATGTATTATTTGTGTGAAAAGTATTATAAACCTATTACAGTACAGTATATATTACTATATAGCCGATTGTGTTAGCTGGGTACCTAGGCTAACTTTGCTGGACTTAACGAACAAATTGGACTTAGGAACACACTCTTAGAACGGAACGTGTTCATATGCAGGGGACTCACTGTAATTAGAAAATTCTGGAGCCTCCAGCCTACATAGGTATTAACAATCCCCCTTGTTTTTCACCAGGGCTCTAAATTCATAAGAACTTTGGGACTGGAGGAGGTGGGACAGAGCAGAGCTGACTGAATGGGGGAGGGGAAGAGAAGACAGTGCCTTGCCTCAAGTTAGACCTTGTCTTCACCAAGGCTGTGGCCTTGAGATGGCAGGTTGTTCTAGACTTAAACTGGGAGAGTGAATACCTGGAATGATGTGGAGCCCAGGAGGAGAATGACAGCTTACTTGTACCCCCAGATTCCTGATCCAAGAATCACACTCATGTCCCTATGCTTTTGAGTTGTAGGAAGCACTAAGAGGGCTTTTCCCAGTGGCAGAAACTTCCCTACAACTTTGGCCTTCTTTTGTGTGATGTAGTAGAAATCACAAGCCACAGCCTGAAATATAGGGAGATGTGACTCTACAGAAAAAGATTTAATGGGTAAAAATGGGGAGAATAAAAAGTGGAGGACTAAAGAAACTAAGGTGAACATTTCTTTAAAGTGCCACTTAAAATTCCCCGGACTTGCAAAATAGTAGTCTTTTGGGATCACAGGCTATAGAAATGTAACTGCTTTGTGCTTTCTAAAAAGATTTGAACTCTTTTTCCAACAGAGGAATATCTAGTGTTTTTACACTTAATCAGCTGTAATGAAGGAATATGAACAGCTGTCATGTGCTAATTAGGGAAAATTATCAGATATCCTTTTATATGATGAAGTAACACACTGAGCTGATAATGCTATAGTACACACTACATTACAATTAAAGGCCTTTCTGCTCCACCAGAATCTCATTTATAATGTCTATGGAAATATTCTTCCTGCAGTTATTTCATTTATACTTCTTTTATCTAATTACTATAATATTGGTTCTGAATCATATTTTCCTAATGTACCCTGTTCAATTATAAAGTTATTTTCAAGTGCAGTTACTTTCTAATATCAAAGAATACCACTTGGCCATCTATGTCATTTGTCATGCTTCTTAATTGCAGATTGCTCCTGAGACATTTTTTTCTCCACTTTTAAGTAGGGTGAAATTTCCATAAATCAAAATTTATTGAATTATCTCATTTCTTCAAAATATTAGCCTGAAATGAATGTCCTGATTATGAGATTGCAAAATTAGATATTCCATACTTTGTGTATCTTTAATCCATGCCACTGTTTTGTTAGGTTTCAAGAAAAACATACACAGAGGCAATACTGTTCGACCCTAAGTGTTTTGTATTTTAGTTTATAGAAATAGTTTTGTTCTGAAGGGCTGTTTCTGACTTTGTTCTTTAGCTTGGAGTAGACTGAAGATTAAGAATATGGACACATGAGAATATTGAGTCAATACAATATTAGCTTCTTTAAGACAGTTTCTTTCTTTCTTTTTTTTTTTTTTGCGGTACGTGAGCCTCTCACTGCTGTGGCCCCTCCCGTTGCGGAGCACAGGCTCCGGACGCGCAGGCTCAGCGGCCATGGCTCACGGGCCCAGCTGCTCCGTGGTATGTGGGACCTTCCTGGACCGGGGCATGAACCCGTGTCCCTTGCATCAGCAGGCGGACTCTCAACGACTGCGCCACCAGGGAAGCCCCTAAGACAGTTTCTTAAAGGTAAGAGGCACGAAGATTCTAAAAGTTGACAGTGTACTTTGGCATCCTACAAATCCATCAGTGTGATTCCCTGTGTGGGGGCTGCATGGATCCTAGTAGATGGATGAGAAGCCTGGTAGCCAGTCCATGAAATTTCATCTGTCTCACTAAGGACACAGGCTTATTGAGCAAAATGTTTTCACTGGTCAGAATTTAATGAATTTAGTGAGTGGGTTATGTCTTGATGTGAGATTGTTTCCTAAAGATGTAAGGATGTAATGACTAGTCTCCAAGTTTTCAACTTAATCCCTTAAGAAGATCCAGAACAATGTGTAAATATCCTAAATAGCTAACACTGCAGCAGTGTTTCAGGAATACTTACATTTAGCAAACAACCATTAAACTCAAAAGAGAGAAGTGTTTTCTATTGAAGAGAGTCTTTCTACTTATTTTGAATTTTCCAACCAGAAAAAAATGAAACTGTAAATAACTTCCCTCATTCTCCTTCTCTTATAAAGTGCTCTCTTGGTTAAATAACTCATTCAAATGAGCAACAGTCTGTTATTTGTATGTTGTTTTTTTTTCTTATTTGTGGTTTTTAAAGGACAGTAAGTGACTGGATTTCATGACAGTGTGTGATGGCGACCAGGATCCCCCACGTGATCTACTGGCTGGGCTAACCATGGAATCACCTGGGCTTCCAGGGAAGGGGGCCACAGTGCCAGTGGCCAGGTCCACCTCTCCTCAGTCCATCAGCTGCCATGCCCTCTTTTGCCTGGACCAGCCCTCAAATGGTCACAAGGTTTTAAGGATTTAAAAAGAAAGCTCTTCCCTGCAAAGAATTTGGGAATGATGGGCTTTGGTCTTTCTTTAAAACTCTGTTCTTCATAATGAGCTGCCTAAGCTATAGCCAAAAGGATTTAGTACTTCACATTATTTACTTATCGTATCTCTTTAGTTTTAAAATAAGAAATTGACACAGGAACAGTTTTTGTAAGGGAGGGGGTAAATTACATCATTAAATGTGTATTAGTTATAAACATACGTGTTTTAGAATTAAGGAAATGAGGAAATTTAATTATTAGACTGGTCCTACAAGGCCTAGTCACTATGCCCTTGTCACACGTGAGGTCACTGAAATGTTAGATATCTTGTCCAAGGCCATATAACTAGTGAGGGACAAAGAATTCCAACCCAGAGCTGTGTGTTTGGACTACACCACACTGCTCCTTTCAATACCTATAGCTGTCCTTTTCTTCACCTAGATTTGGCCAGCTCCCCACCCTTTATCTGTGCTTCCTCTCTGGCTACTCCCCACCAGCACTCCTGTTTCAGCCACAGGGACTCTTCTCCAACCCCCTGGAAGTCCTCTCACCTCCGAGCTCTTATACCCATAAGGATGTTTCTCTCTCCCCTTCTCAGATTCTTCTTTACCTGGATAAATACTTATTGGCCTAGGACTCAGCTTAAATACACCTTTTGGAGAATGTCTTTCCATCACACCCTCATCTTCTAGACCAGTGCTTTTCAAAAGATTTTGACCTATAGTCAGAAACACATTTTGCCTCATTATTGAGCATATATGCTCACACGTATTGTACATGGTTTTCATTTCATTTTAGTTTTCTAAAGTGTGTAATTTAGTTTTTTTAATATACTCACAGAATTGTGCTCTCATCAGCCCTGTCTAATTCCAGGGCAATTTTATCACTTCAAAAGAAGACCCTATATATGTATATTTCTATGTATAAAACCGAAACAAATTTTATCCCATGAAATAATACGTTGCCTTACTTACTATAGGAGATGAATGCTGATATTGTCTGTTTTATTCCATTCTTTCCATTACATTAAAAAAAAATCTTGCAGTGACTCAATACATACATTTCATGTTCCATTACTGAGTTGTAAGCAGCAGTTTGGTAAGCCTTGTCCTAGATTACAGCAGGTCTCTCTGTCCCACTGGCATAGCACCGTTTTCTTCCCCTCACATGACCTAGCACACTGGCCACTACTTGGTGAGTATCCGCTGGCCCTGTTAAGACTATATTCTGGGAGGGCAGGGTCTAGATCTGCCTTATTTCTGACTGTGTATATCCCCAGTACCAGGTGCAGTGAAGTAGTAGGTACTCAGTAAATATATGTTGACTGAATAAATATTTGCCTTTGAAAGAGAAAAATAACCTTATACACTTATTTCTGGTTAGTGTTCACACAAGTAAAATAAAATGCAATAAACCTATTCTCTTGCACTTACTACCAGTGTAAGCCAGGAGCAGTGTTGCCTCATCCTCCAGAGTAGGGATTTGGCCCTGAATTATCTGTATAAATGTCTCAGTGCTTCCTTTCACTTTGCCCTATAAATTCAGCTTCAGCAGTCCAGTCTCCAGGAGGGCCCTACCGATGAGCTCTATAGATGGCACGAGCAGTGTGGTCACAACAAAAAGCACTTAGCAAAAGCTTTTAGAAATAAAAGAATGCCATTTGCAGCAACATGGATGGAACTAGGGATTATCATATCAAGTGAAGTAAGAGAAAGACAAATACCATATGATATCACGTATATGTGGAATCTAAAAAAATAATATGAATGAACTTATTTATAAAACAGAAACAGACTTACAGACTTAGAAAACAAACTTATGGTTACCAAAGGGGATAGCGGGGGAAAGAGATAAATTAGGAGTTTGGAATTAACTACTACTATATATAAAATAGATAAATAACAAGGACCTAGTGTAGACCTCAGGGAACTATATTAAATATCTTGTAATAACCTATAGTATAAAAGAATCTGAAAAAGAATATATATATTATATATGTATGTGTATATATAATATATATAAAAATTATATCTCTATAACTGAATCACTTTGCTATACACCTGAAACTAACACAACACTGTAAATTAATTATACTTCAATTTTAAAAATGGTTAAAAATTAAAGAAAAAGAAGCTTAAGGAGATGAGCTTATCTGACATCAGCATAAAAAAATAAAAATAAAAATAAAATAAAAAAAGCTTTGCTTTTGTTGAATCAGCAAGCAAGGACATTTCCTCACCCTCCCCTGGACCCCGGGCACCCCCTGCCCGCGCCTCTGTACCTGTCTTTGCCGGTCTCGCGCTTGAAGAGCTCATCAAACTGCAGCATCTTGTGGCGCGTGATCATGAAGGCCTTCAGCCGGGGCAGCACCTGGCTCAGGAGCTGCAGGTTGTTGTAGACCTGGCCCTTGCCGTCGCGCCGCATGTAGCTGCTGGGGCCCCAGAAGATGAACACGGTGCCCTGGCTGACGTTGAGCAGGTCGTGGCGGTTGCGGAGGATTCGCTGGAGGCTGGAATGCGCGATGACCCTCAGGCTGGTGCGATTGCCAACGTCGTGCCCGTAGCCGCGCGTAGGGGCGTCGTTCATGCGGATGACGCACTCGGTCTGGTCAATCCGGGGGCCTCGCAGGCTACGCAACAGATGCCCCGAGCTCGTCACCAGGGCGCAGTCCCTGCAGTGCATTTTCAGGGGCTGCAAGAACGGGGAGAAGGACCCCATCAGCGGCAACACTCACTTGGCACCAGCAGGTCACTTCCCTGCCTCCGAGGGCTGCCGTCTTCACTCTTCTCCCTCCTATGCCAGAATACATCTCTTCTGCTATTACCTCATCCACCCCTACATTCTCTTCCAGACTGGTGACAGGGAGTACTGGACAACAGGGGAAGAGAGCCAGCGGTGACCTGTTGACCATTGGGCTCTGGGCTTTACTGATATTAATAGATAAAATCATCATATCAACCCAGCAAGCTTGCTGTTACTGTCATTTTACAAATAATGATAACCCTAGGCTCAGAGATGTTGAAAAAATTGCCCAAAGATGCATGACTAGCAAGTAATGAAGCCATGCTTTCAAACCCTGGTCTTTCTGAATCCAAAGTTACCCCCAAGTTGAAGGAAAGACTATACTACAATTCGCCGTGACACTAGTTTTAATGCTCTTAACTCACCTTATTGGAAGTTAAGCATGTATCAGTGTCCTTGGATGCTGTACAAATATATTTATCCTAAATGGACATCGTCTAAGAATCATGTGAGAAAAGACATGCAAATTGTAACCCCTTAGAAGCCATAATTTTGAAATGACAATTAGGAGATTTCTCCCATTTTAAGGGGAGAGGGAGAGAAATTGAGTCAGTCTATCTTCAAAAATGTAGAGAAAGCCTCAAGCTCATCCACTGTACTCGCACCCTGTGGAAGCCCTGGCCCTATGGTGTCTACCAGGGACAACGCCAATGACAATGCTCATTTCAACATCCTGAACCAGTGATGTACTTTCTGAACACCTACATTCTTACAAGTTAAACATTTCCCTGTTCATGTTTAATGAGAAATATCTCTCAGTTGCTGTTTGAAGATAATGTAATTAGGGCCGGAGGCCCAGGACAGCAAGTGCACAAAAAAATGATAATCAAGAATGTTCTGAAGGACAGTTGCACTGTTAGGTTTTCCCCAGAGCCTCTGCCCTTCCTCTCTGTTAACTCTGAACTGGACGCGCTGGCTCCCTGCACAGTCTCAGAAAACTGGATCCAATTTAGTGCTGCGTATGTACAGTCTTGTATTTACTCTTGGAGTTTCCTAAGCCATAGCTCTGTCTTCCGAACCAGACAGAGAGCACCGAGGGCGGTCACCTTCCCTCACTGCAGAGTGGCCAAGGGCACCCACACAGGATGGTCCAGGCTTCTCTACACTACCTGTAAGGTATGGGACCTTGGCAAGTCACTAACCTCGCAAGTCTCGCTTTTCTCATTTTTAGCCGAGGATAATTGATGCCTCATTCCACTTTGATAGAATTAAAATGTACACAGTGGTAGGTCGAGCCATTTAAAATTGCCAATATTTGACCTGCGAAAGTAGCAATTGCATGGGGTTGAACCCAGTCCTTACCATAGGACGTGGCACGGCGTCATTCATTAAGTGAAGGCTGCTCTGGGGCTTTTCAGGCAGAGTGGAGCGCATGGTAGGTACGCACCACATCAGTGCGTACTGATCACTCTGGGTTTCTAATTGACACATGGGCTTATGAAATGGCGATTCTACCACTGCAAATTCTCATCATTCATTTGACATCCAGTTACTCTTAGGTGACAAATGTACTGGGCAGCAAGAATGCGAATGGAATGGAAAAACAGAACCCCTCAAAGTTTATGCTTTACTGGGGGGCAGTAGGTCAGAGATGTGCAATGACGTGACACAATGCGGGGCTGTGCCGCACTGTTAGTAAAGGGGACTGTTTAGAGCACAGCCGGGCTGGGGGCACAAAGGAAAGAGTGGTCAACTTAGTTAATATTTCTGATGTTCTCTATGTGCCAGGCACTGTTCTGAGCTTTTTATATAATTGCATTAATTCTTCAACTAAACCTATAAGAAAGATATTACATCATCACCCCTGTTTTACTAAGGAGAATATTGAGAGGTAGAAGAGGAGCCCGGTTTGTTAGGGGGTGTTTGGGTTTTAGCATCCAAAGTCCTGTATCCTGGGAAAACTCTACTCGCGTGAAAACATTCCTACAAAGATGACAGGGGCATCTGCAAATAGCATGTGAGTAAATGATGTTTAGGGTCAGGAGACCCAGGGTCTAAACAGACTTTATCACAAATTGGGTACTTAACTTTCTCACCCGTAAAACAAAGAGAGCGCCAACTAGACACTTATGGCCAGATGATATTCATTCGTTCATTCATTTAACAGACACTTCCTAAGCACTTAATACACCCCTGAGGTACAGTGTAACTCAGTCTGTTTGCTTAATAAGGTCACTTTGCAAGATTTCATTCCACTGGACCCGAAAGCCATTGGGACCTGCTTTTTCTCCTCAGACTCACCTAGAACTATTATCCTGAATTTTCCACACACACTATGCCCATGTGAGGCCAGATGAGCACCCTTTCAGGGAAGGCCAAGGTTCCTGACTGTGCCATACAAACCCTCTGTGATTACCGGGCGCCACCGGAACATGCTGGGGTCCACCCAGTCCCAGAAAGCCCTCCCTCATGAGTCCTGCCCACCTGCCTTAGGTATTGATTACCTCAGGCACCAGCATCCTCTCTTTGAGTTGTACAGATGCACCAAACAATGCAAAAAAGATCTAAGTCTGAATTATGCCTTAAGTGCCTTTCTTTAAGTGTTGCCAATAAAGTGGCAATAGTTGTTCTAAACAATGTTACACTTCCTGCAGTTGAGAAGAGCATGTACCAAAGGCTGAATCACTTCCAAAGGTGGAAACGAAGTCTCTTTCCTGCATTCAGAGGGACTAAGGATACCTTGGGAGGCAGAAGAACTATACAAACTGTGGGACCCAGGTTCTTGGGATGTTACAGTCCCCTGAGACAGCCATGTTCCTGCACATCGAAGTACCATTATCATCCTGAGTGTCTTAATGACATGGGTGAAAATACTCATGCCTTGGTGAGTTAAGGTTCCTGATGTAGTACTGAACATGTTCTTCCCTTAAACACTCCGATGCTGGGTTGATGAATCACTCCGCGGAGCATGGGAAGGTGAACTTGGGGCTCTGCCAGCAGGCCAGGGAGATGAAACTCCACCGAGGACAGGAGAGGGGAGGCGGCTCCTGGTGGAGTCACTGCCTACCTACGCCTTCTCTCCTACTTCTTTCTCACAGTAGTCACCCTCCCTGATTCTTGGGGACATTTTCCTTAAAGACTCATTTGGTGAGGGGTTCCGCCCTTTGCAGGAAACATGGGCACCCGTGTTAGGTCACTCCAACCTTGGTAATCTCTCTGGTTTCCTGACCTTTGTAAGCACTCAATTAATACTAAATTGATAGATGGGTTGATAAGTGAGTGAATGAAAGCCAACCTCCAGGCTTCTCAGTCCTCTGAGAAAACCTCCATATATACAAAGAAGACATGATGTGATGCCCTAACCAACAATTCTCCTGCAGCCCTGTGTACTAATACCACGGGGAGAAGCAGGGGAGAGCACAGAGGAAGCTCTGTCTGCAGAGAAGGAGGCTGGACCATTTGCCTCCGGGCCACTCAGCCCAGGGAGCCACAATGGCCAGAGCCCAGGGCACTGCTTGCAATTAATGGCTGACTGGGAAAATGGCCCAGGACACAGTTAGGGCCATTAAACCCAGCTGGTTATTAATCCCCAGTAAGAGCTTGATGCCAAGGTCATCAGGGCTGTTGTGCAGTGAAAAATGCTCAGGAAAATCTACAAGGCACGGAGCAGTTACCTCTTCTCCAGACCACTGATGCTCAGAGCAGCAGCCCATGTCCCAGGAGTGCGGTGCACAGGAGCCTATGGGGGCAGGTGGGTTGGCTTCTAGAGGAAGTGCGCGCGTGCGCGCACACACACACACACACGGGCACACGCAATGCATCATCCCAGTTCCTAGGACAGTGGCTGCAACTCATTGGGGGCTTATGAATGTCTTAGAATATTGGGGATATTTAGAATATTTTAGAAGGTGTGAATAAACTTCTCTTTCCACCCCCGACTCCTGGTGATAAAACCCCACAATCAGGGGACAGGGGAGAATGACAACTTTCATCACAACTTGCTCCTTTGGGCCGCGGCGACAGAAGCAATTCCTGCTTGAGAAAGCACACTCAGGGAATCCAGGTCTGATTTCTGTCACAGCCCGAAGAGCAAGAGCAGAAGGCATTCTCCCTGCGACCCAGTTGATGCCTGCTGAGCCTTTCTTAAAAGAACAGAACAGGCTAAGTCCAACTGAACTTGACACCTAAAACACTCAGTGACGTCCTTGCAAACATTTGCAGCACGGCAATCTCAGGCTTCACTTTAAAAAATTCTGATTTATTGGGCAGAGAGAAAGCCACCTCAGAACATAATGTCCATTAGTTTGGTAATGAGACCAGTCTTGCTCTGGGAGCTGATTGTTGGTCTGGAGCAAACATAAGATATATTAAATGGTTTCGCAGGTTTCAAGAATCTCTGCACTTTCCAATCTGATATTTTCCAGTAATTACTGGGCTTTTATTACCTGTCAACCTCCGTTTACCCTGACACTGGGTATAAGCCGCTCTGGTTATTTAATACGATTCACTGGAAAAAGTGTTACTCTTCCAAGTTGCTCCTCTTCCTCTTGTTCAATGAAAGCCCTCCCATCAGCAAGAAGTCCTCCTCCCTCCACCAGAGCCACTTTCCATGATTTCCATCCACTGGCTGGCTAAGGATGAAGGAACTCCTTGGGTAGGAGGAAGTACTGAGCAGTGTTTAAAATATGGCCTTTGGAGTCATTGGCTTCGAACTTGCTTCTTCCACTCCTTAGGTGGATAATTTGGGGCAAATTGGCTTAGATTCTCTGAGCTCCAGTTTCTTCATCTGTGATCTGGATATAGTAAAGTCAGTCTCAAAGAAAGGGTTTGCCTTTTCAATTAATGGTGTGCCTTCCACCCAGCTGCTCAAGACAAAATTCAAGGATTGTTCTTGACACCTCTTTCTCTGCCCCCTACAACACATCCAGTCCTATTGGATCTCTCCTCCTATAGATGTCCCAAATCCTAGCTCTTCTCACAATCCCTGCTGCCACCCCCTTCATCAAAGCCACCATCATCTCTCTTTAGTTCCTGCTGCACACTTGTAACTCTTTACTTCCCTCATTCCATCCCTCCTCTATATTCCTGTCTCCACAAAGCTCCTGGGGTGACCTTTAATATGTAATTACCAGAGAGTTCTGTACAAGATGATGCCAATACCATACTGTTTGATTATATAGCTTTGTAATATAGTTTAAAACCAGGGAGTGTGATGCCTCTACTTTTTTCTTCTTTCTGTTAATTACACTGCCATATCTCCATTTCCTGTTGTCTGACGTGATTTATATTATATAATATAATAATTTATATTATTTCCACACCCAGGATGCTCTTCTCCTGGTCTTTGCATGATGACACCTTCACCTTCTTCAGCTGTTACCTCAAACCACCTCCCCAGAGAGACCTTCCCTGACCCCTTAATATTTCCACTGCCCTCCTTTGCCATCTTCTGTCACTGTCCCCATTATCCAGGCTTCTTTTTTTTAACCTTTTTTTTTTTTGGTTGCACCATGCAGCATGCGGGATCTTAGCTCCCCAGCCAGGGATTGAACACGGGCCCCTACAGTGAAAGTGCCAAGTCCTAACCACTGGACATCCAGGCTTATTTTTAAACTCAAGCATCACTACCTAAAATAATCTTAATTATGGCTTGTGTGTTTACATGTTTATGCCTTTCTCCTTTACTAGAATGTAAGCTCCAGGAAAGGTGAAGCTTTGTCTTGTTCACACTGTGTCTTCAGCCTCAAGAACAGTACCGAGAATAAAGAAAAAGTTCAACAAATATTTTTGAATGAATGACTGAAGGATAAACCATGTAGCACCTACCACAGTGCCCGGCACATCAACAGTATGAAAGAAACGTGCTTACTGTATTTGTGTCACCATTCTACTAGTAACCAGTCCCTGATATTTTTTTTTGTCTGGGTGAGTAGGTTGATATATTCTAAAGCACAGTATTTGAATTCTCCTGCATATGTCATAACCACCTTCAGCACTAGGTGACCTTCAAAGAGAAGTCCAGGAAATCCCATTTGTTTTTTAAAATTTTTAATGGAATTGCATTCTATTTTTTTACATGTATTATATATTTTTAATGTCTTTTGACAACTTTATTGATATATAATTTACATACCATAAAATTCACTCATTTTAAATGTAAATTCAATGATTTTTAGAATATTTACAGAGTTGTGTGACCATCACCATGATCTAATTTAAGGACATTCCTGTCATCCTGAAAAGATGCACATCCTTACCAACACTTGTTATTTTTCGTCTTATTGATAACAGCCATTCTTACAGATATGAGGTGTTATCTCACTGTGGTTTAGTTTTGCATTTCCCTGATGATCAGTGATGTTGAGCACCTTTTCATGTACTTGTTGGCCATCTGTATGTCTTCTCTAGAGAAATGTCTATTCAGATCCTCCGCCCATTTTTTCTTCCAGTTTTATTGAGATATAATTGACATATAGCACTGTATAAATTTAAGGTGTACAGCATAATGACCTCTGCCCATTTTTAAACTGGATTGTTTGTTTGTCTGTTTTTTGCTATTGAGTTGTATGAGTTCTTTATATACTCTGGATATTAACCCTTTATCAGATATATGATTTGCAATATTATCTCCCATTCAGTAGGTTGCCTTTTCATCTTGTTCACAGTTTCTTTTGCTATGCAGAAGCTTTTTAGTTTGATGGAGTCCCACTTGTTTATTTTTGCTTTTGTTGCTTTTGCTTTTGGTGTCAGATTCAAAAAACATCATCACCAAGACCTATGACAAGTAGCTTACCACCTATGTTTTCTTCTAGGAGTTTTATGGTCTCAGGTTTTATGTTCAAATCTTTAATCCATTTTGAGTTAATTTTTGTGTATGGTGAAGAGGGCTGTCCAGTTTCTTTCTCTTGCATGTGGCTGTCAAGTTTTCCCAATACCATTTATTGAGGAGGCTGTCCTTTCCCCTTTGTATATTCTTAGCTCCTTTGCTGTAAATTAATTGACCATAAATGCATGGGTTTATTTCTGGGCTCTCTAGTCTGTTTCATTGATCTGTGTGTCTCTTTTAATGCCAGTACCATACTATTTGATCACTATAGCTTTGTAATATAGTTTGAAATCAAGGAGTGTGATGCCTTCACTTTGTTCTTCTTTCTCAAGATTGCTTTGGTTATTTGAAGTTTTTTGTGGATCCATACAAATCTTAGAATTGTTCTCTTTATTTCTGTGTAAAATGCCATTGGAATTTTCATTGTGTTCTTGATTTGCATTTTCCTAATGACTAATGCTGTTGAACATCTTTTCATGGTCTTATTTATGCCATTACTTTTCAGGTTTCTAATTCCATCTATTGCACCCTATCTCTACCCCAAATAAGTTCCACCATGGGTAGGTGATTCTATTGAACTCTAAGTCAACATTCTGTTGACTTCTGCAGGAGTCTTGTATGTGCAGGACCTACAAGCCAGAGGAGGGTGCAGAGTCTATGTGCATGGAAAATAGAGAGAAAGACGGGCTTTTTAATCAACACCTTTAAGTCAGGAGAGGTAAATCCAAAGTGGAGAATCAGGTGAGCATTGTCTGGGACATATGTTTATATTTAAACCAGATTTTGTAAAAATAGAACTACCATTTGATCCAGCAATCCCACTTCTGAATATACATACGAAGGAGACAACATCAGTCTTTTGGAGAGATATCTACACTTTAATGTTCACTGCCACATTGTTCACAGTAGCCAAGATATGGAAACTCTATAAGTGTCCATTGATGAATGAATGGATAAAGAAAAATGACAAATAAAGAATACTATTCCACACAATGGAGTAGTATTCAGCTATGAAAAGAAGGAAATTCTTCCATTTACAACAACATGGATGAACCTAAGTGACATTATGCTAAGTAAATTAAGCCAGACAGAATACTAGATGATCTCACTTATATTTGGAACCTGGAAAAAAAAGTTGAACCCATAGAAAGAAAGAGTATAATGGCAGTTGCCAGGGGCTGGGAGGTAGGGTAAATGGGCAGATGTTGGTCAAAGGGTACAAAATTTTATTTATAAGATGAATAAGTTCTGGGGATCTAATGTACAGCATGGTGACTATAGTTAATAACACAGTATTGTATACTTGAAATTTGCTAAGAGAGTAAATCTTAAGTTTTCTCACCACATACACCCCCCCCCCACACACACAAAAGGCAATGTGAGGTGATAGACATGTTAATTAATTTGATGTGGTAACCACTTCACAATGTATATGTATATCAAATCATCACATTATATACTTTAAGTATATACAATATTATTTGTCCATTATACCTCAATAAAGCTGGGAAAGAAAAGAAAGCCAGATTTTGATAATTAAAGTTAGAAAATATACCTAATCATATTATATTGAAATGAGTTTTCTAGAATTACGGAATAGAACGAGTGGCAGAAATCTCAGAGATTAAGTAGCCCAGTAGTTCTCTGAGCAAGGTTCCTCAACAACAAAGTCTAGAAACTTTCTAGAAACGCAAATTCTCAGGCCCCACCCTAGAACTTCTGAATCAGATGCTCTGAGGTGAGGCCCCGCAATCTGTGCTTTAGCAACACAGGTGATTCTGATGCATCCTCAAGGTTAAGAACCCCTGGACCAGGACAGTACCTTCATTTTATCAAGGAAGAAGCTGGAACTCATGAGGTTATGTGATTTGCTCAAGATCACACACTAAGGGCAGCACCTGGGATAAAACCCCAGGTCTCCTCACTCCACAAATCTAAGAAAATTCGCCTGTGTCTGTAGATTGTTCAAAATCACTGGGAACTCACTGAAAAGGAGTCATGAATTAATAGTTTACTTAAGATGGAACCTACAAATGGAAGTGATATGGTGGAGACAGTTGAATAAGAAGGAACATCCCTTATGTGATATGCTGCCCTCAGCAGGGCTGCCTGCCTTTGCACCACCTGCCTGCTTATTTGGAAGGAAGAACCAGGAATAGCTAGAGAGCATCCAAACCCTCTACTACAGGGAAGATGCTGATGCTTGTGTATGTCTGGGGACTGCTCTTGCCACAGAAGTTGGGCCACTGGGGCTTCTCTCCAGCACAGCCTCTCAGAGGCGTGGCCAGTCAGGACCCTCCTGCCTGTTGTGGGCTGAATTGTATCCCCCTGGAAAACATATGTTGAAGTTTTAAACCCCAGTACCTGTGAAGGTGACCTTATTTGGAAAAAAGGGTTTTTGCGGATGTACTTAAGATGCAAATCAAGATGAGGTCATACTGGATTAGGGTGGGTCCAATCACTGGTGTCCTTATAAGAAGAGATCAGAGACACACAGAGACACACAGGCAGAATACTATGTGGTGACCAGGCAGAGACTGCAGTGATTCATCTACTGGCCAAGAACTCTGAGGATTGCCCCCAAGCACCAGAAGCTGGAAGATGCGAGGAAGGATTCTTAGAGCTTTGAGAGGCAGTGGGACCCTGCCAAAACCTTGATTTCAGACTTCTGGGCTCCAGAACTCTGAGAGAATAAATTTCTGTTGTTTTAAGACACCCAGTTTGTGGGAATTTGTTTTGGCAGCTCTAGGAAACCAATACACTGCCCCCAACAAGTTCTTTACTCTCTGCCTTCCAGCTTCCCGCCAGTGCCCCAGCCAGCAAGGCTCTGTCCTGCAGCTTTCACCCTTATAATTCACTCTCTGCACAGCTGCCGGAGGGAGATTTTAAAGCATAAAGCACCTACTCCCACCTTTTTAGAAAAATAAAATCCAAATTCTTTACTTGGCTGGAGTCTTGCCTACCTCATGGACCTCAACTTGTTGCCTCATTCTCCAGCCCCGCTGACTGCCGAGCTCCTTTCTGCTTCTGGGAGAGATAAGACAGTCCTTCTTTTGTCTCTGGCCTTTGCTTCCCCTGTTATTTACATGCCTGGCCCCTTCTCATCTCTCACATGTCAGATTAAAAGCCATCTCCTCCAGGAAGCCCTCCCTGACTGCTCTAATTGGAGGTGGCCTCCCTCACTTATTACATAACAAAGATATTAACCACTAATAACACTGACAAAATGTTCAGCTCGTGTAAGGCACTGTTCTAAGCACAGTACATGCATCATCCAAATTAATCCTGAAACAGCCTTGAGAGGCAGGTTCTACCATTGTAATTTTATCAGATGAGGAAGTTACACAAATTAGTCACCTATCATGATCCTGTTTATTTCCTTCATGGCACTTTCCACAATCTCTAATGATTTACATTTTTATTTCACTAAAACATCAGTGCCATGCGGGCAGAGATCATGATGTATGCATGGCATACAACAGGTGCTCAAGAGATAAAGAAATCTCCTAATACATCACTACCTTACTTTTTCAGCAAGCAGTAGATTTTTCTCTGTCCAGAAGGGGTGTGGATGAGCTGTCAGCGAGACAACCCTGTTTCTAGAGCCCATTTCTTCTCTGAAATGCTGGTACAATGGTTGATGTTACACCCTGACTCACTTCACAGCCTTTCAAATAACTCCCTGATGTGATTTCCTTCAAAGGTCACTCATATACAATTATTTCCTCTAGGAGGAGATTGGATATAAAGGCCCCCTGTGCTCATTAAAACAAACAAAAAGCTCCATTTTCATTAGAGGAGTGACAGTTAATGCTGCCAGACAAGCTGATTCCACAGAACTGGCTTCTTTGGCCTCTGCTACACTTGAAAGTGACCTAAGGTAAATACGGCATGGCCTGAATCTGGGAAGAGCACTAATAATTGATGATCAAAGGCAAGATAATTATGAGAACTCGGGAGTTCCACAAATAGCTTAGTTAAATGGAGGGAAGAAAGCCAAGGTTTCAGGTGACCAAATGAGAAAAAAATCTAATTGAACAAAACATTAAATTTGTAACATTAAAGTAGACAGAACACTGTCTTGAGTCAGACTTGGGTTCGAATCTCAGTTCAGTCATTTATTGGTAGGTGCTTCCCTACTCTCAGTCTGTTTTCTCTTCTGTAAAATAGCCATAGTAGACACTAAGCAAGGAATAACTGTTATTACTATCATGGCTTAATCATTATAGATAAAAAAGAGGCCTCCTGAATAACCTGCTTCATCGTCTCCCCTCATGTCCTGTCACTCCCTGAGCCTGCGAACTCAACCTCCTTCACCTCTGTTGAGTTTGATCATTTCTATCCACCCATACATGGCTTCTCATTGACCCCTCCGTGGTTCAACCCACGATCTTTGCCCAGTCACTGCCATGTCTCTTAGCCAATCCTACCACACCCATTCCTGTCTGTTCCCCAGGCAGAGTGGCCTTTCTAAAATGCACATCTAATTAAGTCCTGCTTTCGTTTAGTGCCCCTATATGACCTCCATTGCTTTGAGGACGAGATCCTTCCAGTGGCTTACCAGGCCCTGATAACTTGCCAAGTCCTACTGTATCCCCCACTCTCTTGTAGATCTCTACACTCTAGTCACACTGACTTTGACTCTGTAGTTCCTTGTAGCCCCAAGTGGCAATATTCATAAGACTTTGCCTCAGGGCCTTTGCACGTGCTTTCCCTGGAACCTGATAACCTACCTGGCAGAGTTATTTTATGAGATAATAATAACAACATTCAAAGTTTCCCTCCCCTGTATCCTCTCCCCATTTATGACTTTTGTAATTCTTCATCACTCGTTCAAAGTACCACTTCCTTGAAACCTTCCTTAAACTCCAAGATTAGCTTAGGATCCTGTTTCTTCCTTTATAATTCTCATCATATCCGCAATCATTGATTCAGTGTCTCTCTTCCCCACAAAATGGCAAGGTTCTTAAGAATTGAGTCTATATCTGCGTTGAGTTTAGGTCACCAAAATATCCCCAAGACCTAATATATAGTAGGTACTCACTAAATATTTACTGTACAAGTAACCAAACTAGCTCATGCAGCCGAGGGGGCCATTCCAAAACCAAGGCCTCTCCCAGGCTTTCTGTTTGGGTTTTCATTTCCATTGATAAGCCCAAGTGTAGACCAAGGAACAAACTCATCCAAAATAGATTATTTACTTTGGTGCAAATACTCATTTTCCAGAATGACTCATTATTTGGGGTTCTGGACATTGACTAGTGCCAGGTAGCTAATAGCCAGATTGCATTGGTGTTGATACTCTGGTTCTTGGGCTGATGGTTTGTTTATTGAACTGCATACTTTAGGGGCTCTGAGAATGAAAGAATGGCCATCAGCAGCCTGGATAACTCAGCACCCCAGCCGGGAACACATGAGTAAACAAAATCGTAATTTTTCACTTTGCCAAGCTCAGTAACAGTGTCATGATGAGCTACCAGCAAAACAGCCATTAGTTAAATAAATAAAGCGCAAGGCTAGAAACAGGATTGCTGATGCAGGCACAGTCTCCTCTTTTGCTGACCATTGATGGACATTATACATGATGCACACCCTGGGCCCCCTGCTTTAATTTGCTAAATATGATGCATCCTCTGGGCTGCATGGCTTACTTTGTATTAGTGACAAATCACCTTTTCTTCTTTTCCCATTTCATTTGCTCACCAGATAGTTATTAAGCACCTACTGCCTGTGTAATGGGACCTCTTGGGCAGGCTGCCCAGTACACAGCTGTCTTCGGTCCTCTGGTGATACTCAGACTCAGAGAGGAGACCTAAAGTACAAGGAAGCTGATTCCTGGCAAGAAGAGACAGCGGTGTCCCTGCTCCTTCAAGAAGCCTGGGGGTTGGTGAAGGCAGATAGGTTTGATAACGTGAGAGAGTTTCAGGGTTAAGAAAGGTTTCTTTTGGGGAGGTGCTTTTTTTTTTTTTTGTAATAAACAGGGGAGGGACTTCCCTGGTGGTGCAGTGGTTAAGCATCCACCTGCCAATACAGAGGACACGGGTTCAAGCCCCGGTCCGGGAAGATCTCACATGCCGTGGAGCAACTGGGCCCGTAAGCCACAACTACTGAGCCTGTGCTCTAGAGCCTGTGAGCCACAAGTACTGAAGCCCCTGCACCTGGAGTCCATGCTCTGCAACAAGAGAAGCCACCACAATGAGAAGCCTGCACACCGCAACGAGTAGCCCCTGCTCGCCACAAATAGAGAAAGCCCACATGCAGCAATGAAGACCCAACACAGCCATAAATAAATAAATAAATAAATAAAAAGAAATAGGGGAGATTTTTACCTGGTCTTCTTTTCTTGATACTTGTCTTTTGGCTTCATCTATTTATGTTAGATCTTTCTTTAGACTATGCTCAAGCATATTAGTGGATCCATAACTCCTGGCGACTTTCAGGACCTTGACTCATGGCCTCAGCCATCCACTCCATGGAAATGTCTCCCATATTCTGGTTCTTCCTCCATCTGTACCTGGATCCCAACTCCCTGCAGTCTTGTGGGTTATATTTATTTCTATTGAGGATACCAGTAAAAATCAGAGCCCATAAGTGCCAAAAGAACAATAACGATAGCTACCAGTCTTTACAGAGAAACTTTCTATATTGCCATTATTAAATCAGTTAACCCCAAAGTAAACTGGCAAGGTGTATATTACCATCTTGGTTTATATTATGAGGAAACAGAGGTTTGAGGTTAAATTGCTCAAGGTCATAGTTTCAAAGGCCCAGCCTGAGTTGGTACTGAGGTCAAACTCACTCCCAAGTGTGGGCACGCTTTGTACAGGACAGGACAGGCAAAGAGCTGAGTGGAAAGATTGCAAAGCAAAGATGATCAAAGGGTCTTAAAGGAAGACTAAAAGAAGCCTATGTAGGCAAAGGACTAGTTAGGTAACAAAAATGGCAGGAAAACATAGAAAGCATTGGAAAACAGAAATTGGAGACACTAGGTGACACAGTGGCTGTATGAGTTCTTGGGGGATCAGAAAAGTTAAAGAGAAATTTAGCAGAACAGCCTAGAATTCTGGAGCCATTCAGTGCAGGAACAAATGTTTCCACACTTCTCAAAAGCCATCAGTATATAACACACTGCATTATAATAAGTGACATTCATAATGGGGATCCTAAGTCTTCAAGAAAAGCTTAAATTAAGTTAAGCTTTGTTCACTTAGGTAGGAAAGTATAAAATCAATTTGGAAACTTCAAAAATAATTCAGACAAACACGATTTTGCACTAAAAGGGACTGTGCTTATGTTCTTTTAAGCTTCATTTGCTCATAAAACTCATTCCTCAACCATGCTTCAAAATGAGGCGCTAGACAACTTTGAAAAGTTGTCGCTGAAGGGTAAATAAGCTCTTCTTTCCTCACTCAGGTGTGAGAGACTCTCCACCAAAATTCATGCTTTCCCTCCACAGTGTAGTCATAGACAGAAATGGCTACCCAGTCAGGACTACATTTCTCGTCCCCATGCTTCTAGCGGGAGGCACGTGCCTCCCCATGGAATCGGAACAGAGGTCACTGAAGAAATCAAGCAGCAGGTGCCTTCTCCACTCTGCACCCTTCTGCTGCCTTGGTATTCATGGCACCGTGAACTTGGAAGCGCTGTGTCAAAGATGGCAGAGCCAACGAATGGAAAGAGACCAGGTCCACGAATCATTGTTTGGATGAGAGATATCAGTTACGCTCACTTCTTTGACTATGTGAGAAAAAAAAGAACTGTCCTTTTGAGCCATGATGCATTTTTTGGATCTGTTTATGAAGCAGGCAGTGTAACTGTAACTATCGCATCAGGCAGCCAGGGAACTTTCTTTTTTGCAGACTTATTTTACCAAGTGGCTAGAGTGCGGGAACCACGTTTTCTTTCTAAGTTACAGCTCTGATGACGTCACTCCTGCTCAAAGATTTTCCATAACTTCCTGTTACTTACAGAGGGGAAGTCTACATTTCTAAATGTGACCCTTCATATCTTATTTTTTACTGGTCCATTTCAAGAATGCTAAATTCCCCCAAACTGGACCACCACTCATTTATCCAAACGTGCCATGTCCTGGTCTTTGCCCACAGAGTGGCCACCACCCCCAACTCCAGTCACTGAAAGCCAACCTGCCATTCGAGTCCTCCATTAAGGCCATTTGATCAACAAAGTTGTCCTTAATTCTGATTGCTCGGGTTCAAATCCCATCACTTACTAACTAGTGACCTTGGGCAGATTTCTCAACTTCCCTGTGCCTTAGATTCCTCATGTATAAAATAATGGTAAGAACAGAACCTCCCTCATAGGGCTGTGAAGGTTCATGAATCCACAGGGGAGCCGCAGCTTGCTCTTCAGTGAACTCATGAGCCCTCAGCGTATCTCACACTTCATACTGAAAATTATTTCTTCCCCAGTTTTAACCATTCTTGTGTCACCTTCTTGGGAGGCAGAATAACTTTTTAATCTTTGTGTCCCCACACCATCCCACAAGGTGACTTAAATACAGAAGATGCCTAATATGTGGTAGTTGAATAAATGAACATAGGAATTTCTAAAGCTGCAGGAACTGGGTTTCATCCTTCCATTCACCCATGATTTGCTCAGAGGACCATGATGTCTTCCTCTAGTTTGAATTCTAATCAGAGAATGACAAGGCTTCTTTTTAGTATCCTGAAGTTCTGAAGAAGCTTTGATCATTTTTCTGACCTCCAGAGAAAGTATCCACCCCTTGAGCACAGGGACCTGTTTTACTAGGAAGTTTACTTCAGCTTTGAAGGTATGAAACTTAGTAAGTTGCTCTGGCCACGCTGAGCAGAGGTGGACACTTTTGTCTTTTGTGCTAATTCCTGGGCATAGCTGAGGTGTCTGAGTTACCGAGAGTTTGTCTTCAGAGGCTATAGGAGGGTTAAGTAATTTGAGGCTGGAAGGACTAAATATCCTTCAGAGCTGACAGCACAGGGGGCCAGGGCAGGAGTCAGTGAAGGAAGGCACTGGTAAATACAGAGCCTGACAGACCGGATTCCCCACTGGCCTGGCCCGACTCATTCTCAGTCACACTCAGGGCTGACATGGTGTTTGTTTCAAAAGTAAGACTTACAAAAACAAGAAAAAAAAAAGACTTACTCTTAGACAGAGAAAGACAAATATCATATGGTATCACTCATGTGTGGAATCTAAAAATTGATACAAATGAACTTATTTACAAAACAGAAACAGACTCACAGACATAGAAAACAAACTTATGGTTACCAAAGGGGAAAAAGTTGGGGGGAAGGATAAATTAGGAGGTTGGGATTAACATAAACACACTACTATATATAAAATAGATAATCAACAAGGACCTATTGTAATAACCTATATGGGAAAAGAATCTGAAAAAGAATAGATATATGTATATATATAACTGAATCACTTGGCTGTTCACCTGAAACTAACATAACATTGTAAATCAACTAGACTCCAAAATAAAATTCAAAAACAAAAACAAAATAAGACTTATTTATGACAGACGCCATCTTCAAATGCAGGAGGACACGTCTCTCTAGGACACTATTGGCGTTTAAAGATATGAGAACAGTGAAACTCCCCCAGTCTTCAAATAATATTTGGTACTAAATTGTCCCACCTCCGAATGGATTTTTCTCCTTGGATGGCACATAGGAGCATCACCCTCAACACATCTGGCACTGAACGCATCTTCAGACTCCCCAAAGCTGCCACTCTTCCTCTGTCTCAGTGAAGGTCTCAGCTCCACCCAGCTGCCCGTGCCAGAAACCTGGGAGTCCTACCGAACCCCTCCCTTTCCTTCTCCACCTCAACCAGACAATCCTTCGTCCTCAATTTCTCTCAATTCTGCTCACTTCTCTCCATTCTTACTGTAAACACCCCAGTTCAGCCCTCCACCATCTGTCACTTCAATTACTGCGACTCTAGTTACAACTGTAGTTTATTTGCCAGGGTCCCTTGCTAGACTACAAATGCCATAAGGATGTTGCCTTATCCAGAGCTTAGCCCAGAGTCCGACCCACAGTGGACGCTCAATAAGTGGTCACTCATCTCAAGTTCACGCTTCCAGCCATTACAAGAGGCCAATGGGAAACGGACGTAGACCTTCACTCCTGTCCCCAGTTTCAGGTCCCCTGAGATGGGTCATAAGCCCCACATCTTAAGTATAAAGGAACATGAACCCACTTCAATTCATCTTCAGTATAAAGGGCAGTATTTATTTTTGCTATAAGTGACCAGAGGGCAGGGAATATATCCTTTTGGGATTAACTGCATGATAGAAGCTTGAAAGGACCCATAAGCACTGTGCAGTGGAAGCTGGCACCTTTTTGCTCTCCTCTCTGTTATTAACACTTATTGTTTTCTGTCTCTAGAGTGGAGGTGAAGGGACCCTTTGTCAGCACCACTCCTCCAGGCTCCTTCCATCAGCTGGGGGAACATTCACACTGGAGCAAAGGGTTCTTGGGTAGCTGATGACCCCAAACACTGTATCCCTGCCTGAGACCTCTGTCTGCCTTTCTCTTGATCACCTTAGGGATGGACAGTGGGGCCAGGGCCAGACTCCAAGAATATGTTTGGCAGCAGAACACTTGAACCAAACACATTCCCATTCATTCATTCATTAGTTCAAAATACATTTCTTAGTAGTTTACTATCTTCTAGGTACAATTCCACATGCTAAAGACATAAGAGTGAGCTGACCAGACAGAACCTCTGCCATGATGGAGGCTACATACAAACTGGGGCGACATATAGTAAACTGATAAATAGGTAAAAAATGTGCAGTGGCTGACACACTTCTCTGTTGACTTTGGAGAGCACGGGATTATGTCAGCGGCTCCTTGGCACATGGAGCCAGGGCTATTTCCCCTGCCCCGGAGAGTCACTAAGTTTAGCCCTTTGAACTCCTCTCAATGACACCTCTGCAAGCCAGTGCCAAGGCTGGAATTAGGCTTCTGAGATGAATCAGTCACAGCTCCACACAAAAGCAGCCCAGCCAGGATGCATATGTGGACTTTCTAGAAAGCAGTTTTAAATGCAATCGGCCATGCTGTGCCCTTACATGGTGACAGTAGGATTAGCGAGAAGGAGGGGGAAATTAACTGAAGAAGAGCTGAGGCTGATCCAAAGCGCTCGCAGGGTCTGAGCACGAAGGTCCCCTCCGCTGCTAAGGAGGGCCAGGAGTCCCTCCTTAGTCATATTTCCCAGGGCTCTTTTCCCCATAACAGTGGCAGCAAACAAGTCAAAGGCGGCATGACATTTACAAGAAAGAAAGAGCATCCTCGGGAGGTGAAGGAACTAGTCCAAGGTCACAGAGTGAGTCAGTGTCAACGCTGGGACTAGAACTTGGGCTAAAACTTCCAGCCCAGTTTCCTTCCCAATATGCAATGCTGCCCCTTAACAGAAAATCTTAGGGGTGATACTCTTTCCCGAAACTAGTTTGGACAAGTGCCAGCCTCCCTAAAGAAATGAGTGCGCATTGTGATAGGAGACTGAACTGACCTGCCTGTATTTACATGTTTACTATTTTATCATCTGCTGAGGGGAGTGGAACCTCTGAGCCAGGTGGCCTTGGCAGGCGGAGCTCTGCAGTCGGAAAGGAGGAGACTGCCTGTGGGAGGAGGGGCAGGATGCGGGAGGAGGGCCTGGGTGATTTGACCCAATGGGTAGAGCCACCCAAGTATCTCACTGTGTCTACAGAAGCACCCCACGTTCCAGACCTTTCTTAACCATATTTCCTGATCAAAATCCATCTAGTCCATGATCCATCTTTTCCAAAACTATTCCAGGTATGCAGAGAAAGCTGATTTTCACCAAGTAAATTGTGTCCAGGTATAAGAATGGTTTAATTATAATCTCTTCAATTCCTTAAGCCAACAGAGTGACTGTGGTGGAATGTCAGGCATTTAAGCATCCTTGGAGTGGGACAGGGGCGTGTGTGTGTGTGTGTGTGTGTGTGTGTGTGTGTGTGTGTGTGTGTGTGTGTGTGTATGAGACAGAGAGAGAGAGAGAGTTTTCAGAATAGATGGAACTTTTTCAGCACATTTCAATGACTATGATATTTATGCCTAAGATAAAGGGAATCCATAGAGGGAAAGCTGGGGACCAGGGGTGGGATACAGAGGAAGTTAGAAGGGGCACAGGGCCTGGGAGGTGACCTGGCCAGTATTCAGGTGACATAGAAAGGCAGGTCACAGCTGGTGGGGTCAGAGCACAGGAAGCGTCTGTGAATCCCTGCACTGGGAAGCTGGGGATCTGGTGCTCCATGGACTGTTATGGTCTCTGTTGGCTCCATCTAGGCAAGGCTTGGGACAGCTGTCTGTGCGGTGCCTCCTGCTGCCTGCAAGTACTGTGGACTTTATAAACAAAGATCATATCCTGGCCGGTCTCCACAGATAGGTACACTGCTTCCTTTCTTCTCTGCAGAGAGTTTCTGGGCCCCAAACGTCAAAATCCCCAGAAACAGACTCAGCCATTGAGATCTTCACTGGCCTTTCAGAGGTGAGATGCTCTCCCTACTCACAGTGATACACCTGTCATCTGAGCTCTGAGGTCCAGCGGGGACACGAGTTTCTCACCCCCGGGAGGACACTGCTTCCTGTCCTTGACCTTCAATGCATCCCACAAGGTTCTGTACTAGGAGAGAGGCTCTGACTGTTTGGGGGTATCAACATGAATCAACTCATTCATTCATTCCACAAGTATTTCCTGAGTGTCAACTCTTGCCAGGGAGCACGTTTGATACTGGGAAGTCAACAGAAAGTAAAGTAGCCATGGATTTCTGCCTTCATGAAACATATGGTTTAGTGGAGGAAACAGATGTTAATCAAATAATTGCACAAATACATAATCACAAACTAATAAATGCTAGGAAGTAAAAGCATAGGATGTTATGAGAATATTTCTGGCGGGAGCTGACCCAGTCTAGTGTTGGGTGTCAGAATTCTGTTGTGGTCCTGGCTTCTGAGATGTCCCCAAGCTCCCAAGCCCACACCATCCTTTCCTCCACTCCCCTGGGTCTGGACTGTGGCTAGTTTCTTGGGCTTTCTCAGAATTGTCACCGTGACAGTGACCCCTTTACCTGTGTGAGCTGTATGTACGTAGCCAGCATTAGCACAGGACACCTGCTTAAGGCACCCAGATCACACCCCCTTTTAAAATCATTTCACTTGCTTTGTAGCTCATGCCCTTCTAGCTGTCTCTACACTGGCCTGATTCTGCTAGACCCCAGGCTCAGTCTCTCGCTTCTCTGCCCACGCTGTGTAAACACAGCATAATAATGTCGTGGGTACCAAAAAAAGCCAATCCTAAATTCTAATTTTGAAGGCTCCTGCCTCCCCCCTGCCATTATTTCTGAGCCTGCCCCAGATTTCAGGTCTGCTTTGATGGAGTTTCTTTCCACACTTGTGTCATCCCACAATTCAGAATGGCCCTGGATTCCGTTACTGATGCTGCTGTGTCAGCACAAAGCTCTGGTTACCTTCCACACCCCTCAGTGGGAGCCTGTGCTGTGAGGGCTTAAGTGGAATTTGTTAGCACATAGGCTCTGCGGACTCTGGTGACCCTTGACAAAGATTCTCTTCTTGATCAAACTCTAGCCAGGCTCCTCTGAGCCTTCTTCTGAACAAGGCTTGTCAACCTTGGCTCACAAAGGCTTGAACAAACACTGACATAGTTTCTAATAGCCCAAGGCTGCATCCCTAGGATTACCGTAGCTCCCCTTAAAGTGTCTTGCCTGAGAAAACCCAAGGCTGCCGCCTGAAGATAGCCCATATCTGAAGACAGGGCCCCTGGAGGAGGGTGGAAGCCTAACTTCCATAAGTGTCAGTTAGGAAACCCAGCTGTGTTTCACATGGATCAAGTACCTTCCCGCTGTTGTCATTTTTCACTTCCCTGACTCTGCTGAGCCCTTGCTACTGCCCTCTCTACACCCTCACTCTCCCTTTAAAATGCCCAGACACCTCTGTATAAATCGAAGTTGGGTTCAGTTCACACTGGACTCTTTTCCCTATTATTTCCCCTTTTAATCAGTCTATTACTGATTAGAATCCATCCTTATCTCTTTGACTAGTGTCCAGCTTTGTTTATCTTTGACACCGTGAAAGTGAGACCAGGGCACTGTAACCTTGTGCAGAGCTGTACCTAGAAATGTGCAAGGTACTTTTAGTTAGTTACCCAGAAAAATGAGTTTCTGCTTATATGCAGGAAAAATTCCCAATGCCAAGGCTGCCATAACAGAATGCCAGACTGAGTGGATTAAACAACAGAAATGTGTTGTCCAACAGTTCTTGAGGTTGGAAGTCCAAGATCAAGATGTTGGCAGGGTTGGTTTCTTCTGAGGCCTCTCTCCTTAGCTTGTAGACGGCCGCCTTCTCACTGTGTCTTCACATGGTTGTCTCTCATTCTGTGTATCTGTGTCCTAATCCCTGCTTCTTATAAGGACACCAGACATACTGGATTAGAGACCACCCTAAATCTTGTTTTAACCTAATTACCTCTTTAGAGGTCTTAGCTTCAAATAGAGTTATATTCTGAGGCACTGCGGGTTAAGACTTTTAACATACAACTTTTGGGCAGTGGACACAATTTAGCCCATAACACCCAGTTTGACGAGAAATATTTATTCAGAGAGAACACAGATGTTAAAGGAAGAAAAATAGAAAGGTTGTAGGATATCATCTCCTTTAAAAGCGCCAATTCAGAGGACAGTCCTACTTTCAGGTGTGAGAACAAAATGGGAGTAAGCTCTAACTACTCAAAAGAACTAAGTTTTTGTATTATTTTCCCCAACAGATGTAACTGAGTCTGATAAGTTAAAATATCAAAAAAGCCCAATTTTTATAATTGTTAGTTTTGTTGGTCCACAATGTGACCATACAGAGATAGAAGAGACAGAAGCCTCCTTCTTCAAGTTTCATGTGATCTAATTAACGAATCATGAATTCAGCTATGTGGCTTGAAAGCCTCGAGTCTGATAAGTACCTCTAGGTCCTGGATGCGGGCATTCATTTGAAGAACACTCGGAATCTAATACTGTTGCAACCAAATACTGCATTACATTGGCTCCCTTGGTCTGCATATTTTAGGGGTACAAACTTCACATGAGGAATCAAAACACTTTCTCAGGTCTGGAAAAATAAAATTGCAACCCAAGCATATGTCAGATGAAGCATGCTGTGTTTATAAGTCTCTCGGGAGCTCCGTTTTCTTAGGAAAGTTGAAGTTATATTACTAAGCAAGGCTTCTGCTTCAGTGAGGTGCTTGCTACCACCTTAATTTTCTGTTTTTATGGAATTGATGGCAAGTGAAAGCTTCCACTAGAGCAATTAAAATACCACTCTCCTCAAAAGAGAGAAATGGTGCAGGTTGGGCTTCTAGGAGCTGGCCACGTCCCAAATAGTATTTACCTAGATGTGCATTTTGTTGGCTGGAAAAAAAAATATTTTAAAGACAAACAGGGGTGTAGCACAGACTGCTGAATGGCATGACAGCTTCTGTGTATGAAAGGCATTTCTATTCTTATTAGGAGGTCTGATTACACGGTTCTCAAATCTCCCCTTAAGCCTCCTGAGATGAGAGTGAGGTGCAACCTTGTAAATTGTCAGCACATATAAAGCTAAGATTTAGAGAGTGGTTTCCACTGTGCATCCTATAAAACGTGTCCCACCAGGAAGATTAGTATCAATCACAGGCTTATTGGAGAGGGAGATGGGGTCCAGTGATAACCTGGCACTATCAACTAGAGTAATGGTCCAAGAAGAAAAAGCAATCAGAGAGGAGAAAGGAATAACCAGACAGAAAGACAGAAGTGGAAAATCAGAGTGCAATGTATCATATTGATGAACAGGAGCTGTTATCCAGGACGAAGGCTCACGTGAACAATGCGGTTCTTAAACAATGGGTCTCGCCTACTGCTTAGCTTAAGGACAATGAGAGGCGACTTAAGAGTCACATCCGGTAGCCTGCCTCTGGCAGCACCAAAATGTAATGACGTCATGATCACTCAAGAGTCTTACCCATCCGACTTGAGATTCATTTGCTAATTTCAGAGGCTTCTAAAAGAGAAACCGGCATTGTGGTTTCACAGGTAACTTCATCCTGGAAAAGATAAAAGCAACATGATCCAGCCCCAACCAATTTGGGTTCTTGGATTCTGGTAGACTCATTCAAGTGGTTATTCCTCAGATGTGAGTGGATAAGGAAGGGATGAAAGAAAGGTCTGACTGCTTTTTAAAAAGGAGGCTGGTTTGACTGCTTTTTTAAAAAAAAGACTGATTTGAAGTTTTTCATGTCCTGGAATTCTTTGACACTCCTCTCATCAAGAGGTGCAGTCTAATTCCCCTTGTCCTAACTATGGGCTGAGCTTACTGCCTTATCTCCAGTGAACGGAATGCACTAGGAGATGATGGTATGGCTTCTGCCTGGCTCTCTGTCTTGGGATGCTCGACCCTGGGACCCAGTAGCCATGCTGTGAGGAAGCCCAGGCAACACAAACACCATTTGTTGGTGTTCTGACCAATGGGTCCTACTGAGGTCCCAGCCAAAAGCCGTCATCAGCCCCCAGGGATGTGAGGGTGCTTTAAATGATTCCAGCTCCAGACTCTATCTGACTGCAGTCATATGAATCATAAGGGAGGTCTTGGTGGAGATCTGCCTAGCTGGATCTAGTCAACCTTCAGAACTCAGAGATAAGAGTAGTAAATGGTTCCTGTGGTTTTACCCCAAGTTTAGGGTAGTTTTTTTTTACTAATACATTTAGTAAGAGACATGGCATAAACACCATTGGCCGCTCTCTCCCAAACAATGGAACCGTAGTCAGAAGGAATTTGAAAAGACGTGGGAACTTCCTCATAAGTGCAACACCACAGCCTCAAATACCTCTTAGAAGCACATTCTAGGCACTTTAAAAATACCAATTAAACACGAGAATTCCCTCCAAAGCACACCTGTCATCATTACATAGATCATAAGGAGACTCCACAGTTTCTAAAACGGAAACAGACTCAGAGACACAGAATACAAACTTATGGCCATCAAAGGGGAAAGGAAGTTAAATTAGGAGTATGGGGTTAATGGATACCAACTATTATACAGCAATATACGATAGATAAGCAACAGGATTTACTGTACAGCACAGGGAACTATACTCAATATTTTGTATAACCTACAAGGGAAAAGAGTCTGAAAAAAATGTATAACTGAACAACTTTGCTGTACACCTGAAACTATACGTCAATCAAAAAAAAGCGTCCCCAGTCTACTGTTCAGAGCCATCGCTGAAGCCTTTGCTCGGTGTTATCACAATCAAAGTTTTCTTCATCGTCAAAAGAGTACAGATACTTGGCTCAATTCTTTGCATTGTTTTGACAGTATAAACACAATCTGAGGGATTTTCATGTAGAATATGGTCTGAGTCTTTCTGCTAAACTGTTGCGTTGGCAACGTGGCCTGGTGTCTATGGTCTGATGCCAAGACCATTTAGTTTTCAGGCCAGTTTAAAGTCTAAAACAGGAATTTGCAGGAGGAAAATGAATCATGAGACACTCCTCCATTTCCATAACTATGAACAAAATGGCAATAGTTAGGTCAAAGCTCCCTTGACAAGTACTTTTTTTTTTTAAATACATGCCAGGGCTGTGGGTACCTCCAAGTTGGGTTTTCTTGCAAAAGGAAATAACCTCCCAAAACACTGTAATTGCAACTGGGCAAGAACTCTCAGCAACCCTTCCGCTACTCAGATTATTGTGAACGAAGGACTTAGGTGCCACTTCTCCGTTAAGCTGGGCTATTATAAAGTCTGCAGAAGTTCCTCCAGGCCAGGCTTTAGAATTACCATGAAGCAGAGAAGGAAGATGGTGCTCGGGACAGTGTGGGGAACTTTCTGCTGGAGTTACTGTGAGGACTGCTTTCAGCTCTCTACTGCCCTTATCTGTGAAGACGCAGCCGCCTCGGTGAGAACTCCCGGGGGCTTGAGCATCCCGTGCCACAGTGTGATGAGGACACAGCAGCAAAAGGAAACCTGGCTGGGCCGGTCCGCACTGCACTGGAGGGCTTTCTGCTGCCCCACGGCCCCTGTGCTCTGAGGCACTTCATGGTGACAGCGAAGCACGCTGCCCCTTCTGCCTCACTCAGCTGGCAGGAGGGGACCTCCCCCTCCTTTCATGTGTGTTTTTCAAGGTTCCATGCCATTGGGCTGTGGGGAACATCTAATACTTCTGCTGCCTGTAACAAATTACACTGGGGAAGATCCAGGTATACTTCCTCCTTGCCCCGTCATCCAGAGGATGTGATTTCTTTACAATGGAATGGTTTAAGCAGAGGTGGCATTTTTCCTTCCCAGAAGCTCAAGGGAATTTCTGTGGATTCACATCTTCCTGGGGGGACTGCAGAGAATTGAAGTGTCCAGTCAGCAGGCCAAGGGGTTACATGGATGCCCCCCAAGTCCTTTTGCACCCCCGTGTCTCCAGCTCCCTGGGGAAATATGTTCATCTGTTATGTGATTTCTTGCTTTCCTGCTCGACGGGATGGTTTTCAGCCTCTTTCTTCTGGCAGTGCAATGAGAAAGAAGACAGTAGAGCATAATAATGGACTAATAACTATAATCATGCCCCTCATTGAATGCTTCCAGGTACGTGATATGCCTTATCTAGAGCTCACTTAATCCTCAAAACTTGTGACTGGCTCTTCCCTTCTTCCGAATTACAGACCAGAAAACTGGGGCTTTCAAGAGGTTAAATTACTTTCCCAGGGATGGTCAGTGAGTGACAAATGCCAGGTTGGAACTAAGGCCCGACTCCCAGAGAGCCCAAAACTATGGCATATAACTTGGCCTCTTGGGCATGACTGAGATCAAGTGTTTTGGAGCCAGAGTCCTTGTTGGTCTGTCTCACCCTCGCTGTGTGTTTTGCACACATGGCTTTTCCTCTCCAGCCTCCATTTCCCATCTGCAAATCTGCACACAGTAACAGTTTCCTAGAGACCCGCCGCTTGGGGCTGTCGTGAAGAAAATGAATGTTTGTACCTGGTGTGGTGCCTCGCGTGTGGTGAGCACTCAGTAGATGGCTGCTGCTGTGAGGATTCTTCACTGTTTATAAGAAGTTTACTTATGATCTATAAAGGGATCAATCCTGATGGCAAGACGATGAGGTTGCACCAGATTTTTCCAAGGGGTGACTCTTTCTGGAACTCTCCTTCCTCCCTTCCTCTATCTATATTCTCTGCACCCCTGACAGAATCTTCTTATTCTTATTCCATTATCACATCACAGAAGAAAACACTGTAATTCAGAATGAAACAAAAACTGCTTGGTGCAGACAGGGCATCCCTGATGAGGTGCTGCATGGATCTCACTGGGGTGGAGGATTAAGCTTAGAAGTGAGCCCAGCTCTCGTCTGAATCAAAACTTTGCTTCTGCAGATGGAGGAGCTACTTAAGCCCTTGACTGTGGACACGCCGAGGCTCAGAAGCTCTTACCCTATGCCCAGTGCTCTTTCCTTTCCCTCCATTACTTCCTTTTTTTTTTTTTTTGCGGCATGCGGGCCTCTCACTCTTGTGGCCTCTCCCGCTGCGGAGCACAGGCTCCGGACGCGCAGGCTCAGCGGCCATGGCTCACGGGCCCAGCCGCTCCGCGACATGTGGGATCTTCCCGGACCGGGGCACGAACCCGCACCCCCTGTGTCGGCAGGCGGACCCCCAACCACTGTGCCACCAGGGAAGCCCTCTCCTTCCTTTTGAATCATTCATGTCAGTCAGAAATAAGAGGTCTTGGAAATTCCCTGGCAGTCCAGTGGTTAGGGCTCCGCAATTCCACTGCAGGGGGCATGAGTTACATCCCTGGTCAGGGAACTAAAATCCCTCATGCAGCAGAGCACGGCCAAAAAAAAAAAGAAATAAAAGGTTTTAATCACAAGGCTTACCACATTGTATATGAAACAATTATGAGTATATTACTTTCACTCAATTAAAAAGGAAGCATTTAAGTTGTTGAAGATCCTAATTTCAGTACAATATCCCATCCCCTTTTGTGGATGTAGGACAGTTTAAAGGCTTGAGAATGGTGTTATTTTCTCCAGTATGAAACACATCCCAGTCAGTTTTTTGAGTAAAAACACTGATATACAAAGAGGCCAAAGGCAGTGTGTTTAAATACCGCTGTGAAAGCAGCTGGAACAGGAAGCCTGACCCCAAATCTCAGCTCCTTCCCAGACTAGCAGCAAGTGACCTTGATCAAATCAGCCTACAGAGTCACCCTCAACCCCCTCACTTTTTTTTTTTTTGAGAAAAAAAAATCTTTGCGTGAGCAATCACCATTGTGTACTTGGAGGCAGAAGCATTACTTCTGCTGTAGCCACTCTAAGAAGTGCTTGACGGTGACCAAAAGTCAATATTCCTTCCTCCTGGAAAAGGAAGAGGAGAAAGAGGAGGAGGAGGAGGAGGAGGGGGAGGGGGAGGAGCAGGAGCAGGAGGGGGGAGGGGGAGGGGGAGGGGGAGCCAGAGGGGGAGGGGGAGGAGGAGAAGGGGAGGAGGAGGGGAGGGAGAGGAGGGGAGGGGGAGCACAATGGGGAGGAGGAGAAGGGGGAAGGGGAGGGGGAGGGGAAGGGGAGGAGGAGGAGGGGGAGGGGGAGGAGAGGGAGAGGGAGGAGGAGGGGGAAGATACTGCTGGGGTGCTGGGATCCGGAGCCTGGCCCTGTGGAGACAGCCGCTTATAGGCTTACAAGCTCCTCCATGAATAGGCCCGGAGGCTCTCCAGTCCACCTCTCCCCTTTTCCACCTTGTATTCTAAGCTCCGACAACCTGCCCGTTAAAATCTGTCTTGCCTCTGGGGCTTTGCATATGCTGTTCCCTCTGCCTGAAAAGTCTTTTCAACCTGGCTCACTCCTGCTTGTCCTTGAGGCCTTATGCCATTTCCTCAGGAAAGACTTTGCTGGACCACCGCAAGACTGCAGTCGGCGTCCCTCGTCTGTACTCCCTAAGCCCCCATGCTCCATCCAACCACTTTAGTGCTGTCCACACTGTATCATTTTGCTCGCTTGCTGGTCTCTCTCTCCCTAGACTGTGAGCTCCTTGAGAGTACATAGTAAGCAGATGCATACCATGCGTTCTCAATAAATATTTTTTGAGTGAATGAGAGAATAAAGGATGTGTATATGCATGAAGAAATTGGTAAAGAGAAATCTCCTGATTGAGGAAATACGGCTTAGGGAAAAAAGTATCTTGCCCTGGAGCTCCAGAGTTTAATTCCAGCTTTGTCATTAAGTTACCGCATGACATTAGGGAGGTCACTCAAGTTTCTAAATCTTGATTTCCTATGCTGCAAAATATAGATTAAAAAACTCCACCCTTTCTACTTCACAAATCATTGTGAGGAGAACGCAGTAATTTTTACACATGGACACGTTTCTCAGAAAATTCCATCCTGGTTATTTCCTGTTGGCTGACAACCGGGTCCCAGAGGCCTTCTCTTTATAAGGAGCCGTCAGGTCCCCAGGATGCAAGGACGGAGGTGAGCTGGTTTGGGGGCACGGGGTATTTGGGGTGCAGTGAGGAAGCGTGGATGTAAATTGGAGTCTGTGCCCTGCTCTCTCCACCAGCCTGGGCCAGCAGTGTGTTTGAGAAGCTCTCAGCCAACTTAGTTAAGAGCATGCCCCATTTTACAATATCTTCTGAGAGGGCAGTGGTTAAAGGCACCAAATTCATTGCCGAGATAATTCCAAGCCTTTCTGGGGGCAAAAAATCTGCCTCCCTATATCCTTTATTCATAACTTTCAGAAAAGCTACAGTAAATCTCCCATTGCCTCCTGCTACTTGCCTGTAAATAACCCATGTGTGAAGTTCCACATGCCTATCCAGAGGCATGAAGTGAAGGTCCCATGCATTCAGAGGCCCTGAAGGGGAATCCTGTCATCTGGCTGATGGAACAGTAATAGATGTGGAAGTAAGCAGTGCATAATGGATCATGGGATTTCAAATCCAACCTCCACATCCGAGCTGCCTGACAAGGTTAGGGGATTATATGGCTGCAGCTGCCTCAATTATGAAATAAAAATATTCTCCCCTCTCCTTGCATTGCAGAAGGTGGTAAACATTTTATACTGGTTCCCTCTGTAAGAGGAAAATACTTGCTTTTACCGATCAGCCTGGAGCTTAAGCAAGTAGAAGGGATAGGGAAATCCAGACCCAGGAATGATGGGCAATGATCCTTTACTTATGACTTTATCCACAATTTGGCTTGACAATTGATGGGAAAGGAAGTGTGGTCAATTTCAGCCGACTGGACACCGTTTCTCATTGACTGACCTGCCAAATTGTTGATCAAATAATTAGTTAAAGTTCAGTTTGAGTAGCCATTTTGTACGACCCTCTTCAAGACAAGTCCTAATGGCACTCTGGAAGGGCCAGCCTGCTGCCACGAGCTAAGACATTAATTGTTTATCCTTTCACTCAAGGTGGTGAGCCACCACATGGATGTAAATAATCATGATAGTCTCTAAGGGATGAATGGCAGCTGGAAGCAGGGCTGTGAAGCAAGGCGCTAAGAGAAATGTCACGGATTTAAGGATGGCTTCTCACAGAGGAAGGAGATGTATCCAGATAGAAATAGAAACCTAGGAGAAAACAAGTCACAACTCATCTCTGGCTAACAGGGGATGCTTCTCAGTGGTTGATCAAGGCAAACAGGTATGGTTTGGTGAGAAAGTTGCTGGTAAAGGCAATTATGTAAAAGACAACAATGAAAATCCCTCCAAACCAGAAAGTGCTTAGCTTCTTGCCTAGAGCATAGTGACTGACTGCTCAAGAAATATTAGCCCCTTTCCTCCTTGGCTGTTCTAATTTCACAAAAGAGGCTGAATGATTTTAATATATGTATGTTAATTTCTTAAATTGAAGTATAGTTGATTTACCATATTGTGTTAGTTTCTGGTACACAGAAAAGTGAATCTATATATATGTATGTATATATACATGTCCTTTTTCAGGTTCTTTTCCATTATGGTTTATTAGAGGATACTGAATATAGTTCCCTGTGCTATACGGTAGGACCTGTTGTTTACTTATTCTATATATAGTAGTTTGTATCTGCTAATCCCAAACTCCTAATTTATCCCTCCCCCATCCCCTTTCCTCTTTGGTAACCAAGTTTGTTTTCTATCTATGTGAGTCTGTTTCTGTTTCGTAAATAAGTTCATTTGTTTCATATTTTAGATTCCACATATAAGTGATATCATCATATGGTATTTGTCTTTCTTTTTCTGACTTACTTCACTTAGTACAATGATCTCTAGGTCCATCCATGTTGCTGCAAGTGGCATTATATCATTTTTTTACGGCCAAGTAGTATTCCATTGTGTGTGTGTATGTGTATGTGTGTATGTATCACATTAATCCATTCATCTGTCGATGAACATTTAGGTTGCTTCCATGTCTTGGCTATTGTAAGTAGTGCTGCTATGAACATTGTGGGTGCATGTATCTTTTCCAATTAGTTTTCTCTGGATATATGCCCAGGAGTGGGATTGCTGGATCATATGGCAACTCTAACTTTAGTTTTTTGAAGAAACTCCATGTTGTTTTCCATAGTCAGTGCATCAATTTACTTTCCCACCAACAGTGTAAGAGGGTTCCCTATTCTCCATACCCTCTCCAGCATTTGTTATTTAAAAAAAATTTTTAATGACTTTTTAATGATGGCCATTCTGACCAGTGTGAGGTGGTACCTCATTGTAGTTTTGATTTGCATTTCTCTAATAATTAACAATGCTGAGCATCTTTTCATGTGCCTTTTGGCAATCTGTATGTCTCCTTTGGAGAAATATCTATTTAGGTCTTCTGCCCATTTTTCAATTAGGTTGTTTGCTTTTTTTGTTATTGATTTATATGAGCTGTTTATATATTTTGGAAATTAAGCCCTTGTCGGTCACATCATTTGCAAATATTTTTCTCCCAGTCTATGGGTTGTCATTTTGTTTTGTTGATGGCTTTCTTTGCAGTGCAAAAGCTTATAAGTTTGATTGACCTAAGAAAACATTGGTATGATTTATGTCAGAGAATGTTTTGCCTATGTTCTCTTCTAGGAATTTTATGGTGTCATGTCTTACATTTAAGTCTTTAAGCCATTCTGAGTTTATTTTTTGTATGGTGTGAGGGTGTGTTCTAACTTCATTAATTTACATGCGGCTGTCCAGCTTTTCCAACACCACTTGTTGAAGAGACTGTCTTTTCTCCACTGTATATTCTTGTCTCCTTTGTAGAAGATTAATTGACCGTAGGTGCATAGGTTTGTTTCTGGGCTCTCTATTCTATTCCATTGATCCATATGTCTGTTTTTGTTCTAATACCACACTGTTTTGATTACTGTAGCTTTCTAATATTGTCTTAAGCCTGGGAGGGCTATGCCTCCAGCTTTGTTCTTTTTCCTCAGGATTGCTTTGGCAATTCTGGGTCTTTTATGGTTCCATACAAATTTTAGGACTATTTGTTCTAGTTCTGTGAAAAATGTCCTTGGTAATTTGATAGGGATCACATTAAATCTGTCAATCTGAATGGCTTTAATATTATACATTTTCCAGGTGCTTTAGTATAAAATTAGACACACAATCCTAGAGAAGACCCTAGAAACAGGGAGTCTGACTTCCTACTGAGACACAGACCCTGACTTGGGGTTCATGAAACTCTAGAACTGGGTTCAAGCCCTCCATCAAAGAGTACATAAGAGTTGGGTGACCAGCTGGCTAGTTCTGGTTGTTCACGGTGCACTTGCATGATTGAGGGCTGCCTTTGTCTTAGGTTCTTGGGTGTACACACTGCTCCTTCTGCCTGGGATGCCCTCCACAGCAGCCTGGACCACTGCAAATCTTCTGTGACACAATGAAAGGTCTCCTTTAAGGGGCTTTCTTGGACTTGACTTTCCCACCCCAAAGAGGTTTTTAGTGCCCTTGCCTCAGAGACACCATAAGCAACTCTCAAATGTCTATGGAACCACCTCAGGAAGCTGGTGCTGGTTTTCTTATCTGTCTCCACCACTCACCTGTGAGATTCTTAGGGAAAGGGACTATTTCTTCTTTATTTCTATATCCCTTTCCACCTTATCCCTTTCTGTCTCCCCGAGAGTACAGCTGGTTCAGCAAAAACACTCGATAAACGTTTGTGAATGAATAAATGAATCCTAAGATGTATTAGAAAACTCTCCTAATTTACTCATAATATTCTGGAACTTTAGCTAAGAGCATCTAGGCCACATTGTTATAAAAGCCCTTCTGCTGGCTCACAATGGAGAAGGGCTCCCCTACTGAGAGGAGGTCTACTCAATTCAATTAGGGCTTGTCCTTCTAGCCTTCCTCTCAGTACAGAAGGGTTTCCATAAGACAGAAAACCTATCAAGGCTTTGCATCAAAAATTTAAATAACTGCCATTCAGAAGCAAGACATTCTCCCAGTCCCAGGTTGGGTGAAGTCCAAGAGCTGCTTCATACAGATGCTTTTCCTTTCTCAATTCTAGAGCAAGTACTGGAGTTCCCGTGCCTTCCAGACCTGTCTTGACAACTGGTCACTGGGGTTCTGCGAAGTTTCTATTTCTATAAGTTTGGACATTAATCAACTAAGAATGCTCCGGGCCACAAATAGATGGTCTAAGTTTATCTAAGGTTCAAAAAACTCCTAAATATGACTTCTGCAGAGAACGCATCATCCATTCCCTTCACACTGACTTTTATACCTCTCTACTGCTTTGGGATGCAGTTCTCTCCAATCAAATCTCCAAAAGCTTCAGGCCACTTTGACCAGGGCAGTTGGTAGTTAAAAGTCTTGGGCCCGGGCTTCCCTGGTGGCGCAGTGGTTGAGAGTCCGCCTGCCAATGCAGGGGACACGGGTTCGTGCCCCCGTCCAGGAAGATCCCACATGCCGCGGAGCGGCTGGGCCCGTGAGCCATGGCCGCTGAGCCTGCGCGTCTGGAGCCTGTGCTCTGCAACGGGAGAGGCCACAACAGTGAGAGGCCCGCGTACCGCAAAAAAAAAAAAAAAGTCTTGGGCCCGAGAACCACCAGGTCTGGGGTAGATTCCAGCTCTACTGCTTGCCAGCTATGGATCTTGGGCAAATCACTTAGTTTCTTTGTGTCTCTCTTTTCTCATCTGTAAAATGATGATAATCATACCACCTTTTTCAAAAAAGAAACGTGAGGATTAATGGTAAAGATGTATATAAAGCACTTGGAACAATATCATGTATATAATAAGCAGTCTTTATGTACACAGTTAATACGTCATCATCACTATATTACACAATAAAAATACAATCTAAAGATACTAGATACAAAATAATTGTATTGTATTATATGCTACATACACAAAATAGAAAAATAAAATTATTTTATACACAAAATGAAAATAAACATGATTGTATATGAAATAAAAATAAAACAAGTTCAACTAGTCTGAGATACAACTGTATAAACTACAAATGAAGAAGTGCTCTCAGGGGCAGGGACTCCCACACCTTGTCATGCTTTGGGACATTTGGGGTATTTGTTAAAAAACAAAAATAACTGGGCTACCTCCCCAGAGAATATCTCTAATGGTTTTTCTGTCCCCCTGACAGCATATCTGTGTTACTCTAGGGGTTAACATAGTGTGGCCTCCACTGGTGACACTTTTGTGCCCTAAGTCTCTACTCGTGTTTGAATGTGTGGGTGAACTCATACAGGCCAGAGAGACCAAAACACATAAAATAAAAATGTTTCCACGTCTCTTAATTCTGCGCAGGGAGTCATTGTCTCCCACCGTAAAAGCTTCATTGCTCTAATCATTGTTGTCCTGCTGAGCGCCACTCAGAAGTTTCTTTTCTTTTTCCAATCTTTATTTTATACTGGAGTATAGTTGCTTTACACTGTTATGTCATAAGTTTCTGTTCCTGTCATGGCCGACCTTGGAAAAAAGTCAGCCCTTATTCCCAGCAAGGAGTTGCCTACCAGCCAGAGAGTGCTGGGGCGTTCGGTCTGTGCTTTAAAGAGTCCAACAGCGGTAGCCTCAGGCTTCAAGGAAAATGATCAAAGGTTCTTATCCGAACTGAAACATCAGGGGATGAAGAGATTTCTGTCTCTTCAGGGTCCTCAACATCTGAATGACATGTAGACTTCTTTGGGAAGATAGAGGCAGCTCACCATTCCTTTCAAACATCATTTTCAAGAGAATGGGTGAATTGAATCAGTTTGCCCCTGAGTTGCAGTTGCTTTTAGAAATAATCTATGAATTTCCATTTCTAAACTAATTAGACCGTGACCTTTGACATATTCAAGAAGAGGAGTGGCTAGGTGTTCAGTCCAGAATAGCTGGGTGTCCTGGAGCCATAGGTTCAGGTGACTGGCACACACTGAGCCACCCGGCTTCCTAGGGTGGAGACCGCGGGCCACACGTTTAGAGGGACGGTCTTTCAGGCTGTGGGAGAGTGCTCCAGGGAGGAGGGAGACACGGTCCAAAGCAGAGCTGCCCGAGGACCACTTGTTACAGGTGTTACCCCCAATGGTTTCAATTGTATCTGGCAAGGTTATTATTTTAATCATAGACCATCCCTCCAATCACTGAGTAATATCTATCGAGGAGTGATTGTGCACCAGGCCCTATGCGTGTGCCTGGATAAGAGAGACACAATGACTCTCATGTCTTTCGTGCTGTCACCTCATGGATGGTCACTGGTGAAAATGCCCAAGGACTCTGCTTCAACGACTTCCAGAGCAAACTTTTTAATTCTCTCAATGTGGCTATTGCCACCAGGCTGATAAGCCCTTCAATTCCATTTTTCTAGCTCCAGTCAATAAATTAGAAAGAACAGCAAATGGGAAGGGAGCAAGGTCACTCTATTAAAAAAATATTTTAGTATTTTCCATAAAAGAAGAAATTGGCAGTTTGTCCTAAGAAAATACTCTAAGACAAGTAAGAAACCTGAAAACACCTCAATTTTCACAGTGATAGAATTACGATTTCCTGAGGGGGAAAAAGATCACCTATAGCAAGGTAGGAAGTGAGACAAAAAGTGAGGAGAGAAATACGGCCCCAGAGGGAAATAAATCCAGGCAGACAGATCAGCTTCCTGTCACATGGGGGAGGACAGGAAGATGGTATTTTTCCACACAGCATAACAGTTAAGGTTGCTCATTCAACTTGGCTGAAATGTTTGCCTTTCACCCTCATTTGTTTCCCCTTTGGATCCCTCTCCTACCCCTAATTTCTTTATCTCCCTCTTCTCCCAAGCACCAAAGCCTTGCAACCCCCTGGCTACCTACAGGTAGCATCTAACCCTCTCCCTAGTGTCTCAGGTTTATGGAGAAATTGGATTTTTCCAGAAAACGCAGGTTGCATGGTTCTGGTACCCATGATCCCAAATCCTCTCTCCCTTCTCCTTTTACGTCATAAAACTCCTGTTCCCATCCATCAAAGTCAACTCCCAACAAAACTCCCACTGGGTCCAGCTGCTACTTTCAGCTAAGTCCAAACTGGAAAACACCAGATTGAATACATTTACATTTTGATAGTCGGCTGTTCCAGAAAGTCTGGTGGAAAACCACCCAGGAGATATTTGGGGGGATTTCTTTCTAAAAACCCTAGTGCTGCAGGTGCTGTGCTTTGCTGTTGTCGGGGAAAGACTGATTTGGGGCAACTCCAAGTCATAGAAAAATTGCTTAAGTACTAGGTAGCAGCCCAGATAGAAATTCCTGACAGGCTATGAACAAACAGCAAAATTTATTTTCATAAATGTCTTTGTCTCAGCTTGAAATGGTGCTAGGATGGTTCACAGAGTACCTTCCCTGCAGTTTAATTTCTGGCCCAGAGAGCCAGGCCAAAGGCATCTCTTTGTGGTGATGAAACTGTACATCATAATAGCGTTGACTACAACATTAAGCTTTCGCTAATATTTTGATCAAGCGCCTACTACAGGTACTGTGCTAAGAGCTCTACATGCATTCTCTTAGCAGTTCCAAATTTCATGAGCTAGATAGTATTATTGTCCCATTTTATAGATAGATAAGTTGAGACTCAGAGAGGTGAGTCACTTACTCAAGGTCACTACTAAAGTGCAGGCTTTGAGCCCTCCCGCGCGTAGGCTCCTCATGGTCTCCTGCTGCAATGTCTGACTACACAGAAACACGAAGCTCAGCTGCTTACTCAAAGCAAGCCCTTGTGCCTGTAGTGAGTTTCAGTTTTGGCAAAGCGCTTAGTGCTGAGTGTCCCAGCACCTCTGAGCCGCTGGCTGGGTATTAAGCTGATCTCATCTCCAGGTGCTAACAGATACTATCACTTCATAAAAATCAACCTCTCCAACAGAGTCATGCTACTTGAAAAATACAGAATTCCACCCTACTCCCACAGGACTAAATACACACAAAGTAAAAGAAAAGAAAGAAGTGTGCAAAGAAAATTCCTGTCCTAGACATCCATCACTATTCAGCTGTATGTGACTCTTCAGTGTCCTCCGCGTTGTAAAAATCAGCTGCCCTCTCTCAGGCAGCTGTGAGGCCAGAAGTGCTAGCCACTGCAACCTTGCAGAAAGCACTCGGGGGGTGAGGAACAAAGCTATCTCGCATACAGAGGTTATAAGTTTGAAGTCAATTCTCATGTCCTTGCAGAGCTTTACATCTGCCTTCTGGCATTCAAATATCTGGAACTTCTAATTAACCAACCTATTTTCCTATATTTGAGCATTCATAAAGGCACAAAGGAGTGGGGAATGAGGCAATGAGGATTATTCTCCAGGCTTTTCTTTTTTTAAAAAAAACTTTCTGGATATATGTGAGGGATCCAAACACATTTATTCTCACTCCCAGAACTTCTCCACCTACAGGAGAATGGAAATGCCTGAAACAAAAGGGACTTGGACTATGTTGTTGATGGCTTTGTCCCTAAGGCCTAGAAGAGTTCCAGACCCAAGTAGATGCACAATAAATATTTATTAAATGAGTGAATGAACACACAGATGGAGTGCGTTTGAGAGCAGCTGGGGCATGTAGTTCTGAGGCCTATATGCAAACTCAGAGACCATTACGTTTCACTCACTGGTTCACGATGGCAGGAAAGTTTTCAGATAACCCGGAGTTCATTGGAAAACTGAATTAAGCAGCTGGGCTGTGGTGGGGTGATGATAGCCTGGTCCCAGCTCCTTTTCTGCCTCTCAATCTCCACATCCTTTGGAGTGTCCTCCATGTTGACTTGGGGCTTGGCCAGATGACTTGCTTTGGCAATGGGACAAGCAAATGGAATGTAAGTAAAGACTTGATAGGTGCTTGTGCATTGGGGCTTGTCCTTTTGCCGCTCTTGGAACCCTGCCTCCATAAGAACGAGACCACTGGGCAATGAGAGAGTCTAGGCCCAGTCACTTCATTGCCTCAACCAATAGCTGAACAACAGCGAGACATATGACTGAGGCCAACTGGGACCAGCCGGCGCCCAGCTGACCTACCACGTGACTATAAAAAGCTTGAGCCAGCTCAACAGAGATCAGATAAGCCTATCCCAGCGCAGAAAAGCCACTCATTATCATGAGCTGAATAAATGAATGCTGTTTTAAGCCGTTAATTTTGGAGGTAGTTTGTCTTGCAACAATGTGTAACTGATAAATATGTGTTTCCCAAATTACCTGATCATAGAACCACCTGGAGTACTGGTTAAAAACTATACATTCCAGCGGCTTCCCTGGTGGCGCAGTGGTTGAGAGTCCGCCTGCCGATGCAGGGGACACGGGTTCATGCCCCGGTCCGGGAAGATCCCACATGCCACGCAGCGGCTGGGCCCGTGAGCCATGGCCGCTGAGCCTGCGCATCCGGAGCCTGTGCTCCGCAGCGGGAGAGGCCACAACAGTGAGAGGCCCGCGTACCACAAAAAAAAAAACCCAAAAAACTATATGTTCCTACAGTATGGCAATTCCTCAAAAAATTAAGCATAGAATTACCATAAGATCCAGTGATTCCACATCTAAATATATGCCTAAAAAAATTCAGAGTAGAGACTTGAACAGACATTTGCAGCCCAGTGTCAACAGCAGCGTTATTCTCAATAGCCAAAAGGTAGAAACAACTTAAACATCCATTGATGGATGAATGGATAAACAAAGTGTGGTATATACGTGGACTATAGTCAGACTTTAAAAGGAATGAAATTCTGATATATACTACAATATCAATGAGCCTTGAAAACATGCTAAGTGAAACAATCCATATACAAAAGCACAAATATTGTAAGATTGTGTGATTCCCAGGGGCTGAAGGAAAAGGGGAAAGAAGAATTCTTGTTTAATGGGTACAGAGTTTTAACTTGGGATGATGGTAAAGTTCTGGGTATGGGACAGTCATGCTGGTTGCACGACAATGTGAATATACTTAATGCCACTGAATTGTACACTAAGAAACGGTTAAAATGATAAATTTTATGTTACATAAATTTTTACCATAATAAAGAAAAAAACCCAACGCTACATATTCCTAAACCCCACCTCATAGCCACTAAGTCACCATCTCTAGGGCAGGGCAGGTTTGTACTAGACCATCCCATTTCCCAAACTGTTTTGGCTCAAAAGAATATACTTACACACTAGACCAGAATTAAAGTACATGTGTTTCTCCTTATAAACCAGGACAATATCTGGAAAAGTCACAATACACTGGCTTTGTTTGAAGGATTAAAAAAAGGATTTCAGGCTGTAAATCCTTCATGATGGAAAAGTACCAGATTTCAGATAAAACACACTACAAGGGAAATCCCTTACTGGAGCAAAGCTGGCAAAGCCGCCTGCCTTCCATTTGTTTAGGTATCAAGGGGAAATACCACATTGAATCCAAAAGGTAATTCTAACCTTTTCATTCTCCTACAATACTGAAACAAGAATAAACTGAATCACTGTCTTGAAAGAGCCAGCTGTGTGAGTTTACTTCCCTTTCATAATCACTAGATCTGAGTAATAATGAAAAAAATCTTGCATGTAGATGATTCTAACATAATTTCCATTCCAGGTATGAAAACACTGCTTCTCTTCTATAAGAGGCTGACTGTTATTTATGAAAGATAGAACTTTCAAATAGTATCCTGGGTAGGTAATTCACACGGTAGAAATTATTCCATACTCTGCAGTGTATAATTACAAAAAAGAATTTTATCCTCAAAAACGTTTCACACGTATTAGTCACAGAACTTTTAATGCCTCTGGATTTTTGATGGATTACTCAATGATGGCTCAAAGTCTCTGGGGAATTTTAAAACTCTAAACTTTAAAAGATTTAAGTTCTATTAATAAGAAAAAAAACTCAGTATGAAAATGGTATGTAAAGGAAACTGGATCTTCTTTCCCTGTGAATAATGTCTTGAATTCTGCTCAGCACAGAATATAATTAATCTTGTCAATAGTCCTTACAGATTGTCATTGAATCTGGAATCAGAATATACTTTGTTCAATTATACAATGTAGTTGTTCTAAACATTTTTTCCTTTAAAATGTCATTTAGAGAGTGTTTCTATGCCAGATACAACCCCAAACTGTTAGCTTCAAATGTAAGCTTTTTTAGAGATAACCTAATTTTATTTCTTTAGTACAAAATGAAAGAAAGTTCGAATCTCTACATATACCCACTACAGTATTCAATGAGTGGTAATTTAGTTGCCTAGATCCTGTTTAAGAGGAATCAACTAATAAGAGTCCTAGAAAAGCTTCAATCCACATGGCAGGGTCTTCGGTATATATAGCACTGCTTGGTTGGAAGCTTTCTGTAGATTTTTAAGTCATTTTGAGCCCAAGCTAGCCTAATCTGTTGCTGCCACGCTCCATGTTTCATGCAAAACTGCTCCCCCTAGACCCTCACAACCTAGTCATGTTCCTTCATTGTTCATACTTGTCTCCTCCAAGAAGTCCACTTTTTCTTGAAACTAGGAGTTCTTGTTTCTTTTCCAAGAAACCATGCAAGCACTGTGTATCTCCTACAGGTGAGAAACAATCCTTCATCGCTTAGTTTTACTTCCCAAATTTCTACTCATTTACAGGGTTATTTATCTCTTTTTGTTTCAAAGTCATCTATTGTGAAACAAACCAAAAAAAAAAGAAAAGATTTGTTTTGTAATTTGCACTTCACAGGACCTCCCCTCCCCGCTCTGCTTTACCTAGCACACTCAACCTCCGAGTGTGTCAGTTCATCAGCCATCTATTCTTCTCCGGGGGCTCACGTGACACTGCTGAAACTGACCCTTCTGGGAATGCTTCTTGTTAAAATTGAACACATCCTGGTACAAATCCTGGAAGATTACTCTCATGCATTAAAGTGCCATTTTCTCCCCTGTCATCTCTGCTGGTGTCACCTACTCGAATGCTGTGATATGATTTCCACCTCACACCTTTGCAGGCTCTTTTCTCACTTGGAATTTTGCAGAGACACTAACATTGGCATAAGGGCAAAGACAGAATGTGCTTGCTGTCTGTATTTTCCAGGGCAACTCCCTGGCAATGCCATCCTTGTTCCAAACTCTCCATGCTGAAAGAAGTTCCACAGTTGTTCCATAAATTTAAGCCTTCTAGCCTCAGCTCTGCAAACATGCATTACTGTAAGGATTCCTAACACATGTGCAGGATGGTTAAAATCTGGTTTCAAACCTGAAACAATAGCCCTTAATGTGTGTGCAAACCACCAAGCCTGGCTTTTCTTCCCGTTTAACCTGAGCGTTATTGTAGCTGTGGACAGGGTAGGATTTCAACAATGTATGCTGGAATTTACGTGTTCAAAGCATTGTGCTGGCGTGAGATTGTGAGTGTCTTTGAGGACAAGGACCACACCTCACTCACATTCGTTGTCTGAAAGCTTTGGCAACGTCTGGTGCAGAGCAAGCACTTGAAACAACCCTGCTGAGGGAGGCGTGAGACATGCTCGCCACTCCACACACCCATGGTCTACACACTCTGATACGGAGGAGTGTCCATACATGGAGGAGAGGCCACCTGGTATGGGGAACCCTAACTGGCCTGGCTCAGGCTTTTTTAAGTTGGGGGTTCAAAGCCTGGTTCTGTCACAAGTTAGCTGTGCAACTTTGCGCAAGTCGCTTAACCTCTCCAGGTCTCAGTCCCTTTTGTGAATGTGGTGGGGCCCTCAGGCCTGTCACCTTTAAAATAAGGGCACATTTGTGAAAGCCCTTTGTAAATGAAAAGGTGCCTATAGCGCTGCAAGGCGATTAAGCCACATTTACCAGGAGCAGAACTTTCAAAGGTGGTGATGTCTAGTGGTCTCTCTTTTACTTATCCATTCATTGAAGACGTACTTGTTCTGCTCCTCTTGGGCTCTATGCTAGCGGCTGACAATGAAATGGTGAACCAAAAAAGACACAGCCCCTTCCCTCTTGGAGCCACCAGGCTTATAGGTGACACAGACATACATTTAATAAACACAAATGTAAATACCAAATAGTGATGGTGGCAAGTGCTACATAAGGAATTTAGGAGACTAAATTCCTAGGACTCTAGGAGAAAAAGAAAGCAGAGGAAAGGAGGGGGAGAGGAAGGGAAGAAGAAACAGTCATTCGAAAAGTGCAGGTAACTTGACCGTCAATAAGAATGTGGCCTATATAAATTTGAGGTAGAATCTATGGATCTGCTCTTTCCTCACTCTGTCCCAGTTCCCCCTACCTCTCAAGGGCACTCTTAGTATTTAAAGCTATAACATTTTAAATAACATAGAAAATGTAAGCTGACCACTTAATCTCATGCTCAACCCAAGAGACAGTGAACTGTATCAATGGTGGATGATTTACAGTTGGTGGGGAATTCTGACCATATGTAATTTTCTCCTTAGATCTCACTTTTGAACTAACCCCAGTTTTGAGCTACACTAAAACGTTCGGGGCTTAAGCTTGGGTAGACAGGAAATGAGTCTTTTTGACTCAATGCCTCTAGTCTGGGCATAAGCTCACATTTCTATAGGGGCCAAGACCACCTTTCTAATAATCTATTCTGGAGTATGGGCCAAAAGTCTAGCAAAAACTGAAGCAGGACTTCCTGTCTCTGGCTGGTTGTTGTCCTGTGTGGTGTTTCTCTCTTGACACTGTAAGAAATGGCTGCTGTGGTCTGTGGCAGTGTGGGAATATTCCTGAGTCCCCCCCCCAACATGGGGGCCCATAAATCGCATCTCAGAGTCATTCCAGTTTCTAAAATTTAATATACAAGTTACCCCAAGTGGAGGTTCTAAGTGTGTCTCATGGTTTTTAATATATTTCTTTTACATTCCTTTTCACTTTCATTAAAATGAAACTTAAGAAAAGGTGGGGGCTTCCCTGGTGGCACAGTGGTTGAGAGTCCGCCTGCCGATGCAGGGGACATGGGTTCATGCCCCAGTCCGGGAAGATCCCACATGCCGCGGAGCGGCTGGGGCTGTGAGCCATGGCCGCTGAGCCTGTGCATCCAGAACCTGTGCTCTGCAACGGGAGAGGCCACAAAAGTGAGAGGCTCGCATACTGCAAAAAAAAAAAAAAAAGAGAGAGAAAAAAAGAAAAGGTGTACATCTTATTTATCAGGAGGCCACAATATGAAGAGCTCCTGAGAAACTTTGGGAAATGCATTCCCCACCCCAGGTCATGTCATTCTGAATTTCATTGTGAGTATTTTAGTCACAGAGACAGTCTCACCTTACTGAGTAAAACAAAGTCATTTTAGAAAGATAGACAGTGACCAAATTAATTCTTTTATGGAGCTGTCTGATTTGATTAAGTCATTTTACCTCATTTTAAAACTCATTAAAGCTATCAAGCCATTTTGTATGTGATTTTTTTCTAATGTCTTTTCATTTACTGTCCTGGAAGGCTTTTGGTGTCAATCAAAATAGATGACAATGCTAAATCACTGGCTTCATAACATAATTCAACAGTGGGTGAGTTCAGCTGTCTCTGTGAAATATGACCTTGCAAGAGTGGTTGATTTGCCTGTTGCCTTCTCTGATAAGAAAAATATATTTACAATGACATTGTGGTTGTATGTATATTTCACAGTGTATGCTATTTTATAACAAGTTTGTTGAATCTTAAAGAAATGTCATCCAATACTAGGTGAAAGGGGGAACCTTTAAAAACAAGTTTTTTTGTCCTCTCTTGCTTGTTTTCAACCAAAGCTTTCTCAAATAGCTTCTATGTCAGGAAGCACCAGTGGACAGAAATTCACAAGTGAAAACAGAAGAAATAAAGCTTTACGGGGAGAGCTTAATGAAAAAAAGAGGAGACAGCTGGATAAATGTGCACAAAGGAGGTGAACAAGAAGCATTTTCAAGAACTGAAAGCTAAACATAACACAGTAGAGAATTAACTGCTTAGATACAAGGAGTTGAGCCTGGTTGAGTCAGGCTTTGCCAATTTCTCCAACAGTAACAATTTCCTTAAACAGAAATCTCAGGGATTCACCACTGCAGTTACAGTCATTATTTCTAGTAATACAGGCATAGTTTGTTTTATTGCATTTTGCTTTACTGCACTTCACAGATATTGTGGTGTTTTTTTGTTTTGTTTTGTTTTTAAACAAATTGAAGCTTTGTGGCAACACTGCGTCGAGCAAATCTATTGGCGCCATTTTTCCAATAGCATTTACTCACTTTGTGAATTCTCATAATATTCCAAACTCTTTTACTTGTACTGTATTTGTTATGGTGATCTGTGATCAGTGATCTTTGATGTTCCTACTGACTTGCTGAAGGCTCAGATAATGGGTTAGCATTTTTAGCAATAAATTTTTTATTTTTTAATAAATTATTTTTAAAATTAAGGTATGTAAAATTTTTATTGCACACACTTAAGAGACTACAGTATAGTGTAAATATAACTTTTATACTCACTGGGAAACCAAAAAATTCACGTGACTTGCTTTATTGCGATATTTGCTTTATTTCTGTCATCTGGAACCAAACCTGCAGTATCTCCAGGGTATGCTTGTACAAGAAAAATATAAACAGGAATGAAACTCCCATATGACCAGAGAACAGTGCAGCGATATTCCATATTTCTCACAAAATTTATTAGAGAAAGCTGCAGTGAAACATAATGCTGAGACATGAGAGATGGTACTGTTTAATGGGTACTAAGAATGTTCTATAAATATAGGTTAATAAAGTAGGTTAATAGACATTGACTTAGCCGTTGCTGTTTTCTAAATTTTGCACTGAGGGGTGGGAAGACAAAGAAAAACTATAATACAGACCAGGCCTCTGAGGCTTGTGAAGTAGCTGAGAAGCCAGTAATGTAAAGATGTAATTACTGTGCAGCACAAAGATAGACAAAATACTGCACAATCACAGAGGAAAAAGCAGCTATGCTAGATTTCACAAAGGCATCTTGGTGGGGGTGATATCTGAGGTGTTTCTTAAAGTATGAATAGACTAGCCAGGGGGAGAGAAGGGTGTATGGCACACAGAGAACATTGTAGGGAACTGTGAAAAGTTGAGGTATCCAAGTTTTAAGTGAGTAGGTGGGTAAGGAGGGCGATGAGGCTAGAAAGGCAAGTTGATTTCCATGCTAAGGAGAAGGGTCTTTATCCTATAAGTAAGAGGCAGCAAATTGGAAGGTAGATCAGGGGCCAGCGGGTAACTAGAGAGGGATGCCTCCTTAAAAGCATGCAAATTCAGATGTAAGGTACACTGTTGGGCAAACACACAAGAACCATCTGTGGGCCCAGCAAACAGGGAGAGTTCGTGGCAGTCTTTATTTTATTATATTATTTAAAATAGAGGGTGGTGGGGGCTTCCCTGGTTGCGCAGTGGTTGAGAGTCCGCCTGCCGATGCTAGGGGACGCGGGTTCGTGCCCCGGTCCGGGAAGATCCCACATGCCGCGGAGCGGCTGGGCCCGTGAGCCATGGCCGCTGAGCCTGCGCGTCCGGAGCCTGTGCTCCGCAACGGGAGAGGCCACAGCAGTGAGAGGCCCGCGTACAGCAAAAAAAAAAAAAAAGGAAAAAAAAATAGAGGGTGGTGGGACCAGAATTAACCTTTAAAAAGGCTACTGGCTGCAGTGAAGAGAAAGGATTGGCAGAGGGAAATAGTTGGAGGCAGGAAGACCTTTAGAAGGCTCTAGGATAAAGATGATGAGGATCCTTGTCAAGGTGGTAGCAGCAGGGATGGAGGTGGAGAGAGTTAGAAGGCAGAATTGCAAGATGTAGAGCCATTAATTCATTCAAGAAATACTGATTTCAATATCAGGCATGGGGGGTACAATGCCAAGCAGGGAAGACATGAGCTCTATTTCTTTACTATAGACTTATGACTACCTGGCTGTGGGAAATAAAGGAGATGTTGAGGATTACCTCTGGGATGTGACTTTGCGAAATTGAACTCCCCCCGTAGACTATGGAAATTGTTGATTTCCTCTTCATTATAGAAGCACTGATGAAAGTTTTTAATATTTACTTATTTCTCTGCCAAAATAGAAAATTCCCCCCATGCATTGATCTGTTTTGTTAGAAAACAAAAATTAAGGAAACCGTAAAATGTTAAATAAGTTTGCAAAGTCAGGTGCAAGCATAAGTGTGTGTTGTCGGGAGAGGTGTCAGGAGGGCTTAAGCTAATGAGTTAGGTTTTCAGCACGTAAATTTAAGATGCCTGTAAAGCATCCAGGTGAAAACGTCCAGTGAGCAGCTAGATCTGTGGACTGGGGGCTCATGAAACAGAACTGAGCCAGAGAAACAGTTCCGAGTCTCGCTAGGGAAGATGTGGAAACTGATGTCAAAGAACTGAAAAAACCCGCCCAGGAGAAAGCATAGAACCAGCAGAGAAGGCTGAAATAGGAAATCTAGGGACTAAAATAACGGTGGGAAGAGGAGGACTGTTTATGGAAACTAAATGAGAAGTGATTGGGGGGGTTAGAACAAAATGGTAATAGAACCTGGATGATTTTTAAATAATGTTCAGTGGACGTGTTTAAATAATTCTATGCCTTAGCTTTCCAATCTATGTATTTGTTCATTTACACCTAGTGATGCATAACTGTGTTGAGCCTGAAAACCCACCTTTTAATTGACATATGGCCGCAGATTTATGTTTTCTTTAGCATAATCTTGTATTTGCTTTTTGCAAGCCACCAATCTTTGCAATGTGTTTGCTACAGAATAAAGTTCCTCTCAAAAGTTGTTTAATCTATTGGTGGCTCCACAGAGTGCTGTTTATCTTTTGTCTGCCTCTCCAGATCCACCCTCTGCTCTTCTCCCCTCTGCTCTGGGAGGCTGATCTTTATGGATTGATCAATGGGCTCCATTTGCCATCTGGCTTTCACTTGGATTTGGCCAGTGAGAGGCACTGCAGGAGATGGGAGAGCGAAAAGAGAGAGGTTGGGATTTTTTTCCCCCTGCTTCCCTCCTTATGTGGTTTACATCCCTCTACTAAAGTCTACAGTCCCTTCAGGAAGCCTTCTCTTAACCCTCTGTGGGATCCTCTATCACTCCCACTCTTGGTCCTTTCAGGCTTAGGGATTGTAAAGGCTCCCTGCTATTTACCAACCCAAAGATACTGCATTATCCCTCCTCAGCTTTCCCCAAATCCTGACAGAGGAGTCAAAGTCTCATGGGATTAATTGTCTCTTTATTAAATTCTCAAATCACCCAGTTGAGTGTGCTACCTGGTTTGCTGCCCGGAAGAGTTTGGTTCATAAAACAATCTGTTGACTGTCAGTTGATCCACTTTCCCACTGGTTCCTAGCATACAGTGTGTGTGTGTGTGTGTGTGTGTGTGTGTGTGTGTGTTGGGGGGGTTGAATTTGAAACAGTTAGGTGGAAGAGGGAGCAGGAGAGAATCTGGGGAGGCATAAGCTGTCTTCTTTTCAGACTAGCAGTCTGCACAGAGCCACAGAGCCAGCACCAAGATGATTCCTCTGGGGCACTTCTACTCAACCACTTTAAAATGAGCAACAGAGACAACAGAAGGCTGAGAAGGTCCACATTTCACCCTGACAGAACCAACAGATTGGGGGGTGAAATCTCATGTGTCTGGATTTTCAGGTAACTGCTGTCTGAGTTCATGTTCAGAACCATCAATTCTGCAGTAGAGAAGTTCCATAACTCAGGTTGTCATACGTGGAGCAATGCCTTGAAGTTGCAAAGAAGATGTTCTTGTACTATTTTTGGCCACTGTACAAAGAAAGTAAAGTGGCAAAAGAAAGAATCTTCAAAAGAATAAAAGAATATCCTTTTCATGATGGTTGGGTATGGGGTAGAAACTCCCAGCCTATGTGCATGGCTGTGTAATGCAGCCTTACACCTCCTCTATCTGGAAACCACCCAAGAAGAATGAAAAAGTAAAAACAAAAACTCATTTTTGAATAAAACTTCAAGAGAATTCTAATACGTTTTTAATATTTTCTAAAAGCAACTGAGTTCTCCCAGGAGAAAGTGGAGAAAGGCTGAGGAGAGATTTTAAGATGTCAGTGGTAAGAGCCCAGCCTTGACAGATCTCAGGAAATGCCACAAAAATTCACTTCCTGAAAGTGAGACGTGTACCCTGAGAAACAGAAGCTGGACCATTTGCTGAGCAGAAACAGAAGGTTACTTTCCACCCCAACAGAACCATAACAAGTTCAGTAAAAAAGAGGAAAGATTCAGACCAAGAAGACACATTTTCAGGAGGCATTTTAGCTTTGTGTAAGCTCTAAGAAGAAGAGGACCTTTGTATTCTGAAACTGTGCTGGACAGGAATGCTAACTGGCCTTTCTCAAGAAAGCTGTTATAAGTACCTGGTCTAGGAAAACAAAAATCATTCAATGATGAATAATAAAAAAACAATCACTTCTATACAAAAATACTCTAAGACAAAAGGCAAAAAGGAGCAGAATTTATGAACAAAGTACATCCTCCTGTAAAATATTATAGGGCAGAAGAAAGTTGTGAACATGTTTTGCCATGAATTTGGAGGGGAAAAAAACCCAAAATGAAGTGATGAACTGGATGAAAGAAGATAGATAATAATGCAGAAATGGAAGAACTCAGGGGAAACAGAGTAGAGTAACAGGAGATAAGTTACCAATTGGCAGAACTTAGAAAAGGTATACAAGAAAAAAAACAGCAAAATAAAACAAATGAAAGCAAAATGCAGCACAAGAGTGAACTGATACTACAGAAAGAATCTACAGAAAGTATCTACAGATACTACAGCAGATTCATAGAGGATCGAAATGAGAAAGTTAATGCAACAAAAGAAATAAAGACCTAGAATGATCATTGAGACGTATTCCAGTAAAGTTACTGGGCTTAAAAGATAAGGAAAGAATCTTTTGGGCAGACAGGTGAAAAGATCAAGTCACTTTTATAAGGAGAAGTCAAGCTGACTTCATATTTTTATACAGCAACACTGAATACCAGAGGCAATGCTCCCAAGATTCTCAAGGAAAGAAAGTTTAAGATAAGGATGGTATATACATGCCAACTCCTCTTCAAGGATAAAGACTACAAACAACAACTTTAAAGATGCAAAAACTGGAGGAATATTATTTTGTTGATCTTTTTTGTGGAAAATAATAAAGAACAACACTCAGCCAATCAAGAAGTTTGGAAAAAGATTGGAAGAGAGTGTATATATTTAACAATACCACTAAAACTAGAAAAAATGCTGGTTAGAGTGGAAGATATAGTACAACTGAAAAATTGGGAGGGGAAGAGGGAAAGAAATTGGAAGAAAGAGTAAGTGTGTTTCCTGTCTTGTACAAGAGCTGGAAGTCAAAGGATTTCATTTAAACTTGATAAATCAAGAAATAAAAACCTAAACATTCTTAAGGATATCAAGGCAAATACTAAGAAAGATAATTCTGACTGAAAGCAACATGCAGAGGAGAGATGAGAGGAGGGAGGAGGAGGAAACATACTAAATGTTTAACTGCTCATAGTTGTAACTAATAAGGATGGACACTCATAAATATGACTAAGAGTAATTTATAATTAAAGATAACTAGAGAAAAACCATAAACTTCCCATCAAGAACACAAAAGAGCTTGACAAAGAAAACAAAGTGAAGAAAACTGATCATAGTGAACAGTTTCTAAAAAATAGTAAGAATTTGTCATAAAAGATAAAGTGATAGAACTAATACAAAATATATCCAACTGGGCCAAAACTACCTACCAAATGAAAATGAATTTCAGATGTGATATTTAGTGTACAAGAGATACAATTAAAATAAAGGGATTCAGAAAAGTAAAAAAAAAATCCAAAAAGGACAGAAATATATCAGCAAATGTAAATAAAAAGCAGGAGTCATGATAATGAAACTTAGTAGCAGACAATTTTTAACCTAACATTTATATAGCACTTATTACATGCCAGTAAGCATGTAGTAAGCACTTACTGCTTACTTATCTTAAGTGTTTTGTATATACTAATTTATGTAATCCGCTTCAAACCCAGTGAGATAGTTACTATCATTATGCCCATTTTTTTTGGATGAAGAAACTGGGACACAAAGACACTTAGCTTTGCAAGTGTGAAAGTCTGAATTTAAACCTAACCAATCCAGAATTTGTGATCTCAGTAACAATGTTTCCTGCTTATCCAGGCCAAAAAGCATTAAGTGAGAAAAAAAAGAATGTTAAAGGATACAATTCACAATGCAGGATATAAGTTACAAACAGTATATGCAACAAAAAAGTAGTATCAAGACTGACAGAGTAAAAATAAAAAGAGATATTTACAAGGAGAAACTGTAGTAGAAGGGACTTCAGTTTTTTTAACAGTATATTGAGATGTAATTCACATACCAGATGTTTCACCCATTTAAAATATACAACTCAGTGGCTTTTAGTGTATTCACAGGGTTGTGCATCCATCACTATGATCAGTTTTAGAAGAGCTTCCTTACCCCAAAAAGAAACTCTATATTAGCCACAGTCATGGAGATCTACAAATAACTTTTTCATTCTTTCTTTTTTAAAAAAATATTTTATCTTTTAAAATAAAAATTGTGTGTATTTAAGGTGTACATGATTTGATACACATACACATAGTAAAATGATTACTACAGTCAAGATAATTAACCTATCATCTCCTCACATAGTTACCATCTTTTTGTATGTGTCATGAGAGCACCTAAAATCTACTCTCTTAGCATATTTCCAGCATTCAATACAGTATCATTAACAATAGTCACCATGCTGTACATAAGATCTCTAGACTTAATCTTCTTCGTATACAACTGCGTTTGTACCCTTTGACAAACGTCTTTCCACTTCCCTATCCCCTGGCCCCTTGTAACCAGTACTCTACTCTCTGCTTCTATGAGTCTGACTTTTTTTTGAAGATTAAACATGTAAATTAAACATGTAAATTAAACATATTTGTTTACATGTAAATTAAACATGTACATGTAAATTACATGTACATGTAAATTACATGTACATGTAAATTAAACATGTAAATTAAACATATTTGTCTTTTTCTGTCTGGCTTATATCACTCAGCATAACGTCCTTCAGTTTCATCTATGTTGTTCTAATGACAGAATTTCCTTCTTTTTTTAAGGCTGAGTAATATTCTGTGGTGTGTGTGTGTGTGTGTCACATTTTCTTTATCCATTTGTCCGTCAATGGGCACTTAGGTTGATTCCATATTTTGGCTATTGTGAAAAATGCTGCAAAGAACATGAGAGTGCAGACATCTCTTTAAGATACTGATTTCATTCCCTTTGAAGGAGGATTGCTTGATCATATGGTAGTTCTATTTCTAATTTTTTGAGGAACCTCCATACTGTTTTTCCATAGTGGCTGCACCAATTTACATTCTCACCAATAGTGCACAAGTATTCCCTTTTCTCCACATCCTCTCCAAAACTTTTTATCTATTGTTTTCTTGATAATAGCTATTCTAATAGGTGTCAGGTGATATCTCATTGTGGTTTTGATTTGCATTTCTTTGATGATTAATGATATTGAGTATCTTTTCATATACATATTGGCCATTGGTATATCTGTATTTCTCAAAAGAACGTCTATTCAGGTTCTTTGCCCATTTTTAATTTGGGTTATTTGTTTTCTTGTTATCAAGTTGAGTTCTTTATATATTTTGAATATTAACCCCTTATCAGATGTGTGGTTTTCAAATATTTTCTCCCATTCTGTAGGTTGTTTCTTCACTCTGTTGATTGTTTCCTTCGCTGTGCAGAAGCATTTTCAATTTGATGTAATATCTTTTGTCTATTTTTGCTTTTGTTGCTTGTGCTTTTGGGGTCATATCCAAAAAAATTATTGCCCAGACGAATATCAAGAAGAGTTTTCTCCATGCTCTCTTCTAGTAGTTTTACAGTTTCAGGGTCTTACATTTAAGCATTTAAAGAACAGATAATTGTACAGTGATTCTAATACATTCACAGTCTAGACAAAAAGGAAAATCTTCAAGTTCCTCTTATGAAAACAGCATACAAACCTTAAAAAAGATAAAAGCAAGAGAAAACGATAGACATCTCACTTCTGAATAGTGACACAAAAATCCTAAATGAATTACTAGCAAGTAATTTATAAAAACCTTTTCATAATACAATATACACATATGGAAAGACTGCATTAAATATAAAGATCCATAAATAATTATAAAGCACAGACCCATGCAAATACTACCCAGGTCAAGAATTTAAACATCACCAGCACCCTAGGAGGCCCTCAGGTAACTTTGCCCAATCATCCCACTCTCCCCTTTAAAAGTGACTACTATCCTAACTTTTATGAAAATCATTTTTTTATTTGTTTACATTTATCACCTATGTATCTCTAAATACTCTAGTTTTGCCCACTTTTGAACTTTACATAAACGAAATCATGCAGTATATATTTTGTGGCTTGCTTTTAGGAAAATTTAAGCTATGTTTGTAAGATTTATTCATCTTGGTGCAAATGTTTGTAATCTGTTAATTTCCATTCGTGTATAAAATACCCTAATTTGTCTATTATTCTGTTGGTGAACTTGTAGATTATTTTCAGTTTTTGAATGTTATAATGTTGCTGTAAACATTCTTACCCTGCAGAATTAAAAATCATTATGACTAAGTGGAATATATCCCGGGAATGCAAAGATGATTCAATATTAGGAAATATATAGATATAATTTATCACTTTAATGGGTCAAAAAAGAAAATAATGTGATAATCTCCATAGATACAGAAAAATATTTGAAAAAACTAAATCTATTCTTGGATAAAACAGTGATCATGGGTTAGTTGCTTAACATCAGATAATGTATTTACCTCTATCCCAAAGTGTCATTCTTAGTAGAGAAACACTAGAAGTATCCTCACAAGCAAAGGATACCAAGTATTTACATTATTATTTAACCATGTACCAGACTTAAAATCTTATAAAATTATGATGAGAAATAATGAAAGGTATAAAACTTGGAAAGGAGGAGGAATGATAAGATTTTATATCTAAAACCCAATACTACCAATAAAGAAATGCAGTAATGTATCAGCTTATGAAACTAACAAACAGAAATCAATAGCCTTCATACAAGACTCCATTTGCAACAGCAACAAAAATAATAAAATACTTCTGAATAAATTTACCAAGAATATATCCAGGATTCTATTAGGGGGAAAAAAATCCTCTAAAAAAAGGCATAAAATATATAACAGAAGATGTCAACAAATGAAAAGAGACACTACATGTTTTGATAGGAAGATTCAAAATCATAAAGATGTCAACCTTCCCTAATTTACATTTTAATTTCAGATCCAGTAAAAATACCATGTTTTTTTCCTGTAACCAGATAAGCTGATTTTCAATTTTATAAACCAGAATCATCAAGAAAACAAGAGAGGGAGAAGAACTAGCTTTTTCAGAAATTAAAATATTCTGTAGAGCTTCAGTAATTAAAGCAGTCTGTTTCTGGTGTGTAATAAGGCAAATGAATCAATCCAATCAGCACATAAAGCACTAGAGAAAATTACCAGACAATCTCACTCATGACCATAGTTGTAAAAATCCTGAATTAAACATGAGTAAACTGAATGTAGTAAAACAGAGACACAGACACACACACACACAGACACACACCATACCCCTCATGATCAAAGGGGCTTTATTTCAGGAATACTAGTTTGATTTAACATTTTAAAGATTGTTTAATGTAATTTGCCTTATTTTTAGTATAAAAAAGAAAAATTGTTGATATGATCGTCTCAGTAGCTCAACACTCAGCCATGCCAAAAACATTTAAATAATTACATATAGGAGAAAACTTCTTTAGTCTGATAAATGCTATTTACAAAAAAAAAAAAGAAAGACATTTTTTAACAAACCTTGTACCTATTAATGACTTACTGAAACTTTCCTGAAATTGAGAATGAGACAAGAATGGTCGCTATTACTCTTTTAATTCAACATTGTACTGGAAGTCCTAAACAGTGCTATAAAGAACAAGAAATAAAAGTAGTTTTGGAAGGAAACAAAATTTTCCTTATTTATAAATGATGTGATTGTTTACACAGCAAATCCAAAAGAATTCAGAGATGAATTATTAGAATGAAAATGAATAAACTCCAGCTATATGCAACATATGATTCTCAAAGATAATGTTGAGTGAAAGTCATACTCAAAGGAATACTTACTGCATTATTCCATTTACATATTGTTCAAGAAACTGACAAAACTAAATTATATAATTTAGTGACATATACACAGGTGATCAAATTATGGAGAAAAGGAAGGAAGCAATTATTACAAAAGTCAGAAAAACCTACTTCTGAGGGGGTATTTCTGGGTCCATAGGAGGGAAAGCAGTGTGATATGAGGTTAGAGAAAGGCCATTAAGAATTCTGGGTCTTAGCCTAAGGTTAATGGGTTTGTTGAACAGTTTTGAGCCAGAAAATACTACTTATCTGGTATTTTTCAAGAGGACAACTCTGAATAATTGTGGGTTGTAGAAGGACAGAATCGGAAGTAGGGAAACCAGTTAGGAAGAGACTGCAGTAGCTCAGCTGAGTGATGCTGGCTTGGATTAGGGGATTGTATTAGTTTTCTATCACTGTTGTAACAAATTAACACAAACATAAGAGCTTAAGACAACATCATTTATTATTTTCCATTCTGTCAGACAGAGCCCCATGCAGGTCTCACTGGGCTAAAATCGAATTGTCGGCAGAGATATGGTCCCTCGTGGATGCTCTAAAAAGAATCCATTCCCTTGCCTTTTCCAGCTTCTAGAGACCACACGCATTCCTTGGCTCAAATCCCCCACCATCCATTTTCAAAAATAGCAGCGTTGCATCTCTCTCACTTTTCCTCTGTAGTCACATCTCCCTTTGACTCTGACTTCAGCTAGGGAAGGTTCTCCCCTTTTAAGGACTCATATGATTAGGTTGGGTTCACCTGGCTGACACGGGATAATCTCCCCGTCTCAAGGTCCCTAATCTTAATCACACCTGCAAAATCCCTTTAGGTATGGTAAGGCAAGGAATTGTAGGTAACTTATTCACAGGTTCTGGGGATCAGGGTATGTATTAAGACCAATTAGAACATCTTTTTCCTATTTAGGTCATCGTTGTGGGCTTTTATTCTGCCTGTCACAGCAGTAGACATGCAAATGGACATAGTGTGAGTAAGGACATACTCAAGTTTTTGCCTGAGTTTGAGAAGCAGTCTGGCTGCCTCTGGTAGCCTCTGCCTACCTTCTGAATTAGCTCCACCACCCACTCTCTATATGATGATCACCTAAACCTATAATCATCCTATAATTAAGACACCTCACTCTTCAATTCAGGCCTGTCCTGAATTCGCTCCTTAGTCCCCATCTTTCTCAGTCCTACTGATTAGCTTTTCTCAAGGCCAAAGACATTCAGACCAACTCAAGGCTCTGGTTATGCACAACTGCACGGTGGTTTTGTAGGCAGAACTGTGTCTGCTCTAATAGGAATGGTCATAAATGCACAGCAATCTGATTATCCAGAGCACTCCCTCTGTAATTTTAGCTTATTATCAATAAAGCATTGGCTGGTCGTATTAAATCTGATGTGTTTTCTAACTGGAAAAAAAAATGTATGGCTCTTTGAACTGTTAGCCACATTTTTAATGTTGTAAGCAATTAGACAGGCTCTAGGTAGTGGGCAATATCTTTCTACTATCATAGTCCCGCCTACTCCCTCCCTCCGTCTGTTGCAGTTATCCTAACAATTCCCTTCTCTATTCTCACCAGGTCTTCCACAAATGTCCCAATAATCCTATGCACAAATTTCCACAAGATGTGAGAGATGTACTTCAAGAACTATGCTCTGAGAAGTCAATCCATTTCCATACCGGTATGAAGTCTAACATAAGCAACTCTAAACAAAAGTCAGTGTTCAGCTATTCCCTTCAAAGCCCTTGGTAAACAGTAAGGAATTAAAAACCTCCTTTCACTTTTGGAGTCAAAAGAATACACGAATGAGTGGAAAACAACAGCCATATTTCTGTTTCTCTCAGACTATGAAAAAAAGAGGGTGATTAAAAGTTCAGTATTTTGGTTTAAAAGATCAAATTAACACCATCTTTTTGTTACACTATTTTTTATACTTTTCTTAAAATACGCATGTATGTGTGTGCATGCATGAGAGAGGAATCATTCACAGATTCAACAATGCTTTAGCCTCAGATATCAATTTCAGTACTCTACCCTATGCCTTTAGATCCTTTAGTTGTTATTGATGATGAAAATACTTCATAAATTTGCTTTGAACTTTCCAGACCTCCACTCTAGGATCTGCACTGTATAAACAGGTCTTTGTTAAGATGAAAGCAGGTGACATTATCACATACTACAATTGTGCTTTGGATCTATAATTACATCTCCTCCAAGTCCTCTTGACTTTCCACTGTATGTCTCTAAACTTTCTGTGAGCTGCTTGACATTTGATCTGGGATCGTTCAGGCTGCCCTTCCCAGGCTCTTCTCTTCACTGTGTCTTTAAACTCCTTGCGGCAGTGATGTGACCAGAAATGAACACTGCTTTCAGACACAGCCAGCAAGTAGCTCTGAATTTTTTAGCATGTTTTCTTCAACCTTCCTCCTCAACTTTCCCTCTTAGTTATTCCATCTGTCTCTCAGGCTATGTGTGTGTTCAGTTGTTTCAGCATTCTTTCCTGAGATTACCAAATAATGATTGCTTTTATAATCAGCTAACTGTCTATCTGACTAAACAATTGTTCAGTATTTGTTTCATTTTGGACAGTTAGCCCTCACCAGTTGTTTTACATTAATCAATTCATTCATGCAGCCAACAAAAAATTTATTCAGCTATTCCTATGGACCACTCTTTGTTCTACCTATATGGGATTCAATGGTTGGCAAAAACAAACTCTGTTCCTACATTCATGAAGGCGATAGTCTGGGGGAGGAGAACACTGTTATGGAAATGACCCTGCAAAAAAAGTAAAATTACAACTTCAAGAAATACCCCAGGAGTACCAGTTTCTATAAGAATGTGTGACAGGGACATTCAAAGAAGAATTCTCTGAAGAACTGGCGTTTGACCTGAGCTCTGGCAGATATACAAGTATTGACTAAGGAAAGGGATAGGATGGGTACATTCCAGGGAGTAGGAACAGCAAGGGAAGGGGAGCAGCATATGCAAACATCCTCTGGTGGCAAGAAGCATGGAATGTTTGAGAACCTGAACTGAGGCCAGTACGGTTGGTGCATGGGGAGCGAGGGAGTTGGGGTGGCAGATGCTGGCAGAGAGACAGGCAGAGGCCAGGCAACAGAGGAGCTCACAAGCCCTATAAAAAATTAGTTCCTAACACATGAAAAGATGCTCAACATCTCTAATCATTAGAGAAATGCAAATCAAAACTACAATGAGGTATCACCTCAGACCATTCAGAATGGCCATCATCAAAAAATCTACAAATAATAAATGCTGGAGAGGGTGTGGAGAACAGGGAACCCTCCTACACTGTTGGCGGAAATGTAAATTGATACAGCCACTATGGAGAACACATTTGGAGGTTCCTTAAAAAACTAAAAATAGAATTACCATACGACCCAGCAATCCCACTACTGGGCATATACCCTGAGAAAACCATAATTCAAAAAGAGTCATGTACCCCAATGTTCATTGCCGCTCTATTTACAATAGCCAGGACATGGAAGCAGCCTAAGTGTCCATCGACAGATGAATGGATAAAGAAGATGTGGCACATATATACAATGGGAGTATTTCTCAGCCATAAAAGGAAACGAAACTGAGTTATTTGTAGTGAGGTGGATGGACGTAGAGTCTGTCATACAGAGTGAAGTAAGTTAGAAAGAGAAAAACAAATACCATATGTTCACACATATATATGGAATCTAAAAAATAATTTCAAAAAAGGTTCTGAAGAACCTAGGGGCAGGACAGGAATAAAGACTCAGATGTAGAGAATGGACTTGAGGACACAGGGAGGGGGAAGGGTAAGCTGGGATAAAGTGAGAGAGTGACATGGACATATATACACTACCAAACGTAAAATAGATAGCTAGTGGGAAGCAGCCGCATAGCACAGGGAGATCAGCTCAGTGCTTTGTGACCACCTAGAGGGGTGGGATAGGGAGGGTGGGAGGGAGACACAGGAGGGAGGAGATATGGGGATATATGTATATGTATAGTTGATCCACTTTGTTATACAGCAGAAACTAACACAACAACGTAAAGCAATTATACTCCAATAAAGATGTTAAAAATAAATTTGTTCCTTACCCCAGGACAAGGAAAACCACTGAAGGGCTTGTCCAAGGGAGGGTGACATCATTCAATTTTCATGTCCCCCTGCCTTATTTATTTATTTACATCCCAAGGACGTGTTGTGCCATGAATAATAACTGTAAACAGAATAACTCACAGAAGTTCAAATAACATCAGACCTTTTGAATGTGCAATACAGAGATTCTTAATTGAATTCATAATCTAGTCCCTCCAAAAGGGCTTTACTGGCAATGCCCAGGCACCAACTTGGGTGGCTATTTTGGGGCATACCCATATAATATATATTTTATTTTATTTTATTATTTTTTTTTTGGTGGTACGCGGGCCTCTCACTGTTGTGGCCTCTCCCGTTGTGGCGCACAAGCTCCGGACACGCAGGCTCAGCGGCCATGGCTCCGGGCCCAGCTGCTCCGCGGCATGCGAGATCTTCCCGGACCAGGGCACGAACACGTGTCCCTGCATCGGCAGGCGGACTCTCAACCACTGCACCACCAGGGAAGCCCTAATATATATTTTAAAGGGGGGTACTAATGGTCTTGTTTTATTTTTTCACCACTTCTTGAGCAAAATGAAGAGGGCTTAACATGTTAGAGTCAGCCTAGAGAAGCTGCAGAGCACACAAATGCTCCTATTCTCATTTCTGCTCAGGTGCCTTTGTTTTCCTCATCAGTCTCCAAAGAAAACTGCTTTTGATGTAACACCTCTTGAGGTTTCAAGATAGAGACTTTCAAAGGTGATGAAATAGTCCCTTAGAACCTACTTTGAGCAGGACCCCTGCAGGGAGTCCCGGGAGAGAAGGAGGTAGGAGTTGCTCATGAGAAGTTAAAATCTTCATGAAGAATTTGGGACATAAACAAGTGTCTAACAACGTGACATTGCATAAAGCTGTTCCGAGGAATCTGGTGAGCAGCCAGCTTTGAAGGACAGTTGGTCCTCAAAAAACTCAGCAGAAATGAAAGCCTCAAGTGCCAAGAGGCTGCCACTCAACCTCTGTAAGAATTTACAATCAAGCCCTACCCCACCCTTGTCCATTTTGTGCTTCAAAAAGCATCAACCACATTTGGACAAGGCCCTAGTTTACCCTTCATCTCTCTAAGCATCTGTCCATTTCTAACCAAACTAGGCCACGATTCCTTAGGTTCTACTGTGCCTACAGGCCAGAACAGAAGGTCTAGATAAGCAAGCCAAAAGCAAGCAGAACTTCAGAAGAATTCAAGGGTTAATTAAAGCTAAAAAGCAAATCACACACACAAAAAGAGAAATACATAGATATAAATAGATATAATTATGCTACCGCTGTAGCTTTAAAATAAGCAAAATATATCATTGTATTTACATTAAAATGCCAAGAAAATAAGAATAAATATATGCAGACTTTGAGTTTCTATACATTAACTAAATATGGATCTCTCTACACGTGTCCTCCAGAACCTACAGAGATCAATAAGGAGAGCAAATAAAACCACACATAACCCCTGCCTACTGCATAACTAGAAGACAGAGGATGCTACAAATCCCAGTTTACACAGAGCTAGGAAAAGAAGAATCTGGAATCTGAAGAGCCAGCACTGAAGACTTGTTGGAGCTGAGAATTGTCTGGAGAATGCTTGGGGAAAAGGAGAAGGCAGCAGGCCTGGCAGTGGCAGAGCACAGATAAAATCATTCTTAGCAGGAAAATGCCACACTCTGAAAAGATAAACACTGACAAAAGTCTATAATCTGTTGGATCAGGACACCATTACTGGGCACACAAATGGAGGGAGCTGCCCAGAGGTGGCAGTCTTGGGAAGGCACCTTTTTGGGGAGATGAGAGGGATCCTTAAAGCCCAGGTGATGAAGCAGGAGGAAGCAAGATGAGGGGTCCATCAGAAAAGAACGAGAAGGCATCACCCCCCACCAATAGAAGGTGCCATTTAGTTTTTTGTTGTTGTTTTATTTGCGGTACGTGGGCCTCTCACCGTCGTGGCCTCTCCCGTTGCGGACCACAGGCTCAGGACGCGCAGGCTCAGCGACCATGGCTCACAGGCCTAGCCGTTCCGCAGCATGTGGGATCTTCCCGGACCAGGGCACAAACCCGTGTTCCCTGCATCGGCAGGCGGACTCTCAACCACTGTGCTACCAGGGAAGCCCCATGCCATCTAGTTTTGAAAAGTGCTCTTAAGTGTATCAACAGAAGACAGTGCTCTTGAACTAAGAAATTAAGTGATCCTCCCCAAAATCTTACCACTGTGTGCACAGAATCACCTGTTGTTTCTGATTCAGGAAAATGCAAGACTCTTCAAAGGTACAATAGCAGATATCATCCCCTCAGAGTCACTGTAAGACCATGGAAATGGAAAACCAAAATATTTCAGCAGGTGAAAATTCTTCACCCCGCAAAACGACATAGTAGAAGAAAACTGTAACACAAACCCCAACTGAATTAAATGTCCATAAAAAAGCACTTTGTATATTTTCAAAAAACCTCTAGTCAGAAATACAAAAGCTCAGAACAGAAATGGGCAAATTTTCAAAAGAGACTGTGAAACAGGAATTGGTTGAATGGGGAATCACGGACATCCCATCACAAGGGGGAGAGCTGGCTCTCAGCACCTCAGCCAAGAGATTGTATTTAGCATCACTAATAATGGAGCAAACGGACATTCTGAGCCGCCTGGTGTGATGTACTAGGGGGACACAATACGGTATCATCTGTGTAGTATTCTTTCCAAAAATATTTAACCTGAATCTATTCATCAAGAAATAATCAGACCAATCTAGAATATGAGATATTCTCAAAAATAACTGGCATGGACTCTTCAAAAATGTCAGTGACATGAGAAAAAAGGGGGAGGGCACTCGTCTAGTAAAAGGAGACTATAAAGAGACATAATAAATAAATGCAGTGTCTGATCCTTTATTTGATCCTGATTTGGAAAAACCCATCAGCTAGAAAGAATATTTTTGGAATAAATGAGAAAATTTAAATATGGTCTGTATCTCATATAAATCATGGTATCAAATGTTAAATTTATTATGTTGTGGTAATTATATTGTGATTATGTAGAACGATTTTTTTTTTCTTAGCTGAAGATATCAGCTGAAGTATTTAGGGTTGTGGTATCATGTCTAGTACTAACTTTCAAGTGGATCAACAAAATCTGTGTGTGGATAGATGCATGTGTGCACACATGGGTGGATGGTGTTAAAGATAAAACAAAGGTGTCGAAATGTTAATAATTAATCAATGTAGGTGTGCTGGGTTAAACAGTTCCCCCAAAACGCACATTTACCCAGAAGCTCAGAATGTGACCTTGTTTAACAATAGAGTCTTTGCAGAGTAATTAGTTAAATTAAATGAGGTCATACGGGATAAAGGTGGGCCCTAAACCTAATATGGTTCTTAGAAGAAGAGGAGACATAGAGACACACAGGGGAGAAGGCCGTGGTGACGGAGGCAGAGATTCGAGGGATACAAGCCAAGGAATGTCCAGGGCTGCCAGGAATCACCAGACGCCAGGAAGAGGCACAGAATTCTTCCCGGAGCCTTCAGAGGGAGCAGGGCCTACAGACACCGTGATTTTAGACTCTTAGTCTCCAGAACTGTGAGAGAATAAGTGTCTGTTGTATGAGTTACGCAATTTGTGGTGATTTGTTCTGGAAGTCCTGGGAAACTAATACGGTAGGTACTGGTTAAAAGTGTCCAGTGAAAATACTTTGGGTTTTTCCCGTGAGTATGAAATATTTCAAAATCAGAAGTTGGGAAAAAATTAAAATTAAAAAAATTTTAAACTTATGCATAGGAAAAAATCAAGGACATACACCAATCAACCAAATTTATCTCCCCGTAGTTGTAAAGAGTCCCTGCCCCTCGGTGACGTCTGAAATCCTCCTGCCCTCCATGTTAAAAAGTGAGCTTAATCATCTCCCTCCCTCCTTCCTAAATTTATGCTTGGTATGTTATGAGACTTTGGTTATTGGGTAGAACCGCCAGATGTGGAGAAATGGGGAGATGATTGGGAATAATACTGCTGAGTCATGGAAATGCAGTTGGCCTTCAATAGAAGTGAGTGGAGCGAAGGTTCTAAAAAGCGGGTAAAGGGACAAAACAGATCCTCTTCTCACAAGAGTGATAGACAGCATCACTTAACAAGTCAAAGTATGAGCAAAGTCAATATTGGACCTGGATTGGGCCAAAGGAACAAAGAAGGTGTTGGCTTCACATAGAAAGGGACGTGCCAGTGGAGGAGAGGGGTCGGACCTGTCACTAAGCTTTCTATCTTTCTATCATCTAAGAAGGTTATTTAGTCTGTGGACTTGGAACTGGTCTTCCTGGGTCTGGATTCAGGGTGTCTCTTACTCTGCCTCTGTGAGTTTAGAAAACTGGGGATAATAATCGTACTTTTGCAGGGTTGTTGTAAGAAATGTAACTGCAAAATACTAAGGAGAGTTCCTGCCACCCAGCATTATGCACGTTTGAGTTGGACATTCTTCTTGAATCTCGGGCCTGGGTTAGGTACCTGGCTTCACCCACTAGTCTCAAACCATGGTGGATGCAGAAGCAGTGACTTAGAGTTTAACCCTGAAATTTTGGAATGATCACGCCCAGTATTTCAAGGTATGGGGAAAAGAATTCTGCAAACGGTACAACGACGGATAAAATTTTATTTTCTCCTTTGAAGTGTTTGTAATTTTCCAAATGTTTTACAATAAGGTAGTGCCAATTTGATAGTCAGAAAAAATGAAAGAACTAGCCATGTCCTTTTTACTCCTCATCTTCCCATCGAAAAAATGGAGGTGGTAGAAATAATGGTGGGGAGGAAAGATTATGTGTTTTGTTTTAAAGAATAAGAACATCAGTTAAGAAGCAGAAGCACTCAGATGTCCCGCAGCCCCTGCCCCAGACCTGCCCAGGCAGCTGACACTGGGGCTGGTTGCTCAGTAGGTCAGGGGAGACTCAGCGGAAAACTCGTAAAAATTAAAAAAAAAAGACTCAGGTTGACTTTAGTGAATTATTCTGATGAAAATACACAAGCTCAAAGAGGAAAGCAAAAGGATATCAACAAGTTTGGATGTTTATTTAATGTGGATTTATGGGCTTCATTAAAAAAAAAATTGATTAACAATAACTTACTTCCAAACAAAACCCGATGTGTATATGGTTGAAAATAAAATTGATAAACACTTCAGCAGTCATTGCACTGTCCCAGGTTTCAGAACTGTAGATCCCTAAGTGCTTTTTCATAATTTAATCCATTTTTAAAAGGGCACAATGACTAGGGAGTATGGTAGAAAAATGTTATTAGAAATATAAATATATGAAGTATCTGACTTAATGACTACCATATTGATTGCTGAATTTATCCATGTCTCTGTGTAAACAAATTAAAAAAATCCCTTCTTGACACACATGATGGTCACAGATTCTTAGACACTTAAGAATCTTAAGAGGGCCCTTAAAGTATATCCAATCCAGCTCTCTATGCAAAGCAGGCATTATAACGCAATGTAAGTGATGAGTAGTCAGGCCCTTAGATGAGGTCTTCAGAACTCTGTCTGAACCACCCTCGTATTACCCAAAGCTGTAATAAATTGAATCATAGCACCTGCTTTTTTTTTTCCTTTATGCCACTTATCACAATTGTGACACCATTTTTCACTAGTGTGATTTTTGTTCATTGTCTAGCTTTCCACTGGACCGTAAATCTTTGAGGGCAAAAATTGTGATGACTTTGCTTGCTGCTGTATCCCTAATCCCTTCTACATAGCCTGGAACTCATCAAGTATTTGTTAAATTAATGAACACGGCTTTGGATTCTTCTCCCAATTTTAACACTACTGGAAACTAAAGGTCATTGAGGTGTTCCTCAAAGCTGATAAATGTCAGTGTCAAGAATCAGACCCAGCTTCATTTGACCACAGAGGCCATGCCTGTCCTAGCAAGCTTCTGGGCCACCCAATTAGTTTAAAGGGAACCTATGAATTAAGCAATTTCAAATTAATAGCATGAATTTACATTCAATTCCTGCTCCCTCTCTCCAAAGCTAATAAAATGTGAATTTCAAATCTGAGTTTTAATTTTCTACAAGATGGTACTAATGCCACCTCTGGGCCTCGGTGCTTTTCTAATGCTTTACGTTATATATTTCAATGTTTACACATGCTCACCATCCCTAATCATCTCTATGGCTGTCTTTTTTCCTCTAATCAGAACCTTACAACACAGTTTAAATCAATGGTGTGCTGCAGTCAGCTTGTACTGGCTCCCAGAACCCATGGTTAAATTTTCAGGGAGTTTGTGAGCTGGATGTCAAGCCACAGCCATTACTAAAAATTAAATCTACAAAAAAATAAATTATATGAAAAACAAATGAAATTTCAGTGGAGAAAAATAAGCTTTTAAATAAATGGTGCTAGAACAATTGGACATCCACGGGCAAAAAAATAACTTTGACTTAAAACCTCATACCATACAAAAATATTAACTCAAAATGGACTGTGGATTTAAATTTAAAATGCAAAAATTTAAAACTTTAATAAGAAAACATAGGAGAAAATCTTTAGGATCTAAACCTACACGAGGAGTCCTGAGACATTACATTAAAGGCATGATCCATAAAAGAAAGAATTGATAAATTTACCTTCATCAAAATTTAAGATTTTTGGGGGCTTCCCTGGTGGCGCAGTGGTTGAGAGTCCGCCTGCCGATGCAGGGGACCCGGGTTCGTGCCCCGGTCTGGGAAGATCCCTACGTGCCACAGAGCGGCTGGGCCCATGAGCCGTGGTCGCTGAGCCTGCGCGTCCGGAGCCTGTGCTCCGCAACGGGAGAGGCCACAACAGTGAGAGGCCCGCGTACCGCAAAAAAAAAAAAAAAAGTTTATGTAATGTATGGTTCTATATTTAAAACATTCTGGATATTTATTGTTATATTCACAATAGACATGGAGAACAGATTAAGGGTTATGAGAGACGAGGATGGAGTGGTGACAATCTAAAGAGAAAACGCAAGGGAATTCCTTTGTGATGATGGGACATTTATGTATCCTGAATGTCCTGGTGGTTATACAAATCTATACATGGGATAAAACTGCACACATACCACACATGTACACAAACACACACACCCAACAAACGAATCCATATTAAAATGGTGATAGCTGATTAATGTCTTTAGTAGTATTGTATGAGTCTCAATTTCCTGTTTATGGTATTGTATTACGGTCATATAAGATGTCAACACTGGGGGAAGCTGGGTAAGGGGTATGTGGGACCTTGTACTATTTTTGCAAATTCCCGTGTGTCTATAATTATTTCAACATAAAAAGTAAATGAAACAAATGCAGAAGAAATAAATACTAAGACATCACTTTCTAATTGCTTTACAACATTTTAGTATTAACTATGCCTTGAAGTTATTCACATCCACTCTATGCTGGTTATATCAGTCAGCTCAGGCTACCATAACACAACACCAGAGACTGAGTGGCTTAAACAACAGACATTTCTCACAGTCCAGGAGGCTGGGGAGTTCACGATCAAGGTGCTGGGCAGATCTGGTTGCTGGTAAGAGCTCTTTTCCTGGCTTGTAGATGACAGTCTTCTAGCTGCGGCTGTGTCCTTACATGGCAGAGAGCAAGCAAGCTGTGGTGTTTTTTCCACTTCTAATAGGGACACTAATCCTATCATGGGAGCCCTACTCTCATGACCTCATCTTAATTTAATTACCTCCCAATGGCCCCACCTTCAACTACAATCACACTAGGAGTTAGGGCTTCAACATACAAATTTTAGGGGGATACAAACATTCAGTCCATAACAGTGGAAATATCATACAAGTTCTGCTACTATGCCTCTCTTCCCTACTCTGCATTCAATGATGTCTCATTGGTAGCTGGAAACCAGCCATATGAGAGTGTTTATATCACAGAAATAAGTACGCACTACAAATCAGAACTTGGTTTATTGTACAGCTGATTGCAAAAAAAGTAATGGAGAAAATGTTAATATTGTAAATTAAGCTTTAAAGTGTGCTATGTCTGTAACCATTACATCATGAATAGCATCAAATTGAAAAAAGTCTTCTATTATTTGAAAACTATTGTTTGATTCTGCAAAGAAGTTACGTTTTGATTCAGGTTTGTCCTGAGTGAGAAAAGTTCCAACATTGGTCTTTTTTGTTTCTCTTTCTTCTAATTAGGTAACCAAAAATATCAACCACATTCATGTTGGGACTATACTCATTCATTAATTGCAACCACAGATTGTCTACAGACACAAGAATTTTGAAAAAATCAATGAAAGCATTCTGTGAGGACCAGTTGGCTATATGGAATTTACAACAAAGCGTATTGTATATTAGTATCTTATTAGTAGTAGTATTAGTATTTTATTATTATTTCTAAAGTGTGTACTGCCTTTATAGCAATAAAATTCATAATAAACTGAAGCATGGACATATGCACATTTTAAAAGAGCGCTAGTATGTAAACATTTACTGGCACAATGCTAGTTTAAGTCCAATCCTCTCTCTTACTTCAGTGGAGACAAATCACCACTCCCCTTTAAAGTGGTGATGTAGGTTACCTGTGCCACATCAGGATTTTACCATTTGCAGATGTTCTGTTTCTGGGAGACTGATTTGACTCCCTGTATGTTCAGATATGTATGTTCAGAATCAACGACCTCCTACAACTGTAAACCCTTTTGACTTTACAGGAAGATGCTCTAGTTTCTCCCATGAAGAGTCTCTCGCTGTGGGCTGGGTCAGTTCCACTTTGCTTTTAGGTTAGATGCCAAATTTCCAAGTTTTCTAGTGGTTTTTCCATTTCTTTTGGTATAACAATATCTGAAAGGAAGATTTCTTTACAACTGGTGGTTCATGGGATTAGTCACCTTGGGCCTTTACCTACTAAATATTTTACACTCAGTGTCCCTTTGCTGTGGCATATACTGGTCAGAGATCAAACTTCCCAACCAATTTGCTGTTGGTTCCATGTGTAGCTACTTTCGGGCTCTGTGCTTCTGTTTATTCTGGAAGGCCTTTCACCCCGATTCCAGTGCCCAGCACCTACCCTTCTATCGAGGTTCAGTTCAGCTACCTTGCCTTTCCTTTCCTAATCCATTCAGTATGGAAAAAAATCATCCTTTTCTCTGAATTCCTCAATATAGCCAAATCTTTCTTCTGACATCTTCTCCCTTATACTGCTGTCACATATATCTGTGGCTTATGTCAGAGGTTTCTATTATCTCCTTGAGGAAGAGCTCTTCCCTAATTTATTTCTAAATCCCACCATGGTGACTAGTTTAATGCCCGTACATAGTTAAGACTTTTGAAAAATTGGTTCAGCGGAATGAGTGGGCTATATGTCACTAAATGAACAAGTGAGTTCATCTCCTTAAGCCTCAGTTTTCTTACCTATAAGTTAGAAATGATAATCAAGAGATTATATCTTATAGTTATTGTAAAAAACAGAGATAAGATATATAAAATGACTAGCACAGTGCCTGGTTAATGGTGGCTGCTCAATAAATGGTGTGTGTGTGTGTGTGTGTGTGCACGTAATACATAGGATACACATATAACATAAATATGTGGTATATATAATTACCATTGCTGGCACTATCATTACCATATGACTATTATTGATACCAGGTTCAAGTTTCAGTGAGTGTGTCTATGAATTCTCTAGCACAGTGTGGTGTAAGAGCTTAGGCCTGTAAGTCAGGAGTCAGACAGAAGACGCAAGTTTTCATCTCAGTTCTGCCCAATGTTCATGATCTTGGGCTAGTCAACCTCCCTGGGCTTCAGTTCCCTTATCTGCAAAATATGTGTGTGAATGCAAGGAGAAGGCTGAGACTCTTTGAAGGTCTGTCCCTCCACAATACCACGTGGCAAGTCCCCTTGGTTGAACTGGGCTCCCAGTGACAGGCAGCACACTGCCTTCAATAACTGCCTCTCTCTAAACCCTCAGCAACGGGCTAAGTACCCTTTGGCAAGGCTGTCTCGGTGATGTACTCATGGGTGCAGAGATCCCCAGCCATTCCACTTGTTGACTTTACTGGCTGGAGAAGGATTATTTCCTTCTTCATTCTGTGACTACAGTGAACATTTGGAAGTTGTAGAGGAAAAAATCAATGCCAGAGAGTTCTGGAGGTGACGTATCTAATACTTTTTCTCTTGGCAAGTCACTGCGGGGGGGATGCCTCTCAAGTTGATCACTCTGATGACAGTGCACCAGTGCATCCTCCCTGCAGACCCCATGTGACACAGGGCTGGGGACCTCAATTACAGAGGCAGGAACACAGAAGTCCAGAATAACCGGGTGTCTCAGCTGGGAGAGGCCTGTCTAGTCTAAGCATTCGATTTTACACATGAGGAAACTGAAGGTCAGAGGGGCCAAAGGACTCCTTCAAGGTCGCAGAGCTAGTTAATGGAAGAGCTGGGTCTAGGAAGTGCACCTCCTGGAGTCCCGGCTCACAGCTTCTGCTCCCACTTCAGTCCCACCTGCTGTGGGCCAGCATCACGGCCGGCCAGGAGCCTCTCTGATGGCAAAAGTGAGTTCCAAACAGGCACCAATGAACATTGTCTTCTCCCCTGCCCCCCAGGTCTCAAATAAAATCTGACTGTTGGAGAGAGTTGAAGTTGGCTTTGGGAAAAACTAATTCCAATTTTTAACTCCCATGAGAACAGTGAAAATTGTTGTCTTTAATGCATATGCCACCCCATCCTGGATGTGATTATTCAGGAGCAGTGAGTAACTGGTGCCTCAGGGGCCCTTTTCCTTTTCTGGCTGAGCACAGACCCAGCAACGCACCTCAGGGCGTGGCTTACAAGAAACAGTAGTTATGTTTCCTGTAACGTATCTGCCCAGACTCAGATGGCAGCTGCTGACCGTGAGCTCCTAGAGAAGAGTACAGCTCAAGCATCAACCTGGCACAAGAGCCAGCACCTGGAAGACATTCAAAATGTTGGTTGGATGAGTCCAGAAAGTGTCACTCATGCTGGTGACCCCAATGTCACAGAATATGTAGAATATGAAAAGGCTCTTTTCATATAATAATAGCTGCCCTTTAACAAATGAAGATGAGGTTGAAAACGAGTCATTTGAGCTTAAGGAAGCTTATGGTTCTTGATATGTTTTGGAGTAAGAAAACCAGACATACATTTTATCAGATTCACTATAGTGGGAGTAGTCACACGGGAGGAAGGGAAGTAGAGTGAGAAGTATATTCTTGTTTATAGGCTTATTTCAATAGTTTTCTTTCTCTCTTTTTTCACTCATTAATCAAATGACGTGTGGGATGACCTGGAGTCTCTAACATTGGAATATGGTGCTATTCTGGAAATCTGTGCTCTGGGGCTTGGTAGGAGATGTAGTGTTCCCATTTACTCTCTCTCTCTCTCTCGTTCTCACTGGCCAGTTCTCTTTCTTTGAGGGGATGTTGGTTCTGAGGAGAGAAATCAGGGAGCTGATCACTTAGGTGGGAGGAGCTTACAGGAGTCAGAAAGTCTTCCGAGGCAGAGACGTCTATGTCCCATTTCATGTCGCCTTGCTGGCTCAAAATCCCTTAAGTAGGGATAATGTGGCTGAGTTACAATCAATGAAATGTGGAAGAAGTGTCACGAGGGCACTTCCCGGCCCCTACAGACATGTGGGGAAACTTTTGCCTTCCTTTTTTCTTGACACAGCAACCTCGCAGGCCACAGGATAGGAGAGGGTCACCTGATTCACTCTGGACTTTGAGTGCAGAATAAAATCCTCAGTGTCTTAAACAATTTACTCATTGAGGTTTATTTATTACTGAAGCATAGCCTACCTTATCCTGACCTTTCTTCTAATTTATCAAGCCCATTGCATCTGAGGATGACAAGGTGGGGCAGAATGCAGGACAGGAGACTTCTTCAGGATTCAACGTTTTGCATTTCTTTTTTAGAGATCCTCTCCTGTTATCCTGCTTAGAAACATGAATGTGTCAGCGCAGGATACAGGGATTTGAGGGGAATTTATACACATGCCCAAATTTTCTCTTCTGGCCCTAGTTTCCCCAAGTGTTCCTTTCTTGTTTTAATATGTACTAAAAAAAAACCACCCTTATAAGATAAAAGATAAACTTTGAAGGTGAATAAAATACTTTGGTAAACTTTCAATAATTTTGTAACTTTTTAATAATCATGATCTTTTAACTTTAACAATCCCTCATTTAAAGTTACTAATTTTCCTTAAGAAAACAGGGGATAAGCTTCATGACATTGGTCTTGGCAGTGATTTCATGGACCTGACATCAAAAGCATTGGCAACAAAAGCAAAAATAGACAAGTGGGATTACCTCAAACTAAAAAGCTTCTGCACAGCAAAGAAAACAATCCTATCTCCTGTCTCATTTCTTTTTCCTTCTCAGCCTTTCAGCCCCACTCCTTCCTTCTGAATTACATAGCCTTATGGTTAATCATTTCAATGTGCAGATTAATTCTGGGTCTTCATGTCCTGTCCGCAGCTGACAGAAATGAAGGTAATGAAGGAAGAGAAGATTCTGAGTCATTTACCTCTCCTCCCCCAAGACATTTTTTATTAGATATCACAAAGCAAAGAAATCAAACCCCTTTGCCATTGATCAAGCCACGTTCAGGCTCTAGATTGCCAACTGGTAGATACTCCTTGACTGTTCCAAATTATAGATTTAAGTCTTTACAAAACAGGGATCTACTTCTGTGGGAAGAAGAACAGTTCTGCGATAAAGTGTTGGTTCAGTTATTAGCAGACCAAGTACTCCCACACTTGACACACCAACCCCACACACCATGTCTGTGTCAACTAAAGTAGGGACTCCAGTGTCCCTCAGAGGGCAAAGGTTCACAGTACAGATGCCCACTCACAATCCCCAGCTGTGAAAGCATCAATTCCTGCAACATCAGCAGTTCAGAATGTTCTAATTAATCCATCATTAATTAGGTCCAAAGACATTCTTATTACCACTAACATGGTGTCATCACAAAATACTGCCAGTGAATCATCAAATGCATTGAAAATAAAATGTGAAGATGATGATGACCATGATAATTTGTAATCTAGCCTTGATGCATGTAACATGCATACTTGGTTTTAAATCCATTGTACTGAGGTTAAACATGCATGCTGGCTGTTTCCAGGCTGTGTTTTAGAAAAACAGTATTTAATGAGTAAATATGGTTATCATAATTTTCAATTAAAAAAAAAAAGAAGATACCAATTGAGTTTCTTACTACAACATCTGAAATAAAAACTAATTTTCCTCTTGAAAAAAAAAATAAATAAAGTTACTAATTTAGTTTAAAGAGTTGTTGAAATAAATGTCTAGGTCCAAGATGGAGCTGCTTCTGCCTGGGGTGCCATGTCAGCAAACTGAAACATGTAACTTTCAAGTCCCTATAAATGTTCCACTTGACCAGAAATGCAGTATATACAGTCAACCAATCCCCACATGCCAAGCCAACTCGGGGCTCTATACATATTCCCTTTTCCTTATTCATTTAAAATTTCCCTTCTCTATTCCTCATTCTTTATCCTATAAAAGCTTCCTGCCTTCCAGTCCATTTTGAAGTTCTCTGGACCCTTGGGAATGGAGACTGCTTGCTTCATGAAGTGTTAAATAAAGTTTGTATCATCTAAATTGTCTTCTTTAATTATTTTAAGAGAGCTTAATCTCTACTGATTTCCTGTTACATGATAGAGAAGAAATTTCTTTTTTTAATACATTTATTTGTTTTATTTATTTATTTTTGGCTGCTGTGCGCAGGCTTTCTCTAGTTGTGACAAGTGGGGGTTACTCTTCATTGCGATGCATGGGTTTCTCATTGCGATGGATTCTTTTGTTGCAGAGCATGGGCTCTAGGTGCATGGGCTTCAGTAGTTTTGGTTTGTGGGCTCTAGAGTGCAGGCTCAGCAGTTGTGGCCCACGGGCTTAGCTGCTCCGTGGCATGTGGGATCTTCCAGGACCAGGGCTCGAACCCATGTCCCCTGCACTGGCAGGCGGATTCTTAACCACTGTGCCATCAGGGAAGCTCCCAGAAAAAATGTTTTTAAAGCTACAGGATACAGCTTTTAGACCAGGATTATTTATATTATCATCAACCTGGATGTATAAAATATTATTCATCCTAAACTTCAGTTAATGTCTAATAAAAAAAAAAAGCAAATTCAGGAATTCTCGACCTGGTTGCATTTTTATTCTCAAAGTTAGTCTGTTGCTAATAAATAAATTATTGTTATGAATTTGAATTGTTGCCCATGCAGACTGGAATCATGGATAACTGAGTAAATAAAAATGTGTTTGAGTTTGGATCAGTACGTTTTATGAGCCTAGAATTTCACAAGAGGAACTGAACTCAGCTAGTACTTCTGAAACCAGGGCCCCTGCTAAAACCGAGTTCCCCTGACAAGTATGATTAACCTCTCTATCTAAAACTTAATTCCCTTTCTTGTCCCACCCCTGTTCCCCTCAGGAGTAAGAAGTATTAAAGAAAAGGGGGGGATTGAAATTGAGCAGGACCCTGTGAGGCCCTCCCATGTACAAAAGTGTCTGTGTTCCTCACCCTTTCTTGTCTGTAGGAAAGATTTTAGTCTCCTATGCCTTCCCTGAGCTCCAAAGAGAAGACTCAAATGGTTACTAATTAGAGAAGTGATGGAATGCAGAAACAAAGGAAAAGCAATTAAACAAGATAGCTTGAACCACAGTTTAGTGATAAGACAGAATCCTCCTGAAGGAATATACATAACAATCTGATGCATATCTTTGAGTTGTTATGCAGAAATTAAGACCCCTGACCAGGTGGAGGATGGTGACAACGTGCTGACCCCAGTCTGGTTGGAACCAGAAAGTTGATTGAGATTCCTGAAATTCCACCTTGTCACCTAACCACCACCCTAATCAAAAGAAAGTCATGCACCCTGCAACCCTCACCCCAATGTTGCCTTTAAAAACCTTCCCTGAAAACCATAGAGGAATTTGGGTCTTTTGAGCATGAGCTGCCCATTATCCTTGCTTTGCACCCTGCAAATAGACACTGTACTTTCCTTCACAGAAGTTTTTTGTCAGTTGATTGGCTTTGCTGGGCGGTGGGTGGGCGAACCCAAGTTTGGTTCAGTAACACTTCCATATACTAATTCATATCTACTTAATTTTGTAATTTGGTAGGATGCCAACCTATCCATTCAGGGATAGGCACATCTATTTGAAAATAGTTAAGTTACATGTACAAAAAAATGTATGTCTGCTTATCCTTATGTACATAGAATGCATCATTAAATTTAGACGGAAAAACATGAATCCCAAATCACTTAAATTCCTAGGTAAAGTCATCTAAAGTATTAAAACTAAACAATTTAAACTTTTTTATCATCCACAAACCATTCTGGCCCACTCTTGCAAAAAAAGCTCACAAGGCAATTTGGGTTGGAGGCATTTTTCTTCTTTAGCTCTTCCAAATGCAGCTTTGTATTAGCATGCTCAGTAAAGCAAGTAACACTTCCACTTGATTGCTTAAGACCATTCTTGACCCTCATTTCATTCTAGTTGGAGGTAATTACTTGCTGCTAATGCAAAGTGCTGAAGACAGCCTTAAATTCTGTTGAATTATTATGTAGATTGGGAATCAGACCTCCCAATTCTTCTCTTAAAACAGCACCATAACTCTAATCTCTACTTTGTCAAATTCAAAAGTCTACCTATTTTTGAGTGAAAACTTCTTACTTAAAATAAGATATTGGTCCTGGACCTGGTGGAGGAAATGGGTGAGTTTCTTTGGGAATGAGGTCAGGAAAGAATAAGTCAGCAATAAGGGAGGTGAAGTAGATACTTTCAGGATCTAATATACCTCAGAATTGTGAAATGTAGCTCTTACTCTCTTTTTTTCATACCTGGTGTACTGAAAATATAATACAAGATTGTTTAGGCAATCTAAATAGCAACTCTAAATTCAACCACAGTCACTGGATAAGTTTTTGTTTTATCTGAGTCTAGATGAAAACTCTGAATATCAACTCATTTAAATTCAAACCAGTCATGTCTGTATACTAAGAAGTCATCTCTGGATTAATAGTATTTACAGTAAAATGGAACAGGGTTTCTCTTAGCCTCATTCCGGGAATGAATAAAAAACAACAGTAAAAGGCTATTTTTTCTGTGAATACCTAAATGACTTCACAGCCATTACTCCACTCAGAGGAAAAATGATTCTCATAGCACAGCGAGGGGGAGAGAATGCTTGGCTTCTATTAAGAGTAATGGAGGTTGGGATGCAAAGTTCAGTTGTCAGGAAAGAAATAGTTGCCACAGGCCTGGAGAACAGGAGGAAAATTTACTAATTAGTTCTTCCTAAACCAAGAAGCTTATTGTTTAACTCTCCCTCCTTCACGAGAAAGTAAAGCACAGGATCATATATATTCCTGAAAAGGGTAAACGAAATATTTTCCAAAAATTAAAATAAGATGGCAAATGCAATAATAGAAGCTTAAATATATGGGGTTGTACATTCATTCTTTTTTCACAATGTAGAAAATTTAAGTCTACAAAATGTAGAACTATTTGACACCTGAAAAATTGGAAATAGAGAGGGATGATTTATCACCCCTGTTCCTCCCGGGAGGGCAGGGCCAAGCACATTTTCTACTGCATGCCTACTACTTTCCATTTTCTAAAATTATGCTTCCTTTTTTTCTCCCGCAAAATCACCTCAGGCATCACAAACCCATTTTATTGGAAACCGCAATCTTGTACTTAACAACTCAGCGTTAACCCCGGGCCCTCTGGACACACTTTATCAGGTTTAGGTGAGTCCTGGAATCTTAGAACTCCCGACGGGGCTCGGGACAGTAAGGAGGGTTTTACAGACCCTCGCCGTGTAGGGCCCACGCCACAGCTGCTTCACCCTGTGACTGGCGTGGCACTGGCACTTCTACTGAGTCAATCCCAGTTTCCCAGGAGAACCACTCTTGAGACGGTCCCAAGCTGCCCAGCAACCCCTAAGGCAGCAGTGCCACGGTCTGTCATGAGCTTCCTGGCCTCTTTTTTTTTACCAAAGATGGTCAGATGTTCGCCTAAGTTGGTTTTCCTCAATTTGCTAAGATCCAAATGTAAGGAAAAGACAATTTCTCCTCAGGTGAATTCTGGGGAGAAAAAGCTATAACTACAGATCCAAAAAAAATGCTGGGGAAGACAAACTGGGAGAGAGAAGCAGAGAGCGGTTTCCAGGGGAAATCGGTATCATTAGGCTGATGCTAAAATCTCCTGTGAACCTTAAAGCTTGTCCTTATTCAAGGAAGCTGCTTTACAGGCAATGTGTTAGCTTATTTCCACAAATGAATTCATTTGGAAGGATAGTTTTTCAGATTATAATTGACTCATTCATTCATTTGCTTGCCAGTGAGTATATACTCAATAACTGCATATGCCAGACTCTGTGTAAAGCCCTGAGGATACACAGTGAGCAAATGGACAAGCATCCCTACCTCCATGTGGCTCACATTCTCAGGGGTGGGTAGGGGGTGCAGAATAAATAATTAGGTGGATAAGAAAGGAAGATAGAGAGGGGGCAATCTAACTTATTCTTGGTACCTTAAATACTTTTCATACTCAGCCTCCTTGGGCCTATGATTAAACAAAAATTCTTTGCTAAACAAAGCTTTCCCTTTTTCATAATAACTATCACATTTCTTAGCTCCGGATCATCTTGACCTCTAAAGTGTTAGCTGTGGAAGTGACCCAATAGCCATCTATTCCTCTCTTTTAAAAAGTGAAAGCAATTCCACAGGAATTGTTGCCAGCATTCTCAGACAGAACCAGGACACGTTTACTACTAGATTTCTGGCACCGTATATCAGGGGAAGCACTTCTGCATCCTACCAGGATGAAAGCTATCACCTTGGGCAGCCTTAGGGTAAGAGAAGCAGCAGTGGGGACACACAGGCCTCCTCTCTTTTGATGGGTCTACACTCAAACCCTTGTACTCCTCAGCACACGATGACTAAATAAATTATCTGCTGGGCAGCCACAACCTTCCTGCTGCACCCTACGTGTGCAAACTCACACCCTACTTTCGCTAAAGAACACAATATGTATTGTTGTACTCCAGAGAAATCCCATACCATTTGAAATGTGTACAACCCGAACCTTGGCCACTAACATGTCTTCATATTTTAGAACTGGTCTCCGTGAACTAGATGTACTGTCTTGTCACAATACTGAATTAAAAGCATGAATTACATACTGAGACATCGGTGGGGGGGGAGGGGTGCGGGCGGAAGCTTCTGGTTAAGCTCTCATGTTACTTGTATCTGATTGTTCATGGATGGAATTCGATAGCCTTCTCCCCAGCCTGCTAGAAAGAGCTGTGGTGTTGGGGGCACCTGGATTTAGAAGAACTTCAGGACTGCCTGCCGTAGGCCCTGTCATTATGTTGATGGTAATGTGAACTCCTCAGCATGAGAACTTATATGCCACAAAGATAAACTCAGGTCTATTTTAGAAGGAGCTGCCAACCAACTTTTCTGAATGCTGCCTGTTATACGTTCAGTGCAAACCACTGAGCACAACACCGTATGTTTAAGAAGGAACAGAGGCACTTCCTAAGAGACCTGTGTGATACAAGAAATTCCCCAATGTCTGACTCATCACCCAAGCTTACCGAGTTGACAATCCTGACATTTGGTCACCGTAGCCACAGCTTCTGTATCTTGCCTCCAACTGCTACTTAACTAAAGCTGTGCCCAGTAATGACAATTTTTAGTTAATACTCACAATAATGCTAATTTTTTGAGGCTCCAAATAAAAGTTTTCAGTGAATCTCCACAAGCCTAACTAAGCCATCCAGTGAAACCAGCTACGATTGTCAGGCTTACGATTTTTTTTTTTTTTTGCGGTTCGCGGGCCTCTCACCGTTGTGGCCTCTCCCGTTGCGGAGCACAGGCTCCGGACGCGCAGGCTCAGCGGCCGTGGCTCACGGGCCCAGCCGCTGCGCGGCATGTGGGATCTTCCCGGACCGGGGCACGAACCCGTGTCCCCTGCATCGGCAGGCGGACTCTCAACCACTGCGCCACCAGGGAAGCCCAGGCCTACGATTTTTGTGTTTGGATTTTATTTTTATTATGAACCCAAAAAGGCAGGTGGCAGAAAAGTGAGGAGCCAGCGAAGACAAAATAGGTACACTCCAAAGCTTGTAACTAAGCTTGGCATGAAAGGGAAAGGTGTTTGCAGCTGCCATGTGGTGTGGACCTAACTTATCATCATTTTCATCAAATGTGAGGTGAGGTATTTCGAAGAGAGGCAGTGTAGGTACAGCAGACTTTTCCAGCTGGGGCAAAAGACCAGATTTGGCTTTCCAGTTTACCACTCACTATGTGACTTGGGCAAGTTATTTTACTTCTAAGGATCTCAGGTTTCCTCACCCTGAGGGAGCCAGATGACATCATTTCTAAGGTCCCTTCCATTTAATACATGTTTGAAACAGCCTGTCATAAAAAAGCACACTAACACATGTCTGTGTGAGCTAACATTTATTATTATTTGATATGTACAAGTACCACACTTGTGCTCCATTATGTCCGTCTTATTTATTTATGAAGACTTCAGGGCCTAATAAGCGTAATAATACTGACAACAACTAGTATTTATTGAACACTTATTTCATGCCAGGTTGCATACTAATGGGTCTGGCTTTACCTGAACTCAGAAGTCCTTCCTCTCTAACATCTGGTCACCACAGCCACATCTTCTGTATCTTGTCTCCAACTGCTCCTTAAACTAGAGCTGTGCCCCGTAATAACAATTTTAATTTAATACTCATAATTAAAATGTTAACTCTGTTAAATGCCTCAAATACAAGTTTTAGTGAAACTATACGTGCATAACTAAGCTACACAACTCAGTGAAGCTGGCTATGGGTGCCAGTCTTATGATACCTGAGTTTCACACGCATTTGCACGTGCATAACTAAATAATCATCACAGTGACTCTATGAGGGAGGTACTCTGATTACTCCCATTTTCAGATAAGGAAATTGAGGCCTGTAGAGGTTCATTAACTTATGCAAAGTCATTCAGCAAGTAGGTGGCAGTCATGATTCAAATTCCGGAGACTTACATTTACTGGAATATAAATTCCATGAAAGTAGCAACTAGGTCTGTCTTGTTTGCCTCTGCCTCTCCAGTGTCTGCCACACGGCAGGTGATCAGTAAATACTTGTGGAATGAATGAATGTCTAACGCATATCCCTTACTCTCAACGACTCTCCCGGATACATCATATAATCAACCCTCTCAGTGATCTTGTAAGAGGCTGCAAGGGAGACCCCACTTGTGAGCACAGGTAGATTAGCATAATTCTAACTCCACTCTTGGAAAACCAAGTGAAACCAGTGCACATTTTGTAGACCCTGGGCCCCCTCCTACTGCACAAAGGATGATGGAGCTGTGGGATATTTGTGTCAGGGAATAAGCCTGCTTTCCTTGGCCTTTGCTTTGGAAATGACATTCCCATTGACAGTGGGTCCTGATTTTGCAAGGAAAAGTCAGCTGTTTGATCAGTTGTGTGAGTGACCATCTCTTGTGGGAGCTATGATTAGTTTTCATCCTGCCTCTGCCTTTTGACCACCAATAAGACTGTTTCGCTTTCCTATCACCAGAACTGGCTCCCTGTTAATGCATTTCCAGCCCTAACAGAAGAGAAATGAGAAGGGAGATGGCGTGAGTGTCCCCATGGCACTCAACCTGCTAACACTAATGTTGAGCAGGGCCATCCATCCCGTTAGAGTTGACAGAGCATCCCTGAGACATAGCGGATGCCACAGCTGAAGCCGCAAGCGCCCAGAGTGCAGCCATGTCCATCCAAAACACAAGTATGAGAAGGCAGCCTCCTGGAGGAGAGGTTTGCTGCAAATTGAAAATATTCAGCTCTGTGGAATCCTAGCGGATTGATTGTTTAGTAAATATTTCATTGAGAACATCAGCTGTGGAATTTGGATGCTTAAGTGATGCAGATAATTAAATGTAAATAATTAAAAATTAATAACGTTTGAAATGTTAAGTATAATGAGACAGGCGATATATCAGTAATAAAGGGGTTTCATTCATCCTGAAGATCCGCTCACCGCCTTCACGGCTGGGTCACAACAGAGATGGCCTGCGTCAGTTCCTGGCTGTTCTGGGGATGCAACCCTTCATTCCAATTTGGCAAAAGCACTGCCAACAGATGCTTTCTGGTCCTCGTCACTATAGTACGGGGATCTTTACAAAGGCTCTACCCAGAGCAGTTACTGGGGTGTGTGTGAAGAGGGGCAGGGGAGATTCTGTAAATGTATTGCCAGAAATCATACCTCCAGTCCGAGGGCGCTAGAACCGAAACAAAGACGAATCCACGTTTGTTTAGTGAATTATGTAATGGAAATAAGCTCCCTGGAGAGTTGTTCCATTTAGTCTTTTCTCCTGCTCTCGCTCTCTCATCTTCAATCATTTCCCTTTTCCTCTCCAGTAGCTACTTGTCTTCAGTCTAAAAATAGTATGCTCAAGTGTTCCTCGTCGTACAAAGAGAATTCTCTCAACGTGCCTCCCTGTAAAAGCTGCTCCTCTCTTCTTTGTTTCCCCATCAAATTTCTTGAAAGAGTGGAGCACGTTCCCTTCTCCCTCTCTGCAGCCCCGTTTCCCTGTGTGGCAGCCTGCCCCTGCCCTCACCATACCATGCACAAACTGCTCCTGGCAGAGCTACCAGTGCTGTACTGCTCCATAAATCCAATGCTCTCTTAGGACCTCTCCACTGCATCTCACACTCGTGACTCTGCTTTTCTGAAATCCTCCCATCCTCTGGTTTCAGCTCTAACATTTTCTTCCGATGCTCCATCTACCTTTCCGGTGACCACTTTTTAGTTCCTGGCCTGCCCTCAAAAGTGAGCTTTTCCCCTAAATTCTTTCCTTCTCTACACAAGGGTCTGCAAGTGAAAATCCAACAGAGAGAAAGCAGGAAACATAAACGTGTGGAATGGTTGGGATAGGAGCGGGTGTAAAGACAATAGGGAGTGGTGCAGGCTGTGGCTAACGGATACTGAATACCCTCGTGCTAAAGCCATTCAAATTGGAATACAGTCATCTTGATCTTTTCAGGGCCCTTGCTGAGAGCAAGGAATTGCAAGCATAAATATTATTGGTTGGGTAGGACAGAGGAGGAAAAGTAATGTTTCTTTTATGTGTCCCCCTGGTGAAGATGAGACTGATATCAGTACCTGGGACAGGTTCGTGTTCGTTTTCTACTGGTTTTTCTCATGGTTTTCTACTGTTTTTTTCTCATGGTTTTCTACTGTTTTTTTCTCACTGGTTTTTTCTCATGGTTTTTCTACTGTTTTTTTTCTCATGGTTTTCTACTGGTTTTACTCCTGACACCAAGGAGTAACAGCTGCTGAGCACAAAGTACACAAAGTACATTCATTCCCTGTTCTTCCTTTAAGCCTGCATACACTCTGGCTTGGAAATACTTATTGGGTGTTTACCTTAATTAGTACATTTGCTCTTTCTTCTTCAACTCAGCGGCCTCAACCCTTCCTCACACCACCTTCTATCAAGCTGTTAGTCATTCTCTTTTTTAAAAACATTTATTGAGAATTTAAAATGGTTTTAAACTGTGAATGAAAGAAAATATTTGCAAATTATATAGCTGATAAGAGGTTAATATCCAAAGTATATAAGGAACTCATACAACTCAACAGCAAAAAAACACAAACAATTCAATTAAAAAATGGTCAGAGGAACCGAATAGGCGTTTTTCCAAAGAAGACGTACAGATGCCAAGAGGCACATGAAAAAGTGCTCAACATCACTAATCATCAGGGAAATGCAAATGCCATCACCTCACACCTATCAGAATGACTGTCATCAAAAAGACAAGAAACAACAAGTGTTGGTGAGAATGCAGAAAAAGGAAACGTTTGCACACTGTTGGTGGGAATGTGAGCTGGTGCAGCCACTCTGGAAAACAGTACGAAAGTTCCATTAAATAAAACTACCATATGATCCAGCAATCCTACTTCTGGGTACATAGCCAAAGGAAATAAAAACAGGATATCAAAGAGAGGTCTACATTCCCGTGTTTACCCCAGCATTATTTGCAATAGCCAATTGTGCCCATCAGCGAATGAATGGATAAAGAAGATGTGGTATATATACACAATGGAATATTACCCAGCCATGAGAAAGAGGGAAATCCTGCCATCTGCAACAACGTGGATGGAACTTGAGGGGACTGTGCTATGTGAAACAAGGTGGACAGATAAAAATAAATACTGCATAATATCACTTATATGAGAAATCTTTTAAAAAATGCCAAACCCTTAGAAACAGAGAGTAGAAAAGTGGTTGCCATGGGCTGAGAGGGGGTGGATTAGGGGGAGAAATAGGAAAAAGTTGGTAAAAGGGTACAGACTTTCAGCTATAAGACCAATAAGATTTGAGGCTTTAATGTAAAACATAGTGACTATTGTTAATAACACTGTATTGTAAAATTGAAATTTGCTAAGAGAGTAAAACATAAATGTTCTCACCAAAAAAAATTATTAGGAATTTAACATGCTTTTTAACTGTGCTGATAATTTAATAAGATTATTTTTATTTTTATTAATGTTCTGGTTACAAACATGGGTTTCGAGTGATTTGCCTCATCCTTATCTCCCCCATAAAGTCCTATTATTTTAGTGTGTGATTTTACAAAACTTTGGTCTTTCAGAAAAATCTTTTATTGTCAAATCATCAAAAACAAGAATCAAAAATAAATGACAAGCAAAACTAAAAACACCTGCAGGGCTAGTTCAGGACCTCTGCTCTACAACCCCTCCTGAAGTAATCTTATCCTTTTTTATATTTTGGCTTCTATTAACCACTGCTTTGTTGCTGATCCCCAGACCTATATTCTCCAGCCCAGGCCACTCTCTAGAGAGGGAGATGATATTTGATTATCTACAAAACATCTCATTGTGGCATCTCCAAGGAATGTGCCCAGAATGAGCCTCCTAAACACCCCTCCCCCACCAACGACAAACAGGCACACACACAGGCCCAGCTTCCTTCCTGTTCTAAGTTGGGAGTGTGACTTCAGACGCAGTTTTTTTTGTTTGTTTTTCTTTCTTTTTTTGCGGTACGCGGTCCTCTCACTGTTGTGGCCTCACCCGTTGCGGAGCACAGGCTCCAGACGTGCAGGCTCAGTGGCCATGGCTCACGGGCCCAGCTGCTCCGCGGCATGTGGGATCTTCCCGGACCAGGGCACGAACCCGTGTCCCCTGCATCGGCAGGCGGACTCTCAACCACTGCGCCACCAGGGAAGCCCCAGATGCAGTTTTGAGTCTCTACTCTCTCCTATCTTCCACCTTCAATGGGTCACGAAGTCCTATCAATTCTCACTTTGTTTTTGTTTGTTTTTTTCTTTTTTTTTTAAATTGAAGTATAGTTGATTTACAATGTTGTGTTAGTTTCAGGTGTACAGCAAAGTGAGTCAGTTATACATATATAAGTATCTTTTTTCAGATTGTTTAGCACAGGGAACTATACTCAATATTTTGTAATAACCTATAAGAGAAAAAAATCAGTTCTCACTTTCCAATAGCTTTTACATTCGACCATCTGCACCTAATTCTGCTGTCACTTCCCTCGTTGGAGACTCATCTTTTGCCTGAAGAAATCCACTGTTTCTCTGAGTCCATCCCTTCTTTGCACCAGTGTAGCTTACACACTGAGGTTTCAGATAGACTGAGAGATAGACAGGAAGGGGAATTGATGGAAGATGAAATAAGCTCAACTTTCCATTCTGGACAGGATCAGACTTAGCTCTTTATGGGCCTTTTTGAAGGGAATGAGTTATGAATTGTTATTGTTCAGCTAAATCGGAGAAGAAAAAAGTCAGACAATATCCTAAGAATCAACTAGATTTGATGGCTGTCAACAGTGAATGAGGCTGATTTTCTGAGCATCTGGCGCTTAGATGGTGGTTGGGAGATATTTGCTGAATGAAGGCTGGAACACACGGCACTGGTGCCTTAGGAACCTGCAAACTCCCTGCCCGTTGCCCCTGCACCATTTTGATTTTGGATTCTGTCTTAAAATCCTTCTATCAACAAAGAGAAAGGAGGACCTATCTGGTATCAAGTCAGAGGATGTTTATTCTCCTTCCTTGGAGAACAAGTACTGGACTGAATTTGGAGGAGTTCCTGTATCTTGGAGGTGCCAGGGAACTGATGATGGAGTATGGGAATGACTTTGTCAACAAGGGGATACTTTCTTTTCTAGTTTTATCCCTTTTCTTCTAGTCATACTTCTGCTTCTACCCAAAGGAAGCTCTCTGAGCCTGAAAGTGTTCAAGTATTAGTTAATTATGCTTAATAAATAAGTCAGAAATTATTTGTCTACTTCTATGATTTTAAAATTTCCATTTGAAATGGTTAGCTGGAGCAAATTTCTCTACTTCAGATTCACTCACTAACTTCCAATTACCTGACTGTTTATGAATAAGCTTCTCACCTGGCATTTAAATCTCTTCATAATAGCGCCCTACTTACCTGTCCACTTTCAGCCCTCAAATTCATTTACATAAGGACTGGCTGGAAACCACCAAGTTCTATGCTGCTTTTGGAACATATCCTATGTGTGCCCTTTTCCTGTTTCGGCTTAGTTTTTCCCCTCTGTCTGGAATGTCTTCACTTTGGCTCCTCCCACCATACTTTGAGGCCCAGATTAATTATTTCCTCTTCACGAAGACTTTCCTGGTCCCTCCCCCCATCCCCTTTAAAACTGGCTATGAGGCCTCTTTCTTCTAAATCCTAAATTACATAGGAATTCAAACAATAATTATATCAGTAAGGTACATTACATGGCCCTTCCAATACCCTTATTGTATCATTTTAGACTACAGTTCTGTTTTTAAAAACCTTTATTATCTGTGTAATTTCTTGACACTGACCATGATGTCATAATCTGTTCTGCACCTCACTGGACAACCAAATGGCATCTTCAATTCTCAGACATGATTCCCTGTCTCCTTGGCCAGTTCCTCTTCTATAGAACTGTTACATTGAATCTTTTCAGGGTTCCATTCTGAATTCTTCTAATATCCTGTGTTTATGTTACCTGTTTCTATGGATTTAAATAATATTTGCCTACTAACAACTTCCAAATGTGCATCTTCAGTTTCAAGTTTTCATTTGGACTTCAAACCCATATAGCTAAGAGCCAGCTCAGATATCTGAGACTCAACATGTACAACTGCATTCTTAAACTTCTCTAAATCTAGGAAGGGGGAGAAAACAGAGGAGTCATTTTTAAAAAGGAAAATAACCCTTACAAAAAAGAAGAAGATTTTCCAATGGTCCCAGAATCGCCCACTCCTAAGAAGGCCTTGGAATCATTCGGTCCATGTCCTCACCTGTAGGTGAAAACCCACATCTTCTGATACAAAGTCCAATGTTCTTTCTACTACATCTTCATGTAACCTCTACTATGGGCCTTAGAAAGATCTTTAGTATCTAAGATTCATTATCAGTGGCTCAACGATTAATTCAATTTCAAAAGGTAAGACATTATAAAACTGAAAATAAATCTCACAGATTTACTCCATTTGGGCAACCTCACAAATACTATTTAATTACCTTATAATAATACTCTCTAAAGTAAGGGTTGGTTCCACAATGGGAACTACTCCAAAGAAACGCTTCCTTCTCCTTCAGACTCCGATAGCAAGTGCACATAATGTCTCAAAGAAAGAACATCCTTCAGTGAAACTTGCCGGTGAACTTTTGTCCAAGGGGAAAGGCTCATTCACAAGAAGAAACGGGCCAGTGTTTTTGGTGTGTATGTTTTCCCTACTCTATTTTAGAGTATGAACAACCAAATAAACTGCAAGTTTGGTTCTTACTTCAATCTGAAAGATAGATCCGTTGCTTCAAATAGAAGGCAATCAATCAGATACTTACTTTAAGAATCTGGTACCAACAAAATAAAGAAAGTGATAGACTGGGACAGTATTTATAGTACATACAGCAAAGGCATAAAAGCTTAATTACAGGGCTTCCCTGGTGGCTTAGTGGTTGAGAGTCCGCCTGCCGATGCAGGGGACGCGGGTTCGTGCCCCGGTCCGGGAAGATCCCACATGCCGCGGAGCGGCTGGGCCCGTGAGCCATGGCCGCTGGGCCTGCGCGTCGGGAGCCTGTGCACTGCAACCGGAGAGGCCACAACAGTGAGAGGCCTGCGTACCGCAAAAAAAAAAAAAAAAAAAAAAAAAAAACTTAATTACATAATGAGCTTCAAGTGAATGTAAAAATAGTAAGACCCCTGGAAGACGGTCAGAGAACAAGATACAAAAGGAAATTGTATATGAACAAACAAATATGTGCAAAATTTTCAACCCAACTAGAGGTGTTTTTATTGAATTTTTTTTTTTTTTTTGAAAAATTAAGAATGTTTTTACCTCCACAGAAGATAACCTTCCTATTACACTAGAGGAAAGTTCAGAGTGCTTGGGGAGTCTGGACCTATTCCTGGTTCTTCACCATATTAACAAATGACTGCTCAGTCTCAACTTTGTTGAGAAATTGGTATAATGCCTCCAAGGGTTATCATCAGTTGTACCTGAAATGTTCTATACAAGGTCTGGCACCAAAACCATACCTTGTAAGTGTAAGCTCATGAGAGTAGGACTTAATTTTATTCATGTCTGTACTCCCAGGGACAAGAAAGTGCCTGGGGCTTCCCTGGTGGCGCAGTGGTTGAGAGTCCGCCTGCCAATGCAGGGGACACGGGCTCGTGCCCCGGTCCGGGAGGATCCCACATGCCGCGGAGCGGCTGGGCCCGTGAGTCATGGCCACTGAGCCTGCGCGTCCGGAGCCTGTGCTCCGTGATGGGAGAGGCCACAACAGTGAGAGGCCCGAGTACCGCAAAAAAAAAAAAAAAAAAGAAAGTGCCTGGACTTTTCAGAGATTTAATACTATAGTAATAATAATAATTCTTGAATTATATTGCATCAAAATGATTTGAATTACCATCTTACAATAAATCTTTTTTACAAATCCCAAATATTTTACTCTAAATGCTAGGGCCAAGGGTCTTTAGGTTTTGTGCTAACTTTACAATTCAATTTTTCAACATCTGAACAAGTTTTCCTTTTCAAAAAAAAAAGAACTAACCAAGGAATTTAAATCATAATAACCATCTATACAACACCAATTTTATTCCTAAATTATTCAGATTACTTCTGGTTATTTAGCATTTCATGGAAAAATTAAATTACCAATCTACACCTTTACATATACATATTTATTCCATTCAACAAGAGTATGCAATGCCACATCGCCACTACTGATGATTTGTGCCTAAATAATAACTCCTAAAGAGAGCTCACTGTTTTATGGGTCTTTGGTGGGATTTAAAAAAAATGAATTCTGCATGAGAGATGATATTAAAAAGGGAAAAACACATAATTTGATTTTTCCCCCATCTGGACCTCGTATTGGTTTCCTTTTATTAATTTCAGCAATAGAATCGCTTAGACGTACTATTGTTATTACTCATTTCCTACATATTTCCAAAAAAAGCTTTAGAGTAGTCCATTTTAACATGCTGTCATGTCTTCAATATTTGGTTCCCTGGAAGCAGCTGTAAAATTGAGTATATATAGCTAGCTCAGGATAACATACTGTGGAACCAATTTTCCTGTGACAAATAAATAAAAGTGTTTATTATCTGCCCACATACTTATTATGCAGAAGTCATTTCTATTAAATCAGAAATTAGGCGGCAAAGTGAAATCTGACTTAGGAAACAACCAAGAGCAGAATGAAATGAAAATTATTGTAGTCTAATTTGTGAACACTCTATACAGCTTTAAAATATTACCTACAGACTCATAATATAATTGATTAGCTCAAAATTTCAAAGTCATGCCTCAAGACCCCACAGAGGCTTTCTAAAAGGGGGCCATCTGTCTGTCTTTCTTTCTTTTTCTTCTTCAGGATTGCTTCAGAGGATCAGCCAAGCAAAGGCTTTCCTTTTAGCCTGTTTATAACTACCAAGATATTCACAGTATTCCCTGGGCTTTCACCACTTCTTACATCCTCAGGTTTCAGCACGCAGGCCTTATTCTCAACCCAATTACCTGGATATGAAGCAGGCACTTCGCAGCTGTCACAAAACACCTATACCATTTTAGAAAGGCATTGCTATCAATAACCAAAAAAACTGGGATTTTATCGCAGACAATATGTGAAATTGCACCTCACTGACAAAACCACTGCAGAACTCGGGTGATAATATTATTATAGTAATTACCATATGTCTTACATCAAATGCAACTCCAGTTTTATTATCATTCAGGTTTCTAGAAGGAGATAGGAGGGAGCTGTCACAGTTAGACAGTTTGTCCTCTATTCCACTGCCAGCTCCCCTCTGAAACACAGGCTTTCTATTCCACTAAAGGAAATACAATTATAACTCCATTTGCATTGAGAACAAGAGAAGCCCTGGGTTAATTACAGGTAAGGTTCTGTTTACATTCCCTGGGGCTCGCCACAGCCAGATTCCATTTCTGAGGTGAAAAAAGCTGCTGGAGTTTGAACTAAAGCCACATTTTTTTTTTTAAATCCCACTCTTGAAATTCTGTGTGGCCAAAGGGAGCCTGTCACTCAAAGATCGTTCAAACGTAACCCCGGAAACCTCCATTTTCCAGAATCTGCATGTAGTTAAAGTAAGTCCAGAACCCAAAGTCTAAACAAAAGAAACAGAATATGGAGTTGGAGGCCTTCCCTGTGAAGATCAGGACAAGTGAGGGTGGTAATATGTTTATTATTAGTGTTATATAATCAATTGCTTAAAAAGGTAAGACAAAGGAGTGGTAAAAGGAGAGAGCCTGAATGCCAGTACACTAAGAGGACTATTTACTGACAAGAGACTGAGTTTCCAACAAGTAATTTCCCTCATGTGTAAGGTTTCCTAGCTTCTTCTCTTCTGGTTTTCAGGATGTTTCTTGGCTGAGGACAGGATGGACTGGCTGTACTAACCTCAGCTGATTTCTGGGATGTGTTTCCCACTCCTGAGTTCACAGAAGAGAATTCTTTCTCCTGATTTAGATTCAGCTTTCCAAAAATATGGACACAGCAGGTCTTATGCCAGTTGTATTCTTGCCAAGGTAATCGCAGACTGTTTAGCTGTCTGATTGCAATCTAATAATCTGAATTCTGGATAGTATTCTAGATGCCTAAAGCCAGCCTTTTCCCAATCATTATCCATCATACCTATTTTATTTTGCTCATACTTATCACTTATAATCTGACTTTTTTTTTTTTTTTGCAGTACGCGGGCCTCTCACTGTTGTGGCCTCTCCCGTTGCGGAGCACAGGCTCCGGATGCACGGGCTCAACGGCCATGGCTCACGGGCCCAGCCACTCCGCGGCATGTGGGATCTTCCTGGACCGGGGCACGAACCTGTGTCCCCTGCATCTGCAGGCAGACTCTCAACCACTGCGCCACCAGGGAAGCACCATATCTTTTTTTAATATGTATTTGTTTAATTGTTTATTTTCGCTTCGTCCTCCCTCCCCCCCCCCATTACACGCACATAAGAATGCCAGCTCCCTGAAAGCTGGGGTCCTTATTTGGAGCCTAGAACAGCACTGGACACATAACATGTACTTAATCATTATATTAAATGAAAGTATAAACCGCCATGATAATTTCAGAAGATCTGAAAGTTGGCTTTGGTGGCAGCCATGGCCAGAGCACCAGCTGTACATAGATGATGCAGATATGGAGGTTGCTTTCTTTACAGACCATTTGCGAGGAGCAAAATTTTAAGATATATTTAAAAAATGAAATGGAAAACAATTCTAGTTTTATGGAGTTAGATTCTTCTGAAGAAAAGACAGGTTACTTCTAAAGAGTTGTAATGCATGCACAGTTTCCAGAAGAACCAGTCTCAAAGAAAAATGAGGGATGACTCTGGCCTCGTTTTACCTAAATCAGAAGACGAAAGAGATGGGCACTGCAAACAGTTCCAGTGGGAAGGAGAAAGCAAGGAGTAATGCCCTTTCTAGGGAGGATGGCGGGCATGTGCCACGTCATGCAAAGAATATGTCCTGCAAATGGAATTCCTCACTTCCAACCTGAAGACCTACATTGTGTGTATGCATGTGACTGTCAAGTTAAAAGGCAAGACAAAAGTGTAGTCTGTCGAGATGTGTGAGGACAGTCCATCTGCGTGCAAGAGGGATGGCCATGGAAACAGCCTTGAAAGCTGGGCTGCAAGATATTTCACACATTAATGGAGACAAACCAAAATCCTGTCTCCTTCAACTCCAAGTGAGATTTCAGAATGGTACTGATTCAGCTTTGGTGAGATTCTCACCTCCTCTCCGAAGCTGAGCTGTACTCAGCCAGACTCTCATTTGTGTTCAGTTAACTTCCTCTCTAATTTCCATCAGCAATTGTATCTGTTTTCCCACCTCCCCTGTTCAACAGGACCCCACTTACTCAACACATGGGAAGACTAAATTCATGTAAATCCCCTGACTTCTCACCCCGACACCTAGAATGTATTTACTTCCACATGTAGGATAATTTCTTTTCCTCTACTCTGGGAGAAAGGTGTTCTCCCCCACCTATGGCTAATTCTTCATGCTGTCCACCCCAACCATGCCCTGTCACAAAATTCTGGACCTCGCTTTAACAATAATCCTCTTCCTTTCCCATATCGACAACCTCTCTTCTTGTAACTCTTCATGGACGACAAACATAAATGTCTCTTCCATCATTTAAGGAAAACGCTTTTCTTGACTCATTATTCCCCTTTAGCTATCACCTAAGTGAATATTTACCTTGATTTTTGCATTCCTAAGTTATTTAGTGACTTATTAAAATCCAACTTCCATCCCATCTCACTAAGGTAAAAGAATCACTTTCTAATTCCTAAATCCAGTTAACTCGGGTTTCATGTTACTTTTCTATTTTTTGGAACTCTCTTTATCTTGAAACTCTTGGCATCCCTGACATCATTTTGTCCTAAATCTCTGCTGGTCTTCCTGACTTGGTTTCCCTGTTGCTGATTCTTTTTCTTTATGCCCCTTAAATGCTGTTTCTTTCCTGGGCCTTGTATTTAGTCTTCTTTACCTTCTGTGGATGATCAAGTGATTTAATCCATTTCAGTAGCTCCAATTACCATCTGGAATATGCTAATGATTTGAAAAAAAATCTCTCTGGTCCATAGCTCTCCTTGGAACCTTAGATATATGTGTATGATACATTCTGAACCACAGAATTGGGTCAAAACTAATGTGAGAAACTGAGTCATCATCTACCAACTGAAAATCTATTGCAGGTAAACTTTCAAAGGCTATAAAATACTATAAACATGATAACTGATTTTATTATTAAATATCATACACCTAAATTCCTCAGCCAGGCTTGCTAAGATGGCAGAAACAACTAAAATGGAGAAAAGGAACAATGAGTTCCAATAATTTCAATGCATATATATCTTGCTTTACCCACAAAATATGCTTAGAGGTGAAAATTTGGATAAGTCAAAGTATCAGTGTATTAGTTATCTATTGCTGAATAACAATATTACTACAAATTAGAGGCTTAAAATAACACATATTATTGTCTCAGTTTCTATGGGTCAGGAGTCTGGGCATGACTTTGCTGGGTCTTCGGCTTAGGGTCTCACAAGGCTGAAATCAAGGTTTTGGGGATGTGGTCTCAGCAGAGGCTTGACTGGGGTAGGATCCACTTCTAATCTCAATCTGGTGCTGTCACCTTAAGAGTCTCTTTGCCAGGTTCAAGAACAAATAGTTAATTGCATTATAAAATCAATAAGTAAAATGCGAAAAAAAGAGTCTCTTTGCCACAATCCATATACGTTTTTTATGGGGGGTGGGGGAGGGATGGACCGAGAGTTAGCAATTAGCAGAAGCAAACTATTATATATAAACTGGATAAACAACAAGGTCCTACTGTATAGCACAGAAAACTATATTCAATATACTGTGATAAACCATAATGGAAAAGAATATGAAAAAGAATGTGTGTGTGTATATATATATATATATATATATATATATATATATAACTGGATCACTTTGCTGTATAACAGAAATTAACACCACATTGTAAATCAACTCTACTTCAATAAAGTAAATTTTTTTAAAACCCTTAATGACTTAACACTTGTCACCTAGCATAGGCAAAAGCCTAGGCAAAAAATATTAATAATAGCTCTGTTTTCAAGATAACAACTTGCAACATTTTTGAAAGGCAATTTGGCAACATATATCAAAATTTTAAATGCACATTTTTTTGAACAAGGAATTCAACTTCTAGGATTTTGTTCAGTGGAAATAATTACACAAATGCTTTAAGATGCAATATGAAGATATTTGCTGTTCTGGCTGTGATAGCAAAAAATGAAACAACTTAAATATTCACAAATAAGGGATTCAAAAAGAAATCCCTACTATCTATAGAATAGACTAGGATTCAACTATCAAAATATATGTGATTTATTAAAAAATATTTATTTTCTTTAAATATAGGTATCATAAATATCTTAATTTTTGACTGACCTCAAAGTGTCTTCTCTCTAATTAGTTAAAAATACATAGAGATTGCCAACAATGTTTTTTAATGGATCTGTTTTGCCAAGAATCCATTCTCAAACTTAGAAGCTTGGACTTTCATATTTTAGATTTCTTTCTAGGAAACAACACAAAGTAATAGAGAACTGCAATAATGTAAGAGAAAACTTTGTAAATTTGCCATTTATTTCAGCATGCTTCTCCCAAATAGCCTGCTAGAGAGAAAGGTAATTAATTCATTTGAGCTTTACTCTCTTCCCTCCATCTGCTCTGAGGAAAGAGGAGGGCAGGGAGAAGCGAATTGGACTAGTAAACCATCAAAAATGTTCACTATATTAGTCTATAATTGCTACTACTGCCCTTAGAAAAATATAGGTTAGTCACAACACTGCTACTTAAAAATGACATTATCCCTTTGATAATTCTACCCACTAGCGTGAAAGTGCTAGTGACCACTGCATTTATTTACTTATTTAACAAACACTTAAAAAGTGTAATCTGTTTGCCAGACACCGTTCTAAAAGATTTATGCATCTTTCCTCATAATAATAGTATGAGTTAGGTACTACTGCTATCTTGATTTTACAAGAAGATACAGTAAGGCAAAAGAAAGGTCAAGTAAGTTGCTGAAGGCCACAAAGCCAGTAGGGGGCAAGATCAGGATTTGAAAGGATGCTTTCTGCCTCTAGTCTATGCTGTACTACTGTCTATACTCACAGTATTCAATAGCTATTGCCAGCCACAAATGCAAATGACATCTGTAATTTTTTTTTTTTTTCGGTACGCGGGCCTCTCACTGCTATGGCCTCTCCCGTTGCTGAGCACAGGCTCCGGAAGCGCAGGCTCAGCGGCCATGGCTCACGGGCCCAGCCGCTCCGTGGCATGTGGGATCTTCCCGGACCGGGGCATGAACCCGTGTCCCCTGCATCGGCAGGCGGACTCTCAACCACTGCACCACCAGGGAAGCCCGACATCTGTAATTTTAAATTAAATAGTAGTCACAAATATTTTTTTAAAAAAACTAGGTGAAATTAATTCTTTTCTCCCCTTGGCCACACCACGTGGTATGCAGGATCTTACCCGACCAGGGATCGGACCAGTGTCCCCTGCAGTGGAAGTGTGGAGTCTTAACCACTGGACTGCTAGGGAAGTCCCTAGGTGAAATTAATTTTAATAACATTTTATTAAACTTAAAATATAAAAACTATTATTTCAACACATAAGAATAAATATATGAATTATTAATAAGATATTTTACATTCTTTTTTCCATACTAGATCTTGAAAATCTGGGGCATATTTTACAATTACAGTACACCTCAATTCAGACTAGCACATCCCAAGTATTAGCAGCCACACGTGGCAAAGTGGCTACAGTGCTAGATTACACAGCTCTTTACTATACTTCTCTACTATACCATGCTGCCAGTGGCAAAGCCCCCCAATTGTTTTTAATATGAGAGCATACTTGATTTGTTTCTCTAATCTGAAACTTAAAAACATGTGAGTTGGACAAATAAGACAACTGAGTTTTTTCATTAGATTTTTAACTCCCTGAAGGCAGGGGTTATTTCCACCATTTTCACCACCACATTCTGTGTCAAGAACAGTGTTTGAAGCAAGCACTCAGCAAATATTTTTGAAAGGAAGAAAGGAAGGTTTGAAGGAAGATGGATTTGTATTTTAATCATCAGTTGCGTGTATTAACCCCTTAGTAAGTTAAGATGGCAAGACTGGGTTCACTCAGTTGAATTAATTAAATGTCACCTTGTGCTAGAGCCCATAGTAAGCACCAAGCCCTGAGAATATACAGATGATAGGCCCGAATTCTGGTAGGATGCACACAGGGAGACAGATACTTTAACATTACAGTGCGGGTATGGACAGGAAACAGAATCCCGATAGACAAGGGAGTAGGGATGGCAAGAGGCTACATCCTGAAGAGCAAAGATGAAAAATTCCAAGCCTACTCAAGACTAGACAAGCACAAAAAACGGAAAAACAAACAAAAAGAGTAGGCTCACTTACAGCTATCCAATTATGCACCTGACCCTTCCTAGCTGTGGTAGACTCACCCATCTAATTTAGTTGAAATTCCACGGAAACGAACTACCAGCAAAACCCTCAATGGTTCAAAACAACTCTAAAACCTAGGTATGGCAATGGAACTAATGTGCTGCATTTATTGCTATGAAATTGGAAAAGAAACACCCCTACTGAAACACCCAACCCCAAGGACTTGATGTGACAGTTGATATAGCACAAATAATCACAAGCATTTTTATTAAAAGTCCCACTTCTACAGCATAATTTTGGTGCAGCGCACTATAATGAATATAGCTATAATACATCACATCATGTTAAAAACCAATGAAGGATGAAAATACAAGTACAATATTCAAAACAATTCAGATTAGGAAAAAGCTGTCAACCTTTATGTTCTATTCCCTGGTCTTAGTAAAGAAAAGAGAGAAACAACAGAATTGGTAGTAAAATGTGAGACTGTATTTCACCTTCATTGGTGCTAGAAGTCCCACAATATAAATTGCTGAATAACAGCAAAGTAACATAAGGTCTACCTGGGGCTCCTCCCAACCGTGTGTTTGCTCCCAGATTACCCCCATCAAGCTTCCTTTTCCCCAATAATCACACATTGAAAAGATCACCACTTTCTACTCTGAACCCCAAATTAAGCCCTACAACATATGGTTAAGCTCCGGGAAAGCAGCATTAATACTGGCATGCACAATTATACTGGAATCACAAATAAATGACTTTAACAGATTTATGTACAACCTTTACGGATAAGCTCATCAATCAAATTTAAATGCTTGAAAAATGCAATAATGCCATCTATTAGACCAGCCTAAAGAGAATGGATACATTTTATTGTTGCCAAGAGTAACAAAATGCGATGGAGATCCTGAGGGATTCTACAGTCAAGGAAAAACAATTTATGTCCCATTAAAACAAATGGGACAAGTGCAAAGAAAAAACTTGAAGGCTCAATTAAAATCATGTCTATTAAATCACACAAGTTTAATGTACTATTGTCCTCTGTGTATTTATTTTTCCACCAGGGTTATTTTTTCTTAACATGCATCTCATCTTTTTTGAAGGTATCACGATTGGGCTCTTGCTAAATAAATCCCTGACATCTTTCCCAATAGCGAAAAAGGAAAAATAGTGTCATTTCACTTTCAGTCTCCCCTGTTGCTAAAGTTTTGAAGATCACAGCTACCTTATTTTTTCCATCTGCTTATCACCTCACTACCCTCGAATACAGCATTATTTATAGTGGTGAGAAACTGGAACAGTATAAATACAGCTGACAGTAAGGAAACAGACAAACAATGGTACATTCCTAAAGTGTATTTTAAACATTCATTAAAACATTTTACTAGAAATTTTAATAATAAGGGAAGGTAAAAACAATATAATGTTAAAAAGACAAAAGCCAGACATAAAATTATGTATTAGTTGTTATTTGAAAGTATTAACATTTATACATAATTTTAATACACCATAAACAAATCAAAAGGCAAATGACAAATTGGGAAAATATTTGCAATATGCTATAGACATGAAGTATTTATTTATAACATAAAATAAATTTTTACAAAGCAATTTTAAAAAGACAAAATCCCAGTTTGAAAATGGGTAGTCCACAAAAGAAATTAAACTGTCTATAAATATATGGAAAATGTTTGACTGCATTATTAATGAAAAATTATTAGTAAAAGTGACCTATCATCTTTATTTAATGAATGGTGTAAATGTTTCACTTTCTTCTAGTAAATTGGGAAAATATTGGTAATACTGATGACAGTATGAAGAATCCACCTTTCTTACACATTAACTAGTGAAAGCATACATCCTCACAGTCTTTTTTGTGGTAGTCCTGAAAAACATATCAAAATTGACCCAGTAATTCCTTCTCTAGAAATTTATCTCAAAGAGCTATTAAGTACAAGAATACATGTACAAAGAGCTTCACTGAAGCATTATTTTAGAGAATAGAAAACTAGAAACAATCTACATACTCATAAATAAGGGCTGGCTGCATAATTTCTAAAACAACCATCCATTCATTTAAAAGACTTATCTGCATGCATTACAAAGAATGTTTTTCTATATTTCCTGATATGAAAAGATCTCCCTGAAATTTGATTGAATTAAAAAAAGCCAGATGCAGGGCATGATATGGAGAATGACCCCTTACATAAATTAGTGATAATTGTGTGTGTAGGTACAAATAAAGAGATGACTGGATGATATATTAACAATGGTTGCCTCTGGATCATGGGATACTTACACTTTTTTCTATAATGCTTGAGTTTTCTAAATAAGCATGCTATTTTAATTTTAGAAAAATATATGCAAAGATGAAAATGAATATCACTTGATAGCAGGATTATAACTTGATTTTTTTTTCTTTTAGAGCTTTCAATAATTTCTAAGTTTTCTACTATTACTTTGCTTCATTTTCACAAGAAAATCAATAAAATAAATAACAAGAAAGAAAGAAAAGAGCCCTGGAATCGCTTGCTGATGCCTATTTCTTTGTTCCAATCAGGCAGACACTTTTGCTCAGTTTTCCCACAAATGTGTCAGCTGGAGTTGAGGGGCGTGGCGCTGAAGAGTTCTGCTGACACAGCGGATTTCGGTAACCAGGGAGCCTGGAAAAGCTGCTTGTGGGTTGAAGTCCTGGTTTCAGTGTTGCTGGCTTATGGATTAAACTGTGTCAGTCTAGGTCCCAGCTATCTCTTCTAGACCGTTTGTCAGTAGTTATCTTTGTAAATGTCATCTCTCTAAAGCAAAACATGCAGTTTTTGAAATGGCAATTTGTATCTCCTCCAGTTTCAAAGAATGGAAGGAATGCTTACATTTATTAATGTAACTTCTGTAAAAAATTAGAATCTAGGTTTTTCTTTCTATATTTGTTTTCAAAACATATAACCGATGATGGAGTGTATCATGTAGGACGCAAACACTTTATTGTTTTTCTTCTTTCGGTATCACATATTTGGCTTGGATGACTCCCTAATGACGGAGGCTTTAAAACTCCTGAATGTATTTCCATGAGACGCTCTGTCATTTGAAATTTCAAAGAAAGGACAGACTGTTCTTATTATGAATTAATTTGACTACACTATTGACTGAAGGCAGAAAAATGGACTCTGCACTGGTCTGTTCACCTCTATGATCTTCAAGTATGAGTTACTCTGGTAGCAAAGATAAATGTGTCTTTGGCTTTGAGTAGGCAAATTCAAATAGATTGCTGGAATCTTTAAGGAAACCAGGCCAGCCAGAATTATTTACTCTTTTTAGTTTAAAAAAAGTGAAAATCATCTAATTACTGCTTATGGGTCTGTACTGGTCAGGAATGTTTGGACCCAAAAGACTGCATAATTCTTAATTCTTCAAGGTCTCTTGGAACCTCTTTGTCCCCTTGGTTGAAAATGTCCTTGGTCTAAAACCCTAGATATTTAAGCTAGTAGGACTGCTGATTCTCCAGTTCAGGGGAAAAGTAGAGAAGAACTTTTGGTAAGTAGGTGACAGTATGTGGGGAAGCTAAAGAAACATGTTTGAACGAGCCCACCAGTAAAGCTGACACTGCAGAGAAAAGAAGACATGTGAAAATTCTGGTTATAAATATTTCATGAGAAGCAAAGTATATTAAGTACTCTGGTATCCTCCAGAAAGTCCAATAAACTGGTAGACACAAAGTTAGATCGCAATAATACATGTGGTTACATTCAACCATGCAACAAACATTTGTGTGTTCCTATGTCAAAATAACTGTGGTTGGTATATCAAGATGCATGAGATGGACCTGCCATCATGAAATGTGATTTGAATGAACCTTCCTAAAGGGAAGCATTATCTCTAGATACTTAGGTAGTGGAGCACCCCTTCAGTGTTTTGCATTTCACCTTTCACAGTTGGCACTGGAGTGGAAGGGCTTAGTGGTGTGCAAAAGCAATGCCACTGAACAGACACCGGTTCGCGGACTTTGAAGTTACAAATATTTCTTTTATCTGGAAGAAAAAGTCTTTAATTCAGGCTTCAGCTCATCCACACTTATATACTTACACATACAATACTAATCTACACTAATATACTCGTGCTTTTGCATGCACACACGTGCCCACATACACACACACAAATTAAGACAACCCAGCAGAAATCTGTCTCTCCCACTCTTTGGTATCACAGCAGTGTTGATTTTCCCCTACCCAGCTTTAATGCTCATTTTAGTACCATCATGCTGTGTTTATCTGACCATGTTTTCAATAGGACTTTCATTTGATGCATTTGCAAAAGCCCAGGAGTACAGCATGCAGTTTCTTTTCATTGGAATGGCACATTAACTTTTGAAGTGTTGAACTGATACATTATAGTTTCTGTGAACGTCTAGATGGTATTTCCTAGATGTGGCAGGGGGCGGCCATAACTTGGGATCATGCTTTTCCAAATACACTTAATTATGTCAATTGTTCTGCTTCAAATCCATGAAATCTAACCTCAGCGGGGCTAATGATGGAACTCGGTAAACCTTTTATTCATCTCTAGTTGACAACCAAGTGCCTTCTACGTGAGCTGTCCTATGGCTGCAAGTCTCCAATTTCTGCTCCTATCCTGCACTCGCTCTTTGTTTTTTCATTTGGCAATATCGTTTATTTATTGGCTGCATTGGGTCTTTTTTGCTGCACGTGGACTTTTCTCTAGTTGCAGTGAGCGGGGCTACTCTTCATTGCGGTGCGTGGGCTTCTCATTGTGGTGGCCTCTCTTGTTGCAGAGCACAGGCTCTAGCTGCATGAGCTTCAGTAGTTGCAACACGCAGGCCCTTAGAGCACACGGGCTTCAGTAGTTGTGGCACGCAGGCTCAGTAGTTGTGGCTGTCGGGCTCTAGAGCACAGGCTCAGTAGTTGTGGTGCCTGGGCTTAGTTGCTCCACGGCATGTGGGATCTTCCCGGACCAGGGCTCGAACACATGTCTCCTGCATTGGCAGGCGGATTCTTAACCACTGTGCCACCAGGGAAGTCCCTTGTTTAATTTTTTAAAATAAACTTTCTGTTTTGAAATATCTGTAGATTCATATGTAGTTACATGAAATAATAGAGAGAGTTCTTGTATGCCTTTTGTGTAGTATCTTCCAAATTGTAACATCTTGCAAAACTAAAGTGCAGTATCACAGGCAGGGCATTGATGATGCTGTCGGTGTTTAAAACATTTTCATCACCATGAGGATCCCTCATGCTGCTCTATTAGAGCCACATTGATCTCCCTTCCTGCCCACCCCCATTCTTCTCCCTAACCTCCTGGAAGCCACTAATCTGTTCTCTATTTCTTTAATTTTGTCATTTCAAGAATATTATATAAATGGAACCATCCAGTAGGTTACTTTTTAAGATCAAGCTTTCTCACTCAGTATAATTCCCTGCAGATTCATACAGGCTATTGTATCACTCATTTATTTCCTTTATTACTGAGTAGTATCCCATGGCATGAATATGCCACAATTTGCTCATTTGTTTATCCATTCACCCATTGAAGGACATCTGGTTGTTTCCAATTTTGGGCTATTATGAATAAAGCTGCTATGAACATTTTTGTACAGGTTTTTGTGTGAACATAAGTTTTCATTTCTCTGGGATAAATTACCAGACTGCTATTGCTAGATGATATAACCAGTTTTATGAGAAACTACTAAACTGCTTGCTGTGTCAAGCACAGCAAAGTGGCTGTATCCTTTTACATCCCTACCAGCAATGTGTGAGTGATTCAGTTACTGGCAAAGCATTAGGTGCTTTCACTAATTTTTATTGAGCTATTCTGGTAGGTAGGCAGTGATATCTCACTGTGGTTTTCATTTGCATTTAACTGATGACTAATAATGTTGAACATCTTTTCATGTGCTTATTTGCCATATATATCTTCTTCAGTGAAATGTTTGTTCATATCTTTGTCCATTTCCTAACTGGATTGTTTTATTTTTTTTTTACTGCTGAATTTTGATAGTTCTTTATATATTCTAGATACTAATCCTTTGTTGGATTTGTGGTTTGCAAATATTTTCTCCTAAATTGTATCTTATTTTTTCTTTCTCTTAACAGGGTCTTTGTTGAGCAAAAGTTTTAAATCTTGATGAGGTACAATTTACCAATTTCTCCTTTTATGGATCATGCTTTTGGTGTCAAGACTAAGAACCCTGCTTAGCCTTACATCCTGAAGATTTTCTCCTAATGTTCTCTTCTGGAAGTTTTATATTTTTATATTTTACTTTAAATCCATAATGCATTTTGAGTTATTGGTTTATAAGGTCTAAGGTCTAAGTGAAGGTTCACTTTTTTTGCCTATGGATGTCCAATTGCTCCAGCACTGTTTGTTGAAAAAGCTACCCTTTCTTCATTGAATAGCTTTTGCACCTTTGTTGAAAATCAGTGGGGCATATTTGTATGGGTCTGTTGCTGGGTTCTCTATTTTGTTCCAGTGATCTATGTGCCCGTCCCTCCAGCAATACCACACTATCTTGATTACTGTAGCTGTACAGTAGGCTTTGCTCTATGGTAGAGTGATTACTGTCACTGTATTCCTTTTTTTAAAAGATTGTCTGAGCTATTATGAGGTCTGTGTCTTTCCATATAAATTTTAGAATAAGTTTGTCGGTGGCTTGGGTTCGGCAGGAATTGCAAAGTCTCAAGTATGTTGAATCTTCTAATCCATGAACACAATGTCTTTCCATTTATTTGCCTTCTTTGATATCTTTCAACAGTATTTTGTGGTTGTCAACATATGGATTCTGTACATGTTTTTGTTAAGTCTATACTAAGTATTACTTTACTTTGGAGTGATTGTAAATCATTTCAAGTTTTTAATTTCAATTTCCACATATTCATTGTGAGTATATAGAAATCCAATGGATTTCTGCATGTTGATCATTTATCCTGTGACCATGCTGAGCTCCTAATAGGTTTCTTTCTTTTTTTTTTTTTTTGAGATTCTTTGGAACTTCCTATGTAGATAATCATGTCATCTGCAAAAAGAGATAGTTATATTTCTTCCTTTCCAATACATATGCTTTTCAAATTTCTTTTTCTTACCTTATTTTGGTGGCTGGAACTTCCATTACTATGCTTACCAAAAGTGGTACCACCCATCCTTCCCTTCCTGTCCCCATCCTAGAGGGACAGCATTATCTTTTGCTGTTAAGTATGATGTTAGCCATATGCTTTTTGTAGATATTCTTAATAAGTTGAGTAAGTTCCCCTCTATTCTTAGCTTGCTGAGTATTGATCATGAATGGGTGTAAGATTTTGTCCAATGCTTTTCTTCATCAATTGATATGATTCTATGTTTTTCTCCTTTAGCCTTTCAATTGATTTTCAAGTGGTGAATTCGTTTTACACACTTGGAGATTTCCTTTTCTGGAACTTTTAAATTACAAATCTAATTTCATTAATGACTTTAGGACTGTTCAGGTTGAGGGGAGGTAGGTTGTAATTTTCAAGGGACTGGTCTATTTCTTCTAAGTTGTCAAATCTATCAATGTACAATTGCTTATACTATTCCATTACTGTCATTTTAATGGATGCAGATTTGTAGTGATATCCTTGTTTTATTTCTGATATTGGTGATTTGTGTCTTCTCTCTTTATATCTCTTTCAGCCTTGCCAGGGGTTTATCAATTTTATTGATTTTTTTTGAAAAACTAGCTTTTTGTTTTGTTGATTGTTTTGTTGTTGATTTGCTTTTTGTTTCATTGTTTTCCTTTTTTGGTTTCTCACTCTTCTTTATGCCCAAGAGCATATCTCCAAGAGAGGAAAAGAAGAGCTCTTTGTCGCTCTCATTTTCTTTCTAGTTTTTGGTGTCCCCACCCCATCTTTTCTTCATTCCTTTTGTGTCAGGAGAAGGCTCCTCCCTCCTTTCAAAGGCTAAGCGCCCTCTCCCCAGTTTTGTCTCAGTTTTCTTCTCTGGGGTCATGCCACATTCAGAAACTGTCGTTTCTCTTTCAGCTCCAAGCTTCTTAGCCCATAAGTTTGTTCCCATCTCTATTCCATCCTAAATAAAGTCCCTCAAGCACAATTCCCACTAAATTTTGCTTCTCTTCACCATCAAACTTCTCTAGCAGGTAGTCTACATTCTCTGCCTCTAGTGCTTTATTTCCCACTCATTCTGGCTACCCTCCCTCATTCTAGTTACTTCATCCTAACCATGTCTCAGTTTACTTCTGATTATGCTTGTTGGTTTCCACTTCTGACACTAACCTCTCACTAAATGATAGTTCCTACTGCCTTTACCCAAGTCTGACTTTGTATTCTTCTTTTGACCTTATGTCTTCTGTTTTGTTGTGGCTTCTGCTTACTGTCTGCCTATTATCTCTGTGTCTGTGGGCTTTGGTATCACTCTATTATCTGCGTTTCTGTATTCACACTCTTCAAGAGAGTATTGGATTGGTTGGCCAATCACTCTCCAGTACAAATTGCCTGACTGGCCACGTCTGTTTTGTAAGATTAGCCCATAGGCTGACTCTGGGCAGACCACTGTTCCCTGATCCAGTCATCTGTGACCAGCATAGCAAGGTAGTATGGGTACAAAGTTTGGTAACTATACATAAGGAACTTATCAGAAGGGAGCCGTGGGTAGAGGGTCTATGAAGCACTCAGAGTAAACCACAATTTAAAGTTCCAGATTGGGTATACTAATGGTGTTAGTTTGGACTTTTTGGTAAAGGAGACAAGTACACTATTCTATTATAGTCATTATATCTGATCTGGTAGGTTTTTAAAAGAGTCTAAATATCAGTACTTTTAGTTTCAATTCCTTCACAGTTTCTATGTCACATGAGTCTCAAATTCACCAAAGATTATCAGTCATATGGCTGTTTTCCTCTAAGACATCGAAGAATAAATAAGATTGATTCATGGGAAGTCACTGAATTTATAGCAGTTGAGATTTTTAAATTTCTAAGTTTTGTTATTTCTTTGTAGAAGGCAAGACTAAAAAATTCACCCGTACTTCAAAAGGCCAGATATATAGAGCTGACTAGAGAAACTATTCTAAGATACTTGACCCTCCTTTCCTAGATATGACATGCATACACTTTCCCTTTTTTTTCCCCCTAATTTACATGTGAAAAACAGTCATCACCAGAAAGATGAATACAGCATGTCAAAACATGATACAGGACGTTATTTCTCACTGCCTTATTTTTCCACAAATATTTCCATCTTCAAGCTTCAGCACAGCTTTCCACCTTATTTAATGCCATATTTATGGTGTTTTCTCTGATTTTTATTAGCACTTCTCAGTGAAACTGGTTATAGCTCTTTTCTATTATTTCGTGAACAATGCTAGAAAATTCATTCTTTAACACTACAGTCCTCATCCTCACTCTAGCTTCAATTACAAAGATATTTTAGGGTGAACGTGTTCTGAGTTTGTCAAGATTATAGTGAAGAAAGGTCAGAAGTTTATTTTTTTAAGGAACTAAGAGCCCTTGGCTTCATCTTTGGGAATTTAGCTTGGAGCACCCCACGTTTACTCAGCACCGTCAAGCACTGGGGACGTTCAGATGAATTAATACAGGTTCTAACATCAAAGACCTTACAGCCTAACAGATGAGACAGTTGGTTCATCTATACCCAGTGTGACCACTGGTATATTTCTCCTGGAAAAAAAAAAAGGAAAGTCACCTTGTCCTGCAGAGGGAGAGGCTGTTAGAGAAAACTTTTCAGATAAGAAGATGGCTGAGCCATGCCTTGAAAAATGAATAGAAACTCACTAAGGGAAGAAGGAAGAGATTTGTGAGGTTGGGGAGGGTGGCAATCTAGGAGTGGGATTAAATAGTGTGAATAATTGGTGCATGTGAAAAACTACACTGTTTAGTGCTAGGAAATACATGACTGACTGAGAGTGCAGGAGCCAAGACTTGAGCAGGGTGGATGGGAGGGCCTGTCTACACCCTGCAGGAGCTTTCGCTCCATCCTCAGGGCACCCAGGAAGCTTGGAAGACGCTTAAATTGGGAGTGCCATGGTCACATTTGTTCTTCAGAAGGATCACCCAGTCAGGTGCATGGAAGATAAATTTGGAGTGGTAAACCCAGAGGCAAACAAACCAGCTCAGAAAGAAAAAATTAAACTGCCAACCTACACGCACACACACACACACACACACACGACTGAAGAGAAAGACAACGGTCTGAGAACCAAGGCATTGGTAAAAAGAACAGAGAGGTGCTTACCTGAGGAAGTGAAAAGGTAGGATATTAATGCTACTTTACAATATCCTAATGACATTCTGGGAATCCTAACTTATGAACAGAAAGAAAGGGAGGAGAAAAGAAGAAGCGGGCATAACAGAATCTTTAAGATTCTTCAGTTGTAGAGGTCACTTCACATCAGTAAGCCTCATTTTATATCTGTGTGTGTGTGTATGTGTATAATAGATGCAGTCCACTTAACAGAGTGATTTGGGCTGCTACCCAGCTAAAGAGAGTGTTCAGTGGGGTCCGAAGTATCAAAATTTCACAAACACTAAAGCTGTGGAAAGAGGAGTGTCTAGTGCTTGTGGCGGGACCTCATTCTTCTGACTTGCCTCTCCAACGTTGATGCTATGGAAAAACGACCCCCATATTTAGAAAAGTTTTACTGAGCTTTCTTCTTTTCTTCACTTTCAAACTGTGTTAGAAGCCAGGAAAGATTTCAGGCACATCAATCAATTTGACTCTTGCCTATATCTCTATCTTTTAGAAAGAAGGTAATTTCTATCCAACTCATTAAATTTCTTTTTAAAAAATTACTTTTAGAGCTTATAAGTGTAAGCATCAAGTGTTATTAATTTAAGGGTCTCAACTAAAATGAGGCACTGTCCTAAGGAACCAGGTGACTATAAGTAGTTCACTGATTGTTGGTTGTATGTACCCTCTCTTATCTATTACAAAAGGCTGAAAATGAAAAAAATATTACTTTTAATATGTTACTTGTATAAAAAATTATCTATTTAAAAATAAGAAACCAAAGATTCAAATTATTTATAACTCCATTAACTAGAGGCAATAGGAATGTGTGTGTGTGTGGTGTGTGTAGGTTGTCAGTTTAATTTTTCCAAATGATTGAATCACACTGCATATATGTGTTAGTGATCCTAGCTCAATAATAACTCATAAACAAATACAGGACATTTTGACCCTGATGTAAATATTTAGCCTAATTTTTCCTAGCCTGATTTTTAGCAATGTTCAATGTGAGAAGCAAGTCAGTTTTTGTCTATGGCAAATTTTACTCTATGCTCTTTTAGTCTTTTCAGCTTCATTTTGTGTTGATTATTTGTATCATTAACATTCATTATAAATTGAAGACATAAATACCTCTTTGTTTTTACGTATACATGTGCAAAGAGCAATAGTAAAGCACATGCCTAAGATCTTGGTTCTAGGCAAGGTCAAATAATGAATTCAAAACTCCATTTTCCAAATCAAAACTTGTACAGTTGAAGGAAGTAGGGCTCAGAGCCTTGCCCACCTGACTTTCTACTCATCCTGAAGGGGTTCCTGTGGAGACTCCACAATTAATCTAGGAGGAATTAATTCTCAAGAAGAGCAGCAATTCTACTTAGGATGTTTTCTTCTTTTAGTTTGTTCATTATAATTATTTGTCAACTTACTTTGTTAATATCTATACTAAATTTTTTGGTGGCATTTGACACACAAAGCTTAATTTACAGGGAAACTGTACTAACATGTTCGTTTAACCAAACATAAGGGAAAATTCATTGTTTGGGCCATGAAGCCAAAGCCAAGGTAACTTTAAGGTATATCCTAATTGCAAGAATACCTAAAAGGTGAGAAAAGCCCTCAAACTTTGTATTGACAAACATTATCCTATTTCTTTGCAATGCCAATGACATACCAGCTAGATTTTAACTGGAGCACTGAAAGAGAAATATGGTAAAGTTTATTCACGCCTTGTGGTTTGTCCTTACTGAGCACTGAAGAGTGCTTCAAAATCCCATCCTTTAATAATTTCATTCATTTTCTAATGAATACCAAAATCTTGATGTTTAAAGAAACTTTACTTTTTCCATTCACTGAAAAATACAATTTAGACCAAGATCAAATTGGAAGAGAAAATTTCTGGATAATGAAGTTTTAGTTCTGGTCTGTGAGATCAATGTATGACATCTGAATAGGGCGTAAAGAGTTAGGTGTTTTGTTTTTTTTTTTTCTTTTGAAAGGAACTAAAGAGAAAACAAGATGGAGGCCTCTCTGGCAATGCACGACTGTTCTTAAGATGCGGAACAAGGGATGGGTTGGGAGAGACAATGCAGAGCAGCTGTGCAAAGTGGCTGACTCACTTCTCTCCTCCATGTGTCATCTGTCCCAGCCTCCCACCTGCAACCTGCATCTCCAAAACACTAGAACACAGATATAGAAAATTTTGTTTTCAACCAAAATTTGGATTCTCTTCTTGGTCCAAAAGCAAAAGATACTTTCCTCCTAAAACCATGAATGCAGCCAATCCATGGGAGATATATTCTATGTGAATGCTTCAGATAATTTTTTTAATGCATATAACTAGATCAATCTTGTTTTATTTTGATAGAAAACCTGTTTTCTCTTCACTTTCTAAATTCTCAAATACACAAATGATTATTATTATCACCAAGGAATTTTTAGAAACATGTTAAAATCTTAACAAAGATCTATATCCGCTGCAAGTCTTCCCTGAGTGAGTAAATGTGCTTACTTGCTCATCTCTCATTTTCTAATAGCAAGTGCAGCTCTTTAATTAAAGATGAATGTAGCTCAATAAACTGTGGTCTCTCGGTGCACAGGGAATCCTAGAGCTAATGGGGGTACTTTTATTAAAGCCTGGTTTTCCTCATCTAAGATTCCAGTGGGTGCTGAATTTGAATTATGCTTTTTTTGGCCTTGACTACTTATTTAAATATACTCTTTACCTAATGAGTAATTAGAGGAACAAATTTTCTAGTCACAGGAATTCTGAACGGCATATAAATCACCACTACCTGCATTTTTCCACATAAACAACTTTAATTTTATAGATATAGATGTCAGTAGTGATAATACACATCCAGTTCACGGTGTTAATAAATGCGTCTTCAAATTCACATTGATAACAACCTACAAGGAAAGGTATCTTTAGAAACATCTGATCCTCAGTGTTTTATGTTTTAAAGTTCATGTTGGAACTTTCTTTATAAGTAATTCACCAGGTATCAGATTTGTTATTTAAAACTCAGATGTCCAAATCTCTTTGTTATAAGTACAGGCAAAACCAAAATCTCATATCTACGGCTCAATAAAAATGTTTGGTTGAATTCTCTGGGCAATCAACTCAGACAGCTAAAATGCTCTCCCCTGAAATTACTATATTTACTTAGGTTTTTTTCCCCCAAAGATTAAAAAAATTATCCATCTTTAACCCCTGCAATTGTGACACTGCATATCACCACCTGTGTGTTCTAATTCCATGATTGCATATATTTACACAAGTTATATAATAAGATGCAATTACAATAATTACAGAGCCAACAATTGAAAAAAATTACAAATTCCAGCTAAAATAACAGTATATGATATGAAAACCATCAGACAAACCAATACAAAGAAAGAGTTATAAGATGAATAAAACAATAAAATAACAACATGAACAACCATGCCAGCAAAACGTCTGTCTTAGCAAATGGAAGCATGTTATGCTGAGAAATTTGAGGCTTCAGGTTTAAGGGTAGAGTTCTTTCTCTTGTAAATTTGGTTCCCACTCCTATGATGTGAATGTTTAACATCTTGACTTTCCTAAACACATTATGACTAGAGAACCTTTTTCCTTGGTGATTTCTTGTTAATTCAAAGAAAGGAAGAAGAATTACTAAAGGGATAAAACATGAACACACTACAGATCATGCTATGGCATTTTAGTTAGGGAAGAGCAAGTCCTGCTATGCTTTTCTTGTCCTTTGTTCTACAAGCTGTCTCCAAGCGTACATCTCATTTTCAAGGATTTACAGTCTTTTGTCCAATTTGTTTTCCTTTTTGAAAATATATTCATAAGACAAATTATGCAACTGATACATTTGAACTCTCCATAAATTGTCCTGTAGTGTGTTTTATTTGCATTTCAATTTCTCACTTTGTTTTCTATTTCAGACAAATATCCTTAATATAAAAATTGGGGGATTCCCTGGTGGCGCAGTGGTTGAGAGTCCGCCTGCTGATTCAGGGGACACGGGTTCGTGTCCCGGTCTAGGAGGATCCCACATGTTGCGGAGTGGCTGGGCCCGTGAGCCATGGCCGCTGGGCCTGCGCGTCTGGAGCCTGTGCTCCGCAACAGGAGAGGCTGCAACAGTGAGAGGCCTGCATACCTCAAAAAAAAAAAAAAAAAATTGGAAAGGTTGCCTCTTTGCTTTCTTTTGCAAAGATTTTACTAGATCTGAAACTGTGTCTTGCCAGCCTATGATTGAAAAATTAACATTCTGATATACCAGAATTCTTCACAAAGAAGCTTAGATTTATCCTTTAGTCTAGCTTATTCATAATTTCTGTATGTTCCAGGTACTAATTCACAGTATATTTTATGTAATATTTCATAACAACCCTGCAAGGTGATCTTTTACACCAATTGAATTCTCACTTTACACATGAACACACTGAGGCTTTGAGAGCTTAGGTACAGAGATAAGTGTCAGAGACAGAAAGTAGTTAAGCCTAGATTTGATTTCAGGCTTACCTTAAGCATTTATACATTTACTGACTGCTGACACTGCACAGATATGAGGTTGTGAGGATACAAAGATGAATCTGACATGGTCACTGCCCTTGAGGCACTTCACGTCTTACAGGTGAAAGAGACACAAATACCAATAATTTCATATAAAATGGAAAGTGCTGACAAAGAGGCCTGAAACAGGTTTCTTAAGGCATTATTAGATGTCTCATGCATTTTACCGTACAGTAGCAAGGCTTTAATAAACACAGTAGTGATGATTGAAAATAGTGATAAATCAGATTCTTTAAGAAATGAAACTAATATGTAATTTCAGGAAATAAAATTTCAACTTCTTAGAGTATCAAAGACTTCTATAGGATTGTAAATTCATTGATTCACGGATTCAGAGATTAATGGAGTGATTTAGATCATTCAATCATTAAGAAATGATCATTAAGTAGTTCCTCTGGGCCAGGTACTGCAACAGGCTTTCAGGACGCAAGGATGGACAAGAAAGACAAGCATCGTGCTGTGACGGAGCTTACAGACATTCAGAACAACCCAACAGAGTGTGTTCAGTGTGATGTGAAGAGAAGGGGAAGGGGTTATGGGCACACAGAAAAAGCTCTAACCCAAACTTTCTGGAGGGAGGGAGGTCTAAGCAGAGATTAAGAACTAGCCAAGCAAAGAGGAGGCGTATGAGCCCAGTGGTCTGGAGGCAATTTGTTGTGTAAGCGTGTTGAGAAGAAAGAAAGCATGGCAAAAATCAGAGCCTGAGACATATTTATTCGGCTTGGAGCCTTGGATGGGAAGGAAAATGGTGGAAGGTGAGTAATAGGAAAGGAAATATATTGCATTAAAATAGGGTTTTAGGTTAATCAGGCAGAGGGAAATAAACCCTTCCACAGGCTCTGCAGGTGGTCTTGCATGCTGGTAATAGCTCACGTGTTGCCATAATAGAAATGTAATGCACTAAATTAATGTTTTTAGTGTTCCTTCCTAATAAGATATATGAAAATAATAACAAAGTATAAAGGAGAAGGCCAGGATGATCTTGGGACTACAACTAGGGTGAACCAAGGATATCCATTTAGCTGCAATCCACTAAGTGAAACAGTCAAAGCCTAAGTTCAAATATCTGTCTTGATGGTCCCAATTATGAGATCCCTCTCCCCAAGCTTAATAAGGAGCAAAACCTCATGTCAATGAAGCACACAGCAACCAAGACTAGGGTCAGGTGGAGTGGAATGGGAGAGTTGGAAGACTTTGAGTCCAGGACAAAGAATGAGATCACAGGGGGAAGCACTTGGGTGGCAAATGAAAGGGGCTGCCCAGAGCCCGGTGAGGTAAGAAATTGTGGAGAAGGGCTTTCTCTCGCCTGTGTAGTTGCAGCTAGTGAAAATCAATGAAGTGTCTTGTCACCATCACCCCTCAGAAAGACCTCATGTTGGACTTAGTGGTTTTTATGAGTTTGCTTGTGTTATTAGCCAATCTGACAGCCTGCTGCCTCAGTTGCTCTTTCTGTCCCTTGCTGCCACCAAAGATAGGTGGACATACTCAGAGACAATAGGAACTCACAGAGGCTAGAGTAGTAAGCAGGGTCGAGATCATAACTGAATCCTAAAAGCCATGTTAAGGGTTTTATCCTAAGAACAGAAACCCAACAAGTGGGTAGAGAAATGACCTGAGAGTTGAGTTTTAGAAAGATTGCTCTGGTGATAATGGATTAAATGAGGCAAAAGGATGGATGGACCCAGGGAGCCTGGTTAGAATAATGCTAAGGGAGCCAGTGGAGGAATGATGGTGGTCTCTTCTAGATGGGCAAGGGTGGGGATACAGAAAGTGGTGGCTTCAGGAGGATTAGGAGAGGCGATTGACTGGCATGTGTAGCATTTGAGATGGCAGAACCCAAGGATGATACCTAAACACACGATTTTGGAAACTGGTTTAACAATGATTAATAGAAAGTAGAAATAGGAAACAGTAGTAAAGGCTCAAGTACGGGGCGCAGGAGAAAGCTGAGATGATGAGTTTTCTTTTAAGCCTGTTGAATTAGCATACCTTTGGAGCATTCAAGGGAATGTGTGCAGTAAGTAGTTGGATATGCAGATTTACAGCTTAGGAGAAAGACCTGGGGTGGAGATACAGACGGACGTCTTGCATTAATCATGCCAACTTCTAAGCAAAAAGAGACAAGTTCAAGTTCTAAACACATTCACCTTACTACTTAAGAGAACTTTCTGTTTATACTGCATCTTATCAATCAGAAGTGTCTTCATAAAATTCTTGTCATTCCTGTACTCAACAATCAAAAAATTATGGGAGAAGTACTATATTTAACGACAGTATTCCTCTAAAATTCAATACATTAAGTGACTTTAATTCTCTTTTCCCATCTTGTACAGATTTCCAAGAATAATTATGTGTTCAGGAAGTTCAAAAGTTCAGATAATATTTTAACTGCCTTTCTCAATTTAAATTCTTACTTCACCTTTTGCAACAGTCATGAACAATTCTACCACTTTATTTCCCCCATGGAGGAAATGATTCCTGAGAAGTGCTGCCAACAAAAACCAGTGTGAGAAACCATAATGAGAGTGGCTTTATTCTGGAAGCTCTTGGAAAGCCCATTTTGGTTAGGGGATGTGTCACTTTCCTTGTCATATTCTCCATCTCAAAAGGGCTTTTAACTTGGCTATATTACTCCCCAGTAGAGAGGAATTGGGGCAGGTAATTTTTTTTTACATTAGCATGGAATTTTTTTGTTGCTAGATAATAGCTTAAGTATGATCTGCTGCAATTCGGTTAAGAAAAAGACAAAGAAGGGACTCATTACGGCTTTTCCTCCCCCAAAATGATGAATACATTTAAGACAAGAGCATTTTGCTTCCTTTGAAGCAGTCAGGTCATGCTAACTTTCTGTATGCTTAAAAGAATAAGATAGTTCTACAAAAACACTACAGAAGTCACCTCTCTCCATCTTAACACCAGCTAAAATTCACTCTGCTCCAAGGAAAGATTGCAGCAAATGAAAGAGATGAATGTACCACTCACCTCCCCCAAAGCTTCACATATACATCAAACAAGCCAGAACATGCCCGAGTGCATTTATTGGGAATATTTTCTTGATAATCCATTCATAATCCCCGATTTGCAAAAGGCTGACTTAAGAAACTGAGGTTTTATTCTAAGAAAATAAGTTTTCAATACAGAATTTCTGTCTTTATAATTGGAAGGATTGTTTTATTCATTATCAAAGCACAGAATTTTTAGTTTTTCATAGAACTGAAAAAGAAAGATCCCTTCCTCCAGTCACAGTTTGAAGAACTGTACCCTGTGAGTTAGCAATTACATTTCTTAACAAAAGAATGAGCACGGTTTCTGATTTGGACATAAGCACACCATAGAGAAATATAATGTTTCCTACTCCATTTGTGCCCCCGTCTACACCTTCTGTATCTATGCAAATCAGGTAGAGAGGATGTCTGAGCAGCCTGACCAATGAGGCAGGAGATGACCACCACCACTGTTCACCTGACTTTAGGCAGAACTGCTAGACAGTCTGGTTCCAAGACAGCAAAAATGAAATGGCCAAGCTGGAAGGGGTCTATTCTTTCTATGCTCAGGAAGTGCCCTGTAACTCTGATTCGTGTAAGTGATGACCCCTCCACTCCATCCTTGGCAGAAAATCCGTACCACTACATAAGAGATAAACAGGATTTGCTGCCGAACTCTACAGAAAATAAACAACACTCTTTACTTTTTACTTCACTTTTTAACAAAGTTTAACATATAGCGAGAAAGATGCATAAATAAGTGGACAGCTCAATGAATTTTCTCAAAGTGAACACACTCATGTAAACAGCACCAAGATCAAGAAATGGAACATTATCAACCCCCCAGAAGCCCCTTCTCTGCTCCCACTCACAGCCCCTCCCCCAAGTATAAACACTAATCTGTCTTCTATAACATAGATTTGTTTAGCCTATTACTAAACTTTATTTAAATGGAATCATATAGTTTGTATCTTCCTAAATGGCTCTCTTGATTCAACATTAAGTTTGTGAGATTCATCTATACTGTGTGCTTTTGTAGTTTATCCATTCTTGTTGTCATATTGTATTCCATTTTAAGTACATCCCAATTCAAATATTGATGGATATCGGGATTATTATTAATAGTACTGCTATGAACTATGAACATTATTGTACGTGTCTTTTACTGAATGTGTTGGTGCCGGTCATGAGGCCTAATAACTGGGAAGTGCAATCCCTTCCCTTTCCTCTTCCAACCAAAGAGTCTAACAGAACTCTCACTTTGTAAAGACCCAGATCTCTTAATGATGTCAAGGACATGTGTAATAAACTTTTTCACTTTTTACCATCTGGCATTTATTCATCCTTCTTCCAAGAAAACTACTCTTTGCCTATTTAGGACCCAGATATTCAGATAGGGCTCCTCCCAGAATAAGCAAGGAGCCTTTGGACTAAGCCAATGAGAGCATCCCATTCCTGTTTTGTTTCACATTTATAACTGCAATTATATTGAGATATAATTCACACACCATACAATTCACCAGCCAAAGTGCACCCTTCAGCGGCTATCAGTACAGGCAGACCTCATTTTATCGTGGTTCACACTTTACTGTGCTTCACAGATACTGCATTTTTTACAGACTGAGGGTTGTGGTGAACCTGTGTGGAGCAAGTCTATCGGCACCATTTTCCAACACAGCACTGGCTCACTTTGTGTCTCTGTGTTACATTTTGGTAATCCTCCCAATATTTCAAACCTTCCACCAGCAAAAAGATTATGACTCACTGATGGCTCAGATGACGGTTAGAATTTTTTAGCAATAAAGTATTTTTTAAATTAGCATATGTACATTGTTTACTTTGACACAATGCTATTGTACAGTATAGTGTAAACATAACTTTTATATGCACTGGAAAACCTAAAAATTTGTGTGGCTCCTTTTATTTCAATATTTGCTCTATTGCGGTAGGCTGGAACTGAACCCATAGTATCTCCAAGGTATGCCTGTATATTCAGAGTATGTGAAACCATCACCACAATCACTTTTTCAACATTTTCATCACCTCAAAAAGAAATCCCATACCCTTTAGCTCTCACCCTCTTATCTACCAATTCCCCACCCCAGTTTTAAGAAATCACTGATATACTTTCTGTTTCTATGCGTTTGCCTATGTGGACATTTCACAGAAACAGAACTACGTAATATGTGTGTTTTTGTGACTGGCTTCTATAACTTAGCCTGATGGTTTCAGGGCTCATCCATATTGTAGCAGGTATCAGTACTTCATTCAATGGCTGAATAATATTCAATTGTACAGATATGCCACAAGTTGTTTATTCATTGATCAGTTGACAGACATTTAGGTTGTTTCCACATTTTGTCTGTCATAAATAATACTGCTATTGATCATATAAAAGTATTGATCACAAATAAACATTTGTGATCAATGTTTTTGTAGCTGAATATTTTCATTTATATTGATATATACCTAGGAATACAATTGCTGGGACATGTGGTAATTCTATGTGTAACCATTTGAGAAATTGCCAGACTGCTTTCCAAGGTAGTAGCACCATTCTACATTCCTGCCAGCAGTGTACGACAGCGGTCCCCAACGTTTTTGAAACCAGGGACCGGTTTTGTGGAAGACAATTTTTCCACAGATGGGGGGGTGGAAGGGGAATGGTTCAGGCGGTAATGCGAGTGATGGGAGGTGATGGGGAAGCAGCAGATGAAGCTTCGCTTGCCCACCGCTCACCTCCTGCTGTGCAGCCTGGTTCTTAACAGGCCACGGACCAGTACTGGTACCTGGGTGTTGGGGACTCCTGCAGTATGAGGGTTCCAATTTCTTCACATCCTTGTCAACACTTATGATCACCTGTCTTTTTTGAAACAGCCATCTTAGATGTGTATGAGATACATCCTAGGGGGTTATCTTGTGGTTTTGATTTACATTTCTCTGATGACAAATGATGTTGGGAATCTTTTCATGTCCTTATGGTCTATTTGTATATGTTTTTTGCATACATGTCTCTTCAGATCCTTTGCCCATTTAAAAATTGGGTATTTGTCTTTTTATCACTGAGTTGTGATAGTTCTTTATATATTCTGGATACAAGTCTCTAATCAGATATACAAGTTGTAAATTTTTCTCCAATTCCGTGGTGTCTTTTTACTCTCTTGATAGTATCCTTTGAAGCATAGAATATTTTAATTTTGATGAAGACCAATTTATTTTTTTCTTTTGTTGCTCATGTTTTTGGTGTCATACCTAAGAATCCACTGCCAAATCCAAGGTCATGCAGATTTACTCCTAAATTTTCTTCTAATCTCTTAGAGTTTTCTTCTAAGAAATTAGCATTTACATATATCTTACATTTAGGTCTTTGATCCATTTTGAGTTAATTTTTCAATAAGTATGAGGAAAGGGTCCAATTTCATCCTTTTACATGCAATTATCCAGCCATCTCAACATTATTTGTTGAAAAGATTATTCTTTATCCAATGGTCTTGACACCTTTGTTAAAATCAGTTGACCATAGACACATGGGTTTAATTTTGCATTCTCAGTTCTGTTCTATTGACCTATATGGCTATCCTTATGCCAGTAACACACTGTCTTGATGGCCCTCACTTTATAATAAGTTTTGAAATAGGAAAAATTTTGATATTTGAAAGCCTCCAACTTTGTTCTCGTTTTTCAAGATTATTTTGGCTACTCTGGGTCCCCTGCAATCCCATATTAATTTTAAAATCAGCTCATCGATTTGTACCAAGAAGCCAGCTGGGATTCCAGTAGAGACTGCACTGAATCTGAACAACAACTTGGAGAGTACTGTCAACTTAACAATATTAAGACATATGATCCATGAACATGGGATGTTTTCCATTTATTTAGATTTCCTTTAATTTCTTTCAAAAATGTTTTGTAGTTTTCAGAGCATAAGTTTTGCATTTTTTGTTAAATTTATTCCTAAATATTTAGTTCTTTTTAATGCAATTGTAATTATTTCCTTCATTCCATTTTCAGATTGTATAATAGAGAAGAACAAATCTGACCCCATATTGGATCTATTTCTCTTATTTAACCTTTGTATTCTATTGGTTTTTTTTACAAGTTAATCACTAAAAGGATGTTGCCTATAAGCTTAAATTATATATACTGACCCATCTCTGGGAACCCTGCCTCCCAGGTAATGAGCATTAAGCTAAAATACCTTTGTTTAGCTCACAGGAAACATCCTGACCAGGCCCACCCATGATTGACTACAAGAAGGAAGAAATTAACTCATTCCCTCCAGAGGATGACCAGGACTAGGAAATGTTTGCATTTACTTTCTCCTCTTTTAGTATAAAAGAAGCCTGAATTCTAACTCAGGGAACATGCTTCTCTGTGACACTCTTCCACCATCTTCTTGGTCTGCTGGCTTTTGAATAAAGTCACTATTCTTTGCCCCAACAACTCATCTCTCAATTCATTGGCCTGTCCTGCAGGGAGCAGTATAAGCTTGGACTCCGTAACAACTGTTCATTGTAATTGTATAGAAATACAATTGATTTTTGCATAATGATCTTGTATCCTGCAACTTTGCTGAACTTGTTTATTAGTTCTAACAGTTTTTAGTATAGTCCTTAGGACTTTCTTTATAAAAGATCATATGTCTTTTTTAAAAAAAATCTCTTAGAGAAACATAATCATAACAAAGAGGGAACAAGTTAATCTCAATGTATTATTTTCTAACAATTTTCTGGAGATGATAAGATAACATCCTCTGATCCTAAAGGATACTCTGCAAAGGAATTCAGGGGAGAAAAAATGCATCCTGTTTTCTCAGTTGACTGTACAATTAGGTTGGAAAATAATCACGTGTAACATTTTGCAGTTAGAAATAGATTATTCCATTTTATATAGCCACCTAGTGAACATAATGAGGAGAATTAAAAATCAGCTTTATAATAAAGTGAAAAAGCAAAATTCAAATTGATAAAGACACTCTGGAAATTCTCTAAAATAATACATAAGATTTTATTTGCTATACTAGGCAAAAGATCAGGAAAATGTTACCCAGTTCAGAAGACCAATGCAATGGAGTTTCTCTGAAAATAACAAATCCATTTACACCCAGCACAAAACATTTCTCATTCAATAGGTCTTATATTCCCAAAGTGCCTTGTTCTCTTGTTTCTTGTTATTTCTCAGCAGTTTCTGAATGTACCATAATTTATCCTCATGTTTCCCAGATACAGTGTTTGATGACTTGCAATAAAAGCGCTAAAATGATACCATGTTAGACTATTAGATCATATATCACCACAGCCTGGGCCAAACTGCTCCACATAAAAACATAGGCTTTAACCATACTCACAATGAAGAACACTGCCCTACTGTAAAAAGAAAAACCCAACCCTGGGCTGAAGTGCTCTCAGTGCTGCCCCCTCGTGGCAGATGCAGACAGAGGACACAGGGAGGTATTAGCTGGAGCACCCAGGCTCCTTTCAACCCTAGTTGGGAAAGGTCCTGAAAGGCTGACCAGTATGCTGCGATATACAGTAAGACCTTTTATTCTACCAAAAAGATATTGAGGGCTAAGAAAGTAAGATGTATCCCATGAATAAACAGTTCTTAATGTCCTTGAAGTATTTTGTGGCCCTGTCGTTGATGTGTATAAATATACCAATCATTTATTTTCATCAGAAGAGGATGTTGGAATTAATGTACCATGAACACTTGTTGCAACTATTCCACTTTCTCAACCTCTGTGATCTAAAGGAAAACATTTTCTCATTTGAGACTACTGAGGAGCTTTATAAAATATTTATTTGAGAATTACACTGACATCTAATGAGGCTAATAATGTGCTGACTGTAAACATCATGTTATTTCCTAAAACACTGATGTTCTGAGCAAATATTAATCCGTAGGTCTGTTCCCAATTCATTATCTGAATTAATTATATATTCAGATAATTCTCAGCAAACGAGTGTTATTAAACTATGGAAATATTCATTAGCAATAAATGTATCTAAATGTGATTTTTTTAATCACTGAGGGAATAAGAAACATATTTAAGAAAAATCATTCCTATTTGCAAAATGTAAAAATGAAATATTTGAAATGATAATTATTTTTACCAGTTTGTTCACTGTTGAAATTAGACTGACAACTTTCTTGCTTTCATTTTGTTCGTTGTTAGAATGTTCAACCACTTTGACCAGGAATCAGGGGATTTATTAAAATCCTAGAAAAAAAAAACCCCATGAATAATTGGCTCCTCCTTATGGCACATTTGATAAACATACTCTCTTATAGCTAGTGGGAAGCAGCCTCATAGCACAGGGAGATCAGCTTGGTGCTTTGTGACCACCTAGAGGGGTGGGATAGGGAGGGTGGGAGGGAGACACAAGAGGGAGGAGATATGGGGATGTATGTATATGTATAGCTGATTCACGCTGTTATAAAGTAGAAACTAACACACCATTGTAAAGAAATTATACTCCAATAAAGATGTTAAAAAAAGAAACACCCTCTCTTGCAAAAATATGTTCTAATTCTGGGCTAATTAACACCAAATGTTTCTTTGAGAAATGACTATTTCTACAATATTGTGACATACAATTTTTAATAATTATAGTTAGGAATGAATATAAGATACTGAGTATACCTATGATTGTGGTGAAAACACCGAAGCATAATCACATTAATTTCGCATCTCAAACAAATTTCAATATTTATCCCATTCCAACCGACTTTCATTGCACATCTACCACCTGTAAAGTACTTGGTAGAGTTTTATTTTATTAGTTATTTATTAAAAAAAAATTTAGATGATGGAAATCTTTAAAATATTGAAATTCAATTAACATAAAATTGTGTAAGTCTAAGATGCACAACACATTGATTTGATACACTTATATATTACACTATGATTATCACTGTCATATTTGACAGCACCTCCATCATCCCAAATAATTAACATTTCCCTTTGGTGCTGAGAACATTTAAGATCTAGTCTCTTAGCAGCTTTGAAAGATACCATACATAATCATAATGCTGTGCATTAGAGCTCCAGAACTTATTCCTGTTCTAACTGCAAGTGTGTGCCCTTTGATCAACATCATCTCAACTACCCCATCTCATAGCCCCTGGCAACCACCATTCTACTCTCTGTTTCTGTGAGTTCAGGTTTTTCAGATTCCACATACAAGTGATATCATATAATATTTGTCTTTCTCTGTCTGGTTTATCTTACTTAGCATAATGCCCTCAAGATCCATCTATGTTTTTGCAAATGGTATTTCCTTCTTTCTTATGGCTGAATAATATTCATATCCATATATATATATATCACAACTTCTTTATCCATTCATCCATTTATGGACTCTTCAGTTGTTTCTGGATCTTGGCTATTGTGAATAATGCAGAAATGAACATGGGGGTGCACATATCTTTTCAGTATGTGGTTGTCATTTCCTTTGGATACATACCCTGGAGTGGGATTGCTGAATCTTTTGGTAATTCTATTTTTAACTTTTTGAGGAACCTCCATCCTGTTATGCATAGTGGCTGAATCAATTTACATTCTCACCAACAGTGCACAAGCGTTCCCGTTTCTCTACTTCCTTGGCAACACTGTTATTTCTTGTTTTTTTGATAACAGCCATTCTAACAGTTGTTAGGTGATATCTCATTCTGGTCTTCATTTGCATTTCCCTGATTATTAGTGATGTTGAGCATCTTTTCATGTACCTGTTGGCCATTTGGATGTCTTTTTTGGAAAAATGTCTATTCAGTTCCTCTGCCCATTTTTAAATCGGATTTTTTTGATGTGGAGTTGTATGAGTTATTTATATATTTTGGATATTAATTTTTTATCAAATATGGTTTGAAAATATTTCTCCCATTCTGTAGGTTACTTTTTCATTTTGTGGTTTTCTTTTGTAGTGCAGAAGCTTTTTAGTTTGATGTGGTCTCACTTGTTGATTTTTGATTTTGTTGTTTGTCCTTTTGGTGTCATATCCAAAAATTTGTTATCAAGACCAACATCAAGGAGCTTTCCCCCTATGTTTTCTTCTAGGAGTTTTATGGTATCAAGCCTTATGTTTAAGTCTTTAATCCATTTTGAGTTCATTTTTGTGATCGGTGTAAGATAAAAATCCAATTTCATTTTTCTACATGGGTTTATCCAGTTTTCCCAAAGAGACTATTCTTTCCCCTTTGAGTATTTTTGACCCCTTGTCAGGTGTTAGTTGACTGTATATGTGGGGGTTTATTTCTGGGCTCTCTTCTGGTCCATTGGTCTATGTATCTATATTTATACCACTGTCATACTGTTTTAATTACTACAGCTTTGTAATGAAATTTGAAATCAGGAAGTGTGATGCTTCCAGTTTTGTTCTTTCAGGATTATGATAGCTATTCTGGGTCTTGTAGTTCCATACACGTTTTAGAGTTTTTCTATTTTTGTGAAAAATGCCATTGGAATGAAACTTAAAAGCTTTCGCACACCAAAGGAAACCATAAACAAGATGAAAAGACAGCCCTCAGAATGGGAGAGAACATTTGCAAATGAAGCAACTGACAAAGGATTAATCTCCAAAATTTACAAGCAGCTCATGCAGCTCAATATTAAAAAAAAACAGATAACCCAATCCAAAAATGGGCAGAAGACCTAAATAGACATTTCTCCAAAGAAGATATACAGATTGCCAACAAACACATGAAAGAATGCTCAACATCATTAATCATTAGAGAAATGCAAATCAAAACTACAATGAGATATAATTTCACACCAGTCAGAATGGCCATCATCAAAAAATCTACAAACAATAAATGCTGGAGAGGGTGTGGAGAAAAGGGAACCCTCTTGCACTGTTGGTGGGAATGTAAATTGATACAGCCACTATGGAGAGTAGTATGGAGGTTCCTTAAAAAACTAAAAATAGACCTACCATACGACCCAGCAATCCCACTACTGGGCATATACCCTGAGAAAACCATAATTCAAAAAGAGTCATGTACCAAAATGTTCATTGCTGCTCTATTTACAATAGCCAGGACATGGAAGCAACGTAAGTGTCCATCAACAGATGAATGGATAAAGAAGATGTGACACATATATACAATGGAATATTACTCAGCCATAAAAAGAAATGAAATTGAGTTATTTGTAGTGAGGTGGATGGACCTAGAGTCTGTCATACAGAGTGAAGTAACTCAGAAAGAGAAAAACAAATACCGTATGCTAACACATATACATGGAATCTAAGAAGAAGAAAAAAAAAGGTCATGAAGAACCTAGGAGCAAGATGGGAATAAAGACACAGACCTACTAGAGAATGGACTTGAGGATATGAGGAGGGGAAAGGGTAAGCTGTGACAAAGTGAGAGAGTGGCATGGACATATATATACTACCAAATGTAAAATAGATAGCTAGTGGGAAGCAGCCACATAGCACAGGGAGATCAGCTCGGTGCTTTGTGACCACCTGGAGGGGTGGGATAGGGAGGGTGAGAGGGAGGGAGATGCAAGAGGGAAGAGATATGGGAACATATGTATATGTATAACTGATTCACTTTGTTATAAAACAGAAACTAACACACCATTTTAAAGCAATTATACTCCAATAAAGATGTTAAAAAAATAAAAATAAAAAAATAAAGAATTCTGTTTAAAAAATGCCATTGGAGATAGCATTGAATCTATAAATGGCTTTGGTAATATGTACATTTTAACAATATTAATTTTTCTGATCCATGAACACAGGATATGTTTCCATTTACGTCTTCTTCAATTTACTTCATCAAACTCTTGTGCTTTTCATTGTATGGATTTTTACTTCCTTGGTTAAGTATTTTATTGTTTTGAATACTATTTTGAATGAGATTGTTTTCTTTATTTCTTTTTCAGATATTTTGTTGTTAGTGTATAGAAATACAACTGCTTTCTGTATGCTGATTTCATATCTTTCAGTTTTACTGAATTTATTGATTAGTTCCAACATTTTAAAGACTTTGCATTACCTACTGGGACATCACCATTTTTCTCATGAAGTTGCACTACTGAGAGATAACATTGTGAAAGGTAAGGATTTTCTTCCTTTTGAGTATGGTCTCAATCACCAAATGGCAAGTGACAATGAGGTGCTTATCAAGTCCATAGGGAAGGTCTATTGGGCCCAGCTGGAGGCAAAGATTCCTTGCTTAAAGTTCCCCCCTGCCTCTTCTGTGCTCCAAACTGCCATGTCACCTGATATGGTTAACTACACTTGGCTGATCTTTGTCATAACTCCACACATGAAACTCCTTCGGATCTGGAACACTGCTGCCACAGGGGCGGTGGCCAGGCGGGGCTGTGTACTCTGCCTTGTAACGGGCCCATTCAGGTTAACAGAAGGTCAGTTAGCAAGAGACCTCATTCATATAGCTCCAAAGTAGATTCAAAGCAAACCTCAAAAAGTTTTATGATAATTCAGTTTTTGTTTCAGCTTCCAAGAAGGTCAAGGGGGAAACTTTGGGGATTTGACAGATTTTAGAAAGGCAAATGGTACAAAAAAATGACAGTTTCTTATAGAGAGGCTTTCCATGACAGCATTGTCTTGAACTTATTTCAAAGGTAAGGGAAAAAAATCTAAAAGCCTATACCACTCATGAGTGATTTGAAAATGTTTACATTTGTATGCTAAGGCCACATTTCAGGGTTAAAGAAAACCTGAGTATAATTAGCATCTTCCATTAATGACTGATATTTACTGAGTGCTTCCTATGTGCTGGGTATCATACTAAAGGAATAACATTTATTATGCTATTATCATCTTATTAAATCCTCCCAATAATCCAGTGAGGTAGATACTGCTACTCCTTACATATTATAGAGGGAACTGAGGCTCAAAAATGAAGTGAATGTTCCCAAATCACAGTCAATTAATGGCAGATCTAAGACTGAAATCTGATCTGTCTTCAAAGACAGTACCCTCAAGCATTATGTTATAATTCTCCTTTTCTAATGCCTCTGCCTTCCTTTTGCTCACCTCTTCTCACCATTTACACCACTTTATGTCTCAGTATGCCATCATGTGATTTCATCTTTCTCTGTTATGAGGGATGGAATCCAAGTCTGCCCATCCATCCTTCTGTCTATCCATCCCTTCCTCCCTCCCTCCTTTCCTTCCTTATTAACAAAGTTTTACTAAAGCTATTTTCTGAGTGCTGCGTCTCCAAAGCTCCCACAATCCCTAAGGGCAGGATCTACATTTTCTATTGTGATATTCCCTATGCTTACCAAGACTACAGGTGTAAATTAGAGAGTGAATACATGAATGATATTTAGAGCAAAGTCATGCTCTGTAGGAACCTCACATGCTTGGGGCTACAGCAAAGAATCTGGACTTTCTAGCAACTGCTGCTGAGAATAAACAAGTTATGATGAATGACTGACAAGTGTTGATTCATTTGAGGAACAGCCTAGAAAGCAGCTAGAGGCACCCACTATTCCACTGTATATCTAATCCTCTTCCCTTTCTTTGCACAACTCGCCAGATTGAGGTGCAAAAACTTAAAATAAGAGGTTTAATTATGTGTTCTGAGGGTACCATTTGTGTTTTATGTTGGTTCATTTGTTTGTTGCTTAAAAGTACTCCAGATATAAGAAAGTTGATTTTTTTTCCTTAGTTCCTCTGTTGTCAGCTACAAGTGACCCTCCTTCTTTAAAAATATGTGATTGTGTGGTGTTGATTAAGGGTCTTCTGTTTTTCCACCTTAGACATTCAACAATAATCTCATTATTTAGGAGTGAGATCAGTTTGGGTGGAATACTAAATATATTCACATGTTTCTAGAGTTGAAGGAAAAGTTTGAGGTACTGCTTTTGCTCTTCATACACATATCCACTATTCATAAAGATGAGTATCAGAAACCCTGTCTAGGACTTCCACGGTGGTACAGTTGTTAAGAGTCTGCCTGCCAATGCAGGGGACACGGGTTCTAGCTCTGGTCCAGGAAGATCCCACATGCCGTGGAGCAACTAAGTCCGTGTGCCACAACTACTGAGCCTGCATGCCACAACTACTGAAGTCTGTGCGCCTAGAGCCCATGATCCACAACAAGAGAAGCCACCACAATGAGAAGCCAGTGCACCCCAACAAAGAGTAGCCCCCGCTCACTGCAACTAGAGAAAGCCCATGCGCAGCAATGAAGACCCAACACAGCCAGAAAGAAAGAAACCTTATTTATCTTCACTGCTTACAAGTAATGCTGACTGCCTTCCAAGGTAAATGGAAAAATCACTGTGACTAAAGAAAACAAAAATCCTAAACATGGCTCTTTCTATTCGGGATCTATCTATGGTTTTGCTTATTGCAAAATGCAATCTTTTGAAACAACAAAAAACCAAAGGGGCCTTAAATAACAATAGCAGCAATAAAAGAGGCAGAGTCTTTTTTTCTGTCCCTAGTAACACTCTCATGGGAATACCTTTATGTGAGACTGTCATGTACAAGTTATGAAATCAAGTGTGAGCTCTGAGAGGCCTGAGAATTTTACAATCTTTTAACTACTTAATAGTGTACAAATCAGACCTATTCTTAGTCTATATAAACCAAACAAATTCTCAGCTGCACAGGCATCTCTGCAGGACCTTTGGAAATAACAGACCATGATTCTTTTCCATGACTATTGATAATCATTGTCCTTGCCAGTCTTAAGCCTGTAGGAACATGTGATGCCTGGTATGGCTAGTGACTATTCATATAAAATAATTGATAGAATAGAATTGAGAATTCACAAATAAAACCTTAAATTTAGAATGATTTATTTTTGACAACGGTCCCTTGGCAATTGAATGGGGAAAGAATAATCCTTCTCAACAAATAGTGCTCAGACAACTGTATGTCCATGTGCAAGATGCAAAGATGAAGTTGGATCCCTATGTCACATCATGTACACAATTAATTCAAATTGGGTAATAAAGATAAGAGCTAAAACTATACAATTCTTAGAAGAAAACAGGAGTAAATCTTCATGATTTTGGAATAAGTGATGGTTTTTTAAAAATATGACACCAAAAACACAAATGATAAAAGAAAGCAAAGGATAAGTTAACATCATAAAAATTAAAAACTATGATTCATTAGGTTAATGTGAATAAAAACCACAATGAGAGAACTCCCTGGTGGTCCAGTGGTTAGGACACTGCACTTTCACTGCCAAGGGCATGGGTTCAATCTCTGGTCAGGGAACTAAGATCCCACAAGCTGTGCAACGTGGCCAAAAAAAAAAAAAAAAAAATTCTTCATAACCACTAGGAAGGCTAGACTAGACAAAGACAGAAGACAACAAGTGCTGACAAGGATGTGGACAAATTTAGAACCCTCATACATTGCTGGTGGGATGGGTAAAATGGTGCAGCTTCTTTTGAAAACCATTTGGCAGTTTCTCAAATGGTTAAACCCTGTATTACCATATGATCCAGCAATTCCACTCCTAGGTTTATACCCAGGAAAAATGAAAGCATGTGTTCACAAAAAACTTGTATTTGAATGTTCATTATCTTTAATAGCCAAAAGATGGAAAACCCCAACTGTCAATCAACTGATGAATGGATAAATAAAATGTGGTTTATCCATAGAAGGGAATACTATTCAACAATAAAGAAGAAAGAAGGTCTGATACATGAATGAAGTTTTTAAAATTATGCTAAGTGAAAGAAGCCAGTCACATTTTTTATACAAGTAGAACAAAAAATCTTAAAATTTGTATGGAGACACAAAAGACCCCAAATAGCCAAAGCAGTATTGAGGGAAGAAAACGGAGCTGGAAGAATCAGGCTCCCTGACTTCAGGCTATACTACAAAGCTACAGTAATCAAGACAGTATGGTACTGGCACAAAAACAGAAATATAGATCAATGGAACAGGATAGAAAGCCCAGAGATAAACCCACGCACCTATGGTCAACTAATCTATGACAAAGGAGGCAAGGATATACAATGGAGAAAAGACCGTCTCTTCAATAAGTGGTGCTGGGAAAACTGGACAGCTACATGTACAAGAATGAAATTAGAACACTCCTTAACACCATACATAAAAATAAACTCAAAATGGATTAGAGACTTAAATGTAAGAACGGACACTATAAAACTCTTAGAGGAAAATACAGGAAGAACACTCTTTGACATAAATCACAGCAAGATCTTTTTTGATCCACCTCCTAGAGTAATGGAAATTAAAACAAAAATAAACAAAGGGGACCTAATGAAACTTAAAAGTTTTGCAAAGCAAAGGAAACTACAAACAAGATGAAATGACAACCCTCGGAATGGGAGAAAATATTTGCAAACAAAGCAACGGACAAAGGATTAATCTCCAAAATATATAAACAGCTCATGCAGCTCAATATTAAAAAAACAAACAACCCAACTAAAAAATGGACAGAAGACTTAAATAAACATTTCTCCAAAGAAGACATACAGATGGCCAAGAAGCACATGAAAAGCTGCTCAACATCACTAATTATTAGAGAAATGCAAATCAAAACTACAATGAGGTATCACCTCACACCTGTTAGAATGGGCATCATCAGAAAATCTACAAACAACAAATGCTGGAGAGAGTGTAGAGAAAAGGGAACCCTCTTGCACTGTTGGTGGGAATGTAAATTGATACAGCCACCATGCAGAACAGTATGGAGGTTCCTTAAAAAACTAAAAATAGAATTATCATATGACCCAGCAATCCCACTACTAGGCATATACCCAGAGAAAACCATAATTCAAAACGACGCATGCACCCCAATGTTCATTGCAGCACTATTTACAATAGCCAGGTCATGGAAGCAACCTAAATGCTCATCGACAGACAAATGGATAAAGAAGATGTAAATATATACAATGGAATATTACTCAACCATAAAAAGGAACAAAATTGGGTCATTTGTAGAGACATAGATGGATCTAGAGACTGTCATACAGAGTGAAGTAAGTCAGAAAGAGAAAAACAAATATCGTATATTAACGCATATATGTGGAACCTAGAAAAATGGTACAGATGAACCGGTTTGCAGGGCAGAAATAGAGACACAGATGTAGAGAACAAACGTATGGACACCAAGGGGGTAAAGTGGCGGGGTGGTGGTGGTGGTGAGATGAATTGGGAGATTGGGATTGACATATATACACTAGTATGTATAAAATGGATAACTAATAAGAACCTGCTGTAAAAAATAAATAAATGAATAATAACATAAGCAAAGCCAGTCACAAAGGGCCAAATGTTGAATGATTTCATTTATATGAAATATATGAAATGTCCAGAATAGGTAACCCATAGAAATAGAAATTAGATTAGTGTTAACTAGGGAATGGGGACAGAGGAGAATGAGATGTAACTGCTAATGAGTATGGGGTTTCCTTTAGGAGTGATGAAAATGTTCTAAAATTAGATCATGGTGATGGTGGCACAAGCGTGTAAATATGTTAAAAACCAATGGATTGCATACTTTAAAAGGATGGATTATATATGAATAAAGCTGTTAGTAAAAATCAAATCAGATTGAGAAACATTTATTGAATAGTTGCTTTATTGTCTGTTTTTTTCTGAATATATTGGAAGCTCCAAATTAGAGTTCTATTGCATCCCCTAATGCACCTAGCTGAGAGATTAGAAATAAAAATTTTGTCACCCAATAATTTTTTATCAGTCAAATTTAAAGCATCTAAGAACGTCAGCTAGGCAAGGAATCAGGAAGTCAATTCACCTATCTATTATAATTGAAAAAGTGATTTATATGTATATTCCAACCAAATGAGATAAAGACAAATCAATACAATAAGAAGAAAGTTGGGGCAAAAATGACAGGGGAATCTTCCCTTATCTGCTTTAAAATGAAAGTTAGAAATCCAATTATGGATTATGTTTTCTCATGGGTTCTTTGCTTTGGGGGCTTCCTCAGTTATTCCACTTAAGATTTTTATCGCAGTCACAGGACTAGATCTTTTATTATTATTTTTAAGTCTATGCCTTAGGTGAAATCTCTTGCCATGTTTGATGACCATCTAAATTAAATATTGATACTGTTCTGTTTCAACACTTCTAAAATTTTTTTATATGGTTGTGACGTTGTGCTAAAAGAATGATTAAACAAAAAATATTTCCACCTTCTACAAATAGAAGTCTGCATAATAGAGAATTTTACTGGAAGGACTTGATATTATTTGCTGCCAACCTCGCTATATAATCCTCCACTTTCCCACTTGTGAATATCTTTTAATTATGCTTAAATTGATACATATGGTGTGAACTCATCTATGTAAAAATAATGTACATAGAAAAAAAACCTTAAGAAAACATTCCAAAAATTTTTAATGGTTATGCCATTTCTAGTTTAAAAAACCCCTGGAGATTTTTATTTTATTCTTCTACTTTTCTGTATTTCTAAATTAACCTGAGTAACCATATATTTATTTTAAAAAATAATATTTAAAAATTTGCCACTGATACAAGCACTCAGATAATAAAATTCCAAAAAAGGCTGAATAAAATGTTTTAAAATCTTTTTTATTAAGCTAACAAGCAAGTAAGGAAGTGCCCAGAGTTTGACAATGAAGCCAGAGTACAAATCAAGCATGAGGAATGGGCACTGAAGACAGCTGCTGCTCTAAGGGTAACTGCTGATCCTTTCACTTACAGCCTTAAATTTCAGCAGCCACGTGGAGGGACAGCAGGCAGAGCCTTGAGCTTGAGCAAGGAAGGAGAACCCTGTAAGGCCATAACCTTCAAAGAAAGAGTGAACTAGAAAAAGAAAATATACCCAGAACAGGGAAAGTATAAGAAAACCTGCCTGTTCTGTCCTTGAATCTGGGTAAAGGGGGTAAACAATCTTCCTTGAGAATTCATAAAAAGCACATAGGTTTGCAGTTTACATTCACACCACTGGCATGCGTTCAGAAGGTCAGGCTTATTTGAAAGTGGCATTTCTTAGTTGTTATGGCCCCCAGGAGTTTGACAGAAGCAAATGAAAGCTGTCTTTGGAGGAATGCACTTTCAACATAGGTCACTAAGAATTTCCACGGATATAATCCAGATGAACATGGAGTCACAATAAATATACACATCAACACAAGCACAGACAAAACACATAAATAAATGTTTCCTTGAATAAAATCAGCACAAGACCAAAAAACATATTTAGACTTCCAAAGATTTAAAATATTGGAGTTATCACATGTGGAAATAACATGTATGTAAGTAAGAAGACACTATGAAAAAAGACCAGGACGATTTGGGGAAAAAAAATCTAGAAATCATGATTAAAATGAAATACTTGGGGAGAAAACACTTGGTGAATGAGTTAAATAACAGATTAGACATAGCTGAATAGAAAATTAACAAACTGAAAAATCAGAAAAAATCACCCATAATGCAGTATAGACAAATAAACAAAACATTACAAAGAGATAGAGTGAAGGAGAGACACTATATTTAAAGAGATAATAGCTTAGATTACCTAAAAAGTAATGACAGCTAGCCTGATGGCAAACAGCTCAATACCAACAATGAGAGGGAGAAAACACAGGAATTAGCCCTTCAAAATACTGAGAGAAAACAACTAGTGATTTTGAATTGTATTCTCTTTCCAGAATGTGAACAAAGATATTTTCAGAAAAACTAAAACTGTGTTTACTACCAAGAGAACTTCATCAGCAGAACTTCTAAAAAATTTATTTCAGGAAGAAGGATAATGGAAATATAAGTTGAAAGAAGAAATGATGAGTAAAAAAATTGGTAATATGCAGGTAAATCTAAATAAACATTGATTATCTGAAATAATGACAATAATAATGCTAATATCCAATTTGTTAGGCTTCAAAAAAGAGAAATAAAATACTTCAATACAATAGCAGCATGTAAAATTACTGTTTGGGTTGATCAGAGTTAGCGTTCTAAGGTCCTTGAATTTTCTGGAAGGAGGATAAAGATATTAATTATCTTATGACTTTGGTAAGTATGCATGTTAAAATTTCAAGAATAACATTAAAAGAATAGAAATCAAGAGTATAACTTCCAAGCCAGTGTAGGTTAAAAAATGGAATAAGAATGACAATCTCCTTTCCCTCCCACACACAAAACTCCACCAACCCAGAGGAAGAGGGGAAAAGAGAAGAAAAAAAAAAAGCATAGAAAAAGAGATAAATACAAAGCCAATGTTTAAATGAGATTTTAAAAAACCCTTCAATATAGGGCTTCCCTGGTGGTGCAGTGGTTGAGAATCTGCCTGCTAATTCAGGGGACACGGGTTCGTGCCCCGGTCTGGGAGGATCCCACATGCTGCAGAGCAACTAGGCCCGTGAGCCACAACTACTGAACCTGCGCTTCTGGAGGTTGTGCTCCGCAACAAGAGAAGCTGCGACAGTGAGAGGCCTGCAAACTGCGATGAAGAGTGGCCCCCGCTTGCCACAACTAGGGATAGCCCTCGCACAGAAACGAAGACCCAACACAACAAAAATAAATAAATTAATAAACTCCTACCCCCAACATCTTCTTAAAAAAAATACCCTTCAATATATCAATAATGTATAGCAAAAATCACAATAAATGTAAATGAACTAAACTTAACTCTTAAAAGACAATGATTATAAATTTAGATTAAAAATTAATTCCTGCTATATGCTATTCATACAGGATATAAGCAGTATTACCCTTAATATGAGATGAGAAGGACCTCTGATCTGGGCCCTATGCTACTCAAAATGTGGTTCTTGGACCAGTAGCTGCATGGAGTGCTTGTTAGAAATTCAGATTCTCAGGCCCTGACTCAGACCTAAAGATTCAAATTCTGCATTTTAATAAGATCCTCAGGTGATTCATACACACATTTATGTTTGAGAAGCACTGCTTAAAGGGCAGAGAAAATCATAAACAGTGCACAATTATATCAAAGACCACACGGGCACCTCTCTCATTGTTAGAGTATTATCCATAATTGTAAACAACCACTCATACTGAACACCATTCAGGCCCCAGAAAAAGTGCTTCTCCATATTTCTTGCCCTCTGCCCTTGAAACAAAAGGCCACTGTGTTCAAATGCTATGAAGATTTATGGATTGTACTGTTGCTAGGGTGGAGCTTGTCACTGCTTCAGTGTGTGTAAGGGGAAGGGGGTAGAATGAGAAGAATTTTAGATTGAGATAAAATAGAACATGAGAAAAAGAGCCTCGGGGGAAAAAACTGAAAAAATAAATAGAAAATCTTCAAAGAAGTAGTCTACTTACATTTTAAGGAATTGGAGATAATGCAAGTAGACTGACTTTTGTCAAGCATTACCCACATAAAATTATCAAGCATGACATTACAACCTTTTCCCTTAATGAAGATTTAATTATTGATCAAAAAATAAAATGTACAAGATAATTATTCTGATCAAATCCATAACTGTGGTAGGTCACATGAAATCTCTGAAACTTGGAAATCTTTCCTAAATGAAAACATAATTACTGATTAAAGCAATTAGGATGTATGTGGGCCTCCATTTGTACTCTTGCCTCAGGCCCTGCAAATATTAGCGACAGGTCTGGCCATATACAAAACATAAGCATACAAAAGACTAAAAGTTATAGGATGGATATAAAAGGCAAAAAGATACAAAAGGCAAACATTAGCCAAAAGAAATCTTAATGGCTATCAGCAAAATGGAAACAAAACAGACTTTAAATCACACACAATTTTTTAAAAAACACATAACATGTTCACAATTAAGTTTAAAAAATGAAGAATGCAATGCAGAAGATTGTCAGAAATAAACCAAAACTATACCATTACTTACACTAAAATGGTAGGATTATGGGAACATTTCCCCTTTTTATTTTTCAAAACGTTTACATGATCTTTAGACAAATGTAACTAGTGCAATTGATGGCTTCTTCTTGTCTTTATTTTTTTACTTTTATATTTTTTGCATGTAAGTGGGAAACAGCTAGGGGTAGAGTGACCTTCCAGGTGTGAGGTGATCAGAGCTAGAGACTCAGGTGCTGTCATGGGGATGGGAAAGGAGGGAAAAAGGAAGGAGGTACTTCAAAAAATCAAGAAGAACACCAATGTTCATTGCTGCATTATTCCCAATAGCCAAAAGGTGGAAACAACCCAAGTGTCAATCAAAAGATGAGTGGATTAACAAAATATGGCTTATCCATAAAATGGAATATTATTCAGCTGTGTAAATGAACAAAGTTCTGATCATGCTACAACATGGATGAAAAGATTACGCTAAGTGAAATGTCAGACATAAAATGACAAATACTCAATGACTCCACTTTATGAAATGTGTAACACAAGCAAATTCATAGAGACAGAAACAAAGTAGAATGGAGATTACCAGGGGCTGGAGGGAGAGGAGAATAGGGAGTCATTACTTAATGGTTACTGAGTCTCTGTTTGGGGTGATGAAAAATTTTTGGAAATAGTGGTGATGATTGACAACACAGTGAATTAATTAAAATGTAATTAAAATGCCACTGAATTGTACACTTAAAATGTCAAATTTTATGTTACACATGTGTCACCACAATAAAAACATTTGTAAAGGTGGATCAGACAGATATAGAGAACAAACTAGTGGTTACCAGTGGGAAGCAGGAAGAGGGGTAGGGGCAGGGCAATAAAGAGGTAGGGAGTAAGAGGTACAAACTATTAGGTATAAAATAAGCTACAAGGATATATTGCACAACATGGAGAATATAGCTAACATTTTATAATACCTATAAATGGAGTATAACCTTCAAAAATTGCGAATCACTATAGTGTACACCTGCAACATGTAATATTGTACAACAGCTATACTTCAATTAAAAAAATAAAGTGGGTTTTTTGTAGACAACAACAACAGCAACAAAAATGGAGCAGAAGGATTCAGTGATGCTTCAATCTAGAGGATAAAGGAGGGAGTTCAGGCATCAAAACAAAGGACTGATTTCATAAAGAGCTTATTGGCAAAGATCTCCTGTTCTCCAATTCATCCCTTTTCTTGGAAGCCACCAAACCAAGATGTATAAAATATACCCCCTGCCAGTTGGCTGTCATGGGAGAAGCAGGCCCTGATGTCTTTAATGACAGAATTATTCTACCCATGGACTAGAAGAATAATGAGGAGTTCTGAAATTATGCTAAAGTCAAGAAATAACACTAAGCACATATTTGAAAAATGTAAAAAAGAGTAGCTCAGAGACATCATTGAGTACTAAAAAAAAAGTCAAGAAGAACAGTCACAGATTCAACAATTTGGGTTAAAATAAGATAAAGGAATTAAAATGTTTTATAAAACTAGAAGATAAAAAAAATACAGAAAAGTTTGCTGATTAAGAAGGTGATACTTACAAACATTTGTGTCACAAAATTTCTTTTTAGGATAGACAGTTATATCAAAGTAAACCTGCATTGTATACGGGCAAGCAATTAGATCTGTAATATATATGGGCAGGGAATTAAATCGCAAGTGGAAGCCCAGAAAATAAAGGCTAACGTGAGGCATACATCTGGAAAGGGACCAGCCACTGACCAGGAAGATGTCGATCATCTCTGAGTCCTGGAAGCCCGTATGAGTGTGCCACCTGCTATGTCCCCAAAATAGCTACTGATGGGTTGGAGGGAATTTAGAGAAAAGTGACCAGAAGGATTAAGGGACTGTTGGGAATGATTCATAAAACTGAAAAATCCTGGAACACTTTCTGTAACTAAGCAAACAGGCAGAGGATGGAAGGTAGGGATGGAAGCATCGTCACCACTAAAAAGTGCTGGAGAGTTGTAAACAATGAGGAAAGAGAAGAGTGTTTAGGGAATTGCCTGGTGGTCCAGTGGTTAGGACTCCAAACTTTCACTGCTGAGGGTGCGGGTTCGAATCCCTGGTCGGGGAGTCGGGGAACTAATATCCCACAAACCGCGCACCACCACCAAAGGAAAAAACAAAAGTGTTTATGTTAATAAGGGATGTACACATCTTCAGGATTAATAAGTGGAGAACTCAGTACCAATATCAAGACACATTTACTAATTATCCCAGCTCTAACTGGAATATATTTGGGTTTTAAGGTATTAAAAAAGATGTCTTTTGGGGACTTCCCTGGTGGTGCAACAGTTAAGAATCCACCTGCCGATGCAGGGGACACAGGTTTGAGCCCTGGTCCAGGAAGATCCCACATGCCGCAGAGCAACTGGGCCTGTGTGTCACAACTACTGAGCCTGCGTTCTAGAGCCAGCGAGCCACAACTACTGAGCCCACGTGCCACAACTACTGAAGCCTGCGCGCCTAGAGCCCGTGCTCCGCAACAAGAGAAGCCACTGCAATGAGAAGCCGGCACACCGCAACAAAGCCCCAATGCAGCCACAAAAAAAAAAAAGTCTTTAGGATCTAACTGTATAGCTCATTCCCTCTGCTATACTACCAATCACGTGATATGGTAATACTATATACATATAGACCCCAAATACCTAACATATATGAATTAAAAGCAGGATAGAAGTACATTAAAGTGTAACAGATACATACGTTTGATATGTATGAAAAAAGTCTGTAAGGAAATACATTAAATTATCAACAGTAATTATGTCTGGGTGGTAAGTTTATGAATAATTGTTATTTTCTTTTTTTACCATTTGCCATTTTGAGAAGACAATGAGAATATATGCAACTGGGTGGGGGTAAAGTTTGGTTTTCAAAACTAGCCTTCTATGTCTCTTCTCTCATTTCTTTTTCAACATGCTATTGCGGGGATGATGCAGAAGCAGCTCTTCTCAGGTAGAAGGCGTTCCATGCTCTCAAATATGGCCTACAGGCATAGTTTTCATGAGACAGTACTGAGTTTTGGCGTTCTCAGGCAGAATACCCTGGACGATACAGATCTGCCTCCTTTCCATCCTTCAGACCTTCTAAAGGGTGAGACACCATCAAGATGCTCTGTGGGCCCATTAAGAATGATCCTTCACTTGGCAGAGATTAATAACTCCCTTGAGGACCTGAGCCTGCTCATCTTAGCAGGCCACCATGGTGTTCATTTCAGGAAAAAAAAACAACAACAGTGTGATTCCTAGTCAGAGGAACTTATTTTCGACGGATTCCTTGTCCGTTGATGTTCTATTCTGTTGTCACACAGCACGACAAATCACATTCAAACATAATAATGTCAAATCACTGTTACCCCACTGCAGAGCCCGTGACAAGCCACCCTTATTGCCTTTCTAGAACCCAATCAGTATTTCATGCCTGTACAGCCAGAAAGAGAGCCCCTTTGTTAACAGGGAAGAAGCAACTGGTCTTATTTTTTCACTCTGGTCCTTTTTCTTGGTCCTGGGTCCAGTTATTTCATCTTTATACTTCACTAGTGCAGGCCCATCCAGTCTGGATACCCTGTTCTCTTATGACAGCTTTCTCTGACTTTTATTTCTGAACTTCTGTATTAAAACTCCATCACATTTCAAATGGAGCCAAAACCACACACAGTTGTTAGTAAGAGTGATGGGCATAATTCTTCAAGGGATTCATGATGGCTAGAGCATCAGGATAAAGCTTCTTTTTCTTTGGTAGCAGGGAACACACACAGATTCTTATAATCCCCTCCCCCTTTTCCAAGTTCCAGAAAACAAGCAGAATGTGATCACTTCCACCACTTTGTTCAAAACATGCAACAAGAGGAATAAAAATGAAATGATCCAGCTTTATGATTTGCACTACAGAATGGAAGCACATACTACTTAGGTAATGGGAGACGACTTGGAAATCCCTGATGGCAGCCTGGCAGGTGCAACATTGCCAAGTAACTCCAAATAGGAGCCCCAAAAAACCAGAGTTCATTCAGATGTATATATTTTTTGCTCCCAACCAAATGCTTTTGAATGAATTAGGAACCAGACCCCCCCCCCCACCTTGACAAGCTTTTCCTTCTGGTGCAAGGCAAACAGAAACTTTACTTTTCTTAGAAGATGTGAACAGACTTAAGTGATTTAAAAGAACACGAATTGCTCTCTCTGTAACTATGGGGATGAAAGGAGAGGAAACCACCTTCCACCCCATACTTCCAACAGATCTATACCTGGTGAGATTTATTATGCAGCAAAGTCTCCCTTGATAAGGTTATTCTAGAATAAATTCTCTCCCAGTAGAACTGTTACCTAATAAAGTGTCTTCATCACATTTATTCCACACCCCACTGGCTCTGCTGCAGGTGGAGGGTTTAATTCCTGTCATTCGTTGCCAGTGTGCATCAGGGAGTCTCCACGAACAGCTTGCAGCCTTAACCATCACACCATTGTTTTGCTCAAGTCAGTATGCGGTATTAAGATGCACAGTGAGGTTCAAAATTAGACAAAGTTGGAATGCCATCTGGGATCATCCTCAAACTCTTTTCACTAAATACAGAGAGGCAATCTTGAACCACAAACCTTCTGCTGCTCGAGAAGATGCACTCAGTCTGTCTGCACCGACAGTGCAGTGGGGTGGGTGATCACAGAAACTTAAGGCAGGCAGAAACCTTAGGTCTCTTTTCCTCTCACTCACTCAGATCACATCCACACTCCGCTAACTGGTCCCTCTTCCTATAATCTAGGACCGCTGTGACCTGTGCCATGCCAAAGCCACAGGGATCCGTTGAAACACACCTCTGATGAAGTCACTCCTCTAATTCACCCTTTAAAGACTTCCTCGAAGCTTTGAGGAAAAAAAGCTAATCTCCATATCATGTAAATCTTTCTTTCCAAATCTGTGCTGTAATTTTATGTCTGTTTACATACCTCTCTCTTAGATGTAAGCTTCATAGAGTCAGGGATCCCACCTTGTGCATCGTTGCCTTCTGGGTCGCGAACACAATGGCAAGTCACACAATATTATTTGATAAATGAGAGAATGAATGAATCTAGCTTAACTGCCCCTTCTACAGACTAGGCTAAAAGTTACATGACTTTCCAAAGTGCTCATAACAAGTAAAAAGCTTAGACATGCCTCCCTGCCTCCCAGGATACCATACTGTCCTCAAATACAGGCATTCCCATCTCTCAACACCTGGGCAACCACTCTGGAAAGATCAGCAAATGCTGCTCTGCATTTCAAGGGGAACCAGAAACTAAAGATGTGTCTGCCACAAATGTGAAGTCCTTCTGACCCTACTTATCATTTCTGTCATTCTTATGTTAAGTCTATTAGCCAGACTTGTTCAAATCTCTTCCTATTACATATAATTACAACAGGATTCTGTCCACCTAACGTTCAACAAAGATTTGTTGAGTTTCACCATGTATGAGGTACAGCTTTAGGTTCTGGAAATACCAGTATGGATAAGTTATGTTCCTGGTCTCAAGAAGCCGGGCTTCCCTGGTGGCGCAGTGGTTGAGAGTCCGCCTGCCGATGCAGGGGACATGGGTTCGTGTCCCGGTCCGGGAAGATCCCACATGCCGTGGAGCGGCTGGGCCCGTGAGCCATGGCCGCTGAGCCTGAGCGTCCGGAGCCTGCACGTCCGGAGCCTGTGCTCCGCAACGGCAGAGGCCACAACAGTGAGAGACCCGCGTACCGCAAAAAAAAAAAAAAAAAAAAAGAAGGTACAGCCTGGTCGAGGAGACAAGCATGCAGACAAATAATCGCAATACTTTGTGATTAGAGGCCTGCACAGGATACAGAGAATATTTTAGCACTTACAAAGATACAGTCATTGTCATATGTGCTTCCTCCACTGTGATTTTCCTGTGCGTAAGGACTAGGTCCTTCCTCTCCTTTCCTCCTCTGAGTCTAGCACATAGTAGGCACTCAGCCAATATGTGATTGACTAACTGATACACTGCTGGCATAAGACAATGTGGGGCTTACTCTGCATAGAGGTCGTATCTGGGAAAACTTTAGGAAGGAGATGCTTGTGTTGGATTTTAATGGATGATTCGTCCCCTACCTGGTGGATAAAATGAGAGAGGGAGGAAGAGCAGGTAAGTGTGAAACAGCAAGCTGTGTTCCCAGGGTGTGTGCAGCCTGGGCTGCAGGCTGCTGTGGGAGGTGAGGTTGGAGAATTAGGCCGTGCAGACCCTGTCGGGCCTTGTGAGCCTTCCTATGGAGTCTGAACTTGATCCTCCAGGCAGTGGGAAGCCATTGGAGGCATGCAAGGAACACAAGCAAATCTGTAAATGAGAAACACAGTAATGCAGTTCAGTCAGTGGAGAGGTCCCATATGTGCAATTAATTTCCAGAATATGCTTTCTTATTAAAAACTGGTTTAACTCTGCATTTCAGTCTGCCAGGGTATCCTCAGACTCTGTGAGGTTCCCAGGAACAATAAAGACACCTCCTTAGCTATTAAAGGAGAATATAATAAAGAAAGTATCCTTTTCATTCTGAGCTACAACAACTATCAAGGTTAATTTTCCCTACCATGGGTAAAATGGTTTCTTATTTGCCTAAAGTAATTCTATCTCAGAGTAAGAATCACATCTCAGAATTTAGGAGGAATCAATGGTTACTTGCAGAATGGCAGTCCAGATACTTGGTGAACTGAGTCTCCCAATGGTGTTTCCTTCTCCACTGTGGAGAAGGTAATTCAGATAAATAAGTGGTCTAGTCATGACATTTCTGCAAATAATTAAACACGACACTTCTTTTGGCTTGGTTTACTTTTTAAAGGCAAAGTCCACTCTGATTTGCAAATTGTTCCAATTACATCGGTGTCATGCATTTTGTGCAGCCTTTAGAGTACCCGTTGCTAAGTCAGTGGTTGGTGGGAGCTCTTTTTAACTACCCAGAGGCATATTCTCAAATTCATTTCAGAATAATAAGATGTTTAAATATTTATCTTTTTCCAATAACTGGATAGGCCTAGGCTCTTCATTTTAATAAATTCTGTTCAAATAATGTTGAGTCACGGCTTGGAATATACTGGCACTGAATTTCCCTTACGGTAATGATATTCACATTAGAGACCCACATTTTAGCCCTAGCTCTGCCACTAACCCTCGACTTTGGGCAAATCGCATGACCACTCGTGAATTCCTTTTGATAATTTTGAAGTTTCATTCTAGCTCTAAAATTTTGAGTATGTCTTAAGAGCTCTGATTAGTACAAGAAAGTAGAAATGAAATAGTTACAGAACTACAAATTATGGCTGGAGAAATTGACATTTATGATGTGTAGTTATTCCTTGTCAGTAACTCCAAGCAGTCAGAAACAGTCTTATTTTAGAAGAAATATAAAATCTTTATATAGATACACTTATTTATTCAACAACTATTTATTGAAGACCCATTATATGCCAGGCTGGGAATTCAATGACAAAAAAAGAGAAAAAATTCCCAGTCTCCACGAGTCAAGCTGAGAAAGCAGACAATTTTAGACAAGAAATGACAATCAACCAGAATAAGTATTATCATGCGATGCTGGCTGTGATGACAAAACACACAGCTCAGATCTATCCTGGGCTACAAGTCCAGGAAGGCTTCCCTGCCGGTATACTGTCTAAACTGAGACTATTCACGCCTGTGGCTTTTATTTGGGAAACCATATTGAATAGAGCATGCAATGAAAATATTTATTTGTCCCAGGCCCACACTAAGAGTTTAAGACTAAAAGAGCTTATGAAGAGGAATCTGAGTACATCTCATAAATGCCTCCACCCCCAAGTTTTTATTGATCATTTGATCATAAATCTACTGACTCACAAGGGGATTCTTTTCTTGAATCACAAGGTATGGGAAATAACATTATTATTTAAGAAATAATCATTCCTTGTCTTTCTATATCTAAGATCCTTCACAGCTGATCAAAGGCTATTTAATAGGTGTATAGAAGGGTTCCAGAATGATTTATTGATTGATGATGGGTTTTAATGTTTCAGTCTTTTCTCATCTTTAATCTCTCTTTATCCCAATATTTGCAGGACAGGAATTATACTGAGCTGCTGTTTGACTTCAGAGGTATGGAAAGTCCCCCTCTATAACAGATGTCATGTTTCCAGGATGGATCTGATTGCAAATATTCTGTCTTGTGGCCAACACAATTATGTTCAAATTCATCATACCATGAGTTATGAGATTTGGTTCAGAAATATAGTCACCATATGTTACAGACACATGTGAACAGGGTAAGAGGGTTCACTCCCTTCAAGCATCCAGGAGATCCTATGCCATACCAAAGGAGAATCATAAAGAGATTAAATATTTTGAACTTAAAATTAATTTATGCTGGCAGAGCTTCAAGACGGTGGAGGAGTAAGACGTGGAGATCACCTTTCTCCCCACAAAGACATCAAAAATACATCTACATGTGGAACAGCTCCTACAGAACACCTACTGAATGCTGGCAGAAGACCTTAGGCTTCCCAAAAGGCAAGAAACTCCCCCACGTACCTGGGTGGGGCAAAAGAAAAAAGAAAAAACAGAGACAAAAGAATAGGGATGGGACCTGCACCTGGGAGAGAGCTGTGAAGGAGGAAAGGTTTCCAAACACTAGGAAGCCCCTTCACTGGCAGAGATGGGGGGTGGCGGGGGGGAAGCTTCGGAGCCATGAAGTAGAGCGCAGCAACAGGGGTGCAGAGGGAAAAGCGGAGAGATTCCCACGTAGAGGATCAGTGCCGAAGAGCACTCACCAGCCCGAGACGCTTGTCTGCTCACCCCCGAGGGTGGGTGGGGACTGGAAGCTGAGGCTCCAGTTTTGGAGGTCAGACCCCAGGGAAAGGACTGGGCTTGGCTGCGTGAACACGGCCTGAAGGGGGCTAGTGCACCACAGCTAGCGAGGAGGGAGTCTGGGAAAAAGTCTGGACTTGCCTAAGAGGCAAGAGACCATTATTTTGGGGTGCGTGAGGAGAGGGGATTAAGAGCGCTGCTTAAAGGAGCTCCAGAGACAGGCACGAGCTGCGGCTATCAGCGTGGACCTCAGAGATGGGCATGAAATGCTAAGGCTGCTGCTGCAGCCACCAAGAAGCCTGTGCACAGGCACAGGTCACGATCCACACCTCCCCTGCCGGGAGCCTGTGCAGCCCGCCACTGCCAGGGTCCCGTGATCCAGGGACAACTTCCCCAGGAGAACGCACGGAGCGCCTCTGGCTGTTGCAGTGACACACTGGCCTCTGCTGCCTCAGGCTCACCCCGCATTCTCTACCTCTCCCTCCCCCTGGCCTGAGTGAGCCAGAGCCCGCGAATCAGCTGCTACTTTAAACCCATCCTGTCTGGGCAGGGAACAGACGCCCTCAGATGACCTACATGCAGAGGCGGCGGCTAATCCAAAGCTGAACCCCAGAGGCTGTGCGAACAAAGAAGAGAAAGGGAAATCTCTCCCAGCAGCCTCAGGATCAGCAGATTAAATCTCCACAGTCAAACTGATGTACTCTTCCTCTGTGGAATTCCTGAATAGACAACGAATCATCCGAAATTGAGGCAGTGGACTTTGGGAGCAACTGTAGACTTGGGGTTTGCTTTCTGCATCTAATTTGTTTCTGGTTTTACGTTTACCTTAGTTTAGTATTTAGAGCTTATTATCATTGGTAGATTTGTTTATTGATTTGGTTGCTCTCTTCCTTTTTTTCTTCTAATATATATATATTTTTCCTTTTTCTCCTTTTGTGACTGTGTATGTGTACGCTTCTTTGTGTGATTTTGTCTGTATAGCTTTGCTTTTACCATTTGTCCTAGGGTTCTGTTGGTCTGGGGGTTTTTTTGTATAGTTTTTAGCACTTCTTATCATTGGTGGATTTGTTTTTTGGTTTAGTTGCACTCTCATTCTTTTTATTACTTTTTAATTGTTTTTAATTTTTTAATTTAATAACTTTATTTTATTTTATTTATTTTACTTTCTTGATTTCTTTCTTTATTTTTCTCCCTTTTCTTCTGAGCCATGTGGCTGACAGAGTCTTGGTACTCCAGCCAAGTGTCAGGCCTGAGCCTCTGAGTTGGCAGAGCCGAGTTCAGGACATTGGTCCACCAGAGACCTCCCGGCCCAACATAATATCAAATGGCAAAAGCTCTCTCAGAGATCTCCATCTCAACGCTAAGACCCAGCTCCACTCAATGACCAGCAAGCTACAGTGCTGGACACCCTATGCCAAACAACAAGCAAGACTGGAACACAACCCCATCCATTAGCAGAGAGGCTGCCTAAAATCATAATAACTTCACAGACACACCAAAACACAGCCCTTGATGCTGTCCTGCCCACCAGAAAGGCAAGATCCAGCCTCATCCACCAGAACACAGGCACCAGTCCCCTCCACCAGGAAGCCTACGCAACCCACTGAACCAACCTTACCCACTGGGGGTAGACACCAAAAACAACGGGAACTATGAACCTGCAGGCTACAGAAAGGAGACCCCAAACACAGTAAGTTAAGCAAAATGAGAAGACAGAGAAACGCACAGCACATGAAGGAGCAAGGTAAAAACCCACCAGACCAAACAAATGTAGAGGAAATAGGCAGTCTACTTGAAAAAGAATTCAGAGTAATGATAGTAAAGATGATCCAAAATCTTGGAAACAGAATGGAAAAAATAAAAGAAAAGTTTAAGAAAGACCTAGAAAAACTAGACAGCAAACAAAGAATGATGAACAACACAATAAATGAAATTAAAAATTCTCTAGGAAGAATCAATAGCGGAATAACTGAGGCAGAAAAACGGATAAGCGACCTGGAAGATAAAATAGTGGAAATAACTACTGCAGAGCAGAATAAAGAAAAAAGAAGGAAAATAATTGAGGACAGTCTCAGAGACCTCTGGGACAACATTAAAGGCACCAATTTAGAATTATAGGGGTCCCAGAAGAAGAAGAGATAAAGAAAGGGACTGAGAAATATTTGAAGAGATTATAGTTGAAAACGTCCCCAATATGGGAAAGGAAATAGTCATCAACTCCAGGAAGCGCAGAGAGTCCCATATAGTATAAATCCAAGGAGAAACACACCAAGACACATATTAATCAAACTATCAAAAATTAAATACAAAGAAAAAATATTAAAAGCAGCAAGGGAAAAGCAACAAATAACATACAAGGGAATCCCCATAAGGTTAACAGCTGATCTTTCAGCAGAAACTCTGCAAGCCAGAAGGGAGTGGCAGGCCATATTTAAAGTGATAAAAGAGAAAAACCTACAACAAGATTACTCTATCCAGCAAGGATCTCATTCAGATTCGATGGGGATATGAAAACCTTTACAGACAAGCAAAAGCTAAGAGAATTTAGCACCATCAAACCAGCTTTACAACAAATCCTACAGAAACTTCTCTAGGAATGAAACACAAGAGAAGGAAAGGACCTACAATAATAAGCCCAAAACAATTAAGAAAATGGTAATAGGAACACACATATAGATAACTACCTTAAGTGTAAATGGATTAAATCCTCCAACCAAAAGACATAGACTGGCTGAATGGATACAAAAACAATTCCCATATATATGTTGTCTACAAGAGACCCACTTCAGACCTAGGGACACATACAGACTGAAAGTGAGGGGATGGAAAAAGATATTCCATGTAAATTAAAATCAAAAGAAAGTTGGAGTAGCAATTCTCATATGAGACAAAATAGACTTTAAAATATAGACTACTACAAGAGGCAAAGAAGGACACTACATAATGATTAAGGGATCGATCCAAGAAGAAGATATAACAGTTGTAAATATTTATGCACCCAACATAGGAGCACCCCAATACATAAGGCAAATGCTAACAGGCAAAAAAGGGCAAATCGACAGTAACACAATAGTAGTAGGGGACTTTAACACCCAAATTTCACCAATGGACAGATCATCCAAAATGAAAATAAATAAGGAAACACAAGCTTTAAATGACACGTGAAACAATATGGACTTAATTGAAAATTAAAGGACATTCCATCCAAAAACAACAGAATACACTTTCTTGTCAAGTGCTCATGGAACATTCTCCAGGATACATAATACCTTGGGTCACAAATCAAGCCTTGGTAAACTTAAGAAAATTGAAATCGTATCAAGTATCTTTTCTGACCACAATGTTATGAGTCTAGATATCAATTACAGGAAAAAAATCTGTAAAAAATACAAACACATGGAGGCTAATCAATACACTACTAAATAACCAAGAGATCACTGAAGAAATCAAAGAGAAAATTTAAAAATACCTATAAACAAATGATAATGAAAACATGACAGCCCAAAACCTACGGGATGCAGCAAAAGCAGTTCTAAGAGGGAAGTTTATAGCAATACAATCCTACCTCAAGAAACAAGAAATGTCTCAAATAAACAACCTAACCTTACACCTAAAGCAATTAGAGAGCGAGGAAAACAAAAACCCCAAAGTCAGCAGAAGGAAAGAAATCATAAACATCAGATCAGAAATAAATAAAACTAAAAGCTGGTTCTTTGAGAAGATAAATCAAATTGATAAACCATTAGCCAGACTCATCAAGAAAATAAGGGAGAAGATTCAAATCAATAGAATTAGAAATGAAAAAGGAGAAGTAACAACTGACACTGCAGAAATACAAAGGATCATGAGAGATTAGTACAAGCAACTACATGCAAATCAAATGGACAACCTGGAAGAAATGGACAAATTCTTAGAAAAGCACAACCTCCCAAGACTGAACCAGGAAGAAATAGAAAATATAAACTGACCAATCACAAGCACTGAAATTGAAACTGTGACGAAAAATCTTCCAACAAACAAAAGCCCAGGACCAGACGGCTTCACAGGTGAATTCTATCAAACATTTAGAGAAGAGCTAACACCTATCCTTCTCAAACTCTTCCAAAATATAGCAGAGGGAGGAACACTCCCAAACTCATTCTATGAGGCCAACATCACCCTGATACCAAAACCAGGCAAAGACGTAATGCAAAAAAAGGAAAACTACAGACCAATATCACTGATGAATATAGATGCAAAAATCCTCAACAAAATACTAGCAAACAGAATCCAACAGCACGTTAAAAGGATCATACACCATGATCAAGTGGGGTTTATCCCAGGAATGCAAGATTCTTCAATATATGCAAATCAATCAATGTGATACACCATATTAACAGATTGAAGAATAAAAACCATATGATTATCTCAATAGATGCAGAAAAAGCTTTTGACAAAATTCAACACCCATTTATGATAAAAACTCTCCTGAAACTAGGCATAGAGAGAACTTACCTCAACATAATAAAGGCCATATATGACAAACCCACAAACATCATTTTCAATGGTGAAAAACTGAAAGCATTTCCACTAAGATCCAGAAGAAGACAAGGTTGCCCACTCTCACCACTATTATTCAACACAGTTTTGGAAGTTTTAGCCACAGCAATCAGAGACAGCAAAGAAATAAAAGGAATCCAAATCAGAAAAGAAGAAATAAAGCTGTCACTGTTTGCAGATGACATGATACTATACATAGAGAATCCGAAAGATGCTACCAGAAAACAACTAGAGTTAATCAATGAATTTGGTAAAGTAGCAGGTTATAAAATTAATGCACAGAAATCTCTTGCATTCCTATACACTAATGATGAAAAATCTGAAATAGAAATTAAGGAAACACTCCCATTTACCATTGCATCAAAAAGAATAAAATACCTAGGAATAAACCTACCTAGGGAGACAAAAGACCTGTATGCAGAAAACTATAAGACACTGATGAAAGAAATTAAAGATGATACAAACAGATGGAGAGATATACCATGTTCTTGGATTGGAAGAATCAACACTGTGAAAATGACTATACTACCCAAAGCAATCTGGAGATTCAGTGCAATCCCTATCAAACTACCAATGGCATTTTTCTCAGAGCTAGAACAAAAAATTTCACAATTTGTATGCAAACACATAGCTGAAGCAATGTTGAGAAAGAAAAACGGGGCTAGAGGAATCAGGTTTCTGGACTTCAGACTATACTAAAAAGCTACAGTAATCAAGACAGTACAGTACTGGCACAAAAACAGAAATATAGATTAATGGAACAGAATAGAAAGCCCTGAGATAAACCCACAAACATGTGGTCACCTTATCTTTGATAAAGGAGGCAAGAATATACAATGGAGAAAAGACAGCCTCTTCAATAAGTGGTGCTGGGAAAACTGGACAGCTATATGTAAAAGAATGAAATTAGAACACTCCCTAACACCATACACAAAAATAAACTCAAAATGGATTGAAGACCTAAATGTAAGGCCAGACACTATAAAACTCTTAGAGGAAAACATAGGCAGAACACTCTGTGACATACATCACAGCAAGATTCTTTTTGAGCCACCTCCTAGAGAAATGGAAATAAAAACAAAAATAAACAAATGGGACCTAATGGATCTTAAAAGCTTTTGCACAGGAAAGGAAACCATAAACAAGTCGAAAAGACAACCCTCAGAATGGGAGAAAATATTTGCAAATGAAGCAACTGACAAAGGATTAATCTCCAAAATATACAGGCAGCTTATACAGATCAATACCAAAAAAGCAAACAACCCAATCCAAAAATGGGCAGAAGGCCTAAATAGAAATTTCTCCAAAGAAGATATACAGATTGCCAACAAACACATGAAAGGATACTCAATATCACTAATCATTAGAGGAATGCAAATCAAAACTGCAATGAGGTATCACCTCACACCAGTCAGAATGGCCATCATCAAAAATCGACAAACAATAAATGCTGGAGAGGGTGTGGAGAAAAGGGAACCCTCTTGCACTGTTGGTGGGAATGTAAATTGATACAGCCACTGTGGAGAACAGTATCGAGGTTCCTTAAAAAACTAAAACTACCATATGAGTAAAACCATAATTCAAAAAGAGTCATGTACCACAATCTTCACTGCAGTTCTATTTACAATAGGCAGAACATGGAAGCAACCTAAGTGTCCATCGACAGATGAATGGATAAAGAAGATGTGACACATATATACAATGGAATATTACTCAGCCATAAAAAGAAACAAAATTGAGTTATTTATAGTGTGGTGGATGGACCTAGAGACTGTCATACAGAGTGAAGTAAGTCAGAAAGAGAAAAACAAATACTGTATGCTAACACATATATATGGAATCTAAAAAAAAAAAAAGGTTCTGAAGAATGTAGGGGCAGGAAAGGAATAAAGATGCAGATTTAGAGAATGGACTTGAAGACATGGCGAGGGGGAAGGGGAAGCTGGGACGAAGTGAGAGAGTGCCATGGACATTATATACACTACTAACTGTAAAATAGATAGCTAGTGGGAAGCAGCACATAGCACAGGGAGATCAGCTTATTGCTTTGTGTCCACGTAGAGGGGTGGGTTAGGGAGGGTGGGAGGGAGACTCAAGAGGGAGGAGATATGGGGATCTATGTTTATGTATAGCTGATTCACTTTGTTATACAGTAGAAACTAACACACATTGTAAAGCAATTATACTCCAATAAAGATGTAAACAAAAAAAGAAAGAAAGCACAATATCCCAGCAATTACAGATTTTCCTTTAGGACACATATTTTATGTTAGGACACATCCTCTGTAAACAGTCAAACAGCATCACCCTGCTAATGAGTAGAAAACAGATCAAATCATCCTAATCTGTTCTTGGCAAATTAAGTCTAAGTGCAGACGGAACTTTCCACTGTGACTCTACACACGTTTGTCACTGAATCTGACTCTTCCAAAACATCTCTAAGTGGGAATGCTTGGGCTTGACATTAATAGCTCTTTGACTTGAAATAGCTCTTTTTCTAGTAACTCCTTTACACAACCAACGAGAGAAAGGAAGCCAGAAGGAAGCCATATATTTAAAAGGGCTAATGAATAATAGAATTTTAGTTTGAAAGTTTTATAACTTCTAAGGTAACAACAGTATCTAACTTACTTTATAGATGAGAAAGATCACAGAAATTGCCCCCTTTTTAGTGTCCGTGCCTTGATGTACTGTTTCTTGGTTTCATATTATTATTCAGGACTTGCTTTATTATTTAATCTTTCTTGCTTCTTTGTCTTTTCTTTCCAATTAGATCAAAGGTTCTTTGAGGGCAGGGACTGTGTTCTTCTTCCAGGATATCCTGGAATTTTGCAACTATTAGGCCTTCAATGAATATTTACTAAGGGCTATGAGTAGTTCAAAAACCCAGAAACAAATTAGCTACAGAACTACACACTATGATGATTAAAAACGTTTCAAATGATGATTCTCAAACTTTAACGTGCACAAGAACCATAAGGGAAGCCTATTAAAATGGTAGATTCCCAAATCTCATTCCCAAAGACTCTTATGTTTCAAATCATTTCCTATTATCATTATTAGGAGGAGAAGGAGTAAATCAAATTTAGGAAAGATGAGACATACCAGGGCCTGGGACTGCACTGATGTGTCTTGCAGAGAAAGGACTTGACATAAGGTAAGGCAGCTTTGTCCTTCTTCAGGGATACCCCACCCCCAATACGCCCTGCTTTCTTCTTTCCTTCCATAAATACTTATTGTGTGCCCACCAATGGCCAAGTATTAGGGCCTGGATTTAAACTGGTCAACAAGATGTATCAGATGCTTTGATATCAGAGCACTTAGATTCTACTTGGGGGGATGGCAGACAAGAGACAAGTAAACTTTAAGATTATTTCAGATATTGTTAAGTATTATAAGGAAAATAAAACATGCTGGTATGATAGAGAATGACTCGTGAGAAGGGGGCTATTTAAAGAGTGTGGTATACAAGAAGACGATATGTGATCTGAGGACTAAATGACCATAAGGAATCAACCATGCAAAAAATCTTGAGTGAGAGCTTTCCAGGGAGATGAAACAGCAAGTGCAAAGGTCCTGAGGCAGAATGAGTGTCCAAGGATCAGCAAGAAGGCCAGAATGCCTGAAACTTGAGAGGGAGCTAGGTCAGACCATCTGCTACGTACAGTCTGGGCTTTGGCATAAAAGTATCTTGGGATTACTCCTGTGGGAAGGTGGAGAAATACTCTTGGTTTCAGAATTAAGGAAGGTTAACTATTCAGTAAATGTTAAAAGAGTTTAACTTCTCCAGTTAAAAACACCCACGTTATTGGAACTCTTCTCCCATAAAAAACAGTTCATTTCATGATTCCATTTGGTTGATGCTTTGTGATAACACAGTTTTGTCATCATTGGCAGATTACATTTTGTAATACTCGAGCACTGAAAATAAGCTCACTTTAAATTTCTTTGAGATCCAAATTATTTATCATTCATTGGATGCCTCAAATATTATACAACAGGGTCTAATAAATGGTGTAAACTTATATTTGAGAATGTATATACCTCTCTAAAGGAAGAATTCTTATGCCATAATTTCAACATAAGTTATATGGCATATACCTTTTTTTCCGGTTTTGAATTACTTTTCAACTCTTGCATTGACTTGTATTATCATCCCAACTGGACATCTACCAATTAATAGTGATAGTACTCTTACCTCTAAGCACTTTGGTTTTGTCTGAATAATTGAGTGCTTAAGGAAAGAAAGAACCAAGGGCAAGCATGTCACCGGTACGTGTAAAATCCATTCCTGGGGACTACTACCAAAGCGAGGAGATAGCAGCTCAGCTTCAGGCCCCATGATCACTGCTCTTTCATAAGCCACCTAAGAAGAGGGCAAGCCAGGTGACAAGTGGGCCTTCTGTGAAAGGGCTCCAGTCCACTGGAAATGGGAATCAGCTCACAGTTTCATTTCACAGGGTCCACCAGATGGCAAATGACTTTATCTACCCGGAGGCAACCCAGACTGAACACATAATGTGCTTCATGCCCCCTTCCACTCTGCTGGGAGACTTGGAGCTTTCCTCTGAGGGTTGCTTGATTTAGTGAGTGAGTGTGTGTGTGTGTGTGTGTGTGCATGTGTGTTTTAGTTTGATTATACATTATGCTGCAGTTCTAAAGGCAGAAGTTTCTCCAAGCCATGAAGATTGACTTCTTTGTTTAGATCTGGAAGATCTGATTAGAAATCAATGGCTTCCAAAATCGGGGACCAGGAAATGGCAGGATGCAGATACAATAGCTGCAGTGACAGACATGTAACGAGATGGAAATAAGTTGGTGGAACATTTGTGGGAAAAGGTCAGGGGAAGGATTGGGAATGAAGAGAAAAAAATCTACCTAAGAGAAAATGAAATGGTTTCATTATCACAAGAAACTCCAAGTAGCCTTCACTTACTTAGTCATACTGGAATTACAATTTCCGCTAGCATCGTTTGTGAAAGAGGAAGCAGGGAATACGACCATGGAAAGTGATATTTTAAGCTTCAACACATATTGCTCATCACTGGCTTGACTTGCAGCATGTCTTTCAACAAAAGCACATAGTGATTTAATCTCAACAGTAATTCAGTCTGCGGCATATGAGACAAGACTATCATTGCAGACAGGCGGTAATTTGTGAAATTCAGGTGCTGGGGTTCAGGACCACCTGTTGAATTTAATCTTGGAGTTATAATGTTAATGCCATCATGTAACTGAACAAAAACACTACATATTTATCAGACTTTGGGACCTCTAGCCATGGAGATGTGAACGTTTTCCTAAATGGTATCTGTACCTCTCTCCAGATTCAGTAAATCAATGGCCAGTTGAAAGTCTGTTGGAATTCTGATTCAATATGCAGCAGCATATGGCTTGGTGGTCATCACATTCAGCATATCCTATAATTTTTCTAAAGCTTGATGTGAGAGTGGGACAAAAAAGCAATCAGAGTATCATCTGGCAACATAAGAAGAATAGAAATCTTTCATTTATCATCCCCTGTGTTAACTGGAAAAAAACATCTTAGTAATAGTCTAACGATTGATTTCTACCTCTGCTTAAGCAAGACTATAGGAAGATCCCAAGTAAACCTAAACAGCAATTTTGGGAGAAGACATAAACGTTTTACACGTGCACCTTCAGATAGCCATTGGAAATGAAACTGCCGAACTTCCAGCCGGTTAAATAGTAGCAGTAAAGTGACTACATTCTGAGCAGAAGTTTACATTTCCTTCAGTGGAACAATTGAAATAATGCCTAAAAAGAAGGCATAGATTTTAATATTTGCATTTGTTCCTTTGCTTGAGGTAGGGTAAACTTTGTTGAACCCTTTGGGTATGGAATTTTGTGAGAGGTTGGTTTTCTATGAAAGAATTTCATTGGTGTTATCTGCTAAGACCTTCCTGGTCACATTTTTAATTCTCTGCTAAGAATTCCAAGGTCTTCCACACATATGTATCATTCACGTAACACTTCACAGCTTACAAAACCCTTCACTACAGATTATCTCAATTTCTCATACAGAGTTCCCACATTCCTTCCCCAAAAGGGCTGTTCTTCATTTTAATGAAATAAGGCTCTGACACATTGAAAATGGAATCCAACATATTTGTGTGAATAAACACTGCTTTGAAAAAGAACATGAGGGCATCATATTTTGACTTAGGCTATCAATATTCTTAGCTGGTGTCTGTCCAGCAGGAGAGCACAGGAAGGGAAGTATTAGCAATATCTTCCTAAAGGCAGATCAAAGCTTACAGCAAATTTACCTTTTGACACCCCTATTAACCAAAGCTTCACAAGTGCTAGATAGCCATTTCCACTAAACAATAGCCATGAAAAGCCACCATGTTCAATATATTCATTATAAACACATAAACACCACATCCCTCCACAGTGGGAAGTCAATGCACAAACTTTTCTAGAACTCCAGCCCTTATGGATTGCTTGCACATGCAGATACAAAGTATGTAATCAATCAACAACTTAAAGAGAAAACAGAAGCTTGTGAAAACAGAAATTGTGAAACTGATGGCCCTCTCTACTTTTGATTTAAGATCTACCACCAGCACCCTCCCCAGTAAATCACTTCCTAATGAAATCTCTCCCTCTTTTCTGCTTCTGTGAATTCTTCCCAGTGCAAGTTCCACTTTTTCAAAGAAACTTTCCTTGATCCTAGCCGGGCAGAGATCTTTCTCATCTCTGTACTCCAACAGTAATAACTGTTTATATCCAGTATTTCCTATACATTTACATCTACTGTCTATCTCTCTGTCTCTCTGTCATCTATCCATCCATCCACATTTCATGGTATGTTGTTTGTTTTCCCACAGGCATTCAAAGATCCCTAAAGGCTGCGTCCTGCCTTAAATTCTTTTGTATCCTCCAAAATCCTTAGCATTATCCATTGCACAAGTGAGTAGAAGTATTTTGATTGCCCCTTAAAAAAAGTCTGACTTTTTCATGCATGGTTAGAACCATCTTTTCACACAAAAGGAGCACCTGCTAAATATTACTTTGGTTCACAGCCATACAACCTAGTAATACAAAAAGCAGGATAGCTGGGTGGTTTCAAGAAATCCTCTAGCTTTATAGGGCATATACAGAATGGAATTGTGTTTTAATAAAAATATATTAGCAGCTTCAAATAATGGGGAATACATTTAAACTGTATTAAAATATCTTTTCAGAATCAGGAAACTTGATTAGGATTCTCCCAGAGGCTTCACACACTGAAACGAGAGATTTATTATTCCAGGGAAAGAAGGCTCAATTTCTTAAAAATTCACCTTATTAATTATTAGCCAAGCCATGCAGCGGCTTCCCGGAAGGCAGAGGAAAATAGGCCCTCAACGATGAGTTTCAAGCCAATGGAAGCTGAGTTTGTGCCTCAAGCCTTCCGCGCTTGCCTGGGCACCGCTCCCCAGGGCTGTAGGAATTTAGCCCAGAGCATCCGAAGCAGAGATCAGATAGGAGTATGCGAGCCTGAGCTGCGGCCGCGGACTGGCTGCTACTCAGCCTCCGGTTCCCTGTCGGAGGTAAGCTCGGGCTGGTACCCGCGCCATTCCCGGGTCTCCTCCCACTAGGGCGCGACTTGGCTGCCAAACCCGAGGCTTCAGGAGCCCTGCACCCAGCGATAGCTGCAATTCTGGGGATGAGGCGGTTCTAATTCCAGGGACAGTTCCTGTTAGGAAATTAGGCTTTGGGGTGCACCCATCTCATCCCTATTCCCGGAAAAACTTTGCTTCCTTCTCCAAATAGAAATTCACACCAAGTAGGAACTATCTTGTCCCACCCCAGCGGGTCCACTCGCACTTCCAGCCTCTGAATGGCACCTACTCACGGCGCCTCCCAACCCCGGGGAAGGGGGCAAGCTCAGGTGTGCGGGATCCCCAGGCTGGGTGGCGGGAAGGCTGGCGAGCAAGCTGTCACCTTGTGGTCCGCCACGCCAAGGTATCCGTCCAGTGGCCGCGGTCCCGCGGGGGCCTCGGGGTGCGGCGGGGGGCTGCCGGTCGCCGCTGCCTGCTGCTGCTGCGGGGGCCGCTCCTTCTGGCCGCCTAGGCTGCTGTACACGAGCAACAAGCTGGTGCACATGGTGGTGAGCGCTAAACACACTGCCAGACCATGGCGCTGCGGGAGAGCGGGAGAGAGCACAGGAGAGTCGCTGAGCGCCGACCCGGGAGGAGCGCGCCCGGCAGGGACTCCGGCGCGACGGTCAGACGGGCGGGGGCAGCGGGGGTAGCCCGGGTCCCACCTTGGCAGCACGCAGCCCGGCAGAGGAGGCACCGTCGCCCCGCGTACGGCAGGGCATGCTCCCTGCGCGTCGCTGCTCTGGGCCGCCGCCGCCTCCCACATCCCTCGGCAGAGGACAGGTGGTGCGTGGCGCCCGGCTACGCGAAGAAGAGCACGCCGGCGGCGGGAGCAGGGGTGGGCTCACACTTTGGGCGGGGGCCCTCTGCCCCAGCTCGGCTTTGGAATGTCTAGCTTCTCCTTTCTGGACCCGCGGGGCTCTACCTTGGCGATCCTTGCAAGTTTGAAATCCGACAAGGAAACCAAGAAAGTCTACAAAGGTCCCCCCTTCCCGCCCCTCTTAGTTTTTTGCCAGGCTGTTTCGTTAGGGCATCCCCAACCCCGAGCAAGGCGCCCATCACTCCAAGGTTTCTCTAGCTCTCCGCTGGCCGCTCGGAACTCCCGCCGGAGATCCAGGAGCCCAGCAACCCCAGTTTCCATTCGGGCTCTGGGATTCCGAGCCAGGCTGAAGCGAGGAATCGGGAGTGGACGCGGAGCAGGTGGAAAGTTGTCCCCTTGTAACGGGCGACCTCGCAGCGCAGGGTCAGGCACCCTGGAGCTCTCCCGTGCGCCCCGGGGACGCTGCGCCCGGGGGTCCCGCCTCTGCCCAGAGGAGTTATAACAAACGACTCACCACCAGGGTCTTCATTTTGGGCACCTCTTTTGTGCGGAATCCTCAGACACACGCGTCCGGGGCCACTTTTTCTTGGAGGATTTCCATCGTGGGTGATGGGGCGGAAACGGCTCTGATTTTCGCCGGGCCTCCAGCCGCGGCTGAGCGAGCAGGAAAGCCGCGGGACCCAGGAAGAGCCGCTGTTGCAGAGATTAGAGACAGAATTGAAGCTGAACCGGACCCTCGTAGTCTCTCAGCGATCTACACAACTGCCGCCTGCCGGGTCCTAAAGCCCTCTGCATTCCCCCCTTCCCGCCCCCAAATAATCATCTTTTCAGCCGAGTAGAATTTCTGGGGCGAGAGAGTTAACCGTGCCCATATACCCACCTCTTGGTCCGAAGGCTTATTTATCTTTTATGAAGTCATCAAGTAAAAGGGAAGGAGAACCCTATTGGATTCTGAACATGATAGCCGTTTGAAAATTTAAAACTACGATTTCTGTTCTGTGATTTTGATAAAAACAAGTCAACACCCCAAATGTCAATAGCTCTATTTATAGCATTTGCGTTTATGTTCATAGCGTGGAGGAATGTCACGAAATAATTTTTTCAAAGAAATTATTGTTTCAGTTTTCCAATTGTAAGCTTTCTGATATTCTCTTCCCCTTAATTTTACTTTTTAAATCGAGTTATTCTCATGCAATCTTTATATCCGCATTTTCATCGAAATTATTTCATTCATTACTTGTTTTAAATATTATAGTTTATTTTTCTATCAGAACCTTGAGGTTCCTAGTGTTCATCTAAATGATATAAAAGTGTTAAGAACATTCAACACATCACATCCACAGGATTAACTGGACCTGCAGATTCTGCCTAATTTAAATGAAAGATTTCTGGCTGCTAGAGCTAAAACTGCTTACTGCTTATTTTGTAAGAATCCTAAGGCCTTTGGTGCTCTCCTGTGTTGGTCTACTGCACTGACAGCGTATAATTTCACATTCAGAACTTCAATTAGTTTTTTTTAAAACTCATCTGTTTTTTCTTGGGAAATTCACATCCATAGCTTGTTTTAAGGATACTCTCCCTCCTCCCGCCCCGCGTTGAATTACACATGGCATTTGTTAAATGTCTAATTTAGTTAAAAACATATTTCTTGTGAAATTGCTCAGCCAGCGAAAATAGTTGTCTTAATGTATTACTTAACACCTCACCTGTAGCAGCGTAATGTTAAAGATTACGTTAAGATGGAAATGATCAGCAGGCCAACTGAACCATAGGCACCATAAGAGATTTCTCAAGGCCAAAAAAGGCATTACAATCCTTTTTTAATCTTCACTAATCCATTACTGGACCAATGATAAAACAGGAACTATTTTTAACTTATGAGGCATCCTTCTATACCCAGTATTAAGAAAGTTAAAATTAATCGGTGCAACAATGACTATCAACGCAATGTGTTTGGGGGAAAGTGAGAAACAGATGGGATTCAGCCTTTCAAGGAAAAACAAAAAAATCCAAACACTGTCCAACATTGCCAGCCTTGAAGCTATTTATTCAATTTGTGCTTTAGGCATGAATAGTACCAGTTAGGGCAGAAAACGCAGCAGCCAGAAGAGAATCTTATTGGGTCTTGGCAATTCTTTATTGGATGGTTGCACTTGACACTCAAATTAGGGAAACAAAGGACCAACTTGATGAATCATTGCAAGCAGATTATCTGTGTTTCTCCAGGGCTCCTTTTGAGATGCTACTAGTGGTAGCTTCTGAAGTTTTCAGAATCATTCCCCTTCTATCTAGTAAGTTGCCCAGTGACCAATAAAACACTTCTAATATGTTTTGCCATGCCAAACAGAGCCATCATATTTATGATTTAAGCTCATGGCATCATGTCGGACATCCATTACACAGTATGTCTGACCAAATTCATGAAGCTTATCCTTTTTTTTTTTTACCTCCTGGGATAGCGGTTAGTGAGTAGCTAGATCTACTTATGAAATGACCAGGGTAAATTTGAAAAATGTAATTCTGAAGTTGATTTGAATAGTTTCAAGGTCTCTGGCTTTCAAATATTTAATTAGATTGATGCAATGGTTTTAGGCATTCTGGCCTGAGAGCCAGATGAACAAGGGGGAGTGGAGAAGGGCAGGTAAAACAAGTGACAAGTTAAAATCCTTGTGCTGTTTAATTCAGTGATCATTTAATGATCACCTGCTATTAGGTGGTTTTATATTAGGGAATGCAGAGAGGAATAAGGCACAGACCTTCTCACTTAAGAGCTCACAGCCTAGGGTTTGTGTGTGTGTGTGTGTGTGTGTGTGTGTGTGTGTGAGATAAGTCTTCAAGTTGGCCATAAAAGACTGAGTACTAGAGATTCAACATATATTTATCAAGTGCCTACCATGTTAAGCACCTCCTCTGGTGAGCACCTGCTACATGGCAGGCATTGGGATACCTGGATAAATAGATCACATGCTGCCCTGAAGGAACTCACAGCCTACTATTCCCAAGTAACTGCCATGAATCTTTATATTACAAAAAGTTAGGAAACCGTCAAAATACTTGATTGGTTTTTCAAATTCTGCATGCTTGCTTATTATTACCTGAGGGGTTTGATGTCATAAGGTTAGCCACCTCTATGTAACTTTTTGCACACTTCTAGGTTAATAATTTGAAGAGCCAGAAAGAACAGAAAATAGGCAACATTCACAGACACTTGATTGACTTGGAGATGAGCAGACAAGTCAGTAAAGCTTTTTTAGTTCATCTAACTTGTCCAGTTCAATAAGTTGGGTAGTCACAATTTGCTTCTCAAAATCCAGGTAGCTGAAATGGATTTCTCACGGTTTGAAATTTCTCCATATTTCTGCCTCTGGTGCCATCACATCCAATCAAATAGATTCTTACTTTTGAAAAAAAAAAAAAAAAAAGGATGAGAAAGGAAAGGAAAGGAAAAGAAATTGAATGTTCCACAATGTAGGTTACGTGATAGGCTGAAGGCGATGATTTATGAAACAAGCCATGTCATGGGGTGAGGAGGAGTGGGGAGGTGGGACCTGGAGCTGGAGGGAGTGTCTGCCAGTGCACACGGCCACGGCCACGGTGGTACCACAACGCTCTGAGGGAGGCAGAAGACAGACTGCTGGAAACTAGTGAGCCCTGCCCATGACTCCTAAATGACCTCTCACATTAGAAACAAATGTTGCAAACATTCTAAAGATGTATGAAAAGCAAAAGACAACATAAACTGCATTTGGGATGCAACTGATTTTCACCTTATGACCTTAAAGAAAAAAGGTTCTGCTAAATGCTGCAAGAGCAAAAAGCTTCATAATGGCAGAAAGTCCTAGAACAAAGTGGATACTTGTTCCTTAGTTTCCTTAACTCTCTTTACTTCGCAAGCTGTGCCTAATGGGCTGGCTGACTGAGAACAAGTCCAAGGAGTCAGGTTGCCAGGACCCAGATTCTGACTTTACCACTTCCCAGCTCTGTGACTTTGGGTAAGTTATTTAGCTGTGCCTTAATTTCCTTACCTGTAGAATAGCAACCGTGAGCACCTATCTCAAAGCTTTGTTGTGAAAGTTAAGTGAGATACCACAAGTGAAGTGTCAAGAGGAGTAACTGACACTTAACCATGACTAATAATATTTTGATTATGATGAATAAGCATCATAATGTTTATTTAAAGGTGAAAGACCAGGGTTTGACCTGTGTGACCAAGAGCTGCATGACGAGAAAAGCACTGAAAAATATTAAGCAGACTCTTGACTGACCTGTAAAATGACTAAACAAAGCCTAGCCCCTGCTTTGTTGGAGGGCTCATTAAGATGTAGACGTGACTGCTTTGTAAATGATGAAGCTCTGTATGAGCTGAGATAATAGTCATTCATTCATTCATCCAACAAATGTCAATTGAGCATCTACTATGTGCCAGGCACTATTCTAGGCCGTGAGGATGTGACAAAGACAAGCAAACCCATGAGGCTTATAGTCAAGCGAGGGCAATAAACTAATAGAATAGAATAGCAGGCACTAGGGAAAAAAGCAGGGTAAAACAGCTAGAGATTGGGGTGGGGTGTAGCACTGTTTTCGCTAGGATAGTGATATTTGAATAAAGGGAGGGAGGGAGCCATGAGGTTATCTGGAGGAAGGGCATTTCAGGCAAAGGAAACAGCATGTGGAAAGGCCATGAGGTAAGAGCTTGGCTGGCATGTTGAAGAGACAGCAAGGAGGTCGTGTGGCTGGAGTGGAGGGGGTGAGAGGGAGACTGGTGGGGGGCGGGAGGGCAGAGACGTAGTCCAGGGCCAGGTTGTCTAGTGCCTCATAGACCATGAAAAGGACAGTGCGGGGCTTCCCTGGTGGTGCAGTGGCCACTTAGGAAGTTCTTGCAGTGGTCTAGGTGAAGGAGGTGATGGTGCTTTTAGGAGAAGTGACTGGTTTCAGGATGTGCTGATACTGGGTATGAAACATGAGCAAAAGAAAGGAGGCAAGCAAGCGCAAGCCTTGGGTGGCTTGGGGAATGAGGCTGTTAGTTCCAAGATGGGGAATGCTGTGGGAACAGCAGGTTTGCGGGGCTGTGAATGGAGGATTTGCACTTAGAGGTGCTCAGTATGAAATGTCACAAGCGGTTGGAATTCAGGCATAATGCTGGGCTTAGAGACATGGACAAATCATCACAGTTCATGAAAGGGTGAAGTCACCTAGGGATAAGCCAGGACACAGAAGAAAAGAAGTCACCGGCCTGAGCCCTGGGAGCTCCAAATTCCAGATGCCAAGAATAGGAGGCATTATTACAGTAATGATAATACTGAAAAGACAGTGAATGACTCTCTGAACTTGATTTGATTTAGATGGCTGATTATTTTCATTTTGAATGGATTTTCCATTCCAAGACAGTGAGTCATTTATGCCCTCAAAGTACTTTTCAACTTCTGTTATTGTATCAAGCATATTCATTTATATATTTATTTTTCATCCTTCCTTCTAGATCATAACTTTTCTAGAACTGGAACTATGTCCTCTTACTGTTTATATCCTCCATAAACCCACAAGCCCAGCATATAAGTGAGGGTAATAATATTACTCACTAACATTTATCCAGCTCCTTACTATGTGCCAGCACTAGTCTAAGAGTTTTACATGTGTTCATACCTTTAGTCCCTACAACAACCCCACGAGGTAGGTACTATTATTTTCCCCATTTCACAAATGAGTGAACTGAGGCACTGAGAGTCGTTTGTCCAAAGCCACCCAGACTTTGACAAGTGGTAGCATTAGGCTAAATCAATATTTGTTAAAACAAATCAATATTTGTTAAAGAATGAATGGATAGACGCTTTGTAGGAGTTCCCGTAACCACGTTCTTCCACTAAACTCCAAATTGGTCTGATTTATAAGAATACAGTTTATACCCAATCTTTAGATAATACAACCTTGTTTATATATAACAAATATAAACAAGGCAGTGCCTTGTTTTGTGATGTACTTTTTTGCTACTTTTATTTCTTCAAGATGTATTTTACAGACAGTAAAATACATAAAATTAGGGGTACAGTTTGATGAGTTTTGACAAAATTATACACCTGTTCACCACCACCACTGTCAAGATATAGATCATTTCCATCATCCCAGAGAATACCCTCATGCTTCCTCCCAGTCAGACTACCTCTCACCCAATAGGCAAACAGCAAAGATTGTCCTGATTTTTATCACAATAGATCAACCTTGCCTGTTCTAGAACTTAATATAGATGAAAACATACAGCATATGCCTTTCAGTCTGAATTCTTCTCTTAGCACACTATTTTGAGGTTTATCCATCTCATTGGGTGTTTTAATAGTTTGTTCCTTTTTATTGCTGAGTACTATTCTATTGTGTGAAAAAGACACAGTTGTTTTTATCCATTCTCCTGTTGATGAACGTTTGGGTCGTTTGCAGTTTGGGGCTCTTAGGGATAAAGTTACTGAGGACGTACTTGTCTTTTGGTAGATGCATGACTTCATTTTTCTTGCATGAATACCTAGGAGTGGAATGGTTGGGTCATGTGATAGGTGTCGGGTTAACTTTAAAAGAAATTGTTAAACTGTTTTCCAAAGTGGTTGGACCATTTTTTATTCCCACCAGCAACAAATGAGGCTTCAGTTGTTCCACATCCTGTCAGCACGTGGTGTGGTCAGTCTTTTAAATGTCTCTTGGCTTTTGTACAGTTTTCCAGATAAAGTTAGAAATCCTTGCTTAGCATCCCAGGTCCTTCCCAACTATGCATCCACCGCTCCCTTTGAATCTCATCTCTACACAGGAACCTTCTGAATTAGCCATAAAAACTGTTCTTTGAATTTACAGTACTTATGGTCAGTCAGCTGGGTCTTTCAACAAGTCCCTTTCTGTCCTGCTCCTTCACATCTCAGCCTGTGCCCCATCCACCAGCATCGTCCACTTTCTGATCCTGCAGTCGGACACTGAGGCCCCCCCTTAACGCTCTCCAGCTCAGTTAAAAGCACAGGCTTGGAATCACACAGACCAGGTTTGGCCCAACCTCTCGCGACTGAGAGCAAGCCACTGACTGCCCTTCTCAGGTTCCTCATTTGTAACAGGCAGATAGTAAAACCTTTCGAGCAGAGTAGTTGTGTAGACAAAATACACTAACATATGGAAAGTGTTCATCACCATTCGACTATACAGATGGATCAAACAAAAGGTATGTTTTCATAAGGGGCCGCCTCTTTGGTATAAAAGAATTCATCCTCCAATGTTTATTGAGCTTTTAGTAAAAATAATAGTTAATAGGTATTGTGTGCCTGCTGTCAGGCATGGTGCTAATTGGAGACAGTGGCTTTTTTAATCGGGAATGATGTCATCTCCACTTTACCAACAAGGAAACTGAAATGTAGAGATGTGAGGTCGTTTGCTCAAGGTCACATGGCTAGAAAGGGACAGAACCAAGATTTTTTTTTTTTTTTTTTTGCAATATGCAGGCCTCTCACTGTTGTGGCCTCTCCCGTTGCGGAGCACAGGCTCCGGACACGCGCAGGCTCAGCGGCCATGGCTCACGGGCCCAGCCGCTCCGCGGCATGTGGGATCTTCCCGGACCGGGGCACGAACCCGTGTCCCCTGCATCGGCAGGAGGACTCTTAACCACTGCGCCACCAGGGAAGCCCCAGAACCAAGATTTGACCAGACCTGTCTGACTGCAGAGCCTTCCCTCACAAGCTCCACATTCCACACTCCACCGTTTTCTACATGCTCTGACTCTAGGCCAAGTCCTCCACTGGATACTGGAGTTGCAGAGAGGAGAAAGACACAGCCCTCACTTACAGAAGACAAATCCATGAGCAGGTAATTATACCCCAATATGTTAAGTTTAAATGTTGAGTTACAAATGAAGAATTAGAGGGATCACAGAAGAGGGACATATGGCTGTGTGGGAGTGTTTCAGATATGATTTCTGGCAAAAGAGAAACGTTCAGCTGGTTTTAAGGGATCACTAGAAACAGGTCAGGAGAAGGCCAGTGTCCCTTGGCAGAAAGGACAGCATAAACAAAGCAAAACCGTGGAAGCATGGACCCTCATGGTGGGTGCTGACAACAGAGAAGGAGTTTGTGGGTAAGGTAGAGAGTTATCAGAACCAGAGTGGTTCTGTACAGCTGTGCAGGTTGTGCAGTGGGCAAGGATGTGCATCTAAGTGGGTATCACAGTCACGGATACTGCAGATTTGTATATTTATTTCATCAGTTTCCTTGAAAACGACCTTGACCATGTGTAGACTATGCTTTACACGTATCAGAGTATTATAACAATTTTCCACTAGATAGACATAGAGTGTTGTAAGTACCAGAAGCCTTTAAAAATGTGCACAGTAGTGCCCTTTGGGCTGGGAGTAGTGTAGTCAGAATTACTTTCTAGGTGGATGTCTCTGGAGACAGTGAGAGGGATGGCTTTGTAGGGGGAAAGACTGGAGCCAGAGAGGACAGCTAGGACCCTGTTGTGGAAATCTGGGTGAGACATAAAGGCTTCAGCCAGGGCAGTGGTGGTTGGGATGGACTGAAGAAATTCCTAGGCAGGTATTATGTTATAATGGGTAAATGGATCAAATCCTAACTATGCAGAAGAGGATTTATAAATAAGTGCCTTTTGGGGAATTCCCTGGCGGTCCAGTGGTTAAGACTCGGCGCTTTCACTGCCGTGGGCCCGAGTTCGATCCCTGGTCGGGGAACTAAGATCTCACAAGCTGTGCGGCGCGACCCCCTCCCTCCAAAACGTGCTTTTTTCATGCAAAATGGAGTGTATAATTCTGGCCACATTTCAAAATGATATAGAATAATAATAAAAAATGGCTTATATGATGCCGTAGTTTGGGTTCTCTCGCAAGCATACCCTGCAATAAAGATCCATGTGCAAGCATCTCTTTGGCAGGTGGAGCAAACCCCTTTGGGGAGTGTAGGGAAGCGATATAGGGAGGAACGGCAGCCAGTAAATGGTGCATTATCCAGCAAATTACAACGGTAGACAACTGGGGCTCAGTCCTGCTGGAGAAATTCTGGCAGCCAGTGTAGAAGTCAGGCCTTGGTGTTTCCACCGGGGGCTGGGGGAGCAGGGGCATTTGGTTGAGGGCTGCCCTGGGCCTGGAGCCATGGGCGCTGGTTCTTTGGCCCGTGCTGCCTGCCTCACACGTGGCCGTGCAGGCAGGCTCCGGAGGCTGGAAAAGACCCTCAGGCAGGGACTGGCAGGTGCCGGAGGTTGAAGTCCCCATAGAGTTTTCTTTCTTTCTTTCTTTTTTTTTTTTTTTTGCGGTACGCGGGCCTCTTACTGCTGTGGCCTCTCCCGTTGCGGAGCACAGGCTCCGGATGCGCTGGCTCAGCGGCCACGGCTCACGGGCCTAGCCGCTCCGCAGCATGTGGGATCCTTCCGGACCGGGGCACGAACCCGCGTCCCCCGCATTGGCAGGCGGACTCCCAACCACTGCGCCACCAGGGAAGCCCCCCATAGAGTTTTCAAAGGACTCTTGAGAGTTTTCAAAGGATTCAAATTCCTCAGGTTGTTTGAACCTCCGGATAGTTTTGTGACCTAGAAAAATGTGTGGTTTCCAGCTAAGCCTGAGCAGCTCTTGCTCATGGTCAGTTCCACCGGCCTCCAGAGCTGCTGCACCAAACAGAAACGTCTCTTGTCAAGGTCCCTCCCCTTTTCCTCATTACTGACTTGTTGGGATATCTGTCTCCTGATATAGATAGCGGGCCGTTGAATTTAGAAATTTTGTATAATTCACCTTTGTTTTCCCAGAGCCTGGTAAACAGTGGGTGGTTAGTGAATGTATTTGAGTGGATGGATGAATGACTATTATCATCGCCATTTTAACGGTGTTAAAACTGGGACTGACAGAGCTAAAGCAACTTACCCAGAGTCACACAACCAGTTAGAAGAGACAGGACTTGAACTCAGCTCCTCCACATTCCTCTCGAGAAGTCTTGCTGCTGCCACGCAGCTCCGTGAGGGTGGGCATAGCGACTCTTTGTTGGGGATTCGTAAATCCCACAGGCCTATAAAGTTTGGAGTATTTGAAGGTAGGCCAACAACTAGAAAGGAAGGCCAGGAAACTTCAGGGGAGGGAGTTTTTCACATTAGGAACTGACTTTTGTTTTATTATTTATGATATCTCAAAGTAGAATGGGGAAAGACAAATAGGGGCAAACACTGTGACCCTCATAAAATAAAACAAATTTTTCCTCCAAATGTGAAAGACAAAGGACCATCCCCGTAGGACCCAGTGCAACGATCTGAAAGCTGAGTGAGCACGTGCTGTAAAGCTCACTGTGCTCCTGGGTAACCTGGGAAGTCAGGGGTGATGCTGGGCCTACATCAAGGAAGGCCGGCCTTTTTATTCTTTTTGTTCAACATGCAACGAAAGGGGTAGCAGATGCAAGAGGGAAGTCAGCTAAAGAGTTTTAAAAATGAATTTAAAAGTGCATTCTTGAGTGTCCTTGCAATATTTCTGCTAATGTAAAAAGCATGATTGATCTATGAGCATCTTTCTGCTTCTCTTCCCGCTAATTTATATCATTCTTGTGTCTTTTTCCTTTTGTTTCAAAATATTGCATATGCCATTTAAAACAGCTGATTTTATTTAAGTAGCACTGAAATGTGACACTTTTAAAGAGTCAACTTTTTTAAAAAGTTGATTACTTAAAAGATCTAAATTTGTGACTTTTGAATTTCCTTTTATCTGTGGAAGCTATACTTCACTTCTGTATAAAGTTAACGGTACAGGCTCCACTGTCAACTACATCCATGTTTGAATCTCAGCTCTACCATTTATAGGCTGTGACCTTGAACAAGATACCAAGTCTGTCTAAGCTCCAGTTGTCCCATCCATGCAAGGGCAATGGCAATGCTGCTCTCCTCAGCTGGGCCATTTTAAGGATTAAATGAGGCAATGATGAGGGTTTCCAATAGGTATATAGGATTTTTATGTATTTAATCCTCACAACAACCCTCTCAGTTAGCTACTGTTGTAGTGTCCTTTTTCATATAAGGAAACTGAGGCATACATAGGCAAAATATCTTGCTCAATATCACAGAGTTACTAAGTCATAGTATCAATATTTGGACCCTCACACATAATGAACTTAAAAAAAACCTGTCAATTATTATTGTAGTTTAAATAAAACATTTCCTGGAGACTCATTGTGTGAGTTAAGATTGGAGCTGTCTGGTTGAGGTAGGAACGGGAGACCCAGATCTCTTCCTCCTGCCTGAGGCGGCCATAACTTGGAAGTTATGCTTGGAAACCACTGGCCTTCCTATGGCTGGTAGAGAAAAATAAACATGAATAAAAAATGAAAAACCGCCGGATCCTTATAGGCGTTCTGTTTGGAATGCCTTCTATGCCCCACACCTGTCCTGTCGCTCCTCAAATAAACAGGTGCACCTCCTAAGATGACAGACAAGGCAAGAGCCATGATGAGAGGTTTTTGGGGGTCCTGTTGTTGTGAGATCTGAACGAGGGTCGGTCAGTGGCACAACCAGATAATTTCGCATTAAAATTTGTACTTAACAACTTAAATTGTTTGAAAAATATTCACTCATTAATTCATTAAGCAAACAGTCATAGATTAAAAAGTATGTATCAGACATGGTTCCAGTATTTGGGGGTTGCTAGTTGGGCTCAAGATACTGAAGTGGAAATCCAGCTATATATGCTCACACCTCCTCTCCCCGAGTCATCCCACTTGGCACCTGCAGGTGCCCCTGCCTGCCCATTTCCCGCTGTGTGTAGTCTGGATGACCACTTCTGTGTTGCACCATCTCAATCCAGACACTAACGTCTTTTCCCACGTGTTCTTATATATTCTGTAATGTTTCTATCGTCACTTCCCATAGAGGCATGCGTTGTTTCATTTTCTATTTTCAGAACCATACTTCCATGCCCTTCCAACCAGGGTAAACTTCTCATGTGAATTTATTTCCCTTTTCAAGTCAGAAGGCAGGGATTTTCTCCAACATGATATCTCTGAAGGGACAGGGCTGTCACAGCACCTAACTTGCAAGATGGTCATGAAGCTTGACCTCTATAACACAGGCTCTGGCACATAGTAGGCCCTCAGTTACATATGATTTCCCCTCTTCTTTAAGAACACAGTAGCCTAAATTATATACTGTGAGATCATTTACAATTTATGCGTTGTTATACATCAAGGGCTTAAAAATATGGAGGTCATTTCTTCCTTTTCTAGGTTATCATCAAATAGAATTTATGAACCCTCAGATTCATGGGCTTTCAATGAATGATATAAAATTGAAGCAATAAAGCTCCATTCCACATTTTGGCTCAGAACTTCTTTCACATACATTTTTGGATCTAATAATAGTATTTTCCACTTGTAAAACTTCTTTTCAACTTGGACACTTGTACGATGGTTGGCATTGTTTCATGCTTATGTCAACTAGTCAGTGAGTTGAGTTTTAATTTTCCATGTGTAACTTTGGTGCCTGCATTTGTACGTGTCATAAGTGGGAAGGCTAATTGAAAAGTGATGAGATTTGAATCTAAGTGATTTGACATGCAGGGGCTTCTAGGATAATTAAATAATTAATTGCTTCACCTATCTAGCATTTATTGAGAACCTACACGGTTGACACGCAGCATGCTATGTGCTAATAACACGAAGACGAAAGAGTTTCTCAGGGAGCTAACAGACAATCAGTAGAGACAGTTCCATAAAGGATTGCAGTGTGGTATGTGGAAAGTGCAGCAACAGCGGCACTGGTGTAATGGTAGCAAAAAAGCAGGAGCAATCAATTCACTAAGTTTTCAAGCATGCTATGATGAGGCCAACAGATCACGAGATGATTGCCACTGAAAAATAATTTATGCTCTGTTATATTCAGAGATCCCAAGAGGAGGGGCATGCTATACCACAGGGGGCCACGTGAGAAAGCTCCAGTGTTGGTCAGGATGTACGGGGAGGAAGGGATGTGGGCAGGAGCCTTTCCTGTGGTGGAGAAAGGCAGGATAAACAAGTTTAGGAGTGGCTAGTTGAATGACTGCAGCAGGCTCTGGGGCTGAGGGGCTGGCCCTAGTTGTCTAGTGTCTGGTTCTGGGGTGATTAGGGAAAGTGGATGAGAGCTGGTAAAGGAGACTGCTGGGGGTATGGGTTCTGGATTGCTTAGTTTGAATGTAAAAGGCGTGCTTCTGGGCTAGTTGTTTGCTGTCTTTCTCTAGGAATTAGCTAACCCTTGGAGGAGCGGTCTGTCCAGAAACAGCAAGGCCCCAAATATCAAAGCATCAAAATATACAAAATGAAGAATATGGTTAATACAACCACGTCGGCCAGGGCAGCCAGGAGAACAGGACTAAACCAAGAGCAAAAGAGCTTTCTGGACAGAGGGTTCCGTTTATGCAAATATCCAGAGACGTGGAAGAACCTGTTTGTATTTTAATATGTTTCGAGTCCGGAGTCAGGACGAAATGTGAGCAGTAGGGCGGGGTGGCGCTCTGAGCAGCAGCCAGTGCATGAAGTTTGCCTGGATCAGGAATTTGGACTTCGTGTGAAAGGTAGTAAGGTATACCTGAAGGGTTTTACCGAGGAGGGTGACAATGATTTCAGTTTCCTTCTGTTTGGTGAAAATCTATGCTATTATATCTATGCTACTTAAAAATTAAAGAGGTTTCACATTTCATCTTTGTAAGATAAACAACATGATCTCTTTAGTACTTTCAATGGTTATGTAAAGAATATTTACTCTTTGGCTCCTACGGATTGTAAATCCTTGGTGCTCTCTTTCCAACACCCTCCAAGCAGGCAGGTAGTAGAGCAGAGAGTACGGGGTGATAAGGCAGTCGTTAGAGGACCAAGGCCTGGTCATTCCATTGGTTGAGTCACCTCACTTCTCCAACGAGAAGATAAGCTCATCCACTGGAGCTGGTCAGTTGGCGTGGATCCTGTATCTGCCACTTACTGTGTGAGTGACCTCAGGCAAGTTATTTAACTATTGTCTCAGTTTCCCCATATGTAAATGGAAATAAACGAATATCTATATTACAGGATTGACAACAGGCTTTGGATTTGGTTTCCCCATCCATCATGCCTCTGCCAGCACCGTCTCTATGCAAACCAATGCCTTATAATACAGTATTATTATGATGGTCTGGGTAACGTTGGACCAAAGAATGTACATCATCGCAGAATAAAGGGCAAGGGGATGATGTTTATGGAAATCACTGGTACTACCATATTCCTCAAGCCCCAGGAGCAGCTACTCTTCTAAAGTGGAAGAATAGAATATTGAAGACTTGTTCTTGGCTGAAGCCGGCATTCTGTAAAGTTAGTGTGCTGTCTTATAGGTTGCTATAAACCAGAGATTAGTATCTGGTATGTTTTCCTCCTCCTGTTCTCTATGACCGAAATACAGACATTGGGGAACCAAAAACTAAGGGGAGTGGTGCCTTGTGTGATTACATCTTATGCCTCCCAGCAACCTTTGTGCTTCCTGTCCTTATGCCTCTGGGTTCTATTTCTACTAGGAGATACAATAATTGTTCCCATGAATTGGAAGCTACCAATGCTGCCTTGTCCTTTCAGACTCTTCATGCCACTAGGAAACTGCCCCCCCAAAGAGACTGTATTTCATCTGGGCTTGTTGATCATGCAGAGCAAAATAGGGTTACAGCTACATACACAGTGAGACTAGGGAGAAGCAAGGATGGGAACGCTAGATACTTCGTGGAATCTTAACGGAAGACTGTCACAACCCCACGTAGGCAGGTCCACCAAGGACTCATATCCCTCAAGAATGAAAGTCTGTGTCAGTGAACTGAGCAAAGAACCCCAACAAATGAGTTGATTGTTCAAAGCAAAGAGACACAGAATGTGTAGCCTTGAGCTGTATTTCCTTCCCTGCTATTCTATAGAGATGATACATAGATAGATAGATAGTTAGGAGGTTGGCTGGTTGACTGGTTGGCTGGCTGAATGAGCACAGACACACATACATATTGATACATACGTAGGTGTTTCCGTAGTGTAGTGTTTATTACGTTCGCCTCACACACATACATACATACATAATAAAACCTCTCACCATAAGATGAAAATTGGAGGCCAAACTTTTAAAAAGTTTGTGATTTTATAAGGTTCCTGAAAAACAATATTTGCGATTGGTCTTTCAGTCACCGTGTAAAAGAAAAGGAAATGTTTTCAATTATTAGTTATGTGGAAAATAGACCAACTTACAAACAAATTATGTCCTATAAACAAAACTAGGAAGGTCCCAAATGATTATAAGGCAGTCACTCTCTAACTTACCCTTTCTCCTAACCCCTTTCAAGAAGATAAGAACTTGAGCTCAGCCCAATTTTGGAATAGGAGCTGGGTGGAGGCCAGGAGTCAATCTAATCACATTGCATTGCACTGGCACAGTCTTCCTTTTGTGGGAGAGAGTGTAAGTATATTTTAATTTTGGTATGGTTTCTTTCTTTTACCTGATAAATGTGTTGCTTGAATTAAGTTTTAAAGATTATAGGGGTAAGTTTTGTTAACTTTCCTGCCTCCCAGAATCCATTCTCCTCTGTTTTCTTTTGAGAAAGATTTTCTTGTGAGAAATCACCTCTCCCCCACAAATCACCTCTCATTTGTGTCATTTAGATGGAATTCTCAGTCAAGGGGCCCTGCCCTTCTCTAACCAATGAGTGGATTCATGACCCCGCACACATGTCCTAGGCTAATTGGACTTTATCTTCCAATAGGTGAGAGCTTGAGCAGAGTGATGCAAAGGAAATGAAATCAGGTTGAAGTGGACTCATCCCCATGGTGGCAGCACCATGTCTGGCTCCTCCCACCAGAATCTCTGGAGCTGTCCTGATTCTTGCCCCTTCTGAGCCCAATTCTTCTAATATTCCTTCCATCTTGTGAACCATCGTATATCCGTCCAACAAATTCATTTTGTTTTGTGTTAATTAGAGATTAGATTGGATTCCAAGACTAGATTGGAATCTAATAACCCTAACTAGGTCAGAGTAGAAAAGCTCTTAAAGCAGGCAGGAAGGGGAAAGATAGATACTCTTGACATAAGGAAGTCATGAGCAAAGTGGTGATGGTCTTAAACAACATGATGAGTCTGGATAACCTCAAGTAGTGCAGAACAGAGAGTCAGTACAAAATTAATCCTGAAGGGGTTTTTATCCTTGCCTGGTGATTCCCAATATGTGGGCTATGGATCTCTAGGTTACTGCACAGTCTAAAAAGACAAATTCTTTAAGAACCTCATCTGTAGATTGAATGAAAACCCATGGAATTACTGTCATGTGCTATTCTGTGAAAAAATTTTAAATACAAGAAGTCTTACCATTGAAATGGTAAGGAACAACTGGTCTGTCAGCAGTTCTCAATTGTAGAGTGGTTTACACATTTCCCTCTCATGGTGCAATTTGATATTAGCTGAAATGTCAAGGGTTACAGGTACATTACTTCTTTTATAAATTAGAGCAGATTCAAGGCTGTCCTTTCTATAAATTCATCTTGTCTACTTGTATTCTGATTTGTTTTCTTGAGTGGGAGAGAACTGAGTGGAATTTAAACTGCTGCTCCAAGAATTGTACACAAGTCCTTTGTCTGTTCTGTCTCCGTCACAGAGCATGGTGAGCCTCTGGTACTGGGGTGGCGCTGATGATTATAGAGCTAACGCATCGTCAAGGTGTTTGTGAGTTGTAGTGCCATCATTACTTTCTTTTATCTTTCATTTTACCCTCAGGTACATTTATTATTTATTTTGAAAAAAAATCTAAACTTATGCAAAAGTTAACAGAATAGTATAAAAAAATTCTTACATTCCCTTCATTCAGATTTCCTAATTGTTAACATATTACTGCATTCTGTCTATGTCTTCTAATCTCTCATATGTATATATATCAGAAAGATGAGAGAAGATGGCATATCTATCTATCTATCTATCTATCTATCTATATCAAGCAATGATTCATTGCTGTGGTATTCTTGCAAAGAATGCATGCCTGAGTCTAGTCATGAGGAAACGGGGTGGACCCCAACTGTGCATTTAACTGTCCTGTCTCCTTAGTCTCCTTCAGGCTGGAATAGTGCTTCAGTCTTTCCGACTTTCACATCCATGGTAGTTTCAAGTAGCGCAGGCCTTTCAGCATTGCTCAAAACATGCACTAAGTATATATTTTAAAATTTTCTAGTGGAAAAGCAAAATGGAATTTTTTTCTAGCATTAGGAAAAGGAAAAAGAATCAGGTGAAATTAATAGTGATGATATACTTATTTAACCCATTTCTTTCAAAATGTTATTTAAAAGTGTAATCAGTACAAAAATTATCTATTTATGTTATTTTTTCCATATAAAAGTTTTGAAATCCAAGGCAAATATAGCACATCTCAATTAAGACTGGTCACATTCCAAGTGCTTAGTAGCCACATGCGGCCAGCGCTAGCATACTGGACAGTGCACTGTCACTGTGTCTCTTAGTCTGGGTCCCCCAGTAGTTTCCTCATGACCAGACTCAGGCATGCATTCTTTGTAGAAATGAAGCTGTGCTCTTTGTAGTTTGTCACATCAGGAGGTACGTGGTGTTGACCTGACTCATCACTGCTGATGTTAACCTCGGTCACTGGGTCATGAGATGAGGGTGTCGTCCAGGTTTCTACACTGCAAAGTCACCATTTTTTTCTTTTGTAATTGATAAGTATTTATCCTGTTCCTCTTCAGACCATCAGCCACCAGCCTTTACTTCCAAGGCAACTTCTGCCTAAATCAACTACCAGTATATTGATTGCCAGATGGTGTTTTCTATTTCCATCATTCCTTCTATATTTATTAGTTGGCTTTCTATTGTAAGAAAAAACTTTTCCTTCTTTCCCCTTCATTCACTCATATCAGCGTGGACTCATGGGTATTTATTTTACTCAATAATAGATTTTAATCTGTTACTATCAGTATTTATTTTGATGCTTATAATGTTCATATTTGACCAGTGGGAGCCCCTTCAAGCTGACTCCTCTGTCCCTTTGATGTATCTTTGTCATTCTTTGAGCATTCCTTCAATTCTGGTCCAATAAGATACTCTAGGTTTGTCTTACATTTTCCCTGTCTCACCCTTAGGATTAGTTATTTCCCCAAGGAGTCCTGTTCCCTTCTAATGTTAGACAGAATTTAGAAACCAGGATTTTGGTATGATGTGCTTATTTATACTGGGTCAGCGGACAGAGCTAAGATGCATACATATACATATATTTATATACACATACATTAATATTTATTTATATAGCTATTAAAAAACCATGAGTTCCCACTGATGCCCCCCAATTCCAAATGAACACTTTAGAGTTGTTTTGCAGTCTTCCCCTTTTCTATACTTGTAATCCTTCTTCTTATAGTGAGAAACTTGGTTTGCATTATTTTGAGTATGTTTATTTATTTGTTCAGTCCCACTGCATGTCACCAATGGCTAGATCATGCCAGCTGTTGTTTTCTTTTTGTTTATTTGTTTGTTTGTGGTACGCAAGCCTCTCACTGTTGTGGTCTCTCCAATTGTGGAGCACAGGCTCCGGACGCGCAGGCTCAGCGGCCATGGCTCACGGGCCCAGCCGCTCCGCGGCATGTGGGATCTTCCCGGACCGGGGCACGAACCCGTGTCCCCTGCATCGGCAGGCAGACTCTCAACCACTGTGCCACCAGGGAAGCCCCCAGCTGTTGTTTTGATCCTCAGCCTCACTGCTGTCTCCTTGTCCTTATTGCTGCCTTCTTGGTCTCACAAATACCTCCTTCACACCACTGCCTCCTTGGCCCCCCAACCTTGCAGGTACCTCCTTGGCCTTACTGCCTATCAGCCCCTCCCTTGCTTAGCCCCAACCATGCTACTTCTCCAAGAAAAAGGGACGGGAAGGGGAGGGAAGTGAAAAAGAAGAGGAAATGCTTCTTGTTTTTAAATTAAGAAGTCAAGCATAGACTTAGGCTTTTGGGAACATGGCAGATTAGATATTTTGAAAAGCTCTCTCACTGACAAACACCTAAGTGATGGATAAATTAAAAATCAAACAAACAAAAAAGTTTTAAGTATTGATGCATTACTAAATGTTCAAGAAAGCAAGAGAAATTTTTAAAGGGCGGTAACCCCTAAAACGTACTAAACAGAACAAAATTTAAAATTATAATGATTAAGAGCTGAAACCAGAGTGGTAAGTGGACACAGATACCTGGGCTGTCCTGAGTGGGAAGGGGGAGAGAATGTAGTTCCCAGTATAATAGAACTTTGAGGATTGATGCCTCCTAGAGGGATAAGAAATACTAGGCCTGAGGCCTGTGCAATGTGGGCAGATGAGCAGACCGGTCCCACATACATTTGGGCACTAAAAGGAGCCACACCTTCATCAAAAGGTGGGTTAGACATTGACGGTGAAACCAGCCTACTTCTTCCAAGGAGAAAAACAAAAGTATCTCCTGAGAATTTGCTACCATAGACCTACTCTCGTGTGGTGTCTGGGGTTTAAATTTAGACTACCTCTGTGGCTAGGCGAATATCAAGCTGAGAATAAATTAAACTGGTTCTGGAGTCTGAAGCTCTTGCAAGTCTTCTCTGGAGAAGGCCATTTTAAACCTAGGCTACTTAAATTTCCCAAGATTAAGTTCAGGCAAATATGAGCTCGTGATTAAGGAAAAAAAAAAAAAAAACCCAAACATCAAACACATGAGAAAACAAGCCTCCATGTTTAAAAAGCAGCAGAAACAACCAATCAACGATTTGGGCTCAATAAACGTCAGCTGTTTGGATTATCCCATATAGAATATAACATACCCATGCGTGAAATAGAAATGAAACTTAAAAATCAAAAAGACTATCAAAACCAATCAGAAATGTTTAGGAAAAAATATATAATCATTGAAACTATGAAGCACTCAAAAGCATCCAGAACTCTCACACACCATTGGTAGGAATGTAATTGGTACAGATACTTGGTGAAAAAGTTGTGTCTATTAGAAGTGAATCTATAGCAAATCCTATGACCTGGCAATTTCACTTCTAAGTATACATCCAGCAGGAGTGCATGCATATGTGCACCAAAAACACGTCCTGGAATGTTCATAGCAGCACTATTGGTAACAGCCCTTAGCTAGCAACTTCCCACATGGCCACCGATACATTGTATTGAAAAATTAATTATGGTGTATTCCTACAGTGGAAAGCTATACAGTAATGAGAGTGAACAAACTACAACTACACTTCTGGGTATACATCCGAAGAAAACTAAAATTCAAAAAGATATATGCACCCCAATGGCCATAGCGGCATTATTTACAATAGCCAAGCATGGAAGCAACCTAAATGTCCATCAACAGAGGAGTGGACAAAGCCGATGTGGTATATATACATGATGGAATATTCCTCAGCCATAAAAAAGAATGAACTAATGCCATTTGCCGCAACATGGATGGACCTAGAGATTATCATGCTAAGTGAAGTAAGTCAGACAGAGAAAGACAAATATCATATGATATCACTTATATGAGGAATCTAAAGAAAATGATACAAATGAACTTATTTACAATCAGAAGTCGATTCACAGACATAGAAAACAAACTTACAGTTACCAAAGGGGAAAGGGGGAGGAGCAATAAATTAGGAGTTTGGGATTTAAATGTACACATTACTATATATAAAATAGATAATCAGCAAGGACCTACTGTATAGCACAGGGAACTACACTCAGTATCTTGTAATAACTAACAATGGAAAAAAAATCTAAAAAAGAATATATAAATAAATTACCTATCTATCTGAATCTTTGCTGTACCCCTGAAACTAACACAAAACTGTAAATCAGCTATATTTCAATAAAAATTTTGAAAAACAACAAAAACCAAACTACAACTACATACAGCAATATATATGAATGTCACAAGCCTCATGTGTAAAAGAAGTCGGACACAAAAGATAATATACTCATTATTCCATTTAGATGAAGTTCAAAAATAGATAAAACTAATTTATGCTGTAAAAGTCAAGATAGTAATTATCTGTGGTGGGAGTGAATGACAGAAGGAGGATGAGGGGATTTTGAAGTAGTTGGTCATATTACGTTATTTGATCTGGGTGCTGGTTACACAAATGTGTCTCATCTGTGAAACTTAACATGCACATTTAGGACATGTAAGTATACTCTTCTGAATGTATATTATACTTTAATACCAAGTTTGAATATAAAAATAATTCTAGCTTAAGAAATAGCAGTGCCTCAACGTTTATTCATTCATTCAACAAATATATTTATGCACTGTTCTTGTAGTTACCAGGAATATAACAGTAAACAAGAAAGAAAGATCTTGCCCTTAAAGAGCTTATAGTCTCCTAGCGGAGAGAGAAAATAAATTCAAAAATGAATAAAATTATAAAATCTCAGGGAGTGATAAATTCAGTGAAGAAGAAATTAAGAAAATGCAATGCGGAGCATAAGGAAATAGATAACATTGACTGGGATCCATCAGAGAAGACCTCCCTAAGGAGGTGGCAATAGAGAAGAAGCTGGAAGAAGTGAGTGCAAACCATGGGAAAAGTTGGGAGGATGTAAGCCCTGAAGTAGGAAGGACCTTAGGGTTCTGTTGGAAAAAGTCGAAACTCCCCTTAGAATAAAGATTGTCAGTATTTGGCTATTTCTTTTTCTCATGAAATGAGATGTTTTGTTGGCTACATGTACATGAGGTTCTGTTAACAAATATTTGTGACAGTATCTGCTTTGCTTCTCTACAAAATGTGGGGAGTTGGGGTTTGGTCAGCAAGGAGTGGGTTCTTACATCTAAATGACATTTGTCCTGTGTGTTGCAGCGGGGGAGACATTGAGAGCCACTGACCTTGGCCATGAGGAGCCACTGAAGGGAATAAAGTAGTGGAGTGACATGATGAAATTTGTGTTTTAGAAGGATTATTCCAGCCACAAGATGGAGGATCCAGAGGAAAGAGAAACAGGCAGAGGACATGTGACAGAGAGTGCAGGGTGGAGAACCATTTTAGAATTGCCAGCACAGAGCAAAACCAGTCAACAAACCAAAATAATAAAAATACACTGCGAACGTGGCTTATTTCAGATTCTAATGGCACGCGTGACACCTGTGGAAGCGTTAAGCTGTTAGAGGTGTCTCCCTCAGGCCGTGACCGGCTAAAGAGAGATTGTGCTGATCATACTAGGCTCCCAACTTAGTTTTCATTTAGTTGAGTGTGTTTTCACTCAACTCGAATAAATACTGATGGAGGGCTTGTTGGGGTTTTTTTGTTTTTTTTTTTAAACTTGTATTTGAATCACTCTTGGCACCCAAACCAATTTAGTCCAAATTCTTACAAATATCAAATAAAATGCTGGTTGGCACCTTTTTTTTTTTTTTTTCTTTTTCTTTTTTGCGGCACGCGGGCCTCTCACTGCTGTGGCCTCTCCCGTTGCGGAGCACAGGCTCCGGACGCGCAGGCTCAGTGGCCATGGCTCATGGGCCCAGCCGCTCCGTGGCATGTGGGATCTTCCCGGACCGGGGCACGAACCCACGTCCTCTGTATCGGCAGGCGGACTCCCAACCACTGCGCCACCAGGGAAGCCCTGGTTGGCACCTTTTTAACTGCATCCTCTACATCAAGCAAGGAAATATGTTGCTGAATTATTTAGATAATCCACTAAGAAAACAGACCAGTCCTAACTGGACGTTGCTTCTCTTCTTCATTCTAGAACAACCTGTGTCCAGGCAAGAAAGATTTCCCCTCTCTTTCCTGTTTTCATAGTGTCTTCCTGCAGTAGGCCCACACAGAGGGAAAGGGAGGATTAACTCCATCTCTCCATCACCTCCAGCTCCATGGGCTTTTTTTTTCATTTTACTGGAGTATAATTGATTTACAATGTTGTGTTAGTTTCAGGTGTACAGCAATCAGTTATACATATACATATATTCATTCTTTTTTTAGATTCTTTTCTCATACAGGTTATCACAGAATACTGAGTAGAGCTCCCTGTGCTATACAGTAGGTCCTTCTTGGTTATCTATCATGTATATAGTAGTGTGTGTATGTTCATCCCAAGCTGCTGATTTATCACTTCCGTCTCCATGTTTCCCCTTTGGTAACCATAAGTTTGTTTTTGATATCTGTAAGTCTGTTTCTGTTTTGTAAATAAATTCATTTGTATCACTTTTTAAGAATTAGATTCCACATATGAGTGATATCATATGACATTTGTCTTTCTCTGTCTGACTTACCTCACTTAGTATGATAATCTCTAGGTGCATCCCTGTTGCTGCAAATGGCATTATTTCATTCTTTTTTATGGCTGAATAATATTCCATTGTATATATGTACCACAACTTCTTTATCCATTCCTCTGTCAATGGACATTTAGGTTGCTTCCATGCCCTGGCTGTTGTAAATAGTGCTGCAATGAGCATCATGGTGCATGTATCTTTTTGGATTATGGTTTTCTCTGGATATATGCCCAGGAGTGGGATTGCAGTAATGTGGTGACAGAGAATTGTCTACTACTCTTCAGTATGAGTGATGCTGATTTCTCTCCACTGAGTAACTGCGGTTGGCCTGGCACAAAAGAGATTTTCATTTCTATGGGGACATCAGCTCTGGACCTCACACGGGACCTACCAGGGATGCTCACAGGTGCTGTTGTAGTCACTCTGCATAAATAAAAAGAAAGTACTCCTTTACCTCACCGGGTTAAATAAGAAATATTGTTGAGGACCTACACATATATTGGTTTGGCTTTTTAAGGAACTGACTCATCCAGATTACCTTTGGTAAATGGATTTATTGCAAGGATGCACAGGACAGTGGATTATCATATTTTGAGTCTGTGAAGAAGACAGCTATCTGCTTTGCAGTGTTCTTTCTCTCCTTTCTGTAGTCATAGACCCCCTACTCAACCCCATCAGATTTTATCAGGGCACACAGCTAGAGGCAATGCAGCTAAAGGCAACATCTCCCAGCTCCCCTTGCACCTGGGTATGCCATATGAACCAGTTCTCCCAAAAGAGGATGAGTAGAAGGGAAATATGCAACTTCCATGCCACTTAAAGAAATGTTCTTCCCCTGACTTCAGACTATACTACAAAGCTACAGTAATCAAGGCAGTACGGTGCTGGCAAAAAAACAGAAATATAGATCAATGGAACAGGATAGAAAGCCCAGAGATAAACCCACACACATATGGCCACCTTATTTTGATAAAGGAGTCAAGAATATACAATGGAGAAAAGACAGCTTCTTCAATAAGTGTGCTGGGAAAACTGGACAGCTACATGTAAAAGAATGAAATTAGAACACTTCTTAACGCCATACACAAAAGTAAACTCAAAATGGATTAAAGACCTAAATGTAAGGCCGGACACTATAAAACTCTTAGAGGAAAACATAGGCAGAACACTCTATGACATACATCATAGCAAGATGCTTTTTGAGCCACCTCCTAGAGAAATGGAAATAAAAACAAAAATAAACAAATGGGACCTAATGAAACTTAAAACCTTTTGCACAGCAAAGGAAACTATAAACAAGTCGAGAAGACAACCCTCAGAATGGGAGAAAATATTTTCAAATGAAGCAACTGGCACAGGATTAATCTCCAAAATATACAAGCAGCTCATGCAGCTCAATACCAAGAAAACAAACAACCCAATCCAAAAATCAGCAGAAGACCTAAATAGACATTTCTCCAAAGAAGATACACAGATTGCCAACAAACACATGAAAGGATGCTCAGCACCACGAATCATCAGAGAAGTACGAATCATCAGAGAAGTACAAATCAAAACTACAATGAGGTATCACCTCACACCAGTCGGAATGGCCATGATCAAAAAATCTACAAACAATAAATGCTGGAGAGGGTGTGGAGAAAAGGGAAGCCTCTTGCACTGTTGGTAGGAAAGTAAATTGATACAGCCACTATGGAGAACACATTTGGAGGTTCCTTAAAAAACTAGAAATAGACCTACCATATGACCCAGCAATCCCACTACTGGGCATATACCCTGAGAAAACCATAATTCAAAAAGACACATGTGCCACAGTGTTCATTGCAGCACTATTTACAATAGCCAGGACATGGAAGCGACCTAATTATCCATCGACAGATGAGTGGATAAAGAAGATGTGGCACATATATACAATGGAATATTACTCAGGCATAAAAAGAAATGAAATTGAGTTATTTGTAGTGAGGTGGATGGACCTAGAGGCTGTCATACAGAGTGAAGTAAGTCAGAAAGAGAAAAACAAATACCGTATGCTAACACATATATATGGAATCTAAAAAAAAAAAAAAAAAAGGTTCTGAAGAACCTAGGGGCAGGACAGGAATAAAGACGCAGACCTAGAGGATGGACTTGAGGTCACAGGGAGGGGGAATGGGAAGCTGGGATGAAGTGAGAGAGTAGCATTGACATTACTAGCTACTAGTAAAACAGTAGCTATCTATTTTACTACCAAATGTTAAATAGATAGCTAGTGGGAAGCAGCTGCATAGCACAGAGAGATCAGCTCGGTGCTTTGTATCCACCTAGAGGGCTGGGATAGGGAGGGTGGGAGGGAGGTGCATGAGGGAGGGGATATGGGGATATATGTATACATATAGCTGATTCACTTTGTTATACAGCAGAAACTAACACAACATTGTAAAGCAATTATACTCCAATAAAGATGTTAAAAAAAAAATGTGCTTGTATTCCATATGCTCTCTTTCTGCTTCTCCAGAGGCTGAAAATGGATATTGTGCTGCTGAGATAGCTTTGATTATGTAACAAGGACCACTTCCCAGGAGATGGAAAAACCCCTGTAGTTCAGAAGAGAGGGAGGTTGACATGTATGGTTTCCCACAAAGTTGATTTAACCACAGTTCCACACTCTAGAACATGACACAATATACTCAACAATACAAAAGTTATTAGCATACACATGAATCATTGCCAGGCTTCCAAAGATTTTTTTTTTTTTTTTTTTTGCAGTACATTGAGAAGCATTAGTAATCTCTTTCTGAAGGCTCCACTCACCTTGACTTTCCCACTTCTTCATTTCAGAGGGTGAGCCAGTTCCAAAGCACTCACACAGGGCTCTCCTAACACACAGCTGGGTAAGGTGGTGACAATGGGAGAGTGAATTGCTTAAAAACTATCTCTTTATCTGTTGTTAATGCCTGAAATTCTTCATTAGAAACTCATCCCCTTGGTTTAAGGGAATGTTTTCTGATCCAAAATGAAAATATCCCTGGAATGTCAAGAACTGTGAGGAGTCTGAGATTTTATTTCCTCGCAAGCTAACAAGTTATCCTGCCACAATTTCCTATATACTGGCAGGGGACCTGCATCTCCTGGGTCAGGGACAAAGGACTCTATTACTGATGACTTCGCAGGCTGCATGAGCTTTATGTTCACATTGGTTCCCCTTGCCCCCAAGTCTCACAGGACACCTAGGTGAAGTTGTGCATCGTAGTTGAGGAAATCCTTATTTTTGAAAGAGTGATGCTGGTAAACTTGCCCAAGCTTGGGATAATGTCTGGAGGGAGACATTATCTTAATTATCCTGGGTCATGAAGCTAATGTGCTTTCTGTCCTGGAGGGTGATACTATCTCTATCTTCCAAGGCTGTCTGTTACACAAACAACCTTGAAAAGGCAGTGTGGAACAAAAGCTGATTCAAGACATGCAGAAACACTATGGAGAATTGTCAACCAACATGTGAGAAGGAAGACTACTAAGCCCTTAGCAACTTTACACACATGACCAAGTGTATCTAAGGACACTCTCTAAGGCTGGCCATCTGAAATGGTTCCCCAACAAAAGAAAGGCAAGCACAAGAGGTAGCTTCCAGAGTCCCCATGGCCGGGTAGTCCGTAAATAGTGACAGATCTGGATAAAATACTCAACTGGGGAACCTGGAATAGGAATAAAGATGTCACCTTCACATACTTGACTTAGTTCCTGTGGCTCTTTCTGCCTGAAGTACTGTTCCCTTCCCATTTGCAAAGATATTTTTTTCACTTTTGCCTTTAAGACTCTGCTAAGGCATCTCCTCTTCTGCAAAACCTGCTTTAGGCCCTTGCCTCCAGCTAAGATAGGTGTTGTGTATCTGTGTTCCTATAGCACTCCATGCCTATTTTCCTCTGAAATAGCATCTACTGCACTATATCACAACTTTATGCATATTGATAAGTTTCCCTTAATCAGTGGAAAACTTCTTGAGGGCAAAATCTTCCTATGTCTCAATCTCCGTGGTTTGCAATAAATGTTTGAGCAACTGAACTGAACTGGGGAGAATGTCACTACCTAGATTTGACCTTGCATCTTCACTAGTCTTTAAATTCAATGTAAATCTATACCAGATTATAATTTCCTGCAATGCTATGAATTCTTTGATATTTCCCTAAGAGGGACACTTGATAGCAGGTGGAAAATGAATTAGATGAGAGTCTTTCTTTTGGTAATTATAAAAGCTAAATGAACAAGAAGTTATTCAAGGTTAGGTTAGATGTCAAACAAGGCTGGACAATTGTTCTGATCTCTAAGACATTGAGTATAAAACTGAATCTTGGAAACAGTGATACTCAGAGAGACTTTATGGTTGTGTGTTAGGGTACAAGCTAAGCTGCTATAACAAAGAGACCCCCAAGCATACTAGCTCAAATATAGAAATTTATCTTTTGTGTATCAGCCTGCCCAGAGTCGATGGATAGATGGACCAAGGTGAGTTCTGCTGCAAAATCCAAAGTTCCCGTTTAGTTTGTTCATCACTTAAGGTTGTTTTTACATTTCATATCTTACTGTTTGGGGACTGGAAGCAGTCAGTTTTTTTGGTCTTGCAAGACCCCCACATTTCTAAACTCTCTCTATTCACTTCATTTCTGCTTGAAATTGCCTATTTTCTCCCCTGAGGTATTATTTGTCTTGTAGCGTTGCCAAGCACACTTGGCAATGTGTGCCAAAATGTGCCAAGCATATTTTATGTGTGTTGTTATTGTCAATAACAACACACATAAAATTAAATTTCAGTTTTCCTACCTCTCCCTCTAAAGTTGCCTACTCAGGCATCACATGCTCTGCCTCCCATATTACCTCAGGAGATGGTTTTACCAAATATGATACATGGATCTCCATCTCTCCCACTTCAGAGAGCAGTCTTCTCAACACCTCACTGCCGGACTAATACCACATATTATAGTTTTGGGGGTTTACTTTTGCTTTGTTATTTGGTGACAGCTCGCTTCTGTTCTAAATATGTGTATTAGCCAGGCTCAGGCATTATGGTAGGCTGTATTATTGTTCTCAGTTATTTGCTTCTCCTCCCTGTGGAGGGGGTAGAGTTCTCTGCTCCATTGTAGTAAGGCTTGGCCATGTGACTTGGTCTGAGCGATGAAATGATGACAGAAGTGTTGTGTGCCACTTCTGAGCAGGAGCTTTAAAAGCCGTCGTGTGGTTCCTCCCACTTTCTTGCCACTGCTGTGAGAACGGCAGCAGCCCCAGATAGGGGCTGCTTCTTCACCGTGAATGCAGAATGAAGACGCATGAAACAGAGACAGAGCCAACCACAACCACATCTAATGTGAGAACATCTGGTAGTGCTCTAAGCTGCTGATATTTCGTGGTTGTTTCCACAGCATACCTTAGTGAAAGCTAATGCTACAGCTAGACTGTACTACAGCAGTAAATAAATCCCCGTTTCTTAGTGGCTTAACATAAGAATTTAATGCTCTCCTTTAGGGTGGGGTGAGGGGGGCTCCGTTTTCTTTAGTGTGCAGCCTGCTTTTAGGCAAATTGTCATGAACAATCATTGCTTTGAACTTATCTGACCAATGTCTCTTTGTACCATGTACAACCAAATCCACTGGGAGGGAGCCTCGTGAAGGTCTGAATTTTTATTTTTATTCTCTTGTACTGCAAATCCTCTTAGCCTGTTTATATAGTTTGACTCTTGCCATTCTGAGATTTGTCTTGATCTTGGATGTACCATGTTTTTCCTCATTAAAGAAGGATTAATTTGGTGGCTCCAAAATGAATTCCATTCTATTTTCCAAATCCAATATCCTTTTGAACTTATTCCAGAAACTGTGAAGCAGTGTTGGTTTTATGATGTAGAGAGCTGTTTGGGCCTCTGTAGTATTGGTGTGAGGAGAAGCTGTAGACTCTGTCTTCTTCCTCCGCACTCTCAGTCTTAAACCTCACATAGAATTTCTAAATGTACCAAAGTGACCTGCTTACTTCTCTCTTATCTAAAGATGGTGATTAAAATTAGCTCAGTGCTGAAGCTCTCAAAGCCTTTGAACAGATTTCAGCTGCTCGGTCTATCTTTGATTAGGATATGTTCATTTAGGTGTTCCAACTCCTTTAAAAACTCTTCAGTAAATTTCCAAGCCTCTTGTCAAACACCACTGACCAATTGCCTTTCTAACTCCCAGCCTAAAGGACTCTAAAATCACTTCTCTGACCTTCTCATTGAGTAATTGGGCTTTGATTGGTGTCAGCTGCTGCCAACTGTGATAAAACTGTTTTCAGTAAGCCTTGACATTCTGGAGGTGACATTAGGTCACTTTCTCATACTTATAAACAGGACAATTTTAGAATTGAGAGGGGAGTTGATGCTATGGATCGTCTTTCATTCAACAGATCTAAATTAAGAACTGACTTTGTGCCAGATATTGCTGGAATGGGGTAAGAACTTACTCCCTTCTTCAAATTCCCATTGAAAACAACAAATTATTGCAGTTGGAAAAGATGGTGAGTCCGGACTGAGGGAAGTACTTTCCAGCTTTGAAATCGCAGTGTGGTGGGGGAGGAAGAGGCCGGGGCAGGAGATGTGGCAGAAGGGTGTGTGTGTGTGTGTGTGTGTGTGTGTGTGTGTGTGTGTGAGACGTCTCCATCCCATCCCCAAACACCACCACGAGGTAAGTACTAGCGGTGCCTCTCGTATGTGAGGAAGGGGCGCCCTCAGAGCACTCACTGACAGTTTAGCTCAGATGATGAGTTACGTTGTGCAGGCTCCTAATGAAGGTGGTAGTGTCAGGTTGAGAAGGGAAGCAAGAGCCCCAGATAACTTTCTGGCTGCCAGGACAGCTGTGGAAAAGAACCACTGCACAGAGATGAGGTTCCCTGAAGTGATTGATCTGGGGCTGCAGCTTCCTCCCGATTTCCCAGGGGGCAGCCATACCTCTAATCTCACAGAGTAAAACTACAGCAAATCTAAATCCTCTTTTTCTCTATGTGTCTTGAGCCTGAAATATTTGCTCAGGGACCCATATTCTCTGGGACAGAATCTGCCTGAACTTTGCTGGGCAAACATAGCTGTCCCTCTGCAGAGCGGGCAGACAGAGAACACTCACCGGACATGTGATATAAAGCAACAGCAGCTCAAAAGACAGCAGGCATGCTAATGACACAGGGCAGATGTCACCCTTTGAGTCACAGGACGATGAAGGAAAACTCTCAGATCACCTCTTATTTGCATTTTCAATAAGAGTAAATTGCATTTATGATGTAAAAGCAGGCAATCCGGAAAAGGGAGGAGTCTGAAAGTCGTCATCTTGGAGATGAACATCAGCTCTGAATTCATGCAGTGGAGGAAGCAGACAGTGAATTGAACCCAGGAGAAAATGGAATTAATGAATGAGAAGTAAGCTTGATAAATTGTCCCAAGACACTAAGGAAAAGGATAAAGGAATGGAAACAATAAGAGAAAAGAGACACAGGACATGATGGAAGTGAGCTGATACCCTATAATTGAAATACCTTCAGGAGAGGACATCACAGGTGGAGGGAAGTAAAAAAGAAACAGTAGAAGAAAAATATTTTTATTTATTTATTTATTTGGCTGTGTTGGGTCTTCATTGCTGCATGTGGGCTTTCTCTAGTTGCAGCGAGCGAGGGCTACTCTTCATTGCGGTGCACAGGCTTCTCATTGTGGTGGCTTCTCTTGCTGCAGAGCATGGGCTCTAGGTGCGCGGCTTCAGTAGTTGTGGCACACGGGCTCAGTAGTTGTGGCTCGCGGGCTCTGGAGCACAGGCTCAGTTGTTGTGTGCACGGGCTTTGTTGCTCCACGGCATGTGGGATCTTCCTGGACCAGGGATCAAACTGTTGTCCCCTGCATTGGCAGGTGGATTCTTAACGACTGCGCCACCAGAGAAGTCCTGAAAAATATTTTTAAGTGGAAGAAAAATTTGAATCTTAGAGTTGAATTAATTAAAATGACTAGATACATCAGGGCAAAGTTTCTTAATTCAATGATTTCTCAATGCTTTAAAGCATGCAGATTCAAGGGAAGCATTCGTTATAATGGAAAATAATCCAGCTGAGATCAAAACTCTTCCTTTTACAGTTTTATTACAGCCGAAATGATTTTATGTAAACAAATTTAATTTCATGTTGAAAGTTGGTGTAAATATATGAGTTGGGTATATTAAGTCAATGCAGAGTAATAAAAATAAAATAAAAATAATAAAGTCAAAAAAAAAAAAAACGAACACTGGAAGAAAACAATGCAACACTGTCCACATAATGACTGCTGTGAAAAGTTTCAGCTTAGAGTGTAGATTTCCTGTCTCTTTTTTTGAAGCAATTTCGAGGAGCAAATATTGTGTTCCCAGAATTCTAGCCCTGGACACATTAGCCTTCATATGGAAGAGTAGAAGGAAAACAATCTCCAATGTGCAAGGCTTCAGAACGCATACTGTTAGTGTACCTTTCCTGAAAAAAATTATTGAATAAGTGCTCCAGTGAGCCAAGAAATTAATCATAATAAAGAATTTAGAAATCAGGAAGATTTATAAAAGAAAATGTAGTGAAAGGTGGAACCAGTGAAATAGCATTAAATTTAGATTACTATTGCTAATTTAGTTATGAAACTTTCTGCAAATGTCAAAAATAAAGGGAAGAAGATACATAATGTCAAAATGTATTAAAAAGATTGAGATCTAAAGTCCTAGATGATTTCAACAAAAACTGGCTGGTAAAGGGGGATGTGAAATTTCACATTTTATAGGAGGAAGTATACTGTTTCATGTTTGATGTTAATAGAAATATGTGTTTGTATATGATTTAAAAAATTTTAAAGATGAACACCAATATAGTCCTGTAGGTTAAAACCTTTTTGTTTTTAGCAGTTGAAATCTTCCCCTCTCCCTATACACACACCCACGTACCTAAATATAAAAGAGGTCACAGTGACACCTGCTCTGGTTGAGACAGGGCAGCAAACCCAGAACTCTAATCCTTGGGCTTCCCTTTCACTTCCAAGGCCTCTAAGGCCCTGGAACAAAATCCTGGAGCTCATAGAACAAAATTTGAAAACCATTGTCCTAGTAGATAAAATGAATAAATCTTCCATGTCATTAGATCACAACTTGTGCCAAGGTGCTATAAATGGATTACAGCCTCCAGCTAAAGATCTCCTCTGACCGTGGGGTGGCTGACCAAGCCTGGGGCTGTTGGAGTCCCATAGCCTTTGACCTGGAGCTGCCTGGTCCAGGGCTTCTTGAAGGGTGAAGTGGTCTGATGGTGCCCCTTGGTCCCCACAGGGTGGCTGTGTCTTTCCTCATTTGCCATCTGCTCCACCATGCTGTGCAGAGCACAGTTGAAGAGATACTTGTGCATCCTGGATCCCTCTTTCAGCAGACAGTGTTAAAATAACCAGATGTGGTCAGGGGAACCACACTAGCTCCAGGAGAAGCTGGCCCAGTGTGGGGACATCGGGTTGGGCACAGCTCCCTGTTTTCACATATATCCAAAAACTTCTGTTCATTGGTGGCAGAATGCCTCTTTAGTGGCAACTTAGCCAGCTTCAAGATGGCCTCTTCAAGGATATATGTTCATTCTGAAAAGTAGAGCATTGTCATTATTTTGAAATAATTAATATGGAAATTTTCAATGGATTCAAAATTATTCCCATTATCACAAGAAATTTCAATATTACTTTAAAAGGTAAATGAAAGAGCTGCTAGTTTCTTTAAATGTAATCTAAATGTGTACGTTTTTGAGTAATAGTAAAAGTGCTTTACATTTTTTTTATCACCAACCTGTGCAAAGTTTCTCACTGATGGTTCCTATTAAAGAATTTGAAAATATCATCATGAAAAATTCTTCATCAGGACTTTTGTGTTATTATTTTAAGCATAAACTCTGATATAAATAAGATACAAATAAGAGTATGGAAGCAAGCTAGTTTTTAATTAAACACCTTGAGACTATTTTATTTGGAAGCTTTATACAAATTCAGTATTTTAAATGTTCCTCAATTTTACTTTTTTCTATTTTATTTTTAATCATAATTTTATAATACAAAGGAAATATATTTTGCACCAAGCCCTGTATATATGTCTTCATATTTCCTCCAGTTTTCTGAGTGTGAAACAGAAGTATTAATTTTCATCTGTGTGTGTCATAATGTAAAAATGATTGGGAAACATGGTTTTAGGGAAACAAATATGCAGAGAAAGTGTCATCAATAAAAAAATAAAGGGGGAGTAAAGGAAGCCTATTTGAACATTGGCCAACATGTATTAAGTGAGGGGGCAAGTTATAGAATAATATGTATGGTTTATCTTTTGCTTTTGCAAAATAAAAATATTAGAACTATTGCTAGTGGATATCTGTGGCTCACTGTGACTTCTCCCTTCTGGTTACTGTCCTTCAACCCAAGCATGCAGTTACAAAGGAAGCAGCCATGTTGCTGGGACATGTGTGCCCCTTTGATCAGGATGGACTCTTTTAAGAATCTTAACCTTCCCAGGGAGCTTTGGGACTTGACCAAGAATGTTCAGTCTCTGTTTGGCTGCTTGCTTGAATAGAGGGAATTTAAAATCACAAGATGTTGGTACTTGTTATTTTCTGCAGCAGGATGAGGAAATAGAGTGAAGGATGGAGGGAACTGATTTTTCCAATTCGCTGCCATGTTTTAGTCTGTGTCTAAGACCTGGCTGCCTTCCTTCTTGTCAGTTCAGGGAGACGTTTTACTATGCTTATTGTAAATCCCCCCGCCCTTTTACATTAATTCCTTCAATTGGGTTTCCTTTGCTCACATCCAATAAATACATAATCTATATGTTAATTCACAGGGAAAGATGAAAGTCAGGGACATCTCCATTAAAATATGCAGAGCTTAACTCCAGATACTGGACTGTGGGTGAAACAAGACAACATTAAACGTTAAAATATTTTTTATTTTGCTTTTAGAAAAACTTGCATGACATTCAAGGAGCATGTATTACTCTTGTGAGAAGAAAAATAATTAAAGAACATATTTACTTAGGGGATAAGAAGTTGGGTAATTATGGTTAAGTCTAATTTTTATGTTTAAGCTCCTAATTTTGAGCCTTATTATACATAATATAAAATGGAAGAGTTGACAAATAATTCTGAAAAGACTGATATTAATTATTATGAATGTAATACTAAAATAAAAATTTAGCAATATATTCTTTAAATACCTATAAAAGTGATTTTATTTTAATTTGCTTGCTAGGAGAAGAATTTACAAATTTTTTGTTAGTGTATAAATTGTACTCCATTTAAAGAAATATGAAGGGAAGGATATTGCCCTCAATTTCTTTTTAGATTATGGCAAAGTGAGCCATAGGAAAAGTAACAGGTTCCCAATCCTGAACCTCCTAGTGGTCTTCCACTTCCCTGCAATATCTGTACCATCAACTAAGTGAGATTTCAATGAAGTTTGATCAATGTTATTATCCCGGCAGATGGGGAGCAACGAGGAAGCATATTTGATTTAGGAGCTGCCTAATGGTTGGCGGGTTAATAGGAGACACACAGTTTTTGTTTGTTTGTTTTGCGGTACGGGGGCCTCTCACTGTTGTGGCCTCTCCCGTTGCGGAGCACAGGCTCCGGACGCGCAGGCTCAGCGGCCATGGCTCACGGGCCCAGCCGCTCCGTGGCATGTGAGATCCTCCCGGAACGGGACACGAACCTGTGTCCCCTGCATCGGCAGGCGGACTCTCAACCACTGTGCCACCAGGGAAGCCCGACACACGTTTTTTAGTGAATTACAAGAAGGAAAAAGAATGCAAAGTCTCCAGCCCCCAATTACTTTCAAAATGTCAGGAAGATCTGAGCCATTGAAACCTGAGATTTAAATTTAAGATGCTAATAGGGCATGCATGAGTGAGAACTTCCTTCTGAATTGTCTTTTTCTGAGAGAACATAAAAACACCCAACACGTTAATAATTGGGCCAAGTTGGCCATGTGACTCCAAAAGCTTAAATGCTGAAATAATTCATTGTAAGGACCGTGTGCTTCTATGCTTAGCACAGATGGGTTCACCTGTGTGAATTTCGGTTCTTGTTTAATGTTGTCGTCTTCAAGATGAGAAATGGAAGGTTGACATTTCCTGATGCATTTTCTCTGGCAAGTGAACAGAAATAATCACTGGCATTATTTGCCTGATGACACTATAGTGGGGTAAAGTGAATGATGACAGCCCTTGGCACCTGCACATCAGGTGAGAAAGGAAAAGAGTTTGTCCTAGTGGAGAGAAGAAATATTGGATTAAAATGAAAAGCTATTGGATAAGAGAGTGTTCAAATGTGTGGCTAACTCTGTTTTCCATCTCAGTACCTAACCCTAAAGGTTACTTAGATCTGGTTCTTGAGTCTATCACAGACTTCGGCCAGTCTCCAAATGTAGGATCCAGTGGCTTTGAATTTCAGTGTCAGTGCTTTCTGAGCCCAATCAAACATCATTTAAGGCTGATACTGATTTGCTTCTCAGGTTGCCTCATCAGGGTGGGCCCAGGCTTTGGATTCAACCCCATTTGAATCTGGGCTCCTAGAGGTGAGACTTTGAAAGGTAACTTCATCTCACTGAATATTGTTTATTGTAGAAGTGGCTAATAACACTCACCCCCCCAGGCAGTTGTGGAGAATAAGCATGGTGAAAGTACCTGTCGCATTCCCTTGAATGAATACTCTTGCAGAATATTCTTTATATTTTATCTAGAGGCTTTATTTCAGCTCTAACCTTGTCCACCTTTCGAAACTTCCACTACACAGCCTTCTTATCTTTCATGAATATACTTTGTTCATGGCACTTACATTCACATATTTTCAGGATCACTTAGATATTTGTTATTTGAAGATTTTCCAGAGCATTATTCTAGCGACTCCTTTTTTGCCCAAAGACTAAGAAGCCATTTGTTGTTAGGATTTGGGGGCTATCAAGTCAGGAGCTTGGAAATATGATTCACCTCTGAGACTACAGAACTGTCACAAAGTAGGGATCGGTTGTCCTTGCCTCAGATGGTTATTGGGAGGCCTAAATGCGATAATCTATAAAGCCCTTAGCATGATGCCTAAACGTGCCTACGCGAGTGACGATGTTGATGATGTTGAATAGCCCTGTGCATGCCACCCAAAATAATACCTTATAAGCAGTAATTATGTCACAGATTCTTTTCCAATCAAAGATTACAGTATAGCTATAGGATAGAGATTGCAAATAGGGTTTGACTCCTCTGCGCACATGCTATCTGAATGCTGTGTTAGGAAGGATTCTGAAGCTGCATCTTAGCTCAGTGGGAGAAAGTTCTGTGACTGCTTAGAGGTGTCAGATCTGAGAGCGGGGGCAGGATGATCCGATGACATTTATTTAGCATTCCTCTTCTAGGTCAGTTTCTCCCTTTTATTTTTTTGACTGCTGCCTGCTTAGGTGGAACAAAAGATTTCTTGATTCATCTATCCTACCTGTTCCCACTTTCTAGTGTAAAAAAAAAAAAGAAACTCTATGGTAACAAAAAAAATTGGAGAAAAACAAAATAATAAGCACTATACTCAAACTCTTCCATGTTAGTTCCTGAAAAATTATAGCCCCCCACCAAAAAGTCATTACCAATTTTAGAGTTATTAACCCATAAACACTGAAGTAAAAATAATGAAACTAAAGGAATAGTAGTTGAAAAGCAAGCATAGCACCTGTTGAAAACCCCGATCAATCAAGACCACACTAATAATATTCTAATAACAAGCTTTCTTCCTCTAAACAGTGGGAGTTTTAACTATGTGTATGTCCATGTAGAATAAGATTTCTAGTGTCGCCAAGCCTTGAAGAGTGGTCAGACTTAATAGAATCCTAAGTTAGAGGCTTCTATAAATTCTGCTTACACACTAATTTTAGTTCAATGTGACACAGATTACTAATGGCCCCCAGTATCCCTGAATGAACACTGGGAATAATAATTGTTTGTATTCATAGGGACTGTGGAGGTTAAGTGAGATGCTGAATGTAACACCAAGGACACTGGGTAGCACACAACACAAGCACAGAAAATGTTAGCTATTATAAGTTCACGCAGTTTTAGGAGTTCTAGTGAGATGCTGCTAACTCCTTAAACTCTTTACTATTTTCTTAAGGGAGCCCCATTACACCACTTGAATGTATTTCCTCTCACTTAAGCTTTTGATCCATGTTTTTAAAAAGCATATTGCCTTGGCAAGACCGATACTTTATTTCCTTATATGTTTAGCATATTTATAAGTGTAATGAGCTAGACACCATGCAATGCCCTGTGTAGGAGAGGGAGTCACTAAGATGAATGTCACAGCCCCTGACTCTAAGGAGCCATAGGTCTTTCTGGGATGTGTGTGGCTGCCTGAATTAATCTGATAACTTCTATGATCTGGCCCAACTTACCTTTCCAAATGAATTTCCTATCACAGGATATTATCTTGTGTCCACATTGAACCACCATGTTTCCAAGCAATCCTTCTGCTTTCCAAACTCTGCCTCTTGTCGCATTCTATTTCTTCTAACTTGGAAAGATTCCCATCCTCACTTTTAGAATAGGTCAACTGTAGCCTCACCTGTGATATTTTCCTTTATTATCACAGTCTGAAAGCAAGACTCTCTTCTTTGTATAGCTGTAGCAGCGTACATTTTTGGTGAATGAATCGATGTAGGGATGATAAATAAGTTTGTATCTTACTATAGTCAAGGAGCATGGGTAAAGCATGTCAGGCATGCTGGGTACGTCTGCAGAATCTGGTGGCAAGAGATTCTGAAGGCAAGCATCAGAGGTTTGGCACTTAATGTATACACACAACAAGCCTTATTGTATCCTGGAGTATTCAAGGGCACCTGTTCCGGCATCAAATCCCAGCTCTACCACTCCATGCTATGGCCTCAAGAAAGTCACTCCGTTTTCTCGTCTGTTAAATGGAGATAACAATAGTACCAACATCACTGGGGCATGAAGATTAAATGAGATAATAACTATTAAGCTCTTGATAAGAACCCGACACATGGTAGGAATGTAATAAATGTTCATTATTATTATCATTTGCCCTTTTGTGAACTTCTCATTCTCCACGTACCTGTAAGACTCGACCCAGTGCTAGGTTTGAATCTAGCTCTTTAGAGCCATCTTTCATGACAGATAAACATTTTAATTTCTTTTTTTTAGTAGAAATTTATTTATTTATTTTTGGCTGTGTTGGGTCTTCGTTGCTGCGCTTGGGCTTTCTCTAGTTGCAGCGAGCAGGGGCCACTCTCTTCTGCGGTGCCCGGGCTTCTCATTGCGGTGGCTTCTCTTGTTGCGGAGCATGGGCTCTAGGTGCACGGGCTTCAGTAGTTGTAGCACATGGGCTCAGTAGTTGTGGCTCACGGGCTCTAGAGTGCAGGCTCAGTAGTTGTGGCGCACGGGCTTATCTGCTCCGCGGCATGTGGGATCTTCCCGGACCAGGGATCGAACCCCGTGTCCCCTGCATTGGCAGGCGGATTCTTAACCACTGTGCCACCAGGGAAGTCCCTAAACATTTTAATTTCTTATGCAAATATAAAACGGGAGACCATTAGAAGACTATTTGGAGTATCAATAAATGTGGTTTGTGGAACTTAAATTATGTTTCAGACAAGCCAGTTCTTCAATTGGAGTAATTCCTACTCCATTCTCTTTCAAGTTAATATCTAACCACACTTAATGGTCATCTCCTCTTGTTAGCTGGCAATAGGTGAAACCAATTAAAATGCAATTAATAAATGATAACTCTGGTGTAGAATGATGTTGGCTTGGCAGAGGCTTTCAGGGACAAGCTGCCCAGGAGGCCTGTCAGGTTGGCAGAATAAGCTGGAAACCTATTTAAATGTTCTTTGAAAACAACTGAAATGCTTTCCTCTGAGTGTCACCAGTAACGCACAAAAGTATACCAAAGAGCATCTTGATGTGGTGCTGTTTACAGCAAATTTCCCTGATCAAGGACAGATACATCATTTACGTTATATTTTGTGTGTATATATGTGTTAGATAATGCATGCCGTCCACTGTAACAGGAAATTTGGATAATGTAATTTAGAAAGTAAAGTAGAGGTGAGAAGATTAGACCCTTATCTGCAACACTACAAAGGATGTGAAAGACAGCATTTGAGGTCAATCAGTTTTTCTTTCAAATCATTTTCCATGAGGTACTAAAACTATACTTCATTTGCGGTTTCATGGTTTCCAAGTGAACTGTAGGCTGGATGGTGGTTGGGTGAATCCCTTGCAAAATAGAACTGAGAAACATTTGAATTAGATATGAGACATGACAGGAAGAAACACTGCAGCAGAGAGGAGCTAGAGAAAGAAAGGGCACTTATGAAAACAGCATAGCTGGAGTGGTTGTATACCCTGGGCTTTTCAGGAGAGTCCCAGTTTATACCTGTGCTCAGACATTTATTTAGCACCCCTTTTCACTGTCAGTGTCCCAGTTTATGCTATAGATTAAATATCCAGCAGAGTTTACACCGAATGCTCAATTTCACTTTCATGAGCCAGAAAAAAGTAGCATGGACCCAAATCTGCCACTGGCTGCTGAAATTCCAATTTGCGTAATAGGAATTTAGAAGGAAAAGTAAGAGACTTCATGCTGAAAAGCCTAGGCACATTCACTTGGTTACTTAGGTAATAAAGATGACACATCTGGGGCTGGCAAGATAATCAAGTATATTAGTACCTAGTGCAAATTTTGTCCTCTGGAGGATTGATATTACATTTGCCTGGGATCTCTTACTGCTCAACTTGTGACAGAAACGTTGCCTCACTTTTCAAGGTAGTTGAACTAAGAGAAAACAGACAAATGTCACGGCTTCCAATGAGATTTTATTCAAGGAGGTGGGCTAGAGGGAGATATGGTCAAAGGGCTGATTCTGGTCCAAAGGCTCAAACTCGTTGCCCTGGAAACAGCCTCTCACTCAGAAAGCAGAGCTCATCTGTGGAGTCATCTCCTCAGGTCCCTGCATGTCTACCCAGGAGGGGCCAGCTGCCACCTGAGGGAGCAGAGTTTAGCTCTCTCACTTTGGCAACACATATACCAACACTGGAATGAGTTCAAAAATATTAGCATGACTCCTGTGCAAGAAGTTATTGATTTATTCCAATTTTGGAAGTCACATGTTATGAATTTATTCAGTGTTGTACTAGAGTCTTTGGCCACTGGAGTAAGGCAAGAAAAAGAAAGAAAAGTTGCCATGAGGGGAAATAAATAAACAAAACTGATTATTCAGAGATGACATGAAAATTGCCCAAGTAGAAGATCTAATGTATATACACGTATACACACTCGCACACACAACACATTAGGAGAGTTTAGGAAGATTGCTAGGTATAAGATCAATTCTTAAAAGTCAATTGCATAGTCATAAAATAGAAACCAATAGTTATAAAGTGTTAATGTTACATGAAATGTCTAAAAATAGCAACAAAAAATTGACACCAAGGAATAAATTTAACAAAAGCTGTCTGACTTTTATGTAGAAAGAAGGCCTAAATAAATGGAGACATGACACATTGCTAGATATGATCAGGTCTCCCATAATTGATCTGTTAACATAGCAATTGAATTGTTGATAAAACTTGATAGATAGCATCCAAAGTGAATACATGGAAAAGGCAAGCAAACAGCCAAGAGGAGCTTGAAAAAAGAAAAATGTGGCGTAACTTGACCTAGGACTGTAACGATTTATTTTAATGCTTTATATTAGCTTGATGTATGGGTACATAAAGAGATCACTTAAACAGAAGAGAGGGTCAGAAACAGACCCACCCATACATAGACACCTGACATATATAGAGCTCACATTGCAAACCAAGTGGGAAAAAATAGGCTTTGCAATCGATGGTGCTGGGACCATTGGCTCTTCCTTTGGAAACAAGTACAGTTGGAACTCGGCTTCATATTCTAAACAAGTCTAGTTCAGGTGACTTAGAAGTTTAATAGTGAAAAGAAATCTTTAAAGCTATAAGAGAGAATATAGGATAAAATCTTTACCTCAGGTAGGGACATAGCATTTTTAAACAATTCACACAAAATATAAACCATAAAGGAAAAAGAAATAAATTGGATTACCTTAACATAAAATTTTATGTTTACCAGAAGACAGATAAAAAGAAAACTTAAAAGGAAATGAGCAAAAGACATGAAAAAGACATTTCACAGAACAAGAGCCCCTGACGCTAGTAAATATATGAAGAAAATATTCGACTTAATTAGCAACCAGAGAAATCCAAATTGAAACACCAGTGAATTAGTGTCTTATACCCATTAGACGGGCAAGGCTGGACAATACTAGTTGTGATGAGAATGAGAGACACGTAGACCTCGTAAGAGTATAAATTGGTACAAACACTTTGGAAAATTATTTGCCATTATTTTTTTTAACTTAAAGAAAACATATTACCTAGCAATTTCTTTCTTAGGTGTATACTGTAGAGAAATTCTTGCTCGTGTGCGTAGTGTATAACAATGTTCATCCTGGGTTTACACAAATGTCTATCCAAATGTCCATTGCCAGGAGAATGGATCAATACTTTGCATACTATAGTAGTACAGATGGTTGAATACAACTGCCTGCTTCAACGTGCATGGGAACCAAAGCATAATGCGAGTGAAGAAAGCAAATCACAAAAGGATACACAGAGTTCACCTAATAAAGTTCAAATGTACAAAAATAAGTAGCATATATTTCTGGGTTATATATGTAACCATGTATGGTTATATATAATAATATATAATAAACTATTTTTTAAAGTGCATCTATAATAAGCTATTTTTAAAAGCCATAATCCTTGGTGGGGAGTCAGGGAAATAGGAGAAACAAATGGGGAAGGATATCAGGGGCTGTGCCATAATTAGTCATTTTCTATTTCTTACGCTGGCTTGGGCACATGGATGGTCAGTCAATCATTCTTTATACCTTAGCTATTCACTAGACATAATTTTTTGAATGTATGAAATATTTCATGAAAAATAAAATTTTAAAAATGTTCCAGCTGGCCACAGATTTTCATCAACTGATGCAGGCAGTCCAATTATTTCCTTATTTACAGCTGGATCTATACTTTTAACTCTGGCTCATCCCTGAACAAATTTACTGAACATGGTCTAGTGGTCAGATTAGCAGCTCTCTATAACGCTTTAGCCATCCCCAACCTCAGCATATGCATAATACAATTTTAATGACCCAGAACAACATATTTAGTCATCTAGTATAGGCAGTTTCCCCATTAGCAATTGCATTGGAATCCCCAAGTACGTAATTTCTGTCAGTGACTTTATTATGAAATTCCATCGCTGCCTGCTGGGGGCTATAGGAGGAACCAGATTTGATGATTCCAACAAATGTTACTTTCTCGGTGAAGCCTTTCCCAATGCCTGAAGGCAGAATTTGTTATTCTCTTCTGCTCATCCCAATAGCATTTCCTTGTTTGCAAAATGCGGAGTACTGACTTAGACCTTATTGGGTGCCAAGAGGAATAAACGAGATAATGCATTTAGAGCTCACAGTAGGCACTAGCAAATATCAGTCAATCTTATATTTGTATTTGTATTCTTATTTTTGTTATTGTTTTTATTCCTTGGGCTTTATTGGAACGCATGGCACAGTATGACAAGCATCAGCTAATTGCATCTGGCTCTGTCTCCCTCCTTAGTCTGTAAACCTGTTGAGGGTGAAAAGTGTGTCTTCTCATCTGTGTGTCCCAGGTGCCTAGTACTGTTCCTGGTGTGTAGTAAGCAGTCAGTGCATATTTCTTGAATTTAGTTAAAATAGAATTGGTTTATGGTTTAAAATTCTTCTTTAAAAGTTTAGAATTTGCAGGGACTTCTCTGGTGGTCCAGTGTGTAAGACTCCATGCTCCCCGTGCAGGGGGCCTGGGTTCGATCCCTGGTCAGGGAACTAGATCCCGCATACATGCTGCAATTAAGAGTCCTCATGCTGCAACTAAGAGTCTGCGTGCCACAGCTAAAGATCCCACATGCTGCAATTAAGACCCAGCACAGCCTAAATAAATATTTTTTTAAAAATTAAAAAAAATGAAATTTAGGATTTGCAAATCTATCCCAGGTTCCAGTCCCTTGAAATCACCTGAAATTTGTGCCTCAACTCTGTGCCTCGGGGATGCCAGTGGTATTGGCACTTGTCCCTCCCTGGCTGTATTCCAAGGTTTGGTGAGATGCTGGCAGGGCTCTCATAAACACTTCCTGAGGAAAATGAGAAATGTCTACCCTTGGGCAGTTTGCTATTCTGGTAAAAACAAATTTTTTTAAATGCTATTCATTAGCCACCTGGCTTGGTCAGAAAATGTAGGACCCAAACATGGGTAAAACCCTCTTTTCCTAAGTCAGATTGGTTTCTTGAAAAGATCTATTTTGGAAAGAAGACAAGGAACTCAGCATTATTGACCATAAGACCATAATATTGTTTTCATAGGAGAATATAATTTGTTGCTGAAAATAACCCAGTGGATTATCTAGAGCCAGCCTGATTCAACTGGCTCTAGACTTTACTCTCCCATGTGGATCAATCTGAGAAATAAGTGAATGCTGATATGATGCACAGCAAGGTGAGGGTCAGAGAGTATAGACATTTAAGATATACAGTTAGTTCACCCCTCCAAAGACCTTATATACTAATCTTGATCTGTGACTAATTCTAGTTGTATAGTCATATGCTAAAGTGTTTAAGAATTTCTCTGTTTGAGAGGAAAATAGTGTGATGTGATGGGTAATATAGATCAGTAGGAAATTTTATTGGAAATTTTATTAGTGTAATTAATAAGCATATAAAATGTATTGGGTTAGAGGGTTTATAGAGATATAATTGTGTGGTTACATACGCTTGGAAATAATTTGTGTTATATGAGTAGAATAGAATACACTAAATCAGTGGATTAGGGGAATAGATTTTTAGATAGTAAACTATTTTAAGTCACTGTCAAGATGGAGAGAAGGAGGCTGTGAGAATCTCTGTTTTTGTGACCATAGCAATGACAAGAGCCAGGGACAGCAATCAGAATCTCATGAAATGGGGCAGAGATCTTGGCTAAGAAGGGACTTTATAATCGTCACTCTTGGTGGTCCAGGTACTGAATCCCTCCTCATCTCAAGATACTAGGCTGAGCAAAACTCCATGCAAAGGAAGTAAGCAGTCATCGAGGCAGAGCAGAACATGGTTTTACAAGTTGGCTTTTGGAGTAAGGCTCAGAGTGAAGGAATGGTTGGAGTAGATGGTATGGTGTGAGATCACATGGGGAAGGGTTTTCATCATAAGTAAGGGAGATGTACTAAGCTTTCACCCTCAAGAGCTGGGATGCACGGCTTTTCCAAGTCATTTCGTTCACTGGAGTGATGATGATACAGGTTAATAAACCAAGGTTCATAAATAACCCCTGGTACTGTCACATTAGTGGCAGGTAAGGAAAGGCTAGAAGCAGTAGGTAAAGGAGCCCACATAATACAAAGACTGTGATTTTGGAGTCAGTCAGTACTTTCTTTAAGTCCAACCTCTGCCACTCACAGGACCTGAGATCCTGTGTAAGTTACTTAATATTTCTGAGCCTCTTTCCTATTTTTCATAAAATGGGATGGAAACAGGTTCTTCTTAAACATACCTTTATTGGTTTTTGTTTTGTATTTTAATTAAGACCTAGAGTTTACATCTATCAAGTGCCTTCCATTATAGGGGCTTCAAATTCTCCTTTACTAATAAACATTGAGTGTAACTCCAGTCTACCCTGTGCTAGAACCTGGGGAAGAAAGACGAATGAGACACTGTTTTGTTTTGTGTTTGTTTTTTTCTTCAACAAACTTACTATGTGATTGATAAAACAGGTAAACAAGTGTGGTAACCATTTTACAACAAGCAGTAGAAGAAACTGCTAGCTGCCTTGTAGTACACATCTGTTCCTTCTTACAAATGAGAAGCCCAAATTTTTCTGGGAACGCTGCCCTTCAGCTAAAATACTACTTTACAAACTCCAGTTGACAAGTAGTTATGTCCTTGCAGTTAAGTAACAGCCAGTGGGAGATAAGCAGGGCCTCTGTGTGCACCATCTGGGATGTTTCCTGAAGGTTAAGGGATATTCCTTCATTGTCTGCTTTTCTTTTTCTGCTACCTGGAATGTAATAGCTGGAGCATAAGCTGCTATCTTGGACCTGAGGAAGATATCCTGTAGGGAGGGGGTGAGGCAGGAGCAAAGCAGATTTACCCCTGAACCTAGATCCTCGGTGATTATGGGGCAAAGCCCAGCTTTGGGCTTCTTACCTTCAAATATCATGAGAGAAAAATAAACATATCTTTTGTTTAAGCCACTGCTCTCCTGAGTTTTCTGCAGCTTCTAGTCTAACTTCAGTGAATTAATGCAATAGGATACAGTGAAAGACACTAAGAAGGGACTGGTGACTTTTTTGGGGGGGCAGGCAAGGCTTCTCAGAGTAGGTGATGCTTAAGCAGGGGGCCTGCTGCCCGATATGGCGCCCAGATATTAGGAGTTTGGTACTGTGTCTATTTATAAATACTATTGGCATGTCCTAGACAAACTTATTAGAAGGAGGGTTTGAGAGTTCTTATATAAATTGATCTGCCATTTGCCAAATAAGAGAAGGCTGGAGATTTTCATTGGAGGCTTAAACAACTGGACTGTTTTTTTAAATTTACTGTGTGTGTGTGTGTGTGTGTGTGTGTGTGTGTGTGTGTGATGCTTTGGAAATGCTAATAACTGTTTTCTCCTCATATTTCTTTTTATGTCTTGACCCTTCTCCCACGTTTTGATCAGCTAAACTTGTCTGTGTTCACTGGCACAGAAGAAGAAAGTGGGTACATAGAGCAGAGAAAAGGAAATTTATTCCTGGCTTGAGTTTCAAAAGCACAGATTCTGACTGTCCAAAGAAGAGTAGGAAAAAAAATCTGTCACTAGAGATAGAAGACAGTCAGACAAGAAGCATGGATGAGCCCCTAAGAAAGAAGTTCTGTGTGCTCTGTTCTCTGGACCCGGCCCCAGGCCAAGGTGGGTGCAACCACTGGAAAACCCAGATTGGTTTGTCGGATCTGAAAACAGTTCTCTTATCCCTTTCCTAGGTAGAGTCCTGGGTAAGTGACAGGGCTCCATAAGAGAAATGACTGTGCTGTGTAGGTGAAATGAACATTTAGATACTCAGAGTTCCAATATAGCTTGGGAGCTGCAGAATGATGGCCTAGAAGTAGCAGAGAAAGAGCGAGAGGGCCACTAAACCCAGAGAAGTCTGGGGGAGGAGGACGAATGACTCAGAGGCAACCAGAGGGCATAGTTCTGTGGGTGTTCACGTGGAAAGATGACTGGGAGGATGTGTTGCCCACCCTCCAACACCTTGATACTATATAAGGCCCCCAGACCCTAGCTGTGATGGATGACCCTGCCATAGAAACATGGAGCCGAATCTTACATTGCCAGTCTGGTGAAGAGCAGCTAAGTCCAGTTATGGAAAAATAAAGAAAATGATTGTTCTTGCAGACTCGAGTATGAGGATAGAAATTAGGATCTGTTGCATATTCATTCATTCAACAATAATTTATTAAGTGCCTATGAAGTGGCTAGCACTGTTTTTAGACATTGGGGATGCTGCAGTGAACAAAACTAAATCAATTCCTGCTCTGGTGTAGCTTGCATACTAGTTAGGGAGACATACAATGTATAGAAAACATAAATGTTGTATTATCTCCAGGTAGTCATAGGGGTCAGGTAGAGAAATAGAGAAGGGTCAGGTATAACTTACCTATGCTAGAAGGTGAATATTCGTACGTTAATGATGAGGCTGAATAGAAACGCTTGCTTTTATTGCCAGTCTTGCTGTGTGTCATGTTGATCTTGTGTAACTGATGAGAGCACGCAATCACTGATGACCCTCAAGGTGGGGAATGCCAGAAATGATGATGACGTAGGTAAGTTGGCTATTAATACCTTCCAAAGATCGAGGCCAAAGTTGAAGCTAGGTACCACATTTTGCTAAACCCCAGGGATGAAGCTGAACTTCAGTGCAGGCCTCATACATTATCTCTTTTAACCCTTTATCCACCCCACTGGGTAAATATCTACACTTAGTTTTCTAGATGAGGGCGCTAACGCTCAGAGAGGTTATTCAATTGGGCTAAGATTACACCAACATTCAGACCCAGGACTATGAATTCAAGGCCCTCGCTCTGTACTAAATTGGGTAAAATACTCCAGCAGGCTCCATGGGCTTCATTTCTGGACTCTCTCTAGCTTTGCAACGAATTTGGGGGTTTCAAACAGGACAGGCCTGAGAAGTCCTCTACCATCCTAAAGGGCCCTCTCTTGGCCAGGTAAGTCTCAGAAAGTCATAGCACTGCCATTTGGGATGGAGGGTGGAGGGAAGAAGGAGGGGCAGAAATGTTTTGCAGTGAAACTCAGAAGTTTAGATTATTCTGCAGCAAACCACTATGGATTACATTCAGCTGTAATCAATCTGCAGACCATGGCAGAGACATTTGTTGTGGTTCTACACCAGAGGATTAGAAAGTTGGAAAGGATTTGGGGAATCATCCATCCAGTCCTTGAATTTCCTCAATAGGATCTCTGACTTGGAGACACTTTACCTTTTTTTCCCCTTCCCATCTCTTGTTTTCTTAGAGAGAAGCTCTAACCTGACTGAGCAAAATGCCTGTGTTCAAAGAGGTCCTCCTGTTCCAGGGGTGAGCAGAGGGTGATGACCAGACCTCAGGGATGAGTAGCCCTGGGTTGTCTGAAAGGGACATCTAAGAACAAAACTCCAGGATCTCTGTCCCGTTCCAAAGTACCACTCCATAAGGGCAGAAGAAGAAGATTGGAGCTGATTTTATCATAGGGGGGGCCTTCCTCAGTAGAGAGGTTAACAATTTGGCAAAGTTATTGGCCAGTTGACTCACAGAATAAGCCTTAATAAAGGAATTCAACCTGCACAATGTACTGTTTTATGGCTAGTACATGTTGGCTCACCTGTATGAATTTACTCTACTTATTTAATATCCTCTTTAAGATGAAAAATGATGCCAGCTCAGAGTCAACGGCATCTTTTGACACTGAGAAAGGGTTCCTGTGGGTTGAATGGCAGCCGCTCCTTCCTCAGACAGAGATTGAAAACTTCATCCTGAATGTCTTGCACTGGTGATGGCGTCCTGGGCAAATGTCAGCACCAGCGTACATGTTGATGGAACAGTGCCTCATCTCAGGTACCTTGACTTTGTGGGCTCACTGGTCGAGGGTGTCCTCTTTCAGAGAGCCTTTGTCAGTTGCCATCATATTAGGATAAAGAAAACTCCTAACTAACTCATATTTCAATTTACAGGTTAGCTCTTGAGATATTCTCCATCAGATGGCATATTTCGCTTTTTTGTTATTCTCTATCTTACCACCTCTTTGAGTCTTAAAATCTTATCATCAGGAAAAATGATAGATTTATGGAGACACTCTGGATGTGAAATTATTCAAAGTTCCCTGAGAGATCTTGAAATTGATGGGGAAAATGTTATGAAAACACTTCAGGAAACAGGAGAAACATACGATATTGATCTTTTCTGGGGCTCAGATTCCCTGCCTGTGAACTCAGGGAGAGGCTAAAAGTATCTTCTAGCCCTAATGTCTCAAAAGTCTATATTTTTTCTCTTGCTTTTAGGAACAGATTCTTAGAAAAGTCTTCCTGTTCAGGTACACAACATTTTATTGATCTGTCTCATTATTTTCTCTATAAGATAGTGTAAGTTGGGTAAGATGTCAGGCAGAAAACAACATTGGATTAGGACTCAGGAAGTGGATTATAGCTTTGGCCGATGAAAGCTGTATGGTCTCGAGGAAATCACTGAACTTCTCTAAATCTGGGTTCATTCATTTATACTATAAAATAAAAGTGCTAGATTAAACTCTCTCTGATATTTTTTTAAGTCCTAAGAACTTAGGTTTTGTAGACTATTGGGCTTTTGTGCTGTCTAATAAATTATAAAAACAAACAATAACCTATGATTGTTATTGTGACTTCTTTCTAACAAGATCAGATTCCTGTAAATAGAAAATAACCCGGTGGGTTCTTACGTTGGGGGGTGGGGCTGGAATGCTGGATAAACCAATGCTTTTCACACTCCTGTCTGTGGACTCCTGGAGTCCATAAATGTATTTTCAGAGGCCTGCAAGTTCCTAAGTCTGAAAAACACTGATGTAGAGACACCAAACCAAGCAGTACCTGGAATTGGAAGTGGGTCGGGGGTAGAGGCAGGTGGGAGGTTGGGAGTAGGCGGGTGTATCTGTCAGGGTCTTGTCAGCAAATAGAAAAGCATTGAAATTGAGTCATTGGAGGAGAGCTTATTAAAAGAGAGTATTGCTAACGGTGCTCAGGGTCCAGGAAAACGATGAAGGAGGTACAGTGTCCAGATACCATAACACCCCAGGTTAGCAAGGATGGAGAAAGGAGTCATTGCCAGGATAGAAACAGAGAGGCTTGGCCTTCAGCTGAAGTACACAGCCAGCCCACATAAGCGGCTGGGAAGTACTGCAACATGACCCTCCTTCCCACTTCCATTCTCTTGCATGTTCACTGAACTCCACCAGGCGGTCCGCTGATGTAACCAGACAGATCTGCCTCCAGGGGGCAAAGGACACAATGGTACAGCAGGGAGATGGGTCTGTAGAAGCAAAATGAAGAATCCAACACAAGGGGATAGAGAAAAAGAGAAGGTTCAGTCCTTTTAACAGGATGACTTAAATATCCAGCACCATCTATACTGAAGGCAGGCTTTTCTTAATGTGATTCTATTTCATAAAGTCCCATAAATGAACATGCCTCTGCCTTTCCTCTCTCCTTATGGTACCTAATGCAACGCACTGCACACATGAGAAGCTCAACAAGGCGTGTTGATCTGATTAGATGGAACTTACTAATGCTTTAAATTTGGAAGTAAAATTTAGAGGGACATGATAGTTTCTCAAAACTCATACTTTCCCTTACACGTTGGGAGAAAGAAGAGAAATAAAAATACTCTAGATTTGGGGTTGGTTATAAAGAAGTGAAATAAAAAACAAAAAAAGGATGCCAGGATTTAATTTTAATTATTAACCGGTATTGGTGATGTCGTTTTGGTTTACAATGCCTTTTCAAGGTTGCTATCTTAACCTGTTCTTTTAAACAACCTTTGAGTTGTTGTTGCTGTTTTTACCCCTACTTTGTAGATGAAGAGAAGGAGGCTGGAGGAGGCTGAGCAATTTGCCCAAGGTCACGCTGCTGGTAAATAGTTCTCATTCCCACGCTGAGCCCACCACACTGCTCATTACTTTAAAAAGGTTAATACAGGATTCCCTGAGGGGGAATGTCGGACTACTAATTTATTCATTTCTTACCTTTTCTTGTCATAAGTGGAAAGTATGACGATTTTATTTGCTACCTGATCGACTATTTTTTGGGAGGACGGTTGAATTTAAATGATATCATCAATCACCTAGACAGATGATGTATGGCTTCAGGAAACAAAATTAAAAGAGTTAAAGCAGTTAAGCATATACTTTATTTCTCTTTTGCATTTTAAACAGAATCAGAATACAGTCCAACACTTGTTCATTACTTGCAAACTACTATATTTAACTTGTTCTTTTCTTTAATTAAGCAAGATTTCATGTCACATTCAGATTCTGCAGATGGATTGTTTGGAAATAAAATGTCAAATTTCTTGTTCACACACCTAATTTTTCTTGACCTAGAGAATTCCCCAAATCGAATGAAACTGCTAAGTAGAGGAATGAGGAGAATCTGGCTGCTCTCAGGCAGTTTTCTTTCTCTTTATGTATTTTTATGATATGTTTTGCAGTTACTAAATGGTGGTCCCAGAGATACCCATCTGTCATGCCTAATTAGGGACTAGAAATGGGTCTTCAGCAAATATTTCATTAAAAATGAGATTTCCAAGTAGTAGAAAAATGTTACACCCAAGCTAAAATGGCAAGTACCTTACAGAAATATCACAGAGAAATAGGGGGAAATGAATAATATACTATATTATCCTGACTTTAATTAGACTCAGGGAATGTTAACATGAGAAGAGAGCTCAGAGAGATAGTAGTTGGGAGGTGGAGACCTAAACATCCATTTAAATAAATTTGCTTCATTTAATGCCCACGACATAACTAGAAAGTTGAACTAATTATTGTTATTGTATATCCAAGGAAACAGGGGCTCTGAGAGGCCTTGTAATTTGCCCCAAATCACACAGCGAGAAAATGGCAAAACCAGGATTCAAACCTGAGTTTATCTGAATCGATTGCCCAAACTCATACCAGTGAATCAGCTACATTAATAAGACAAGAACCCAGATTTTCTGACGCAGAGCCCAGTGCTCTTCCAACTCACTATGATGCCTCCAAGCAAGGGTGAACCTGGACTCTGAGAATAAAGCCTGAGGCTTCGACTATTCTTTTTCCCTCCTAGTAAATTTCCCATATCCTCATAACATCACATATGTGAACCTTTATTTATGTTTGATGTAACCCATTCAACATGTATCAAGGAGGAAGAGCTAAAGAGATATCCACATCTATTCTCTAATCATCTTGTTTCTTATAATATTCACAGTTTATGAAAGATTGTAGTGACTTAAAATATATTGTATAAAGCCATGCATCTGCATGGGTATCATTGAAAAGATTTGTTGGAGATGATATACTCTTTCCTCCTACATTACTGTATGGAAATTTAGTCCCAGAGAGCCTCAATGACTGATCAGGTCACCCATTTATATCAAGTTCTAGAACCCAGGTTTTCTGATCTCCAGGAGAGTATATTATTCCCTCACATAAGTTTGTTCCAGAAACAACAACAACAAGATACAAAAAATAAATAATCCCAAGGCATGGTATGGTGAAGCAACAAAACTCAAAAAAAAATAAAAAAGAATCCTACTGTTATCTAGGTAAAAAGAGCAAATGGCATTCAGGAAGGAAAGAATCAGATTGGCCTCAAAGTTTGGAGATATTGGAGCAATATCTTTAGTGGTCTGAGAAGAGAGAATAAAGGGTAACCCAAGAATTTGTATCAAGTAGTTCATTAATAAAGACAGGAGGAAATAGATTCTCCAACATTTGAGCTACGGATGATGAAGAAATCAAGCCAACCACGAGAATCAAATGAAGGGCTCTGGCATTAGAAAGTCATAGTAAGAAAGAAGAGACTAATAGACTATGAGAACCGAGGTCACAGACCAAAATGTAAACGTTGTTATACTTGACAAAGGTAAGAGTAAAAACACAACTGAAAACACCCAAGATATGAGGTGGTGAAGGTTTGGAGAGAAATGAGAGACATACATGCACTAATATCTTCAACTTTCATACTGGAGTCTCAACAGATTCAGTATAACATTGTTAAACCAAGAAACGGGGACATATGTACATTTCATGCAGTTACAAAAGTAACACCAGAAGAGCTAAAAGCAGAGCAGAAATGAAAATTTACGAAACAAAATATACGTCAAATATAGACCATCTAGTCAAAGATTGAAAACACATGAAAATTCAGGTGATTTTATGATCTCATTTATATAAAACTCAATGCATATAAAAATATTTATACATCTCTACCCACATACACACACGACCTGTTCATAAAGCTGACGAATACATTGAAATGGGAGGGGAAGTGGGGAGGAATATAACTTTTTACCTGTAGCATTTTTTTTATGGTACCTAAATATTCATTTTATAACCTGGTAAATATGATATAATACTTTAACAATTAACAAATAAATGAAAGATGAACCAGTAATAGAGATTACCTTAAAATTTTAGCAGTGATTTGGACCAAAAAATACTGGGACATGTAAATTTCTACCTACCATCTACAGTTGACTGTTAAAATGTTATCACCTCAATGACTCAGATAACGAAGTCAGACGTTAGGATTCCAAGTCAGGCTGCTACTGCTGCTGCCGCTGCTGCCACCGCAGGCTTTGAACACTTTGGAAGTCACTAGCACTTTCCTATATCCAGGCTGGATCAACACAGTTCTATTAAATTGTGTGAGAACCCGAACTTCATATTCAATCCAGTTGTTTTGTCCCATCTACAAAGGAAAGTATTTTGATAAAAATTAGAATTTTCCTTATCCCACAAGTGGTGCAAGCAGAACTTACAGTTCTTTCTCTTTTCAGGAAAGTAGAATATGAGAGCAAGTTAGGGAGAGGATTTGAAGAAAAGCAGGTAAATTCCTCACATTTTAGGAAGGAGGCTACTATGCATGACATCTAATCTCACCAAGAACATTTTTCAAGTTCCCTTTCAGTTTTCTCTTTGTTGTGTGACCTTGCAACTAACACCACATATATTTTAACAAAATTTATTTATATTTCTATTTTTTGAGTATATGAAAAGAGATAGTTTTTACAATACAAGTCACATTTTCAACTCTACCGTTGTGTTGCATTTGAGCCTCCATGAGAATTTTAAGCAGGAATACTGAATAACAAGTAACTTATTTCGTGTGTGTGTGAAAAATTCTAATTCTCTATGAAGTGCTATTTTTCTGTAAGATAATTTACTGAGAATAGAAGTTCGATAACTGCTCTGTGATAATGATGTAGTTGTGTTATTGATGATTTTGAAAATTATTAATATGCAATCTGGCTATCTAAGATTCAGACAAAAATGTGTGTTTTGGTATGTCTGTTTGAGGGTGTGTGTGTGTGTGTGTATTTTTGCAGCCGTAACAATTTGGGACTGACAAAACATAGCAGGAATGATCCTCTTACCCCCACCATTTTGTGTCCTCCTCAGGCTACCAAAACCTGCATTAGAGCCAAGAAGGCTAGAATTTACATGAGGGTACAGAGCTCAGATGTAGTTCTGTCGTGGACCTTGTCAAATCAGCATCCCTGGGGTCTGGTCATTTATTTAACAAGTGTTTATTGAGAACCTAATGTGTGTCAGGCAGAACTAGCACTGGAGGTAGACCAGAAAACAAAGTTATGATTTCAATGTTGTAGGTAATGTTGACAGGCAGGTTTTACCAGGGAGAAGACTCTTGAGTTGGAGATTTATTAGATTATATTCCTGGGTTCAACACACGGGGAAGGGAAGGGCAGGAAGAAGGATTGGAAAGGGGGAGAGTGAGCTGCACTATAATCTTGGTAAATTATAAACATTTGGGGCCCACTACCCCATCCCTCTTCTCTAGAACTCCTTGTTCCTGGGATTCCCATATTGCTCCTTTTAGGCCCTGGGCTAACCAGCCAAGTCATCTGCCACAGCCCATGAGTCCACTTATGCCCTTACCTTGGGCCACATCTCTTTCTACACGAATTGGATGACCTGGTAAACTGCCCAAAGCTCTACCCGTTGATAGGAATTCCTCTCATTACTGTCTATCAAGGATACCTCTGAGTGAGGTTGTGTTGCTGCCACAGTTAATTTGCAGCTTTCACCCCTGTACCAACTGTTCACCCCATGAACAAGGCTTGGGGGTCTTTTCCATTAGTGGGTCATGAGGGATGTCTCAGGGCCCCCCCATGTTGAAGAGCAGGTGAGGGAGGACTCCTGGTATGAAAACTGGTGGATGACACGTGGGTCTGTCCTAACTCTTCTTGTAGCTTGTCCGTGCCCTCTAGAATCGTTTGTGCTCAATCCTGGCTGTATCACTTCCAGTTTAAGATGGATTACTGCTGGGCCCATCCAATTTTATGACTTGGTGAGTCTGACAAAACTCAGGTCATGATGGACAGCTCTGGCGGTATGGTCATTTGATGCTCCGTGATCTGTCTTTTTCTCAAAGCCCTGGGGCAAGACTGCAAACATACATGGCTGTCTACTCAAGTGAATGCAGCTATTTCTGATCGTCTTTTCTGATAGGGATGGAAAATAATTCATTTGCCAGATCAATAGCTGCATAGCATGTATCTGAGATTGTGTTAATCTTCTCTAGCACATCTAACATAGCAATTGGGGCTCCTACTTTTTGAGTTTGCAGTAGCATGTTGTGATCCTCCAGGATTCATCTGTTTCCTGATAGGGGCCAGACTTATGAACTGAATGCTGCTATGATGAGAATCTCCATCCCTACATCTTTTAGGTATAATAGTAGCACTGTTTTCTGCCATTCTCTCTGAGATGTGACATTATTATTTTCCCATCTTAGAGTGTGGAGCAATGTCAGAGGCTTCTTCTTGGCCTTCCTAACTATGATAGCACTTGCCATACAGGCCAAACACTATCTGTGTAGTTGTGTCAACTACCAGGTGTGTTCAGACTAATTATACATTCAGGGACTTGGGAAGTGAATACTGGGTGGGTCCATGGACTCAGTGGACCCACTGTGACCTGAACCTAGTCCAGGGCTACATTTATTTCCTGGCCCTTCTATATCCTCATACTAATGGGGGACCATGATGCCACCTCCAAGTGTCAGTGGCAGCTCATACTCCGTGTCCAAGAATCCTCTCAACGTTTGGGTAATCTTCTTTCTTCAATGTGCAGCTACTCAAGCAAATGGCTATAGGTCACTTTGGGGGAACCACTATTATGTACACCTGCATGGTGTTAGAAGGCCCTTCTTCCTGGGGCCCGCCCTCTTTCAGTCAATGGATTCTAGATCCGAATCCTGGCTCAGGCCTGCAAACTGGGTGAGGAATTGTGACCTTAAATTGGGGAGGCTGCCCTCTTCCTTGATTTTAATCTCTGCAAGGTATCAGTTCATCTATCCTTGATATCATTTGATTACGTATATTGACTAGTACCCATACTGGCTGCCCATTTATTCTCCACTTCCCCATTCAGGGATGCCAAATATAATTAACCATCTTTATAATCCTCTGTAGGTCAGGGCCCCTGCCTGCACTTCTGACTGTCACTCACCATAATTGCATCAGTTAGGCTTCTGACATCTGGCCTTATGTTTTAGGGTCTTACTATCCACCTGCTATTTGTGAGTCCAGCACTATAATGGAATCTCCAGCTCAGCCCTCGTCTGCAGAAGAAAGGCACCACTGAACTTCTTAGTGATAATGGCACCCGTCTCACCAGTGCATTCTTTATTACTTTGGTAATTGGTGTATCATTTGGGCTTTCTGATGAAATAGTCCTCTAGTTGGTTTTTCAGGCTTGCATAGTATATCCACTTTATTATGGCTCCCTTCTCTGAGTCTTTCATCCCCACTTCCCTTTTTAACCATCTGTCATGATTATTCTAGCTCAATTTGTGTGGATCATCATTTTTACCATGCTTCCAGATGCTACCAGATATTATCCTGGTAGCATGTTCACGTTATCTTCCAAAGTCCTTGTCAGGGTGTTAAATCTTGTGTCCTGGTAGAGTGCTTCCAAACTGATAAGATTTTCCTTATCAGACATTATGTTCAAGCCCCTTAATCAAGCATCCGCAGAATCCAGGCCTCTGTGTATCCTCCCAGCTGCTGCTGTCACATTAGTACCTCTTTTGGAGAATGCTAGCTGGGTTATATTGTGACCTTTCCCCAGTTATTTGCGAAGTGAGCAGGAAGGGATGTAGGGGCATAGCTGGAGGGGAACACATTTTGTCCTTTACATCATCCTCAAGTGAAGGAGGGGGGTTCTAGTTCTTAGTAGACTGGGCTACTTCTGTAGGTTCAGAGTGTTAAGGAGAATCTGAGATTCAACACTTTCAGATGCGTCAATGCAGATATCCCTACCCCATGTATCAGGGTCACATTCTTTATCTACCAGGCCCCTGAGCTTGGCAAAGCAGACCTTCCTCATTTTGAAATTTAACTTTCTTGGAGCTCTGCTATGCTTTTAGTGAAGTCCTGGGCTTGGTCCTTGGTTTCTCTGCTTTCCCACTGTAAGAGGTAAGAGAGTCTGTACCTGCTTCCAAAAAAGTCATCTGACTTTCACACTTAGCTTTTAATTGATGATCAAGAACTCCTAACATTTTGTTATCTTTTTCCAGAGGTCATGTGGGCTTAAGGATAGCCACTCAATTCCAGGTACCTAGAGGTACTATTTTCCCAAATATATCTCAAAAGCTTGAAAAGCATAGGCATTACCTTCCACTGGTGTACCTTCTCCATTTACTGCTGGTAAAACAATTGCACTGTGTGTCAGAGACTCTCTGTGCCACCAGTGATTGGGTTCTGGTTGACAGCAAGCAGCAGGTAATCCAGCTCCAAGAGCCCACCCAGGCACGTGATTCCTCCAGTCACTCCCAGCACCAGCTGTCTCAGATCTGGTTCATGGGAAGCAGACTCTGAGATGGAGATGAATGTGCACAATGTTACTGGGGAGTGTTTTCAACTGTAGAAGGACACCCAGTTGGGTAGAGAGAGAAGTTGAACTGGGATACAATCTCAGTGGAGGCCGAGCTGACCCTAAGGGGGGTTTCTAAAGCTAGGATAAGCCTTCAGAGTTGTCCTGACTTGGGGTGAAAGGGCTGGGGCTTTATATCCCACGTGGACCAGTCATTGGATGCTTCCTGCTCCAGGAAGGGTCTGTGACCTGGGGCAAGGTGGCTCTCTGCAGCCAAGGCTATCCCTGTTGAAGCTGATAGGGCTTTCTGTTGGCAATACACTAACCTGGGGGAAGAAGTTTCTTTCTTCCTGAAGAGGAATCTAGAGGGTGGTGCATCAGTGTCAAACTACAGTCATAAAAATGGCAATCAGCATTTCCCAGGGCTTGGTCTGTGCTGAGCACTGTGCCATGTGAGTTATTGACTATTTCATCTAATCTTCTCAAGAATGCTATGGGACAAGTGCCATTATTTCCCCCATCTTAAAAATGAGAAAACCGAGGCCCATCGAGGTTAACTGACCTTTCTGAGGTGACAGCTAGTAAGCAAAGGAACTGGAATTTGAACTTAATCACTTACACCGAGAAACCCACATCCAACCTTCTTCATATTTTCAACAAAAAGCATCCATGCATCAAAATGTAGCCCAGCTGAATAAGACAGGTGGAAGGTCCTTTGTTGCCATTCTACCCTCTTTCCTGTGTGCTCTTCATTCATACTCAGGCATGCTATTTGTCTGTATTATACTTTTGTGCAAATTAGAAAAACGTTATCCTCCAGCTTTGGTGGGTGTGACAGTTCCTTGGGCACATGGCTTACCCAGCAAATAGCACATTTTGGTGAAGAGTACAACATCCTTTTTTTTCCCAGAGACCTCAGGTCTGCTCCAGGACACAAAGCTTGCACAGATTCACGCTGGATTTCAGCCCCCACTTGATCCCTTGGATCAGTACCAGTGTGCACGTACCTTGTCATACAAATGGTTTCAAGTGCTGCTGTCAAATATAGTTGGCACTTAAGTCCCTATTTCCAGCCCGCATCAGTGCCCTGAGCTTCATATGCATTTAATTAATGAGCCACTAGATATTCCCATTTGCAGTTTCTTCAAGAACTTAAAACTGATACTTAAAGCTTAAAAAACTTACAAAGCCAAATTTCTTCTCTTCCTCCTCCATCCCCACAGAAATCTGCTATTTCTTCTGCACTTTCTAACTTTGTCATTGGCACCGCACTCTCTCAGTTGCCCAGGTTAGAAACATGAACGCAACTAACATTTCTCATGCCCTTAGCATGTGTCTGGCCCTGTGCTGATGAATAGGATAAACAAGGTCTTTCTCCTCGTTGAGTTTATGATGTAATGAGAGAGACAGACAAAAACTAGTAAACCAATAGGTAAAATAATTTTCGATTGAGATTGCTATTATGAAAAACATTAGCAGCATGATGTGGTAGACAGAAACTAGGGAAGGGCTTTATTTTTGTTAAGGTGGTCAGGGACTACTTTGAAGAAATGACATATTAACAGAGACATGGGAAAGAGAAAAGAAGCAAGTGCAGGTGTTTCATATTTGATGAGTTATTTGCAAGGCTTCACTCTCTTGTATCCCACGCAACCCAGGTCTATGGCTTTTATTTCCTAACCCGTTCTTCCCAGTTTTCGTGAAATGTATTTCATCTCTTGCCAGAAGTTGCATCCACCAGCTAAATTCTGCTCGCCTAACACCCTGTAGAATGCTATGAGACTTGGTGTGTTCTTTTCTCCTACAGAGAGAAATTTTTATTGGGAAAAGGGATTAAAATGCAGTGTAGACCCCAAGTCCTCCTATTTTCTACTTAGAATTTTACACCCTCCAGGGAAAAAATCTAGGGGGTTTTGATTGCGTCATTGGCTTTGGGGATCTGCTCATTACATTCAATGTTTATTCATTCATTCAAATACCATATATTGAACATCTTAGTGGTTCAGAGCATAGATATGAAGTCAAAACATACATTGGTCCAATCCCACTCCACAGCTAACCTATTTCTGAGTAAGTTATTTAAACTCACTGAACACCCATGTCTTTATATGGAAAGTGGGAATAAAAAGTCATTTTCATGTTACAGTGGTAGTAATAAAAATAACATTTTTTAATATAAAAAAATATATATAATATATAAATATATAAAAATAACATTTACTGGGTACCTACTTTGTGCCAACCTATGCTAAATGCATTATATATCTTGTCACTAATTTTCAGTTATCCTGCAAATGGATATTATTAGCCTGTGCTTTACAGATGAGGAGTCCTCAGAGATTAGGGGACTTTCATAAGATCACTCAGGTAAAAGTGGTGGTCCAGGTCTAGGTCTGTGCTGCTCCAAATGGCGATCTCTTCTCTGGTCCTTTGGCAACTACAAGAGAATTTATCACTTAATACATGTCTCCCTTCTTTGGTGTTAGTAGGGATGCTGCTTCTAATTTTCACTCCAGAAAGAGTCTCATGTACTTATTATAGCTCTAGTGGTATTATTCTCTGTCCCACCTTTTTTGGGGGAGTGACTTACAGTATTTATTTATTTATTTATGTAATCGAAATATAGTTAATTTATAATGTTATATTAGTTCCAGGTGTACAACATAGTGATCCAAAATTTTTACAGATTATACTCCATTTAAAGCTATTATAGAACATTGGGTATATTCCCTGTGCTGTTCAACATATCCTTGTAGCTTATTTATTTTATACATAATAGTTTATGTCTCTTTACCCCCTGCCCACTAGTTTGTTTTCTATGTCTGTGAGTCTGCTTCTGTTTTGTTATATCCATTTGTTTTATTTTTTAGATTCCATATATTGGCGATAATATACAGTATTTGTCTTTCTCTGCCTGGCTTATTTCACTAAGTATAATACCCTCCAGTTCTATCCATGTTGTTGCAAATGGCAGAATTTCATTCTTTTTAATGGCTTAGTAATATTCCAGTGTGTGTGTGTGTATACCACATCTTCTTTATCCATTCATCTGTTGATAGACATTTAGATTGCATCCATATCTTGGCATTATAAATAATGCTGCTATGAACATTGGGGTGCATGCATCTTTTTTTTTAATAAATTGTCCTTAGCACTATGGTTTTTTTAATTTATTTATTTTATTTACTTATCTTTGGCTGTGTTGGGTCTTCATTGCTGCATGCGGGCTCTCTCTAGTTGCAGTGAGCAGGGACCACTCTTCGCTGTAGCATGCGGGCTTCTCACTGCGCTGACTTCTCTTGTGGAGCACAGGCTCCAGGTGCACAGACTTCAGTAGTTGTGGTGTGTGGGCTCAGCAGCTGTGGCTCGCAGGCTGTAGAGTGCAGGCTTGGTAGCTGTGGTGCACTGGCATAGGTGCTTTGCGGCATGTGGGATCCTCCTGGACCAGGGCTTGAACCCGTGTTCCCTGCACTGGCAGGTGGATTCCCAACCACTGCACCACCAGGGAAGCCTCCATGCATCTTTTCAAATTTTCAGTTTCTTTTGATATGTACCCTGGAGTGGATTTGCCAGATCATATTGTAGTTCTATTTTTAGTTTTTTGAGAAACCTCCATATTGTTTTCCATAGTGGCTGAACCCATTTACATTCCCACCAACAGTGTACAAAGGTTCCCATTTTTCCACATCCTCAACATTTGTTATTTGTAGACTTTTTGATGAGGGCCATTCTGACAGGTGTGATGTGATATCTCATTGTGATTTTAATTTGCATTTCTCTAATAATTAGTGGTGTTGAGCATCTTTTCATGTGCCTGTTGGTTATCTGTATGTTTTCTTTGGAAAAATGTCTATTCAGGTCTCCTGCCCATTTGTAAATAGGGTTGTTTCTTTTTTTGATATTGAGTTTTATGAGCTGTTTATATATTTTGGATATTAACCCCTTATTGGTCATATTATCTGCAAATGTTTTCTCCCATTCAGTAGGTTGTCTTTTCATTTTGTCAATGGTTTCCTTTGCTATGCAAAAGCTTTTAAGTTCAGTTAGGTCTCACTTGTTTATTTTTGCTTTTATTTCCTTTGTTTTAGGAGACAGATCCAAAAAATATTGCTACAATTTACGTCAGAGAGTGTTCTGCCTATGTTTTTCTTCTAGGAATTTTATTGTTTGCAGTCTCACATTTAGGTCTTTAATCCATTTTGAGTTTATATGGTGTAAGAAAATGTTCTAATTTCATTATTTTACATGTAGCTGTCCAGTTTTCCCAGCACTACTTATTAAAGAGATTGTCTTTTCTCCATTGTATATTATTGCTTCCTTTGTCATAGATTAATTGATCATAAGTGCATGCCTTATTTGTGGGCTCTTTATTCTGTTTGATCTATGTATCTGTTCTTGTGCCAGTACCATACTGTTTTGATGACTGTAGCTTTGTAATATAGTCTGAAGTTAGAGCATGTGATCCTTCCAGCTTTGTTCTTTTTTCTCAAGATTACTTTGGCTATTTGGGGGTTTTGTGGTTCCATATGCATTTTAGGATTATTTGTTTTAGTTCTGTGAAAAATGTCATGGGTATTTTGGTAGGGGTTGCATTAAATCTGTACATTGCTTTGGGTAGTATGGACATTTTAACAATATTAGTTCTTCCAATCTGTAAACATGAGATATCTTTTTATTTATTTGTATTGTATTCAATTTCCTTCGTCAGTGTCTTATAGTTTTCAGAGTGTAGGTCTTTCACCTCTTTGGTTAAATTTATTCCTAAGTATTTCATTCCTTTTGATGCAATTGTACATAGGATTGTTTTCTTGAATTCTCTTTCTGATAGTTCATTATTAGTGTGTAGAAAAGGAACAGATTTCTGTATATTAATCTTGTATCCTGCAACTTTACTGAATTCATTTATTAGTTATAATAGTTTTTTTGGTGGATACTTTAGGGTTTTCTGTATATAGTATCATGTCATCTGCAAATAGTGACAGTTTTACTTCTTCCTTTCCAATTTGGATACCTTTTATTTCTTCATTTCCCCCTTATTTTAATTTTGTTAAATTTGTTGAACTTGCCAATCCTCCAGGCCATTTTTTTGGATAATTTTATCATTTCATCTGATTATAAGTAGTACATATGCACTGAAAAAATACAAAAAAGCATAGGGATGGAAATAAAGAACACTTCACTTCCCATCTTCCAGGTCATTATTAATGTTTGATTTTTATTTTTTTCTCCACATTTGTAATATTTTTTTATTGCTCAACTCCTGGATAATTTACTTTATCTTGTCTAGGAACCCATCATTCCAGCAATATAAAGCAACATAGAAGGTGATCTGTAACTCTTATCATCTTAATTTGATTATCCGTGGATCAGTTTGGGTTTTTAATATTCATAATCAGTCATCACCTAGATAAAAAGTCAAATAGAATTCTTACCTTGAAGGCAAATACTGCAATTCCCTTGAGGCCATTAGAGTCTTTGGGACTCCTCTCTCCTCCTAAAAATGCCTGGCTCACTGGATCCCTAGTTATATAAAGATCACTGGTTATAGATAAAAATTTTAAGATTAGTTGTTAGTTTTCTCAATCTTTGTGATCTCTTTGACCATCTTCTGAAATGTTAATAATAACTTTTATGAATTAGAGCCAGTTGAACTGCCAAACTCTATTGATTTCAGGAAAAACATCTACTCATTGACCTTAGTCTCACGAAGCTATATTCATCCTTATATAAGGGACTTACATAAATCTTTAAGAAAATGAGCACTGCCCAATAGAAAAATGGGTATGTAAATATATTTTATAAAAGAAGAAATATAAACAATAAATAAAATATTCTAACTGACTCTCATTATCAATCAAAGAAATATAAATTAAAATAAGACTATTATTCCTTATTGGAATAGTAAAGATTTTAAAAATTGCTAATACTTAAAGCTGATAAATATATGGTGAAATGTACTTATGCTGGCAGTGGAAAGCAATTTGGAAATATTATTGAAAACCTTATTCTTTATATCCTTTAATGCAAAAATCACCCCTCCAGAATCTAGTCTAAGGGAATAGTGACATATACAGAGAAAAATTTAGTGACAAAAGTGTTTATTATAGTGTTATATAATAAAAGGAAAAAAGAAAACATCTTCAGTTAGGACTAGGGTTAAGTAAAATATGTGTATCTTTATAATGAAATACTACATTGGCTATTAAAATTATGTTTATAAAGAATTTTTAATGACATGGTAAGATAATACTATAATATCTTATCAAAAAGAATACAAAATTGTATATTTAGATGTTAAAAACTGCATGAAAATATTCATATAAAATACTAGAATTAAATACGTCTGATCAAAATGAACAGAGGTTATTTCTGGGTGGCACCATTATTGGCTAATTTTTAATTGATGTCTTTCTACTTCTTACATTTCTTTCAAATCTCCTCTTAGCAAAAATGATAAAGGTTATTTTTTAAAAAGCAATATACCAGAGCATTATTCATACTATTTATCACCACTTACAAGTTATTTTGATCGTGTTGAACGTGTTGGAAAAACTGTTCTGATTTTGTTTCCTTCCTGTCCTCGTTTGAGACAAGGAGCTGGAGTAGCTGGTCATCAGTAAGCCATGACATTCACAGTCCACAGAGTTCCTGCCCCTGCTGCTCTTGTAGTGGTCCCCAGTCCCAATCTGCTTTTGTTATTGCCCTCAGGACTGGGGTCCTCTTGAGATTCTAAGGAACTATGCGCCTTCCCTCCTGCTGCTGTGCTAAGTGGAAGGAGCAGACCATGCTTTACCTGGAGGCTACCAGCTCCCAGCTACCAATTAAAGTAACTGGCTGGAGTTGGTCAGAACTACAGGGAGGGCACATTCCTCAGAGATAAGAAAATGATGAGTTGGTTTCGTCTGTACTCATCTTCCTACCCCTTTGTTCTTTGTCTCCGACATTACATCCTTGATGACTTATGGGTTCTAAGATGGGGAGAGTTAAATAAAGTCTTACTTTTACCTGGTTCAGATCAGAACACTATATTTATTATAGAAATATTCAAGAGACATTAATAATCAAGATGAACTTTTGTTTTTAGTGGTTGCTATCACAAGACACCTAACAAAATACTAAATTACTGAGACTGCCAACCAAACCAAAATGCAAGGATGCTGACAGTGTGGTGCCGTGCAAGCAGGATGTGCTAGAGACTTCTCTTCATCATTTGGTATCTCATATTGATGGTGAGCAGCAATACTGCCCTTTGTTTATTCTCTCAGCCTAGATGATAATGATAGAAACACCCAACCCTCACTAATATTTTTTACAAAATGCTCTCACATTCATTGTCTCAGTTAAGAGAAGTCAGAATGGTAACAGGGAAAGAATACAGGCTTTGGATTCAGACAGGCCTGGACTTAAGTTCTGCCTCTGCTGCTTGATGTTTGTGGAACCTGTCTGCAAATTTGGAATATTTTCCTACTTTGTGGTTTTGATATAAAAATTATTAATTACATATGCAACGATCTGGTTTGTTCATTCTTTTATTCATGGTTCAAAAGGCACTGTGCTTGTTCAACCTCAGCAACCAGAAAAATATGAATTAAAACAATATGCAGTATAGGGCTTCCCTGGTGGCGCAGTGGTTGGGAGTCTGCCTGCCAATGCAGGGGATGTGGGTTCGTGTCCCGGTCCGGGAGGATCCCACATGCCGCGGAGCGGCTGGGCCCGTGGGCTATGGCCGCTGGGCCTGCGCGTCCAGAGCCTGTGCTCTGCAGCGGGAGGGGCCACAGCAGTGAGAGGCCCGCGTACCGCAAAAAAAAAAAAAAACCAAACCAACAATATGCAGTATATACGGAAGCAAATAAGACATTTTCCTCTTTACTTAGAACTGACAGTCCAGTGGGTTTAGATAAGCGTTAATCAAATAAAAACAAATAATCTTTAAAATTGCCACTGTGTACCGATGAACCTAGTGGCAGGTGTAGAGAAAGGACTTGAGGACACAGTGGGGAAAGGGGAAGCTGGGACAAAGTGAGAGAGTGGCATGGACATATATACACAACCAAATGTAAAATGGAAGGCTAGTGGGAAGCAGCTACATTGCACAGGAAGATCAGCTCGGTGCTTTGTGACGACCTAGAGGGGTGGGATAGGGAGGGAGGAAAGGAGGCTCAAGAGGGAGGAGATAATGGCGATATATGTATCCATATAGCTGATTAATTTTGCTGTATAGATGAAACTAACACACCATGGTACAGCAATTATACTCCAATAAAGTAAATAAATAAATAAATTGCCACTGTCATAGATGCTATAAAGGATACCTTCATGACCCTACTCGAGTCGGAAGTTGCGCTTAAGCTGAGATCTAAAGGATGCGTAAGATCGCCCCAGGGAGAGAATGGAAAGAGGAGCGTTCTAGAAGAGGAATTAGCACGTGCGGTGGCTGGGGAGCATGGCATGCACAAGAGACAGCTAGAGAACCAGAGTTGGGGTGACAGGTAAGCCGAAATATGTGGGCAAGGGCTTGACTGCGCGGGGATTTGGGATGAGTGAATACGTTTGTCTTAATCTATAACGTTTCATGTTGAAAACTGGCAAAACTGTAAAAACTAGATTAGAGGGGACCCAGAGAATATGCAATTAGATCAGTTAAGAGATGAATTTAGTAGTTCAGGAGACAGACTGTGATAGGTTCAACCAGGCTGGCAATGGTAGAAACATAGAAAAGTGAATGAAATCCAGAGACATTTAGGAGGCCGACTAGAACTTGGTTATGGAATGAATGTGTGCACTGAGGGGACTATCTAAATTTCTGGACTGCATAACCCAAAGCCATAAGAACAAGTTTGAATGGCAAATATCAGGAGTTTGTGATCTGGACATGTTAAGTCTGGGGTATCTTTGAGATCTCCAAAAGGAGAGATAAGTAGGTAGTTGGCACACAGTCAGATTTTAATAAAATGGAGTGTATTATTCATCATATTATATAAACATATATTCATAACAGTTCAAGAAACTGCCTATACACTGTCCCATGGGTTAGTATTTCCAACATTGGTCAGGGTCCTTAATTGTAGACAACTGACTCTACTCTAGCTACTTGTAGCAGGAGAATGTTTATTAAAGAAAACTGGTTAACTAAAAAAAATCTATAAGGGAGCCAGAGGATTGACTCGGGATCCTACATAGCCATGAACAACACAGCTGGGACTACAGACTCAGACCAAATACCCAACCACATCCCTGACCTATTAAGCTCAAAGAGAGGACCCCAGTACTCTGGCAGAACTAGAAGAACAAACATCTCTGTCAACTGCTGACCAGAAAAGCTGATATCCCAAGTATCAAAATAGCACCACGCATAGCTCACGTCTGCATCCCAAATTTGGGAGACTTTGTAGGATGGGTGTAAACTAGAAAGTACGGCAGCATTCTAGCTGCAAAGGAGTCTAGGAATCTAGTCTAGGAAAGCAAGTTAGAAGAGGGCTGGATGCGTTTTGAGTGACCTGATGTACAGTATCTTCCAGGCCTCCTTTTCTGCCCTTTACATTCAAGCACAGTTCCCTTCCCATCATTAAACTTACAAACAGCAGCTTGCTTCTGCCTAACCTAGCGCAGCCCTCCCGTATACAAGCCAACCATGCTCACCCTCCCTTCAAGAGATGAAAAGGGGTGGACAGTGACAGAGGCAGTTTTTTGCCTCTCAAATATCCGTTTTTCTCTTCTTCTTTTCTAAGTCTGATTTTGTCTGGCCTGGTAACAGACCCCGTTTTTTAAAAAATCAACAATTCTCAGCTCTCCTGCTGATAGAGTTGGCCAGGTGACACAGTTCTGAGGAGCGAAGTATGAGTAAACACTATTGGGTGGATTCTGGGAAGGTCTTTTAAAAGGGGTGAGGACAGATGCTTGAGTTCAAGTTCCACTTTTGCCTTAGAGCTTCTTTTTTCTTCTTCCCCAAAGTATGGATGTGCTGGCATATTCTTGAGTGCTTGTCTTTTGACTACCCCACGAGGGAAAAGCCCAGATAGTCATAGAAGCCTCTGCTCCAGCCCTAGTTAGCTCTTCCTTTTACATGCAAGGAGAGTCAGATACTAGCTTGTAAGCCATTGTTCTTTGGGGTTTTCTATTATAAGCAAACAAATCTAAGTTTCTAAACAAAAGGTCTTTTAATTGGGCTCTCATATTCCCTCTTGTCCCTTCAAATCTATTTTCTACACCACAGACAAGTGATCTTTTAAAATGAAAGCGATTATATAATTTCCTTATTCAAAACCCTTCAATGGTTTCTCATTATTTGTAGAAATAATTCTATCATCTTTAGCATGATGTGGCCCCTGCTTACCTCTCCAACCCTATCTCCAGGGATTTACCCCCTCCTTCACCAGCCTCTGGACATACCAACTGTGCTGTCAAAATACATTCTCGGGACTTCCCTGGTTGAACGGTGGTTAAAGAACCCACCTGCCAATGCGGGGGACACGGGTTCAATCCCACATGCTGCAGAGCAATTAAGCCCATGAGCCACAACTACTGAGCCTGTGCTCTAGAGCCCACCAGCCACAACCACTGAGCCTGCATGCCACAACTACTGAAACCCACTCGCCTAGAGCCCTTGCTCCACAACAAGAGAAGCCACTGCAGTGAGAAGCGCGCACACTGCAACGAAGACCCAGTGCAGCCAAAAATAAATAAATTTTAAAAAAACCAGTCCAAAATACATTCTAAAATGCCTCCTCTTAGAAGGAAATAGTTTCTCAGTGTCCTCACTTTCTATACACCCATTAGATCTTAGCTTTAAATATCTCTTCACCATATTCTGACCCCATAATTTAAAGTAAGCCGTCCCTGTTAATCTCTCTTGCTCTGCACCATGTTATTTTTCTCCCATAGCTTTTATCGCAAACTGTATTTACATACAAGCTTAGTTCTTTACTATATTTCCCTCATAGATCATAAACTCAATGAGGGCAAGGCCTTTATCTGCATGGTTAATACTTACGTTGAGACCAGATCCTTGTACACAGTGTTTAATAAATATTGGTTGAATGTTAAGTGAATTACATAATCTGTCAGACTCTGCTGATAACAGACATGTTTGGGCAATCAGATCTTACTATGTTATATTCACAGACACAGAGAATCAAATAGAGTAATGGGATTTTATTGTGGTAAAGGATCTTAGTTATCAATAGCCAAACACAAAGTTGGAAAAGTTCAGAGATTAAATGAGTATTTCAAAGGTCACATCACCCCCTTGCCTCAAACCTCAAAAGTTCTAGAATTAGATAATTTACTTGTCAAGGAACTTTTATTCACTCAGTCATTTAACAAACATTTATTGAACATTTACTATATGCCAGGCATTATACTAGGAGGGAGGTATTAGAGATGAAAAACCTATCCTGCCCTGAAAGAGTACATGCATAGCTAGATGTGGAGACAAGTGTTTCTGCAGAAGTAAGTGTAACATCCTCTGGGATTATAAAACTGGGGCACTTAACCCAGTTGAGGAATGTAAAAGAAGCATCAGGGAAAACATGATATGTGTGTGAAATCTTGAAGATAAATAGGAATTCCACAGGCTGATGGACATGGAGGTGGGTATTTCAGTTGGAAAGAACAGCGTATACAAAGGCGTGGAAGTTGAAACAAAAAGGCCAGAGCCAAGTCGGGCGTCTATGAAAGACGCAGTGAGCTCCTGACATTCTCTTAGGACTCAGCTCAACCATCACCAAGCTGGGGAACTCTCTAGATCTGGTGTGCCAGGCTTCCCTATCATAGAAAGTACCATGCTATGTATTAGGATTGCTCATTTACTTGTCTGTCTCCCATACCAGACTGCACATAGAGATATGTAATGAATACATGCTAAATGGATATTTGAATTTGGGCAAGGACCAGATCATGGAAGTCATGAGCATGTGAGAGACGTGGTTGGAATTTTATTTTTGATAGATTATCACGGTCTTGGGAATTGGAGGGTGGGCTGATTCCAAGGGGCTAAAAATGAAGGCAGGGCGAGCAATAGAAGGGTATTACAATAGAGAAATTATTTTGCAGATCACTTTATACTTAAAGTAAAATCTCTTCCGGTAAATTCCTTAAAAATAGTTATTATTTTAAAAAACTGGAGGTAGGTGAATATGACCCAACTTTATCCCATACATATTACATATTGTCAACCCAAAACCTCATAGGTATTTCTTTAACATGATATGATAGTATAGTAAATAATATTGCCCTCTCCTGTGGTTCCCCTTTGATCCCTAGTCCATCTCTCCTCTTTCTCACCTCTTCATCAGCAAACTTCTGGAGAAGATGTCATCTGCTTCCTAAACTCAAATGTATCTTAAACAATGGCAAAATATGATTTCCTAAAATTTCTCACATGTTGTGAATGGTTCATTATGTTGATAGCTCTTGGGCTTCTAATATATGTTTTTTCTCTTTTTGCCCCAGCCTCATCCCCACTCAACAATTGATCTACTATACCGAACTGCTTTTAAAATGTTAAAAGTCCCTTCGCTTCTCCTCAGTCTACATAGAACAATGTCATTGCCATTCACTTCCCAAGCGTCAAGCATAAGCAGTGCATCTGACTTGCAAATCAGTGTTCCCTAGCCTCCATTTCTTTCAAATGAATGTATCAGGGATACCTCTAACTCAATATATCCACATGCGAATGCATCATCTCCCCCTCCCCGTAAAGCCTTTTCTTCTCCTGCACCCTTTATCTCAGTGAATGGAATCATCATATACTCAATTAACTAAGGTGTAAACCTCAGAGTAATTCTTATCTCCTCTTTCCCTGTCTTATACACTCTTCCAGATTCAATTAATCACCAAGTCTGATGAATACTCTCCATAAAATAACTTCTATATTGTGGTGCAATGAGCAGAATTGTCCAAAAGTGATGCTGGAAGCTCACTCTCATTATTTGAACAGAGAACTAGCTAGATCTAGTATTGTTCTTCTCCCAAAGGGAGGGGCTGCACCCAAGCTCCACTTCCCGTGGGTCAAGAAGTTTCTTCCTTTCAGCAGGGTCAATCTCATCATCTCATGGGCCCAAACTTTCTAGGTTTTGAAGAACAAGCACTCCTGGTCAATTCCCAAACTGCTAGCACCTCAAATTCAGATAGTCTTGTACTAGGCAGCCTATGTATTCCTGCAATGGCTAGGCTGTTTTCTCAAGCTTGTCCTACAAAGAGACAGACCTATAGCTAAGTGGGGGGCATCTCTCCACTGAAATGTAGACCCAAAATGCATGTCCAGCAAGCTTAGGCCCCAGCATGCACTCTGTGAAATAATGCTAAGATCTAGAGACCCTCACCTTTTCCTGACTTTTGGATCCAGATTGTACATTATCTTTTTCCCTAAAAAAGCATATTGCTAAACCCTTGCTATATGACCTTGTAAAATACATCCCAAACCATTGTACATAACAGGAGGTAAGCGACGAGAGACCCACCTGGCATATCACAGTTTCTCTAGTCCTAAAGCAACATCTTTTGTTAAAAATCCTCATTACCTCTCAAGTACATCACTGCTTCCTGACGGAGCTCCTGCCTTGGGTCTTGCTCCTTCTCATGTTAACCTTCACACACCTGAGGGTAAATTTAAAATGAAAATCTCATCACTTACTCCTTTTAAATCGTTCAGTAACCACATAGGGCCTATAACGGTGGCTTTTTTTTAAAGGAAAAAAATTCTTTCAGACTCCCAGTGTTGACTTAAATTATTTATCATAATATTAACAAAATCTATAAACATGTAAGACTAGATATAACAACTCCTTTATCTCATAGATGATGTACAAATTAAATCCAAAAATAAATGTACAATTAAATATAAACAAAACTGTAAAACCTATACAATTCTAATTAACAATGTTAATTTAATGTGAAAGATTAATAGTAAAAAGATAAAGCTAAATCTTTCTATATTTTTTTGTTCTATTTTTAATCTGTATCTTAAATTTTAAAATACTCTTCTTAAAGAGGGCAATACCGTTTACTTAACAATGTTGTCCATAATGGTATTAAGTAACCTCACAGTTTTGTTTACTATTTTAGGATATTCAGACCACCTACTTATCCTAATTCTGCCTAGATTATTCTGTGGAATAATCATCAAATGCCGATTTTAATGAGCTGTCTCTTGATCCTATGAGGCTATCTTGGTAACTTGAAGATAGGTTATTATTATGACACACAAATTTGCATTAAATGATTACCTAATCCAATTATTACTGGACTTGTGAATGGGAAAATAACACTTGAAGTCATTTTTTGATTTTTGTAGTTGTTAAAGAAATGTTCATGGCTGCAACACCGAGCTAGTGAAAAAATGTCAGTAAATATTGGAAGTGATTCATTCAGACCATTATGAAATGACTCAACCATAAATCAAGTTCTCTATCATTGTTTCCATTTTGTCTGAAATTTGGAAAAAAGTCTATTCAAACTAAAACAAAGCCTCCTTTGTACAGCGCCACATGATGTTATTTGGCCTTTATTTGGCATAAACGAAGTATTTACTTAATAAATGTCTCTGATCATTTGTTATAAACCAGAAACGCTTGAAGGGGCCATCATTCCTCTTGCAATGTTGTCTTCATGATCTCACATTGGTCTCGATTTATTGTCTAACTTAAACAAATATCATATTCTAGGAAAGTGTGTTTTATTTCACTTGTCAATGAGAAAGAAACATTTTTTTTGTAATAACTGATAAAATAATTCAGCATAAATACAATGAATTCAGTGTAGGACAATTGTCATTTTGCCATTAGGGTGTGTTGACATAACCCCATACAATCAAATACACTTACTAACACATTAAAAGTTAAAAACTGTCACTTTAGGTCAGGGTTGCAAACTGGAAGTGCCATGTTTTGTTTGAACTGCACAGAGTTATTTCTTTTAACATCAGATTTGAATACTTTTTAAAATAAGGCATGTAGTCTCTAATATACCGTGGACCCTTCTGCTCTTGACTGTTTATAGCCAGCATGATCATTTATTTGAAAAATGGAATCTATTAAGTGTTCAACTCCCATATTGGATCAAAGTTGACAGTGTAACCATGTACAATAAATACAGTGGTAATCAAAATGATTCAGAATACATCTGTATTCATTTTAGGGCTTTGGTTTGTTTGCTTTTGTTTTGTTCAGATTCTCATCTAAATGGGGGGGAAAAGAAAGCTTTTCTGGGAGAACATTTGCCTTTCAAGAGTGTGCCCTCACTTCCTCCACCGCAAGGGTCTGTGGACTTCAGTTTGAGAAATACTGGCCTATAGGACGAGACCAAATTCGTTAAGTGGGTGTTCATTCCATTTTAGTGCCATCTTAATTATTCAGCAGAACTTCCCTCCTCTCCTATCATATACTCTATCTTCCAGCCACATCAATTGTTTCTCTCTCAGACTTTCTGTGAATGATAATGTCTTGATGCAGGTACACATTTTCTTCCTTCTGCCTCGAGTGGTCATTCCACATTATTAGATGACAAACTCCCATTCATCCCTCAAGATTTTTTGTGATCCAGTTAAATTGTCATCTCCTTGGTGAAGGGTTTTCAAACTCCTCATGGCTGAGTTAGTTTCTTCCTGCTCTATATTCCCCACAGCACTGTTTTAAAAAACATATCACTGTAGCACTGATTCCTTGACATTGTAAATGAGCTCCTTGTGAGTTACTCACTAAGTCTTTTACTCCATAAGAGATGGGGAGCTGCATCATCACCATTCTTCTAAGAACCAGAAATATTACAGAATTTTTCCAGAACAAATACAGATGATAAGAATAAATGAAGGAAAAGGGTAAATATCAAACTATAAAAAAGGCTGGGATGAAGAGATCCATGACTCTTCCAAACACAAGGAAAGAGCATACAGTTTGGAGTTATGAGCCTCAAGTTTAATTCTCCATTTTTGGAAAATTATCTACCATTGTCTTTTCAAATATTGCTCCCATCTCGTGCTCTCTCCCCTCTCTTTATGGAAATCTAGTTTAAACGTGGGTTAGACATTCTCACAGTATTTTCTATGTATTTTACCTTTTCTATATTCTATATTTTGTTTCTTTGTGCTACATTCTGTACAATGTCTTCTGACCTGTCCTCCAGTTCACCAATTCTCTCTTCACCTGGATTTAATGTAGTTTAAATACAACAACTCAATTTTTAATTTGTTATTGTAATTTGAGTTTTAAAGGCTGTACTTGGTTCTTCTTCAAGTCTGGCATGTAACTTCTTATAGTTTCATATTACTTGTAGATAATTTATAGCATGCTTTTTATTTCTTTAAACATGGCAAGCAAAATGTATTATTTTATTGTTTATGTCTGATATTTCAAGCATGTCAATTTCTTGTGAGTAGAGAAGATATCCTTATTGACTTATGTCTCCTTGCTGTCTAGTTATATTTCTGTACTTGACATTATATTTCAAAAAATTGGAGGCCTAGGATAATGACAGTTTTCTTCAAGAGGATTTTTAATGGCCTCTGCCAATAAACCTGGGCTGTAAGTCTAGCAAGAGTTTATTTCTGGTTCACCCTTGAGACTGTAGCCCTTTGGAGTCCCACCTTAATGTGGAGGGATTGTCAGACTCTCCAGATGGGGCAGGTCCTGAGGGGCGTTTTTCCCTCTTCTTTCAATGTTACCAGAAACACAGCTTGGTTTTGCGGCTATTTCTTCCAAATAGTCAAGTGTGCTCAGGCCAAAGCACCTTTGGATTCTAGACTTGCTTCTCTGGATCCTCAGCAACTCCTAGACTATGGCCTTGTCATTCTTGGGTTTTGTTAGTTCTTATGTGCTTTTAAGAAATGCTTTTTATATTTCATCTCTCCGTTTTGCTGTCTTCAGATAGAGGGTTAATTAAAATTACCTAGTTGCCATCATTAGAAGAAATTTCTAGGTAGTGGTGTCATTACTAAAGTTCTCTGCGCCTTACATTTGACCATTTCTAACACCTAGAACAGTGCAGGGCACAGGATTTAGTGCTCAACTAGTGTTTGCTGTTGGGCCTGTAGAACAAGGGTAGCAACATTAACTTAAAAAGCTGAATTAAGGGAAAAAATGAGAATACACATATAAAAACACAAATTCAAGGTGTAGTTGGATGGGTCTAGAGAGGTTCAGTGACCTGTCCATGGTCCCAAAGCCAAGTGTGTGAAGAGGCAGAAGTGGAAACCAGAATTCCTGATTCCCACTCCAAGGTTCTATGAAAAATGATGCTCTAATGAATGACTGTGTTGTGGTCTTAGAAAAGCAAATCTTCCTGGGCGTGATGGAGCTCATTGCTAATGGCCTCCTGTCAGGACAAAACTGTTTCAGAGCAACATGACTGCTTCCCAGGATCTCTCTGGTTGCACATAAATTGATCGTCTCAACTCACAGTTTGGTGATACTGATTGCATGCACAATCCAGTGAAGCAACAAACCAGATAAATGGAACATGCATAGCACTGTTACAAAAGGGAAAAAAAGGACAAGAACCTGGGAGAAAGGCAGTCTTTCTCTGATCACAGTCTCTGTCTTTAAATTGAGCCTAGATCTGTGTTGAAACTGGTTGGGACGAATCCGTGGAATGTGATAACAGGTGTGTTGTTGTAGCTTGAAACTTTAATTTCTTCATCTTGCACTTTGCTCACTAAGCGTGGCTTAGTTAACATCCACTCAGTTCAGTTTGCCTCAGAAAGTCTTTACAGAGGACATGGAGCGTGTACTGTGCTAGGGGACCAGGGGTCCGGAATATTAGTAAAACACACACAACCTTCCTTCAAAGAGGCCGTAGTGGGTGTAGACAGACACAGGACTACAATTATTATATCTCAAAGTACCTTGCTCTTGGTGTCCCTAAAGAATTACTTGTTTGGAGTCTGAATGTGTGGGCATTGCTACAGGTGGGTTTCTCCAACAGTTTTGGTCATAGATCATGTTAGATCTTTAATCCACCGAAGGTTTACACAAGAGTAAACACTAATCTCTGTATTAGGTGTACATGGGACTCAAACATGGCTGACTACAGACTCACTTAAGATTTCTAATAGCACATGTGTTTCCTCTAGCCGTGTATCCTGCAGTTGTGAGTCCATTCTATTTCCCTGGACCTGAATTTCTCCAACTGCCAGCAGGAAAGAATGTTCTTAGGAAAATTCAGCCCTAAAGAGAAGCTGGAGACTGGGCAAATCTTCTCAGAAATCTGTTTCTCACCAAATTATTCATTCACTTTTACAAATTCAAAAGCTGGTATAAGTTTCAGGGGAAAATAAGGAAGAAATGTGATCCGATAAGTTTCCATGCTTCCTAGATTTGGGGTACTAATCCACTCTGAATTGGTCCAGCCTTCACCATCTAATATTTCCATGCATCTCTAAAGGGTATAAAGGATAGACAGTTTCTGGATACACTGGTCAGGTAAGGATAGGGAACGTGTGTGTGAGAGTGTGTGCAGTGTGTGTGTGTGTGTGTTGTTAGGTTTGCAGGAAAGACGGTGGGTATAAAGCCTACCTTGAAAAAAATAATGCATATCCAAAGTGGATCTGGCATTTGACACTGAGCAGGATGAATTTCCTGCACAGTATTTGATATAAATGGGAAGAGGGAAGGAGGGGAATGATGCTGTGTCAGCATACGGATTGCAAATGCAGTAAAAATGGTATCCGAAACGACGAAGAGGAAATGGGAAACAGTTTAAAACACTCTGAGGAGAAAAAGAGAAAGCAGGGACTGTTGTTTGAGTGGACAAAAATAAATGGGAATCAGAAAAGGAAGGAAAGAGGGGAGGGGGACAGAAAGAAGAAGACAGAGAGAGGGGAGAGTGGGGGAGGAATTTAGAAAGCATAGAAGCTAGTCCATTCCTTAAAGCACTGTGAAAATATGAAGTTCATGTCCATTAAGGACCCTCCCCTCTGCCTTTCTTCTGAAAGCTTTATCTTCCGTGTCCACATCCTTCATTTACTTTGTCACCCATTCCCTTCTAGGATATTTAGTTTTCCTATGAAGAAGGAAAAAGTTTTCATTGACTCCAGTTGAAGTGTTAACACGAATTTCTGTTTTATGGAGAACATGGTGAAATAAATTGCTAATAGTAGAAATGTGAGATCCATAGTAGAGACATGTTTTGGAAGGAGGGTCTTCCTGGGAAACTTCAGACACACCTACCAGGTAATCAACGAGGATCCCACACCAAGGGCAGTTATGAAATTACAGAAAAAAACAAGATTTTGAAGAGCTGGAGAGAAATACTAACAGACAAGCTATGAGAAATTAGTATAATTAATGGAATATTCATTCATGGAGGTATATTTGAGAGTAATCTTCAACAAGCATTATAATTACCAGAGCAGGCAAGAGAGGAAACAAGTATTGATTACTCACCAGGTGCCATGTATGTTGCCATCTGTTTTTTTTTTTTAATGTATTTATTTATTTATTGGCTGTGTTGGGTCTTCATTGCTGCACGCGGGGTCTGTCTCTAGTTGCGGCAAGCGGGGGCTACTCTTCGTTGCAGTGCGCAGGCTTCTCATTGCAGTGGCTTCTCTTGTTGCAGAGCACAGGGTCTAGGTGCACGGGCTCGGTAGTTGCAGCTCACGGGCTCTAGAGCGCAGGCTCAGTAGTTGTGGTGCATGGGCTTCGTTGCTCCACGGCATGTGGGACCTTCCCTGACCAGGGCTTGAACCCATGTCCCCTGCATTGGCAGCCGGATTCTTAACCACGGCGCCACCAGGGAAGTCCCTTGCCATCTGTTTTTAAATGGTTTGTATCAATTCTAACAATAGCCATATGAGGTACCTCCTACTACACCTATTTTACAGATGAGAAAATTAAGGCCTGGAAAGATTTAGAAAGTTGCTTAAAGTAAAACTGACAACTAATAGCTACCAAGATAATTAAAAACAGCTATCACTTATTGACAGCTTCCAATGTGCCAGGCACTGGCCTAAGCACTTTTCAAATGTTATCCAACTTAATCTTCATAATAATCCTTTGAAACAAGTATTAATCCCCCCAGTTACAGGAGAAGGAAAGATCACACAACCAGTAAGTGGTGAGGATTGACTTTAACCCAGGTCTGTCTGACTGGGGACCTCACATGTGGCTTTCATGGTGGACCCCACAATGAAGTCCTAACAGAGTGATCCCCCTGGGGGCGTGCTTTCCTTGTGGTCGCTAATTCTCAGACCCAGTTCTTGATAGTGTTCTCTCCTGTCCTCCTTTAACTCTCTATCCAATGCTCCTACACCCTGACCTTAATCCCTCTCCCCACAAGAAAGAAAGAAAAAGATGTGCTTTGCTGTAGGCACTGTTCTGTTCTTAGCGAATCTTGAAAACAACTCTGCAAAGTAGATGTTATTATCTCTGTTTTACAGATGAGGAAACTGAGGCTTGGGTGGTTCAGATAACTTGCCCAAGGTCACACAGTTAGAAAGTGATGGATTTGGAATTTTAAATTAAATCCAGCTGGCTCTGAAGACTGTGTCCTTCCACTTCCCTGAAGGACCCCTCGATCCACGTTCTGGGGAGTAATCCTGTGCTCACAGTGGGGCAGGGATTAGAATCTGAACAAAGTGCTTTCTAATCATTTTACTGTCAGAGGGCCTCCACTTTACTTAGTACCAAACTCCAATTTTTCCACTGTGAAAAAAAGCCTGTGCAAAATAGAAAAAAATGCTTTCATTCCAGAGAGAGTCCTAGGAATAAAAAACCAAAAAGGAATCTGCAAAGAAAAGCAGTGGGGGAGATAGCTAATACCACTAGTTTCATTCTCATAAGGGAAAAAGAGACATTTTAGGAAAGATCTATTGTGAGGACTTGAAAACAAGAAGTAGGGTCAGAGGTGCTGTGGTGTCAGGCCCATGGAGGAAGTAGCCACTAGAATAGTAGCCTTGATTGCAAGCCGGTGTTAATTAGGCTTGTGGGACCCGCGAGCAAAGAAGGCTGAGCTCTTGCCATCAGTTCCCACATGAAGGTTTTGTAATACGAAAAAATTCTTTAATTTTCCTTTCACGTTGTCCTCTTGAATGCTCACATTAATACAATTATTTTCAGTGGAAACATCAGCAGCAAGAAATATAAAATACCAATAGCAAGCATTTTTTAAAATGCCCACAAAAAGCAGCTAGGAAACTGACACCTGATTGCCAGCACATTTTATAGCCTTGCTCTTTACCGTGGACCAGAGGTGATTTTTCTTCCGGAGAATTTACAAGCTTTCATATGCATCATGCTGAAGATAGCCAGGGCCCAGTACAAGGCAAATGACTGCCCCGTGCTTGGTAGAGAAGAAACACAAAAGCAGAGAGGAGTGGTTAGAACACTCGGGGAGAGAGACAGACCCTGCCTTTCCGGTTCTTAACATGCTTTAAAGGTATTTGTTTAATGTCTGTCTCTCCCAGTAAACTGAAACCAGGGGGTTGGGGCATATCAATCAGTCTCTGTGTAAGGCATAGTGTAGGGGTTAAGAATTTAGCTCTGGAGCTAGGATTACTGTGTTCACATCCCAGCTTCGCTTGCGTTAGCTTTGTAACCTTGAGAAAACCTTCCTGAGCCATATAGCAAGGGTGATAGTAATACCTACCTCACAGGGCTATTAGAAAAACTATACGATTTAATATTTGTTATAATATGACTGGTGCCTATATAAACTAGACGAACTTTTGCTGCTATAATTATTCTTCACAGGTGCCATCCCCACTACCTAGCTAATACAGTGCTTACATAGAATAGTTCTTTTTTTTTTTTAAAGAATGAATGGATAAATAAAACAATTTTTTTTTTCTTTTTGGAAGAAAACAATTATTTTCTTAAGAGAACTGGAAGTCCACATTTGCCAAACTACCTTTATTTTGTTCCAAATGCTGGAATAAAGTCAAAAATCAGGATAAATGCCCAAAGTGGTGCACTATGTTTTGTTTACGTAGTCACACTCCTAACGATTCTAATAATATACATGACTTCTGTTTCGTGATTGCTTACAAAGCAGTCATATCTGTGAAAAGGCAGTTCACATCCACCCTTGAATATATTCTGGTTCTTAGTGATCAAGTTTTAACTTTACCTCCAAATGTGATCAACATTGACCCACTGGGAATTCTGTAGAACAAAAAGCTTCCCTTTATAGAACTTCCTTTGAGGCCAATTTATTATTCTTATTGTGAATTTTAATGCCTTTATCCTTTTTCTCTCTCCCTCTTTCCTTAAAGTTACATTCCAGAACACCTGTTAGGGAGGTTGTATCTGACCAAGGAATGAATACTTCTTCTCTGATAGTAGTTAGCACAGAAGGCTGAGTTGAGACCAGTGTTTACGTAAGGAAATGACACCATCATTTAGCGATGCCTATCGTCTGAGATGAGGCTGACAAATTTGGAACACTCTGGTACTTCTCTGCTCTTTTGGGATGGGCTCTAACAGCCCTCAAGGGCCTTAATAATCTTTGCTAGGTGATTTTGTATTCAATGGACAGTCTTTTAAAGAATTCTCTTCTCCTGCATTGAGATATCCTGAAGAGATGAAACAACAGTGTCCAGAGGTGCTGCATGATGTTTGCAATCTCTTTGGATTCTAAACAACATAAACATTCTCAGTTATCAGCAATGTCACCTCCATTGTGTATATTCTGGGGCTGGGACTTCTTGCTTTTTCAAAGGGTGCTGTCAAATAGCCTACAACAGGAAAAACTTTGAAAAGTAAGGCCTGCCAATAATGGAATAATAATTCTGAAAAGTCAGGAATAGCATACAATATGAAGGCCTGGGTACAACCTCTTGTCACTCACATAAGAGAATAGGGTTCATTTCAGTATTTCAATGATTATCGATTTAGTATTTGTCTCCTTTACTATTTATCTTGAATTACTGAAGTTAAACTTCCAATGTGTCCTTTATTCATTTTTTAAATTAAAATTTTTGTTTTGAAATGATTGCAGACACGTGCAGTTATAAAAACTAATACAGAGAGACCCTGTGTATCTTCTACCCAGTTTCTCCCAAACAGCAACTTTTGAATCTGTGGCCCAATATCATAACCAGGATACTGATACTGATACAGTCAAGACAGAGATCCCACAAGGATGCCACACTTTCTTGTTTCAGCCACACCCTCTTCCTCCACTCTCTTTCTTCTCTAGCCCCCGGCAATCGCTAATCTGCTCTCCCTTTCTAAAATTTTCTTATTTAAAGAACATCGTGGGGCTTCCCCGGTGGCGCAGTGGTTGAGAGTCCGCCTGCCGATGCAGGGGACACGAGTTCGTGCCCCAGTTCGGGAAGATCCCACATGCCACGGAGCGGCTGGGCCCGTGAGCCATGGCCGCTGAGCCTGCGCGTCCGGAGTCTATGCTCCGCAACGGGAGAGGCCACAACAGTGAGAGGCCCGCGTACCGCAAAAAAAAAAAAAAAAAAGGACATTGTGTAACTAGAATCATACAGTATATCCTTTATTTTTATCTTTAAGAGAAAGAATGTCTTAAAAGCTAAAATTAAGGTCCTTGGCTGGTGCTGCTACTCACTAATGCTGTGACCTCAGAAAGTCATCCAATCTCATATGTAAAGTGATTTAGGTCTGATGAGTTCAAAGGTCCTTTCTAATTCAAAATTGTTATAATTTCATGGCTCCAGTGCTATCAGATTGGAACTGACACAATAGGAGGGCAGAGCTGAGGCTTTGGGAACAAGGAGGGTCACTCTCCAGGCTTCTCTCTGAGTATGTTTCTAGCAATGTTTGCATCTTTTCTAGTAGGGGGTCACTACTGGATACTCTCCTGCTGTGTAAAAATCTCCCTTCATTTCCAGCTGTAGGAAACAGTAGAATATTCAGAGATTTTTCTCCCTGCCCTTGTGTTAAGTAGAGTTATAGAGGCTTCTTTGAAATGCACCTCAATAGGAAAGGTATAAAATTCTTAGTTGAAACTCCGCCTCCTCTTATTCTTCCTGAATCCTATAGAAAGGACACTGGGGTGAGCATTATACAGGGACACCTCCTTATAATGAGGAGTTCACAGGCTAAGCAGACTTCAGGGCTGAAGCTGTTGGGAGGGTAGGCTGTTTGATGGCTCTTGCTCCAAATACAAGTTCTTATGGTATCAGGGCCAGTTTCATAGTCTGACCTGTCACACAGGGGCTTATGCCCAGAAGTGGTGTGTCTTTGTCACTGTCCTGAAATTCTTAATAATCTTATTTTTTACCTTATATTTTATACATAAAGTACAATGGGATAATGGAGTAGGTGTATGAGCAGAGGAGGTACAGGCAACATGCGTGCTCACTCTTATTCTTTGTCACCCCATTTGCATATAGCCTTTCCAATGCCCCAGGGGCACAGAATTCTGGTGGATTCACAAGGTGGGAGCTCACTGAGACTTAAAGGTAGTATAAGGTAACTGTGGTATGTCTATAACTCAGTGCTGACAGCCCCAAGTGGCCATGCTTTCTATTCTAACCAGAACTTCCTCTGCATGTGGGAAGAAGGCAGTGATTTCTAAGAAACGTGTATAACCAAGAAAGATGATCAGATCCTTTCTCACTTGTGTTGCTTCCTTGAAACATATGTTGAAAATGATGAATAAAGAAAAGGTTCCTGTAATTCTTATTTCTTTGGGTACTTCCTCACTCATCAGTAAGTCAAAGGTGAAGTGTATGTGTACTATGAAGTGACATAAACGCAGCTGGATTAGTTTTGTGTAGAGTTCCCACTATTCTGGAAAGAATAAAACCCATATGTATGAGCTACAAAATATGAATTGTGTAGTGTTGGTGATTTTACCTATCAGTTAAATGCTCTGATATTTGCATTTAAAACAGACATTGCACAATATAAATATAAACAGTAAAATTCATCATAATAATTTCAATTTTTAATTTCTTTTTTACTTAGAACAACATTAAATAGAAAAGAAACTCCATGATGAGTTGAGAGACCACAGAAGAAGGGAAAAGCTTATATTTTAGTAGCTTTAATGACTCTTTCCTCTGTTTTGTGTAAGGAGCCCCACAATTTCATTTTGCATGGGGCTCACAAATGATGCAGCCAGCCCTAGATGGTATGATGGTCCTGAGATGCTGAGCACAGGCAAATAGGGAAAAGCCTCCTTAGATGCACTGGTTGAATACTTTGGTTTAAAGAAAGCAAAACCAACTTGGCTAACTTAATCAAAAACATTTTTGTTTTGTTTCGGAAGGATGCAGGGTATTCACAGCACTGAAAAAAACAGCTGATAAAACAGTTCAGAACAGGAAGAAATCAGAAACTTCCAGGGATCCAAGTTCAGGAACCAAAGGACAATCTTATGGGTATTGCAGCTGGGGTGAATCTGTTCCAACTCGCTGTCTATACCTGTGCGGCTCCACTCTGCAATCTCGGTCCGGAGGGGGAGCTGGATGGGTCCACCTTGGCTTGCCACATGGCTAGAGGAGAGCAGGTCTCCTTGACTGACAGTACTCCAAGACTGCACACCACGGGGAAGGAGTCATTCCCTAGTTTGAAACTGGGGAGCTGTGCCGCAGGAAGGGAGAATGAAAGCTGAGTGGAAAACCAACAAATGCACATTACATAAGAGAGACATTCTGAAAAGGGTGCTGAGTATCTGTACCACCAGAATATATGAATGATTATTCATCCTGACTTTAATAATCGTGTAGCTTCTACGGGTCCACATATCTATATATAACAAACCTCACAGAGATTATTTTTATTTATTCCTTCATTTTTCATGCAAAAAATATATATTGGGAGACTACTAAAATCTCTGTGTTAAATATTGGTGATACAGGGACTTCCCTGGTGGTCCAGTGGTTAAGACTTCACGCTTCCACTGCAAGGGGCACAGGTTGGATCCCTGGTCGGGGAACTAGGATTCTTCATGTTGAGCAGCACGGCCAAAAAAAATATATATATTGGTGATACAGTTATATGAAAGACAGATATAAAACCCACCTCCATGGATCTTATAACCTAGGAAGATTTGGATGACAGCTAAAGGGTTATTAGAGATTATGGAATAATAATGAACATGTATTTTACAGTACACCAACATCTGCAAATATATACACAAAGGATGCACAGGTGGGTTCTGATACTGATGTCCCCGTTCTTCCCTCTGAGTAGCTGACGGAAAGCTATAGCCAGTGTCTGCAAAAGCACAGTCTTATTCATTTTTCAAACACCTCTTTATTAGGCTCCACCTGTCTGGGATGGGGAACTCTTCTTTCAGGTTCTATGGATCCTTTTCTATATCCTACATCGTGGTTGAGAGAATGGACTTTTGAAACCCAATTGTCTGTATTTAAAGTTGGCTCGCCCTCCTCATAGCTGTGTAAGCTTGAGCATATTACGTAATCTTCCTGTTCCCTTCTGTGAAATGGAAATAATTCCCATACCTACATCGGTAGGTGCTTAATAAATGGTAAGCTTTTACCACTACCACTGCCACTAACTGAGTCTACTTTGTGATGTCACCTTTATTGATCACACTCACTAAACTCTAAGGAACTCTAAACCTTTCCGCTTTCTCTCCATCGTCTAGATTTACAGTGCAGTTCATTTTCTGCAGTGATGGAAATGTTCTACATCTGTGCTGACGTAAGAGTAGCCTTTAGTCACACATGGTTCTTGATCTTTCAAAATGTGGCTAGTGTGACAGAGGAATTGAATCTTTAATTTTATGTCATCTTAATTAGTTAAAATTTAAATTTTAATATTCATTTGTACCATATTGGACAGTACAAGTCTCAAGAAAGGAGTTTTGACTGGATAAAGGACAACATAGAATCTTCGAGTTACAGGCAATGGGATTTCTCTGATAGGAATGTAGCTGAATGGGAGGAGAGGAGAGGGTTAAAAAGTTATCTTCTTCCTCTCTTTTTCTTGCTTCTCTTTTCCTCCCTTTTATTCTTCCTTCCATCTCATATAGCACTGACCGTAGGGGATCCCCTCAGTTCTCAACCTCATCATCATGTAAGGAGTCAATGGTGGGCCTCAAGGGGAAGGTGGGAGGGAGGTCTGCCTCTAGCCTTGAGTTTAGACTGAAAGGTTAAAGCCTTCTTGCAGGTCTCACACATACCAGCTCAGTTCACCAGGGTAAGACCTGAAAGAAAAGTGGAGCAAAAGCCTAGCTATTGACAAGGAGTTTGCATTTTTCTGAGGCTTCTGTTAGGCCTCTACCCATTAGAAGCTTAGCTGGGGGTCAGAATTCAGGCACTTCAGTTCTTTGCTATAAAACTTTAGAAAGAACTATCAGCTTTTAAAATTCCCTATTTAGAGCCCTGCTCTTAGCTCCTTTTAGGTACCACCTTTAGAAATAATATTACCAAGTTTTCTTCCTCCAAAAGACTCTGCAAAATGCTGGCCACCTGATTCTTGTTAAGATGATACGTGAAGATAATGGCAAGAAATGTGCACTTTTGTCCTCAGCACTCCCTTGAAGGTGATTGATGTGTTCCTTCCACGGCTGGAGGCTTCTGCTCTGCCCTGAAAAGAATGAGAATTGCAGCAGAAATGCGGAGAGGAAACGGTCAAGTGGGTTTTTTTTTTTTCTGGCTTTCATTATAGGCTATTGGAGCCCACAGTAGAAACGAGTTTTGAAAGGAGAAACTTGGGTTAGAAGAGATACATTAAGAAAGGAAAGGGGCTTCCCTGGTGGCGCAGCAGTTGAGAGTCTGCCTGCCGATGCAAGGGACACGGGTTCGTGCCCCGGTCCGGGAGAATCCCACATGTTGCGGAGCGGCTGGGCCCGTGAGCCATGGCCGCTGAGCCTGCGCGTCCGGAGCCTGTGCTCCACAACGGGAGCGGCCACAACGGTGAGAGGCCCGCGTACCGCAACAAAAAAAAAAAAGAAAGGAGAGGCTCTGAGAATCACAAAGACAGCCCTCAAGCATGCAGGACCTAAAGACTATGCCAGAATGTTTCTCAAGGGAAACAAAAAGATCAGATGACCTTGCCTCCAGGGCCTTGAAATGATATCAAAGCTAAGCTAAGATGCTAAGCATGTAGCATTTGAGACCTGAAGGAAAGTAGAGAGTGGGATGGGGCATGGGCTTAGAGAAGGAGCAGCGGCAGGGGCCACACCCAAGGGAACCACAGGGAAGGGCAAGGAATGAGCAACAGAAGGTTACTGAGCCCTGATACAGTGGGGCCTTGTGGAAGCCAGAGCAGCCCTGCAGACCCTCCACTCAGCATTTTGGGAGGCACTGTCCACCATATGAGTGAGGAATCCATGTAAACCCTTCATGTTGTCTTTGATGCCTGGTGGGGCCCTTTTAGTTACGGCTTCCAGCACACCTGTTGTTAGCGGGTTGTCCACCAGAAGAAGTGAGGATTTGCTCAGCCCCATCTGAACTGCCCCAAGTGGACATCCTCCATTTTTCAATCCTTCTGGGACACTCATAAGCTCCCTTAATTTAATGATGAAAATGTTTGATGCTGATAGGCATGTTGGCAGTGGGTAAGGGAACATGGGTGGGTTGCACAGTAGAGAAACCCACCCTAGCTACATAGGGAGCACTTCACTGTCTTACTTTGCTTAGAGCTGCATCTCTGTCTTTATAATCTGGATGCTTTAGGCCCTCTTTCTATGTTTTGTCTTTCTAGTTATGCTACATTGTAGGAGACTTTGTTTTGAACTTTTTTGGTAGAAAAGCACATTTCTGATCTTCTCCCTTTGGGACAGAAACACCGGCTCCGTGTATTAGTATTAGACATTCACCTCTGGTTGCAATAATCAAGAGACTATTTCCAACTTGCAGTACCAATAGTGATAATCTTGATTGCATATTCAATTCAATTTAATTAATTTCTCCAAGCATGTTTTGAGTGCCAACTCTAAATCAAGCATCAGGCTGCTTACAGGTGACACAAAGTTGAGTAAGACATGGTTTCTGGTGCTTATCATCTGGATATGACTGAGATCTGTGTACCTTCTTAAAGATGATGCTATTCATCTAATATATGCCTGTGGTGGGGCGGGGCAACTGGTAGACATGGAAACATTCCAATAAATGAGTTTGGTTTTTTTGTTTGTTTGTGTTTTATGGCTGGAAACTATTCCTGACTCACCGGATAGTGACTCATGCGGCTCTACCTACTCACTTTCTCTTTTTGCCAGTTCTTAACTTCGTCACTCAAATGTCTCAGCCCTGGAACCCTTTCCCACTCTCATGGTTCCCTCTCCCCTGGCTCTGGGATAGGCTGCTGTGTGCTCCTATCTGAATTCTTATTGGCTTGGTCATTTCCATTTAGCTCTTAGAGACAGCTGTTTGAGGGTGGCTGAGTGGTAGCTGGAGGCTGTCCACCTCCATTTGGCTTTTGATAATAATTTAAGTTTTGTTTCTTCCATTTGTTTCCCATTCTAGATTGAAAATAATGGAAATTTGTCTGCTGAGTGGGATGGAAAGGTAATAGGTGGGCGAGGCTGGAAGAACAGGACTGGGTGCCTCATTCCTGCCACCTGTTAGACTACGAAATTCATTCTTTTCTCTTTTGTGCTTTGTCCCCACCATCTGCCAAGCTATATTAGTCAGGTCTCTTTGGTTACAAGTAACAGGAACTAACTTAACCTCACTTAAATAAAAGGGACATTTATTTATTTTAAGTATACAGGGATCTTGCACAGAATCTAAGGACTAGTGGACTTCAGGAAGGATCTGGAATGAGTCTTTGGCTCTCTCCCTTTTTTGTCCCTTATCTCTGTGTCTCATGATTCCCTGGTTTTCTCCCTGTCTCTTTTGCTATCTCTGTCTCCCTCTCTCTTTCTCTGTAGACCCTCTTCTCAGGGTTCTGGTCCATCAGGTGGAATGTGGCCACCCCACAGCACCCGAATTCATGTGTTATAGTTCCATTCAGTGGCAGAGACTGATCACTGCCACTCAGTCCCAGTTCCACATCCACGTCGAAATGGTGGGCTTTGTTCTGGTGCTTATCCCTGGTCTAATCAGCCATGATGAGAGACGTAGGGACATGTAATATCAAGCTGATGGGAAGATGCACTTCCGTGGACCAAGAGACAATTCCCAAATAAGGGGAGACAGTTGGGAATATGGGCAGACTTAACAGGTATTCATATCCTCAGAGACATGCTGTATCATACACGTATTTCCCTGTAGATCCTTCCAGCTCATTATTTATATGCTTTTGCCATAAGGGAGAGATAATCACTGTAATTCTTCAAGGCTACCCACCCACGTCCAGGCCAGATTTGTAACAACTTGGTCTCTAAATTCATTGAAGATGCTGAGGTCTGTTAACATCTGAGTGGCTCTACTTAATTAACTGCTGAGTAACCAAAGGCAACAATAAAAGAACTATCGATGTTTGGTTTTCTGGGGTCCTCAGTTTTCCTCCTACTCACCAAGAAAGGGGGGTAGAGTGATGTTTGGCAGATCAGAGTGTGGAGTTAAAGCCCCAACTCTGCTGATCATCCATACAATAATGCAGTTATAACCTCAGTTTCCTCCTCTGTACCTCAATTTCCTCATCTTCAAGTAGTATAATAATGTCCCTCATTAACTAATACAGGGATTTATTAAATGCCTACTAAGTGCCAAGCATTGTGCTAGGCTTGTAACACAGAGGTACTGCCCTCATATATTTTCCAGTGTAATTTGAAGACCTACATTAAGAAGAAAAAAAGTACAGTATTTTAATTGTCATTATATATATATATATATAAAACACACACATATATGCATTTTACAATTATCACAAAATAGACATAAAAAGGGAATTCCCTGATGGTCCAGTGGTTAGGACTCCAAGCTTTCGCTGCCGAGGCGCCCAGGTTTAATCCCTGGTTGGGGAAGTAGGATTCCATAAACTGCATGGCACGGCCAAAAAAACAAACAAAAACCAAAACAAAAACCAAAATAGACATCAGGGCTTCCCTGATGGCGCAGTGGTTGAGAGTCTGCCTGCCGATGCAGGGGACACGGGTTCGTGCCCCGGTCCGGGAAGATCCCACATGCCGCAGAGCGGCTGGGCCCGTGGGCCATGGCCGCTGAGCCTGCGCGTCTGGAGCCTGTGCTCCGCAACGGGAGAGGCCGCGACAGTGAGAGGCCCGCGTACCGGAAAAAAAAGAATAACAGGGTGAACACTTGTGTATTCATGATCAACTTAAGGAATAAAATATTCCCACAGCAGTTGAAGTCCTGTTAACCCCTTCCTGAATACATATTCTTCCTTTTCCCCTGAAGTAACCACTTTCCTTAATTTAACATTTATCATTATCATACATTTCTTTATCTATTTATGTTACGAGTTGAACTGTGGTCACTCCCCCACCAAATACGTATAAGTCCTAACCCCTGCCTCCCCCCACCCACTCCCTGGGAATGTGACCTTATTCGGAAATAGTCTTTGTAAATTATCAAGTTAAGAAGAGATTAGGGTGGGCCCCGCTCCAATATGATTGGGTCCTGATAAAACGGGGAAATCTGGACACAGAGACAGACCTGCGCGCAGGGAGAATGCCACGTGAAGCTGAAGGCAGAGACGAGGATTATGCACCTACAGGCCAAGGAATACTGGCTTGCAGGAACAATCGGCCATCTGGCAAACGCCAGCAAATCCCCCGAAGCTGGGAGAGAGGCACAGAGCAGATTGTCCCACATAGTCCTCAGAAGGAGCTAGAGTTTTCCTGGAGAAGTTTGAGATTTCTACTGAGAAACTCGGGAAAGAAAGCCTTTGGCTGAGGAGCTTGTTAGCATGATGGCAGGGAGCCCTGGCAAATAGTGGGGGAACTACCCGCGAGGGATACTTTCCTTTTGAGGCTCAGGAAAGTGCAATTCAGGAGAACCTCCTGTTATACTAAATCACCTGGAAGCTTAAAAAAATTACCTATATCAGAACCTCTGGGGAGGGAGGATCCAGGAATCCAGTTGTTTTAAAAGTTTCCCCCGGGGTCATACCAATGTTCAGCCAAAATCAAGAGCATTGGTTAGAGGATACCATTCAGAAAGGCATTGAAGGCACACCTTGCGTTTAATCTCAATGACAATAAAGTGCATTTGAATAGAAATTCACCATCTCACGGCTCCTATATTGTTGTTACAATGATTTATTAGTGGAAACAACAACCACAAATGGGCAGCTTTGAGGTGGGAAAGAGAGCAATGTTGTTTGAAATAAAATGCTTTGAGTTTTTCTCTTTGCTTGTGAAAACTTTGCAGAATATTGCAAACTTTGCCAAAACACGGTTGGATTCCCACTCTATTTTATCTCCTGTAGCAATTCTAATTCCTAGCATCAAAATGCCCTCCTGCACCACCCTCTGGTTCACAGATCCCAAAGAGGTTGCATATTCCATCTCAGAAATTCAGTCTTCCTTGAACTTACATGTTTGCACTCTAAGGGCATCTAGAAGGAACTGCTTAGAAAAAGGCCTGCAGGGAGCCTGTCATAATGATGCGGTTTTAAAGAACTCCCCAGACCACTTGTGGGGAATCACTGACCACCTCCTGTGTTTTGTTTTCTTTCCTGACCTCCAAGCTTTCTGCAGTCCTTCAGTTTGGTTTCCAAGGCAGAATTTACAATGTAACGCAGACTGAAGAACAATTGCATTTTATCCCACAGTCTTGTTGGCTTTCAATTTCTCACTAGAAGAACCAAGTCATACTTTCACACAGTTTTCCCCAATATGTTCATTTTTATTTTGTTCCATGCCCTCCCTTAAGATGGAATGGAGCAAGGAGGCAGGTAAAAAGTTCAGATCTTTTTCTAAATGGGGAAGCAGGAATTCCAGCTGTGTTTGTGTGTGTGTACAAGTATGTGTGTGTGTGTGTGTGTGTGTGTGTGCTTGAGTCCTTTGGGGTGTGGGAATAGGGAAGAAAATGAATCTTCTTCTATGGCTTCAAATAATGGCTAAACAGGAGCTCAGGCTTATCTCCCAGACCCCGCTTGGTTGCGCTTCATGATATTAACATCGCGTGGGTATCTCGATCTCTGATCTTCCTGTTCAGCTAATCATTTCACCTGGCAAGCAATTGTTTCCTGTGGATAAAGGCGCATGTTTGGGATTTAGAGGCTATAATTGAAAGCCCCAGAAGTTTGCTTTTGAAGCCTCATTTTTAACCAGAGGATGCCAATTGCCTTTTTTTTTTTTTTTAATTAATTAATTTATTTATTTTTGCGGTACACAGGCCTCTCACTGTTGTGGCCTCTCCCGTTGCGGAGCACAGGCTCCGGACACGCAGGCTCAGCAGCCATGGCTCACGGGCCCAGCCGCTCCGCGGCACGTGGGATCTTCCCGGACCGGGGCACGAACCCGTGTCCCCTGCATCGGCAGGCGGACTCTCAACCACTGCGCCACCAGGGAAGCCCCAATTGCCTTTAGATCACGCTGCCTTTTATGTGAATTCAGTTGAGTGGGTTTTCTTTAAAAAGTAGACTTCGTGTTCTTCCCCAATCTGTTTCCAAATGTTTTATTCAATATTTGTTTCTCATCAAAATTCGGGTGTCACTTCCCACATCTTCACATACCAGAGGCTAGTTTGCTTTCCAATTAAATGCCCCTAGTTGGTGGTCCTCCGCCTCTCTGCACTACAATTGTTCATTTCTTCCCTTTCCATATCAGGCCTAAAAAGACGCCACAGGCGTTGTCATATTTAGCATATTTTTCTTTCAGCTCTGGATAAAGACAGTGGCTCTGCAGTGTCTGATATGAGTCTACGGGCTAAATCGATAATGAGCATGTCGAGACAAATAGACTAGCAATTGTTCTAGCCAGGCCAAAGGAGGCGAGCAAAATGCCAATTGCAGACCCAGTGGTGAGCCAGCTGCAGAGAGCAGAGGCAGTACTGGATTAATTAAATCGCAGGGGCTCAGCTTGCGCCAGGAACTAAAGTGGCTTTGGGAAAGGCATATGGCAACAATAAGCCAAAGTTAATCGCAAAGTCAGGCGTCCAATAAAGCAGCCTCTGCTTGAAGAGAAAAAAGCACGTTGGCCCCTGCATAGTGACTTTTTTCCTACTCCTGTCTAGCAGGGGTATGTGCAGGGTGGGGTTAGCAGTGCAACAAACCACAGCGCTGTGGCTGCCAAGGAAGCCGGGGAGCTCTGGCCCTTGTGTGCCTGGGGCCCCGGACCCACTGAGCACCTGCTCCAGGCAGCCAGCTGCGGACCTGATTACCGGCAGAGGCAAGGACAGCTCTGGTGCTTGCTCCCCACCCCGCCTTCCTCTCCCCCAGCCCCCCCATAAAACAGCCTCCACCATGCTCTCTAGTTTCCTACAAATTCTTCCAACACTGCCTGTTATCAGTAATAGTCTGTGCACTCAAGTGCATGACCTCATTTATGGTGCTTTGGCAGAATGTCAGCGTCATGTTTTTCCCTCCATCCTTAATAATGGCATCCCATTTGGCCGCTTGACTCTGTGTCTGTCATAATTGCCACAAAGGGCTTCTATGTCCAGGAGTTTGTAACACTCCTACTCTCCTCCCTAAGAGACAAGAAGAGACCAGAGGGTTATAGACTGTCAAAGGCTTACTGCCTTGCCTGGAATTTGTTTTTGTAGTTGTTATAGATGATGACCATGGTTTAGCCCTGGGCTGTTCTCCTGCTTGAAATCCAATTGCATTTTCTGAGGGTTATTCCGGTTGAATTTTCTGAGGGATATTGGTGGGATATGTACAAATGTCACTTAAGAAAATAGCTTCCCAAGTCACCTAAATTTGAGAAACACTGGGTTTTACAAAGATTTCTTATTGTACAATGTTTCTTTATTGTGCAGAGGCTCAATATTTTTAAGATGCTGATGTGCCCTGTGAATGTAGACAGTAGATAGAGTTGGCAAAATTTCCCAATTTTTTAGCCTCAGAACCCTACTTTGGAAGAGTATTTATGGGTTGAAATGTGTCCCCCCCAAATTCATATATTGAAGCATTGTCTTAATTTGGGCTGCTGTAACAAAAATACCATAGACTAGGTAGCATAACCAGGATTTATTTCTCACAGTTCTGGAGTCTGGAAAGTCTAAGATCAAAAGATCAAGGAACTGACAGATTCCGTGTCTGGTGTAGGGCCCACTTCCTAGTTTATAGATGGCTGTTTTCTCACTGTGTCCTCACATGGTGGAAGAGGCAAGGGAGCTCCTGGGACTTCTTTTATAGCGGCACTAATCCCATTCATGAGGACTCCACCCTCATGACCTAATCACCCCCCAAAGGCCCCACCTCCTAATACTATCACACTGGGGAATAGGTTTCAATCTATGAATTTTGGGAGGACACATTCAGTCTACAGCAAGCCCTAATTCCCAGCATCTCAGAATGTGACCCTATTTGGAAATAGGGTCATTGCAGATGCAGTTAGTTTAAGATGAGGTCATACTGGAGTAGGCTGGGCCCCTAATCCAATATGACTAGAGTCCTTATAAAGGGGAAAATTTGGACTAATCCAATATGACTAGAGTTCTTATAAAGGGGAAAATTTGGACATAGAGACAGACACACACACACAAAGAGAATGCCATGTGAATATTGCAGTTGTACTGCCACAAGCCAAGGAACTACCAGAAGCTAGGAGAAAGGCCAGGAAAAAATCCCCCCCAGTGCCTTCAGAGGGATCGTGTCCCTGATGACACGAGGTGGGGATCTCAGATATCTAGCATCCAGAACTATGAGAGAATAAATATTTGTCGCTTAAGCCACTCAGCTTGTGGCACTTTGTTATGGCAGCCCCAGGAAACTAATACAATATTCAGGGGGATCCTGTTTTGAAGAACTTACTTTGAGAAACACTGCTTAACAGGCTTGCCAGAAGAGCAATTATAGCAGTCTAAGGACATATTTGTGGAAGTTTAAGATTTTAAGAAGTTTAAGGCTCAATTTAAGATTTTCTGTGTATTTGTGGGTAGAGTTAATTGTGACTACATTGATGTTATTTCAAATTTAAAAGAAAAATCTAAGGTCAACCATATGAGATATTTTGTAAAGCAAATGGACACACTGCCCTCTGATAACCTCAAATGCTCAAATTATGAAACTAGTTTCATTAACTTAAGCTGATGGTAATCTTCCTGCCTTGCCTGAATAACTGCTGCAGCTTTAATTAGATGGGTTGGCAAAAGTGTCCCAGGAGTTGCACTGTCTTTATTGTATTCCTATTTCCCACTGGCTTGAATTAAAATGGAGAGTCCTACAATTCGTGACTGCACGGGAGCTGGTGATGTAGTTATTTTGTTGAGGGAATTCCTGAAGTTGAATAGTGATACCCAAACTTGGGGGTTTCATGAACCAGTAAATTTTTAAAAATTGGGGACTGACATATGTTTGTAAATTTTTTTCTTTTGTCAAGTAAGCATATTAAAACAACAACAAGTGACAAAATGAAAAAGAATCAACAACCACCATGTGCCAGCGACATCATTTAAACTTTTTATTTTTCCAAGTAAGAATATTAAAACAACAACCAACAACCAACTAAACATACCAAAAAAACCCCAAACCAACATCTCTAGCAATTGTGTACTAGTGATACTGTTTATAAAAGGAAAAGATATTGCACAAACCAAAAAAGGTAGAAAGGACAGAATGTCATGATGATACTAGTGGGTTATGTGTGCTTGAGTGCTATGTGCCAGGCATATTCTAAATGCTTTATATGTGTGAACTCAATTAATCCTCACAAAAAATGTTAGGTTGAAACTACTACCTTCATTTTATAAGAGGGGAAACTGAGGTACCGGGTTTAAAAGTTGCCTAGGGTCACCCTCTGGTAGGTGGTGAGACTGGGAGTTGAATTCATAAGTCTAGCTCTGGAGTGTATGATGCGATTTTGAATACAGTACAACCTTATGTCTCTAACAAGACGGTCCTTCCCAAAAAAGAAATCTCCGCAAATTGAATGTGTGTGGATATCTTTATTCTATTTTCCCCATTTTGTTGCATACCTGTGGTAACATCGTCACAGAGCAGTCTGGACTGGCATTTGGGAAGCCCCAGATTGCTTCTCTGAAGACTAGGCTCCAGCAAGGGACCCAGAATGGAAATGCACTGTGCTGTTTATGGAGGGAATTCCTAAGGTAGACAGGGAAATGGCTCATTTTTCTTTAATCAGTCATCTCTATTTTGTGGTAGGGCTTGAGCAACCTTAAAGAATGGTAAGTACAAATCAATCATTTCAGCTGACATTTTGAAAATACTTCAGGGTGGTAGAAAGTTAATATATCAAATGTCATCAAAGGTTTAGAACAACCAAACCAAAACTAATATACTTTAAACTTAACCTCAGAATCTGGGTTGTGATTCAGTGCTGAGCTTGGCTCTGTGTGTGTGTGTGTGTGTGTGTGTGTGTGTGTGGTGAGCTGAATTCGATAGCCAAGCTGCAAACTGCCCACATAAGCCACTCAAATGGAAGAGCGTCAAGTACATAGATGGCCTTCTGTAACTGGAAATTACTATACCAATGTAACCTTTGCAAGTGCAGACTTTCACAGTGTAGCATGATTTAGTGAAAGGAGTACATGCTTTGGGAGCAGATAAACATGGCTTCAAATCCCAGCTCTATTATTCCTTGTGGTGTGATCTTGGAAACATCACTTAACCCTCCTGAGTCTCTTTTATTTGTTAAATGGGAACAATAAAACCTATCTTATAGTTTTTTTTAGGTTTTGGTTTTTTTTGGGTTTTTTTTGTTTTTTTTGAGGTACGCGGGCCTCTCACTGTTGTGGCCTCTCCCATTGTGGAGCACAGGCTCCGGACACGCAGGCTCAGCGACCATGGCTCATGGGCCCAGCCGCTCCGCAGCATGTGGGATCTTCCCGGACCGGGACACGAACCTGTGTCCCCTGCATCGGCAGGCAGACTCTCAACCACTGCGCCACCAGGGAAGCCCTATCTTATAGTTTTTAAATGAGGATTAGGTTAATTCATATCCAATGGTTAGCATTATTACTGACCAAAAGAGAATTTTATTTTTAAGCAAATATTTATACAGTGTTCATATTGCCAGACCCTATCCTGAGTGATCTATAAACATTCATAATAATCCTATGAGGGGAGGTATTATTATGATCTCCATTTTACAGCTGAGAAAAATGAGGCATAGAAAGGATGAGAAACTTGCCCAAGGTCATGGAGCTGGTGTCAGAGGAGGGGTTCAAACCCAGGCAGCCTGGTGTTAGAGACGATGTAATGTTATGTAATGTCCAGATAACTGACGCTGAAATACTCTCAAATTTAAGTAGTTTTCAGTCAGCCATACTTGAAAGATGTGCTTTACCAGAACTTCAGAAACAAAGGAAATAGTTGGATATGGACAGTTGGTGTATGGATTTAACGAGCTGTGAGTACGTGCTGCTAAATGCACAGACGTCGTATAGTATGGATTTCCTTAACTGCCACTTTCTTTGCACTAGGGGTTGGCACTAGTGTGTGGGCATCAGCTTCCCAGATGGCCCCTAGTCCTCCCTCATCTCTTCCCTTTTACCCCTTGGGGTCCTTTCTGGCCTGACTGCTGTCCACCAACCCTCAGGTTTCTGCGCTGGCCCTCCCTGGATGCAGGGGTTCTCAAACCCTCTCATGGCCTTCCTGCCATTGCCAGTGTCCTCAGTGTGGCCTGCCACTCTCCCAACCCCTTCTCTGATTCCAGGCCACTTCCTCTCCATACTCTTCCCCCCATCCTGCCCAGGCTCCCACTTGTACCCAGCCATCTCACTGTCAGCACAGGACTTCGCGTCGTCATTCTCAGGAGAAACAGAGGCCAGTGCGCGCGAGCTCCCAGGCTCACCTCGCCCACCACATGTGCACAGCAGTATAAGCACAGAGGTGCTTCCTCTTCTCCAAAGCTTTCCTGCACTTGTGCATCTGATCTCATTCTTTATGGGGCCTTCCTTTGTTCATGATTCTCCCTCTTTCTCTCTTGCATCTTCCTTTTTGTCAGGTTTTCCCCATCTTGCAACAACTCCTTTCTCAACCCTGCAATGCCATCAGGCTCCTGCCCTTTCTCTTTGCTTCATTGACACACATCTTGAAAGAGAGCTCATACGAGCTGTGTCTCCTTTCTCTCGTGGAACTGACTTTTCAACTCCTGCATCTATTTGGCTTCTTTCCATAGCGTTTGAGTGAACTGCTCTCGCGGCAGTCATCAATGGCCTGCTAATTGTTGAATCTAATAGTGTCTTCTCAGTCATCACACTTGACCTCTCAGCGAGACCCCGCATGGTCTGGCCCAAGGTCAGCTCTCTCACCTCATTTCCCGTCACATCCCCCTTACTCACCCCTCCACAGCTACCCTGGCCTACCCCCTGTTCTGCAGACAAGCCAGCCCTGCTGTTTCACGGCCTTTGCATGTACTGGTGCCTTTGCCTCTGGAACGTTTCTCTCCCAGATATTTGCATGGCTCTCTCCTTCTCTTTATTCGGATCTTTGCATAAATGTCACTTTTTAAAAAGGCCCTCCCTGGGGAATCCCACTAACGGGCCAGTGGTTAGGACTCTTCAGCTTTCACTGCTGGGGGTGTGTGTGCCACAGCCAAAAAATAATAAAAATTTTTTTAAAAAGAGGCCCCCCACCGAACCCTGGTATCTACAGTGGCACCCTCTTCCCTCATCACTTCCAATTCCCTTATCTTTAGATTTTTTCACAGCACACTTCACTACCTTCCTGTTCCTCGTCTGCCTCTCCCTGAATATAACTCTATGAGGGCAGGGATTATTATTATTATTTTTTGCAGGTATATTTTCAGCACCCACAGTGGTGCCTTGCACATAATAGACGTTCTATAAATGCTGGGTTGAATGAACAAATTTGAATGTCCCTCATCTGTTAGCTTTTGTGATGCTACACTCGCTGGTTCTCCTATTGCCTCCCTGACCAAACCTTCTTTCATTTGCACTTGGCCTTCTTCATCCACCTTGGACATTAGAGTTTTGTTCCTGGTCCTCTTTCTCCCCTGCTCTATATCTTGCTCTTAGGCAATCTCATCCATTTTAGTGACGTCGGCCCTCACTTATGTGGTGATGCCTCCTAGATTTTTATCTCCTGGGCCATTCTATCAAGAGGTAGATCCACATTTCCAACAGCGTACTGTACATCTCCACCCAGAGATACCTCCAACTTAACACGGTCAAAGGGAGGACACACTGTCTTCTGTCCAGATCATTTATTTCTGTCTCAACTAACGGCACTGCTACACACTCAGTTGTCTAAGCTAAAAACTTATCTTTCCCTTCCACGTCCGAGTTTTGGTATGTCTGCTTCAGAAGAAATTCATTTCTTCTGCCATGATTGGGGCCAGGCCCTCATCATCTCTTGCCTGGACTATTTTAACAGTGTCCTGTATGGTCTCCCTGGCTTCAGCCTCTTCTACCTCCAGTCCAACATATCTTCATAAACTGCAGCCAGAATTCTTTTTCTAAAATGAAAATTCGATCACCAGTTTTTCTTTCAAGAGTTTCGGCAGATACCCATTGCCTTGGGATGAAAATATTAACCCCCTGGTATGGCCCACATGATTGGGCCTAGGGAACACTGAATCAGTTCCGAGAGGACGAAGAGCTGTAGCATAGGAGCCGTTGTCTTTCCGGCTGGGTAGCAAGGAGCAGTAAATGTCTCATACAACAGCCAAACTCAGGTGAGGCAGCAACAGTCAAGGGCTTCTCAGTATAAGGTGGTGGTGGGGTGGGATATTTAATCTACGAGCAGATCCAACACTATACCAACTAGCAAAATATCCTTTCCTCCAAAGATATGGAACTTTTCATGAGGAGGATTAATGAATATCTTTTTGAAGCGTCCTTACTTCATAAGTAATAATGATAGTATTTATCATTTACTGTATACTGACACTATGCTAAACACTTCATACGTATTAACTCATTTAATCATTAGACAACACTAGGTAGATACTATGATTCTCGCCATTTTACAGATGAAGAAACGGAGGCATAGAGAGTTAAGTTAAATCTTCAAAGATCTTACAGATGGAGGTCGGGCTGGGATTCAAATTCAGGTAACTTGATTTCAGCATTAGTAAGGAAGTCAGGGAAAATGCAGGTCTCATTGAAAAGGAAATGAAATTGGAACTGGGGAGTCATATTCCCTCCTTCTTTCTCTGGGGCCCTCAGTGACTGGGCTGAAGAGAATGCCATGGGTAACTGAGGCAGGAGCATACAGGAAGAAATTTGCTGGAAAGGAGTTTAGTTTTCTTGAACAATAGTTTTTGGTGTTTGAACAGAGATATGAAGGAGAGGTATGGGGAAGAAAGGACAGGGGGAGAGATGGCAGGGGGAGGGAGAGAGAGAATATGAGAATCAGAGATGAATGAGAGCTGTTGGTGGCCTCCTTCCCTCTGAAGCACTGAGTATGAAAAAATCCTTGTTTGGTCAAAGTCACAACTCAGTTGGTTAAAATGTGACCTTTCATTCCTTTGTTCTTGGTTTCTGCTATTCCTCCAGCAAGCCTCAAGCCACTGCATCTTTCAGAGCGTTCTATCAGCTGGAAGTGGATGGACAGAATGGCCCGGAAAAAGGGCTGATTTCTCCCCCCTTGAGCATTTTGATGGAGAAAGGGCTGAAGGAGTATCGGCCTTTGAATGAATTAAACGTGGATACAGGAGAGACCAGTGATCAAGGAGGCACCTTAGATGAGCCCAGGTTCCAGAGGCAATAGTACTAAACTTATTATTGTCCCAGATTCACGTCCAGTACAAAGCAAGGGCCTGTCACAACCAGATGCATGCACTTCAGCCACATCAAAAGACCCATCACTGATTCATCCTCTAGGATGTCTCCCATGATGTGTCTGTCAGTGTGCTGCTGTGACCTTCTCTTCCCCTCTCTTTCCTCCTACTCTTGTCACTCCCTTCAGTTCCTTCCCCTTTTGATGGAGGTCTTACAGGTCTCAAGAGGCATGGGGTGTATTTCTATTATCATATAAAGCACATTAAATTATGCTTTTCTCCCTAAGCTGTGAACTCCTTCAAGAGCACACTTTGAATTCTATTATTGGTATTCCCAGCAAGAAGCACAGGGCACATGGTAGCTGCTTAATAAATGTTTGATGAATACATAAATGAATGAATACCTGGAAAACATTTAATGGTGCTGCAGCTGTTGCTGCTGTCACTCCTCATGCATCTCGGTGGGTTTCTTTCTTTCTTTTTTTTTTTTTTTTTTTGCACTGGCACACTGTTCCCACTGAGAAGTAAACAACCCCCTTTCCCTTTGGGAGATTCCAAGGGTGTCGTTTGTTACGTGGTACTCCTTATGGCATGCAAATAATCCTTTATCCATTGTTATTTCTGTCTCTTTATTTAAACATCAACAAAAATATCTGCTTTGTGTTAGAATCCTCCTCTAATGGTGAATCTACACTGAAAAGATTTTAATTCTTAGGAATGATTACAGAAAATTTCATTGAAGGATTTATTTTATGCTGGCTACTGCACTGGACACTTTCATCACATTTTCTCTTTTAATCCTTAGAGCAATGTCCATTTGAAAAGCATTGCTTTTCATTTTAAAATGAAGATACTGAGGCTTAGAGAGGTCGAGTGACTTGTCCAATCTACCTTAGTGGAGAATTCAGAATTCAAAACAAGATTCCTCTGAATCCAAAAATCCACACAAGTTGGAGCCATGATGAGATCTGAGTTTCAGAAGGCCCTCTGACTGCTGCATGGAGCATGGCTGAGAGCTACATGTCCAGAGCTGAAGAGACAAGCATAGCATAAGCACACGGCCGTGGTCCTGTGAGAGCTGACGGGGCCTTCAGCTGGGGTGATGGTAATGAGGACTGAGAGAAGCAGACAGATTGAAAGCATATTTAGGACATAAAATTTGAGGAATATTCTGATTGAATAGATGTAGGAGGATAGGCTGGGGAAGATTTTTTTGGGATGTTCTAGCTCCTGATTGGTTGCCTGGGCATATGAGGGCTTCATTTGCTGTGTAGGAAATATTTGAAAGGGAATGAGGATTGGCGAGATGCTAATATAATTCAGTTGTTGGTGGTGGAGGGGTGTTGAGGGTTATGTACTTGGGGACATTTGTGTATATGAAATTCAGAGGGAATTCCTTGATCTTCTAAATTGTCATTCATGCTATGGAATCATTTGATTTACATTTCTTCTTAGTTACCAAAGTTTTTCACTTAATGGTCAGAGGAATTCAAGGGAGTATCTACTAGTGAATCAGAGCCTCTTGGGGAAATCTTTTCCATATTATCCTGTTAAATGCTTGAGTGAGGTTTTCCCCTTTTTACATTTTTCCATCGCTTGAAATCATTCTGCAGCCTTAAATGTATTGAATATTGCTCATTGTCAGGAAACAAAGAGCTGATGGTGCTATCTCTGCTTCTACAGTCTCAGCCTTTCCTTGGCTGTCAGATAAACTATCCACCTCTATGAGTTATGTCCAACTGTCTCTTTGAAAACACTTGTTATAATAATGTTGATTTTTCTTCCACACCATCATCTAATTTAAAAGAATTATTATTTTTCCCTTTAATTAAGCATTTGGCCCTTCAATATAGCCTTGTTTATAATCCTGGGCACAAATGAAAATACCATGATTAAATAAATCCTAGGAGTCCCAGCTCAGACTGTCTCACCAAGGAGACTGCAAAATGCTCTCAGATAAAAGGGCCTATAGAATGGTAGCAAGTGAAAAAAGGCGTCGTCTCATTGTACAAAGGAAGAAGGACATGCAAGCCACAGTGGGCTGCCTCCCAATCTCCTCCCCTTAACCTGGGTGTCCAGTATAGCTTGCTTGATGTAGGAGATGGTGCAGTGAATGTTGGCCCCCCAGCATCTGAATTCCCTTCATATGTTTGTGAGCCACCTCCCCACACATCAAATTATAAAGAGCTGGACCCTACTAGAGAAACTGAAAATATCATGATTATTCCTCAGATCCTTGAAATTACAGTGTAGGCACATGACCCAGATGCTGGCAATGAGAGATAGCCACTCCAGGCTTGCTGCTGGATGCTGGTGGCCTGGAGAAGCTGCAACTGCATGGACTCTGCTCTGGTAAGAGTGGCAGCAGCGACATCCAGTTTCCAGAGACTGCAGAGTGCCGTTCTGGGACCAGAAAGCTGTGTCCACTGTCAGTGGTACATGTCGTTGAACCTGCACCCAGTTCTTGTGGCAGTGATGTCTTCGTCAGACCAGCTCTGTGTTATGTGACTTTGGGCATTGGCCAAGCCTCCATGCCTAGCTCTCCTAGAGATTTTGTAAGCTACTCAATGCATTTTTATTCAATTCATTTTCTGCTCATATTAGTGAGGGGTGCTGTCCGTTGCTTGCAACTGATTGATGGCCTCCAAATTCCAGGCTCTATACTAAATTTTAAGGATTCCCAACACTCTGTCCTCCTACAGCTTGTTTCTTGGAATGCTTTTAGAATGAATTTCACTTTGCCTTGTATTACAGTTACATTTTTTTAATCAGATTTTTGAGATCAGAGACTATATCTTATTCATCTTTGTATCCTTTTCCTAATGCTGCATCCCCAATGCTTTGCAAATAGTGAAGACTATTTATAAAGTTGACTCCAGCAGGCTGTAAATAAGCCGTACATTCATAGCTGCAAGAAAATAACATGGGCTAAGCCCACTTGTAAGAGTGGACTGTGGAACCCTGAGGAACACTGGGGGGAAGAGTTAAAGGATGTATTCTTGTGGTCAAGACGCAGTGAGATGCTCCCTATGAGGCTTGGCCTGTTAACAGGTCTAGCCCACTGGTTAGTAATAGCCAGAGTGACGACAGTAATCCCTCTTCTGAGAATCTCCCATCAGAGTCGATTCACTGAGCAATAATTGTCTGCGTCTCAAACCCACTGGGTCTGGTGAGTTATGGACCTAATGCTATTCCCCTTTTCAGCAGAGTGGAGAGAAGTTTCTTCCCCTGTTAAAATAAATAAATAAATAAATAATCCCTAGAATCAGCAGCATGTGCTCTAGATTGTAGTCTTCATTTCTCAGTATCTCACTTGCCTTTTATGGGTATGAAGGAAAACCCTATATGAAGTTTGCATCCATTTCCTATACACACACGACTACCAGCCTAATTTTTTTTATTATGCTTACTGGACATATGTATAAGGTGGTACCTGAGGTCACATTTCCCTGCTGTTTGGCCTGAGTCTAGTGAGCAAACCTTTACTATGTTGTGCCCATCAAGCCTGAGATTGACCTAGCTCATCTTGGCATGAACGTGAATAGAACTCCTTTCCCTTTTACCCCATATCTGTAAAGCTAATTATTGGTGTGGTCATGTATTTGCTTTGCAGATTCAGTTACGGTCTTGATCCCTCCCCTACACTGTGGTCTTAAAAAGCGGCATGTGAATTCCATTCCTACCCTTCCTCTCACCTGTATATTATGACTTAGCAAAGGGCATATATAATATACTTTCCCTATACTCTAAAATGGATGCCGTTTCTTTTAGTGCAGAGAGGTCCTTCAAAGGATTCTCAGAGTAGAGTAACTTCTAGGCCACATATTCATATTTTTCTTTAAAAACTCTAAAAAACCATTCTAGCTCCCTGCCCCCCACCACAGCCCTATTGTTAAGTGCGAATTTGCCTTTATCTATCTAGGGTCATCAATACAGGGCATAAGAGTATAGTATAGTGTAGTAATTAAAACATAGCCTCTGATATCTGACTACTTGGGATCAAATCCCAGCTCTTCTATTTAATGGTTTTGGCCTATTAAAATAACCATAACTTGATTTTTCATCTGTGAAGTTTCATAACCTATCTCAGTGTTAAGAGGGACAAGTTAATATTTACATGTAGAGGGCTTCTCTGGTGGCGCAGTGGTTGAGCGTCTGCCTGCCGATGCAGGGGAAGCAGGTTCGTGCCCCGGTCCGGGAAGATCCCACATACCGCGGAGCGGCTGGGCCCGTGAGCCATGGCCGCTGAGCCTGCGCGTCCGGAGCCTGTGCTCCGCAACGGGAGAGGCCACAGCAGTGAGAGGCCCGCGTACAACAACAACAACAAAATTTACGTGTAGAAACTTAGAGCAGCGTTCTTGATAAGACCTCAATAAGTGTGAGCTATTATTATCTATTTTTTTTTTAATTTATCTCGTTTGAAACTACAGAGACAAAGCCATTCCTTAAATGGTCTTCTAAAACTACAAACACTGGAATGCAAAAAGAATTAAAACAGGACTTCCCTGGTGGTGCAGTGGTTAAGAATCCACCTGCCAATGCAGGGGACACAGGTTCCATCCCTGGTCCAGAAATATCCCACATGCCACGGAGTAACTAAGCCCATGCACCACAACTACTGAGCCTGTGCTCTAGAGCCCGTGAGCCACAACTACTGAGCCCACGCACCACAACTACGGAAGCCCATGTGCCTAGAGCCCGTGCTCCACAACAAGAGAAGCCACTGCAATGAGAAGCCCACGCACCACAATGAAGAGTGGCCCCCACTCGCTGCAACTAGAGAAAGCCCGCACGCAGAAACAAAGACCCAATGCAGCAAAAAAAATAATAATAAATTTTTAAAAATAGTAAATTACTAGATTGCAAGATTCAAGACAGAGCATCAAGTACCCTGATATTAGTTTACATTGCATTTACAAAATTTTAAATACTCTATATATTTTAAATAAACTAAGCAACTACTTTAAAAAAAAAAGAGTCAAAACACTAACATTGAAGCATTAAGGGTCTTAGCATACATAATGGATCTAGAAGTTAAGCAATAAATTAATTTTTGAAACATGGAAAATTCATCAATTTTTATTAATTACCTCCTGTGCCATTAAAACATTATTTCATAGATTAAGAGATTTTTGTCAACCTAGGTACTAGTTTTTGATAGATCATAAATATATAACTCAAAAGAGAATCATGACATTTTATACATTTTAGACTTGGAAGGGGTCTTAGATATTAGATGTTCTCATTTTCTACCTGGTAAGGGAACCCCATTGCCCAAGGTCTCACAATACTCAGGGCTTTCAAGCCCAGTAAGGCCCATATTTTGAGTAAGTAGGAGGACTAACTGGAAGAGAGTTTGTGCTTCCTCCAACTGTAAGATTCTATTCATTTAAAAAATTCATACAAGTACAAAAATGTAGTCTACAAGGAAGCAGTATGTAGAAATAGACAAAGTTAGGCTGTTATTCAAAACAATTCTTACAAAGTAAAATTCATATATAAGAGAATAACTTAGTTCATGTTACTGAATTTATAGGTAACTAACATTTTAATCTTGTCATTCAGGTTTCAGGTCAAATGTCACCCCTCAGAGAGGGTTCCTAACCTTCCTAGCTAAGGGGCCCCCTCCCCGACCCCCTCTCTCCCTTATCCTTCTTTATTTTCTTCGTAGTTTATATCAGAAATTATATTACTCACTTAATTTTTTATTATCTCACTGTCTCACACTAGAATGTAAATTTCGTGAGGGTATATGATATCTCGTTTAATATCATACCTGTCTGTACTAGAACCATGCCTAGCACACAGGTTAGTAAAAACACATTTGTTTGATTGAATGAATAAATGAAGACCTTGATAAGGAAGTGTGATTTTATTCTGAGTGCAGAAGAAGGGCAGTTAAAGAATTTGGTGCAGCAGGGTAACATGACCAGAGTTACATGTTAGCAAGACGCTCTGCCATCATTGCGTGCTTATCATTAGCAACCAGGAATTTACATTTGCTTTTGGACATAAACTGAGAGTACCGGTAAATGTCATTTGGAGCAAAGAAAGGCATGCAAATTGAAGAAATTAGAGATTAGAAGAATAAGAGGAAAAATGAAAAGGAGGAGGAGAAGCAGAAGAAGAAAGAAAAGAAAGCATAAAAAGAAAAGGCTTGTGAAAACAAAGCCTGGGAAAATTAACTCCAGACCACCAAACAGTCCGATTCAGTGAAAGGGAGAGCTTAGCAAGGCAGCGAAGCGTAAATGGACAAAGAATTCTCCCTGGCAAGAGCTTTGGGTTATGAAATTTCCACCGCTAGAGATTAATTTGAGCCTTTACAATGTTATTTTCAGAGCTGCTGTACCATCATTTCACCTAAACTGTTCGTGAAATTTTGTGCTGATACATGGACTCAATGATCCAGGAAGTTACTGGTATCTTGGGAACTCTATTTAGCCCTTGTGGGTCATATATAAGCACCAGGTAAGCTGCTCGTGGGATTAGGGGTGGGGGGCGCTGATGCTCGAGATGATTTTCTGTGTATTTTAATATAATAGTGGTGGCTGCTAAGAAAAACGGGGCCCCTTAGAATGCTGGATTCAATTTGGAAATCTCAGGCAGTGAAAAGAAGAGGCGACACAATTAACTCTGAGTTAATGGAAGGAGAACAGTGTCACGAATCACACCAAACAGTAGATCATCTTAAAACTGCATATAAAACTGGGCTTTGGAATGCGCTGTATGACTTCTTTAGTGGAGGATTTAAGTCTTATTTGTTCAAGCTAGTAGTAAAATTAGTTTGTATTCCATCTGCATTTGAAGGATGTTTGGTAGCAAGTGGATTGCCTGAAAGGAGAGAAGGAGAAAGGAAAGTATTGGAGGAAAGAAGTGGCCTGGAAGCATGCTGACTGGCTGGGAAATTCAGGCTACGCTAAAAATTTGCCACATGGACCTGCATGGTGCAAAACCCTTAGGTGCACAGTGAAGAATGGACTGTATAACCACCTGATATGTTAAAAACACAGGGCCTGATAAAATCAGCATGCCATACATATTTGTTAAATGAATGAAACATTTTCTCTGATTTTGGGGTAATGACTTCTTATTTCATAGGAAATCTGCAAAAGTTTATTCAATGCTGTTTAATTTTTATTAGGTGCTGCCTTGAAAGCACAGATTCTCTTCCCTTTTTTTCTCATCAGACTGACTCCAGAAGAGTTTTCAAAAAGTTTTTAGGCCTTGGATGTAAAACCAGCTGTTGCAACCAGAGTTTAACACACTAGCTTGAACTTTGGTGCCACTGCTGTTTTTGAAAAGCATTGTGTGATTGGCTTTTAAGTATATGTTTTTAAAAGACTGGAGAATTAGTTACTTTAGTCTGAAGTCTCCAAGTCTTGAATGTCTGGCCACTTTTTTTTTTTTTTTTTTTTTGCGGTACACGGGCCTCTCACTGTTGTGGCCTCTCCCGCTGTGGAGCACAGGCTCTGGACGCGCAGGCTCAGCGGCCATGGCTCACGGGCCCAGCCGCTCCGCGGCATGTGGGATCCTCCCGGACCGGGGCACGAACCCGCTTCCCCTGCATCGGCAGGCGGACCCTCAACTACTGCGCCACCAGGGAAGCCCTGTCTGGCCACTTTTGATGCCTGTCAACATGTGCGTACCTGGTTACCACGGATGAAACTAGGACCCTGATCTCTGCATGCTCTGCTGCTTCCTCGGGTCAGGACTACTCTCAGCTGGCCTAGCAGAGGTGGGTGCTACAGCCCATTCTCAGGACAGCCTGTGGCAGCAGGACACTCAGCCAGCCCATGCTGCTGCCCTTGTACCAGTTGGGACCCACGGACTAAGACATCCAGAGCTCAGAGGATCTGTGGCCATCAGAAAAATGCCCACCAGCAGGTTGCTCCGTGAGAAACTTGAAGCCTTAATCCGTTCATTGACAGGGATCCTCCGTTCTCTTTTCCACTGGATCTCAGCAGGACCAGGACTTTAAAGCTTACTTGGGATTGTATCCAGATGGTGTGAATCTATAAGTCCATGTAAATAGACTGATCTCAGAAAGAATCTGTTTTGCATCTCCCTCATCAGAATACACAGCCATCTGTTCTAAGATACTATGTCTCTACTATCTCACGTACACCTATACTTAGGTGTAAAAGTATACAAACCCTGTGCGTCATGGCAGTAGAGCATCACACAAAGAAAGTCAAAGCACACAGCGAGCAATTCTGACCACACACTGCCCAATCACCCTGGGGATGTCTACATTATTTGTAAAGTTGTGATCTAGCAGCCATGTTGATAGACTTTTTTTTTTTTTTTTTCCGGTACGCGGGCCTCTCACTGTTGTGGCCTCTCTCATTGCGGAGCGCAGGCTCCGGTCGCGCGGGCTCAGCGGCCATGGCTCACGGGCCCAGCTGCTCCGCGGCACGTGGTATCTTCCCGGACTGGGGCACGAACTCGTGTCCCCTGGATCGGCAGGCGGACTCCCAACCACTGCGCCACCAGGGAAGCCCTGATAGACATTTTAAAGAACTCAATTTAGAACCCTTATTGTTAGAGATTATTCTCCTCCATTACTTCCAAATTGCTAACATAGTACAGAAAGCAAGCCAAGGTCCAGGCTGCTCTGTGACATTTGTCAATGTTCTTTTATGTCAAGAAATAGAGTGAGGGCAGGCATCACTGCACCCACTCTTGAAAGATTAAGAAACTAAGGCTAGCATGACTTGTAATTGATCTAAACTCAAATTATAAGTGGTAAAGCTTAGTGTTTAGGCTTAAAAAAATAACATGCCATAAGCTTTCCTTATTTATAACCTACATTCTTCCAGAAAGGATTTAAGGAGGTGGGGAAATGTTATTTCTTTAATCTGGTTACCCTGAGGAACACATTCAATAGCTTACAGATAGCTTTATAGATAAGGTATCATTCAACTGGAAGAAAAAATTGAAAGCCCTCATGAAGGGTTTTTAAGAATATAATGAACCCAAGGATATAGACAAAAGGAGTTGAAGCACAATAAAATTAGGCTAGGTATTGTTAAACATCAAGGGCTTTAAAACTCTAAAATGGGTTAACAAGGTTTCTCTAGGATTTAAAAAAAATAAGATAACGACTCATCTCTGGGAGGTGGTTGAAGTACAGCATACTAAGAACAGACCATGTGGTCGTCCTCCTTAAGTGTGCCTTTGAGCCTTATAGTCCCTAAACACTTAGACTCCGTTATCACTTCTGCTTATTTACTTCAAAATAACAACTGACACTTTGCAATTTACAAAGTGCTTTCACACATAGCCTCTCATTTAATTCTCACAACAACCTCCTAATATATTATGCACATTTTTCAGAAGTAAATAACAAAACTGAAATTTGAACCAAGTTCTTCTTAATCTAAATGTGGTGCTCTTTTCCAAACATTCCATCTACCTCCCACTCGCACATGGTCAAGCTGTAGCTGGAGAACTGGTGAATTCACTGTCTTCTGCTTCAAACCTGCTTCTTCTCCTACAGTCCTGGTCTTGGTTCATGGAACCATTTTCTACCCAGTTGCCTGAGTCAGAGACCTAGGAGTCAAACTAGACTAGTTATTCTTTCTCTCTCCCACTTCTGCTTAATCTGCTCAAGTTGTATTCATGTTTAGCTCCTGAATATATCTCAGAATGTTACCTTCTCTCCACCCCACCACTACCTTGTTAGTTTTAAGGCTTCACCACCCTTTACCTGAATTACAAAAATAATTTTCCTCCTAGATTTTCCCCTTTCACCATTGCCTCCTGACGTCCAACCTGGGACCAGAGTGAAGAGCTTATAAGTAGGAGCGTAAAATGGGGAGATTCTCATGGAAATCTCTGGTCTAGAGCCCTTCAACACTCCCTCTCTCCCAGTGCAGTGCTTCCTAGATTTCAACATTTTTATAGTCCTTTCGTTTTGTTGCCATGGTCCTACACCATTGAAAGTGATATTCGGTGTACTGTTGAAAAGAATACATTGATACCCATAATATTCAATACTGGAGAATCCATGTGACCAACCCTTATCACGTGCTCTTTGCGACCTTCCAAAGAGCTGTGAAAGACGTTTCAGTTGTTAAAGGTCTGAAATGCTCCTGTCAGAACACTGGGCCTGAAATTTATGGGTCCAGGTAGAAACAATCACCAGAGCAATAACCATTTTTAGTCTATCCAAGGCATAAATATTCATGAAATCATGAGTTTGATGTGCTAGCTATGCTTTCCTGCAATATACATTAAAAAGCACATTTAACTATTAAATTTTTTTTAATGTTTGTGTATTACCTAAAATTAGCTCCTTATATCAGTGATAAACGTAGTATACTTTTGGAAGCTTCTCAGTGTGAAATAAAAGACTCTTTATGATTTGGCCTCTATTTCACTCTGCAACCTCATCTGTAGGGCGATTGTAGGGTGGCCATATAATTTATCAAACAAACCAGCATACTTTTGAGTGTAAAGAGATATCCGCACTTAATTTAGTTGGAACATCAGGTATAAAACAGTACCATCCCAGGAAAATCTGGGCTTATAGCCACCCTAATTCATCTGCTCACTCCCTAATTTCTATTTTATGCACTTGAGTGAAACTCAAGTATTTTCAGTTTCTTCTACCCACAATATGATTTCAATCCTCTGAGTTTTTGCAAATTCTGTTCCTTTAGCCTGGAAACCCTTTCTTACTTTTCTTCTGATACCTAACTAACTCCTAGGCATCAGCTTCTCCAGGAAGTCTTTCCAGATTCCAGACTGGACCAAACGACTGTATCTGGTATTTCCTGAGAACATACCTTTATCTCATTTGTACATTAAGGCAGTCTCTAGAGCAGGTACCATGGCTTACTGATTTTGTTCCGTGCAGCGCATACATACATATTCAAGGCACATATATGACTCACTATTGACAATCCAGTGCAGAGACCCCTGCTGCCCTCCTGTAGATAACACTGAAGTTAACACTACCTGGTGATGCTACCGCTACCTCAAAGTATTGCTCTGGAAACAGGTGCTTTTCTCCACTCTCTTTTCTATATTTACCTTCACCTTTGGTGCAGAAGCAGAATACCATGATGCTTAAGACATGGCTTAGGGGTTGGACAGAACTGGTTTAGAATTCTTGCTTTGTACTTACTAGTTTTGTGACCATAGGCAAGTAATTCAACTTTCCTAGACATCAGTTTTCTTGCCTGTAAAATCTGGATGGAAATAAAACCCACCTCATGGGAATGTTATAGTGATTAAGTGCTACGATACATCTAAAAGGATGACTACAGCACCTGGCATGCAGTATGTGCTTAATAAATGTTTCAGAAGAGATCCATGGGTGGATGTGATGAGACTGTAAAGAAATTAATATCTTTCTTCTGCTGACTCATTAAGGAACCTTGGATTTTCAAGGCTGATTTGTTTGAAGCAAAGTTCAGGCATAAAGTACCATCCATAGGCTCTGAAGAAGTATAGAATGAATACAGAGAATTAAGCCCTTACTTTGGGGAGCATGTGTTTCCTCTCATATAAAAATAAATCTTTTAAAAAATTAATGATTTTCTCTCACAATATAGCACTGAGATCATCAGCTACTCCAGGTCTATTTGGAGCTCCTGCTGCCACAGCTTCTGTGCACCCAAAAAAGTAGGTTGATAAGTCCCTAATACCTGCTCCTCCAGCCCATGAACAACTCGGTTAATTAATCAGTCATGCAATAATTAATTAATTGGTTAACCAGAGAGTTATGGCATGCCTATGACGTGGCAGGTGCTCTTCTAGGCTACTATTATGTGTTAGGCATTGTAATATGTACTAGGGATAAAATGATGATAATGTAAGTATGTGGTCTTAGGAGCTCAAGTGAGTCAGACAAAGCTTTAATTATATAAGCTTCCCGCGTGTGGCAGTCAGGTCCCTGACAAAGCCATGCCCAGGTGCTGAGGGAGTGTGGAGGAATGGTACCTAATCTCCACAGGAGTGGGGATGGTGTGTCAAGAACGGCTTCTGTTCTGTTTCACGAAATTTTTCTTCAGTGGGGATTACTTGATATGAATGATCTAATCATCCAATAATGAATTGCACAGGGCAAAAGCAAAGGCCTTTTTCAGGGAGTCCTCTGACCCTCCCCATCGTAATGAGGCTGTGAGGGAGTTCGGCAATTCCCGTGCACGCCTTTAGGGATTCAGCAACGCTCCCTGCCCTCAATCCCCAGTCCTCAATGCTGGAAGTGGAGAGAATTGGGTACAGCAGGCAGGGAGGTAGTTTAGGCGACTTCTGCAATGCTAGATAAAAACACAGGTAGGAACCAGTGGCGTGGAAGAAATCCGAGCTTAAGCGGCAACAGGAGGGAGAGAGAGACAAGTTCTGATGACACCACAGTTTCAGCCTGGGTGACCTGATGATGGTGAATAGTATTACGAGTTAGGGAATCATAGGATGAAGAGGAGAAAGCTATAATGGGAGCTACATCCTATTTTTTAAAGGGTATAATTTTTAACAAGATCTAATCTTTCCGACTATAAATGGCAATTGCCTTCTGCCCAGTGTTTTCACATTTTCTTCAGGCTCCAAACAAAATGAGCACTGTCACACGTGTCCTGGTGCTACCTAAACACACTTGGAACAGAGTACATTTGAACGATTAGAGAGACAGTACAATTCCAGTCTGTGCACAGCTCTGGTCAAGCTCTGTCAATTGTTAGCCAATGATTTCCAATAATTAATCGGCCATTTTTTGTGTCTCTATAGACATGTGTTTAAAAAAAATGACAGAGATGAAAACTGGTGGCTGCTCACCAATACTTGGCTGCCATCCTGGACCAGCTTGGTGGGCTGTACATCCTTGAAATGTTCCTTTAACAATCCCAGTGTTGGCTACTGAAAATCAGCCTCGTCACATTGGCATACAGTGCAAAGATCATGTCTGATTAAACTGTTCTAGTTTGGAGTAATTAGTAAAATGTCTGAACTGTGGGCTCTTCTAAAACAATTACGAATATCACAATCCTCGCTCTGTGTTGTGTCAGAAATTATGTCAATCGAGGTGTTGCTAGACAGCTGTCCTGCTCTAACACAGAAATAAAAAAAAATATTTTATAGCTATTAAATCAAAGTTTCAGCATAAGCATTTAGATGATCACAAAGTTAGTATGAAAATGGGTGCTTCTAGGGTGGTTAAAGGTTTTGTTCTATGACATAACCAAACGTCCTCTTTGAAAGCTCCCTTATACATTTCACTGTTCTGAAAAGTTCTGATCATCTCTATTAGTACAAAATTAAATTGTAGGCCATTTCTCAACTTAATTTCAACCTAATCTAGGTCTAAGAGATATAGCCTAGTTCCTGACCTCATGGAACTTTCATTTATTTTGGTGGGTGGGATGATGAGATAGGATATTTATTCTAACAACACATTTTTATGTCACTAAGTGCTATAAACACACTAAATAGGGAGTTAGAATAAAGAATTCCTAAGGGAATGGGGGCTCCCTTAGTCAGAGTATTAGGGAAAAGCTCTCTGAGGTGGTCTGGTCTAAAATCTGAATGATGACAGAAAGACAGTCAAACTAATTTGTGGGAGGAAGAGGACACCAAGGCAGAGGAGAGAACATATGCGAAGACCTTGAGACATGATAGAAAATGATGTGTTTGAGGAACAGAAAGCAGGCCTGCTGTGGCTAGAATATATTAGGTGGGAGAGAAGGAGGAGGGGAGGTCAGCAGGAGATTCAGCGCTCCCTGATACCTTTACAATGGAAAGACAGTGATGGGTGGTGTGATTTAATGTGAGTGTGGAGATCACTCTGGTGGCAGTGTGGAGCATAGTATTCGGGAGACCAAAAGGAAACAGGAAAACAGGAGGTAATGCATTAGTCTAAGCAAGAGCTAACTGAAGCTTTGGAAGTTGGAGGTGGAGACAAGTGGTTAGGCTGGGATAAATGTTGACAGTCAGGTCTACAATACTTGCTGAAGGACTGAATGAAGGTTATATTAAAAAAAGAAAAAATATAGAGGGCAACTTTAGAGTTTTAGTTTGAACAACTTCCTGGGTCGTGGTGCCATTTACTGAGATAGGGACCACTGGGGAAAGAGCAAGTTTGGGGGAAAAAAACAAGAGCTAAGTTTAAGACATTAAATTTGAGGTAGCTTTTTAGACATCCGAATAGACATATCTCATAGGTAGTCATAAATATGTGTCTGTAGTTCATGCCAAGGTCAGGATTGGAGATATAGATTTGGAAATCATGAAGATAATGAAATGGTGGAGGGTTAATAGACTGATCCTTCTTCTAGGGTCAAAGGGGAGGTGGATTGGGCAGACTGGAATAAGAGAGCTGGAGTAGTAGAAGGAGGAGTATTCAGAAGGTAAGATGAATTGGGAGTTTGTGTGTGTTACTGGCGAAAATGATGCCTAAGTTAGGAACACAGGAAGGAGGGACTGAAGTGGAGGGTGGAGGTTAATATGTCAGGGAATGGTGTTTGGTCCTCCCCTGGGATGGGAAGTCACTTAGAATGACTGCAAGAACAGAAATGGAGATGAAGACAGAGGCTCAGATGCTATAGCGGCCATGACGGAGGGGAAGGGACCTCAGTGTTGGTGGGTGGAAGCAATCAGGAAGGATGGCGAGGACCAAATTTTGATGACTTGCACTTTAAAGGTTCTGGGAGGAAGGAGAATAATAGCTTTGGGAGCACATAGTGGAGCAAGCAGGGCATACTCTAGCCCTATGTCTGAGATACAGGCCTAGGAGAGATGGGGGTGGGGAAACCATCTTCAGGAAAGTGCCAGGAAAGCAGTATCTTCAAGGGAAACCTTAGTTCCAGTTACAGCATCAGAATCCTCTTGGAGTCTTGTTAAAACACAGATTTCTGGGCCCTATCTCCAGAGTTTCCAGTTCTGTAAGTCTCGGTTAGGCCCTGAGAATTTGCATTTTTAATAAGTTCCCAGGTGATGCTGATGCTGCTGGTCTACAGGCCACACCCTGAGATCCACTGACTCAGAGCCAGAAAGGGAAGCCAAGTGTCAGAGAAGAGGTTGGGGAGATTGTTGATGACAGACTGAACACCAGAGGGTAACTGGGAAGTTTTGGAAGAACAGAAGGAGTGTGATAATAAATGAAAACGATCAGCTTGGCTATCTGTGGGTGCCTGGAGAAACCAGAGACGTGAGCTCTCCTGGGATCAGCCCTCGTTGTCTATGGAAGGAAGGTAATCAGGGAAAGCGTCATGGTCCGGGTCACTTCTATCGTTTAGAATGGTGTGTAGACCTGGAGGATGGCCAGGGGCCTCCTCAGGGGCAGCTCAACATCCAGGACAGCTCTGTGAATGTGGAGCCAGGGAAGGGGCATCTTACTAGGAATGGGAGAAAATGTGACCTCCAGGCCACTGCTCTCTCCCCTGCAGAGAGTGGATGACTCAGCAGGAGGACAAGGCTGGTTGAAGAGCACCAGGTGGCTGAGGTCATGTGGCTCCAGCTATTGGGTCAGCTGGAACTAGCGGTGATTTAAAGACAAGTTAGCTTAAAAGATATTGAGCACCTGTTTTGCACAGTGAACACTGGTGGGCACCATTGTGGCAGGACAGGTTTTGCCCATTAGGATTTCAAAATTCTGGAGGTGCAGGAAGGAGAGGAAGTTGTTTATCCAGGACTCTTTCTCTTGCCAGTCCCTGAGTATGGCTGTTTCCAAGCACAGCTGCATCCAGGGGCTCAAGCCCTGTCATCTTGGAAACCACCCCCTGCCACTCTCTCCTTCCCTCTCCAATATTTCAGCTATGTTGGCTTCATTTACTGAATTGCTCTTTCTGGTGGCCATCAGCAACCCAAGCTTGCACCTTCCCACTCAGAAAACCCAGCAGAAAGAAATCTTCTCCTTCCTAATAGTCCCTCGTAAATTGAGGTGACTTACCAATCCTTTTACTGATCACTGTGACAGTGGGACAGAAGCTCTGATCTGACCTTATGTCATGTGCTCACCGCTGGAAAAGGGGAGGATGAATAGGGGGTTCTCTGTCACCTCCCTCTCAGCCACATGTGCTGAAAGGGAAGAAATTGATTTCCTAAAAGAAAATTAAGATATATTAGGATATACACTACCATATATAAAATAGATAAACAGCAAGGATTTACTGTATAGTACAGGGAACTATATTCAATACCTTGTAATAAACTATAGTGGAAAATAATTGAAAAAAGAATATAGATATTTACATATATATGTGCATAACCGAATCACATTGCTGTACACCTGAAATTAACACAATGCTGTAAATCAACTATACTTCAATCAACCAAAAGATATGTTCATATAAAAATGATAGTAATCATGTTTATTGAATGCCTACTCTTTGTAAGGTATGATGCTGAGAATGCATTGTTTCATTTGATTTTCACCAAGCCTGGTGATTTGTGATTTGTGAAATAAATAACAAAAAATTTTTTTTCAAAAAAAATTTGTTTTTGAAATAAAGAACAAATTCATGTTACTTTTCCATGTTACTGAAGCGCTGAGAGGTGAAGTCGGTCTATAGGTTTCTGTGGCTTGTGTGTGGTGGGGCCGGACCTGGAATGAGTACTGGGTGGGGAGTAAGGACCAAGGGCAGTGTGTGTGTGTGTGTGTGTGTGTGTGTGTGTGTGAGGACGGGGTTCTGACTGAGGAGCCCGGAGAGAGCCATCTGGTGGTGGATGGAAGGAATGGGGCCCACACGTGAGGCAGGACGGTGACAGGTGGCCATGGGGTGGGGGGCGCATTCTCAGTGCAGGGGTGAGCAGCACAGTGACGCAGCCGTGCCAGAGAGCAAGGCATGCCAGGATGGGAAGAAGCTGAACACAGAAAACGTCAAATAAGTGACGATGGACTTAAAGAGGCTTTCCTGCACTCAGCTGTTGCTGTCACGATCACTTACTCCCCCTGCAAACACATTAGAGCTGAGGTGGCACGAACGTTGAAGGAGAGAGAATTGGAGTCACGTGGATTATTGGTACCTCATTGACATGTTTGTGCAAATATTCATACATTTCACATCTGCTTTTCAGTTTCGCATCACGAATCTGGAGCGTTTAGTTGCAGATCCACCCCCTTTTGCCCATAGGCAGAGTGGCGCTTAATTAGAATGAACCTGGGTAGAAAACATGTGAGTATGGCTCCAACTTCAGCCTTAAGAGAATGTTCATTTTGTTACCTCATACAACATGTTAAGTAAGATTGTGGGAATGAGAAATTTACAAGGTATTTTCAGCGATTGTGAAGCTCACAAAACGATGCGCTGTTTCTTTTGCGGGTGTCCTGATGGGAAGCTCTTTGGTGAGAGAATCACCAGGATCACAGTGTGCCAGGTGCGATTAGGTCAACGTGATGGATTTCTAGCTGCCCTTGAGAGGCACCCCTTCCCTCTTCCGTGTAGATTTCCCTCTCTTTATTTGCCTTCAATTGATCATAACAGCTGCAATAAAACCCACTTCAGCTTAATAAAAATTAATCAGAGAGGCTCATTCTATATATTCCAATCTCACTCACCCAGTACTGATTATTGATCTGAAACATGCTATGCCTTAGCCTGGTAATGTTTAGCTTTATTTTCCCGTTCAAGTTTCAGTAACAGCCACCATTGCTGCAATGGAATTGCCCTAACAGAAAGATATTATTGCGGACAGGTCAGAAAATCTATCTTGGGTCAACAGTTCATCATGATGAAAATTGCAGACGCCCAAGCTTGTTCACTGAGCAGTTAGCGGTTAGCAGATAGAGCAACGCTTTCACCCCGATACATCATATGCATAGGACTTGCTGACTCTCGTCAATAAACTCAATTTATTGAATTGTTCTCAATTTCTTCAGAACAGCTGATAATTATGGCATTAAAAAATTGATTTTGCATAACCACATAACCAAAGCCGATTTGGCTGTCATTGCTGCGAAAGGGAAAATGACAGAGGTTTGCCACTGAATGTCCCCTGAAGAACTTTAAGGCAGGTGAAACCCAAAAGCATCTAAGTCTTTCCAGATGAGCCGTTTTGCCAGCTCCTCATTGTGAACTGAGAAATAGATATCTTGGAAATGACAGCAAAATGATGCCAAGGCCATGGCTACCTTTACTTTCATTTTGTGGTTTCCATCCTCTTCAAACCACAAAGCATACAGGTTGATGAGGTCATTTTGCCAAGGGCGAGAACCACAGGCAGTTCCAAGATGGGAACATCAAGCTGTGTGTTCCGCCTCTTACTTTATTGTGAACAATAAACCCTATAATATTCCATTCTATTCAGTAGAGGTTTATTGAGGGTCCACATGTCTCAAGCTCTCTGCTAGAGGCACAGGTTCGTGTGATTTGTGTGCACCTTGTTTCTGTTCATGTTTGAAAGTGCCACGGGGATGTTTCCTGGGGTAGGCACTTCACTGCCAGCCAGAATTTCTGCTCAACTCCATGGCTGTCGTGGCGTGCTATTGTGTCATCTACGTTCTCACACAAAGCTCACACTGAGGGGAGCAACTTAACGGTTGAAATTCCAGGTGCCATAACCTGCAAGTGGGGGAGGTGTGACGGGGCTCCGTGGAGGTGGCTGGACAGACTCAGTACAGATATTGGGAAGTAAGATCTGACCTGGTAATCCCATGCAAATGCATGATGATTGAAGAACACAGAAATTACAGACATTTTACAAAAAGGAGAGAATTGTTTATAGTCACCTAGAAATAACCAGTTATTATTTTTGCTACTTTAATAGTTACTCTGTACGCACACACAGAGGCAATACACTCATACTTACAGAAATGCAGATATACCTATTTGACAGCCTGTTTTTTCCCATTAAAAAGATACTGTGAATATATATTCATTTATTTCGCATGTATTTACTAAGTATCTGTTATGTGCCAGGCACTGTTCCGGGCATGGAGATTTGTGAAGAAAAGAGGAAATTCCAGACTTAGCGGAGGACTCGTTCTAGTAGGGGTATGAAGAGAACAGAAAATAAAGACATAAGAAATTATGATGACCGCATAGCAGGCTGATGTGATAGATGGAGCTTGGGGGATGCTTTTGTTTGGTTAGGCAGAGGGGGCCTCCTTCAGAAAATGACATTAAGCAGTGAATCAAATGACAAAAGGGGCTGGGCACGGGAAGATTTAAGAAAGAGCATAGAGAGACCAGCTGAAAGCCAAGGGCTTAAAGAGGCACCCAGCTTGGCCGGCTGTGGGAACAAAGAGAAGGTCCTTGCAGCTGGGGTGGATGAGGGTGGGAAGACAAGTAAGAGATGGGGGTAGAGAGGGAGGCAGGGACCAGCTCTTTTCTACGCAGTTATTTCTCTGTGTGATCAAAGCCATTGGAGGATTTTAACAGGAGAGCTACATGAATGGATTTGTATTAAACACACACACACACACACACACACACACACACACACTCACACCCTGCCACCCAAAAACCCTCTAGCAGCTGAGTGAGAGTGGATTGCAGAGTGGGGTTGGGAAGACTGTAACTAGGGATGCCATTTAGGAGAAGTCATTAAAGTGGTTCTGGAGAGTGATGATAATGGTTTGAATCAGGGAGTTCAAGCCATTACCCTACAGGAAGCTTATTCATATCATCTAGTGGAATTAACTTATTCCAAACATAAGTAACATATGGGCAGAATCCCCCCAGTAGGCTCTTGGGGAAAAGAAAACACATGTGAATCATTGGATATTTTATTCAGGAACAAGAAAACTCTTTATCCTTGAGTGCCACTAGCAGGGTCGACATAGAAAGAGAGAGGGAGAGATGAGAAAGACCATGTGAGCAGAAAACAAGGAAGAGAAAGAAAGGAAAACACCAAGGGGAGAAATTAGAAAAATAGACATCAAGCGCTTGTGAGTGGTAAGGCCATAAAAAATTTCTGCTCACTGGACCTGCAGCAAAAATCATCTACCTCCTCCAACATGTGTCATTAGTAAAATTAGCTAATTGTTAGGAATTTGCAAAGAACGACGGAATCCAGTGGCTTATTCCCAGCTATAAGTGTTCTGTTGTCTGAACTGTGGTGGAATATTATTAAAATATGAAAATAAGCAGCACAGGGTCTCAGGCAGAAGCAGATATATAGAGTAACAAGATGACATCTCAGAATCTCGAAATCATTCTCCTGATAATTATACATAAAGAGCTTGATCTAGACTCTCCTTCATGCACTTAACTCCCAACTGAAGCCAACTATAAGTAGAGAACCTGACTTTCATACTTTATTATCACATCCTTTCTTCTCATCGGTCCCTTTATCTCTTCTCATGTGTTGTTGGCTAGTACCCTTCTCCAGGGTGGATGGAGAGGAGAGAGAAAGAGAGAGAGAGAGAGGGATTTTGAATTTAAATGACTTCATCTTGACTTAGAAGAATGTCTTCTATGTGGGCAGTGTGTGTGGAAATTTTGTTTTGCCTGAAATATCTGGGCAGTAATAGGGAAAGATCTATACTCACAGAATAATTGCTTAATGCAAAGAACAGCAAGAGTTGTAGGAAAAGCAGGCATTTGAGTGCTGGGGTGATAATGATTGGAATTCTGGGCTTGATATCTGTCCTGGGACCTTGTCAGTTTATGTAACCTCTCTTGAAGTCTTGGTTTTGTCATCTGCAAAATGGAGGTGGGATTACCTGTCATGCAGAGCCATTGCAAAGAATAGATATGATCACTGTGAAAAGTGCCCTACACCCAGCAAACAGTCCTTGTCTCCTCTTCATTGTTTTCTACTGCTTGGGCACACACCCAGTCTAGAACTCCTTCCTTGAAGCCTCCTTCTATGTGGACACATCTACACATGTACAGACAAAATACTTCCTTGCCTCTCTCTCAGTTGTCACCTGTCCTCTTGTCCACTAAATCCTGCTGCCATTCTTTGGTGAATGAAGCTTTGGGATTTCAAGCTGTCAGCTCATTGGACCACAGTCTGGACCTGTCAGCTTGGTTATGGGCCATGTAGCATGTAAATAATGACACCTCTTAAAATATTTTTAATCCTTCATCTTGATGGATGCTTTTGTGTTTCACATTTGTCCTTTGAGTAAGAAGGAAACTAATAGTTCCTCTAGGTGACAGGGTAATTACACATCAAGAGCTATGTTATAGCCCCAAGATTATGCTGAGATGTCTTACTAAAGGACAGAGTTTTTCAAAATCCCACCCTTCCTCCTGATGGTGTTAAGAGAAGGGAGATGCACTTTGTGTGTGTGTGTGTGTGTGTGTGTGTGTGTGTGGTACGCAGGCCTCTCACTGTTGTGGCCTCTCCCGTTGCGGAGCACAGGCTCCAGATGTGCAGGCTCAGCGGCCATGGCTCACGGGCCCAGCCGCTCCGCGGCATGTGGGATCTTCCCGGACCGGGGCACGAACCTGCATCCCCTGCATCGGCAGGCGGACTCTCAACCACTGCGCCACCAGGGAAGCCCGAGATGCACTTTTAACTTAAAAACTGGATCATCAGGGAAGTAAATAGCTATTGATGATTCAGCCCATTTCAGAACTGCCCAGAAGTTGAGGCTTGAGAAAATGTCTTGGCCTCGGCATCAGGCTAAGCAAAGCCAGTTTGATGGCGTCTGGAACTGAATTCATGCCCCACATGCCCAGAAGTTCTCACAGCTAGAGGATAAGATCTGGTCCATAGTCTTCGTTCTGTTTCCTTGTTTCTTCTTGGCATAATCTGATTTTAGTGAAATGATCCTGAGCCTCCCACATACCTACAAAGAGGGAAGGTGGCTGTAAAATACCCCACAAAAAGGACCCATCCAGGTTAATCTGATGAAGTCGTGTAGTGTAATAATGCATAATAGTAAAAGCTAACATTTATTGAGCACTTAATATGTGCCAAGCACTTTCCATGCATGAATCCTCTTAAAAACCTCTTAGTTTCCCCATTTTACAGATGAGTAAGCCAATACACCAAATAATTAAATGACTTCTCCAAGGTTATATAGGGGCTGACTCGAAATTGAACCTAGGCAGCCTAACTCTAAAATCTGTGCCATTATCCACAATGTTGTATTGCCCAGTATAGGCCCACATACACAGTAGAAGCCCAATAGACTCAGAGTCAAGAGATCTGGGCTTAAGTGCTGCCACAAGCTTGCTGTGTGCTTACAGGCAAATCCCGTGCATTCTCTGATGTTTCGCAATAAGGATGATAATACTGCTTTCCCAATCTCAGAGGAAAAATAACTCTATGATTTATTAAGAATATACTATGTTCTCGCATTTTATATACAGTTTAAATATTCCTTGAAAGCACTTGAAAGGGAGGAACAATTATCTCCTGTTTGTGGCTTAAATTTTTAAATAATATACCCAAGACCTGTTAGATGAAAAGCTATCTGGATGAAAAGCCTACCTCTTTCTCGGGTGTGTAAATTTAGAGGGTAAACCTGAATACAAGACTCTGAAACTGAGAGGGCCACACTAGTCTGCACACACTCATAATGTTCCTCTTGACCAGCCCGCCAGCTGTTCTCTGTCCCCCACTCGCCGTTGCTGTTCCTTCACCTTGCCTCTTATTTGTACCATTTAGTGATTGCTCACTACATGCCAGGAACTATGCAATGCGCTTTTCATCCTTTAATACTCAAAATAACTCTGTCAAATAGGATTTGAGAGCTCTTTTCTAGGTTGTTCACTTTTAACACAGAAAGGAAGGAATGACAAGAGCAAGAAGTAACATTTTATTGACCAATTACTACGTGTTCGGCGGTGTTCTTAGAATTTTATGTAGGCACTACGATTCTTACATTTGTATAGATGAGAAAACCGAGGTACAGGGTGATGAACAGAAAGCCCACATCAGGCAGTCTCACTCCAGATCCAGTAGTCTCAGCCATGTCTCGTTCTCAAGGTGCCTCCTCGGGGTGGGTACTTTCATTCTAATTTGCCCATGCAAAGACTGAAGCTCAGAGGAGTTGACTTATGACACGCACCTAGTATGAGTCAGAGCTGCGATTCAAACTGAGCTTCCCTGACTTCGAAAGGCCGTCATTTTCATATTGTGCCATGTTGCTTCACTAACCTGTCCTTCAGTCACTGAGGCCTGCACTGATTCCAGAACTTCAGTGTGAAAGGCACTCTGTGACACTTGAAGCCACATTTAAATAAATCCTCTGAATGTGACCCTAAGCCCTAGATGATGTCCCTTTGTGGCACCACATCAGCTCTATAACTTTAGAGGCAAAGAAAGCTGTGGGATAAAGTAACCCAGTGGGTATCAGACTGAGATTCAGCAGTATGATGTGGGACCCCTCTTCCTTTGGTACAAATGGTCCCCCAGACCTGTGGTTACACCTTAAACAAGGTATGATCACCTGTGAATGTGTGAGAGATACTTGAACACATCCCAAAACAGAAGAGCTTTTCTTGCTTCTTAGGGAGAGTGGCCTCATCCTATGACATCTCAAACAAAATACCTCTCTGAATCAGATATCCACCCGAAATTTAGGAGCACAAAACAACAATTTTATTTAGTTCACAGTTCTGTTGGTAATTTGGACAGGGCTCAACTGGACGTTCTTCTGGTCTGGGTAGGGCTTGGCTATTTTCAGTTGGCCCCTTCACATATCTGGGGCCTCATCTGGGAGGGTTGGAACCACTGGGGCCCTCCTTCAAAGGGTCTCTCATCCTCCAAATGGCTAGCCTGAGCCTGTTCACATGGAGATGGAATGGCTCCTGGTCCAAGAGCAAACGCTGCAAGGTCTAGGCTGGAAATTTGCACAATGTCATTTCTAACACATCCTGCTCATGAAAACAAGTTATAAAGTCAACTAGTATTCATGGGATGAGGAAGTAGATTCCACTTCTTGGTAGGTGCTTCAATGGCTGTATGGCTGTATTTGTAATCTATCACACTTTCCTTACTTGATTCCTTCCATATGGAAATTTCCCAATTCTTTTCTGCTCACCAGTCACCACAAATCTTGTTCATTTCAGAGAGACAATCTTACTTGAAGCCTTCCCAGTTACACAGACCATTTCTATTCCCTCTGGCTATGGTAAATAATTTAAATCATAATTATATATTATCTTCTATAATTCTTTATGTTGAATTATTTTGTTTGAAGTGAATATTGCCACTCCTGCTTTCTTCTTGATGGCGTTTGCCAAATAGAGCCTTGTTCTTCCCTTTATTTTCAACATTTCTATGTCATTTTATTTGAGGTATGTCTCTTGTAAATAGCACCTACCAGAATTTTGGTATCTTACCTAATCTCAGAATCTTTTAATGGGGCTATTTGATGCATTTGGGTTCATTATAATTCTTTTTTACCTTTACCTAGATTGCTTTTCTTGGTTCCTTTTTCCTCCGGAGTTTTGAAGTCATACATCTTATCTCTTTCCTCATAGGGGTTACCTTTATATTTTCTTACACGTATTTAATCTCTATACACTTCCTTAGTCTAACCAAGACATTTAGTATGCTTTACAACTCCCTTAGCTTCTCCCATGCCTTACTGAAATAACTTGAGGTTCAGTTCTATATAGCTATTTGTCCCCATTAATCCTGTATTCTCCTTGGAAAACAATTCTTTCTTAATTTTCACCATACATTTATATGCAACACTAGGGAAAATTGATAAATTAAGACAAAAAATTTTGTATACCTAGATACACTACTCAAAGTTCAAATTCCTATGGTTGGGAAATTTGCAATTTTAATATATTATTTGTTTTAATGTTTATAATTAATTTTATCAAGGTACATTTCACAGGTAACAAAATTCACCAATTTTAAATACAGTGCAAAAAGTTTTTTTTTAATTGAAGTACAGTTGATTTACAATACTGTATTATTTTCAGGTGTACAGCATAGTGATTCAGTATTTTTTTTAACATTTTTATTGGAGTATGACTGTTTTACAATGGTGTGTTAGTTTCTGCTGTATAACAAAGTGAATCAGCTATACATATACATATATGCCCATATCTCCTCCCTCTTACGTCTCCCTCCCACACTCCCTATCCCACCCCTCTAGGTGGTCACAAAGCACCGAGCTGATCTCCCTGTGCTATGTGGCTGCTTGCCACTAGCTATCTATTTTACATTTGGTAGTGTATATATGTCCATGCCACTCCCTCACTTCATCCCAGCTTACCCTTCCCCCTCCCTGTGTCCTCAAGTCCATTCTCTACGTCTGTGTCTTTATTCCTGTCCTGCTCCTAGGTTCTTCAGAACCATTTTGGGTTTTTTGTTGTTGTTGTTTTTTAGATTCCATATATATGTGTTAGCATATGGTATTTTGACTTACTTCACTCTGTAAGACAGTCTCTAGGTCCATCCACTTCAATACAAATAACTCAATTTCATTTCTTTTTATGACTGAGTAATATGCCATTGTATATATGTGCCACATCTTCTTTAGCCATTCATCTGTCAATGGACACTTAGTTTGCTTCCATCCTGGCTATTGTAAATAGAGCTGCAGTAACATTGTGGTACATGACTCTTTGAATTATGGTTTTCTCAGGGTATATGCCCAGTAGTGGGATTGCTGTGTCGTATGGTAGTTCTATTTTTAGTTTTTTAAAGAACCTCCATACTGCCCTCCATATTGGCTGTATCAATTTACATTCCCACCAACAGCGCAAGAGGGTTCCCTTTTCTCCACACCGTCTCCAGCATTTATTGTTTGTAGACTTTTTGATGATGGCCATTCTGACAGGTGTGAGGTGAGACCTCATTGTAGTTTTGATTTGCATTTCTCTAATGGTTAGTGGAGTTGATCATCCTTTCATGTGTTTGTTGGCAATCTGTATATCTTCTTTGGAGAAATGTCTGTTCAAGCCTTCTGCCCATTTTTGGATTGGGTTATTTGTTTTTTTGATATTGAGCTGCTTGTATAATTTGGAGATTAATCCTTTGTCAGTTGCTTTGTTTGCAAATAATTTCTCCCATTCTGAGGGTTGTCTTTTGGTCTTGTTTATCGTTTCCTTTGCTGTGCAAAAGCTTTTAAGTTTCATTAGGTCCCATTTGTTTATTTTTGGTTTTATTTCCATTTCTCTAGGAGGTGGGTCAAGAAGGATCTTGCTGTGATCTATGTCATAGAGTGTTCTGCCTATGTTTTCCTCTAAGAGTTTTATAGTGCCTGGCCTTACATTTAGATCTTTAATCCATTTTCAGTTTACTTCTGTGTATGGTGTTAGGGAGTGTTCTAATTTCATTCTTTTACATGTAGCTGTCCAGTTTTCCCAGCACCAGTTATTGAAGAGGCAGTCTTTTCTCCATTGGATATTCTTGCCTCCTTTATCAAAGATAAAGTGACCATATGTTCGTGGGTTAATCTCTGGGCTTTCTATCCTGTTCCATTAATCTATATTTCTGTTTTTGTGCCAGTACCATACTGTCTTGATTACTGTAGCTTTGTAGTATAGTCTGAAGTCAGGGAGCCTGATTCCTCCAGCTCTGTTTTTCTTTCTCAAGATTGCTATGGCTATTCAGGGTCTTTTGTGTTTCTATAGAAATTGTGAAATTTCTTGTTCTAGTTCTGTGAAAAATGCCATTGGTAGTTTGATAGGGATTGCACTGAATCTGCAGATTGCTTTGGGTAATATAGTCATTTTCACAGTGTTGATTCTTCCAATCTAAGAACATGGTATAACTCTCCATCTGTTTGTACCATCTTTAATTTCCTTCATCACTGTCTTATGGTTTTCTGCATATAGGTCTTTTTTTCTCCTTAGGTAGGTTTATTCCTAGGTATTTTACTCTTTTTGTTACAATGGTAAATGGGAGTGTTTCCTTAATTTCTCTTTCAGATGTCTCATCATTTGTGTATAGGAGTGCAAGAGATTTCTGTGCATTAATTTTGTATCCTGCTACTTTATCAAATTCATTGATTAGCTCTAGTAGTTTTCTGGTAGCATCTTTAGGTTTCTCTATGTATAGTATCATGTCATCTGCAAACAGTGACAGTTCTACTTCTTCTTTTCCAATTTGGATTCCTTTTATTCCTTTTTCATCTCTGACTGCTGTGGCTAAAACTTCCAAAAGTATGTTGAATAAGATTGGTGAGAGTGGGCAACCTTGTCTTGTTCCTGATCTTAGTGGAAATGTTTTCAGTTTTTCACCATTGAGGACAATGTTGCCTGTGGGTTTGTCATATATGGCCTTTATTATGTTCAGGAAAGTTCCCTCTATGCCTACTTTCTGGAGGGTTTTTATCATAAATTGGTGTTGAATTTTGTCAAAAGCTTTTTCTGCATCTGTTGAGATGATCTTATGGTTTTTCTCCTTCAGTTTGCTAATATGGTTTATCACATTGATTGATTTGCGTATATTGAAGAATCCTTACATTCCTGGGATAAAACCCACTTGCTCATGGTGTATGATCCTTTTGATGTGCTGTTGGATTCTGTTTGCCAGTATTTTGTTGATGATTTTTGCATCTATGTTCAACAGTGATATTGGCTCGTAGTTTTATTTCTTTGTGACATCTTTGTCTGGTTTTGGCGTCACGGTGATGGTGGCCTTGTAGAATGAGTTTGGGAGTGTTTCTCCCTCTGCCATATTTTGGAAGAGTTTCAGAAGGATAGGTGTTAGATCTTCTGTAAATGTTTGATAAAATTCGCCTGTGAAGCCATCTGGTCTTGGGCTTTTGTTTGTTGGAAGATTTTTAATCATAGTTTCAATTTCAGTGCTTGTGATTGGTCTGTTTATAGTTTCTATTTCTTCCTGGTTCAGTCTCGGAAGGTTGTGCTTTCCTAAGAATTTGTCCATTTCTTCCAGGTTGGCCATTTTATTGGCATATAGTCACTTGCAGTAATCTCTCATGATCCTTTGTATTTCTGCAGTGTCAGTTGTTACTTTTACTTTTTCATTTCTAATTCTATTGATTTGAGTCTTCTCCCTTTTTTTCTTGATGAGTCTAGCTAATGGTTTATCAATTTTTTTTATCTTCTCAAAGAACCAGCTTTTAGTTTTATTGATGTTTGCTATTGTTTCCGTCATTTCTTTTTCATTTATTTCTGATCTGATATTTATGATTTCTTTCTTTCTGCTAACTTTGGGGTTCTTTTTGTTCTTCTTTCTCTAATTGCTTTACATGTAAGGTTAGGTTGTTTATTTGAGATGTTTCTTGTTTCTTCAGGTAGGATTGTATATAAACTTAGAACTGATTTTGCTGCATCCCAAAGGTGTTGGGTCATCATGTTTTCATTATCATTTGTTTCTAGGTATTTTCTGATTTCCTCTTTGATTTTTTCAGTGATCTCTTGGTTATTTAGTAGTGTATTCTTTAGCCTCCATGTGTTTGTATTTTTTACAGTTTTTTCTTGTAATTGATACTAGTCTCCTAGCATTGTGGTCAGAAAAGGTACTTGATACGATTTCAATTTTCTTAAATTTACCAAGGCTTGATTTGTGACCCAAGATATGATCTATCCTGTAGAATGTACCATGAGTGTTTGAGAAGAAAGTGCATTCTGTTGTTTTTGGATGGAATGTCCTATAAATATCAATTAAGTCCATCTTGTTTAATGTATCATTTAAAGCTTGTGTTTCCTTGTTTATTTCCATTTTGGATGATCTATGCATTGATGAAAGTGGGGTGTTAAAGTCACAACTATTATTTTGTTGCTGCCAATTCCCCTTTTATGGCTGTTAGCATTTGCCTTATATATTGAGGTGCTCCTATGTTGGGTGCATAAATATTTACAATTGTTATATCTTCTTCTTGGATTGATCCCTTGATCATTATGTAGTGTCCTTCTTTGTCTCTTGTAATAGTCTTTATTTTAAAGTCTATTTTGTCTGATATGAGAATTACTACTCTTTCTTTTGATTTCCATTTGCATAGAATATCTTCTTTCAACCCCTCACTTTCAGTCTGTATGTGTCCCTAGGTCTGAAGTGGGTCTCTTGTAGACAGCATATATATGGGTCTTGTTTTTGTATCCATTCAGCCAGTCCACATCTTTTGGTTGGAGCATTTAATCCGTTTACACTTAAGGTAGTTATCTATATGTGCGTTCATATTACCATTTTCTTAATTGTTTTGGGTTTTTATTGTAGGTCTTTTCCTTCTCTTTTGTTTCCTGCCTAGAGAAGTTCCTTTAGCATTTGTTGTAAAGCTGGTTTGGTGGTGCTGAATTCTTTTAGGTTTTGCTTGTCTGTAAAGGTGTTAATTTCTCCATCGAATCTGAATGAGATCCTTGCTGGGTAGAGTAATCTTGGCTGTAGGTTTTTCCCTTTCATCACTTTAAATATATCTTGCCACTCCCTTCTGGCCTGTAGAGTTTCTGCTGAAATATCAGCTGTTAATCTTATGGGGATTCCCTTGTATATTTTTTGTTGCTTTTAATATTTTTTCTTTGTGTTTAATTTTTGTTAGTTCAATTCATATGTGGCTCGACATGTTTCTCCTCAGGTTTATCCTGTATGGGACTCTCTGTGCTTCCTGGACTTGTGTGGCTATTTCCTTTCCCACGTTGGGGAATTTTTCAACTATAATCTCTTCAGATATTTTCAGCCCCATTCTTTTTTTCTTCTTCTTCTGGGATGCCTATAATTTGAATGTTGGTGTGCTTAATATTGTCCCAGAGGTCTCTGAGACTGTCCTCAATTCTTTTCATTCTTTTTTCTTTATTCTGTTGTGCAGTAGTTATTTCCACTATTTTATCTTCCAGGTCACTTATCTGTTCTTCTGCCTCAGTTATTCTGCTATTGATTCCTTCTAGAGAATTTTTAATTTCACTTATTGTGTTGTTCATCATTGTTTGTTTGCTCTTTAATTCTTCTAGGTCCTTGTTAAATGTTTCTTGTTTTTTCTCCATTCGATTTCCAAGATCTTGGATCATCTTTACTATCATTACTCTGAATTCTTTTTCAGGTAGACTGCCTATTTCCTCTTCATTTGTTTGGTCTGGTGGGTTTTTACCTTGCTCCTTCATCTGCTGCGTATTTCTTTGTATTCTCATTTTGCTTAATTTACTCTGTTTGAGGTCTCATTTTCACAGGCTGCAGGTTCATAGTTCCCATTGTTTTTGGTGTCTACCCCCAGTGGGTAAGGTTGGTTCAGTGGGTTGCGTAGGCTTCCTGGTGGAAGGGACTAGTGCCTGTGTTCTGGTGGATGAGGCTGGATCTTGTCTTTCTGGTGGGCAGCACTGTGTCCGGTGGTGTGTTTTGGGTGTCTGTGAACTTAGTATGATTTTAAGCAGCCTCTCTGCTAACGGGTGGGGTTGTGTTCCTCTCTTGCTAGTCGTTTGGCATAGGGTGTCCAGCACTGTAGCTTGCTGGTCGTTGAGTGGAGCTGGGTCTTAACTTTGAGATGGAGATCTCTGGGAGAGTTCTTGCCATTTGATATTATACGGGACCAAAAGATCTCTTGTGGACCAATGTCCTGAACTCGGCTCTCCCACCTTAGAGACTCAGGCCTGACACCTGGCCAGAGCACCAAGACCCTGTCAGCCACATGGCTCAGAAAAAAAATGGAGAAAAAAAAGATAGAAAGAAAAATAAATAAAGTTATTAAAATAAAAAAATTTAAAAAGTAATTAAAAAAAAGAAATAGGAGCGCATCCCAACCAAAAAACAAATCCACCTAGGATAGGAAGCACTAAGAAGTATACTAAAAAAAAAAGGACAGACAGAACCCTAGGACAAATGGTAAAATCAAAGCTATACAGACAAAATCACAAAGAAGCATACACATTACACACTCACAAAAAGGGAAAAAGGAAAAAATAATCTATATTATATATTAAAAAAGGAAGAGAGCAACCAAATCAATAAACAAATCTACCAATGAAAATAAGCTTTAAATACTAAACTAAGATAAACATAAAACCAGAAACCAATTAGATGCAGAAAGCTAGCCCCAAGTCTACAGTTGCTCCCAAAGTCCACTGCCTAAATTTTGGGATGATTTGTTGTTTATTCAGGTATTTCAGAGATGCAGGGTACATCAAGTTGGTTGTGGAGATTTAATCTGCTGCTCCTGAGGCTGCTGGGAGAAATTTCCCTTTCTCTTCTTTGTTCGCACAGCTCCTGGGGTTCAGCTTTGGATTTAGCCCCGCCTCTGCATGTAGGTCGCCTGAGGGTGTCTGTTCCCTGCCCAGTCAGGATGGGGTTAAAGTAGCAGCTGTTTAAGGGGCTCTGGCTTACTCAGGCTGGGGGGAAGGAGGGGTATGGAATGTGGTGCGAGCCTGTGGTGGCAGAGGCCAGCATGACGCTGCAACAGCCTGAGGTGCGCCATGTGTTCACATGTTTTTTCCCGGGGAAGTTGTCCCTGGATCACCGTGATTCAGTATTTTTGCAGATTTTACTCCATTATAAGTTATTATAAGACAGTGGCTATAATTCCCAATATATCCTCGTTGCTTATCTATTTTGTATCTGTTAATCCCATACCTCTAATTTGTAATGCAATACATTTTGACACACATAAATTGTTGTTAACCACAACCAAAATCAAGATGTGGGCATACCTGCCTCAGAGATATTATAGATTTTGTTCCAGACCACCACAATAAAGCAAATATTGCAATAAAGAGAGTCACACAATGTTTTTGGTTTCCCAGTGCATATAAAAGTTATGTTTACATTATACTGTAGTTCTATTAAGTGCACAATAGCATTATGTCTAAAACACCAGTGTACAGAAAAATAAAACGTAAAAAACAAAACAAAACCAATGTGCATATCTTAATTTAAAAACACTTTATTGCTAAAATATGCTAACCATTATTTAAGCCTTCAGTGAGCTGTAATCTTTTTGCTGATGGAGGGTCCTGCTTCCATAATGATGGCTGCTGACTGATCAGGGTGGTAACTGCTGAAGGCTGGGGTGGCCGTGACAGTTTCTTAAAGTAATACAACAGGGAAGTTTGCTGTATCGATTGACACGTCCTTTCATGAATGATTTCATTGTAACATGAAGTAGTGTTTGATAGTATTTTACCCACAGTAGAACTTTCAAAATTGAAGTCTAGCCTCTCAAATCCTGCTGCTGCTTTATCAACTAAGTTTTGTATTATTCTACATCCTGTGTTGTCATTTCAACACTCTTCAGAGCATCTTCACCAGGAGTAGATTTCATCTCAAGAAACCACTTTCTTTGCTCATCTGTAAGAAGCAGCTCCTCATCTCTTAGTTTTATCCTGACATTGTAACGATTCAGTCACGTCTTCAGGCTCCACTTCTAATTCCAGTTCTCTTGCTATTTCCACCTTATCTGCAGTTACTTCCTCCACTGAAGTCTTGAACCCTTCAAAGTCACCCATGAGGCTTGGAATCAACTTCTTCCAAACTCCTGTAAATGTTAATATTGTGATCTCTCCCCGTGAATCACAAGTGTAATGATGAGTACTTTGCAGAAGGCTTTCAATTTACTTTGCCCAGATCCATCAGAGGAGTCTCTGTCCACGGCAGCTATAGCCTTACCAAATGTGTTTCTTAAATAACAAGACTTGAAAGTAGGCTGCAAAATGGATGTTGTGTTAGCAGGCATGTAAGCAACATTAGTATCATTGTACATCTCTATTGGAGCTCTTGGGTGACCAGGTGCGTTGTCAGTGAGCAGGAATATTTTGAAAGAAATCATTTTTTCTGAGCAGTAGGTCTCAACTGTGGGCTTAAAATATTCAATAAACCATATTGTAAACTGATGTGCTATCATCCAGGCATTATTTTATTTATTTATTTATTTGGCTGCGTTGGGTCTTTGTTGCTGTGCATGGGCTTTCTCTAGTTGTGGTGAGCAGGAGCTACTCTTCATTGCAGTGCACGGGCTTCTCATTGCGGCGGCTTCTCTTGTTGCAGAGCAGGGGCTCTAGGCGCACGGGCTTCGGTAGTTGTGGCTGGCAGGCTCAGTAGCTGTGGGTCGCAGGCTCTAGAGCACAGGCTCAGTAGTCGTGGCGCACGGGCTTAGTTGCTCCGCAGCAAGTGGGATCTCCCCGGACCAGGGATCGAACTCGTGTCGCCTGAATTGGCAGGCGGATTCTTAACCACTGTGCCACCAGGGAAGTCTCATCCAGGTGTTATTGTTCCATTTACAGATCACAGTCAGAGTAGAGTTAGCATAATTCTTAAGGGACCTAGGATTTAGGGGGATGGTAAATGAACACTGGCTTCAACTTAAAGTCACCAGCTGTGTTAGCCCCTCACAAGAGAGTCAGCCTGTCTTTTGACACTTTGAAACCAGGCATCGACTTCTCCTTTCTAGCTATGAAAGTCCTAGATGGTATCTTCTTCCAATATAAAGCTGTTTTGTCTACATTAAAAGTTTGTTGTTTAGTGTAGTCACCTTCATTAATTATCTTCGCTAGGTCTTCTGGATAACTTGCTTTAGCTTCTACATCAGCGCTTTCTGCTTCACCTTGCACTTCTATGTAATGAAGATGGCTTCTTAAACCTCATAAACCAAGCTCTGCTAGCTTCAAATTTTTCTTCTGTAGCTTCAGCATTTCTTTCAGCCTTAGTAGAATTGAAGAGGGTTAGGGCCTTCCTCTGGATGAGGTTTCGGCTTAAGGGAATGGTATATCTGGTTTGTTCTTCATTCGGACCACTAAAACTTCCTCCATACCAGCAATAAGGCTGTTTCACTTTCTTATCATTTGTGTGTTCACTGGAGTAACACTTAATTTTCTTCAAGAACTTTCCCCTTGCATTCACATCTTAGCTAGCTGTTTGGTGCAAGAGGCCTAGCTTTCAGCCTATCTCAGCTTTCAATATGCTTTCCTCACTAAGCCTAATCGTTTATAGTTAGGCTTAAATGATTTAAAACAAGAGACGTGCGATTCTTCCTTTCACTGAAACACTTAGAGGCTATTGTAAGGTTATTAACTGGCCTAATTTCAATATTGTTGTCTCTCAGGGAATAGGGAGGCCCAAGGAGAGGGAGACAGATGGGGAAAGGGCCAGTCAGTAGAACACACACATTTATTGATTAAGTTCACTGTCTTATACAGGCACAGTCCATGGAGCCCCAAAACAATTGCAATAGTAACATCAAGGATCACTGATCTGATCACAGGTCACCATAACAAATATAATAATAATGAAAATGTTTGAAATATTGTGAGAATTACTAAAATTTGCCACAGAGACACAGAGTGAGCAAATGCTGTTAGGAAAATGACACCAATAGACGCGCTTAACCAGGGTTGCCACAAACCTTCAATTTGTTAATTGTATCTGCAAAGTGCAATAAAGTGAAGTGCTATAAAAGAAAGTAAGCCTGTGTAGAACATGTCCATCACCCTGAAACTTTTCTATGGAATGCATTGCAGTCAGTTCTCTCCATCCATCCTCCATCTCCCTATGGTAGCTTTATCAGAAACCAAGTGACTGGGAATTCCCTGGCAGTCCAGTGGTTAGGACTCCATGCTTCCACTGCAGGGGGCCCGCGTTCGACCCTTGGTCAGGGAACTAAGACGTTGCAAGCCACACAGCACGGTCAAAAAAAAAAAAAAAATCACAAAGGAACCAAGTGACCATATATGCATGGGTCTAATATTGGACTTTCTATTCTGTTCCAATATCATGCTACATTGACTACTGTAGCTTTATAGTAAGTCTTGCAATCAGATTATATAAATCCTCCAACTTTGTGTCTGGCTCCTGAAATCTCTGTTCCATTAGCATAGTAGTCAACTAGTGACTGGACAGAGATTTCCTCGAACTCTTGGAACCAATAAAGATTGCAGACTGTGCTGAGGGACTCTGCATGCCTGTCGGGGCACTCCTTCAACACTCAGCTAGGAAGCTTACGGCTCCAATGTAGTCTTTATTTCCTGCTCTTGCAGAGCCTCAAGGTGAGAAGGAGATGAGACCTTGGGGCCTTCTGCTCTCCTGAGCACACACATAGCCCTGAGCATACACATGGCCTTTGAGGTTCCCATGAATATGTTGGAGCTTTTCGAAGCCCTAACAGACATCTCATTTTCTAGCTTTTCCTTCCAAACTTTTTGGTTAGTATATTGCCTATTCCAACTGTACCTTAGGCAGCAGCAACTAAAACATCAGCCTGCAAAGGTTTTCAACAAATGCCCCATGGGAAGCAGCTTTAGCATTGGACCAGGTGATAAAGACAAAACCTTTGAGCCTGTCTCCCAGGGAGCCACCAAAATCAGAACAAATAATTACAAGTCTCTTAAATGAGGCCCCTTTGCTCCCTCCGGTAAGGGGAATGAGAGCTGGTATCTTCATGGCTACTGCTAAGCTGAAAAGCAGGGGATGGGACTGGGGTAAGTTAAAATGCCACAGAGTTCTCTGTCCTGACTGAGAATCAGCTGTTTTGTTGAGTAAGTGCTATCCAGACTGCTGCAAGGCTTTGGTTAATTTTCAGAGTTCTGAAAAATTTGATTCCGAAAGTTTTTATCAGTTTTTTTTCATTACTTTTAAGGAAGAATGGAATTTAGATCTCCTGACTCCGCCATTTTTGCTGATTTCATTCCTCTAATGGATTTTTTTTTTGCTAAAGAGTTGTATTTTCTTGATTCTTTATATGCCTCATAATTTTTTATTAGAGCTTAGGCATTTTGAAGTTTATAATGTTGGATGCTGGATTTTGCTGTATTTCTTTAAATATTGTTGGCCTTTGTGAAGGTGGGTCCAGAGCTGTCTTTATTCAGGGGCTAATTTTGCTCCATTGCTAATTAATACTCTTCTGAGGACTCTGCCCAATACTTTATATATTTGGTGGGTTTTCTACCCTTCCTGGTTTGAACACAGACTCTTCCCAGCCCTTTGGGAGCTCCAGGGTTTATTACATCTACTCCCTTCCAGTGCTTCTTTTCCAGATTTGGAAATTTTTTTCTCCTGCATGTGCAGATTAGACCGAGATGTAAGGGGACCTCTCCGAGTTCTGTCTTTGCGCTGTTCCCTCATCCCTGGTATTCTGCCCTTTGATATCACTTTTGCCATTTGACATCTCTGTAATATGAAATAGCTCAGCTCAGCAACTGCTGAGATATTTGGCTTCTCTCTCTCTGCACTGAGGCCCGGAAACTCAGCCCAAGCAGTAAACTAAGAAAGTGGCAGGACTGAACTTGTTGGGGGTTTTTGTTTGGTTTTTTACTTTCAGGCAGCACTATCCTGTACTGGCTGTTGTCCAATAAATGAAAACCAACATGTCGTCTCTTTTGACTGGTTGTCCAGTTGTTTAAAGTAGTACTGCTCATTCAGTCCCTGATACTCTGTCACGACCAGAAGCAGGAGCATTCGTTAACACCTAATTAACACAGATGTAAATAGTTCTTTGTCTTATTGGTCTTTTCATCACTGTTTTTTTCCTTACACCCGAAACTTTCCTTCTGCTTAGATTTATTTATTATTATTATTATTATTATTTTCGGTACGCAGGCCTCTCACTGTTGTGGCCTCTCCCATTGCGGAGCACAGGCTCTGGACGCGCAGGCTCAGCGGCCATGGCTCACGGGCCCAGCCGCTCCGCGGCATGTGGGATCCTCCCAGATCGGGGCACGAACCCGTGGTCCCCTGCATCGGCAGGCGGACTTTCAACCACGGCGCCACCAGGGAAGCCCTAGATTTATTTATTTATTTTTTGTGCTTTAAAAAACAATATTGTTTTATTACTACCAGCAGGAGTGGCCCGCATGGGGTGGTGGGTACACTGGGCTCAGGGTATGTGTGGGCTGTGAGGGGTAGATGATAATTGGGAGGCTGAAGGAAAGGGAGTGGGGCTGGAGGCCAGGCCCAAAGGCTCCTCCGATTTACTTCTGGGAAGAGGTAGACTTAATAAAGGAGTCATGGCAAGCTAGGGCCAGGCCGCCAATAAGATTAAGAAATTCTTGGAAATCTAACTGTCCATCAGAGTCGAGGTCCAGCTTCTTCATCATGCGGTCAAGGACACCAGGGTCCTTCTGGTTCTTTGTGAAGGCACCCAGCTCTGTATTCATGAAGATAAGGAACTCGGCCTTGGAGAGTTTGCTGTTGTTACCGTCCCTTCCAGCATGCCTTTGGAAAACAGCAATCAGAGACTCGATGCACCGTTCAGCCTCTGTAGGGCTGGACGTTTTTGCCATGTTCGGAGAGGAGCGAAGCACAGGGCTGCGAGCGAGGAGCGGCGAGGCGCGCACTAGATTTATTATTTTTTTTGCAGAAGTATATTCTGGTAGAAGAGATTCTTGGGTGGTATGCCTTCTGAACCTTTGTGTGTCTAAAGCTATATTCCTTCATTGGTTGGCTTGTCAAATAAATCTATGTTCAAAATCAATATAGCTTTAAGACATTGCCCTATTGTTTTCCAGAATCTAGTGGTTTATATAAGGTTTCGAATACCAATTTGTTGATTGTTTTTTTCTCTTTAGAAGCATTTCAAATTTTTTGTTTTTCTTGGATTTCAGAAATACCTGTGTTCCATGACACATAAACTCAATTGCTTCGATAGTAGGAGGATATAGGAGGATATTTTAAAAATCTAGCACTATGGAAAAAAAGCTTGAAAAATGAGGCTTTCCCCTACAGATTTTTATGTGCTCCTAGTCACCTGTGCACTCTCTCTGATGCTTCAGTCTTGCTTTTCATTCCTGTCTGTGTCCTCCTTATTTCTTTGAACTTCCTCATCCAGTCTGCCAATGGCTCTCGCCTGCTTTTGTAGGATATTTTGGGCCCTGTGAACCAGGCCTATGCTACTTGTTTCGTTAACAGTCATCCGCTTTGTGTAGAAACATAGTCTGAAAGTTTTATTACCCATATAAAAAAGCTCAGAGAATTATCTGCTAAAACTTAGAGATTTTTACAGTTCAGAATACAAATGTTCTGAAGTTAGGTGTATCAACTGTGCAGCTAGGTCTAAAAGAAAAGTGTTTCAGGTAGAAATTCAAGTTCCAATATGAGGGTAACATATACTTGCTGGTAAATCTTATAGCCTGGGAAATTAATTTGAGGCTTAAATGGGCACAAAAGAATGATATTAGAGGTGGTAATGTGTTACAGGGAGCATTGAAATGCCCATTTTCATTTTGTGAATTGTTCCTTAATTATGTCATGTCATTAAAGTTGAAGCCAGCCCATGGAAGGCCATGGCTGTTGATTAAAAGCAGGAGAAACAGTTTTGCTTTCATGTGTGTGTGTTTTTAACCTAGTGTATCTGCTACACAGGATAAAAAATGACTATCCCCTTCCCAAACATTCAGCAGAGAAGAGGAAAAAAAAGGATGTAATCTGGGGTAGATGCTTTTTGTAAGAATATGGTTTCTGAAATGCAAGTTTCAATATCATTGTACTGTAGCATAGCCTGACAGAGATTTGATAGACACTCGAAAGGTGAAAAAAGCTAAGTTACATTCTTTTGGGATTTTAACATGTGTACAATGAAATACGAGTTTAAATACTTCGATCAACAACATTTGTCAGTGTTCCTCTCTATGGCTGCAGCACAAACTGTTTTCAGTGCCCAGTATGTATCTTTATGGCTGAACTAGGTTCATGAAGGGTTTTGTTTCCTAAGGGGCTCTGGACAAGTTGCAGAGTCCAACTATACACTCTGGAAGGGGAGAATATGCAAAAAGAGGTTGGAAGAATAAACTAAAAGAATATGAGAGAATACACATTTAGGAGTTAACCTTAGAAAACAGAGTAAATTTGCCTCCAAATTTCTGGTGTTAATTTTTGTGTCTTCTTTACGCTCTCCTCAGCAGGTATGTGGACTTGCTGATGGGGTGTTTTGAGTGAGTCCTGGAATAGCTTGTGGAGGTCACCAGAATGCTATGGATGGGGCGCCCACTGGAACGAAGGAGCCTCGGGCTGGGCTTACTTAATGCACCACTGTTCTAGCCTCTAACCTTCTTGTGCTTTGAAACGCAGATGGCAGAAAGTGACAATGACAGAATGTTAATTCAAATAGGCCCTTCCCATGTTGAAAGACTGGTAGAAAAGAAGAGCTCTTTTGAAAAGAAATGCTTTAAAAAAATTTTTTAAAGGCCAAAACAGAAACAGGATGTTCTGAAGGCAGTGCAGAGAAAAGGTCAAGGTCCAAGATTTAGGCAGACATACAAGCATGCTATCCAATGTAGAAAGATCTACATTGGATTTGGGAATGAAGATCTTAAAAATATCTTCAAGAAACTACTGAGATATAGTTGGGTGAGATAGGAATCTTGGGCAATATGGACTCCTTATAACAAATGCCTGGTCTCAGGAAGGATGAGCTCCTGTTACAGAAGAAACAGCATGTGGTAGAGAGGGAGAGCCTGCATGGCTCTCCATTAAGTTGTGCACAACTTTGGTGTGCAGTCAAACTAGTTGGTGAAGAAACTTTGGACAAGCCTGATTCAGGGAAGTTTTAATTTTTCAAAAAGAAAGAAAAGTAAAGAGTCAAGCATTTCTATCTTGGGGAAAGAACTTATGAGAGCAGAAATGATTAATCCCACAAACGCCAGCTGCTTACATTCAAGTTGGCACTTTTGTACATTACTGGTGACAATTGTAAACTAGTATGATTCTCTTGAAAGCAATATGGCAACATAAAGGGAGAACTGTAGAGACAGTCATAGCTCTTAGCCCAGGAATCTCACCCTGCGGAATGGGTCCTAAGGAAATAATTCCACCCAAGCAAGACATCTACGTGCCAGAAAATATTCATTGTAAGAGCTTTATAATGACGACTAGAAAAATGCTTCTGAGAAACAATATACGTATAAAACAGTTGTGAAATTCTTTAGTAAATTATGCAACATTTAGTCTATGGAATATTATTCAGCCATTAAAATTATAATTATGAAGACCATGAATAACAAGGAAAAATGTTCACACTATGACGTTAAGAGCAAAAAAGCTGACTTAAAACACAACGTACATTATGATGGCATCTGTTTAAAAATACGTATGTGAGTGGAAAGAAAGTGTGCACAACAATATAGTTATGTTAGTTTGATGGACTTATGGATGATTTTTCTTTTTTCAAAATTGGGTTTAATAAATGATACATCTTAATAAAGTGCAGTGGAAATAGAACTGATAAAAATAGTAAATAATGAAGTAAAGCTGGCAAAGAGGATATATAAGGCAATGCTGTATAACGCTTGTGGAAATTTTGTTGCTTTAGTCCAGCAGAGGAAAATCACTGTAGATATGTACAGTATAATTTACTTTCATGATCAAAATGGCCATGCAGTTGAAGTGAGTCCAATGGAGCTCTTCTAAGCCTTGGCATTATGTGTATGGTCTTCCTTCCACAGTCACCAGTTAATGGAGATGGAGCGTAAGCAAGACTGACCAAAACACTAGCTTATCAGAAACAGATTTGCCGACTCCTGATTCCCCATCCCCAGTGACCGTCCACTCCCACCAAAACTTACCTCCATGTGTTTAATATATCCAAGTGAATATGTAATATGAATGTATCCTTGTGTTTGCATGTATGTGTTTACTTTTAACTTTTAGAAATCATGTACTATTTTATACATACAGAAAAATATATGAAACCTATAAGTGCAGTCTACTAAATAATCATGAAGTGAATCCTTGTATAACCACCATCTAGACTGGAAACTGGATTGTTGCCAGTACCTTAGAGACATCCAGTGATGGCCCCTTCTCTCACTAACCAGTGGTAGCCAAGGTCAGGAAGTACTACCCTGATGTGGGGGGAATAACTGTTCCCTGCTTTTTCTCATGGGTTCCAGGTGCACAGAATTGTGTTAGTCATAGTTGTTGGTTCATGACACACTGTTATGACCGGTGTATGCAGAGGTAGCTATTTTCATTCCATTTCATACTAATATGATGAACATGAATTCATTACCTAACCCAAGCACTAGAACATTACCACTAACTTATAGCTTCCTAAGTGCTCCTCAACTATCCCATTCCATTGCCTCTTTCCCAGAGATACACAGGATCCAGAGCTGTGTATTATTCTTTCCTTGCTTTTTTTAGAAATAGTTTAATACCTATACATGTGTCTTCCCCCTCCTCTTCCTCATAACATTTAATTATGTCTGGTTTTGAATTTACATGGATGGAGTTATACTGCACATATTATTCAGGGATTTGATTCTTTCCCTAAAATTATGTTTGTAAGATTTATCCCTATTAATGTGCTATCTCTAGTTTGTTTATTTTCACCTCTAAGTAGTATCTGATTCTATAGATGTACTGCAATTTATTTATTCAATTTAATGTTGGTAGGCATTTGTGTTTCCAGCTTTAAAATTATGAACAGTGCTGCTGTAAACAGTTTTGAACACATTTCTGGATGCACAGATTCTGGTGTCTCTCTAAGTTATATTCTGGAAGCACACCAAATGTACATTTCAGCAGGGTTTGGAAATCAATATTCAACCAAAGTTGAGGTCAAATGTTAATGCCATACTAATAGAATCAATTCTGTTGCATAAGAATAAAATCTGAAATTTTATTAAAGTGTAATTATAGTCTAAATGTTGAAATTTTTAGTAAGCAAGTTTGAAACATTTGAAATGATACACTATTTCTCAGTGCTGTTGATCATTATCAGTTCTGTTGGTGAAATTATGATCACCATAATGCATTTTTACAATAGATACTTACTTTGAATTAGAGTCGGGGAGAAGCAAGGTATCATCACCCACTCTGCCGAGATAGGGCTCTATGAGGAAGATGCTGGCACCGGTGCTTATTATGTATTCCTTTCTTTCTAGTGGTAACAGGCTAGCTTCACTAAACTAGTTAGGTAAAAGGCACAACTCCACTTCAGCTCAGGAACTTGAAAATTTGGCCTATTGTGATGATGCAATTTTACTGAAGCAAACCAAAGCTTTGGGTATTTCTTGAAGAAGATCATATCTATTTTCTGAAGTATATTTAAGCCATTAATAGTAGCCTCACACATTTTTATTCCTAATATTTTTGCCTTCAATTTTTTTCCTACACCCATAAAATTGAGGAAAAAATTGTTTTTAAACCTCGAATTTAGAAGTGAAGCAATGCGACAATGTGGTTATGTTTCAAGATTTTGTTTTAAAAGTCGTGAAAATTTCCATCTGCATCTCAGCTTTCTCTACATGCACAATAATTTCAAATTCTTCTTTTGAGTAGAATGATGGGAGAAATTTTTTTTCAGCAGGTGTCAGGTAAGAAGTACTTGCATTTTCAAGGCACGTGAGTTTGGTTGCTTCTTCAGCAGCTTCTAGCAAATACATTATTTAATGTGTTCTAGCACATCCTGCTTTATTGATATTGTTCACTGCAATGTATAGTATTAATGTTTTTGTTGTTTTTCTTTTAACACACAGAGGCTGCTTTTCTGATTTTAAAAAACACATCCTGTGTAAGTACAATACAAGAGTGTTCCAAAATCTCTTGTATGTCATGTAGGTTGACTTGGGTGAGAGAAAAATAACAGAAATGGCCCAACATCATTCTTTTTTTTATTGAGGTATAGTTGATTTACAGTGTTGTGTTAATTTCTGCTCTACAGCAAAGCGACTCAGTTATACATATATACACATTCATTTTTATATTCTTTTCCATTATGCAGGACATTGAATATAGTTCCCTGTGCTATACAATAGGACCTTGTTGTCCATCCACTCTAAATGTAATAGTTAACATCTACTAACCCCAAACTCCCAGTCCATTCCTCCCCCTCCCTCTCTCCCTCCCCCTTGGCAATCACAGGTCTGTTTTCTGTTTGTGAGTCTAATTCTATTTGGTCAATAAGTTCATTGGTGTCATTTTAGATTCCACATATAAGTGATATCATATGGCATTTGTCTTTCTCTTTCTGACTTACTTCACTTAGTATGATAATCTCTCAGTCCGTCCATGTAACTGCTAATGGCATTGTTTTGTTCTTTTTCATGGCTGAGTAATATTCCATTTATATCATATGGTATATTATATATACCTCATCTTCTTTGTCCATTCATCTGTTGATTCTTTATCCATTCATTCATTTAGGTAGTTTCCATGTCTTGGCTACTGTGAATAGTGCTGCTATAAACATAAGGTGCATGTATCTTTTTGAATTATAGTTTTGTCTGGATATATGCCCAGGAGTGGGATTGCTGGATCGTATAGTAATTCTACTTTTAGTTTTCTGAGGAACCTCCATACTGTTTTCCAGAGTGGTTGTACCAACTTACATTCCCACCAACTGTGTAGAAGAGTTCCTTCTTCTCCACACCCTCTCCAGCATTTGTTATTTGTAGACTTTTTAATGATGGCCATTCTGACTGGTGTGAGGTGGTATCTCACTGTAGTTTTGATTTGCATTTCTCTAATAATTAGCAATGTTGATCATCTTTTCATGTGCCTATTAACCAGCCATCTGTATGTCTTCTTTGAGAAATGTGTTTTAGTCTTCTGTCCATTTTTCAATTCGGTTTTTGTTGCTGTTGAATATATGAGCTGTTTATATATTTTGGAAATTAAGCCCTTGCTGTTCGCATCATTTGCAAATATCTTCTCCCAATCCGTAGGTTGTCTTTTCATTTTGTTTATGGTCTCCTTTGCTGTGCAAAAGCTTGTAAGTTTGATTAGGTCCCATTTGTTTATTTTTGTTTTTATTGCTATTGCCATGCGAGACTGACCTAAGGAAACACTGGTACGATTTATGTCAGAAATGTTTTGCCTATGTTCTCTTCTAGGAGTTTTATGGTGTCTTGTCTTATACTTAAGTCTTTAAGCCATTTTGAATTTATTTTTGTGCATGGTGCGAGGGTGTGTTTTAACTTCATTGATTTACATGCAGCTGTCCAACTTTCCCAGCATCACTTGCTGAAGAGATTGTCTTTTTCCCATTTTTTATTCTTATCTCCTTTGTCAAAGATTAATTGACTGTAGGTGTGTGAGTTTTTTTCTGGGCTCTCTATTCTGTTCCATTGATCCGTGTATCTGATTTTGTGCCAATACCACACTGTTTGGATTACTGTAGCTTTGTAGTTTTGTCTGAAGTCTGGGAGGGTTTGTCCTTTGTCCTTTTTCCTCCGGAGTGCTTTGGCAATTCTGGGTCTTTTATGGTTCCATATAAATTTGAGGATTATTTGTTCTAATTCTATGAAAAATGTCATGCATAACTTGATAGGGATCACATTAAATCTGTATATTGCTTTGGATAGTATTGCCATTTTAACAATATTAATTCTTCCAATCCAAGAGCATGGGATATCTTTCCATTTCTTTGAGTCATCTTTAGTTTCCTCTATTAACATTTTATAGTTCTCAGCATATAAGTCTTTCACCTCCTCAGTCACGTTTATTCCTAAGTATTTTATTTTTTTGGTGAAATTTTAAAAGTTTTTTTTCTTTTTTACATTCGCTTTCTGATATTTCATTGTTAGTGTAAAGAAATGCAACTGATTTCTGTATGTTAATCTTGCATCCTGTTACCTTGCTGAATTCACTTATCAGTTCTAGTAGGTTTTGTGTGGTGTCTTTAGGGTATAGTATCATGTCATCTGCATATAACGACAATTTTACCTCTTCCCTTCCAATTTGGATACATTTAATTTATTTTTCTTGTCTGATTGCTGTGGCTAGGACTTCCAATACTACACTGAAGAGAAGTGGTGAGAGTGGGCATCTTTGTCTTTTTCCAGATTTTAGCAGGAAAGCTTTCAGCTTTTCATCACTGGGTATTATATTGGCTGTGGGTTTGTCATAAATAGCTTTTATTATGTTGATATATGTTCCCTCTATGCCCACTTTGGTAAGAGTTTTTATTATGAATTGATGTTGTCAAATGTTTTGCTGCATCTATTGAGATGATCATTTGGTTTTTGTGTTTTCTTTTGTTGATGTGGTATATCACATCGATTGATTTGTGTATATTGAACCATCCTTGTGAACTTGGGATGAATCCCATGTGGTCATGGTGTATGATCTTTTATATATGTTGCTGGATTTGGTTTGCTAATATTTTGTTGAGAATTTTTACATCTGTATTCATCAATATATTGGCCTGTAATTTTCTTTTTTGATAGTATATTTTCTGGTTTTGGTATCAGGGTGATGGTGGCTTCATAGAATGCCTTTGGGAGTGTTCCCTCCTCTTCAACCTTTTGGAAGAATTTGAGATGGATCAGTAAAATTTCTTCTTTGTATGTTTGGTAGAATTCACCTGTGAAGTCACCTGGTCCTGGACTTTTGTTTGTGGGTTTTTAAAAAAATTATATAGTCTATTTCATTTCTAGTGATAGGTCTGTTCAAATTATCTATTTCTTCTTCTTTTTTTAATTTTATTTTTGGCTGCATTGGGTCTTTGCTGCTGTGTGCAGGCTTTCTTTGGTTGAGGCGAGCGGGGGCTGCTCTTCGTTGCGATGCATGGGTGTCTCATTGTGGTGGCTTCTCTTGTTGCGGAACATGGGTTCTAGGCACATGGGCTTCAGTAGTTGTGGTGCGCAGGTTCAGTACTTGTGGCTCATGGGCTCTAGAGCACAGGCTCAGTTGCTGTGGTGCACGGGCTCAGTTGCTCCGTGGCATGTGGGATCTTCCTGGACAAGGGCTCAAACCCGTGTCCCTTGCATTTGCAGGTGGATCCCCAACCACTGCGCCACTAGGTAAGCCCTCTATTTCTTCCTGATTCAATTTTGGTGGGCTGTGTTTTCTAGAAATTTTTTCCATTTCTTCTAGGTTGTCGAATTTGTTGGCAAATAATTGTTCTTAGCATTCTCTTATGGTTTTTTGTATTTCTGCACTATTGGTTGATATTTCTCCTTTTTCATATCTTATTTTGTTTATTTGGGTTCTCTCTCCTTTTTCTTGGTAAGCCTAGCCAGAGGTTTGTCATTTTTGTTTACCCTTTCAAAGAACTAACTCTTGGTTTTATTGATTTTTTCTATTGTTTTTTAATCTCTATTTTATTTATTTCCTCTCTAATCTTTATTATTTCCTTCCTTCTGCTGACTTTAGGTTTTGTTTGTTCTTCTTTTTCTAGTTTTTTAGGTGGTATGTTTGGTTGTTTATCTGAGATTTTTCTTGCTTTTTGAGGAAGGCCTATATCACTATGAACTTCCCTCTAATAACTGCTTTTGCTGCATCCCAGAGATTTTGTATGATTGTGTGTTTTCATTGTCATTTGTTTCAAGGTATTTTTTTAAATTTCTTTTTGATTTCTTTGTTGACCTTTTGGGTTTTTTAGTAGCATGTGTTTCATTTCCATGAAATTGTTTTTTTCATTTCTTTTTCTGTGGTTGATTTCTAGCTTCATGCCACTGGTCAGAGAAGATGCTTGAAATAATTCCTATAGTCTTAAATTTGTTGAGGTTTGTTTTGTGCTTTAGTATGTGATCAATTCTAGAGAATGTTCCATGTGCACTTGAAAACAATGTGTATTCTGCTTTTTTGGGGGCATAGTGTCCTGGAAATATCAATTAAGTCTAACTGTTCCATTGTATCATTTATGATCTCTGTTGCCTTACTGGTTTTCTGTCTAGAAGATCTGTCATTGTTGTGAATGGGTGTTAAAGTCTCCTGCTATTATTGTATTCCCATCAATTTCTCCCTTTACATCTGTTAGTATTTGTTTTATATATTTGGTTACTCCAATATTAGGTGCATACATCTTGACAAATGTAAAATCCTCCTCTTGTTTTGAACCTTTTATCATTAGGTAGTGTCCTTCCTTATCTTTCTTAATGGCCCTTGTTTTAAAGTCTATTTTGTCTGATATGAGTATTGCAACCCCCACTTTCTTGTCATTTCCTTTTGCATGAAGTATCTTTTTCCATTCCCTCACTTTCAATGTATGTATAGCCTTTGCCCTAAGTGGGTCTCTTGTAGGCAGCATGTTGTAGGCTCTTGTTTTTTTATCCAGTCTGCCGCTCTATGCCTTTTGATTGGAGGATTTGGTCTGTTGACATTTAAGGTAATTATTGATAAATATGTATTTATTACCGTTTTAAACCTTGTTTTCCAGTTGATTCTATGTTTCTTCTTTATTCCTTTTTATTTTTCCTTTTGTGGTTTGATGATTTCCTTTTATTTTTTGCTTGTGTTCTCTTCTTTTTGGTTTTTGTGAATCTGTTGTATGTTTTTGATTTGTGGTTACCCTGTTTTTCAAGTGTGTTAACCCCTTTCTATACCTGCTTGTTTTAGACTGATAGTCATAAAAGCTCAAATACATTCTAAGAAAAAAAAAGAACCTACATTTTCTTACTCACCTCCCCAACATTTTATGATTTTGATGTCCTCTTTTACATTTTCATCCAACATCATTCTTTTTATGGCCAGTAATTCTGAAACATTAGTGTTGAAGATTTGAACACACCACCTGAGGGTATGAACAATATGTCATATGTGCATGATTTCTAAGCTACTTGTAGTCCTTGCCATATAGTTTCATTATTAAATGACAATTGCATTACACTTATAATATTTTGTTTTTGGTGGGAGTTAAGTAATATGATTAACAAAATTCATGCAACAGACACATACAGAACATTGCATCCAACAACTACATAGAATGTATTTCATTCTATTCAAACACATGCAGAATTTGAACATTTTCTGGCTCGTAAAACATATCTCCACAAATATCTAAATATTGGAATCATATAGACACATCTTCTGACCACAATACAATTAACCTAAGAATCAATAATTTTAAAATTATATTTGGAAATTTTAAAATATACATTTGTAAAGTCAACCAATGGATCAGAAAAGAAGTCACATTGGAAATTAGAAAACACTTTGGAACTGACAAGAATTAAAATGCTACATATCAAATATTTTGGGATTCAACAAAAACTAGAGGGAATTTTATAGCCATATAGTGTAAAAATGCTGACACTGAAAGGTAAGAAAAATTTTTTAAAAATTAATAAGCTAATCATCCAAACTAGATTTAGAAAACAACTGTGGAATACACTCAAAAAACAACAAAAAATAAATAAAAATAATTAGCAATTAATGAATAGAATTAAAATGTAAAATATAGAGATTTAAAAAGACGAACTGTTCTTTGAAAAGGCTAATATAATTTACAAACTGATGACTGAGAGTGAAGAAACAAAAAAAATGACACAAACTATATTAAGAATGTAAAAGTGTAGAAGTTGCAGACATTAAAGATAATAAAGTATTATTTATTTATAAGCAGTTTCATGGAAATAGAATATACAGATGAGATAGGTTATAATCTGGTACAATATAAAAATATAAATATAATAGATTATGTTCTTTAATAGTTTATATGCACCATTCTGCTCTAGAAGAAATAGGAAAACTGATGGAGCTATAAACATTAAAGAAATTGTATTAGTAGTCAAAATTCTTCTCATAATGCAAGCTCCAGGACCAGATGGCTTCACTGGCAAGTTTCACCAAGCATTCAAGGAAAAGTTATTTCTCATCCTCAGCAAATGATTCAAGAGGGATGAAAAAGAAGGAATGCTTTCAAACCCACATTATGAGACTAGTTTAATCTTGATACTAAGAACTGAAAAGGATTATTCAAGAAAGGAAGAATACAGGTCACTTATAAATGTAGATGCAAAAACTGTAAACAAAACGTATTAAATCAAATCCAGCAATATATGAGGGATAATAATAAATTATGGTCACTTCAGGTTTAACCCAAGAATTCAAGATTGATTTAACACTAGAAAAATTAATAAATGTAAGTTATCACATCAACAGGTGAAAGGAAAAAACCCACATGATTATCTGCATAGATGCAGAAAAATTGTTTGACAAAACTTAACATATATTCATGATTGAAACTCTAGGCAAACTAGGGAAGCTTCTTTTTTAAATTAATTTTTATTTGAGTATAGTTGATTTAAAATGTTGTATTAGTTTCTGCTGTACAACAAAGTGAATCAGTTATATATATATATATATATATATATATATATCCCCTCTTTTTTAGATTCTTTCCCCATATAGATCATTACAGAGTATTGAGTAGAGTTCCCTTTGCTATACAGTAGGTTCTTATTAGTTATCTATTTTGTATATAGCATTGTGTATATGTCAATCCCAATTGGGAAATTTCTTAACCCATAAAGGTATTTACAACAATTTTTTTTTTTTTTTTTGCAGTACGCGGGCCTCTCACTGTCGTGGCCTCTCCCATTGCGGAGCAACAGGCTCCGGGCACGCAGGCTCAGCGGCCATGGTTCACGGGCCCAGCCGCTCCACGGCATGTGGGATCTTCCCGGACCGGGGCACGAACCCGCGTCCCCTGCATCGGCAGGCGGACTCTCAACCACTGCGCCACCAGGGAAGCCCTACAACAATTTTTTTAAACCTCATGTTTGAAATAAAATTCTTAAGGCTTTGCCTTTAAAATCAGTAAAATACAAAAGGCTTCCACCTTCCCTTCTTTTAGTATTTGTTGGAGATCCCAGCCAGCACAATAAGGCAGGAAAAATAAACAAAAGAATTACAAAGAAACTCAGCTGTCATTTTTCTACTATGATAATGAGTACTATTAGAATTTATATTATTTTACATTGAGCCTTTAATTTTTTTCTCAGTTGTTAAGACTCGTCATTATTTTCTACTAAGAAAGAAAACAAATGATACCAATTAAATTCTGACATTGCCTTAACAATAGTCCTGCATACTGCATGAATTAGTCTTTATTTCTACAGAAGAATTTGTCAGTCCTTTCAGAGTTTAGGGAAATTCTGCTCTCAGTTTATTGCTTGATGTATGGCAGATAATTATTTTGCACTAATTACGGCAGTAACCTGTCACACAACTTCATCTGCTTATGGACATTTTCCTTTTTTTTTCTTCTGTATAGCACTTTATTGTTTTGCAAATAAATATAATATTTTCCTCCCATATGATATGATTATACTTCTCATAATGAATATTTACTACATTAATATCTATTTTATGCTCTGTTGCTCTGTTTCTGTGCCTTTTTGTGTACTCAATAACTTTTGTTTCAAAAACTTACTGATAGGGAGTTCCCTGGTGGCCTAGTGGTTAAGATTCAGCACTTTCATTGCCCTGGCCTGGGTTCAGTCCCTGGTCAGGAAATTGAAATCCTGCAAGCTGCATGGCATGGTCAAAAAAAAAAAAAAAAACTACTTAATAACAGTGTAATTGTTTTAAAGACATTTTAATTGATAGTTACACACAGCATATGTATTAATAACTATATACACAATTCAACTGAAAAGATGACAATAGCTATAACCAAGTTCACTATTCACAGTCTATGATGACTACTATCTACAAAATAATGATCATAAATTTGATTATAAAATACATTTTAATTTCAGAAGTGTTCGAATGTGTAAAAGGATACATTCTGGAATTACTTAAATATAAGACAGTTTAGCAGGTTTGCAGGATACAAGATCAATATAGAAGAAAGATTCCATTTCTGTACCAGTAATAGACAAAACACCCAGTTAGTTGGGTTGGAGTTGCTGACTTTTTGCTCTACGTAGGGCAGTATAAGGTGGAACAAAGTACACTGTAAGAAAACTTTCCCCTACCTCCCTGCTCCTCTTCTACTCTAGGTGCTTTCCTGCCCCCTTCCAGCCCCAGCACACACTTCTATTTCTCCAGGGGTTTCTTGCACTGCTCTTGTAATGTTTTGGCACCACGAATCTTTCTATGGCTTCTGGATCAGATTGGATTTGGAAAGTGGAATCACATCTGGGTTAGTTTTCCATCTAATAGAGGGATTCAGTTTAGACTTTTCTAAACCTCTTCAAATATCTCATATTTATGTGTGTATTTTTTTTTTCTGTTAACAGACAAGGATATGAGAGGGTTTTAAGTCATTCAATGTTTCTATAGAACAGGGAAAAAAATCACCATTTGATCTCTTTCTCTGTCTCACCATTTATAATCTTCATACGTGTATATCTGAAAAATGTAATTTTTAAAAATTTTTGATCATTTTAAAATAAATTTATTTATTTATTTGCTTGTTTGTTTACTTATTTATTTTTGGCTGCATTAGGTCTTCGTTGCTGCATGCAGGCTTTCTCTAGCTGTGGCAAGTGGGGGCTATTCTTCGTTGCGGTGCATGGGCTTCTCATTGTGACGGCTTCTTTTGTTGTGGAGCACGGGCTCTAGGTGCACAGGCTTTGGTAGCCGTGGCACACGGGCTCAGTAGTTGTGGCTCATGGGCTCTAGAGCACAGGCTTAGTAGTTGTAGCACACGAGCTTAGTTGCTCCGCAGCATGTGGGATCTCCCCGGACAAGGGCTCAAACCCATGTCCCCTGCATTGGCAGCAGATTCTTAATCACTATGCCAACAGGGAAGCCCCTGAAAAATGTAATTTTTACCAAACCCTGTAATTTATTATAGTTAATTTAAATAAATGAGTACAGTGTTTGTTATTGGAGCTAACTCTCAAAGATCTGACAAAATGTTTAAAATATAACAGAGAGATGGATCTTGTATGTATTTTCTTTATGTCAAATCTTTGTGAGTCTCCAATCTAAAGAGAATTTGAGCAGAACACAGACACTTTTTAAAAAACCACTTTATCCTCAATCCTTTCAGAAAGCTTCTAAGAGTTGATCAGCCAATTTTATCATGTACTAAATAAACTCTAATGATAGACATTTTATGATTGGCAAATCTTTTATGACTTCTGTGTCTTGCAGCTGACCATTTTCTAAAATACAGTACCGTGAAAAGGTCACCTGCCTTATGAGACAGGTAAGAAACCTGTTTTCAGACATGGGGATGCTTACCTTTTTACTCTCTCTTCAATTATTCCTGCAGCCATTGTAGCCATTCTCCTTGGGTGATGCCTTTGACTTCATCAAGTAATGTGCCGCTTTTTGTTAATTGCACAATATGGCTTTCTTATCGACCCAAATCTATGCTGTGCTCTTTCTTTTTCCATCTTGGCCATTGTGTTGTGAATAAACGAGCAAAATAAGGTACGTTTACTGTATCGCTTTGGAAGAAAGTGATTGTCAAAATAATACTATCCCATTCCATATATCTCTTCCCCAAGTGACACAGCTGACTGCTTTATTGACAACAACAAATGTTCTCTTTTGCAATGCTGCAAAGCCAATGTAGCCAGGGAAGAGAAAAAGAAGCGTCATCCAGTTTCTGTCATCAGCAATCAAATTATATCTAAAGTCTTACTACAAAATTTATATTAACAATATGTGAAAAACAGGAATGCCTGGACACTTTTGATAGAGTTTTAGGATGGACACATCTATGTTAAATATGTTATACCTGTATCTGTTTTTTTCTTTGTAGGAAAGTTAGTGGGACTGTAAGCTATAAGTTGCTCTCAGGTCAATTTTACAGTTACTTTTGTTAGTCTATTCTGTGAGCAGGCTTATTGTGGAGGAGAACAGAGGGTGGAAGAATTCTGTCTTGGGTGTCTCTTTTGCCCTGTAACTTTTAACAAGTTCCCAAACCGTCTGCCTAGGGAGGTGACAGAATTCTCAAGAATTATTTACCATTTGCTGCTTCATCAATACGTTTAAGTTCTTTTCACTGTTTATAGCAATACTCCCTTAATAATTATGTTGAGTAGAAGTAAATAGTGTGGGCTCTGCACTCAGTTATTAGCTATAACTTTGTGCAAGTCGTTTAACCTCTCTAGTCTCAGTTTCTTCATCTGTAAAATGAGAATAATAAATGTATTTACCTCATAGAGATTAAGTGAGAAAATGTGTATGATCATATAATACAGAGACAGGATGAGAGTAAATGCTCAACAAATGTAGTTATTGTTTTTTGCTAATATCAAGGCAAATGAGCAAAGGAAGTGGATGTGTGGATAAGAGTGTTTATGGTGTAAGGGGTATAACCACATCTGATATCATGAACCATGTTATCAAAAAGGCTTCTGTTGTTTTTACCAAAACTCAAAATGTACTCTAAATCATAGAAGATTCCTGAAAGAACATAGAGCTGAAATGAGCTGGAAAAAATTACAATGCTAACCCATTGGCTGTAAAAATTATTTTCAGCTTCTGAAGGAAATAAAAGCTAATGCAATGAATGGAAGTGAAATAAAATTACCTTGAAAAGGATGATTGATGAATAGATGATTAGAAAAGTCTTTAAAATGAAATGTGACTTAGATCAAAGCTTTTGGATAATATTTGAGTATTTAAGAAATACAAGATGTCTTATAAAAGAACTTTCAGCCCTATACTGAAAACCCAAAGCAAATAAACAAAACAAACAAGCAAAGCCAAACAAATCAGGAGACTCTGAACTGTATGATTAAGTGATTAAGTTAAAATGTCTAACCATTTCGCTATCCATTTTCATCAGCATAACTTCCCAAAGTAACGCAGTCTATTGCATCAGATGGAATAGGTGAGCCTAGACCCGAGGATGTGACACATCCAGAAATGTCAAGCAATAAAGGGAAGACATTTGCTTTATTACCATGAATGTTGTGGACCAGGGATTAACAATCACATAACCTCTGACCAACGTGTCTTTCATTTGATGAAAAAGCCTCACAAATTTAACACGATGAAAGATAAATCAGAGCTCTTGGAAAACCATTAAGTGTTCGTTTCCGTAGTGAAATCTTTGCTTCTTTACCTTGTTATACATGAATCACGTTATTAAAGTGAAAAAGTGGTGCTCATAGACATTGAGGGCTCAGCTTTATTTCTCCTGGTCCTCAAACTTCTAGTAAAATATAACAATTTCTAAGAGCCTACTTAGAAGGTCTAAAAAAGGGAAGAGGTCATATGGCAGGGTGCGGGGGATACCTGAACAAATGAAAAATGAAGACGTATTTCAAAGAGACCTCATTGACTTTTAGAAATACTTTGAACAACAGCCATGGCCACTGGGGTGCTGTAATGACATGCCCCATTTTAAAATGTAACACTAAGTAAACGTAGGAGTGGAAATTTAACAATTGAACATTTATTGGCTGCAATTATGGCAAGAGAATAATGAACCTATTAGAAGAACTGGCAATTACTCTATAGCTTATTGGAATACAGCTGTGAAAAAGTAATACAGCAGCATACTTAAGAATGGTTATTAAAAGAAGATAATGCATTCTGTTTACACTGACAGAAGCAATTTTTCTTTTGAAATGAAATGGGGCTTTTTGGCTATCAGACATATGAACTCAGATATGATGAATCGTACTATTTAAAGGTAATGCATTTTCCAGATATGCTTCTCTAGCTGTAAATGATGCCTCCACTCAGATGGTAAGGGTGAGGATTATTTTGGTGGAAGAAATGGAAGAAGATGTCAAAATGGACTTAGAAACACAACATAAATCACCTGGCGAAAAGTGGGCTAAATCTTAAATGATCCAAATAGCTGTAATAAATGAAACAGCTACAAGTTCAAAGATGAGGGTTGTTAAGAGAGGGTGTTCAGAACAATTACATGATCTATAAAATCATCATCTTGGTGTCCAGGAGTGATGGATGTGTCCCATGAAGTTTTTAAATGTATATACTTCTAAGTACAATTTATATGGCCTTCTCCATTTTCAGATATAACCTTCCAAATGTGGTTATCAGAACCCTGGGAGTCAGCCAAACATCAGGCTGGCTGAAAACAATAATCTAGACAAAGGGTCAGGCACTGAAATTCAGTTGAAGTGTAAGAAAAGTGCCCTACTTATGTGCGTTTGACAGAATGGAGCGAGGGCTCAGCCCTTCAACACCCAGACACCTGCCTGGAGATAGATTTTGGAGGGGAAGATGCATTCTTGTAACAAGATGTCATTTCTGGCCATTTTCAAGGTAGATGGGAGGAATGTAAAATGAAGTCTCAACTTCACAGAATGCTGGAAATTCAGAGATCCTTGGGGGATGTCCTCTGATCCATCCCTCTGCCTACTAGCAGGACCATAGTTAAGCCATTTAAAACAGAGAGACTCTTCCACATTGTCTTTCATGGAGGAAGCCTCAAAGTCTTGGTATTTATAATGAGAAAAAATGCGTAACTCCCTCTCTGTGGGGAAAGTCTGCATGAAACTCAAACTCAGATCCCTTTTCCTATTCCTCTCCTATAATTTTATAGGACAGGAATAAAGCATGGTGACCAGGACTTGAAACTCAACTCTCCTGGAAAACTGATGTGTATACATGCCCTACCCACTCCAGTCCAAATTTTGCAACAATCCAGTCAGGTCACAGCCTGGAGCTTCAAGCCAGCTGTGCTCATTATGCCTTAGATAACAAGCTTATGTGAGAAGAGACTGTTTTTAATGGTATATTCTGTCTGCAACAGGACCATTTTGATGTCTGACACATGTAAAAAGAACAAAGTAAATTATCTGTTGACCTGGAAGCAAGTTGCTTAGGGCAGGGAATGAATGTGAAGCTATAAAACAACAAGATATTTTTATAGTTTTAGGGTCACAGACCTGTTTTGAGGATCTAAGGGAATCTGTAGACAATCACCCCAGGAAAATGCACATACATACTAGTTTTACATGAAATCTCAGGGCTAGAAACCTAGTAGGAAGCTGGCAGTCCTAGATTGACTTATACATACGAAGTGGCCATTATCAATTTATGCAACACTTTATCCAGGTAAAACTTATGCAACTGCCAGTTCTCAAACATTTGATTTAATAAGGTCAATAACAGTGGCGAGACAAAAACCATGTAATTAAAAAAAAAGAAAACGATCATACCTAAATGGGTTTCCTAGCCTTCCTGCCAAGCCAGATTCTAACTGATTTGGATTTTGCCCTCTCTTTCTTCCCATGTTTAAGCTGGTAGAAGGGCAATGGTGAGCAAATGTCTAGTGTGTGGACAAAGAAAGAGAATTTTAGATGACCAGCTCCTGAGTAATGAAAGTTGACTATTAGTTTTGAGACAGGGAAGAAGTGAAAGATTAGAGGATGGCTTTGTCCATATTTTCCTACCAACTCTGGTCTCACCAGTGAACCAAACTTCTCCCCATTCAGGTTCAAGATGATGGGAAGATTTCCATGCTGACATTTTAAGTCTGATGCCAGAGGGGCCAATGAAAATGGACTGAAAAGGCCAGTCCCTTTGTGGAGTTTGCACAGCAAACTCCAGTGTCTCACCTGCCCTGCTCTAATTTCAGTCTCTGCCCTCCTTGGCCCACACCTTGGCCCATCATTCACATTTCAAGTTGGGGTTTGCATCTGGTCTCAGAATAAAATCATGCTTATCCCATTTACTTTTTGACGTGATTTGTTCTTAGATTTTATTCCCTCACAATAGCCATTGGTGTTTCCTTGAGTGAACTCCTTTTTTGGGTATGCAGCTGCCCAACTAATCCCCACCTTCCCAACTCTGCAGCCCAGAGAGAGGGCCTGAGAGTGGTCCTGAACTTGTGCCTCCTGACAGAGCTCTGCCGTGTGTGGGTACAGGCAACAGGAGAAAGGGAAACTGTTAAGTGATTATTAATTATATGGTGATTATTAAGGTGGGATAGAAGCGGGGAAGAGGGAGGAGGGTACTTGGTTGACATGTACACAAAAGTCCTCAAATTTAAACTTCTGGCTTCTCTCATCAGATAACTTAGAAAGAGGTTAGAAACACAGGTTAAAAAGAGGGTAGCCTTCCTACGATTTTAAGCTCGTGCATCATTTCAGATCCCAGCAACTATTGTGCAGTGAAATATTTCTTTAAAAATATAATTATCTTATGAATAGTGCAATTATATTGCTTTGTGTGTGTGTGTCAAAATTGTCAATTTGTTAAGTGAAAACATTTAATGTATGTTCTAGATTTGTCATTTTAAAATTTTTATGTACTTAGAATCTCAAAGAAAGAAAGAAAATATCCTAAACCTGGGAAGCCCTGGAGAAAGAAAGGAGAGGGGAAGGAGGAGGAGGGGAAATTGGGATAGAGAAAAAGAAAACAGTACTGGACTCAGTCTGGGTGCAGAAGAAACTTAGTCTACATTTTACCATGATCCATTTGCTGTTCCCTCCATTTCTTCCCAGGAAAATTGAAATGTCCCTTTTCCTCTCCCTCTCTTTTGCCTAATGTGTACTGATGAATTTCTGCAAATTTAAATATGCAGAGGACATGGTGTGGCTTCCATGAGAATAACCTGAAGGATTTTATTAGATGCTAAAAAAGGAAGTGCAAAAATTCCCTGATTCTGTGACTTCGCATAGTGGGGTCTCCATAAACATTTGTCATATTGAATTCAAGTGAGTACGTTTTGCAATCAGTACATTTTCAAGTTCCTCTGCAATGTCTGTAGCAAATCAATGAATAGCTTTGCCTGCAGGTATCACCATGGATCACTTGGGTAGTGAATTGTCCTCCATTCACTCATGACTTGTCTGGTCAACGCTCTGCATTGTATGTGCAAAAGAAATGTTTGACTATTTGAAAGACCTAAATCTGTCTTTGGCTAGCTGTGTGATGTTGAATAAGTCACTTTATCCTTCTGAGCTCTGTTTCCTTTTCTGAAAATAGAGGCATTAAATGATGACAGTGTAAGAGATGTTTTCCAGATCTAAATGTTTGTGATTCTGTGATTTTATGCTGTTTGTGATGCTGTTTATGCTATATGACACAAAAACTCAATCCTACATATTTTGTCGTCTGAGAACACTGTATCAATATTTCTCAAGCAAACTACTATTTCTACCCATGTATACAACCATGGAGCCTTTGTTTTTCTGAATACATCAACAGCTTATTTTCATTCAGTATGTCAATACAGAGGTAATAGAAACTTGGTCTGAGGGACGATTGGAGAAATAAGGCTTGTGATTATTAAGGAACTTATGCAAATTTCTCCACAGAACCCAGTCCCTTCCTCGATTGCCATGATGAGATTTTTAGTCTGATGCCAGCCTTAGCCTACCTCTGGTGATTATGATTACATGTTTTAAACACGTCTTATCGTATCACAGTGGGAGCTGGTTGAAAGCACCAACCATATGTACTTTCTTGCCACGCATTAATGGCAACAAGCTATTTTCTTTAGGAAGTGCATTTTACTGATTAGAAAATACAAAAATAAAGCCAAAGTCTGGCAAACAAGGAGCTCAGAAAGGTGATTAATAAGAAAGAGGAAATTATGCTGCAAGAACATATCTTTATGAATGTGTACTCTCTGTAGCTAATATCTGAGGCAAATATTTTGGATTTTGAATTGGCTCATAAATGCAACTATCAACAGAGCGATAGCAGCGTTAGAGAATACATGTATTGCTTAAAGAATAAACATAACTCTTTCTTAATAAGTAGTGAAGTTTTGTTGATTTTTGGCAGAAAAAAATTGAAAAACAGTAAAGGAAAATTTTCAGAAGAAACACTCCCAGCTTATGCCACTACAGGTAAATTGTATTTTACAGAAAAGAGAAGCACAGGAACTTGTTTTATTAGTATGTAGCATCGTCTCCTCAATATTTTCTTTGCTAGCATTCAGTGTTCATGGTAAAGAGAGCAGCTGTTTACATCCAATGTACTCTGTTCTTGGCTTCCTTCTCTTTAGCAGACTTTGGAAAAGGAACATACTTCTTTTACAAATGCAATACAAAAATTCCTGCACTAGGGAATAGCTCTACCCTCTCAAATCTACAAATTGGTGCAAAGCTTTTATTGTTTTCTCATTTATTCTCCCTGTAGCATATCAGTGCACATATCACTATTGGTGTATTCATAATATTTAATGATAATCACGTTAGCAACATTAATAAAGTATTTTCTCTTTCCCAGTTAAATCAATTCCCTTGTGCTAGAATGAAATCATTAGTAATTCCACATTGATTCACAAAATTTTCCAATTTTTTTAATGCTGTATTTTCAGATTTCCACAGAAATGTGGTAAATAAATAAGGCTTTTGTGTGTAGCAATTCAAGTCTTCCATTTCAGCTTCTACATGTGGCATTTTTGTGACCAGTCATAGGGAAAGGAAGAGCAAGCTCCTGAGGTGTTAGAAGGGGCTGGGGCTTGGCACCTTCATTTGCCAGTTTCAACAAGAGGCTTCTTCAGTAATATACAGGTGAGATTGAGATTGTACTTTTTTCCTTGGTTTCCTTTCTAATCTTTCAATAAATTGTGTTCATCTTTTACTGTTTTCCTTTGTCTTAATCTATAGCACAGTCTTTTCTATTTGTAAGGAATCAGCTCATTAAATAAAGCCCTAAGTCAATGTTTATTTCTTACTCATGGCACAGCGCAATGCAGGCCATGTGGCAATCCTGCATGGCTCTCATCCTAGCGATGACTTGGGGACCAGGCTATTTCCATCTTGCAAGTTGGGAATCCCAGAATCCTTTGCTTTTAACCTCTTTGTTGGAAGACAAATTGTGTGGAGAAGGCACATCCACTCTTCTCTGCCTCAGATTAGAAAGGATGCAGACTTCCTTTAACTTTTCACCAGCAGGAACTAGTCACATGCACCCACCTAGATACATGAGGACAGAGAAATACGGTGAAGCACATTTTGTGAGTGAGGATATTTTTGGAGTACCAACACTCTTAGCCATATCTTTAAAAAATTATAATTATTTCTATTGAGAAGAGGGAAAAGGAAAATTCAAGGTGTATCTAAACAAAACAAAGAAATTGTCCTTCCTCTCAAGAGTGTGGAGGGGTTTGAGGATTAATGAATTCTAGACATCCAATAATATCAATAATTCCAACATTAGTAATACTGGGCATTTCCACTTTGTAAGGCACTTTTACAATTCTGTATCCTCAGAACTTTTACAGTTTCCAACACATAATAGTTGCTCAATAAATATTTGTGGAATCCACGAATACGTGCCAATTCAATTCAAACCTTTCACAATCTTGCATCTTATCACTGGTTGGCTGATTAGCCACTGGTAATAATACAACTTTGGTTACAGATGACTTTGCCAGTTCATAAAGGTCATTGGGCAGCAAATGAGCAAAGTTACCTCTTCCTTCATTAGACTTTGCCCAGCCAGCTGGTGTATATGGAAGTGCTCTGGATCTGTTCTCTAGAGAGAAGAAAAATGTATCCAATTGCAGCCTCATTCTCCTTTTCTTTTTCCCTTAACTAGCTTTCCTGACATTGATTAGGGTAAATTCTAATGGCTGTTACAGATAAACCCCAACATCTTTGAAGTATATATCGCTGAAGTTTATTCCTTACTCATGGCATCCAGTGCAGATACTCCTGGTCAAGTAAGCCTGTTTGCAAGTTATGTCACAGTGACTAAGGCTCCTTCCATCTTAAAGCTCCACTGCCTTCCACTTGCGTCTCCAGGTTACACTGTGGGGTCACCTCCGTTCAAGCCAGCTGGAAGGGGAATATATCACAGAAGGTCTTACCTGGGAGGTTTTTATGGTAGAATTTTCATAGGCCTAGAAGTTGCGTACATCACTTCCACCTATATTCTACCAGTCACCATTCAGTCTTATGACCAGATCGAGCTGCAAGGGAGACTGGGAAATGTTTTTGAACAATTATTCTAGGAGGAGAAAAGCAGACAGTCTCTGTCACAATAAGCAACACAGATTAAGTAGACATGGTATTTATAAGCTATTAATTCCCAGAAAACATAAGATACTTATGTTAAGAGGACTAAAAGTTTTACTCACACTCTACACAGATATATATTTTATCTCTTAGCTATTCACTCTTTTTCACAAGCTGCCACCCACTGGTAAAAGAAAAAGAAAAGCAACGCGATTTTAGCTTAATTGACTGATGTAATACCATAGAAGCCTTCTTATCCGGTGTTCTCATTATCCATATTTGGTTGGCCATTTGAAAAAGCTCAGCAAGGCGGGAAATCACGAAAATAGATTCATAGATACATTAAAGATTTCAACTTGAAGCATAAATAGGCATTGTTTTGCCTAGCTTTTAATATAAGTTCAAAGACTTTCATTTGTGTATGAATTATTAATTCAAGTGAATCTTATCTTTTTTGCATAAGCTACATCCACTGTGTTTTCAAGTTTCAATTTTCTTAAAAAGGAGCAAATTTCCAGCTTCCCCTTTTACAGTTGTCTCTCCCACATCTAATTGGATAGTCATTTTAAATGTGACCTATCTTTAACAAGATTTTCCAAGACATTATATTCATTTTTTTTAATATAAATTTACTTATTTTATTTATTTATTTTTGGCTGCGTTGGGTCTTCGTTGCTGTGCGCGGGCTTTCTCTAGTTGCGGCGAGCGGGGGCTACTCTTCGTTGCGGTGCGCGGGCTTCTCATTGCAGTGGCTTCTCTTGCTGCGGAGCATGGGCTCTAGGCGCACGGGCTTCAGTAGTTGTGGCTCGCGGGCTCTAGAGCGCAGGCTCAGTAGTTGTGGTGCATCGGCTTAGTTGCTCTGCGGCTTGTGGGATCTTCCAGGACCAGGGCTCGAACCCATGTCCCCTGCATTGGCAGGCGGATTCTTAACTGCTGCGCCACCAGAGAAGCCCTATATTCATTTTTTATGGTGAAATGCATCAAACAAATCAAAATATATCTCTCTACAGTTTTAGAATGTATCTACCACTCAGCTTTAAAACTATAGCATTACTTGTATCCTAGAAGCCCTACTGGGTTCCCCTCCCCAACAGGCTACTCACTCTTCTTCTGCTTCTTAGGTAAACTTTACCTTGAATTTTGTGTTAATCAGTTTCTTTGCTTCTGGCATAGTTTTATTAGATGTGTAAATATTCCTGAAAATATATCTTTTTTTAAATTTTGCTATTGTTTGCACTTTATATATGTGTAATCATAAAGCCTATCAATGACTTACTTTTTTTCATTCAAAATTATCTTTTAAAAAGCATCCATGTTCATGTGTATTTCTACTGTTCATTCATTTTAATTATTTCATATTTCAAATATATCACAATTTATCCATTCTACTGTTGATGGAGAGTGGATTGTTTCTAGGTTTTACTATTATAAACATTCTTGTACATGTCTCCTCACACACATATACAATATTTCCTTGGCTATGTGTAGGAAATACTGGGTCGTAGATAGTGGGCATGTTCAAATTCACAATGTAATGTCAAACAGTTTTCCAAAGAGGCTGGGCCAATTTACAATCCTACCAGCCATAGAGTCATGATCATCAACACTTGATATTTTCCTACTATTTGGGATACTAATCCATTGTTGGATAAATGTAATAAGCATCTTTTTTTTTTTTTTTTTTTGCAGTACGCGGACCTCTCACTGTTGTGGCCTCTCCCGTTGCGGAGCACAGGCTCCGGACGCGCAGGCTCAGCGGCCATGGCTCACGGGCCTACACGCTCCGCGTCATGTGGGATCTTCCCGGACCGGGGCACGAACCCGTGTCCCCTACATTGGCAGGCGGACCCTCAACCACTGCGCCACCAGGAAAGCCCTGTAATAAGCATCTTTCTGCCAGCTTTTGGATTCTCATCTCTCTCTTCCTTGTATCTTTTAGTGAACAAGCATTTTTAAAAATTTCATGTGATAAGATGTATTCTTTTTAGTTTATAAATTGAATTTTATGTCTTGTTTAAGAAATCTTTATTATCCTAAAGTCATAGATGAATTCTCTTATATTCTGTTTTAAATGTTTCATAATTTTCCTTTCACATGTAAGTAGCTAAACTATTTGGAGTTAATTTTTGTGTCTGGCATTAGGTAAGAATCCAATTTCAATTTTTGTTCAGTGAAGAGCCAATTGTCTCAGTGCATTTTATTAAATAATCTGTCATTGCCCCACTAATCTGCAGTGCTGGTTTTCTCATATATTCTGTTGCTATGTTAAATGGGTTCATTTCTAGGCTCTTGCTATTCTATTGGGTTATTTATCAACCCCTGAGCCAATGCAAAGCTGATAATTGCTATAGCTTTATAAATTTTTTTTTATATTGTAGGAAACTTTCCCTAATTTCCCTTTGTGGAAAAATAGGCAACTGTATGATATTGTATTCTCATATTCATGATCATGATAAAGTTCTCCATTTATTTAACATTTTAATATCTTTCAATAAGAGTTTATAATTTTATCCTTGAAACTCTTTTATATTTTTTAAAAATTTATTACTGGGGAACCCTCTTGCACTGTTGGTGAGAATGTAAATTGATACAGCCACTATGGAGAACAGTAAGGAGGTTCCTTAAAAAACTAGAAATAGAATTACCATATGACCCAGCAATCCCACTATTGGGCATATACCCTGAGAAAACCATAATTCAAAAAGAGTCACGTACCAAAATGTTCATTGCAGCTCTATTTACAATAGCCAGGACATGGAAGCAACCTAAGTGTCCATCAACAGATGAATGGATAAAGAAGATGTGGCACATATATACAATGGAATATTATTCAGCCATAAAAAGAAACGAAATTGAGTTATTTGTAATGAGGTGGATAGACCTAGAGTCTGTCATACAGAGTGAAGTAAGTCAGAAAGAAAAAGACAAATACCGTATGCTAACACATATATATGGAATTTAAGGGGGAAAAAAATGTCATGAAGAACCTAGGGGTAAGACAGGAATAAAGACGCAGACCTACTGGAGAACGGACTTGAGGATATGGGGAGGGGGAAGGGTGAGCTGTGACAGGGCGAGAGAGAGTCATGGACATATACACACTAACAAACGTAGTAAGGTAGATAGCTAGTGGGAAGCAGCCGCATGGCACAGGGATATTGGCTCGGTGCTTTGTGACAGCCTGGAGGGGTGGGATAGGGAGAGTGGGAGGGAGGGAGACGCAAGAGGGAAGACATATGGGAACATATGTATATGTATAACTGATTCACTTTGTTATAAAGCAGAAACTAACACACCATTGTAAAGCAATTATACCCCAATAAAGATGTTAAAAAAAAAAAAAGAAACAAAACTGAGTTATTTGTAGTGAGGTGGATGGACCTAGAGTCTGTCATACAGAGTGAAGTAAGTCAGAAAGAGAAAAACAAATACCATATGCTAACACATATATATGGAATCTAAGAAAAAAAAAAAGGTCATGAAGCACCTAGGGGCAAGGCGGGAATAAAGACACAGACCTACTAGAGAATGGACTTGAGGATATGGGAGGGGGAAGGGTAAGCTGTGATAAAGCGAGAGAGTGGCATGGACATATATACACGACCAAACGTAAAATAGATAGCTAGTGGGAAGCAGCTGCATAGCACAGGGAGATCAGCTCATTGCTTTGTGACCACCTAGAGGGGTGGGATAGGGAAGGTGAGAGGGAGGAGATGCAAGAGGGAAGAGATATGGGAATATAGGTATAACGGATTCACTTTGTTATAAAGCAGAAACTAACACACCATTGTAAAGCAATTATACTCCAATAACGGTGTTAAAAAATAATAATAAAAAAATAATAAAATTGGATTTCTATTAAAAAAATTTATTACTGGATAGTTTATATATTTCTTGATATTATAAATGTATATTTAAAATTATATTTTCTAACTAACTTTTTCTTTAATAGCTTAGTAAGATCTTTTGGGATGTCTATATACATAATAATGTTATTGTCAAATAATAGTTTTGTTTCTTGCTTTATTGAACCTCATCAAAGCAATTTTTCTGTAGTCATTGAGATGTTCGTATCATTTTTTCCTCTTTTATCTCTTAATGTAGTGAGTTACATTTATTGATTTTCCAATGTTAATTCAATTTTGAATTTCTGAGATAAATGCAACTTGGTCAACCATGTTTGGATTTGGTTGGCTAATAATTTAACACTTCTACAATTATGTTCATAAGAAACATTGGACTGTAACTTTTCCCTTTTGTGCTATCATTATCAAATTTTGATATCCAAGTTGTGTCAACCTCAATAAATTAAAAAGGGAACGTACTCTTTCTTCTCTACTCTGGGGATACTTTATGTGAGATTAGAATAATAATTGGTCTCTTAATATTTTATGGAAATATCAGTAAAACCAGCAAAAAGAAACTCTGGTTTGTTTTCACTAATGGTTATGTGACTATTCAGTTTTCTTATTTATTTGTGAGTCAATTTTGATAATTATAAGTATTTAGGAATTTGCCTAATTCATCTCAGTTTTCAGATTTTTTGGCGTGAAGTTGATCTAAATATTTTCTTTTTATTTCTTATTCTCCCCTCTATGTGTAGTTATACCACCTGATGCCTTCTTAAAGTTATTCATTTATCACTTTTTTCTGTTTATTCTTTCCATATTTTTGCCTATTTTTAAGACACTTATCTTTCTTAAAGAACAGATATTTGATTTGTTAATACTGTTTATAGTAGCCTTTTTTCTCCTCCATTTCATTGATGTTTACTCTTATTCCTATTATTTCCTTCCTTCTGCTATTTTAAGGTTTACCTTGTGTTCTGTTTCTAACTTAATTCATTAATTTTCAGTTGTTCTTATTTTCTAATAAGACATTTAAGACTACAAGTTCTCCTCTAAGTAACATATTAGCTGCACACCACAAGTTTTGATAAATATTGTTTCAAAATTGTTCAGTTATAAATATTTCCTAATTTCCTCTGCAATTTTTTTTACTAGGAATTGTTTTGAAGTATAATATAAAATTTCCATGCATTTATGTTTTCTTTAGTTTTTATTTTTTGTCATTATTGTTGTTAATTTCTAACTATATGCATTATAATCAGGAAATAAGCTGTGTTTGGTACTAATCCTTTAAAACTTATTGAGGCTGTCTTTATGGCCTTGCACATCATTAGTTTTCATGAATATTCCAAGTGTACCAAAGAAGAATGTGTATTCTGGAGTTTTAGGGTACAATGTTCTTACGAGTACAAAAACATTCACTGTGCTGTTTAAATTTCATCTACCCTTACTCAATTTTGACTGCGTATTCTATCAGCTATTGAGAACCTTGTGTCTAAGTGCCCTATTATGATAGTAAATTGTCAATATCCAATTTTAGTGTAAAGAAAGACTTCCCAATAAACTCTTGAGTAAGCAGATGCATATACAAGTATGGAGATCAGAGGAGAGGTCCAATGTGGAAATGCAAATCTAGAAATCCTTGCATGTAGATGATCTTTCAGGCCCAGGGGCTAGATGAGATCACACAAAGGGTGAAAACAAGACAGAAGAATAAATGTCTGAGGATTGAGCCATGGGCCACTCCAGTGTTTATGGGATAGGGAGATGGGGAAGAACAGGCAAAAATGACTGAAAAAAGAAAGAAGCTAGTGAAATAGGGAAGAAAAAAACCAAAAACCCAGAGAGAGTGACATGCTGAAAGCTCAGTGAAGAAAGCTGTTCAAGGAGCAAGGGCTGCTTAACTGTGTCATATGTTGCCAAGTTAGATGAGGATTAAGACTTGATCCCAAAGGATCTAGTGATTGTGTATTTCAACTGATGGGAGCAGATGTCTGCGGATGAGTGGGGCCAAGAGCTGCTATTGCTAGCTGCCAGAATTCGGGGCACTGGGGTCCTGTCCTTGCTGTCAAGGAGCCAAGGAGAAGGGGAGTCTGATAAGAGCTCTCAGGCTGCCCCTCTCTGCTAACCTTGCTGCCCAGCTGTAGTGAGGCAGTCCCCACTGTGGTTGGCACAAGCCTGTGAGGTAGCCTCCTCTAGGTTCCTGTAAAGAGAGAGGGACAGGAGTCTTTGTACCTTCAGAGTTCTGGTCCATAATCCAAAGCCTTTCCTTTTCCTTTCAGGGTGGAGCTCATAGCACAACACTCTCACTGCCAACACTTCTCCTTCCTCTGGTAAACTCCTGCCCACCCTTCCTGGCAGCCAGAAGAAACAGGGCTTTTTCTTTGCCTACCTGATATTCTTTTACTCCCTCTCCCTTCTCAATGGTAAAAGGTGGTAGGTATTCTTCTGTGCACTGGTGGAGAAGCACAGGGCGAACTATGATCTAAAGAACTTCGGAAAGGGTTTAATGTTTGATAATTAATAATCCATTATGTTGGGCCTGTAAGAAAGGTGAATTTTCCAACTCACTCTTCTGTACCACACATACACATACAAACTGGCTGTTGACTCTGGCTTGGAGGAAGATGGCTGCAATAGATAGGCCTTTAAGGGAGAAATTAAAATGTAACAGTTGAATAAAGGAGCCATCTTATTGGAAGCTTTGGGAATATCAGCATAAAAAACCCTCAGTTCTAACCATCAGTGCTGCCCCTATAAGGGTAAAGGACTCAAGATAACTCAACCACTGCAAGATGGGGTGCGGGGAATACTGCCTTTGGTTCTGGTTAGGAGATCCCCACCCCTAACCCCTGTATCCTGCACTTTAGGGGACCTAACTTTGGCCCTTATCTAGCCCGGCTCGTTCCTACTGGGGTAGAAGTGCCCATTTCCCTACAGAGGTAAGGGAACAGGCCCACCAGGAACCTGCATCTCCCCAAATCTCGACTTCTAGGCTGCATTTTGGGTACTCATCAACCACGTCTCAAAGCCCACTACTAAGGCTTATGCAGAATTCTTCCCTGGCATTATGTCCTCCCAAGAGTGGACCAAACCTCAAATGAACATCCCTCTAGGCCATGGGTGTGACCAGTGAGTGGTTGGTCGTGGTCGAAGAGAGGGATGAGATGGAGCTCGTCAATGGACAGAGGTATCCAGATACATTTGAACATCCCACAGTGTGGGATGGAGTCAAGGATGGGAAGAGTGAGCAGGGGGCTAATCGAGGAGATTTTCCCAAACCACCAAATTCCAGCATGGAACTGGGAGGGTTCCAGGAACTCTTAAATTCAAAACTGATCTTCCAGGTTGTTATGAAGATATATTTGTCAAGGTAGAAAGACAGAACAGTTTTCATTTGACATTTTGTTACATTGATTTGTGAATTATAAATATTTATACATATTGTATATCTTGGTCTGCATCCTATAGATGTTAGGGTTGGTGTACAAGGGGTAGAAAGACATTGTTAAGGCTGGTGTATATATAAAATAATGTCACAAAACAATGCAAGTATTAAAATAAAAGTCATGAAAAATAAATACTTTAGGTTAAGGCACAGCATCTTGCTGCAAAGTTTCCCAACACAGGGGCCTAGCAACACTGTAACTGCTGAAGCCACAAGGTGGTCCTGCAGATCAGGCTGGCTTCCTCACTCCTCTGCAGTGCAGTCCTCCTCCAAATAAAAAGCCCCTTCCTTCCCCAGTCTGTGTACCTTACCACGCTCCTATATTTCTCTTTTCCTCGTGCTGAGCTGAATTGTGCCGTCTTACCAACTCCTTTTTGCTCCGCCTATAGTAAATCCTTACCCGTCTTTCCAAGCCTAACAAAAAGCCCAACCATGGTGATTTCCGCTCATCCGCTTATGTTTCTGTCTCTCAGTAGCATTCGAGCCCCTGAGGTCGGGGAGCATATCTGATTCATCTTTGTTTCTCCAGGCCTCCTCTAGAATCCTACACATGCAGGCATTCACTGTATGTCTTTAGGATAAATGAATAAATTATGTAATTCTTATAGCATATGTATCTAGCATGATGGATTCAGTCCTCGAAGAGGCACTGAATATATCAGCAGGAGGGCTGTTTCTTCTCTGTATAGTCTGCCTTACAAACTGATTTAAAATTCTGAAAATTATACTGTAGTTATCTTTCAATGAATCTTTCAGAGTAACTAGCATAGATGTAATATCATAGCTGGTTTCTGGTAACACCTTGTTAGGTTGATTAAAGAAGAAAGGATGTGAAGAGCATGATTTGAGATAGAAATGGAGACCGGTACTTCTAGAATGATGGTAAGGAATGTCCTATGTCCACAGATGTATCTTGGTACGGGGAAAGGGAGAGAAAAATTGGAAAAGATTAGAAATTATCTCAAGATCCTGCAGTGAGAATTCTATTTTTTTCTTCCCTTATCACTGTCCTTATTTTTAGGATTCAAAGTGATCTTTGAGGTGATTTCCACTGTTACTACACCCTTCCCTCTCAGTACAGGCTGTCATACCACTTGACAGTTGCATATTTCTATCTGGATTATACATCGTACAAATACCTTCCTAAGCGTCATGCTGTCTTGAAAAAATAATGCTGGCAGTTTTGACTTTGTATGATCGCTTAGACCAATAATAGAGCTTAAAAAACCCTCCTGCTTATTCGCGTTGGTCTCTGGAATAATGTTTTTCTGAACATTATTAGTTCAGCAGTGAATTAACTTCATTATGGCTTTAATTAAGTTTTTTTAAAAACCATCATCACAGATAATACAGTTGAGATGGCTAAAAAGAGTCACTATCAAGCCAAAAGCTACACTATGATTAGGCATTATATCAGGACAACATCTTTCCTCACAATTCAAGTCAAATAAAAATGAGGAACAGAGAGTGAAGTAGCTGCTGAAACAAGGAAATCCTCTGCAGCCACGCCCCTTTCACATTAGTGGGAAGACCAGGGGTTGAGCAGGAGGTAACAGATGCAGTGAAAAGCAGATCTGGTAGCAAGAGCAAGCACCTGGATTTGCATGCATTTTTTTTTTTTTTTTTTTTTTTTTTTGTGATACGCGGGCCTCTCACTGTTGTGGCCTCTCCCGTTGTGGAGCACAGGCTCCGTGGCCATGGCCCAGCCGCTCCGCGGCATGTGGGATCTTCCCGGACCGGGGCACGAACCCATGTCCCCTGCATCGGCAGGCGGACTCTCAACCACTGCGCCACCAAGGAAGCCCTGCATGCATTTTTAAGTTAGAGAGAACTGGGTGCAAATTCCATTTCCTAAAACCTTGGGCAGCTTAATCTCTCTGAGCTTTGATTTCTTCGTGTTTTATTAATTATTTCCATGAAACCAGCAGTAGATCTCAATAGGTTGCCGCATATAGGCTCAATCTTGAAAGAAATTTAATAAGGAAATATAAAGTTCTACTCTTGTGATTGAAAAAAATTACATCGCCCAACACACAAATGCAGTAGTAATTAAACACACACTCAGAGTGACCAACAGAACTTGTAAAAGAAAAAAAGACACCAGCTTTTAACTGCCACACACAGAAACTTTACAGAGAACTGACGTAGGCATTTTAAGTCATGGAGGGCAAATTTGAATTCCCAGGAATAGTTTTTTGGCAACAGACATATTAAACATTCTTATTACTCCAGAGGGCTCAATGGGTGGAAATATCAGAGAAGAAAATATGTATATGTAGAGCTGATTCACTTTGCTGTACAGTAGAAACTAACACAACATAGTAAAGCAACTATACTCTAATAAAAATTAAAAAGAAAAGAAAAGAAAACTTTAGGTCATTGGAAGAATGTCCAAGCGCCAGAACGGACAAGAATGAAGTAGGCTGTTTCTGGGGCTAGCGAACTCCCCATACCTGGAAGTAGTCAAGCAAAACCTGCACTGAAGGCAGGAGAGTGTAATGGGTAAGGGAACATTCTAGAGACAGATTGACTGGGTTCAAGTCCCCAGCTCTGCCGCTTACAAGCTGTGCCTTTTTGTGCCTCAGTGTAAAATGGAGATAAAAACAATGCCTGCCTCATATGGTTGTTGTGAGGATTAAATAATTAACAAATGTAAAGCACATTAGTGCTATGTAAGCTTTAGTCATTATTAGTTTAATATTTTAGACATAATTGGTCTATTAGTGGTAGCATTTCTTGGAGGGATTGTTGTAGAAGAAATTCATGCTTTGGATGAGTTTCACTGGATAATCAGTAAGGTATCTGTCTCTCCTGAGGTCCCAGGATTCCGTGTTTCTATAGTCCCTGCCTTTAAGGGTTTAAAATTGCCAATCAATTGAGCACCGGCTGAGATATTTTTGAAAAACAAAACAACAACAAAATCTCACGATTCTCTAAAAAAAGTTTGACCACCTTTTTTTGAATAGTAATGAGTAGTATGTTTGAACAATCAGTCATATAATTATTTTATGACTCCCAAAAGAAAATAGCTTCCCTCAAACCAGCACTTGGGTACCGAGGAGCATCAGGGATACAGATGGAAAGAGGAGGGGAATGGGAATCAAAATTAAATTCATTTCAAAAGAGACCAGTCTATACAATGACTGTTTACAGCGTGATGGATACAAAATGAAGGATGATTACCTTGGGCCATGGTGAATACATTCCTTTGCTGTGAATACCAAGCTTTGTTGGGGGTCAGGATGACAGCCCTAATGTGTGTCCCCACCTCAAAGTAATATGATAATTCCCTATTGCATTGCAGCTTCCTCACTGTTCACACCATGTTAGACTTCCCTGTCTCCAGTCCACTTGTGTACTATTGCCTGAATGTTCCTTCTAAAATGCCAATTCATCTCTACCTAACGCCTCTCATGGGCTTCCCTCACATCTACGCTATGACATGTAAATTTTTTGTCTAGTGACTCATCAACCACAGTGAAGTCTCCACACCTTATGCCTGTTTTCCAACTGAGGCTGCTGACCACCCATGATGTTTGTTAAAATATAGCTCCCTAGGCTCCACCCAGATGTACTAAATCAGGATCTCTGCAGAGGAACCCAGAGGTTAATAAACTCAACCCGACCATCCATCCACATTTGATCTGGCTACCATTACATGGGGGGTCTCTTTTAATTGCAATTTCAATGGAATGAGGTTGGGCCCCAGCCCTCACATATGCCTCCCTATCAACAGCAGCAGCAGCAGCAAGGACTTAACAAAGCTCCTATTGAGGCAAATAGCCAAAGACAGTTTAGCCCTTTTCTCCAGCACTGTGTCTTCCAGCTGAACCAGAGATATAATTCACAGCAGCAAACCTGCAACTGCAACTCTTGACATATTAATTCCATAACAAAAATCGATCATAGCACTTGTTGCCAGCATACATAATATTTTGAGCTTCCTGTCTAGCACCACTGAGAAGCAGGCCTCCTTGACCTTGACTACATTAAATGAATGCACTGATACATTAATGCGATCAGCTGATCATGCGTGTGCCGTCATCCAGCTCTGCACAACGGTGATCAGCCTTGAGCTCTTGTTTCCTGTGGCACCTCCTAACGCAACCAAATTGCCATCCTTACAAGCAGAAAGAATGTCTATTCTGGCTGAAAATAGTAGTTGTAGCAACATCCTGAGAAGGTCTTAGTTTTTGACTGGTCACCTCGGGCGATATGGCAGCTGATCTGCCTGCTAGTTTTTCCCTGAGCAAATATAAGCCAGCCAAGGGGAAAAAAAAACAGCTCACACTTGAAATCCCAGTTTGACTACAGATAAAATACACTCTTGTTTAGAAAACACCCTTGTTCACTCCTAGGGCCAAAGAGGCTAGACGGGAAAGGAAACATGGGCAGGCGGCTGGCTGAGCGCATCACCTTCTAAGGAGGCAAATGCAAAGGCTGGAGGGATGACAAGGTGGATGGAGTGGAGGGAGGGAAAATAAGTTCATTAAGATTATAGCAGTTCCCTTTTCTCCACACCCTCTCCAGCATTTACTGTTTGTACATTTTTTGATGATGGCCACTCTGACTGGTGTGAGGTGATACCTCATTGTAGTTT